>NC_088887.1:80252694-81649569 GCF_037157495.1 Lathamus discolor | reverse complement strand
TCTGGTTCAAAATTACAGCAGATTTCCATTTAGATTCAAGGATGTTTGCGCAGTGTTATATTCTACCCTGGAACTGAAGTTTCAAGAATTTTAATTTCTGCACTATTTTCACTTCTGTTTTAGAAATCACACACAAACTAATTCAGAAGGTCTTTCTTTCCTTTTGTTCCACTCTAAAGTAAAAATTCTGAATGTACCAACAGTGCGAACAGTGTGGAATATAAGTTCCAGCTATGGAATATCCTGTAGGAATAAAATCTACAAAATTGTCTATGGCAGCTGAGAAAGAAGGGGCTACCCACACTCTTACCTCTTCCGTTACACTGACCTTAGCTTTAAGCTAGAAATATGCAGAATAAAATTGGCTGCTTCCATGATTAAAATGATGTAAAGATGAGTTTAAGAACATCACTTGGATCTGTTTAACAAAAATAAGCTGCTGAATGGATTTTACCAATTTCTGAATCTATTATCTGGCAGGAAAAAAAAAAAAAAGTCAAGCTAGTGGTTAAACTGCAATTTGCTCCTTGACAAATGTAATTAGGTAAATACGAAGAGAATATTAAGTGCTTTTAAAAGTCTTGCATTAACCGTTTGTGGTTATGACCAGTCAGATTGGCCAGCAGTGTTAAGGTGAACACTGCACCTTCTTAGTATCAGGTCCTCTATCTCCACACAACAGGGCTGAGTCTGAGCTTGTGACTGCAGAATTATTTCATAATGGATAGCGATTATGATACAACTGAAAAGAGTATTAAAGACAAGTCTTCGTGAAGGTTTGTTAACTTTCAAATAATTGCTGTCTTGCAGCCAGTTGTTACTTGCTAAGCGACCACATGTATCACAAACTGTTTTTGTTTTAATAAAAATAAAACCATGTATCTCATCAAGTCCTGGAAAGACAACAGAACCTTGAGCATTCAGTATCTCTAATACTAAGCTTTTCAATTTATCTTCCTTCTCCTATGTGGAAGTCTTAGCAAAAGATGGTGTCACTGGCATGAAACAAAATAGAGTTCAACATGCAATTTTTTTTAAGAAAGGTTTTATAGATGACGATGAATCACCTTTTATGCTTTGCTGGTTTTATAAGGACTTATTATGATTTACCAGTTCCTGAGGTTTTAAAGTTTCAGCTACTCTAGTTGGTCAAAACTCTATGAATCATTTCTTTGATTAATTCCAGCCTTCCAATACCTTTTGTTCTCATTTTTCTTTCTGCCAGTGTAATTATTAGTTACATTATAGATGAGTATGATTAGTTATATCAACATATTTCAGGTTGTAATGAGGAAATTATATAGGGGTATAATAAAGATAATGTGACCAACTATATTTGTGAGCATGCCTCTTGATTTATGGTGTTTCTAAAACTGCAGTGATAACATTCTTGGAAGTAAACATAGTGAGATTTTGTTATGCTCAATGTCATTCTGAAGACATATTCCAGTTGGCCAGAGCCTGTGGCTGCAGCTGTCTCTACTTCATTACACCACTTCTAGCACCTGCAGCTTTAGGAAATAGCTAAGATTTTCAGCTGACATCTTCTAGATATTTATTTATGCTGCAACTTAAAATGATTTAATCTGTATTCTAGAGGGGTGTGTTCTTTTGTTAAGGGCAGCAACTGAAGAAAATGTGCTTTAGTAATGAAACCCATCATTTGTATCACCCTACACAGGAGAAAAATTGAGGTTAAACTAATGTTAATCTAACAAGCAGACAAAGATGCTGAATTTCTGATATTTAGACCAACATTCCAGTTTATTTTTCTGTTTTCATTTTGGGGGATTTTTTTAGGAGTCTCCAATTTGTGAGCTGTTGCATATTACACTGTTGCTTGTATTTAAAAACAAGACAATAAATTACAGATATTGGCACTGTCATACTTTAATTAAAGGCCTACTTTCCTTTGTCATTCGAATTCTTCTTTAAAGAAAGATTTTTTTCTGACCTTTCATAAATATACCATTATGAAAGATTTCTTACTATTTATATAAGTATATTCTCAACTTGAAGAACATGAATAGTCCCACTGCTACTTGTATGATGCTCTGTAAAGGGTATTTTGGGGGGGATATGCCTAGAGATGTTAGAGTGCTCTACTGTCTGTAGATACAATGAAATGAGATTCAACAGAGAATTAAGCTCTAGTTTATTAAATATTTCGTAAAGATTGTAGTAAGTTTAGCAAGCATTCTAATTCAGTTTAGTTTACACTTTAACGCAGTATGTGGCCTTAAAAAAAAAATTAACAAAATTGCTCTACTCTAGATTACTACAGTACATGGGTGAACTGATTTCCCTCTATGAATTTCTCTTCTAACACCTGGTTACAGGTGTTTCATATGAACTCTAATATTACCTGGGAAAGTATTACAAAGTTATTCTAATGAAAAAGAGGATGTAACCTCTGGCTTAATATTTAATATTAGAAGAGATATTTTTGCTATCTTTTCTTCAGCTATGGAGTGTTTATGTCCATTTTTGTCCAGTTTTGGACAAGTTTAATTATCTTTTCTTATATTCAAAAAATTTCTCCACCAATCTTCATTTGCTGGATTTTATGTAAAAAACCAATAAGTATCATTAATGTGCCAGACTCTTAGGAGAGGGTGTAAGTAAAAGCTTAGGGAGATATAAAAAAAAACCCCACCCAAAACAAACAAACAAAAAACCCCAAGCAAAATGTACAAGACATGACAACCCTTAATCCTTTATAAAACATATTCATTTAAAATAGCATGTGATGCCTTTCATTGTTAAGATAAATCTACTGAACCGCTTACGTATAGTGATATTTGCAAACATTAAATGTCAAGCTATCTTTCCATTTAAATAGGAATGTTTAAAATTCTGAATTGACAATTAATTTCAATTACTTAAGGAAAAAAAACCAAAACCCATGGCCACTTCAACCCTTTTTGGTGTTAGTCCTTTTTGAAACACAAGGTTGTACTAGATGACCTTCAGGGATCATTTCCAACCAACGTTTCTAAGATTCCTCAAGAATAATGTCTTTATATGTAGCTGTATGAAATATCAAAACATAAGAGAATTCCAGGTTAAAACTGAAGACAAATATAATAATGGTGTAGAAATGCTTCTTCAAAGGCTTACTGTCTACCGCAGATTTCCCACATATACTAACAGAGTTTAATTACCAGGTTTATAGATGTTCTCAAAAGAAAGTTATTCCTGGAAATAATAATATATTATGGTGTCTTTGTGATATTATAGATTTTCTGTGTACTTAGGATGAAAAGTAGCTGCAGCATCTGAGACACTGCCTTGCAAAAGCTGCAGGTAATCTACTGTTTTATAAACAATTATAAGTGATCAGAATTATTACTGTGCAGTAGGGTTTTTTTGGGTATGTTTCCTGGAAGGCATGCAGGTGTGTGATACTGGTCTCTGCTACAGGAACTGAGCTGTATGAAAATGAAAGTATTATATAGCATTCAGTCAGAACACATGTGGAGTGTTAATTACTAGATTGTGTGTGTCTCAGCAGAATGAAAGTCAGAAGCAATTCTTCTAAAAGCACATATATAAGGAAGAAGGAGATGCATGCATTTTTTATATTATTTGTTGTTGAAGTTAAAAATGAAGGAATGTTTTTACCAAGCACAGTTATAAGAAGAAATATAGTATGAAGATCTCTATTACAGTATGTGATGTGAATTCTGAAAATAATACAGCAATTGGTGTAGCAATTTAGAAGCTTAAAGGATTATTTTCCTTTAACCCAAAATAGACTATAGATTTTAGTAAGTGGTAGGCTGAATATTTACTGCAGGAACATGGAGAACCCTTTGAATTTTCAAATACTCATAAAAGTTTAAATTTGAAAGGACAGGTCAGATATGTAAGGTCAGGTTTAATAAAATATTTTAAGATTAATCTTTTATTAGACTCAAAATATCTCAAGTAGCAGTTTTACTTGAGGATGACAAAGTAGGTCATAAAATCATAGAATCATAGAATCCCAGCATAAAATGGTTTGTGATGGAAAGGACTTTAAACCTCACCTAGTTCCAGCCCCCTGCATGGTCAGGGACACCTCACATTAGACCAGGTTGCTCAAAGCCACTTACAACCTGCCCTCAAACACTTCCAGGAATGGGACAGCCACATCTTCTTTGGGCAACCTGTTCCAGTGTCTCACCATCCTCACAGTAAAGAATTTCTTCCTAATATCTAAAGTAAATCTGCCCTCTTTAGATTTAAAACTATTCCACTTTGTCCTATCATTACAATCCCTGATAAAGAGTCCCTCCCCATTTTTCCTGTAGACCCCTTTAATACTGAAAGGCTGCTATAAGGGATCCCTGGAGCTTTTTCTTCTTCAGGCTAAACAACCCTAGCTCTCTCAACCTGTCCTCACAGGGGAAATGCTCCAGCCCCCATATCATCTTCACGACCCTCCTCTGGACCTGCTTGAGCAGGTCCGCATCTTTCTTATGCTGGGGGGGTGGGCGGAGCTGAGCGCAGTACTCCTGGTGGGGTCTCATGAGAGTGGCATAGAGGAGAATCCCCTCCCTCAACATGCTGACCACAAGTGTAGATCTTTTAGGCTAAACTGTTCTTTAACATAACTTTTGCTGCATAAAATACCTTGCCTGAAATGGTTTTAAAATTATGCTGTGTTACAGAGAGTGCATCTGTGAGAAATACTGGGAAATTTATTTGGCTTGACAAAGTTACTCCATTTGTGTACAGGGCCTCCAATACAGCTAGAATCAACGTCTTGACTACAGGAAGATAAATTCCCAGAGAAACACTGGAGTTGCTGTGTTATGCTATGAAGTGCCATGCTGCCTTCTTGCATCACTAACCTGGGTCCTGGTGCACCCTATGAATGCACAAACACATTGAGGGAAATATATCTAATACAGTGCATATTTTAGGTGTCATAACCTCTTTAGCCTCTAAGTTCAGTAAATCAATCTATTGCATATTGTTTAAAGGAGACCAGATACTGCTCCTTTGTGCTGTTGATGGAGGTATGTAAACTGGATTCCCAGCAGTTAAGTCTATAAATTGAGAGGCCTGAATCTATCCTGAAGTTGTTTTAGTTTTTTTCATAAAACACATTAGGGTTTATTTTAATTGTCAAAAAAGCCCTTGAGAGACTTTTTAGGGAGAAAACAATGCTTGAGAGTGTGTGATGGGTGAAATTGTGTGTGTGAAGAAACTTGTCTCTAATCATCACTAAGAGAGACAGAGGAATCAACAGGTGAGGGCTTGCTATGACAATTTCAGAGAGCTTCAGATGGTATACTAGCAGCCTATTCAGAGGAGGAATTAGAAAACCAGATCGCCTTCCCAAATTGAGGAACTCCTCTCAACATGCTGAAGAGATTGACGGAGCTACCACACCCCTGAGTGTCTTGTTGATTTTGCCCAGAGCTGTAGAAGATCTTGCTGTTTCTCATTGGTAATTGTATCCTGAGTTCCAAATTTTTTTGAAAGATTCTAATAATATTCAGATTCTTTCATATATATATTCCAATACCTACAATAATGGAATATTAAATAACTTGTCCCCATGTACTACTCCTTTGTGAACCAATTAGAAGACTGTTTACATGTGAGATTATAAAAGTATGAATAAATATCGTATTAGAGCAATATCCTGTTTATATATATTTTTACATTATATATGTACATAATAGGACATGTATAGAGATAAGGTGATGTATTGGGATATCAATACAGTATGTAAACTTTTATAAAATTATCAATATTTTGGTAAATGGGAGATTACAAATGTTATAAATATTTGCCATTTTCAAGAATTATTTGTTATTCAGATTTTATTAAAATCCTTTGCTGATATTATACATGTGATTAATCATGAGAATAGCCTTACTGATTGCAGTGAAATGGCTCAATCAGAATAATTTATCACACCCATAAGCATTCACAGTATTGAGAACTAATGTTAAGATTTTTCAATCGTGTATAGCTAGATAATGGGCTTTTCAGATATCCTTTGGCACAAAGCCACCAGATATTCAGACTGAAACTAAACACTGTATAGTTCTGAAAATCAGTAGAAGTACATATTTCCATATAGAAGTATGCCCTAAAATTTGATCCTTAAATTAGATTAAGAAAGCTTTTAAGAACAACGACAGATAGCCCTATTTTTTGTCTGTGTTCCAGGAACCAAAGTTTTACTACTCTTCGGGTAATAAAGAGCCTTAGGAAAGGGAAAATCCTTTGTAATACATCTCCAGTTGGCCTACACAGAGAAAAGTAACACTTCTTGGTGACAGTCCTTGGTATAATAAACTATTTGACAATAAACCCTGAATGTTGCCTTTATTAAACACCAGGACTTGAGCACTAGAGAAGCCTATATGACAATCTGGGTATAGATCCTGGACCTCTTACTTGTTTCAAGTCATCTTCAAAGACACACTGATTGCCACCATCTGTTAAGAAGTAGCTCTGACAGAGTTATTCAAAATGGCTAACTTTAGATGTTTGTTTTCTATTTGGTCAGTTAAAAGAATTACAAACCTCAGAACCTAATTAGGTTCCTGATTAAAAACCTTAGTTTATATGGTTTAAGTTGTAGCAGAAGTCTTTCCTTCTCCAGCCACTATAACAAGAGTGTTACAAAATCAATACACTGCTTGGAAGTAATCTTTTTCAGTATGTTTTCTCATTTCCTTTATAGTGTTAGGGAGTGGATATCTCTTTACCCGAGTTTGATTAACAAAACTAGAATCTGTAGAGATTCCCTCAAAGACAATACTTTAAAAACTTGAAAGAGATTGATGATGTAATACAGATCATGCATACAGTCTTCAAATAGTTTTTTGTTCTTTTTCTAAGCCACAGTGTAATGAGAAAAAAACCCGCAAACATTTTAGCCAGCTTACTTTGAAACTAGTTTTATAATAGGTGCTTTTAAGTGCTTTTTGTAAGATTTTAACAGTAATAAAAAGGAAGAGAAACATCAAGTGATCACTGCAGATTATGACTACTTTTTGAAATGTGTAAATGCTTTATTAAACGCTTGGAATTTTAACTGCACAGAGGTTAGAGAATAACAGGAAGTACAGACATGTCGCTGAAAGGGATCTATGCGTTATAACAGATCACAAGCTGAAAAGGACCAACAAAATAAATTTACTGCAGAGATAATAAACATGCAAGGCAAACATCGTAATGAAACACATAAACATTGTCTGCATTGTTTAGGTGACATATGAAGCAGTTAAATTCTGTTTGGCTTTGATTAGGCCTCAGATGCAATATTATGACCAGTTTTGGGCTTCATTCTCCAAGCAGGATGCAAACCAATTGGATTGGGTCCAAAAGAAAATAACAAGAATGGTTACAGGTCTAGAAAACATAACCTCTGAAGAAAAATTGAAGGAATAAGGCTTGTTTAGTCTAGAGCTGAGGAGACTGAAGGGACCTATGACAGCAGGCTACAGAGAGGTAAAAATAGGAGATGGGAATAAACAGTTTTCCATGCCCAGCATGAATAACAGCAATGTAAAACAGAATTAGGTGAAGCTAAGGCTGAACATCCATAAAAATTTGCTAGAAACAAAGCTAGTTGAATGGTCTAATAGACTGTGAAAGGACAGTCTTAAGCAATGCCCCTTTTATGTGGAAGTAAATAGAAAAACCTCTTTGTGGAATGACATAGGTATATCTCTGACTCAGGAAATGGATCGTGTAACTCCTTGTGGTCCTTTCCAACTCAATAATTTATGATTTTATGATTAATTATTTTTCAGTCTTTTTATTAGATATGATGTGGGACATATTATAAACAATATATGTTGGATTATGTGATAAAAGCTCATCTGCACACTGAGAAAACAGCACAGAGAAACAATGGCAGATGGGGAACACTGGGCCAATCCCAGGATCCAGCCGCCAATATAAGGTCCATCTCCACAAACCGAAAGGAGCATAAAGTCACAAAGTCACATGAAAACCCAAATTAAAGACTGAAAGGAAGTGACACACTATCTGAGTACCTTCCAGAGCTGTCCCAGGAAAGCCTCAGCCCCAGTGTCCTGGTGTGAAACCCCTTAAAATGAGTTAATCATGGAGCACCTTTTGGACTGAGGGGGTTGCTGCCTGGGGAAGAGCATTTGTCATTACACAGGACTTTTTATGTGATTGTTTAGAGAATGAACCAATGGTGAACAAATGGATGGTGATGTGGGGGGAACAAGTGTGTGAAAATCAAAGAGCAAGGAGCAAAAAGGGACAAATCTTGTGTAAAGGGTTGCTGGTAGTTATACTTTCTGGTCGTTCGCTGTGACTGATCAGTGCAGTCTATCCTATTATAAAATCCCTTTCTAGCTCTTTTCCTGGGTGACAGCTCTGTACTGATTGGTTCTGTGCACATGTGTGTATGGGGGTTTGAGTGCAGCAGCTGGAGTCAGACCAAGGGTTGGAGGGTCCATGTGCATGGGAACAGGGAATGGAATGTCTGGATTTAGTGAACCAAATGCCATCAAGTGAGGTGAGACCATGGGGTACAGAGGCCTCTGTCTGTCTGCTGCCAGCAAGTAGAGTAAGTCTGGGTGTCTGAGTGCATGATCACTAGTAAAGATCAAGCTGGCCTAGCCAACAAGTAGGTTAAATGGCCTAGGAGCGTCTCATAGGTCAAGAACACAGGAAGAGATGGCTGTTGGTGAGCATGGGAGTCCCAGTCATGTCTGCATGTGTGTCTGTGTTCATGTGAATACATGACAGGCTGTACCAGCAGCTGGTGTGAGACTGTGGACGCAGGGGTTTATATATCTAACTACCAGCAAATGGGGAGACTGGGGTCCAGAGGCAGCCCCCTGGGCAGAGTGAACGATCACAGCTGCAGCAGGGTTCCACTTTGCATATATGTATTTATAAATATATACATATATTCTCACTAGTGAATCTTCATTTTGGTCAGATAAGGGAGCAGGATAAGGCTGTTGGTGCTCTCCGTGTTCATGTGAGTGTGTGATCTGTGTGCCGGTTGTGCGCTTATGTATACACATGTATACATGTGGTGTGTAGGTCTGTTTTGTGCGCATACGCCTACAAGGAATGCATTGCCAGCCTTGCTATGGGTTGGAGGCGGGGACATGAAGATGCAGGTTTCTTGCCTTCATCAGGCCACTGCATCTGACCCCAGATGCCAACAATCTTCAATTCACAGAGCAAAAACTGTGCTCCTATTACTTGGCTATGTGTGTGTTCTTGTTTACTATGTTGATTAAAAGCAAATAGATCTTTATTGTATTAAGGTTTCTAAATGCATGAGTACACTCCAGTTCTTCTTTCCTGCCTGGCTACATCTAGCACATTTGTTTTTCACACATTCCTTTTTCTAACTTCTTGACAACAGTGACCCTCCACAGAGCTCCACATTTAGCTGTTCCACAGTCCGAATTTTATAGATGCCTGGGGACTGTCAGGTGAAAAGCAGCCAGGCAGAAAACAGATACATTTTTTTCACAGGTATTCTAAAAAGTTATGCCAGTAAGGAAGTAATTAGTAACCTTTCAGATAAATTTGTAAACCTGTCCTAGTTTCCTCATAGCTCTGGACCACTTTTGATTTACTGTCCTTGAGAATATTCAAGATTATTCCAAGGTGAAAATTTCAGAATCACGGGTCAACCTTTTAATTTTACCGGTCTGTCTATCAAAGCATGCCGATCATTTCCTCAGAAGTCAGTTTATATAGTTCTTTTGTAAATATTTCTTCTATTATTTTATTATTATTATTATTTTATTTAAGATTTTTTGATACCCTGAATTAAAGGTTTTTGAAGAAAAAAACATGCAACCTGCTACTTTTTATAGGTTTTAGTTAGGTCACTGCTGCAAAATGCTTCCATTTCAATAAATTGTCATTAACGTGATTAATTTTTGTACATAGTCTGATGGGGAAATTATGCGTTTTTGTACTAAAGCATAACAGATATACCAAATCACACTAGACCCTTTTAGTTTTAATACTAATCAATAGGATTTAACGTAGATTTAATACATGACTGCCCTGGCATACTTACCCATACTGCAGCAATTTTTGTCTCATGGATACCCAATGCTAACAGTTGTGTCTTTGTATTTAAATACACCATATCAGATTGTAATCTTCTGAATAAGCTGAGCCATTTTAAATCTAAGTGAATCACTACCATCTACCATGTCTTAGGCCACAGTAGTTCCTCTACCTCACTATGAACTGTGTCAAAAAATCCTCTTTGTTTTGAAAGTTATCTTCCAGTTTCATTTGATGTCCTTTATTGTTTGTACAGAGGTGACAGTGAAATAGCCATTTCCTATTCACCTTCTCTATGACAGTTGTGACTATATAGGACTTTACCTTACCCCTCCTCAGTCACCTCTCACCTGGGCTGAAGTGTCTTAGTCATATTTTCTTCATATGAAAGAGATTCATTTTGACAGATTGTTCTTACATTTGCTGTACACTTCCTTATTCTATGTTTTGTGAGATGAAGTAAATGGACCAGCATGAGCGCAAGATGTGTGCATACCATGGATTTACATACAGTGGATTCCACCTATGCAGGAACAGTGCATAATATAAGTGCACCATATAGCTTTGCTACTTAATTTCATAATTTTAATGAGACCATTTAAATAATACTAATCTTAATTTATCACATCTGCATACTTTGAAACATAGAAACAGTACTGATGTTTTTTTCTTGATTGAATGACACCTGGTAGGTAGTAATTCGATTTTTTTTCACTGGAATGGATCTTCGTGGTGGTCTACATTTTCAAAGTATTTCATGATGGTCAAAACCAAAACTGTCTCAGTAGAAAGACCTGACAGTTGGAGACTCTCTTCTCACTCCCTTTGCCCTTAAGGGTTTACTTATATTTTCCTCTTATAAACAGTTTTCTGAAGGTTGAATTCTCTGAAATGGAAGGAAAGACTAACTTTACATCAGCCATACTTTTCCTGTGCTTTGAAGATATAAAGTGATGCATATGTGTGTATTCTTATTTATAGCTTATCTTGGTTGTTTGCTTCAAATCCCCTCTGCCCCTTCCGTCACAGTTGCTTCACTTCAACCTCACTTTAGCTGCCACCCATACACCCCTTCCTCTTATCTTACCCCTCTTCCACTGCTTCCACCACCCACTTTGTTGTTCTTCTCATCTACCAACAACATCACCAGTCAACAAAGAAAAGGCAAAGAAAAAAGAAAGGAATTAATATGACAGTTGCAAAACATTAATGAACTTTCTGTCTTTCATGTTATTTCTCTTGCCTCTTAACATTTTCTTTTTTGTTTTATGTATTTATAAACTGTTTGTATAAAGACTATATTCTTTGCTGGCAAGGTTGATGCCATAGTTCTTCTTTGGAGTGAGTTGCCTTTCTGTAACATGCTGTGGCAGTATTGATGTTTTGACTGACATAAAAAATAAAGTTGTAGTCTAATTGACTAAAGATCTTGCTTTGAGTAACAGAAAAATAGCTATTAAATGATCCTTGAACTCACTCTATAGCTATGGTTTGTTCTTTACTTTTCCTTACTGGAGTTAACTGTCTGCTTCAGCAGGCTTTCTAGCAGGCTTGGCAAGACCTTAATACAGACATAGTTACGTGCTGAGCTTAAATGAAGGGCTATTTCATTACATTTCCTGCATTCAGCTCACACTTCATAAGCATTCATTACTATGACATTCAAGGTGTCACGTTGATATTATCCTAGTTTGCTGAAGATGTTGCTGACATTCTCATAGAGTCTATAGAAAGGTAAAATCTCTGCAAATGGAAATGCAGATTCTTGTTTCCATGCTCACTCTAAGTCACCAAGTGTAACCCAAAGTGTCAATATTAAGGTCTGGAGTAGTCTGTGTATCTGCCATGTCGGGGATGAGAAAAACTGAAATTACTCCAGGAAGCTTTCAGGGATATGGAATTGGTAAATGACTTAGAAATTAATTGCTGTTTTACTGTGAAGAATGGTGGTATTTATTGTTTTATTACTGGCATATTTGCCTCTGAAGCTTATTTTCTGTAGAGATGGTTTAGCCTGTTGTGGGCTTACCAGGAGGAGGTGGAAGATGGAAAAGGCTAGATGTCCTGCAGACTGCCTCGCAGATCAGGACTTGCTTATTCAGCAGGAGATTTTTTCCCTGTAATGTAGTTGTCTGCAGTCCCCACAGAAACATGTTCATTCTTTCTGACCTTTAGAAATGATTGATAGAATCATAGAACCAACTAGGTTAGTAAAGACCTTTAAAATCATGAAGTCCAATCATTACCCCAGGACTGCCAAGACCACCGCTAAACCATGTGACTGAGGGCCTCATCTACATGGTTTTTGTACACTTCCAGGGACAGTGATTCCACCACTTCTCTGGAAAGCCTGACCACCCTTTTGGTAAAAATGTTTTTCCAAATATCCAATCTAAACCTCCTCTGGTTCAGCTTGAGGCTGATACTTGTGGTATCACTTGTTACCTGGGAGAAGAAACCAGACACGTACTCACTCTGTCACCTCCTTGCAGAAAGCAATAAGGTCCCTCTGAGCCTTCTCCAGACTAAAAGCCCCAGTTTCCTCAGCCAGTCCTCATGAGACTTATTCTCCAGACCCTTCACCAGCCTCATTGCCTTTTTCCGGACCTGCTTCAGCACTTCAATTACTCTCTTGTAGTGAGGAGCCCAGAACTGAACACAGGATTCGAGATGTGTCCTCATGAGTGTCAAGTACAGGGGGATGACCATTACCCTGGCCCTGCTGGCCACACTGTTTCTGATACAAGCCAGGATGCTGCTGGCCTTCTTGGCTGCCTGAGCACAAGCTGCCTCATGTTCAGCCAGCCATCAATCAGCACCCCCAGATCCTTTTCTGCCAGAGCAGTTTTCCAGCCACTCTTCCCCAAGCCTGTAGCATTGCACTGGGTTGTTGTGACCCAACTGCTAGACCCAGCACATAACCTTGCTGAGCCTCATACAATAGTTCCAGCCTGTCCAGATCCCTCTGTAAAATCTGTAGAGCCTTCCTACCTTAAAGCCGATCAACATTCCCTCCCAACGTGATGTTTTCTCCAAACTTACTGAGGGTGCATTCTATCCCTTCATTCTGATCATTGATAAAGGTATTAAGCAGAACTGACTCCAGTACTGAGCCCTGGGGAGCCACTTGTGTCTGGCTGCTAACTGGAATTAACACTATTTACAACCCTTTGGGCTCTGCCATCCATCCAGTTTTTCATCCAGTGAAAAGTAAACCTGTCCAAGCCATGAGCAGACAGTTTCTCCAGGAGAATACTGCAGGACACAGTGTCAAATGTTTTTCTAAAGTCTAGGTGGACAGCATTCACAGCTTTCCACTCATCCACTAAGGAAGTCACTTTGTCATGGAGGTACATCAGTTTTGCCAAGCAGGACCTGCTTTTCAAAAACTTGTGCTGACTGGGCCTAATCCCCTGGTTATCCTGTATGTGCCACTTGATGGCACTCAAGATGATCTGCTCCATAACCTTCACTGACATATAGTTCTCTGGAGTCTCCCTCCCAGCCCTTCCTGTAGATGGACAGCATATTTGCTAAACTTCAGTCAACTGGAACCTCCCTGGTTAGCCAGGACTGATGATAAATGGTTGAAAGTGGCTTGGTGAACACTTCTTCTAGCTCCCTCAGTACTTGGGTTGATCCCATTTAGCCCCATAGAGGTGTGTGTGCTTAAGTGGTATAGCAGGTAGCTGTTTCCCCTTGCATGGTGAGGGTTTCTTTCTGCTCCCCACCCCTGTCTCATATATATGTAATTCTGCCAAACATCTTTACATCTTTTTTCACAAGTGAGTTTGAAGATTACTTTCTAAAAAAGGACAGTCACATTTCCTCTTCCCTGGACTAGCATGTCTATGAATGTCTCAGTAAATTTTTACAGATATAAGGGATGCAGCTCTTAAGGAAACAACTTTTTTTTTTTTTTTTCCTTTTCCAAACAGACAAACATATGCCATACACATAATAACTCAATATATACTATTTGATAAAACAGTAAATTTTAAATGACTGTGTCATAGTTATCCAATTAATTCTAAACAACTATTTTTGATCACTATATCATTTTTTCCCCCTCTTTAACTACCTATACATAAATGGATTCCCATGGGTACACTCATAGCATCATTTGAGTATTTTTCATACAAAAAAAAAAAAGTTTATTTTTAGTGTTTGTTTTCCATTACTTACTTGATTCATAAAAATTAATTTTAATGTTATGCTGATTTTAAGTGGTATCAGTAGCTCAGAGTTTCTTAACTCTTCGGCCTCTGTCGTTGAAGTGGTTAATCAGAACACATCCTAAATATGTATGAAAATCACTTTTTAATCCTGAGAAATTATTCAGAATATGTCCAGCAAGTATACATCAGCTTCCAAGACCCTTTTGTTTATTGGGCTGCCTGTTTCTCTGCAGCAGGTTATTAAGTATTTGCTGTCAAAGAACAAGAGTAGTTGTTACGTCCGTGAGGCAGCTCAAGTTTTGAAAGCGAGGCATATTCTTCTTTAAAATCTCAGCACTGTCACCATCACTCACCCAGGATGTACCGCAGATGTGAAAAAGCAAAATCCTGGAGCTTTTCAAAATCAGTGGATTTACTGTCATATTGTGTGTGTAGTCAGGATTGAACAAAACATGTTCTGGCTCTTTTAAGGAGGGGCTGCAGGATTAAGAGATGAGCTGAAATCTCATTCCTTACATGTTTGCCTGCTTTCAAACCATCATGAAGACAAAGTCAAATGAAAAAACACTTGTATCTTACTCACTTCCTAAAAGGTTTAGAGAAACTTTTAAATAAAAAAGGATTTACTTGATTAGAGCTGGCAAAGTCAGAACCCAGCTATTACCGGGTGCTGAACAGATGCCCAGAAAAAGAGGAACTCTTTCCCTCTCCACATTGGTGTAATTTATTAGTTTACTGACAGATTGCTCAAGACTGAGATGGTTACTTACCGCAGCTATGATTTGGATTGATTTTAGCAATACATGGCTTGTACAATTAAGGCCATTGTGTGGCTTCAAGTCATAGCCTGTTTGTTTACATAAGAATAAGTACTGTATATATTCCATTCAGTAAACTTATTTGTGAATGTCTCGGTGGTTTAGCCTTGTAATCCCGAAGGAGAAATAAGGATGTAACAATTGTCTCTACCCCTAGATCACATTAGACAGTAGACCACATCACATAAATACCACAAATCTCAATTGAATCTCATTTTTACTTATGTTTTGGTTGCAGATTTTTTTTAAATCTTTCAAGTAGCTCTTAAACTAAATGAGTGCATGTATAATAGGACTTATAAATTGTAGTGTTCTGTACATGAATGTGCTGTTCCTTGTGTGAAACATTTTTTTTTCTCTGTTTGGTCTGCTTTAATTAGCCGTAGTATAATGGTGAAATGAGGAAAAAGGAAAAGAATATGTTAAGAAAGAGAAGAAAAATAATAATTAAAAAAAAAAAAAGGAAAGGAAAAGAAAAGAAAGGAGAAAGTAAATAGCTGAATTCAAGAAAACAGGTCTAGGGCAATGAATGTAAATATCAGTATTAATGTGAGATTGAAATCTATTCTGCTATAAAGTTGTAAGTCCTATTTCCATTACTTTTCGTAAAATTTACTTCCAAAATTAAATTGTATTCATGTTTCTCATTGTTTTGAATTTATTAATTAAAAAATATCATATTTTCTGCAATTATACTTCAAGTTTTATTGTTGTTTCATTAAAGGATATTTGAAGACACATTATAATATTAGGATCTAAGTACTGTGCAGAGTATAAATACAAACCAAGAAGCAGCTGAGGAAATACATGAGAACTGCTCATAGCTCTTGTCCACATATTAAACAGTGGCTTCAGAAAGTCAGAGTTTTAATAATATTAATGTATTTTGTAGACATCACGGCTGAAAACAGGTTTAAGTGCATGAAGAGACTCAAGGAGCTGTTTTTAAAGATACTAAGGACAGGATCTGCAGCCTATAAAGGGCAACTTCAAAGCAGGAAGTTCCTGCTTCAATAAAGATAGAATAAATGGATGATGATGTAATTGGTAATAAAAGGAGCTCGTTTCCTAGCAGTCACTGAAGGTCTCTGGGATGCTTAAATGATCTTGGGCACCAAGTATTTTGAAATACATACTGTAGTTTTGCTCTATATATCACCACAAGTCCATTGGGAATTGCAAAAAGAATGGGCAACTTTTCGAACCTCTTAGGTTACAGAGCACATTCATTGCAATTCTGCAGTTTCTGGGAAAGACCTTTAAGAAGCACTGCAAAACACATATACCCTTGATTGAGAAAGAGAGAGGAAAAAGGAAGAGAGAAGATACAAGCACTCAAAACTTTCTTCAGAAGAGGAAGCTTGGATCATGAGTGATGAAGGTGCCAAGTGTTTCCTATTGGTTCCTTATAGAGACAAACAAGAGGGGTAGAAGTTTAACTAAAGTGCTCTTGGGAGGTCTTGAGTTGTGCCCATTCTTCACAAGCTTCATTTATTGACATTAGTGTTTATCTAAATAGGACTTCTTTCTTCCACTGAGTATGAAGTTCAGGAGAAATTGTAATGAATTTATTAATGCCAGGCTGTTACACTGCTTCTATTGCAATATCACTCTTTCCCATGTATCCAAAATGTTCTGATTACCTCCAAGAACTTTCAGGTGATGTCTAAACAGAGCCAACTGCCAAATTTAAAAAGGTTACACATGAGTAAGTTATTTCAAAGCTAGTGGAAGGTAATCAAATGATTACATTTTGTCTGTGTTTCTTTTCATTATCTTTTCTAATATTTTCTAATTTTTTCTGTATAAGGATATGTATCATGTCAAGTGCAAGAGGTAGAAAAAGACTGAGAAATAGCAGGAGAGATGAAAACAGAAAAACTAGACAAGCTGTGAAAGACAGACAAAAAGGAAGAGGATTAAATAGGCACCAATTGAGGGATCAGGGCCAAACCCCACACCTTACAGTTATGTATCTAAACCTAGTTCTGAACTCTCTCCTTGATTTTTTTGAATACGTTAAGTTCTGAGAAAATCAGTGTTGGCTCACAGGTTTCTGAATTAAAACAACAAGCAACATGTTGTCAGGATTTGGTAATCATTAGAGGATTTCCTACTCAGGTGGGAGAAGCAATAGAAAGAACTTTCTTGTGTATCATTGTTCCTGGTTAGAAGCTTTCATAGTTTAGTAGCATAAGTGTAATTTTGGGGAGGAGAGGAGAAAAAGAAAATAAAGATCTCAGAACCTTCATGACAGTCTGAGTAGCAGAGTATGGTGGAAAAAAGACATGCAGACAGCTAAGATAACCATACTAAGATTAGGCATCCCCAGAAGGAGTTTTTCACCCTGATGTGGAAAGGAAATGGGTAAAGGATTACTAGGATTAGTATTTAGTGGTGACTGAGGTGGCTTTAGTATCTCAGGTTCAAGCAGATTTTGAAAACAGACTCTTAATAATCTCCTAAAAGAATCTGTGTTCAAAATGTAACTTTAAGACTATTTTTTTTTATGCTTGGATTTTATATTATTAAAATATTAATGATTGGAAAATTGGTAAGGGATTTCTGTAACAACTCATTTCGTAGTTCAACATTTTCAGTGATTTTAAGGAATTGGTACATATGTTTTTAAAAATGTGCTCTGAAACTAATTCCTAAAATGACTCACCCTCTCCAATCCATCTGCAAAAAACATCTTTAGCAAGCAGACTAGTTACAAATATTTGTGATTTTCCCAGCCTTTCTCATTCTGTAAAAATTCTTCGTAGGCACATAGCTATACCAGCACTCTAGCAGTTCTTTCTGCTGATGTTTCATATTGTTCATTTAGAATAAGCATGCTTTTATAATGTAAATATCCTCCAACTGTTTGTAGAGCCTCGAACTGGCACCGGGATGACATTCTAATTTCAAATGAAAGTTATTTAATATTTCTTTTTTTGATCTCTTTTCCCCCTTCCTTTCTCTCTCCCTGTCCCTCTCTCCACCCCTACTCCTTTATTTCTTTATTAATTTTGGCTAAGTGTTTAAGTAAGTGGCAGAAATTTACTAAACATCACATGATCTATTGCAAACAATATTCAGAGGACTTCTGAAGTATTTACACACTGTCTTTTAGATACTCTTTAATGCTTTGAAAAAGTGTACTCATTTGGTTGGATACTAAAGAACATTCACCAAGATCAAATGGCATCTTATTTCACATAAATTGTTTATGGAGCTCTAATGCTGGTAATGAAGAAATTCTGGAAAAGATTATTTTCTGTGTGGCTTTTTTTCAGCAGTTACTGTATATAGACCTATCTGCAGCATGCACATTGCTTCCCCACACCTTAGGTAAATATTTATATTCCACTGTAGTACATACTTGGCATTGTTCATGCTAACCTTTACTTTTTTCTTGTAAAATGTCAGTGCAACATATCTCAACAGTAGCTTATACAATCTTGTAAATGCTTTGAATTGAGAATGTTAATTTATTCTTTTTCTGTTATCTTAGGGAAATATCTTCAGAACTTTTACTTTGCTTCTCCATTTGTTTGCCTCAGTGGCTTAGGTATAGAAGGAAGACCAAGCTGTCTTTGCTTTCTTGCTTTTGCTTGTTGAAATTTTAAGTGCTTGGGTGTAGGGAGGGAAGTTTATGCTATTTATCCTAATCACTCACAGTAGTCCTTCTTCAGACTTTAGCATTTGCAGAAGAGGTGATATTTCTTTTTCTAACTGTGTCATTTAACACAAATCTGATCTGGTTTCAAACCTTTAGGTTAGAAATTAAATGCTAATCAGTATAGATTCAATCATTAGACAGTGGGAAAACAACTAATCAAAATTTGTAAACAATGCTATAGAATATGCCATAAAAATAGGATGAATGATTACAGACCGGATTAACTTTTTCTATAACAGATTGACAAGCACTGTAAATATAAATGAAGAGAATGTCATATATCTTGTCTTGAATGAAATTAATGGCATAGTGTCACATGATATTCTTGCAAGTAGGCTTGAGAAACATTACTATAAGGTGAAGCAAAACTGACTGAAAGCCAAATTAATTATCAATGGCTCATTGTAAAACTGAAGGATGTGTAAATTTCAGTCTTCACAGTTTAACTGTTTGTAAGTGATACTATAATAGAGGACACTTTAAAAAAATTAGAAGATTATAGAGGTTAGAAGCATACCAGAGAGCTTCATTAGCATTCCAAAAGAGAGTTAAAAGTTGAGAAATGTTTTCATGAAGGATGTAGTTTGTCAAGAAATGAGAAAGTTTCTGTATTTGGAAACGAAAAGACAACAGACAAGTGGCACTGAAAAGAACTGCAGAATAGAGTAGAACTCAATTTAAACATCAACAGAAAGTTGTGTAAAAGGATCTTAGGAAAAGATAACATGTTTGCATGTGCACAGCAGGTAAAGACAAATAATAATGGGTTTTAAATTAAACAAGAAAGATATTGGTTATATGTAACAGGAAAGAATTCAAACAAGAAGGCCAAGAAATACTAGAATACATTGCCTGTGGAGACTTCAATATTTCCACTACCTGGAGGTTAGATTAAGATAGCTGAAACCATCACATGGCATGAGATTTCTTGGTGAGTCTGGTGATTCTGGGAAGTATACTCTGAAAGGATGGTGTGCATCTATGTTGTTTTTAAACTGTAAATTCATAAAACTTTATTTCATTGCTAATACTTGGAAGAAACAAGCAGAAGTGTATGTTCAATTTTTGACAGATTCAGTTTCTCAGTTTTCATTATATAACTATTGCTGAGGCCCCATGCTCTTCCTGCCAGTTTTGTGGAGCCCAATCTGACAGCTCATCTACAAGAGTTAGGGTTCAGTTCCAACCCCAAGCTAACTTATTGCTTAGTCTCCTTTCTGAGACTGTAAACAAGAGTATCAATGGATACCAAATGTGACTGTGGTTTTGGTAAACTAGATATTTATTGAGACCAGGGCTTCATTTAATGTAGGCTGAGAATCAGAAGATAGTAACACATTTTACCACCACTATAGGCCAGGATCATAACTGGGAATATTCCAAATCTTGTTACAAAATATTTGAAAAACCTTGTTCCCTAATCTGCTTCTTTTATTTATATTTTTTTTTAAGTAACACTCCACAGAGTAATGTTCTGCTATATTGTATTTCATAACTGTTAAATTGCTGAAAAATACGGCAATGCTATATCAATTCAGAGGCTAGAGATTGCGCACAAGTTGCAGATTATACTTATGTGCAGGCATTTAAATTTAACTGGATATGAATATGAGGGCATCTCCCTTAGAATAGCAAATTTTTTTGTTGTGGGTTTTTTTTGTTTTTTTGTTTTTATTTTATTTGTTTGTTACAATGCTAGGTAAAAGCTTTAAAATTATGTAAAGAAGCTTCTAACAAGTTCTGTGGCTGGAATAATATAAATTTCAAGTTTCTGCTTATAATTTAAAAATATATCTCACTGAAATCAAATATATTTTTTATTGCTGCTAATATTTTTTCTGCCTACAACTCCAATGACAACCTACTACTTGAATGACACAAGAAGTTAGTCACATCATACTTAAATATATTTTACAGTAGGAAAGCAACCTAATTTTTTTATAATATTTCCTTTTCAGTTGACAGTATATATTGGCATGCACATTGTAAGTGAAACAAGGAATTCTAGGAAAAAATATGAAATGAATCTTTAGATCTTGACCTGGGAGGGTTTACAAATATTACCACTTAGCAAGTATGCTCCTAAGGCTTTATTTCTGTCACATTCATCATTTGTAGAACATGGAGTTTCATGAAGCAGTGGAGACTACTTCCCATTGAGAAGTACATTATTCTATCTTTGGTAATGATGAAATCAGGTATTCTACCTCCCTCTTCTCCAGGGGCAAAGTCTGTTAAATTTCTTGTATGAGGCGATGTCAGAGGATACCTGTTCTGCTGGGCAGAACAGGTTTTCTAGCAACCAGAAAAGGAACTGTAGCTGGAATGTCAGAGGTTACACCCTTGCGTGTGGTTTTTTTTTTTTTCTTTGCGCTTTTTTTTTAATTATTATTTGTTTATTATTCAATTAAACTGAGACAGTAAATCTAACTCTTATATGTATAAAGAATTCCTATAACATAATGTACTAATTATAATTTATTTTAAGAATGTAAGAAAAGCTGTTTACCATGATTAGGTCGTACTTTTTTTTCTATGGTGTTCTGTACCCAGTGTCAGGTCTTAAAGAAAGAAAAGATAAAATAATAATTTTGCAGTGTATCTTCTCAGATTCCAGAAACCTGTAGGCCAGGAACTTGTTGAACTGGAGCCTGGAGATGTTCTTGATAGTCCATAGTGGACCCATACTCAAGGTTTTTTTGTAGTTTGTGGAACAGAAATTTTGTTCTTCATGAGAACAGCAGCCTCATTTCACAATTTTTTCAGTGACTATTAACAGTTTTAAAAGCAGTGAAACATCTTGACTAAATGTAGACATTACAGTTTTATTCATGGGACTGGCATACACGCTTTATATATCCCATACTTGTTTTCTCCTTTATTGCTACAGGACATAAGAAACAGTGCAGGGATAAGTGGTTAAGCTTTATGTAAGGTAAGCATCTGTCAATTAAACATATTAAAATAATATTTACATCCTGTTAAAATGAGATATGTATAGAAGCACTACTGAAATCGTACAAAGAAAACGCATGGAAATTCTTCTGTGGATGCTGATTCTCTCTGAGAAGAATCACCTACGATATTTCTAAATGTGTATCTCAATGTTTCCCTTAACTTGGGCACTGATTATTTTCCTACTCTGTGTGTTTCCATAAATTTTAACACCATAATTTTCAAAGAGTCCTTCTGTGCTCTGAGATTGCACCAAAGGAAAGGATGATTACAAACTCTTGAAGAAAGGGAATTTTTTTCTTAGTCAAATGCATAGTACAAATACAAGTACATATAGTGAATCAGCTAGTTACAGAATGAATCAGTTTAACTATGTAGCAAATCAGATGTAAACAATTGCTTTAAATCTTATTCTCAACAAATTATAGCTACTTAAAAATATGTTATTTTTTTTAATATCCCAGACTTTTGTTAGCCATAGTAATATATTCCATAATGTAGTTCAATATGCATTCATCCAGACACAACTGACAGTCTTCTATTTTATTAAAAGATAATAGCTAATGTCTTGTTAGCCTGTCAGGTATGAAGCTTTTTCCCATCATATGTATTTTGACATTTTGATGTTTGAGGTAAAAATGCCTAAACCACTCTTTTTATAGTAGTTTATTAGTTAGACTTCACCTGCTGTTGGAAACAACCTGGACACAGATGAAAGTAAATTTGTTGAAATATGATACACATTTAAAGCTTATTGAAATGTTACATAAATTACATAGAGATGCATACACAGACACAAATATAGTTAACAAACTGTACAGATTATTTCTGGTAACCATCCTCCTCAAGGTTTAGAACTAAGGTGAAAACAGAGCATTGTCTTCTGCCTCCTAATTACTACCCAATATTTTTTATTAGTTATTTTTCTTTTACTCACATTTGTCTGCATATATTTCACTGACTTTCTTCAGATGCTAATGCAGGAATTAACTGGATATTTTTATGCTACATAACTGAACTAAAGCATTGTGTATAATTTCCTGACATTTCTGTGTCTGATTTAATTTCCAGGTGCGACCTTCTCTCAACTATCTCTTACTTGTGTAATAAAAAACAAAAGGTAGGACAAAATGACTATGGTGACAATGAGAGCAAAGATACCCAGTACCAAGAGAAACCACAGGAGAAATGTAATTAGTAGACTGTATGGGTGAAACTTTCAAGCTAGACTTTGTGAAGTCTATATAACTATAGAGGATGCTGAAAAAGGAGATCCAGAACTGAAGGAATGGTTGGTAAGAAGCAAAAATAATCTTTGATAATGCTCTGAGAGAGTATCCAAAGTTTCCAAAGAAATGGAGTTTATTATAACTAGTAGTAGTAGTGTTGTGATGAATCGAGCACTTGGATGGATTACCCTGCATGCATCCAGGTTAACCTATTCTTACTTTAAAAGATGAAAGCACATGATTTCCATGGCTTCCCTTCCTACGCGGCTGATTGATTAAAAAAAAAAAAAATAAAAAAAAATCAGTAATTCAATACTGAAATTCAAGGAAACAAGTGGACCTTTTGGAGAAGCAGTCTCAGGCAATGATCTGATGATTAGTTGCCCAGTTTGCTTTTTGGTGTATAAACATAGACTTTTGCGTGTCCCAGACAAAACTGGGAAAAAAAATGTTCCTTACTCATAGCAGGAGGAAAGGTTAGATTAACATCTTGTAAATAGCACAGTGATCATGATCAGGTAGTTTACTTCACTTGCCAAATCAAGGTCTAAGTATGTCCCTGAAAAATGTTAAATGTCTGCTTTTTTCTCATAATTGAAAATTTTTCAGTTTTGAAATATAATTGCTTCTGGCCAGACAAATAAGAAAATTATAAACATCAAATTGGGCAAAGAAGAGATTCAGAGTGGCCCTGCAGAGAAGGACTTGGGGGTGCTGGTCGATGAGAAAATGAACATGAGCCGGCAGTGTGCGCTCACAGCCCAGAAAGCCAACCATATCCTGGGCTGCATCAAAAGGAGCGTGACCAGCAGGTCGAAGGAGGTGATCCTGCCCCTCTACTCTGCTCTTGTGAGACCTCACCTGGAGTATTGTGTGCAGTTCTGGTGTCCTCAACGTAAAAAGGACATGGAACTGCTGGAAAAAGTCCAGAGGAGGGCCACGAGGATGATCAGGGGACTGGAGCACCTCCCGTACGAAGACAGGCTGAGGAAGTTGGGGCTTTTCAGCCTGGAGAAGAGAAGGCTGCGTGGAGACCTCATAGCAGCCTTCCAGTACCTGAAGGGGGCCTATAGGGATGCTGGGGAGGGACTCTTTGTCAGGGACTGTAGTGACAGGACAAGGGTAATGGGTTAAAACTTAAACAGGGGAAGTTTAGATTGGATATAAGGAGGAAATTCTTTCCTGTTAGGGTGGTGAGACACTGGAATCGGTTGCCCAGGGAGGTTGTGAGTGCTCCACCCCTGGCGGTGTTCAAGGCCAGGTTGGATGAAGCCTTGTGTGGGATGGTTTAGTGTGAGGTGTCCCTGTCCATGGCAGGGGGGTTGGAACTAGATGATCTTGAGGTCCTTTCCAACCCTAACCATTCTATGATTCTATGATTCTATATTTACTAATAAAGACGACTTTTTACTATCCAAAATAGTAGTCCACCAAATTACAGTATGTTAGAAATCTTGCTTTCTCCTTTATTATTTCTGCCACATTTTTAATCTGAAAAAAGCAGATGTGCTTTTTAATTAAGGACTCCTGTTGTCAGAGTGACATAATATTGGTGAAATTTTGATTATTCAGCAACGCATTGGTAACACTATTTATTTAACTCTTATAATTGGAACACGGACTCAAAATGGCCAACTAAACTCTAAAACCTGAAAGTACAACATGCAAAGTCTATGCATATCTGACAGATATATTTTCCTAAGAGGCATTATATATTTGGTCATCTATATTCAGCCATTTCTTTTTTTTAATTTACTTGCATAATGGAAAATTAAATCATATTATTAATGTCTTTGCATATTAATACACTTTAGGAAGATTTAAAGTGATGTTACTGTGTACTCAAATCTTGTAAAACTAGAAAGCTATGGAATATAAAACAGCTTTTGTAGTTCATAGGAAACAGTCTGGAAGCTTTGTAAACATTGAAACTTAAGTTAAAACCAAAGTGATTCTGTTTAGTAGTGTAGGGCACTTATCAATTACATATGCAAACATAAAATGTTTCTTACAGAACTCACTTCTAAATGAGCTTCTGTTTCTGGTTGAAAACTAAATCTTTGTAAGCTTCATTATTGCAGAAATCAGAGAGAGTAAGCTGATATTTTCTTGCTTAAATCATTAATGCTTCCCTTACCTTTTGTCACCCCCACTGGTTTTCTTTATCAAACAGCTCTTCATGTGAAGGGTCAGTTTTTCAGGGTCTTATTGTGGGGATCTATTTCCTACCTCCCTCATTGTGTTTATAGTGAATGCACTATTTGTATATAAAGAGAGGATATCAGAAACTCCACAACTTACTGGAGTTTAGTCTATGAAGAGCTGGTTGTAAACAAAAAATGAGAAAAGACCAATTTGCTTTGCACAGGAATGCTGTGTGGTGGGTTGATATGTTGTTTTTGTGGCTTTAAATACTCTTCTTGCAGTTTATTGCTGCTTTCTTAACCATTCAAACAAACCATAAATACTATCTCTATAAGATATGATGGCTCATAAATAGTCATATACATTTTTAGTTTCTGCTGTAATTATTTTTAGAGCAAATCTGCCTTTTGTAATTAGCACTTTTTGTAGTCATGCCTACATGACTTAGCCCAGAAGACCAAAATTAATCTAAACGCTTCAAACTCTAATACGTATCTAATACAAAATAATCTAAATGCTCCGAAAAGCTACTCTGTGTCCTGACTATTGCATGGATCTGTAACTGACAACACTGGAAAAAAAATGTGTATGGACATATTTTAGGTATATCTGTAACTGACTGTGTTTTACTTATTTCCAGACTGCTGATGGCAGAGTATTTTGTTGCTGAAAAAAGTAACATAGTTTAGAAACATAGGAGTAAAGAACTCAGTGCAGAAAATGATGATTCACTTCTTATCTTTGAGTTAGATGTTACAGGCTTGAAGTCAAAGTGCTTTTATTTTTTCATGATTATACATGAACTGTTAATTAATAATTGTCATTATTATTCAGCCAAATAAGAGCTTTTAAAAATACTTTAGTTTCAGCATATTTTGTGGGTTCTGCTATATTTCCATTTGTCTGTGGTGATCACTGCTGAATCATAAAACCATAGAATAGTTAGGGTTGGAAAGGACCTTAAGATAATGTAGTTACCACCCCCCTGCTATGGGCAGGGGCACCTTGCACTTTCAAAATACTTTTAGTGTGATTTAGCTTTTTAGCAGCCCATTATTTGATAAAGTTTGGAACAAAATGAGAGTCAGAACTTTGCTGGGTTTGAGACCTTTCTCTTACTTTTGAAGGTATTTTGTAGTTGTCCTAAGTCTTCAGCTTCTGAGAAGGAAGAAAAAGGAAAAAATCAGTCTTCATTCGGTTTGAATACAACTGAAGGTTTCATCTCTCTCTTCATCAGTTGTGAAGTGAGCCTGGGTTGACATTTTTCTTAAAAGAGGAATTCGAGGTACGAAACCGTGTAATATACAGACTAAATTGTTAGTATTTACTAGTTTTAGAGCACATGCTCATCTAAAAGACACATTCCCTCTCTGTAATCTTACTCTTTAATAAGGAGTAAGATTACATTTAACATTTTTATATACACATATATCTTATACATATATACATTTTACAATAAGTAAAAATGAAAAAATAAAGAAAAAAGGTTTTAATTATTAGTGCATAATAGTCTGCTAAATGCAGACTGTTCACCAGAATACTGTATTTCAGGACACATAGCCATAGCAGGTGACATATAAGGTATAGCTGCCCTATAAAAGAGGTTCATGTAAGCTCTGGACTGCTTCAGATGTTTCATGCACCATGCTAGGGAGATGTCAGGAAAACTCTGAGCCAGATAAAACAGTTCTGGCAGCAAGAGCATCCCTGTCTTCTCCAGGCATTTTCCAAGTCATGAGACCACTCGCCGCATATGTACTCCATGTGCACAGCGGAACAGCTCTGTGCACGCTCAGAAAGCCAGAGACTCCCTGACAAGCAGTGGTCTACCTGCTCAAGATCAGAGTGTGCCTGACAGCATGTTCAGCATTCCTGAGAAAAGCAGCATTTTCAGCAGATGTTTAAAAGAATGCACTCCTTACATACATCAAGGGGTATTTCCACTTTTTTCCTTCTCAACATTTTATTTCTCTTGATTAAGTTTCTAGTAAACATTCTGGCTTCTGCAGGCTGCCTTTAGAATAGGTACATGTTGATGCACAGATAAGTGCAATAATGAACACTGAAAGTATTGGGAGATTCCAGGGACTTTTCATTGTACAGTCTCTATTACAGGCAGAACTAGATGTACCTCAACCTGGTAAAGTCAGATACAGCCCATTAAAAATCACAGAACCAACAGAAGTTGCAGATATCTCAAGACATTAAAACCCTGCATTTTAAGCTATATTGGATCAGCTCTAGGATTGGGCTTTTAGGAAAATTAAAAATATGTATATTCCCTGTCCTCTTTTAGTCTTCAAGAATTTATAATTTTTTTGGAAATTAGTGTCTGGTCCTTTCTGAGGACAGGAATTACAGATAAGTATAGTTTCACTTGGTTCAGATCACTGACTGAAAAGTGGTAGCTCTTAATACTTCTAGTATTTAGCCTTCTAGCTTAAACAATGACTCATTATATATTTCAGATTATTAACAGTAAAATCCCATTTGAGAAGATAAAAGATGACTTTTTTTTTTTTTTCCAATAGATGATCTCTGTTTAGAATTAAAAATATACACACGAAAACTCATGAACACTTTGACAGAGCAAGAGCAAACACTTTTCTAACTTTAAAGAAAAAGGTTCAATTTTTAATGCAATGAAACTGAGAAAATTATATAGATTAGCTAAAGGGTAGGTGCTTTGATACCTGGGATAGTGATGTCAGAATAGCCCTAAAATAGGTTGTTAATTTGACAGAGCTTTGCAGCTGGGCAGGATGTGAAACAAGTGGTTGCAGTAAAGACAACAGTAATGAAATAAAAAATGCTAATAGGTATGAAAAAAGACATGCAAGAAATGGCTGCTTTTTCCAGGCATCTGAAAGAATGTATATAAAAAAAAAAAAAAGCTAAGAAATGTTTATTTCTCATGGTCTGTAATGGGGGCTTTGGCATTGTTGTATATATTCGTAAACAGACATTAAACAGCAGTCCAAATAAATCCGTTATTTGCCTTTGGAAGAGAAAATGTAAATGGCAAAGAAAAGTTTCTGTTTAGTGGGGTTTTGGGTTTTAAGTGTTCTTTTCAATTTAAGCCCTCACAATTCATGTACCTTCTGCTTCTGTCTGCAAAGTTGGGACAAAAGTTATTAGCATCACAGAGATGAAAGAAAGATTAATAGTTTATCCCAATGTCGACAAACAGATAGTGAAGAGCTTTCTATGTATTTCCTTTCCTTCTGGAATTAAGAGAGAAGCATAAATGTGGCATATCTCCATCTAAAATGCTAAAACAGACTCTGACAGATGTGATCGGGTGCTTCTTTTTAACCTTTGGCTGCTTAGCTATTTCTTTGAAGTCATTCCTGCTACAGGTAGTGAAAGCTGAGTGCATGTTATTTTAGTTATTCCTCCTTCCCAAACAGGAAGCAGTTCTTTCATGGCGTGCATTTTTTATCATCTGATTTATAGCCTTTGTTTGCATTACCATTCTGTCCTTTTTTCTTTGAAGGAAAAAAATCTCTCATATGCATACCTTTGCCTAAGTTGCTTCTTACTCTTTAAAAGACCTGCAAAGCTTTTTTGAGGAAAAAAGTTCAGACTTCATTGAAATGTAAATGAAATACTCTACTGATCATATTATGATTTCACCTTTTAAAGAGATAATCTTATTTAATTACAGGAGCATTTGGTGAGGGGTTTTTGGTTTGTTTTGGTTTTTTTTTTTTGTTTTTTTTGTTTTTTTTTTTCCCCTTGACAGTGTTAGATTAAATGCTTACTTTCAGGAAATTTGAAGGCAACAAGGGAGAAGGTACCTTTAAAAATTATATTGGTTTACTCTTTTCAGGGATTACTTTGTGTCACTAAAGAGAACAGTAAATTCTTTCAGTATGAAAACCTCTGTAACATTTATTCCCGTTGAAAACAATGCATCTCCTCAACTACAACACATCCTACTAAAGTCTTGAGAAAAAAACCAAAGAAATAAACAACATTATTTCCACACAAATAAAAAGAAAGAAAAAGAAATACAAAAGTAAAGATATTGAAAACATTTTAGAATTAAATGGGGGGGGGGCTGCAGTTTTGTTTGTATTTCTTAAATATCCCACTTTTTCTGTATTTAAAAAGGTTCTATAAAAAACATTCTTTCAAACAGTAATCTGATAACTATGCACCTTCTGTTTAGTATCTCTATATTGTGTCATAGTATTTTTTTTTTTTTTAATGCAATGACTGCAAAACCTATTTAGCATTGTTTGAATTCTGTAGTGTGCTGGGTAAGATCTTACAACAAATACAGACAATTTAATTCTTTGTCCTGTGGCACAGATGCTTAAATCTGTGACACAGACATAGTATTCATAAAAACTAAATTACAAATTAGATAAAAAATATATCTGTTATAAAATATAAAGTTTAAGCAAATTATTTTTCTCATTGGAGTAAATCTTGCCTGTTCTCACAAGAAATATACATCACCTTATGGCTGTGTATCTGTAGCCTAAAATTGATTGCTTCCAACTTTTTTTAAAAAATAATGTCAAAATAACATAATGTGCATTTTAAAACATCTGTTACTGACAATGTCTTTGGGGGGAACAAGTATGCTAACTCAGCCTCTGGTCAATGAGAACTTAGTGTGCTAAACAACAATGTAACAGCAGATGTACAATGACGGCCAGAAGGCTGGAATATTTTGGCTACTGCCTCTTCCTTTGTAACAGGAAATGAACGGTTCACAGCATAATCTGTCTAAATATTTCTTTGTCATTCTTTGCCTGACTCCAGCATGAATTCAATAAGACAGAACTTTGTTCTCTTAAAACATCCATATTTCACCACCTAAGTTTTAATGTTTCTTTTGCACAAGCAATGCTTTTGTGCTGACTTACTGAAGGCAAATATTTTCTTTTGTATTTGAGTGGCGGTTTTTTTAATTGTTTTTGCAGTGCTTAAACTAATGCTAAAATTGTGATCTGAATTTAATGCTTTTGAGACATATGTATGTAAGAGTTTAAAAACATAAAACCAAACTTAAAAAAAAATTACTTCATTCTAGCCCTAGATTCTTTCTAAAATATTAATTTTGGAAATATTTTCATCTGTACTTGAAGAAGGGATTATATAGAAGAAATGCAGAAAAATTCATACTAAATCCAGGGAATTATACAGGGAAATTATCAGGCAAAAAAACTCCTGAGAGGAATACTATGAACATTTTATCAGGTAATTAAAAAAATATTTTTAAATTTGTCTTTCCAGGTGTATGCATAGCAATACTATTCTAATACTTTTGTAAACCTCCATGAATTAGAAAACAGAAATTCTTATTGTCCTGTTTATTTGTTTGTCATTGTTTAATTGTTTTTTTTTCCTAACCAGTAATACAACATATTTAATAAAGATGGAATTTTTTTTTTATTAAACAATGATAATTACATGGCCTGCTGATTGATAATACCAGATTCTATTTTATGAGAAGAAATTGTTCCAGCTTCTTGAGTAGCGACACTTGTATTTATAACACCATTTTTGTCCAGTGCCTTAAATGCAATGTGGGTTTTTTTTCAGATTTGCTGGGGTTTTGATAGTACTGGTACATTCTCTTTGCTATAGCACTAGATATTCAGCTGCAATCTCCTACATTATGAAGCAACAACCAAAGACTTGCCTCAGATGTGCCATTTTGACATTTCAAATGCCCTGCCTTCCACCTCTGTATTATTTTTTTTCTCTGACTATACAGAAAAACTTCAAGCATCTGTAATAAGACTTAACATAAAGTGATCAGAACTAATAGCATCTCTGGGAGCTTTGCTTTGATACTGAATACATGAAGGAAAACTGAGCATCATGACTGGGATGCAAGCTCCTATAAATTGCAAAACTTAGATGTATGGTATCTATGCTTTATAATGCAGTTAGATGTCTCTTTCTATGAATAATGTTTTAATATCCCAAAAGCCGACTGTGGTTTTGTATGTCTAAGGTATGTCATGATAGACTGACACATTGAAATGCAAAATCTATTCATAAACTTCAGAGCTACATTTTCATTGCATATGGTTGCCTTAATGCACTTTTAATGGTAATAAGGCTAGAGCAGAATTTCCGCTTTGGTTTAGGTGATGTTCAATCTCATGTGTTTAATACAATAAACAAAAGGTTCAGTATATACTGTCTGTATTTAAATAAGTAAGTGACACATTTGTGACAAAAAAGTTCTTTAAAGATTCTGCAATTACACTGTAAGGACACTGACATCCTGCCATAATGCAAAAAATATGATGCATACTTACAAATTTATGTAGACTGCAGAACTTTTGCAGGACTATCTAGAAGTAACTGCATTTACTTATGTTTGGTTAGAAAGGCAACCATAGAGATGGAGCTATATGTACTGTGTTTCAGTCTGGCTGCAGAAATCACAAGGAGATTTGTATTTCCCAAAGGATTTTTTTTAAAGAAACTTAGCTGTAGTATCCAAACAGGGATTTATTCAACAGCTAAGACAATGGTATGTCCTGTCACTGAGCAGCCTTCTCTTTGTAAAGTTGTATGATCATGTCATGATCTTCTTGTCCTACTTGATGGCAAACATCTGCACTTATATTGTGGTTAGGAGATGATATCTGTATAATTATATATTGCATATTTCTGCAGGACAGAACTTAGTAGCTCCTGCCTTGCCTTGTAACATCTTTTACGAGCTTTAAGTGTATATTTCACAGTTTTTGCTAGATGCTTTTAGATGGAGCAAAGCTTAATTTCAGAATATTTTAACAGTTAAAAACTTCTGGGCTAATACCTGGTATTTCCTTTTGATCAGCCAAAAGGACATGACAATGCAGAATAGCATAAAGATTTTTGTTTTAACTTTATAGAGCTTTCTGAAATTTCCCAAGCACTAAAAGCTTTTCCCATTTTCTTCTCATAATTTTTTATGACTTCTAACTGGTGCTTCCTGTTTAGCAGTATAATAAGCAGATGTTTTGTTTTCTGTTTTTTTTTCTTAATCCAAGCTCTAGTTGGAACAGACATACAGTTTTATAAGTCAAAAATGGAGCTATCATCATCTAGTTATGGTGTTTTACAAAGCCACTCTATTATCATATTTGTTTCTCAGAATTTTCTAATCTGATTCAACTTTATTTATATTTCAAATTGAGCTGTAGCAGCAATATTCTCAGTTTAAAATTATTAGTGTATGCCATTTTGAATAATGCAAATCAAAGCTTTTATTGAATTAAAAAGCATTCTCTATTTTAGCAGCATCTGTTTGAATCACAATAAAATAAGAATTACCATGCCAGTGTCTGAATCTTGGTAGTATCTATGTTGTCCTCTGCCATTTTAACATTGTGTCAGTGCTCATTGCTCTACAGGGAAAAGCTGCCGAAGAACCCAAAACCTAAAAAAAAAAAAACCCTCTAGAAAAGCTGTCATCAAACTTGCATTTGTATATACATGGTAATAAAAGTAAAATGTATATTTAAGAATCAGCCATTCATGCACGACTTTTTAATCTGTCACTCATAGGCAGTGTAGTAAGGATATCCCCATGGTGAACACTTCAAAATTCTAGGAAATGTGGTCACTGTGTTTGTTTTCAGTTCCTTGATGGCTATTCTGGATTCTCTTTCATTCTGGATGTCAACCTATTTTATTCACTGGTATTAGCTGTGATTTCTGTTGGCAACAACTATGTGATCTGAACAATCTGCCTTCACTAGGACAAGAGCTACACAAGTGGTTAGAATTAGAAAGATTTACTGGCATAAAATCTTTTCCAGAATGGGAAACTTGTAAGAACTACAGTGAGCTGATAACCTGATGAGATTTTGGCATCTCCTCTACCATAACTTTTCCTGAAGAGAAGCAAACAGGGAACAAGAGTTAGAAATTAAACCTAAAAAAATTAAAAACTAAGATCCCCCTTGACCTGTTGGTTCATCTTTTTTCAGAACTAGGTGTCTAAATGCCAATATATTCATACGCTGATTTGCAAGCTTTGGGACATGTACTCTTCATAGCAAGATTTAATACTACATAATATATTCATTATATTTTAGATACAGTGATTTCCAGGAAATTCTGAGTTACAGTCAGTTGCTTCATTTATTCCAAGAACAGAAAAAAGCTTAATATTGGAAACATGTAATTTTTTGTTAGATCTAGAAAAGGGTTCAAAGAAACAAAATACATCTGCATTTTTCACTTAAAACACCTAAATAGTATACACTTAGAAGTTTAAAAGTCCATACAGACTTATTTCCATATAAGTAATGATTTCATACCGGATGTCTGAATGGATGCACATCTATATCTGAGAAAGGATATATGTCATAGGCAGACATACAGCGTGGAAGACAATAGTAGAGTGTGAATGTGAGTCACATATATAAGATGTTAGAACAGTCTTCAAAATTTGGTTGCAAATATGATGTTTCTTTCCATTTCTATACAGTTCTAAATCAAACATCAATCCTCAACCCCCTTTCCAAAATCTGTGGGTTGAATGTGGGATATTCAAATTCCAGCTCTGAATCAAGGCTCTGTGTCCCAGAGCAATCATTAATGCTGAAGCATAATACAACTACGACAGTGTAAGAGATGTGTATTTATATGCACTGCTCATGAAAATCCCAAACAACACTAATGGTGTTTTATTTGGGAGCCTTTGATGTTAATAAGAGATAGGCTTATGCCAAGTCTGGCACATCAGAGTTTGAATTGTATAAAGGCAGCAGCCACAGCAGCTTTGTTCTGCATGAAGGCTTACATGTTGAGAGAAAGATTATGCTTACAGTTGTGAGCAGTGTAAAAACATTTTCAGAGGCCATACTGCTGTTTCATGTCAGTTATTTGTTGAACAGGGCTATCAACCAGCTGACAGTTTTCAAACTAGTGGGAAATGAAGCAATGGATTTCCTCAGCAGTTTTATACCAGATCCTTTAGTTAGCTATGTCCCACCTCTAAAAGACTTATTTATTGTATTTATTATTCTATTTTATAATCTACTTAGAAATATATACTCCTAGCCTCCATCTTATTTTGGATTTCTTTGAGAAAAACATAAAATCTTATATTCCAAATGGATATCCTTAAGAATCACTTTTGTTTTAGAGAGAGTTAGAAAACTTAGACATACCTGTGAATACTTATAAATCTTATATATATGGCTTAAAATTATCAGTAATACAATTTTGAAATGGTCATAATGAAATTACAGGAACTAAAGGTATCAGTGTTTTGGGGAGTCTCCCAACCCAAAGAATTTCCATTTTTTGATCAATTTAAGCTTCTGAAAACAATGCTTGAAGTCATCATCCGTATACAGTCAGTCAATTAAGCTTAAACAACTAGAAATTAGTTGTGAACTTAATTAAAGCACTAATCTGACATTACTGTCTATGAAAATCCCGGGCCTGATTCAGTTGCTTGTGCATAGATACTTGATAGCAGTACAGATGTTCCTAGGTACAGAAGACAGCTGCATAAGGCTTGTACCTACAGGATATGGAGAGAACCACACACTTCAGATTGGCAGCTGAAAGCAAAGTAGGAAACCAGAGTACATCAACACTGCATTCATATGTGGACAGATGAACCAAGCCTCATGGAGCTTAGAGGGGTATTCAGGTGAGCTATGCAGAACGTGGGTATTTAAGAGTGAGCTCAGTAACTATCTAAATCTGCAGCCTCTGTGTACTGAGATCCTTACTGATTACAAGCGTAGGTGACTAGATCACATCTAAAAGTCTACACTTTGGCATTAGAGCTGAAACTACTCCATCTGACAAAAGGCTGTATTCAGTTGTCTAAACAGACAAGTTATCCCATTTGAGATTCACTAGAACACTACACTCAAGGTAGCTGTGCACATCTGGCAGAGGGCAAAAAAGATACCTGAATCTTTTTCACGTTCAGGTGAAGATGACGTAGAATGTTTCAGGGCACCCAAAAGGGCACTCGTTATGTCTGTTTACGTAAATTATCTAACACCAAGAAGTCTGAAAATTTCCTATGTATTTTCTTGTTTAGCAGTGTTTTTGAGAATAGTGTCTGATTCGTGATATGCCTTTTATTCTGTTTTGCAGAAGAGATATCTATACATTTAATCTTATTTCATTTAAAAATAAACATTTTTTGCTAGCTTTGTGCAAATTTTGCCTAATCCAAAATATATTCAAAGTGGCAAAGTAGTCAATGATGAACCTGATATCAATAATATACTTTGAAGACAATGAAGAAAATTAAATTTATATTTAACTGTACTGATTCAGAGGAGGCCCATGGTTTTGAATTAATTTCCTCAGTAGGAAACAGCTTCATTATTATGTCAAGTTTTACAGTCCTAAATCAGTTTATCAGTGCAGTCATTTTTATAAAAGAACAAGGTTTACCTATGGTACTGGCCATGACAAAAGAGCGAATATATTCATATAATTAGCTTTCTAAACAAATTAAATCCAATAATTTTATGCCAATCACTTCTGCTTTGATTTTTTTATCAAATTCTATATCACTTGTGCTTTGATTTTTTAAAAAGCTCAAAATGTCCACATTTAAAATTTCATGTCTAATCAGTTTTCATGAAAAATCAGTACTTGAAAGAACTGAGCTTCAATATTTCAGAATATATCACTTCAAATGAAAAAAAAATTGGATCACTTTGAAAAGTTTGATATACAATGCTAAATACAATATAAAAAAATGTAAATTAAGCTATTACTACAGAAAATTTAAAATTCAATACAATTACAATCCTGAATGCAAGAATTGTAACTATCCAAAAGAAAACATTTTTGTACTATCAAGATACACCAAAAATGTTTAAATGCTCCATGTTTCTGTTTGCCTTTTCTCAGCAAAGTTTACATACCTTTAAATCACCAAATTTCAATAGAACTATTTTTGTCAATAAATCCTACTCAATCCTGTCCTCTTATTAGAATTTCTACCCAGAGACACTTTTCAGCCTTCCTAATCAAATTACTTTCAATGTTAACTTCATATTAATTAAAGTTGAGATACTCAGTGCACTTGTGTCATAGATAGAGAACTCTTTTCAGTGCTTACATCATAGTAACATATATATTCTTCTGGGAAGAATTAATGGAAGCAGGAAATCTGCTAACATTTAGAATGCTAAATGAGATTACTGATTAAATTCCTTTCCTACAAATGTAGCTTTTAATAAAAAAAAAAAAATTACAGTACCTAGAAGCACCACAGAGTAATGCAAAACACATTTTATGATGAGCATGATAAAAAGATTAGGTTAATCCCCAGTTTTATCTCTATTTGATTGTTTATATTAACTCATCAGGTTAAGAACTGGCAGTGCAAATGTGATATTTTTTTGTTCCAGCTCGAGTGATTACAAAGGCTAACTCACAGTACTAGTGACTGAGCATCATTAAATTAATAGTTTATATGTACAGAATATTTTATACAAAAATACCTTTAAAAAGATATTGAAGTCATAAAGGCAAGTGTTATAAAGTTAGAGAACCATTATTGCTGAAATTTCCTTAGTATAATCAACCCCAGGGAAAATCAACCTCAGAAAATTTCAGCTGAAATGGTAAAAATCTTATAATGAAGGAAATAACAGAGGTAGAGGCTTATAATGGTTAGTGCAGGCCAAAAGTAACTGTAAATTGTGATACTTGTTTCACCTATGACAGGCCTGATTTTTTTTTGAGTTCCCTGAGGCTGATTCTAATGAAATTTTAGCAGTAATGCTGAAATCCTTCTTTATCACTGTAGGCTATGGCTGTTTGATATAACTTAGTGGCCCACTGTGGTAGTTTTTGTGTCTGGGAGAGGCTTGTTCTGTAGGCAAAGTAGAGTTTATTGTTGACTCACGCTTAAGGTTTGGTTACAGTAAATCTTACTGAAACTTTCTAAACTATCCTCTTGAAGTTTTTGGTACCTTTATGGTGCCAATTGGAAATCATGGAATATACCTCTTCAAAACGTAGGTTTGACCTGGAATCAAAATGGTAAGGGTCTGGAACTAGAAATTTAAATTTAAATTCCAGTAGGATATAAAAAGACTCTTTTATTTAAACCAACTCCTGTTGCTGTTTTGTTTTTGTTTTTGTTTTTGTTTTTTTTACTGTTTTCTTCCTTTTTATTCTAATACTGAAATAGTCTATTGACTGATAGTTTCAGTCTGAGATAGTGACATGTATTGTATGAAAAAGATATTACTTCTATAAATTAAATTACTGCGGACTGCTTAATTAAAATTAATAATTTCTAATAACAACCACCTTTATTTTCTTGGTGAGTGACAGGTTAACATTTCTGAAAGAATATTCTGAAGAAAACCTAAAGAATGTTTCCAATTTAAATAGGATTACGTAAACAGAAATGTTTGCTTGTTATGTTTGTGGAACCTAGAGTTACGTCACATTAAACTCCCCTTTTTAATTTAAATGAAAATTGATGTAATTCCACTTATTGTGTCACTTATCCTTCCAATATTTAGATGTAAAATTAAGCAAGGATCAGCTAGATACAGTATTTATTTTTTGGAGAGGATTTACTTCAATAATTTTTTGAGTTTTTAATTTTCTTCAGTGCAGTGTGCTTTCTGCATGTTTCAGAATCCATTAGATTTCTATCTTAATAGAAGCCTGTTATTTAAATTTTGATTATTTCATTCTGGATAGAAATAAGTCTTCTCATTCCTAATTAATTCAGAAAACTTGAACAGGTTCTGGGGAATTGCACCAAAACAAACAAACAAACAAGCAAACAAACAAAAAAAAGGAACAAAATTATACACACAGTATTTACTCCAGATTCAAGGCTTTGAAGGGCTTGAACTTATTTGGGTTTAGTGTTTGGTTTCTTTAGGAGACATAATTACTGTGCAAGTGTTTCTAAAACAGCTCATAGGTCTTACTCCCATTAACATAATTCACAGTAAAATTCTTCAGGAATTTAACAGAAATGCCAGTATAGGTGTCTATCTATCTTCTCCATAATATACTATAATGCTTCAACATTCTTTCTCTTCTTTCATGACCACATGCACGTAAACAGAAATGAATGAATCAGTGTTCTTCCTGTCAATCATCATTGTCCTTGCTGTTCTGTGATTTATATTAATATTGGTCAGTACTTCTGTGGCATTTGCTTGAGGACTTTTTTGTGTTTTGTGAATATAAGAACACAAAAACCATAATAACTGCTTGAAATTTTCAACTAAAAAGAATAAATCATTATTAATCTGTAATTTTTCTGAGTCACGTGTGTCTACCCTGGAACTCATATATCATTTAAAAAGTATCTCGTGAAATGCCCCACTTGTGTCTTAGGTGCAGGAGGGTTGTATGAGTTGACCAGTGGAAAAAATCAATCTTGCAGCTACCATAAGCACATTTAACATTTCCTCTCTACCTTTCATACAGGCACTCAGCCTTCTCTGTCTCTTGATAAGGAGAAGGATTCTTGTAATAATTGCTGAATTGCAATTAGCTAAAACCTGTTGTTTTACAAACTGATTCTCCTGCCTGAGGAGTTGTTGCTATAAGCAATTGAATAAAAAATTAGAAATAGTGCCTCACCAACTCAAGCACCAGTGTGGACGCAAGCTATTTAGGAGTAATAAGCAGTAATAAGTATTTCTTCCTCTTCCTACCATATTAGCTTTATGATGATATTTTCTTGCCCTTCCACACTGAGGCATGTAAACAGGATGGGTGGAGTAAATTGTAAAGTTCTCATGATTTAGCACAGCTCATGTAATGGACTGTCTTGGTCACTGCTGATCTAAACTTGCAGTGAAGGTCATGGAATAACTTTCTGGAAGAGTGACAGGGGAGATGTTGGGTGGGGTTCAGGAAATTACTTATATATTACAGATATCTAAAATTAAGTGAATTATGTTTACTCCTGTACTAGGACTGAGAGATACAGGTAAGACAGCAAGTAGTCATACATAACATTCTTGGTTAGGATGAAATAAGTTCACACAAGTCTCCAGTGATGATAACATGATTAACTCACATATAATCATCCTGCTTCAGATACTTAAAATTGCACATTTAAAGTATGTCTGGTTTCTGGTTTAGAAAACACTCAAACTCTTATTCGCTTTTATCTTCAGAACACACAGGATCACTGCAGCACTTCTGGGATGACCATGAAAGGTGCTGTGAAAAGCAGAGTACTCTCAGGAACAGTGTGGTTACTGCCAGATTCTTTCCCAAGTAGACTAGTAAAACTGAGGCAACTAATACTACAGGAATTGTGTCTTGTGCCTCTCCTATACTGAGGGAATGAATAGAAGAAAACAAGCTAAATTCTCTTGTCACTCTTTTTTTTTTTTCCTGGTTGTTTTTTGTATTTTTTTAGACTGTCTTTAAACTCATAACATCGAATCTTATCAGCTTTCGGTATCACGTGATGATACATCTCTTTGGGGCTGTGTCTTTGCATTAAACAGATTTCAGCAAACCGATAATGTTCAGCAATTAATACAAATGAGTAAGTGTCACTAGAAAAATACATGTTGCTCTGCTTTTCCCTTTCCTTTTCTTCTTTACTTTTTTTCTCTCCTTCCTCTCTTCCTTTACTGGAAGCATCAATCTCAGCCACAAAAATCAATCTTGGAGAGACCTGATACAGACTAACTTCTTCACTTATTCAGTTGTCCTGTGATTAACTTGCTCCTTCTCAGCTGGTTTTGGCTGGAAATGGACAAAGATTAATAGAAATACAAGTGCTTCCCGTCTCACAAACTTGTTTATGAAAGTAATATTTTAGCCTTCTCTAAAATGTTTATTTTCCTATGTATTATTCTGCCCCAGGTGTGTAGCTGATTTCCAGCCACAGATGAAGCCAATAGTTTCTCCCTTGCAAGTTGCAGATTCCCAGGTGAAGTAAATAATGAAAATTAATTACTACATATAACCTTTCTCTTCCTACCATCTGCTTCTAATGCCTTTGCTTCTAAACCTTTGTTTCCTCTCTCATATTTTCATCTTATTCTCTGAAGAAGTTCTTCCAGCAGCAAATCTTTTAAATTGAAATTACAGTATGATAATTGAAATTACAGTACGCTAAACCAGACAGGATAATGTTCATAAAGGCTCTCTGTAGATTCCTAGAGCTGCTAAACTTTGCATCTTTTCTCAAAGCCCAAATCCTAACTGATACCTCACTTGTGGTTTCTGCATGGCCAGATGTCGGGGGTAATATTCACCACAGGCAGAAGTCCAACTACAGGAAGTGCATATAAAATCCACAGTGAACTTTTTTCCTATAAGTATGCTGCAAGCATAATTTTTTTTTTCTTTTTTTTTTTTTTTCACAGAAAACATCTGTGAAGTAGATAATAATTTTCTTCAGTTTTGCAGAAACTCATGGAAGTATTGCCAGAGAATAGAGGGAGCTAGTGTCAAGGCTGGATGAGACAGTGTTTTATTGCCATGCTTAGATCAGAATTTCCGAGAATTTCATGATCCTGAAAGAAGCTCAGTCTAAATGCAGGATACAGAGAAGGATGTGGTATATTCTAACACACACATACACACACACTGCCCCCCACATATACAAATACTTCTTGGATATTACAGCAGACCCTCTTAGGACACAGAAGACTTCATTTGATCTCAGCTGGCTTTGAGTTTGATCCTGTCTGTATGACGAATATGGAGATTTCCACAGAAAATAAAGAAGAGTGAAAAATGGAGTGTAAATCCTATTTTTACAAATAGCATTTTGTTTTCTCATTTTCATTTTTCCAGGTTAGATCCTGAAGAGGGGGTTTAATACTTGAAAGTTGATATCCCCCCACCCTCCCCTGCAAAAGATAATTTACTGGGACAGATAATTGCACCTGAAAAATTTTAGCACTCACAAATTCCAGAGAGAGCTACATATAATTTCATAAATATTTTCTTTAAATACACTAAATCATTGTAGAAAGAAAACTAAAATAATAACCTTTATTTTTAATAAATGCTCAAAGGATTTCAACTTCTAGCAGAGTTTCTTTAGTAAAGTAAGCCAACAAGTCCCATTCACAAGAATTCTTTACATTACTTGTGAAAGAATTACCGTTTCTAATTCCTAATGACTTTTGAAAAGCAGGTCAGATGCACCATCCCCATTGCTAGTTCTCTAATGTTCATGTACTAAGCTAATTACCCACCAGAGCTGAGAGTATTCAGCATTGGGATCTTTCCCAGGCTCTGGGCTGCACCCTTTCAATGTAGACTGCCAGTCTATCAGCTGTTCGCTGGGCCTCGAACAACAGCTGCCGGCAACTGCAAACATCCGGCCTCAACTGAGAGACTTAAAGAACCAATTGACAGGAACAAACATCAGGATGCAGAGGAATACTTTCACAATTATAAATTAATTCTTTTAACTTTCATACAATTACTAGAACAAGAGAGGAGGTAAAGGAAAAAAAGGAAGTTGATGTTAAGATAAGTGAGAGTGTGTTATTGATGTTCCTGGTTGCCCTGAGATGACTGCAGTGATTTTTACTAGAGTTGTCTTGGATTTAATCCTTTCTGACTTTCATTTCCTATTCTACCCTTGCAAGCAAGTTTCTGAAATACTCTGATAAGCTTCTTAGCTAAACATCATTTGGCTGTAACAGTGGGCTGATTTGTTTCCTTGTCAAAGGATAGCTAAACCAGTTATTCTGCCTCCAAAGCATAAAGTGATAGACTAGCTGGATATGTCAGTCTTTCATGACTATGAATTGATACCCCTGCCAAACTGACTCTCTTGTTGTACTGCAATTAGTAATTTTTAGAATATCTTCATGATAGCTTACACATTTGAGCAAATGAGCACTGCCTTGTGGGGAGAGGACTCTCCTGACTGAGCTAACAGTGCCAGATCAGATAGGATTTCTTAGTAAAATATTTCCACAGTCAATGTCCTTCTTAAAAAAACAGCATAAGGAATATAGAAAAAACATGTTAATTTCATACTGCTAGATATGAATAAGTAACTGTGCTGTGTCTCACGACCCATTATTGTGACAAATTGGCTCTTCCTACCGTTAATGCAGCATTTCAAAATGGATCATTATAAGCCTGTAGTTTGTGAATGAAGTATGTTCAGAGGAAAGCTGCATTAAATGGTTGCATTAGGAACTCCAGTGGACAAACCCAAGACAGTTCAGAATACACAGTTTTAGTCAATGGCTGTGAGAACTCGGAGACAGGAACAACAGCATGGGCTTGTAATGGAATGTCATCCTTAACTCTGAATTTCCTGGCAATCATTCATCTGAGTCACAACTTTAACAGAGTTTATTTTTTTCATTCCCTCCCCCACCTCATGTGAATCCCCTCAGCGTGTTTTTCTTTCTTTTCTGTTTTTAGTGATTGTTTTAGTAACAGTTTCTCCATATTTCATGGACTCGTAGAAACATGTTCCACCAGTATTTTAAAAATGCCTGGGTTTTTTTTTTTCAGTTTTGAAACAGTCTGGTCTTCATTAATAGACAAGCCCAACCAATGCCTTTTTAGCCGCATATGGGCTCTTGCCTGGAAACTTTGTTTTCTTGCTTTGGATCTGGAGACTAGAAGTACATGGTGTTAATACTTCCAGCAGGGAGCAAAGCCCAGTTTTATGCAAGCTGCATATATAAGAGCAGAAAGACACTGAAAAAGTACTTGAAAGCCAAGACTGATGTGAGGCTAGGTAATCAAAGACTGAAAAAAACATTTCTACCCTTCCTCTCTGTACAGAAGAGTCATACAAAGATAACTTCAGATACCAAACTTTGGTGGATTCCTGGGAATAGACTTTATCATCCCTTTTTCTAGTAGTGTGTTTGGCAGCTCCTAGCCATGGATTCACATAAGCACTGTTATTTTGTCTGTTTTTCAAAGAAGTGCGTATCCATACCTTACTAATTACAGTAAATCAGGCCATCTTTATTCTAACTCTTTTCTTCCTGTTAGTGGGAAGATTCCAAAATTGTATGTGTGACTTCAGTCAAGCTTCTGGATTTTAATAAAATTCAGGATATGTTCTTAGGGCTCTTTTTACATTATCAATAGAAGAAAAATATTCTGTTCAGAACTTCACTGAATTTTTTTCTTCTTTTTTATTTATTTATTTCTGTTCAACTATAATGAAGGTCTGAGACTGATCATGCTACTCTTGTGAAATCAAAACACCCACTGAAAAAGGAAGTATTATTTCTCACTTGATTTTGGGTATCGGTATTGTAGATCTTTATATCTGAGCAGCTATTTTGACTCCTTTTTGTTCAACAGAATGAAACAGACCCCTTCAGGGTTCAAGTTATTGAATTTTGTTACTTTACATAGGTATCTAACTTTCAATGAGATGAATTGCTGCTGAAACCCCTCTTCTTTACTATAGACGACGACTAGATGAGCAACTAAAATGGATCAGTTTACAGTGTAGGGGGGATGACTGCTTCCCTGAGTGTCAGTAACAGCTTTACCTGTAAAAGAGGTCCCTAAAGAGAACAGAGTGGGTAGAGTCACTTTATCATACTGATCACATAACATGGACAGAAGCTGGTTGTATTTTTTTCCCCAGGATAGGAATTTTATTTTGTGAAGCCAGGGAAAACTGTTGGAATTCAGGCTCCCCCGAGACTTAGTGCAAGGCATACAGCAATTTTTATTAGTATGCTGAGGCAGGTCCCTGCTTGTCTGTTTCTCCTTTTTCTCCCTGCGTTCAAGTTCTTGCTGTTAAGGTTATGGTATTTTATCCAATGACTCTTTAATGCAGAAAGTATAAGGTCTCTGAATCAGGAAATGGAACTTAAGACCCCTTTCTCCTGCCACGGGAATGCAACTGTATTAACCACTGGGCAATGCATGAGCTCTCTTTTGTGTTTCTCACTGGTCTAGTTTTGTACAGTAGACCAATATTTAACAGGAGAGTCTTCCCACTGCAATCCCAGCTTTGCACACAGACTGGCAGTTAGGCATCCTTTTTGAAAGAAGAAATGAACACCAACAGTCCTGGGAAAGCCTGCAGCCTCTCTCCATCAATTTTTTGACATGGGGATCATGGGATAGCTACGTGGGTTTGCTCTATTTGGTGCTGTGAGTGTGCTCTGGGTGTGGTCTCTACCTCTCTCCTCCCTCCCCCCCCCCTCTCTCCAACATACACATTTTGCTGGTTAGGCACAGGGAAGACTTGCTTGATGCAAACAGCCTGAAGCATGAAATAAGCACCAAGATCCTTGGCTCAGACACAATGGCAACATCTCCAAACAAGTAAAGTAGCAGAACTTTAGGCATCTGAGCTTGTAAACATTCCTGCATTGACCCCTGTGGTTGATGACAGCTTCAGCAACTAAGCTAACTTGTGCCCTAAGTCAGTCATGATTTCTCTGTAGAATTCACTTGCTTAGGTTTTTTCATTTCTTTGTTTTTTTGTTTGATTGGTTTTTGTTTTTAATTTCATCCTTTGTCATCTAGTTCTTCATCATTTGTAACTTTAAGTAAAACCCTTTAATGTTTAGGAAACAGAGTGCTGTTACTGTTGAGACATGCATAAATGTATCTGGCCTGAAAGAAGCAACTTCCATTTTACAGCTATAAAGGAACAATGCTTCAGCTTCCTTTAAATATAACTTGTTACTTTAGTCTGACCCCTTAAGTTTTCTAAACCAAGGCTTGTGGTATTTGGCATCCATTCTTCTGTTCTTTTGATAAGTACCTGAACAGGATGTCCTTGCAAATTAAATGAAAAACAGCACTGGAAGATTTCCTCCCTCAGGAATAAGTATTAAGATTGGCAGACGGCTTAAGTGGAAATACACAGGAATGCACTTTAGCCAGTACTTGAAAATCGTTCCAGCAGATATTGCTGAGGTAGGCTCACGAAGCTCCGTCAGACATCCTTCTGCATTGAATCAATTTTTAATGGCCCTGAGCAAGAGTTTTTATTTATTCTATCCTAATTGTTGCAAAGCAGACTTCATATAAATAGAAAAATACATACGTAACCTAAAGAAATAATATTTTAAACTAATTTGATACCACAGGAATGTTCTTACCATTTCTTGGTAAGGAAGATTGTTGATATAGCCTAGCTAATCGTCTCTGAAAATTTGATGCAGGATTTCTTAAGGCTTCAGGCAACTTGCAGCTGAGTTCAAATGCATGTGTGCATGTGCAGTCACTCATGCACACATCAGCTTTAGCAAACTGATGTGTGTGGAGGTCTGTGAATAATAAGCTGCATAAACCAGATAATTAATATATTCCCTTATGCGGTTCTGATCCCCTCACAAGCACTGTGCCCTTCGAATCTTTGCTTCATAAAAACTCAAAGAATTAGATTCTCTGAGCAATGTCCGGTGGAAAACAAGCAAAACAAAGCAACGACAAGCTGCCAGAAATAATATTTGCTCTTTACTTGCTCCAGATTCTTCCAGTATTAGCTATAATGGGCAAGTTAAAGAAATGTAATATCTACTGGCCCTCTAGTGGTAAAACAAGAGCTTTTGGGAAAGGGTGGAATATTCAGATTCCAGCAGAAAATACACCACGTCTCCTAATTGTGGAAGAAATAAAAAAAAGAGATAAAATATTGTGCTTCTGTATATATGATGTTGTATGTATAAACGGATGGGTAGAAGCTAGTTTAAGTAGTTTTTACAGACTTACTGGGCTGAATCTTAGCTGGTTTGAGGGTCACCACATTCCATTACACAGTGCTAACATGCCTGATGACAGTACTGCCATTGTTTTCATAATAAATAAGGCTTGGACTTCCTTGGTTGAAACATAAAAAAAACAACAACAACAAAAAAAAAAAAAAAAAAAAAACAAACAAAAAAAAAAAAAAACAACCTGTGCCGAATAATCTAACACTAGAAAAAACAATAATTTAGCTACTTGTCTTTAATAGATGTATATAAGAAAAGAGGTGCATATCTGTATGTTTTCAATAAAAAGAGAAGAAATAACAATAGGGTTTTGCCATCTTGCAATGCTTAGTTTGACTCACTGTGATCAACTCACAGGGTAAACAGAGGCAAGAACTTTACCTCTGCATTTCTTCAAATGAAAGAGATACTATTTACCCGTTAGTGAGCTATGGTGTTTCTTGCTGTCATAAACTCCATACAGCTGCAAGGATCCTTTTTTGTTTGTTTTTTTCTTTTTTTCAGGGATCTATCTGCAGTGTGATGAGACATGGTGCTCTGCACACTGAAGTGTTTGTCTGTTGTAAATGAAACCTTCTGCATTGCTGTATAACCTGTCCCATGCCATCTAGAGACCACGATATGAAATAAACCAGCATGCACAGGTGCTACAATTTTCAGTTTAATTGCTGCCAGAAGCAAAATATGTAAGGGCAGCAGCACTGACTATTAAATGGTTTGAATGTTGCAAGGGCAGTTCAAAAGTTAAATTAAGACGATAATGTGAGTGCGGTTACTTATGGAGACACTGATAGTAGACTTACTGTTGCGATAGTGATAGGATTTTCCTTTTCAAAGAGTAAAAAAAGGATTACATTCCTCTTCAGGAAATTTTTATGTGACTAACTAGAATGGGCTTAGATGGACTCAGAAAAGAAGAAAACATCACCATAAAATAGCTGTTATAGCCTGCGTCTCCTGTACAATGAAAAAAAATTTTCCTTTTTTTTTTAATGAAAATTGCTTCAGCCTCAGAGACCTTTAAGAAAGAATTTTTTTTTTTTTTTTTTGCATAAAAAATACTTAAAAGCTGGTTATTCCTGACAATGTTGAAAAGGTATAATTGCACCCTGTACATGGATGTCCCTGAGAGATACATGGATTCATAAGTTTAGCTGAAATAGGTGAATGAATAGGTGAAAGGCACTAAAAATATGGCAGCAATAGTTCTAAAGTTAAAAATCAGCTGTGAAACAATGGAAAATAAAAGGAATTTTGAACCTCAGTGTCTCTTCTGAGTGGCTGTTTGACTTTCTAACTCCTAAATTTAATTATTTTTTTCTGCGGTCTCCATCTTGACATTTCTAACAACAGAGGGTAACAGAAAAATACGTATAGGTTTTACAATGCTGAAGTTCATTTCAAGTTTTTCCTGCCACCAATTTTTTGTGTCTCAATTTTTAAGCTTATCTCAAACCCACAAGAAAATTGTAATTTCTATCCCATCCTAAATTTTCAGGAATATATTAGCAATCCAATAAGGAACGTAAACTGAACCACGTTGTTGTGACAAAGGCAAAATGAAATGTTATTAAATTTGAGCAGCTTTTTCTGAAGAAAAATAAATAAATAAAAAAAGAAGTCTGGAAAAACCCTCTATTTTGTGGAACACATATCTGTAAACAGACAATACTTTAATTTGCCTGGAGTACAGAACTGAGAACATGATGTCTGTCTCTAAGCAGCTGAATTGTTAAGCATGAAGTAGTTGCATGTGTTTTCCAAAGGAACCTCAGGTTTATTTAAACTATAAAATCAATTTAACTGTAAGAAAAGAAGCTCTTAATAGCACCTACTTTTAGCATTTTCCTAGTCAATAATATCCTCACTGCTCTGACGTCAGGGTGAGCAGCATGTGGCATGGAAAGGAAATTAGCTTGTTTTTGCAGGAGGACATTTGTCAGCATAGACTAAATTCCTAAGAGAATGCCAGCAGATTTACCACCACTGGAAACAATAGATTCTCTCTCTCCTCAGCCACATCTCACCACAGACTCAGGCTTTTTCATTTCTTGTGCTCCACAAGAGACCTTTTACAGTACTATGTGTGATTTTTATGACTGCAGTATGTATAATGACGTTCCTTTACAGTACTGTGACATCAAAGGAAGATCAAATTGGTCTGAATTTATAGTGACCACTGTGCAAATGAGAGCATTTTGAAAGTGGTGGAGTTGTATAATAGTGGCATAGAATATTACATCTCTGGACATCTTGTATGTTTTATGATACGTGGTGTATATTCCCATTGGCCATTTTTAACATTAGAAAAGTCTTCTTAACATTCCTTAGCATTAATAACACATATTACTGGATATATGGATTATAGATTATAAAATATATAATGGATTTTCTTTGAGATAAACTGATTATATTTCTCAAGTAAATTTGTTTCCATGACAGATTTTAAGGTCTTAAGTCGTATAAAATAATAATACTCCTTTTTTAAAGAGGTGTATTTTATATCATGACTAAAAATATTTTTGCAAAACTGTATGAAGTGCAGAGTTATTTTAATTAAAGTTTAAAGTAACGATGTTAAATGCTAAAATGTTACTTTAAAATGTTATGCTATCACCTAATTTTAAAGTTGCTGCTTAATTAAAGACTAAAAATTACACAATCGTTCATATTTTCACTTGTTTAGTGTTTTATTGCCAGTACTACTTTCCAATTAAATGATCAAATATACTGAGCTCAGCTGAAATGACTTCCTGTTATTTGGAATTTCATCAATGTTCATATCTGCCAACATATAAAAATAGCTTATGATGGGCAGAATAATGACTAAACTGCCATAGCATAGTGTGGTGTTTAATGGTGAGGGCAAAGTCCTTGCTGTTAAAACAGTTAGTTATACATAGTAAGAAGTCTGAAGACTTTGCGAAGTCCATGGGATCTCTCTGGGATTCAGCTAACTGTCCAGAACAAGCAGCCAGTAGAACTAAAGTAAGTCTCACCACAAAGCACTAGAATACAGAGAAAATTTTGCTAAATGAAGCTGATTATTTACTTTATGAGTATAAAACTCATAAAGGCAAGTAGAAATGTAGGAAATGGAAGGTAGACCTATTTTCATACTGTGAGACCCAAACTGATGATTGCATAAGCAATTTAAATAACTTTCTACACTGATATCTATAAAATGCATGTAAATATTCTTCAGAACAAAAGTTGTTTTATGACCTGCACAATAGACCAGTTACCCAGAAGAAGACAGGTATACAAAAGGTTATTCAGGGATAGAATACAGCTGTCTGCTTTCCAAATTGAAGGTCTTGCATATCAGTGACCATTATGAGACTGTGTGCCCTATTAGAAGATGTTGGGTTTGAAATATTCATCCTGTATCAACGTGCTAATTCTTCTGCAGCTTGATTGTGATGTTTGCACTTACTTATTTTTATAAGCTATTTTCTAGAAATTACAAAACTATATCTTTGATTCAATAAATAGTGTTCAAAAATGCCATGTATATTAAACTTGCAACATCTTACCATCCCATCAGAGAGCAGAAGTACAATGGCACTCAGAATCACAAGATAACATTAAATCTAAAGCTATAAATAGCTTGAAGAAGAGACTAAACAGATATGCCTGTGATAGTAACTAGAACAAGCAGTGGTCTAATGCTGGAATTTTTATATAGGATTGCTCCATCACTCAATACACTGGAAAGATTTTCTGGGGGCACGCTGTTATGCTTACAGACTTTTATGCATGCTTTTAAAATCTTCCAAGCTGATGATACCCTCCAGAAAAACATCTTAGATTTCCTATTGTTCATCCTGATGTGTTTTTCCTTTCCTTTTTTCATTTACTAATCCTGATTGCCTATTAAAAAAGAAGCAGTGAGATATCTTTATGTATGATATAATACTGTACATTCTATTGTTTAAAAAATGTAAATAAATCCATCACTCTTTTCGCTACTGTGCATAACCATTAGATCTCATAAATTTTTTGCTAATATTTACAGTGTACTTGGGGGCTCTTTCTTTGGAAGAAGGTATGATTAGAGAGAGGCTATGATCAGTGTTCCACAGAAGATCACTTTATGTTTCAGGAATAAAATTTTTATGTTAGTTGATGCAGCATGTTCCATTCAACCTCCTCTCCTGGAATGGACAGAAAGTAAAGAACACAAATGAAGATCTGAGGGAAGTAGCTACTCATTCAGTGTCTGATGAAAGTACAGACATTTTATTTCTTTAGGGAGGAAAGAGGGGAAAAAATTATAACAGCATATGTCTGCAGCAGATGATTAAAAGGGACATTATCCTTCCAAGGGAACTGAAAGAATAATTCTCTGTCAACATGGGAGTTTGGAGATAATACAGTTGGAAAGGCCTCTCATCTCAGGGGAAGTAGAGGCCTGGGAAAGTTGGTGAAAAGAAAACACACGTAACACCAGCAAATTGAGAAGTAGGGTGAAGTTACTGGAAAATAAGAAGAAAAACATGAGTTTATTAACCAATTTTGCTTGTAAGAAGAATACAAGATTTTTTTTAATTAGACTTCTGAAAAAACTGTATTCAGAAAGAAATAATTTTTCTAAAAACATCAGAAAAAATCTGATTGAATATAGGAAAATTTTAAAGAAAATATCATATATTAACAAAAGAAGTCTGTACTTTTCAAAAGATTAATTGACAATAGGAACAGAGCACAAAAATCATGGGATTAAGATGGAAATGAAAGAGTTGGTGCTTCTGAGATGGTTGAGATACTTTAAAGATAAGGTGGCTGGAAAAAAAAAAAAGATAAGGATATCAGAGTTTTCAGAAATGTGAGACCCAAACAATATTTTGTGTGCTTCCAAATGCAGCAACATAATATGGTTCATCTTAGCAAATATGTACTCTGAAAAGCAGGACTAAACCTTTGTTTTCTTTGGTGATTCAGTCTGAATATAACTAAAACTATTGCTTAGATCAGAGGCACTTCCAGTTAATGTAAATAATTATAAGAGAAGAACACACCTTTGCCGTATCAGTATTTTTGTGTGTATTCATTTCTGGGCTCTTATCCCAGGATGGTATTAGGAGAACTCAAGGAGTCAAAGCTTCCCTGAGTACTTAGAGTCCTGTTAGGAAATGTAAACACAGGGAATTTCTGTATGGACAGATGAAGATGGGCTCCTGCTCCCCAGGCTATGTTTTGTTCTGGATGCCACTGAACTACATTAATGTGGCACAATGCCGTAACAAATCATCTCATGTTACTGCTACCCAGACAGACATACATGATCTTTGCTAGGAGTCATGCCTACCCAATCTCTTGACTGTAGCTACCTATCAGGTTGCAGAACAAGAAAAAGACATTATGTCTTTTTATGTGCATAATACTGTGTGTAGGCATCAGGCTGATATTGCGTTATACAGGTGAGTAGCATCATGTTATTATTCACTTCAACAATATACATGTTGAATATACAATATTCATATAGCATAATATGTGTGTAATGTATAATAGTCTTTTATATATGTGAAAATGTATATATGTATTCAGGGATATGTCAGCAGATACATTTCATCCTCAGGTAAGCATTTAAAAGCAATCACATGAATCATTTTCTGTGATTCTTACAGAATCTTCTATAGGATACCCACATAACATTTACATAACAATATTTTCCTATTCATTTATGGAAGAGGGAGTAATTTTGTGATACTCAATTTCCTTTTTCATACTAACTGAACTGCTCATAAGCAATTGACACAGGATTATAGAATAGAATAGAATAGTTAGGGTTGGAATAGTTAGGGTTGGATCATCTAGTTCCAACCCCCCTGCCATGGACAGGGACACCTCTCACTAAACCATCCAACACAAGGCTTCATCCAACCTGGCCTTGAACACCGCCAGTGATGGAGCACTCACAACCTCCCTGGGCAACCGATTCGACAAGGGTTAGAAAGACTAGCTAGTTTGTCTAAGGAGTACCTGTTGCTCAGCAAATGCTCACAAATGTCAGCATTAGTAAGTAGTGGATCTGCAGAAGGAACCAGTTGGTGCTGAGGACATGGTATGTCAACACTATGTGCATTTCAGGACATTTCACAAACTCTGGGGTGTTCCCATGGGGCAAACATACATAAATAGTTGGAACAAATTAAGCTTGTTCCTTGAACACATCTTCTATTTTACTTTCAGCTAAACCAAATCCATTCAGAACTCTTTCAGATTACATTGTGAGGAAAGTAACTCCACAGTAATCAGGAGATTTAGTTTCAAAAGTGCATTCCTGATCTGACCTAAAACTCAGCTGTAGTTACACCCAGTGTATTTTGCATCAACAGGGATAGGCCTCTTGGCATACAAATTGTGGAATTTGAGTACTAGACTGTTTAAAACTGGTTAAAATTAAACTCTAGCAAGATAGAATCTCTGGCCAGTTAGGTGAAAGAACTATATTTGTCAGTGCTCTAAGAACTGCTATTAAATTAAATTGAAATGCCAGGAAGACAAACATGAGGATTTATATGACTATTATGCACAGATGCTTCCACTATTTAGGTGCACAAGATGGTGTGTCTGTTTATCCCATCACTCTCCAGTCCCAAATAAATAAGAAAAAAAAAAAAAAAAAGGAAAGGAAATGAGATTTGATCTTTAGGAGTGAAAATACAAATAATGGATGACTTGCAGTGTTGCCTTAAACAGTCATTCTTTTTCATTTCTTCAATTCACTTTTAATCTTTCTTTTAAACTTCCCATTATGTAATTGCTTTTTGGATTTTTTTTTCTTCTATTCCATTTCTACATTAATGCTTGGTAACTTAATGCATGCTCATGCATGCATACTTTATTTCACTTTTGCACAGGAGATCCAACAATGACCTTCTATGCCAGAAAGAATTGCTGGACAGGTGGTTGAAGGCGTCTGCTTCTTCCTGCAAATACTTTTTTTTTTTCTTAAATCTCTATGGGGATAGAGGAGGAAGAACAGGAATTAAGGGAGGACTGTTATAAACAAAACTAAAGACCTCCTACATATGGTTGTGAACAGGTTTCCCTAGGCTTGGCCTTGAACAGTCTAATCCCCTGCAGGGCAAGTTCACTGAAGTGCAATGGCCTGCTATTAGAGGGCTGTGCTTTCTAACACCTGGGTGATGAATGGAGTTTCCAGCTGGTAATTAGACACCTCTTGCAGGCAGCAGAAGAGTCGCTTTTTGTGCATTGTTTGCAAAGTTGGGGGTGAGGACCGGGCGCCTGAAAAGCAGAAAGAAAAATACTTCCTGTATGGTGTTTCATGTTAGCTTGCACTCTGTCAGGAAAAAAAGCTGGGATTGAAGTTAGTTTCATATTAAATTTCATAAGGGGACATTCCTGCCGGATTCGCAACTGATTTTTTTCACTCTCTTAAAACTCAATATCATATTACAGGTATTGAAAATAAATGTGTTTTGCAAGCTAATGGGTAATGAGGCACTTAAGAGAAATCCCTGGACCCCTACATCTCTCTGGAGCCCAGAGAAGTTAGCATTCACTGACAGCCCCAAAGGGATTTATTTAAGCCTAAAATAAGTATTTCTTTGGACTTAATTATAGGAAGTGCTTAAGCTGCTGAATTCAAATGCCAAAAGGGATTCATTTAGTCCAAAGTGAATCTTTTCCTGTTCTGAAATTAAATCTCTCAGAACAGTTTAAAACAAGCAAGAAAAAAACAACAACTCACGAGTGAACATTACCTGTTTTTTATTGTGCGTATGCTTGTTTTTGAGCTTCAATTTATCCATATATGCCAAAACCCCTCTTCTTGGGGAGACAGCTCTTGTTCATGTCCCTGATACCTTCTAGAACAGGTACAACAAGCACTTTTGTTACAATAATAAGCAGTAAGCAGCTCAAACTTCAAAGAATTTAACAGTTTGAAAAACAAGAGGTATATGGCTTCTGTGGGTTTTCATGTGTATATATCGTCCGTGATTAACACAGGAATGACTGATTATTGGTGGTTAAATTGCATCTCTATTTCAGTGTCTTGTATCACTCTCTCATTAGAACTTACATGTCAGAAATTCTGACAAAGTGCAGTTTCTGGGAGGGCAGTGAAACTCATTGCCAGTAGATATATGGCCCTGATCTCTTAGCAGACAGAAAGTCCTGATAGACTGTAATAGGCTGAAGAAGTCAGTACCACTTGCAAGCATGAAAGATCTGCATTGAAAGGCCATGCAAATGTACAGTAGCATAAGTATGTCTATTTGGGGCAGATATAAATATTTGGGCCATGCTTAGTGTTTAGTTGGACCAATGCAACTTCATTAAAGTACTATTGATATTTACTTACATTTCTCAAAGTATATCGTAAGGAAATTGGGGGCTTGCTCACGTCCTTTTTTTTTTTTTTTTTTTGTTTCCCCTACCAAAATATGACTCTGACTATTCCCTCCTGTTGAAAAAAAAACATAGGTAAAAAAACCTACATCTTGGTATTTTTCTCAGTTTATACCTTTCGGAGTTATCTGTCAGTTTTGCTCAATGTACCCAGAGATTCCTAAACCTTCTGGTCTGTACCTCCTTTAATTTCCAAGTTACTCTCTCCCAGAGTTTCTTAACAGTGTAACAGCTATGAAAATCTGCTGATAATAGCATAAGGAACTTCATTTAAATGTTTTGGGTGTGGTAAAATAGGTAATTTGATACTTTTTGTTGTTGTTTTGTTTTGAAAACTAAAGGAAAGCTGTTTTGTTCTTAGATCCTGCCCTGATGTAGGGACTGATACAGTTGACTGATTTTTCTGAAATTATCTGAATTGCCTGAAACCACTTGTATCTCATTCATCTGAAGTCTGTATTAACATTAGCCAGATAGAAATGGCACCAGTTAACTGAGCTATTCTGCTTTTTCAGTTCCTCATGATGTCTCAGACAATATGCCTTTCTGTACTTCTATTTCTCTGAAACTCTGTCACTGCAAAGCATAGATTCAGAGAAGAGGACAAAAGAGAAAAATAGGGGAGTTTTGCCCTTTATTTAAACAATGACATAATCACCTTGGAAAGGAGGTGAGCAGTGGGTCCCAGTGAATGGAAAAGGGAGTCTTCACATGTTTTTACACCACTTCTGTGTTCCAGGCTGTGCTTATCTAATTAAACAAATGCACGTATACATTTTGTTCACTTGACTGGAAACCTAAGGGTTGTGTTGTAGTCACAACAAGCATATGAAATAACATCTGACACAAGGAAGAGCTGCTCCCTGTTTATACTAAGATTTATATCTGCTTCATTAGAGCAGAAAACACTTGCTGAACAGGCACATGAAAATTCAGAACTACTGATGGGACAGAAAAAAAACCTCAAGCAAATCAAGCTGCATTAAAATATATTATAAACGTTGATATAGTTGGTCTAGAATTTTTATTCTTAATAACATCCTCCTGCCTGAAGTTTTTTTAAATCACTTGGACAGCAAAGAAAAAATCCCTGAAATAGCTAAGATGACCTAATGATTCACATGATTTTAATACAATGTAAATACATTCATGAATCTGTCCTGTAGTGCTGAGTGTATTGCCAGGTCTTTTTATTGCATTTATCAAGATAACACGGCTTTGTACAGCAGCTGAGGTATTTAAATGTAAGATCTGTTTAGTCATATAGCTTTAAATCCCATTGACCTCTTTTTTCATGGTGGTGATTTATTTATTGTCAAATGAAAATATATAGGTAGTATTATGTATATTTTATGGAATTTTATAGATTCTGCTCTATAAAAAACAAGCTTCCATCTAGAAGCTAGGATTTCAGCAGGTAGAAGCTGATTAAGTACTGCTGTCATTGATGGTGTATGATTTCAAGAGAAGAAAAGTCTCCATTAATTACCACCACTGTTTGAAATTATAATACTGAACATTGTGTTTAGTATCATAAATATATTTACACTTATTAATTTTGTATATTATCCAGTTATATGGGAATGCTATATTAATTGTATATTAATTCATTTAGCAATGCATATTAACATTAGTTTTTTACAATCTGAAGCAAAAAAATGCTTGGGCAATAGTTTTTCAAAGTCAATTTAAGTTATTGTTTATAACATTATTGTTCTTCTTGTTGCTAGTATAACCTTGAGTTACAGGTTACTTTTTTACTATATGCCTAAAAATAAAGGACAATTTCTTAAATTTACTGTTTTATACCTGTGTCTAGTACTGACATATCTTCATACAATTACTAAGTATTTTAGAGACCAAAAGAAGGAAAGAAGCACATAAAGCTAGATGGGAATACTCGAGTACATGCTCGAAAAGACTGCTAATCTTTTTTAAACTTCAGAAAAGCTATGTTTCAAGTTCTGAAGTGCTTTACTCCATATGTTTGTAACATACTAGAGAGATATATTGTGTCCAACAGCATATATATTGAGTTTGCTTTTGCTTTCTTTTGACAAATCAAGGTATTAGAACTTATTCAGGAAGATTAAAACTAACTAGAAATCTGTGACTTTTAAGATTTTGTTGCCTCTGTTTCCCAGATACTGAAATGCTGGTGTTACTCCCAGGCATTCCTGCTCTCCTACTTAAGAACTAGTATTTAACAATATAATCTGGAGTTAGCAGTGGAATAATTTCAGCTTGCAACACTGGGAGAAGCTGAGGCACAAATAAGGGAAACACCTTGGAAGATTACCACAGCAATTGCATACTGTGTAAATGCATTTGTAAAATACACGAAAGATCACTTGGCTGATCTTTGGTGCTCTTTATAAAATACATTGTGTACTGTTTCAGCAACAGGGGCCAGATGTACAACTTAAGCAGAATTTGACTCTGTTAGTTCAAGGAAGCTGGAACAAAGCGTTTACAAAATTCATGTTGAAAACTCAGTGTAGCATGGAGATTCTAATGCAGGCAGATGGTTATTTACAGATCTACAGTTTTACTTATACTGATCTCAGCTGCATCAAAAAAAAAAACAAAAACAAAAACCCAGATATTCTAAGTAGTATACTAACAGTAACCTAAGCAAACAACTTGAATGATAAATTTTTTCAAATCTTTCAATTTGTTACGTGGGCCACAAATATGTACATCTGTCAGTATTGTTAAAATACAAACATAAGTAGAACTTTTACTTTATTTTTTTTATGATAAGAATAAGATCTGTTCAATTCTTTGAATTATAATTAATTTTTTTTAATGACAGTACCTTCAAATTTACCCACAGATTTAATGTCTGTAAACATGCTGATTTGAAAAACATAAAGTATAAACATCTAGATTTTTTTTTCTAGGGAGTCTTGTAATCAATTTTCTATTTAATATTAAGCTAGGAAAATGTGCATTAATGTATCAGCAAAACATGTATTCATGGGATTACTTTCAGCAACTAACAAAGAAGTACTCCCTTTTTTTAGACTGGAAAAACAGTTCAGGATTCAGTACTGAAACGCTATAATAAATGACCAATGTAATCTCATGGTTGTGTAAACAGACAAAACTTTTCAAGCTCTTCCAACTCATTTCATTTCAGGCTTACTTAAATGAAGCAGCTGATGTTCAACCCTCCCTCTCCAGTACTCAGCTTAATTCACATTTAGATTATATATACTTTATATATTTTATTGTTTTAATAAGTATGTGCTTAAAACAGTATGAAAAACAGCATGGTATATATAGAATTACAGAATCATCGAATAGTTAGGGTTGGAAAGGACCTTAAGAGCATCTAGCTCCAACCCCCCTGCCATGGGCAGGGACACCTCACACTAAACCATGTCACTCAAGGTTCGATCCAACCTCGCCTTGAACACTGCCAGGGATGGAGCATTCACAAGCTCCCTGGGCAACCCATTCCAGTGCCTCACTACCCTCACAGAAAAGAACTTCTTCCTTATATTCAATCTAAACTTCCCCTGTTTAAGTATTAACCCATGACTCCTTGTCCTGTCACTACAGTCCCTGATGAAGAGTCCATCCCCAGCATCCCTATAGCCCCTTTCAGGTACTGGAAGGCTGCTATGAGGTCCCCACGCAGCCTTCTCTTCTCCAGGCTGAACAGCTGCAGCTTTCTAAGCCTGTCTTCATGCAGGAGGTGCTCCAGTCCCCTGATCATCCTCGTGGCCCTCCTCTGCACTGGTTCCAGCAGTTCCATGTTCTTTTTATGTTGAGGACACCAGAACTGCACACAATACTCCAGGTGAGGTCTCATGGGAACTACTTGACTTGCTGGTCACGCTCCCTTTGATGATATGGTTGATATCATCCAGGATATGGTTGGCTTTCTGGGCTGCGAGCGCACACTGCCGGCTCATGTTCATTTTCTCATTGACCAGCACCCCCAAGTCCTTCTCCACAGGGCTGCTCTGAATCTCTTCTCTGCCCAACCTGTAGCTGTGCCCGAGATTGCTCCCACCCAGGGGTAGGACCTTGGACTTGTCTTGGTTAAACTTTACAACGTTGTCATCAGCCCACCTCACAAGGTCCCTCTGGATGGCATCCCTTCCCTCCAGCATATCAACCAAACCACAGAGCTTGGTGTCATCGGCAAACTTGCTGAGGGAACATTCAACCCCACTGTCCATGTCACCACCAAAGATATTGAACAAGAGTGGTCCCAACACCGATCCCTGAGGGACACCAGTCGTTATTGGTCTCCAGCTGGACATTGAGCCATTGACCATAACTCTTTGTTTGCGGCCATCCAGCCAGTTCTTTATCCACCGAGTGGTCCACCTATCAAGTTGATGTCTCTCCAATTTAGAGACAAAGATGTCATGTGGGACAGTGTCAAACGCTTTGCACGAGTCCAGGTAGATGACATCAACTGCTCTATCCCTGTCCATCAGTTCTGTAGCCCCATTACAGAAGGCTACCAAATTGGTCAGGCAGGATTTCCCCTTAGTGAAGCCATGCTGGCTGTCACCAGCCACCTTGTTTTTTCATGTGCCTTAACATGCCTTCCAGGAGAATGTGCTCCAAGATTTTGCCAGGCACATAGGTGAGACTGACTGGTCTGTAATTCCCCAGGTCTTCCATTTTCCCCTTCTTGAAAATGGGGGTGATAATTCCCTTTATCCAGTCGTTGGGAACTTCACCTGACTGCCATGAGTTTTAAAATATGATGGCCAATGGCTTAGCAACTTCATTTGCCAGTTCCTTCAGGAGCCTTGGATCGATTTCATCATGTCCCATGTCCTTATGCATGTTCAGGTTCTTAAGATGGTTTTGAACCAGATCCTCTCCTACAGTGGGCCCAAGGTCTTCATTCTCACAGTCCCTGCGTCTGCCTTCCAAGACTTGGGCAGTGTGGTCAGACCCTTTGCCAGTGAAAAGATATCTGCAATTACCTACCATGTCAGTTATTATTATATGTCAGAAAGCAATAAAGTTGCTCAGCACATTTTAGCTACACTGAAATCAATAACAAAAAATGCCCAATTTTGGGATTTCACCCTATGTTATTTTTCTCATGGCTTTATTCATATTTTGAATAGGATTGAATGCACAGTGAAATCTGTATGCATCTTTCAAGAATCCTGAGTTGTGGAAGGGTAAATTATCCACATGGTAAGCCTAATGATGAATCTAACTAATTAGTATATATCCTTCCAGGTCAAACTTTCATGAGAAATCTGCATATTCAGATCTGCTTTTATTAACCTCACAGTCGGATTTCTGGCCAGTGTCTTCAGTCTCGTTTCTTTTCAGTCTCCAAGTAGGCTTTCAAGGAAATATGGTTTCAACCATACAATTAAAGAGCACAGTGTCAAAGACAGTTACATGGGGAAATCTACAGAATAGTTATTGAAATCAATTTTGCCCATCATTCCAAGTTTGTTTGATTCTTCAACATTAACATTTGCTGTTCAGAAATGGCATTTTTAATGCTTTCTGATCCTTAATAATACACTGATTTTGAATTCAGTATGTATGATGACCTAACCCTCTATAATAATTCCCAAAAGGTATTCAAACATATGTTCAAAGAAGCAGAAACCTGTTTTATCCAGTCCTTGCTCTTCTCCAATCCTCCAAATAAAAAGATAGATGTTCAAGTACAAAGACTTCTTAACACATATTTGAAGGAAAAAAAAGAATCGGAAAAGCTGCAGTCAAACCTTTTAACTATGTTTTGTCTAGTTAAAATTATAGAATAGAATCATAGAACCATAGAACAAACTAGGTTGGACAAGACTTTTAAGATAGAATCATAGAATCATAGAATAATTAGGGTTGGAAAGGACCTCAAGATCATCTAGTTCCAACCACCCTGCCATGGACAGGGACACCTCACACTAAACCATCCCACCCAAGGCTTTATCCAACCTGGCCGTGAACACTGCCAGGGATGGAGCACTCACAACCTCCCTGGTCAATCCATTCCAGTGTCTCACCACCCTAACAGGAAGAATTTCCTCCTTATATCCAATCTAAACTTCCCCTGTTTAAGTTTTAACCCGTTACCCCTTGTCCTGTCACTACAGTCCCTGATGAAGAGTCCATCCCCAGCATCCCTATAGGCCCCCTTCAGATACTGGAAGGCTGCTACTAGGTCCCCACGCAGCCTTCTCTTCTGCAGGCTGAACAGCCCCAACTTTCTCAGCCTGTCTTCATACAGGAGGTGCTCCAGTCCCCTGATCATCCTCATGGCCCTCCTCTGCACTGGTTCCAGCAGTTCCATGTCCTTTTTATGTTGAGAACACCAGAACTGCACACAATACTCCAGGTGAGGTCTCACAAGAGCAGAGTAGAGGGGCAGGATCACCTCCTTCGACCTGTTGGTCACGCTCCTTTTGAGGCAGCCCAGGATATGGTTGGCTTTCTGGGCTGTGAGCGCATACTGCTGGCTCATGTTTATTTTCTCATTGACCAGCACCCCCACGTCCTTCTCTGCAGGGCTGCTCTGAATCTCTTTGCCCAGTCTGTAGCTGTGCCTGGGATTGCTCCGATCCAGGTGTAGGACCTTGCACTTATCGTGGTTGAACTTCAGAAGGTTGGCATCAGCCCACCTCACAAGCGTGTCAAGGTCCCTCTGGATGGCATCCCTTCCCTCCAGCATATCAACCAGACCACACAGCTTGGCATCATTGTCAAACTTGCTGAGGGCGCACTCAATCCCACTGTCCAAATCATCAAGTCCAACCATTACCTCAGGACTGCCAAGTCCACCCCTAAACCATATCACTGACGACCTCATCTACACAACACATCGATCACGAACACACAATCACATGTCCTGTATATATAGTAAACAACTGAATCAGGATTTAATCAGGGTTGGTTTCGTTCTTTTTTTTTTTTTTTTTTCTCCTAATTGCTTTGGAGTTGTTACATTTATTTATTCTTATGCAGATTAATGGCTCAGCATTTCCCATAAGAAGCCTGAGACACGAAAGATGATATATCAGGAAATGAAAACTTAAATGTCCCCAAGGAAAACATGTTTCATTTGGGTATTTAGAGCAGATGTTTGCTTTTTTTTCTGGTTTTAGGGATAACATGCATCTTTTGCATTGATTTTGGTTTGATATAGAATAAGATTGTTTGTATAGCTTGTAATGAGAAACAAAACAGGAGTTTAGATACCAGAAAGAAGAAACAGGAAGATTCATTTCAAACCTCAGAATAAAGAAAAACATCTTCTTCAGTTCATACCTCTGTTTTTTTAAGAATAGTCTCCACTCTGTAAAACGTTACTTTATATAGTAAAGCCTAAAAAAGGAGAAAATCTTCCTGACCTTTCAGTTGTATTATCAGGGATGGAGATTTGCCTCCTTGTTCAGCAGACAATTCTGTACCTTTAAAGAGACTCATGAGCAGTTATCTATCAGGTAAGTAAGAGGCCTGAGCATATGCATAGTCTGCCTCTGTGTCAAACTCCATTGATTCAAGTCTGTCTTTCGCTGAAATTATTGTAAAAATATCTAATGAAGCCTAAGCTTATACTATTTTTGAGGAACCTTTCCATGTCCTTTGTGAGAACAGCAAATATTACTGAACCCAGTGGCACAGGTGCCACTTTCCTCTTTGTCTCTTTTGTTAGTTACAAATCTCAAAACAGAGACAGCTCTGAGAAGGTCAAAGTACTATATGCTGCACAGGTGTCTAACCCTTCCTTTCCTTCCCTAGAGGAAATTGAGATTTATGTGTTGGGAGTACTCAGATTTTCCCATGTGTTTGCTGGGGGTGGGGGGATGGTGGTGGTGTGTGGTGGTCAGGTTTTTTTTTCTTCTTTTTTCTCCCTCTGTTATAGGCAAGAAAGAGTATAGTGGCTCTTGAAAGGTAAACACATGACTTTTTTGTAGATTTATCCTACACATTTATCCCATTTTTCTGTCATTCATAACTAAAAGACCACCAGTAAACTTAGTGCAACCTCTTGGCCTTCATTAACCCCATTGTAGGTTATCCCTCCTGAAAAGTCTTCTTGTCTTATTCTGTGTCACTTCATGGGTTAAGTACCTTAGAAAATGGGCAATTTTTAAGAAGTAGATTATCCATTCATGGCTGCTTGTGTGCTTTTTTCCTCCCCTTCTGTTCCTTTCAATATCAGATGGAAAAGATGGAAAAGAACAAAAGAGATTTGAAAGAAAGTCAAGCTAATCAGGTTGAATCCCCTTCGCCTCAGATATGCAGGAGTTAAATTCTGCAGTTCAGGCTCTGAAGCTGTTCAATAAATTGAGAAGTGTATGTTGAGAGGGAAAAATGGGGGGAAGCCAAGGAGAACATTCTTTTATGGCATTTTGTAGCCTCTGGGAAAGGAAAGCATTGCTCTTTCAGAACAGTCAGATTAGTGCTCTCCTTCAGCCACCTCATCTGGAGAAACTTTTCCATGGCTGACTATAATCACTGTCATCTGGAAAAGAAGGGAAATGCTGGTTTTGTAATGAACTATATGATTAATTTGGAGCTGTCCAGCAGGGTGTGGTCTCATTGACAGTTTTTCATATTGATGCAGCCACTCTTCCTCCAGTAAGAAACCTATTGAGACAATATGGAAAGGCAATTGTTAGTGCTGTGTATTTTGTGTAAAACATGAATGTGTTATCAAGGATAAGATTGCTTGAACAGTGAAAACAGAAAAATACCTAGGCATTTGTTTCCAAGAGTTTGTGTGCCATTGTGCGTGTGTGCTTTAAGCATGGAAGGAAATCCATTGAATCTATTAATTGTGACAATTCATTCATTGTAAAGATAAGAAAGTACTGGGATTTGGTTTTCTCATTATTGTTACTTAACTATTATCTTTATGAACAATCTAGAGGACAATATTGCCTTAATTTTCTTCGTCTCTCTAATGCTTTACACTCAGCTAATTCCACTTTTCATCACCAGCCTAGAGAGGGGAGCAATTTAAATAGATTTGTTATGTAATCCAGTCATGATCAGAGTTTTCACCCTTGCACACAGAGAGCAATGTCTTACTCCACAATTTCCCAAACACAACAGATCATAAATAGTGTTAAGTACAATTCAGTGAAGTTTTTTGCTGTAACATTGCTACAGGTTTAATACCTTTTTTCTGAAAATAGACAGGATCTTGTCTTACATATCTAGAATCACCACACCAGATCTGGTGTTTCTGTAATAGCAGGAGAGACTTCTCTGACAATATCCTGACACAGTGACACTATCTGTTGAAAGTATCATTTCCAATTTAGTGCTTCATATAGTGTTATAAAAAAGCAACACATTTAATATTCTACAGGCTGGGTGTTTTTGAAACAGAAGAGTAAAGTATACAGCTATAATGAAAAGCAAAATATTTGTTTTATAGCTGACTGAAGTGTCCCATCTTGTGTTAGAGCAGGGTTTTGTAGGATTTCTGGACATTTATTTAAAAAATTTGTCAGTCTCAACCAAACAAACCCTCAAGGTTCTTTGAACAATGAAAAACCCCACAAACAGTACATGTCCACTGTATATCATAATGAGGTGTTGCATTTTTCTTCACAGTCATAGAGAAGCATGCATTTAAAGTAAATGTGACTCATTTTCTAACGAGCTTTTAGAAATTCGGACTTAAAATGTTGCAATTTTTATGGGCAGATCCTAATTTTTATATTTTTTTTTTCCTCTCCTCACTGCTAAATAAAATTCTGAAAAGTAACAGCTCAGTTTAAGTGAAAGCTGTGTTGAGATGTAGTAAAATGTAGAATCTGAATACTCAGCGGACTATGCAGGCGCATCCCTGCACCTGTCCAGAGCTCTGCCACACACATGCACAGCTTGAGGATTAGAGACTCAAATGATGACAGGGCTAACTCTTAAAATCTTAAAACAACACACAACACAGCACAGCTCCACACTTGCTCTCACTAGATTGCTTCTGAGTGGATATTTAGGACTTTAGAAGTGTTTCTAACTATATGAGTGATTTGGATGCATGAAGAAAGCACTTTTTGATCTCAACAAAGTTTTAATATATTAAAATTTCTAAAAATGTTCAAATTGACTTTCCTTATTTTAATCTTGCTATCTAGAGACATGGATTCATTTCATCTGTAGACTAAAATAATAAAGGAAATTATACTGGTTTTAGAGAAAAAATAGCTAAGTACCACAGGAACTATGATCAGTCAATGACAGTTATGTAGATAATTTTTATTAGCACTCTGCTGGGTGTTTGAATATGTCCGAGCTAAATTACATGAACATAACTGCCAGATTTTTAACTTTTATCTAATGATATGATCCCATAATTCAGGCCCTGTTCAACTGCCTCCTCTCTCCAAGTCAGACTGCAGTTTGGTGGGCATGTTGTCCACCCCCTTGAACAAAAGTTTTGCAGATGAGTTGTGAAGTCTCTAAAGTGAAAGCCATTCCATTTACAAAAAATTATCAGGACAGCAAGCATACCCTAAGAACGACAAATGTATGTTTTCTGAATGTGCATTATTTTTTGGTGACACATAAAGCTTGAAATTAAACTTAAGCTCTGTGTGAAAAATTTATAACAGTATAGCACCATGAGCCATTTACTAGAGGGCTATTTTTTTCACCTCATTTTCAGTCTATTTAGGATTGCAACTAAGATTATGTCAAAGTGGTGTTTTTATACAATGTATTAGAAGTGTGTGGTGTGAGGCCATGTCCCAGTTTCTGGTAGCTCCTGGGTAAGTAATCTGTCTCTTGATTGATGCTGGGCTAAGAATTTGGTATGTGTCACATGAAAGGTACATGGGAGCCCACTTTTTTTTTTTTTTGCTTTTATTTATATTTATTTCTTTTTTGTGGACTTTCTTCTTCCTTGTCCTGATATTTTTCATATCACTTTACTGCTTTGCATTCATCTACCATGTAAATATGCTCATTGTGTTTCTCGTTTCCTTTTTTAATAAGTCCAGTTAGGCATGTCTGATTCTCTTTGAAGAATGTTTTAGAATACCATGAAATGTCTGTGGTATTTGTAATCATGGTTCAATAAATGGAAAGAAAAACATTCTCTTGTACATTGATGCTGTATGAGCCTTGACTGGCAAATCAAAGATCTCTTTTCTCTCCATTTGCCTTAAAACTGAGCTCAAATAAGATTTCAGCAATGATATAGGGGCACATGAGCTTGGAACCTCTGGTGGGTTGGACAGTCACATGGGCTGAAATGCATCAATAAACCAACAAAACTTAGACCTACATAACTTACATTATTACTGTATCTACCTCATGTGATGGAATTACCATAACAACTAAACCAGAAATTTTAGAAGATCTAGTGACGGTTGCCTGGGGCTCTGGCCTCTCCAACTTCCAATCTGTAAGTTGTGGGCTTTCATCCTGTATTGCTTTACAGCAGCATTGACAATGCTTAGAAGAAACAATACCCTTTTTACAGCCCACTCATATTTAAATGTTGCTCCCAAATCTCTGTTTATCCAAGAGCATAAAACTATTGTGTTTGTATCATTCAGCTTTTTATAAAGATCCAGTCTTACTGTTAGAGCCCTGAGAGCACTATTGACCCTACTGGCCCTGATGAACCTGACCTGGTGTCTCCCACCCACAGTCCTGTGCCCCTTTTTGTCTTGGTCATGGCATATGCCAGCCCCGCAAATGTTTCCTGTGCTCAGCCCTGTTATTAGACATAACTCTGTGGGGAGCTTGTCTCCTGGACCGGCCTCTCAGCCCAATCTTGTCTCCTCCCCCATCTCCAGTTGCTTGTGGTGGGTCACCCTGGCTGGGCCCTAGCCTTGGCTCACTGTTCCCCAAAAGTCCTCGGGGCTGTGAAGGGTTCCTGTCACTGAATGCCATCTTGGCCCACCTCTCTCAGAGCCTGTGGGTCTGTAGGAGAGATTGCAACTGCAACTTCATGCTGGCACTGACACTGCAAAAAAACAGTACTTGCAGAAAGACACAACTTCCGAAATTAATATTTTTAGCAATATTCTCTGTCATTCTAGTCACAATTATTCTTTTCGACACCTCCTAACCACAATCAGTTTTCCTTGGTACTATCTTTGAGAAACTTAGGAAAGAGAAAAGGAGAGAACTAGCTCAGGACTTGCTTTGATTAGAGGTTATCTGCCATCAGAGGAGCTGCCAATAGAAGAAAAATATCAGTGATGATATTTTTTTTGCAACTTGCATTATTTTAGTGATCTGGTCTTTCTCCCCTCCTGAAAAGAACCAAACCAAACTAATCCAATAAAAAACAACAACAAAATACCAAAACAACAAACCAAACCAAGACAAACCCAAAGAAACAAATAAAATATCTCCCGAAGAAAGCATGCTGTCCTTAGTAAGAGGCAGGAGTATATCACACAGGGGGAGCAAATGGGATGGTAACTACTCAGATCTAAGTATGAAAATGATACCTTCCTGGTCAAGACAGCAAGACTTCGAACCTCTGCAACTCTCATTTATAATCTCTCCCTGAAAAGACAGAAATTTCCTCTAGAAAATGCAAGACTTCCCAGTTCTTACACAGTCATAAGGTGAATGTGCAAAAGAAATAAAAGGCTTCATTGTAATTTGAAAGATCTGCCCAAGAACACCAAAGGGAAAATATTAAATTGAAAAGAAAGAACATGTGTGCCTGGCCATCCTTGGGGTTGGAGCACAGTCACTCCATGCTTATCAATGTAAAGGACATCTCCAAATTATTGATGGTTAAGAGCAGTGAATTAGTGCATATTTTAGCTAATTAAAATTGTATTTAGCCATTCTGTTTGTTTTTACTGAATGTAGGATGTATTTCGTATGTCATCACTACAGCTGGAACTGAAAATCTGTGGAAAAAAGTTTACACCTAAGGAAAAGCAATGCAATTATACACTGGGATATAAGTAAACAGAGCATGAATAATACAGTCAAACATGCTCTTGTTACAGAATCATTGGATCATTTATATTGGAAAAGACTTTTTTGGTCATCAAGTCCAACTTCTAACCTAACACTGCCAAGTCCACCAATAAACCATGACCTTAAGCACAACATCTACAAGTCTTTTAAATGCCACCAGGGATGGTGACTAAACCACTTCCCTGGGCAGCCTGCTCGAATGCTTGACAACCCCTTTGGTCAAGAAATTTTGCCTAATATCCAGTCTAAACCTCCCCTGGAATAACTTGAGGTAATTTCTTCTCTTCCTATTGTTTGTTCCTTGAGATAAAAGACTGACACCCACCTTGATCTAACCTCCTTTTAGGTAGCTGTAGACAATACTAAGGTTTACCCTGAGCCTTCTTTTCTGCAGGCTAAACAACCCCCAGTCCCTCAGCTGATTTTCATAAGGCTTATGCTTTAGGCCCTTCACCCGTTTTGTTGCCCTCCTAGGGATATGCTCCAGCACTTCAATGTCTTTCTTGTAGTGAGGGGTCAAAAACTGAACACAGGATTCAAGATGCAGCCTTACCAGCGCTGAGTACAGGGGGATGATCACTGCTCTAGTCCTGCCGGCCATACTATTTCTGATACAATCCAGGATGCTCTTGGACTTCTTGGTTACGCTGGCATGCTGCTGGCTTATATTCAGGCGCCCATTGACTACCCAAGTCCTTTTCTGCCAGGCAGCTTTCCAGCCTAGCTCTGCAGTTCCCTGGCCAGCATTTGCAAATTTTCTTGATTTCCCCTCTCATGTGCCTGAGCCTAGATTTACATTTCCTTCAGAGTGCCAAATGTCTAGAAATCAGAAGCTACAATTTTTAATATTAAGGTATCTGACTGTTTTTCTGTGTGTTTTACTTTTAAACTTAGCCTTGAAAACAAGGTTATTTTTATACATCTCACAAATAATAGAAAGTTGTTTTCAGATATCAAACAAGAGTACTGGAAGCATTTATCTAGCTTGCCTTTACAACAAGAACAGCCACAAGAACAACCATATTTCTGAAATCAGAGGTAATAATTTGTTTGCTTAAAAAAAAAAAAAAAGTAGGACACAAATTATCAAGTTATACGTTTAGGTTAGATACGATTTTCTGGTGAGTTAGGAAATCTGGAAAGCTCCAAGAAAGCAACAAACTGTGCTGAGATCTCTGAGCTCTTCTGTTATTTATTTACATCTGAATCAAATCCCATTGTAATTCTCCTGAGGGTAATCATTTTCAATGTGCCAATCAGATAATAATAAATCAACCAATATACCATACAGAGGCCCCTAAAATAGCAATGTGGATCACATGAAAATAATTTTATTGAAGCCAGGACCCAATAAAAGAGCTAAGACCAGAGTAGATACTGCACTGACTTTTAATTAGATAGAACTCTATGTCTTAAATTACCCAAACTAACAGAATTTCTCTAAGTTATGAATCACTTACAGCTTCCTTTGTCTTGGGTCACTGAAAACTCACTGTTCATCAAAATAAATAGATGCATTCTTCTGTTGCTCCCATATTTTTTTCTCTCACTTATGCCCCTTCTTTAGTTTATCACTTCAGGACAAATTAAGTTTTATCTAATCTAACTTAACTGCACGTAATGGATGTCCAAAATATTTTAAATAAATAGCAAATATATAATTCAAAACTCTTTGCAGATACATGTCTGTAAATTATCTTTTTAAAAAACTATTTTTCCTAGGGACGCTGAGCAGAAAAACGAGGTAGAATCCTCATAACAGATGTGTTCTTGGCTCTAGCTAACTATTCACAAAGGAGAAATATATTTTCATTTTTAATACAGGATATTGCGTTGTTTCTGCTTAAGGCACATTTAGAGTTTAAGTATTTGCAGGATCCGCTTAAGCTGTATTTTGTCTCAGTCCTTGTTAGTTTGTCTTAGCCGCGGGCTGAAAATTAATTTACTCTACAAATGAGTATAAGATAGACAACCAGTTCAATTCTGGGATTAATTTGTGTATCCAGATTTTCTTCGTTCATGGATAAGTGTGTGTTTATGTTTTTTTTCCAGATGAGCTGCTTCTGTCAGGGAGTTGGAACTGGATGATCTTTAAGGCCCTTTCCAATCCTAACCATTCTATGATCCTATGATTCTATGACATTCACAGACGAGACAGACATTTGGAGTTTGATACCGCTAAAACCAATTACATCTTATTGTACTGAACAGATTTCAGATACATGAATCTTCAGTCCTCTGTTGTGTAGGAGATCCTTCATGCACATTGAAAATGGTTCTAAAGGTGTCATAGCCAGCCACAGAGAGTTTCCATGCCAAGGGGATATTGATATTTCATAACACTGACGCAACATGCTGTTCAATTTATTACTTGTGAGCATAGGGAAATTTACTGTAAAAAAGAAATGACAGGATGTTCCTTGCATTTTCAATATGCACTCAGAGTTTGCAAAGATTTAGGAAGCTAAGGACTCCTTTAGTAGTTTTATCCCAAACACCAAACTTCAAGATATCTTGTGCATTTGTTAGCCGCAGTCAGTCTGCTCTTCAGCAGTGATCTTTATTAATCTTTTGAACCAAACTCCAAAAAGATATGTTAGATTCCTCTCTGTGGGCATCAGGGCTCTTTATTAAATTAATTGATAATGAAAATAGTTGTGAGAAGTCATATGAGCAGCTCAACAGTAGCTACTACAGGTTCAATATCCCCTCAGTCCTCAAGACTTCATTTCCCTTTTGTAATTGTGGGTGCCAGCTGGAGAATGAAGGCCCTGAATACTCTGCATTGCAAATGTGGCAATGATTCATATTCCACATATGGTGAATATGGTTTTACTTACTTTCAACTGCAACAGAGTTCTTGTGTACTGTACGTGAATATATATTCATATACCTGAATGTATACGTACATAGTAGTGTTTCATACTGCAGTTGGGGAATGTAGAAAGTTCATAAGATTTACACAAGATTTGCCCTTTGTACTTCACTGATATTTTGCAAGTTGCATGCAAGTTTCTTTGAGGGTAATAGAATGCATGTTTGTGAATAGTACTGCACTGATTAATCTTCTATAATATTTGATATGAATTTAAATAGCCAAAAATTAGAATTTCAAGATCCCATCTGTAGGTCTGAACTCTAGCCTGTAACTGTCAAGTGCGTGTGACACAGGAAACAACATTCATTTGGAGAGATTATTGTGTATGGTGATTAACAATTGATGAAGTATAGCACAGTCGTAGAAAGGACAAAGTAGAAGAGCATTACCAGTGCCACAAATAATTTACAGATTGCTTTGTATTATTAAGCTTATATTCAGAGTGAAACCTTCAAATTCATTTGCATTAAAAGATAAGGTATAAAGTGTCTGTCTTGATTTTAATCATAACAGAAGGAATAAGAAATGTACTTACTGCCACAAAATCTGGGAAAATGTATCTACAAATAAGACAGATAGCTTCAATTTTATTCTCAAATAATACTAAAACAAGCCTAAATACTTGTGCCACTTATGTTGATTATATTTAACATTAGTAAAGCTATTTTTTTCAGGGTTTGTGTCAGGAAATACAGAATTTAGCTTTGCCTTTGATATTACAGTCAAGACTGTTAGTAAACCTGTCAATAAATATATATGGCTCCATCCAGAAGCAGTAACATTGCTTGTTCCACTTATCTTGGTGAAAGACTCCTCCAGAATCTTGCTGCTCTCAACATAGTTAGAATCTTTAATTTCCAGCCAAAACTTAGTCATGGCTAGTTTATACTCATTCTTTTACTACCCTTATCCCTTCATCACTGATATATCCAAGGAGAATAACAATGCAATCTCAAGGCCAAATTCTCTTCTGTTTTCATCTGTTCTTCAAAGTGAACCATTTTGCAAAATGACAACAGCTCATTTGCAAGGCACAAATTATGCATTATTTTAACAATGGCACAGATTCATACAATGTCAATCAATCTACCTTGCTTTTGATGGCAATCAGTGTAAGCTGGGTGGGATGTAAACTCCATAATCACACAATCAAGGTTACAGTAATAAAGTTGTAACTCAGGAGCAGGTTCATGAACTGAAAAAAACAGTTTGGGTTTAGGCTGTATTGAAAATTTCATTGAGTGTTGCATGTACATGGAAGCAGTACATTGTCTCAAGTCGAGAAGTGCAATAGAGGATGATAGCAATCTAAATTGAGTTGTGATAGCTGACAATGCTACTGAGAAAAATAGTACAGGAGTCTTCTCATGGATCTTCTCTTGTTTCTTTTGACTGCTGATTTCTGAAACAGCTAGGTGCTTTCGCAGAGTCATAGGTTGTTGCTGTGTTTGTAACCTTATCCGTATTAAGATAGTGAAAAGCAGAGTGCAGTTTTTGTAATGAAAAAGGACCCTTGGTTTAAATACTACATTGTAATATTCTATCATCATAATGTTCTTTGTTTTATTCCTCAGACCTTTTGATGTTGTGTTGGCCTTTTAAATACTATTACACATTGAAAAAAACACCCAGTAAACTCTGCATTGAACTGCTTCTTTAATCTTTTTTTTTTTTCCCCCTTTTTAGTCTTTTCTGAGACAATAGAACTAGTTTACAAACCAAAAGTGTCTGGTTTATATTATTCTGGCTAATATGCCTTCTTTGGCATTCACCAGCAGTGAACTTTCCAGATACTCTTTTTGCATTAGAATGCCTATCCTGTTGTTCTCCTTTAGTATCTGTGCTTTTGATTTTGTTATTGTACAGGTAATAATAGCTAACAGAAAGCTACTGAAAGTAACAGAGACAGGACTTATCTTTCTTTGAGGCATCTTTAGCGGTACATTCTTTTAAGATGTGAGACATCTTTCCTGTTTTAGACGCTTAGGACTCAAAATGCCTGCTTCTTTCCAGTGATTACAAAGGGTGTTTAAGGTGGTTGATTCAGTTGAACTCCAGGTCAGATTTCAGATAATACCAACCTCCCTATCTTCTGCTCTTTAGTTTCATAAACAATTTCAAAACTGTTTCTATGTTTTGACATTGTTGATGTCTCCATATCCAGGTCAGTGGCCATCAACATTGATTTCTCTGTTGTACTGTCAGTATTTCTATATTGGTCTTCTGGAGTCTCACATTTATGGGCTCAGTATTGGAACTAGATTTTCAGTAAGCAAAGAATTCTCCAGCCTATCCCACAGGTTAGATCTGTCTGTAGTGGGCAAACTTTTAAGACTGTAATATCTTGAGCACCTGAGATGAAACCAGTGATCTATCTAGGCAGTGTCCTGTGGCTGGAAACAACCAGAAATAGATGTCTAAGAAAAAAAAAAAAAAAAAAAAAAAAATAATGATGCTTCTATGCTTCCTCAGTTATCTCCTAGTCTTCTCTTTGATCAGATTTCCTAGTGTTTTGGAAATTAAGCTTCGTTCTCTAGAACCAAGGTCTCTTTACGAATAAGATAAGAAAATACCCAGCCACTAACAGCTTCAAGCAGGCCACATAAAACAAAAGGAAAACTAAAACTACCTAGTAAGACTGAGGACCTTGTATCTTTATGCCCCCATCTGGCCAGCCCACCATAGACTTTGAGGACATTCCAGATCTCTTCTGTGTATATCATTGACAAACACAACAATGTTCTGTTACATGTATGGAGATGCAAATTACTACTGGGATAGACTCAATTTAACCTGCAAAACCTGTTTTTCTTTGATATATCCCCTGAACCTCAGTGTTGCTTTCTCGTTGCCTCTAGTCAACTTGAAACATATGTGCTGGCTCTTTATTTTCCAAGCTAATGCATAACTGCAACTCTTCTTAGGTTGGTTATGTGTCCAGTTCCACAAGACTTTTTACTGGTTTGTTGAGTAGAAGCTCCAAGGAATTACAGTCCATGCACCTGCTGAATATCATTCTCAGTGTATGTATTTTTGAGTCCTCCACAAAGTTCAGATTATAAATTTGAGTATTTAATTTTGATATTCAGAATCTTACTGATTTATTCACCTAACACTCTGGCATTAACTTCTGAAGAATCACAAGTTTCTACAAGCTCTTTGTACATTTTCAGGCATTTAACAAAGTATGCATTTGGAACTTTTGAGTAAATCAAAAGTTTTCTGATGATATTGTATCATGACAAAGCTGCTTTTAGTTTGCTGTTTTAGAAAATTCTCTATGAGTGTAGTCAAGAATCTGCACATGATTTTGCATCCATGTTTCCAGGAATAATCCAGTATTTCTCAATATCCAGTTTCAGTGACTGAGCTTCTGCTCATCTTCAGGACACGCATATTCTTAGAAGGTAATGTGATCCCTCGCAAATCGACATTTGTTTTTCACAAGTTAAACCATTATGCATAAAAAAGCTTTAGAAGCCTTTCCACTCTTGCCAGATGTTCTTCCGATGTTTTATGGAAAAAAATGAAGTCATCTAAATATGTGAGGATGTCTTAAATTCTCAAAATGTGGCTTAGATCATTTAGTACCTCCTGAAAAGTCCCTCATGTACTTGCAGTTTGAAAAGTGTTCTTGGGGACTGAAACAATTGACAGGGTGTCATAAATGTTTTTTCCCTTAATCTTCACCTACTGTGTTGGGTTATTTTTTTTTTTTTTCCTTAATTTGCATGCAGACTCTCAGACAAAACCAGCAAAATATATTTCTCCTGACATGGAGTCTGGCATGGAAGGAAGTTGGTAACTACCCTGCACTATGCATTCTGTTTACTTAGATCAGTGCTTAAGGCTGTTGGGCTTTTTTATAATTGCCATGACAATTGAATAGTAGCTAATCAGAACATCCTGCAGTATGTAGTTTAATTTTTTTTCAGTGTTATCTGATATATCTAAAGAATTAGAATTTCACATCCTGAGTGCAAGTACAGGTACTGACGCAGGGCTTAACATTATTTATCTTAAAAGTTATTGATTGTTAATCTTATCTATAAACTTTCTAGTTCTTTTTATGTAGTCTTGTCTGCAGTCTTCATTTTCAATAGCCTTTGTCCTCATATCAGCTGCAAAATTTATCTGACCAATCATGAGAAGTCTCATTCATGAAATAACTCACCTCATAGGACTTATGAGAAGCCTGTGAATATTGTATAATTAAATATTTTCCAATTAGCATCTTCATTATCAAACATCTCTGGTGTGTTAAATCTAATACAAAAAAATCAGCCCACAGGAATTTACATTTTATAAGATTATAAACTCTAGATTTCACATATGAGGTATTTCCACACAAAGAAGTTCATACCTTGCAGCTGAACACTGACACTCATGTCTTAGAAAAACAGTATCTAAAAAATGCTAGCAAAATATGATTTGATTTTCTTATGAATCTATATCTTCCCTAACGCAAAATCTACCAAATTAACACAAAATCTGATTATCCCTGCAACTCATAGTATTTGACTCAGGTAAAAGTCCTCTTGACATCTTGAAGCTACTTTTCATCTGTTGTAACATCCAGGAAAATAGCAGGATTTCTGGGCCAGGTGCATATGCAGTCTGTATAATTTTGATCTGAAAACTGCAACTCAGAATGTCTTTTACTGGCAAGTAGATTGTTTAATGACTGGGAAAGTAGTAATAAAAATTGAGAATTGCTGTGATTTCCACTTAAGTGTCTATTAGTCTTATTGGAAAGCTGAAGTAACATCTGAACATATAAAACCAAAACTTAAATTCATTTCAACTCTTTGACTTTTCCTCCCCACTCTTTGTCTTTTCCTCCCTACTCTTCCAATTAGAGAAAAAATCAAACAAAGCAGTAATTGTGTCACAGGCCTTTAATAGCAAGTTCTTATCAGAGACACTGTATAGAAATCATTAAAAAAATATTCTGAAGTTGAGCTAAAAGTGGGTACTCTTCCTTCTTGATCAAGAACTTTCTGAATTCATCATGTTTCAAAAGTGATTACAACTGCTCTTGAGCTTTTATCACAGATATTTTTCTAGGTGTGCTCTTGAGCTTTTATCACAGATATTTTTCTAGGTGTGCTCTTGATCTCTTGGACAAAGTATTAATGAAATTTTGCCTAACACAGTGTTCTGAATGGTATCCCTAGGATCTTTCTTGATATATCTTCATAATTTGACATTTAGTGACTCTAATTCATGCATTTTTTTCAAGTAGGTGCAAATCCATTATTGTTTCATCTGATACGGAACCCTAAAGAAAATTTTGTGAGATATACCAGTTCTACTGAATCACCTGTATAAAATAGACCTGTTACAGTATCCAGAAAGCAAATGTTACACATTAAACAATGCTGTTGATTAGTGTTCATAGTGTCTATTTCTAATCACCTGATTATTACTGAGGTGTTAGCAAAATGACTGTTCATTAACTTATTCCATTGTTTCTATGGGTTCTAAACTTGGGCTGACTTTGTTTACCTGCTGTTTCATTGAAATTGCTTTCCTTATGTTCTTTTAAACATCATTAGTTCTTCCTTAGCTTTCAGAGAACACCACCAATATTCTGGAGGTTGTATTCAGTGGATTTGTTAGTGCTAGATGTCATCAGCTGCTATTTACTGACAATGAACCAAGCTGTCAAAACACTTTATGAGCCATTCTTTCCTTAATAAGTAATTATAATAAGTATAAATAAGTATAAAATAAGTAATTTACTTTTGGCCTTAGTCCTTTCTTTGTTTCATCCTTCAGTTCTCATGCTTGTCCTTTGTGCTCATCCTGAGATACATAGGTGTTTGATTAAAATAAGGAAAAGTATTTACCATGATCAGTGAAGGGTTCTTGGGACCAAATTAAGTGCTAACACAATTTGTAACAATAAAATGTATTTTCACACAGTAGGATAAGTCTTCTGGAAATACAAATTAACACAGTCCTATTGAAGTCAGTGTTTGTTCACTGGCCGCACTAGAACAAAACCTGTGTGTCCTGGGTTTCAGCTGTAACAATTATTTTTCTTCCTAGTAGCCGGTACTGTATACCAGCTGAGAACCCGGACTGTTGTTTGTAATAGAAACCAATTGTAATGCATGCTAAAATGTTACAGGTGATTGTCAAATAAAGGATGGGCACACACAAACAGTCAAACACATGATCATATAACAGGCATCACAGGCTAACTTTATGCTGCCTTTTAAAAACTGACTTTGAAAAACCTTGTAGGGGGCAGGTTGGCTAGCTTTACTGCTTCTAAGCTGAAGCAGTTTTAAAACGTGAAGCACTCTAATAATTTTCAAGCACTCTAACTATTAAACTGGTCATGCTCAGAAACCTTATAACTTCCAAATGGAATAATTCAGGGCACTTCAGTCTTCATATCAGTAGTATTGAAAGTATACTGTCTTTTACAATCAGAAAACCAGGACATGCTCTTTGCGCACACTTTTCTAATTTTCAGCATAACAGAAGATTGTATAATTTAAAACTGTCTTAAATTTCACACAAGGTAATATTTAAAACGTTGAAAATGTATGCACTATTTATTGCTGCTAAATATGTTTTATAATAGAGATGGCAATCAGATCAATAATATTATTTTTTCTTTTCTTCCAATTCTTTCATTCTGTTCAGAAGAATTTATCTCCACGTACAGTTCACAAAATTCTTATCTTATGTATTTTCTTAAATAAAAAAGTCTTAATGATATTTGTAATAGAATCATGCCTACTGTATAAATATGCCATTTTAATGTAACCGCACTCCTTCAATTGTTATGTTTTTAACAGTATTCTGTTTGGTAAGTGTCAGGTGGATGCTAGTTGAATGGGAAAAAGATAATGCTGAAATGAATCCTTTAATATAGTGAATTCCATATCCAGGGATAAGTGAGTATATAAATGGATATCAGTGGGTACATTCATATTAATATGCACACACACAACAACAAGAAAACAAATTAATAATATGTGCTTGAGTGTGAATCTGGCATGCATGTGGATGCAGGGCTATCTAACCATCTGTAGGTTGATGACCTAAATTCTGATTTGTTAGGTAATGCCTGACATCACCCTGATTATATTAAAAGATGAGAAAATATTGTTTATTGTGCCATTCTGCTGTCTGTCACACCAAATATGATCCCTCAGGCTTTGATGAGTATTTTCAGACAAAAATCTCTCACAAACTACTTTGTCAGTAGTGCAGTACTATGCATGCAGAGAATCACACTTTCCAGATGATGTCATGATCAGCTCATACCTTGCCTTTTCTTTATTCTTGTTTTAACAAATTACTTGCATATGGCTCTAATTTTTTTAGAAAACATGATGCCCCATATAACTTACTCATCATAGGCTTTCCGAAGTCGGTTTACTCACTTTTTTCTAAATGAAACACCAAGTAAAACTCACCAGAAAATCTGATTATGTAAATACTCGTTTAAAGTCCTTTGACTTTGTACTGAGGCAAAAGAGCAACACACACATATAACCGGCATTGCTCTGGTGGTAGTAATCTTCACCAGCCTGGTTCAGTAAACCAAGTTACAGCTGGGGACACTTTGAGTCATTTATTCCACAAATCACATTCCCAGAAATATTTGTGTCTATGTTTACAGGGGTTTAGAATATGTTCAGGCTACTTCAGCTGATCTAGTAACTGCTGCTTATCAAATTATCTGTTGTGAATTGAGCACAGGTAATTAACTTACATGTAACTTCCTTTCTCTAACCCCTTGTGCCTCTTTGCAGGTGAAATGAGGCACCTTTTTTTTAAGTGGTGCTAAGCACATTAACCATTTTGAAGATTACAAATCATGACTAAAATGATTAATTGAAAAATTATAACTTCTTGAATTGTGATAACTATATTGATGGTAATTATGTGAATGTGCATTTATAATAATAAGACAGGAGTTAAGATTAGGAAGTTAGGCAGAAACTGAACTAGCAAAAACTCAATTTTTAAATATCAAGGTAGAATGGACAAGCACAAGCATCTCGCATTACCTTAGAAAATTACTATGTCAGTTTCACCTTAGCAATTGCAAATGCAAAGACAAGTTAAACACACTTATCAATGATGGAAAGTTACATGGGGTTATACTGCCAAGTTTTGTTTTATTTATAAATGCAGATATGAACAACAGCTAAGCTCAGCTGTAGCTGCATACTGTGTTTGTTTTAGAAAACTTGGTTTTACTTGAATGCTTTGTGATTTTGCCATATACAAAGAATAAGGAGAAGTTATGTTTCATAGTTATGATGTCATCAGAATTATTTTGGCTATGACAACATTGTACTTGGGCATGTTTACCAGTTCCCAGGTCTGGATGTAGCACTGCTAGAGCCTTATTAAGAAAAAGACTTTCAGGGTAGCAAATTTCTTCTTGTGCATCATGGCTTACATGCAAAGAGACTTTTTTCTGTCTTCTGAATGTCAGGATTTACGTATTCCATCAGAGAATGGATGAAAGACATTGTCCCTGCAGAGCATGCTGTATCACATCCCCATACGTAAGTCTAGGTGCAATTACTCCTTGTTTAACTGAAATCAACAAATTTTCTTTCAGCACTTACAAGAAACTGAGGGCTTTGCTCAGTTGCTTACACTTAGACAACTAGTGCTTTTAAAGATACATAAATATATGGGGTCCATCTTCCACGTTAGAGGTGCATGGGTCTCTGTAGGTCATGTACCGTATCTGAGAGATTCGTGCAGAAATCTTGGATACCTAGACCATTCTAAGTGACACCTAATGTATCGATGTGAGCAATGAATTAAGCTTGTAATATTATTTCCTACCTCAAATCATACAGGAAGACAATAATTTCTCTTTAAACACTTTAGGAAGATGGCTTGTGTCACTGCTGTAGATACTTGACTATATATGCCTGTGTAGTCTGGGATGCCTAGCTCCCACTATGATCAAAATGGAAATCTAATTAAAGAAGCCAATAGGGTCTGGAGAAATATTCAACTTACTTACAAAGACACCTGCATTTTATTAACTGAAAAGCTGTCTGTGTCATCTACTGTATTAGCTAGGTCTCTATTGAGTTGATATCTATGCATATATACCTAACACATGCTTTCAGTCTGTCACTCGGTGCTACTTAGATTACCATAGGTTTGGGTGCAGGGAAAAAGATGCAGACAGAAACAACTAGAAAAAAGAGTGGGTTTGATTTAAGGGATCATTACACTATAACATATTTTCTTGCTATAATTAATGCATGAATATTTCTGGAGTTTTGATTCAATAGAAGATTTGAATGGAACATGCTATCATTATTGTTAGAAGAGTGTTAGATACTGGACAAATGTAGGATGTTTGTAGAGTTTTATTATTTGCCACCATCCTTCTCAAAGCACTCTTTGATTTGCGGATTTGTTCTGAAGGTGAGACAGAAACTTCAGAAAGGGTAAAGTCAGTTATTGAACAGATGTTAGTCTTGGCCTCAATGGGCATTTCAGAACACTGATGACCCAATTACAGTTAACCAACCACCCAGCCACCCAACCACCCAACCAACCAACCAACCAACCAACCAACCAATATCTATTATCTATAATAAATGTGAATGAAAGTAATACTACAGTACACACAATTTGATGAATTAGCTTTTTTTATATTTGAAAAAGAAAACAATATGGCACACTGTTATAAAATGTACATTTACTTGATTTGAATCCATAGAATTATAGTTGAAAAAAAACAGGGAAAAAAAATCTTATTTTCTGTCATCTTTTTCTATGTATTTTACTTTATTATAACTTTATTATAGGTTTATTATGACTTTATAATAGTGTCTTTGTGTTTTGCTTTGAAATTTTGTGGAAAAATATCCATAAATAAGTGCATAAAAATATGATTTATTTTAGTAAATGTCATTCACATGCAGCTCAAGAATTCTGGAATATATTTATATCTGCAAATGAACATCCAATATACAGGATAATATTACATATCCTTCTATTAGAGACAGGATTATAGTTTAAATCCTTCATACAGTGAAAGCTTAATGTGCTGAATAAATTCTTCTACCTAAAAATAGCAGCAAATCAAAACCACACTTGATGTTTTTGCCTGCTAGCTTAAATATATATGTTAAACTATATAGAAACTTCTACATAACAGGAGGGAAAGGGACCCCCCTAGCGCACTAAGTAAGAATTAAACATAGACGTTACCTGAACTTTTATCTTATGAAGGTGTGTGTGTACCAGATAGTATTCAAGCAGGATTTTATAAATTAAAGAACTGAAATACCATGTATATATTTCTCACTTAAAACATATTTTGGTTTTAAGTGATGCTCAAAGCATCAAGATTAGAAACATTCATGGTGATTAATTCAATCTGTCCTTCTGAACCAACCGATATATGTATTTGAGTTTTGATATCCATTAGAAATTGTCATCAAACTTAACATTGGTTATTGCATACAGGATGAACTCTAAAGTCATAGCAGTTATGTGGAGCATGATATACTTTGTTGTCATGAAAAGATTTTAAATTAATCATATCTGTAAAGTCACTGTTGTGATATTTTGCCCCCTGTGAGTACTCTATTCCACTGAAAAAGGCATCAAAATTATCCCTACAGGGAGTTTCAAATGTTGAGCAAATGAAGAATGAAAGTTTAAATTGTCAGTTTTTGCTAATGAGCTTCCCTCTATGCTTCTCGTATCTGTTGATTATGTGAGTCTTCAATGATTTGTAAGCCCAATCTTGATTCCTTACCATGTTCACCCTAGCATATTCCTATTTCGAATGTTTCCTTCATTCCTCATAGTCTTTGATCCCTTTAGTAATACTTCTCTGCTTTTCTCTGGACTTTCTTCTTTCTGATAAACATTCAGCTATACAAGAGGTGTACCAAAACCTTCTGGCTAATCACTTGCTTGAATCATTATCAAGCATAAATATACCCTCACAAAGGAGTGAAAATTTCTGATTTGGTAGCTGATGTAGCACTTTGTGTTCAGCATGGACAGCTGTCAAAGATAACACCGGAATTCCAACACTGAAGAATCATGAAATAATAAAGCTTTTAGATTACTATGTATTGTGTTGTTAGTCCATTTTATTCTGGAACTTTTTTACCGACTCTAATAAAGTTAGCCCTGATTCCAACAAAATTTTGAGGTCTAAATTTGTTTCTGTGTTTCTATCTGTTTTAAATACATGTCAAACCCAAATATAATTCAATCCATTCTGCTTTCCAAGGGTGAGGCTGCATTCTGTTTGCTTCCCAGATTGCTAATACGACATTTCAGAGAATTTAGTGGTGTAGTCCAGTTCACAATTTACCTCATTTTGCTGACTTTTAGATCATTCATAAATTCACAAGTTTTTATTGTCCCTGATATCAAATTCAGGGCCAGTTCTGACATTTGTAAAGTGTGGTTTAACTAAACTGAAAGCTACAGCATAAATTAGTGTATATCCTAAGAAAGGAAAGTGTTAAAAGAAATTCATTTTTTCTGAGATTTTTTAATTGTAATATATACCAGCTTTTCTTAGGTGGGTTCATCTTTAGCTTCCTTCTTTTCACCTGTATGTTGATAGACACTATACCATTTCTCTATGTCTGAGCATATGTCTTCAGAGATCTCAGCTTTTATTTCAACATTACTCTCCTCTGACCTCTGCCAGTTATCCTACTCAAACTTTTTAAAGTTCAGGAAGACTGAAAGAAAATGGTGCTGCTGCCACATTTTAACATTGGGCCCTCTGAGAATAACATATCCCTCGCCAATATGTTCACTCCGTCCTTTGGCCGCTCCCTGTTGAGGGTCATGCTGAGAAGGAGATGAAATAAATTATTACATTCAGTCATCAGTTTGGGAAATAAAACTAGGAGGAAGTTTTAGAAATAGGCCTCCTGTCCACTCAGCAGTAAAAGAAAAGAACATCGTACAGCAGGGAGCAGAGGTGAAATAGAGAGGAAAAATACTAAGGGCAGACAGCCAAGACAACCCAGTGGTGAAAGAGGCCAGCCAGGGAGCTGGAGAACTTAGAGGAAAGCTGAGCATCCAGCCAGAAGCCATGAGTTGAGCAATTCTTGTGGGAAAGCTTGACTGGGGGATTTTAGCACTCATCAGGAGCCCTACAAGAAGGAAAGACAGGTGTAGAACACTGAACCTCATAAGTCATTCTGTAACCACATTCCAAAGAAAATAAAAACCTCATTAGTATTGGAAAATTTGACTTTCGCTGTGCTCACTTGACCAAATTAAGTACTCATACCAAAAGTATCAAGCTGTACTGGTCAAAAGTATTGCATAACCTCATTCTGTGTCAAGTCTCAATTGGAGTAAACTTTGAAAACTCCATTAACTCCAGTGAAATTATATTTATATAAGCCAGCTGAAATTCTACCTTTCAAAATGCAAAATTAATTTATTTGTTTTATTACCTTTAAGCTGATTGCTCATGGGGTAGCAACAGAATAAAGAATGTTGTAAGAACCCATTAATGCAACCACATAATGAGGAAACTGCATTTTTAGCATGCATGAACAGTCACTGCAGAGTGCTTAGTAAATGTGTATTATGAATTACTAAGAGTACAAACTAATGGCTATTTCATACAACATATTCTTTGGCCCTGATAGTGGTGAAACATTTGCAATATTGGAAATTTTTAGATCTTATTGTCATGTATTTTCAATCTAAATCAATGTTTATCACCCAGACAGGGTGGTATTAATATCAGCTAACTTCAAGACTTGTTTCACTTATCTAGTCAGGGGTGTTTCAAGCAATTCAGGACACCTTTGTGAATCAGCCTGGCTTCAGGCTTACATTTCAGAAAGGCCTGGATCTCCTGTGGGTCCTATAATACATCTGCCACCCTGACACAAATGCCTCAAAATAACTGCAACCTCTCAGATTGCAGCAGATACCTATGTTAAATAACCAAATCAGGCCTCGTACGCCTAGACTGTCAATGCCGGCATGTGAGCTAGTGATCTTCCAACTGCTACACAGTCAGTAAGGACAAATTAGTGCCTTTATTTCCCAACACCAACAGTGAAATATTAATGTCCTCTTCAAGGTGACTGCATGCAAGAAATGTCAGTTCATTCTCCACTGACAAAAGGAGCCAAAAGTAAATGTCTCAGATCATATATCTACATTTTACTTGGATATTGCCATCTAGCACCATAATGTTGCTCCTAGAAGAGCCTGTGTCTTCCACTTTTCATTTTGTCTTGTCCGTTATGGTAAAGATTATGCCACTCATAAAACCACTAGTACCACTATGAGCTGTCAACACACCCACCTGGCAGAAAATAAAGTGCAATGTTCTCCTTCATCTGAGGAATGATTAAGATACCTATTATCTTTGCTTACATGGTGCTAAGAAAGCCTTGGGAATTGCAGTTGTTTAGTTCTATATGGGGTATGGCCTTACAGGAAAGGTATTTTGCTTTGTTTCTTATTGCAGCTGGACAGCATACTGATTGCATTAACCTTCTTTGCAGAGAAATATGACCATTTTTTCAAAACAGGTCTTATTCACCTCATTGTTTAGTAAATTGGCTTTCTGAGGGACAAACAGAGGTTCACAGCAACTTGAGCCATTTGCCAGAGAATACATCTGCTGCTTTTCTTAATAATGTCTTTAAATGAACATCTGCAAATCTCTTGAGACTATTGACTGGTTGTGTCTTCCAAACTCTTAACACAGATTAAATAAACAACCAACCACCCCATATTTCAAACCTTGGAAGCATCAGCTTCATTTCCTCAAGAAGAAAATAAAGAATGAAGCTGAAACTGATTATACTTTCAAGTAACTTGTCTATATGCAAAAGAAGTCCTGCGACAGAACCTTGATATTTAAATTAATGAGAATACATAAATATGTATGTGCTCACACATACATGAGTACACACACATAAATGTATACCATTAAATTCAGTGGATAGTAGCTCATTTTTTGGAGAGTTGTTTAAAAGTGTATTTATATAGACAGATGTATATCCTTTCATAATAGTAAAGACAGTAGCTTTTTCCACCTCTGCTTCATAAAAATAAGTCATTAAGCCTAGTGGGAAGGCTGCTCTGTGAGCACTGTAGGTTTAAACATCCTCTGATGCTGAGGAATCCTCACGCTGAGGAATCTACTACGTTAAAGAAGTCTTCTAGTGTTTTTGCCAATATGATCTGTAATTAACATATTCACAGGATAACTGAAAATGAAACATGAATATAGAAAAGAGTTCAGATAACAGTGGATAACAATATCAGCCACTCAACTATGACAGTATCACTTCCTTCTAATGAAAGCATTCTGTCATTTCAATAATAAAAACTTACTTTAAAATCCATAATTAAAAAGTATCACCAATGTGCTCATCTTCATTTCAGCAAATTCAGGAAAATTTGCTATTTCTGAATTGCAACTGTGTAATTATATTGATGCAACTATAAAGTAGTAACACCACCAGCCTTCTTCTTTCTACAAAGGACTAGCTTTTAATTTTCTGAGAGTAGAAGAATAATTCTTATGACTCTATCTTCACCCAGGCCTCCAGGTTTTGAAGCAAGAAATTAAAACACTAAAGCTGGTGGGCTTTTAATAGGATATACTTTTTTTGAATTTATAACAGATAAACACCCCTTTCTTCCCACCCAGAGGTTCAAAAAAAGAAAACAATAAAAAATAAATCAGTAAAACTTCTTCTTCCCAATGGAAACATTAAGCATAAGTCTGGAATTCTTTGTATGAATTTACTTTCCTGAATGCACAGCAGCTCAGGTTCAAGCTGAGAAAAGCTGTCACTCACACACTATGAATAAAGACACTTCCTTGGGCTAAGGTAGATGTAGGTATAAATGCCCTGAGGCTTGGTAGGGACTAAAATGCTCCTCTCTCTAAGTAGTCTGCCTACCAAACTATGAAATAAGGTGCACTGCCCTGATATTTTCACTAGACTCATCCATATTTTCAACTGAGTTCAGTGGAATTTGAAAGAATTAGGTTTTGTCAGCACTTGCCTTGCCGAACAGCCTGCAGTCTCTTGGTGACACAAGTGTCATGGCTCTGCCTGATGATCTCAAGAATCTTATCCATTTCAGAGTCAGCCTAGGTGTTTAACTGAGCAAGGGAAGACGCCTCACAAGGTATGCAGAACGACAAGTTTCAGGTGCTCTGGGAAGTTTTTGTCTAGAACTTTATATGTTTAGACAATGTCAGGCAGGTAGGCAAGCAATGCATTTCCCGATTGCTTGCCGGGACATAAAGTTTCATCAGTGTTAAAAAACAGGGATAAACAAAAGTTTGTCCATTAGATTTTTTTTTCAATTTCAGATGCTTTGCTAAATCTGAAACTTCCCCTAGCATAGAAAAGAATTTTGAAAGTGAGAGGAGAGGAAGCGATGCAGCCACTTCTACAAGAATAGAATAAATGACCCTCCCCCGCCCCCGCCAAGCACTACTTTAGACCAGAGACAATGTTCAGGTTTCCTTTTTAATATTTAAATGAGGTAGATATATTTTGGAATAACATACCCGAGAAAAATGTTAGAGAAAATAAAAGAGAAAAAGAAGGAGAGATTTTGGTTCCTGATACAATAGAATTTTTTATATTGTTTTTTTTTTTATTCTTAGTCTTATAACATTTTATAAGTAAGTTTTCTTTGTGTATTTATGTGAATTAAAGATCTCCATACACCTTAAAAACTCAGTGAATAAAATGACAATTCAGGTGGCTTTAGAATAAGTAATAGCCCAGATTTCATTAATATTATATTAGAATAAAGACAGCATTCAGATTTCATAAATAAAGATGCTCAATATAAAGAAATTATATAATAAATTCTGAAATTTAAGCTAAACAAATGTTTATTTCATTTGGCATACATTGATATTTCCATTAGAGTGGAAAAAAAAAATAATGAATCTGATAGTATAATTTATTGCCAACTTAATGAGCTATAACAAAATTGTTTAACCATAAAACTGACAGAGATAATGCCACTGTCTTCACAGCAGTACATGACTGTAATCTAATAATTATTTATCTATTTATCAAGGAATCTCAGAGCAGTTGAGACTGGACAACACCACCAGAGGTCATCTGATCCAATATCCCTTCTCAAGCTGGGAGCACAATACCTAGAGTACATTAATCAAGACTGTGTTCAGACAACTCTTGAATATATCCAGGGAAGGAGACTCCACTGCCTCTCTGGGCAACCTATTCCAATGCTCAGTCAACCTCACAGTAAAGAAGTACTTCCTCATGTTCAGATGGAACTTTCTGTGGTTTAGTTTACATCGTTGATTCTCATCAGCTGGCAACACTGAGAACAGTCCAGCCTCATCTTCATGGCGCCCTACCTACATATATACTTATGAGCTTTCTGTTCTCTAGGCTAAACAGGCCCAGCTCCCTCAGCCTTTCATCATATGAGTGATGCTCCAGACCATTAATCATCTTGGTAGTCCTAGCAGCTCTTTCTAATGTAGCCCAGGATACCCTTTATCTTATTGGCCAGAAAGGCACATTGCTGGTTCATGGACAACTCGTTTCACATTCCTGTTGAATGGGAACCAACCGTTCTGAATGAGCAATTAAGCTATTAGGCAAAATGGATTGAGATGTTCCTTTTTTAAAATTATTTTTTAAAGTTTTGATTTCTTTATGCTCTTTCTTCCCCTTTTTATCCTGCTGTAAATGACCAGTTCCTTACAACAAGAAAAGTGCATAGATGAAAACAGGGGGCAGGTGAATCTAGTCAAACTTAATCTCATCTAATCCAGTCATGTTCACTTTCTCTAAACAAAGGCTTCAGGCACTTGAAGAAGCCTAAAGGGAGTCAGAGCATGAGAGCAATAATTCACAGCACTTTTCTATTTGAAAATTCAGTTTAAGAAACTTTCACCCATCTTTTGTATATAATGAAAAAAAGGGACTATATTTGGTTAAATTTCTAGTTTGGAATAAAATGGAAATAGTGGGTTTCATTAACTTATTTTGTACAGTTTTCAGAATCTTTCATTATTATCTGATTGCTTGTGGGTTTTTTTGTTTGGGTTTTTTTAGCTAAATTAATTTTTTGGTGCCATTTATTCTAGTTTCTTATGTAATATGGTTGCAAATGCAGAATTAAGACTCATCAAGCCGTAACTGATTTATTTTCCATAGAATTTCACAACCTCCAGGTTAAACATCTATGGAGACTACACCTGATTCTAAGGACTTACTTCCTCTTCAGAACCAGCCATGCAATGTTGAATTGACATTATACTCTACAACCTTTGAAGCATTCACCATTGCCAAAGTGAAACCAGAACTCCACCCAACAAAGTGTATACTTTAGAGAACCTTGCAAGTGTGGCTTATGTGGACACACCAGAAGTCTGGGTCAATATAATACACATAACCCTCCCTAAAATGTTTAGATATGGTTATTGCAGTAGAGATTCTAACACATTTCTTGGATATGCTATTCTAAATATTTGAGAATTTTAAAAATCTGACTAGGAATATAAATGAGATTTTAAATAATGAACACTTCTGGAAAAAAAAATAATATCCTTTCTTAGTGCTTGTCCATTTCTTCAGTTGTACTTAAAAAAAAAAAAACCCTAAACTGCTTTAGTTTTTTATTTTTACTATTGTACAGATCCTATATATAAATCTTTTGGTCAGTGGAATTCACTAATATATGGTGTTTAGGATAACCAGCAAAAGAAGTATCAATCTCTTTATATAAAGCACCACACCGCAATCTCTGAATAAAATAATGTAGACTACCTCTTCAAATGACCTTCCAAAACCAGAACAAAAACTGATGTGAGCAAATATTTAACATGTATGATCTTCCATGACTCTCAGAAGATTTAATGATTATTTATATTGCTGCTGAGTATGGTGAAAAATACCCCAAAGAAAGGACTCTGTTAAAAATCTATGATCCAGGGTCCTCTAGAAATGTATTGTCTGCCAATTACTCAGAAAGCAGAACTGATTTAATGCACAAGTTATGGAAGTCTGTGAAACTGCAAGTTTCAAGTATAAATGTAAGAAAAAATAATTAAGTGGTAGGACAAGACAGCTGTTCAATTGCATCTATCTATTCCACATTTTTATCAGTAAACTGACAGGGAGAACTGGAGTTTCTCTGGTACCTTAATCAGCTTCAGAAGGTACTAATTAAAGGGTTAGAATGGGAAGCAACAGGCAGGAAGAGCTAGCAGTAAATTAATGAAGTAGAGTCAAGAGAAGCAAAGTAACTGAGAAAATGATAGGAAACAGGAACAGATTAGAAGAGATCAGTAATTGGAAGTGTAATAGTGGGGAGGAAACTTGATTTGAGTGGTATGTGCAGACAAAGAGCTGTAAAAGAACTACTGTAACCCTTGTTTTCTTTTTCTTTTAACACAGACATTTCCTTACACACAATTAAAGTAGATTTAGGGGATTAAGAAATAAATGTCTCAGAGCCTGTGGGAAAAGAGTTGTTAGATCTAGTGTCTTGGCCACATTCCAGTTTGGATATTGCCCCAATTTTTTAAAGCTGCATATGGTAACTCTCTGTACTTCCTGTCCTAAACTGCCAAGTGGCCTTGCTTTATGTTGTCAAACAGCTGCTTATTCTTTAGTAGTCTGTGAATCTTTGGTGTGAAAGATGGTGTATCCAAGATTCTGGATCAAATAAATTGCTTCAAGTTGCCAAAAGGAAGTTTTATATGGCAAAAGTTGTAAAGGTAAAGCCTTCCCAGAGTTCCTGCAATAAGGGTGTGAAGGGCAGGGAAAGGAACATATTCAGTGCATTTGAATCAGCTTCTGGAAGAAGGACTTCTATTTTAGTTCTCATTGTACTTTATGAACTTCTCTTTTTGGGACAAGGAAAGGGGTTTGGAGTCGTTGTGATGAATCCAAGAGGTGGCATTTGCATATGTTGTGTTGTGAGAGTGGATTTTGATACAGCTACTTTCATTCACTCAAAAGCATAAAGATTCTGAGTTTCTGAGTTTACACATCTCAGTCAGGAGGGGGAGGGGGGGAAATCAATGCTGAGGTAGAACACTGACCTCCTTAAGTCTTTTTCTGAGCAGTGAACTGAGTAATGAATTGTGATATCATCTGTACAATTGTCATTAATGAGAAATTAATCCTTCCCTTAGGAAGTAAGACCTGCTGGATATCATTAGTCAAAGTTGATAGACTTGCTTGCCAGGACAAATTTCTTCTGGCTATATTTGCACAAGCACAGACATCTTGACTTCTGTAACTGCTTGGCTAGTGCAATGAAAATAGTTATAACCTTGGTAACTAAAAGGGAGGAAAGGGAGTCATAAAATAATTACCTCCTTTCTGTTTGCACCCAGGGCTTTTTTATAGTTTATTTCCTATCTGTATTTAACAGTTTCCACTAAGTTGATTCTCAGACTCATTATTCCTTTTCTGGGCCTTGTTTGCTTTTATGTTTTCAAAGAAGTGAAAAAATATCATCCTACCAAGAAGCTGTTGCAGACTCTTATTTTATTGTAACTCTTGTTCTTGCCTAATAGCTTTCTCTTCTGCTTCATTCCTCCTAAGGTTGATGAGTATTATAATGGATAGTTTTGAGGGTTACTGGGTGAAGGTAAAGTTCAGGCAGGTTGCCTTTGAATGACCTCCAGTGACAGTTGTAAATGGGGTAAACAGTTGTAATAAGGAGTTCAGGCTTACAATGGCCCACTTCACTATTTAGGGGGCTGGGATGAAGGAATGGTCTTTATTAGCTGAAGAGGTTGTGCTGCTAAGCAGCTTGCAGTTCACATGCTAATGGTTAATTTTAATGGACTGGTTGTGACATTATTCTGAAAGAAGTTAAAATAACATTTTCACAGCCTGAGGTAATATAAGAAGTCTTGCTGTAATAAAACACCCCATCTATACAATATGAGGAAAAAAAGAACTTTTACACAATAGAAATCTATATACAAAAGTAAGAGAACTCATTGTCATGCCTTGTAGTTTGTGATTATTAAAGATATTCTAAGACTTCTTGCAATATTAATGGTGCATCATTCTCTGGACAAGGTTTATTTAGTGTTATAGAGACATTAGTTAGAATACAACTTTCCCTTGACATATGTTACTGCAGAAGACATACAAACGTTAACACCCCTTAAGACGCTGTAAGTAAATGTTGGTTTTTTTCTGGTTTAGATTTTTTTTGTTGTTGTTGCAATAAGCATTTAAGGTTAAATGAATCATTCACAACTGATTTTATTTTAAAGTGGGTGTAAAAGTGTGATTCTTTGAAAACTGCATGAAAATGTTGAAGCATTAGTGCTGATGTCAGTCCCACTGGGATTTTAGCAATTCCATGTGTGGATTGTTTCTAGTGACGAATGTAAAAATATCAGGAGCTATGTAATATGAAAAGGTTCCATGCACTTCCATGCAGCGGAAGCATGGATGGAAATGAGAGTGCACTTTTGTTAAACATTTTAGTAAGAAGAATATTAAAGTGATTTTGTTTTGTTTTGGGTTTTTTTTCTTTTAACTGATGTTCTAAAAAGGCATCATGTCATTGTAGTTATTTAATCGTAAACTTGACTTCAGCTTAGTCTAGCTTTTGTCTGCAACCATTGTATAGTGATTGTCTTGACAATGAACACAGTCTACTTGCAAGAGAGAATCACAAATACATGCGAAATATCAAAATGGGGTCAGAATAACAATGTTTAACATGTTTTTCTGTATGAATTCATGACTAATATAGGAATGTTTGTGGGACCTGTTCCATTACCAGAAGACTGCACCATTATTATCTGTATTGATGTGGGCAGGAGGGCACAGGCAATATATTTAAGAAACATATGCTATTTCTGTGATCTAAGTTACCGAGGAGGTGATGCATGCCAGTCATAAAGGAACAATTGCCATGACTTGTTTTCTCAGCCAACTGCATGCTGTTTGGCAAGTTAACAGGGGACAATTACACGGGTTATATATAATGGAATGTCTGAACAGCTGCTGTGGTGAGAGTAGTCAACAGGTTTGTCAGCTTTTAGAGTAATTAAAACAGCAGGAAATACATTCCCAGGTGGCTACTGGAAAGTATGAAGTCTGGTGAGGCAATGACGGGTGAGAAAATGAGAGTGGAGATGTGTGCAAACTTCTCTCTCTTTTTATAGAACAACAAACAGTTCCCTGAAATTTATGAAGTTGAAACATTAGAATGGAAATACTGGTTCAGTCCATTCATCAATGTAGATCCAAAGCCTGTCTCCAGCACAGGTCATAAGCAGGTACTTGAGGAAGAAGGTGGACAGGACAGGTGAATGGCTTTCTAATATGTTCTCAGATTCCAACTGATTTCATCTCAAGGGATTTCTGGAATCCCATGTGACTTCTCTACTTCATCACCCGCAGTGCAAAAGTCTTCCAGTGGACATCCAAACTTCTTACAAAAGGACATTGCAGTTGCACATAGTTTACAAGGTTCATGAGAAGTTCCACAGCTTTGCTGCCCACTGCATGAAAAAACAATTTCCTTTCTGCACTTGCACTTTACTTATCTCCACTAATGGCCTCTTATTCTTTCACTGAAAGAGATGAAGAACTGTCAGCTCCTATTCCTTCTCTTGCTCATCATTATGTGTACTACTCTTATGTCCCCCTTTTCTCAAGCTACGTCTTTCCCCTGCTGAAGTATCTCATATAATATTACACACAGAAGTAATTTCATAGTCTTTTTATTTGCTTTGCCTTTCTTTGAAGCTAGTTACGGAATGAAATTATATTTGATTGGGTAAGTGGAGTGATCACAATCTCATCTTTGCTCACTTTATGGAAACTGGCTTATATAAGCTATAGTAGATGAACCAAGAAAGAAAGATATACTGGATGATCTCTTTGGTCATTAGTTACAGAAAAGCTCAAGAAAATAAATTAATCCAAATGCCTAAATGTAATCCTTTGCTATTCAGTCCAAGTCAATACACTGTGGAGGAGCTACATTTCATAGCACCATATTGACGGAGTAGTAATTATCTTTTTTTTCAGATGGCTAAGTGTCAGAGAGGGACTTAAAAGTATACAGGAACTTTTTTTACAAGAAATGTATCAAAACCAGAAATGAACCTTAACTGGAGGCATTCACTTGTCAAATAGTGAACAAGCATGGTTAACCCAAACAAGAATTTTATATTGTTCAAATAAGTGCCTAATCTAGATAAACTAGCACCCAGTACAGGAAACTCGAAACAATCTTTACAGATGAATCAGGGGTAGAAGCAGCTCACTGTGGATAGGAGCCAGTGGGTAGAATACAGGGGGAAAATAGATTCAACTGTGCGTGAAAATCAGGGACAACTTGGAGAGAATTTCAAAGAATTGTTGTTACCCATATTATTTAATGAACAATTTAGTAATTAGTCTCAAGACATTCACATCGTTTATTCCCAATGAAACCTATAAAGCAACTTCACATTTCAAAGAAAAGATAATATAGTGTGTTCCATGGTCACACCCATGGAGATGGGAATAATGAAGTGAAAATTAGGCATAGAAAGGATTCCGTATAATGATTTTTAAGACAAGGCAAGTTAAAATGGTTTCAGAGTTAATCATAGAAAACTTCTTAATAGAAAAGAAAAACCTTAACAGATACAGAAAAACCAACAACCACATTCTTCATTTTTTCTCCTACATGCATACACTCTTCTTTAAATATAAATACTTGTTCAAGTAATGTAATAGAATTGTTAATATGTTATTAATGAATATTTAATGTTTCAGAGAATTGTTACAAATTAGCTATAATTAACTGCGTTACCTCCACTAATAGGGTATGTTTGCTTCGACCTCTGACTTTTTTTCAAGATTTCATTGAAATAAATTGATTATAATTTTTTACCTCATATTTTGAATATGTTCATACACATTATACCTAGCCATTGTTGTTACACAGAAAAAAACTACATATGTTTTTCTACTGGAAGTTTTGGCTGAAGCATCACCCTTGATTTCAATGTTCTTTCATACCTAATTTCAATTTCAGTAGAAACCACTATAGCTCTGAAACAACTACTAAAATGCAACTGTCATTGTAAATTCTCTTTATAGGAGTTTTTAAACGTAATTTCTTGAGTGGTTAGTATTGGCACTTGCGCAGAAAATATAATGAATAAAGCAAATTTTCAGGTACCAGAACTCGTAACTCTTTATTTCGAGATGCAACATTTAAGCCATTATTTATTTATGGGTTGCTGTTGTTACTGGCATTAATTTTTAGTACTGTAAGTTTGTGTGGCTATTCTTAGGTACCTGCAAATGTACTTATACCATCAAACATTCATAAACGTTATTGCAAGAGTAATTTCAGGAAAAAATACTAATGTATTTTCACTCCACCTGGAGTACTAAGAATAAAGTACCACCTACTGTAGGAGAAGGTCAGATTTGAGACCACCTAAGGAATCTGAAGGTGTAAAAGTTCATTGGACCTGGTGAGATGCATTAGAGGGTCATGGGGGAAGTGGAAGATGAAGTTGTTATGCCACTATGCGTCAGATTTTAAAAGTTGTGGCACCTCAGTGAAGTTCACAATAACTCAAAAAAGGGAGTCATAACTGCCATTTTTAAAAAAAGGAAAAAGGAAGACCCATGGAACTACAGGCCAGTCAGTGTCACCTCAGTGCCTGGCAGGATCATGGAAGAGATATTCCCAGCATCATCTACCTGGACTGATGCAAAGCATTTGATACTATCCCACACAACAGGCTTGTCCCTAAACTGGAGAGATGTGGGAATTTGGTGGGTAAAGAATTGGCTGGGTGGTCACACTCAATAAATCGTGGCAAATGGCTTGATGTCCAAGTTGAGACCAGTGTTGAGTGGTGTTCTTTGGGAGGAGGCATTGGGATCAATATCACTGGTGCTGAAGCGCTAACATCTTTCTTGGCAACATGGACAGTGGGATTGAGTGCACCCTCATCAAGTCTGCCAATGACACGAAGATATGTGTGGTATGGTCAACAAACTGGAGGGAAGGGATGCTATCTAGAGGGACCTTGACATGCTTGAGGGGTGGGCCTGTGTGAAGCTCATGAATTTCAACAATACCGAGGTCCTGCATCTGGATTGAGGAATAGTAAGGACTATTTCCAATTTCCAGTCAGTTCTTAAGTTCCACAGACTTTACATTTGAGATGGGACACATGATGTTGTGTTTTAAAAAAGACCTCAGTGTTTCTCAGTGAATGCATTGGGGCATGTGCAGAAGGCTAAAGGCTAGAAGCTGGGATAGGTGGAATCACCACATTGTCGTAATCATGGTTCAAAAAAGATTGGTTTCAAAGAAAACTGGCTTCAAGTTCTTCTCAGACAGATTTCCCTTACACATTAGACAAAATTCTAAACCAAGAAGTGATATGGTTACTTAAATACTGAATATTGCAAAACCTAGCTTTTTTGGTTCCTGTCCCATGGCCACATCTGTATTTTAAATTAGGCACATAAGCTGCTTTTACAATGTAGAGGGAGAATTAGGTGCCTCAGAAACAGATCCAAAACAACCAACATGCTAGAAAAACAGATTTAGGCAACAGCAGGCAGCAGCATGAAACTACATGCTTTAGAGACTGTTAGGCAACTCCTTTTCATAGAAATGTTTCCTTTATACTTTTGTATTGTGCCATAAACAATATCATGGTATCTAGATATTTAACTGCATCATGCCTTGCAAATTCACTCTATATATCATGTATCAAATCAGAAATAAATACACTGCTCAATTTTTAAATAAAGACATGCATAACCCATAGCTAATTATTTGTAGAAAATATCACACCACTAAGGGAGCCTTAAAGTAGTTATCAACAGAAAATAGGATATTGAATGAGAAAATACTATTCTCTTCTGTGTTTGGAGTCCTTTTTAGTGCACATTACTAAATATCCAGTCCAGAAATGAAGAAGAAGGGCTTATAAGACTCTACTTCATCCTGCTGGTTTGGCATTCCTGGCAGAAAAGTAGGAAATGAAATGTCTTTACACTTTGTGCATGAAAAGTACTTTAGGACCCTGGAACCCTGATTTATTATGTTCTTTGGGGATCTTTGTTTTCTTACTAATTTTTCCATTAGCAGCTCAGCAGCTTTTGGAGAAACTTTTTCATGCTATGAGTGTATTGATTGCTGTTTTACATGAAAAATATCCTCTTTTCTGTTACCACCTTATCCTGTCATGCAAGGCAAACTTTAGCAATCTGTATTTCATTTCTCTTTTTTGCTTTATGTTGTGCCATATTTTATTCACACTTCATACACTTATTACATGTCTAATATTTGTTTACTCAATAAGCTTAGAGTTGTCAGTATTTGTACCTCAGACACTCATAAATTTAATTCTAAGAATTATTGGATGTGCAGTTTTGTGTTTCAGGGAATAATCCCAGGGTCTATTTCTTTAATAACAGTTCCACTTCAACTCCCTTGGCTTATTTAATGTTAAGGAACCTGGAAGATGCAACCTCTGAGGGTAAACTGGGTGCAGATGCTTGGTGGAATTAAAAAAAAAAAAAAAAAAACACAACAAGAACAGAAACCAAAAATGATACTTCTTTGAAAGGAAAAGAAACCAAATAGTGGCAACAGCAAAAGCTGACAGCTGAATGCAATACAGCTACAAAATTCTACAAGAGTTAAGCTCCTTGTTGGTTTGCTTCCCTGCTGTTTTGACAGTGATTTAGGTGAGTCTGGAGAGAAAATTACTAGGAAGAGTGCCCTGGGCAATAGTGCAATTTGGAAAACTGAGAGTATGCAGCCTGCAGTAAAAAAACCCCATGAATATCCAGAGCAGGCTTACTAAGTGAGATGTTTTAGAGTAAACCTTTGGCATCTGAGTCTAAAGAAGATTCTGAATTCTACACAGAAATACAAAATAATATTGAACATTTATCTCAGGACACAATCTCTCAGGAGAAAACACTGAGCCTGAAGAGGTGCTACTGAGCAGAACTAATTGACAATTCAGAGCATAAAAAAGATTAGGATGACCTTTTTAATTTTAACTAAGCTTTTCACTGAAAGGAAAAAAATAAAATCAGACAAAATGACTGAAAAGTAAAAGGCACCTGAAGGATATACGTGTAATCACTGAAAAAAGCATCTATTAAAAAGGAGGTATTTAAAATTAATCTTGTGTGAGGATAGTTCTTCACATGATGTTCAGCTGCCTCAGGTAGATGTATCAGTAGTTGTGAGAAGTTTGGTGTCACTTGGGCTGTGTTGCTGATGTGCTGAATGACATCTTTGTCTCTAAACTGGAGAAACATGGATCTGATGGATAGAGAACTTGGTGGATAAGGAATTGGCTGGATGGTCACATTCAAAGAATAGTCAGTGTCTCGATATCCAAGTGGAGATGAGTGATGAGTGGTGCTCCTCAGGGGGTGGTACTGGGACAGGTGCTGTTTAACATATCTATCTATGACATGGACATTAGGATTTAGGGCACACTCTGCAAGCTTCCTGATGACATCAAGCTGTGTGGTGCAGTCAACATGCTGGAGGGAAGGGATGCTATCCAGAGTGACCTGATAGGCCTGAGAGGTGGGCCTGTGCAAATCTCATGAAGTTCAACAGGGCCAAATGAAAGGTGCTGCAGTTGGGTTAAGAGAATCCAAAGCACAAATACAGGCTTGGCTGAGAATGGATTGAGAGCAGCCCTGAGGAGAAGGACTTGGGGGTGTTCATTGATGAAAAGCTCAACATGACACTGCAATGTGTACTTGCAGGCCAGAACACCAACCATATCTGTCATTAAAAAGACAGTCTTTTTTTACTTGTAAGTTGCAAATATTTTGCTAATAAAACAGTATGCTAGTTGGTTATCACTAAACAAACAAAAAATTATAAAAAACACAGCACTGCACCAGCTACTAAAAAGGAGAAAAATGACTGCTACTGCTGAACCCAGGACAGTAGTATAAGAAAATCCAGAGATTAAGTAGCTATAAGTGGCAATGTATAAACTTCTCTTAACAACTTCCTCTGTACCAAAAAACAGTGTGTGTGGGAAAGCAAAATATTACATTAGTGTTTTGAAAGCTTTCCATGAGGGATGCAGGAAATTATAGGACACTGAAGCCTCACACTTGTGCAAGGCAAAACAGTCAAAAGAAGTTAGTAGAATTCTATTGCTCTACTAAAACAGAATTGGTGGACACTGTGATAAATACAATCCACTTAAGTGTGAGTGAATAGGGTTTTTGTAAAGGGAAAAGTCTTGTAAAGCCCTTGGAGTTCTTTATAAGGATACAGATTATACAATTGGACAGAATGTTTTTTGGCATAATCCCTCACTAAACGCCTTTAAGGAAACTTTGCAGTCATGAGATAAAAGCTTAGCTGAATAGTCATTTCAAAAAACAGGAAATAGAAAGTACAGGTTAATATTCTTGTCTTTCCATGGAAGGAGCTTGTAACTAGAGTTCTGCCCTGAGCTGTGGTCTGGGATATAGGCTGTTGAACATACTCATACATATGATGGGGAAAAAAAGAGTGATTGGTGATATGACAAAATTTGCTTATACAAAATTACTCATCATACTGAGTGAGGATGACAAGAGGCCATGAAGAATTGTGCCCAGATCTTATGAGACAGGTGAATTGAAAACTCAGATAAAATTTAAACAGACAAATATAAAGTGGTATTAAAAAAGAAAGCAATCCTTGTTTCCTGGACTTACATATGAAAAAAAGAGCTCTGAGACAATCATAATCAGAAATGAAATGTTTAAGGTACACTGATTCATTATGGCTTTATCTATACTTAATAAAGTCAAAATATCCCAACAATGGCAGATATGACACAGGAGTAAAGGAGGCATGTGCCCTTCAGAAAGGACAGATGGAGTCCACAAAGGATATCTAGAGCATTTCCAATAGACAAATTTTGTAGGCATGTATTTTGGCAACCAAATTTCTTCATGGATCTCCTTTGATTTTGTCCTATTTGAAGTTCACACATGAACACATACAGCTAGACATCTAAATTTTAATGTTTCTAGTCACACTGTATACCTTCCCATGTTGTCCATTTATGATCTTTTTTTGTTTTTAAAAACTGCAAAGTTGTAGTCTTCTGGGAGTGATATGTCATTTGTCTGTGTCATCTTTGCCCGTGCACCTCAGTCTATTTGGGACTCAATTAAAAGGAAATATCTTAAATGAAAAAGAAGTGGCTGCTGTGCCATTGCTCTTGCTCTGCATAAAGTCTATTCAAGACAAAAAGAGAAGCAAAACATTCTGGCTTTTCTAAACTTCATTAGTTAATCTCTAATTTTTATTTCTGTGGCTGATATCCCCTCTTGTAGTGACAGTGATGGTAGAATGGTAACTAAACCTCCAGAAAACACTTATCCCTAATAAACATGGAATTGTCTGTTCATTCAGTAATGACAGATTTCTAAGGTGCTCCTGAGGTATTTTCTGAGAGCAGTACTGTATGCCATTCCACCACAGAGGATTTCACTGTAGTAGCAACTCCAATAACATCTAGTAGTATTGCTGGGGCTGATCTAAGTGACTGCAGAGGTATGAAAGGAAAGAAGATAAAAGTGAACTCCCATGTGAAATCAAGTATTTAAGATATGTGGCAGATAATCCTGTCGTCAGGAGAAGAGCTATGTCTGGAAAGGAAATGGCAGTGTTCTCACAACCGGCAGAATACTGAAAGCATGGAGGAAAAAGTAATTTATAGCAGCTGCTAAGGTAGCTGCAAGATATTGCATGGAAAGAGAGGAGAAAGGTAGGGAATTACTTTCTCTAGGGAAACTGACCTGTAAAAAAAGTTACATGTGACAACATGAGAGCAGATGATACATATCTAGTCTCTTTGTTTCAATCTTCAGTTCATATCCCTGATTTACTGTAGCAGATGAAGGAAGGTAGAAGAAGGTAGGAGTAATAAAATATGCCAGTTTTCTGTCCTGGTTTTGAGCAGCAGCAGTCATTTTTCTCCTTCTTAGGAGCTAGTACAGTGCTGTGTTTTTATCTTTTGGCCTTGGAACAGTGGTGATAACGCTGATGTTTTCAGTTGCTGCTCGAATGTTTGGTCTGGCCAAGGACTTTCTGAGCCTCATGCTCTGCCAGGGAGGAGGGGAGGCCGGGAGGAAGTAGAGACAGGACACCTGACCCAAACTAGCCAAAGAGGTATTCCATACCACAGCACGTCATGCCCAGGATGGAACGGGGAGTTACCCCGGAAGGGTAGAGGGACTGCAGGGTTGGAGGAGGTATCGGTCGGTGCTCGGCTGGGGGGAGTGGGGCGAGTTATTGGTCGGCTGGTGTTGAGGTGTTGTATTCTTTCCTCTTGTTATCTCCTATATCATTGTTATTATTGGTGGTAGCAGTAGTGATTTGTGTTATACCTTAGTTACTAAACTGTTCTTATCTCAACCCGTGGGAGTTGCATTCTTTTCAATTCTCCTCTCCATCCCTCCAGGAGCAGGGGGAGGGCAAGAAGGGGGGGGAGTGAGTGGACGAGGTTTGTGGTTGGGTTTAAACCACGACATTTTCATATAAAGATTGTTTACAGATTGTACTGATTGTATGTTGTTATGGCAAATAAAATGAATGTATGAATCTTTTTTCTGGGATTTTTCTATTTACAAAACAGTCTGATGTTTTAGCAGCTTTTTCATTACTCTTTTGATCAGCTGTAGAACTCAGGGAACTTCCAGTTTGTGGAGAATGTTGTTTTCTCAGAATTTGTCTCTACTTTGGCTGAAAGCTTCTAGGCCTCTGCTGATGCAAGGTCTTATCTAATTCCTATTTCATTGAACATCTGCAAAAGGACTGCCAGGCACTGTGGCAGCCAGAGTAACATTCACACTGCCCTGGCATTACAAGTCTAGAAAGCCTTTTTCAAGATGCCTAGTCTGTATGCCCTACCTGTAAGATAAGGTTTCAAAATTCAAAACCTTAAGAACGTTACCCACAGCCATGACTTCCCAGGTAATTAATGAGATCTCAAGAGATGGACTTTATTTAGACACCAGAATCTTGTGGTTTATTTATTCTGTTATAAGGTATAGTATATGAAAATTTTCATCTTTTATTACTCCTAAATCACAGACTCTGTAATGGTAAGATCTGGGTAGAGGCAGACCTCCACCATGTGCTGGCAGAACGATGCATTGTTTCACCAAAGGTAAGAAGCAGCACATTCTGGTGTTCCCAGCCCTGGAACAGATGAACCAGCAACCCAAGAAATGCTTTCTTTGGAAATTTGGTTTGAATTTCATGAGACTTTATCAGAGAGCTTGAAAGTAATATTTTTGGTTCAGTGCACAAAAAAAAAAAGACTTTTAATTTTGTCAGGTTGGCAGTTTGGAACTATATCCTAAAGTAATTTACTTTACTGCAGTTACAGTGATTTTTAAAATGGCTTATTTTTTACCTAATACATCAAAAGTGGTGCTAGATAGTGGATATTAAACAATATATGGCAAACAGAAAACATTGGTTGAGAAGCAGCTCATCTTTCTTCTGCCAAGTGGATATATGCAGCTCTTTTTATACTGCATACTATTTTTTATTTTTTATTTTTTTTAATGACCAGACTCTTCAAATTCTTCTTTTTACATAACTTTGTTTGACAGGCAAACACAAAGCAACTTGCCTTTCAGCACAATCTTTGTGGGACATAGTGATGTGATGGCTTAACGTACACCCCATCACAGGGAGCTCTTGAGAGAAAACAATGCAGTTCTGTCTGTGCACATTCCTCAGCTCTTGAACATGGTTCTGCTTACCTATTTATTAAGTCAAAGCTGTTGGACATCTTGGCTCAGAACTGGAGTGCAAGACAAAAGAAATAGGAGAAACTGTTAAGAATCTATCTTTCTTCCACTATAAAAAAACTCCTCATAGTTGAGAGGAAGTCAACAAACCTCCATCCTGGAAATTATTTTTCTTCTTTTCTAGGTCTGTATGTTCAATTATAAATATCACATTCCCTTTATGTTAGAAAGACAGATGTGCATGCTCCTGTTCACCTTCACCTGAAAATATATTGGTAACTTGAAGCACATGTTCTTTTTCAATTTGTGGTTATCTTTTCAGATACATCAGGAGCTGTCTACCTGGCTGCATGACTGCCCTATGGCAATGTTCGTTTCACTAGAAAATGTTTACAGCATCAGAATCAGCAGAACACAGAATACTGTGAGAGTTTTCCTTTCTGCAGGAAGCTTCCTTCCCTAAGATGTCACACCTGTAAAGTGTTGGGGGTTTTGGTTTTTTTTGAGGGTTTTTTTACACTGGGTGACACCTGTTGATGCTTTTGGTCTGGGGAAAAAAAAAAAAAAAAAAAGACATGAACTGGCAGAAAAAAACAAGAACGCTGTTTTCTGACTCTTTTGACCTCCATAAACACCAGATGCATTACAGCTGGAGCCTGGAAAAGTCATCATGTCATCATAAGTTCCATAATAAATGCAGTGCAAGTGTGCAGCCTGCAGGCAATTCATATGAAGGTGATTTGGTGTCAGAAAAGATGTCATATAGGGGAATGAATCTCTAGGTCATTAAAAAAATCTATCAGTTGTTGAATTGCTAGTGCAAGTTTATACAAGGGTAAGAAATGTGTATACAGGATGCAAAAGAGAAGATTTAATAGGAAACAAAAAAATTAAAAATTTACCTTAGTAATTCTTTACAAAAGCCACATTTTGTATTTTGATCAGTCTCCTCTTTTTCCTCTTTCTGCCCTCAGTCAGTGAATAAAAATACTTACATGATTGAAAAAAATTGCATGTGAATATATGCCCTGACAAATGTAATTATTGTGAATGATAAAATATGTCAAATTGCTTGTAACAACATAACCTTTGGATGTTGGCTCTCCTCCTGGTTACAGTAATTTCATTCGTAAACTTATAACTGCGCTTAACCCATTAATTTGTGGCCTATCAGGATAACGCGTGTGTATAATTTTCAACTATAACATAATGATAATGATATTGCCAGTTCTACAATTCTCTTCTCATTCCTTCGTCTCCTACAACCTTTTCAAATTGTGTAATTACTGGGAAGCTTCTAAATGTGTCTTTAAATGAAGGGTATATTTAAAGAATTTCAATTATTTAGAGCAAACCTTTTTAAACTTTTCCTCCATTTGGCCCGTATTTGAATACTAGAAGCTATTGCCAATTTGAACAATGGTATCCCTGTAAGATACATCTCAGGCCAGTTACTTGAGTACTCAGCTGTAGTGGCTTGTGGCAATTTGTTTTGTTTGTTAATATTTTTGTTAGCTCTATCAGCTCAAACACTATCTGCACATGAAAGTATTTCCCAATTACAAAGGTTCCCTGGCAAAGGCAGAGAGTTAGAAGACAAAAATGTGCATTAGCAGCCAAGGTATGAACAAGAGAACTGATCGGTCCATCAGAGAGATAAAAGCAAAAAAGGAAATTGTTGGAGTTCATTATGATGCTTCTCTCTGGAATCTGTGCCTCACTCTTGTGCAACTTAATTTCAACCTACTGACCTTCGGACATGCTGGAAGACTCCACTGTTTGATGAATCTGGTCTCTGAGAGAAATTAGAAAAAAGGAGAGAGAGTTACCCTGAGGTGATACAGTAATTGGCAAAGTTTGCATAGACTTAGTTCTGTTTGTTTGTTTGAATGAAGCTGGGAACTTTTATCCTATGTACAGCGTAGCTAGTTCTGTAAAAGTAATCTGATGGTGTAGTGAGATGATAAGACAGCAGAAAAAGAATAAAACAGAATCAACACTTGTGATTCTTTTATTTGTTTGGTGCTAACAATCATAGTTTGCTTATTATTTTATATTATAAAAGTTTTACACTCTTTTCCATATATCTTGAATAAATGTGGCATATGATTTGTATGGGTCTAATTCTGGCATTACTTACTGAGCAGAAATATTGTACAAATCACATGATTTGACCTCAAATTTCTATTCTATGTATTCTTCCAAATAAAAACACAGTAGGCAAGAGTCTTCTTATATCCTTATTTATAGGAGCAAATTTTGTGTGGTGGTCATCCTTTGTATAGGAAGGTACCACTTCACAGATATTCTGTAGTTACACTCATGGCATCAGAAAACAACCAGATCACCTTTTTCATGTGCTCCCGAATGCAAAGGTGTACCCCATACTGTGCTGTTTCTACACACAAAAGATTTCAAAGGCACAAGAAGTATAACAGCGAACCGCAGCTAGGATAAAGACTTAAATTGGAAACTAACAAAACAAACAGTGTGAAATTCATACACACATCAAATTTTAATAGGCACTTAATACTAAAGTTAGTAATGAGGCATAAACATACAAATTCCTTGTGCACAGAAAGCAGAGCTATGCAATGTTTTCACAGGATAAAATATAAGGGATAATTCTTCACTCTAAAAGTAAGTGGGGGGTCCTTCTACTCAGGTGATGTTGTTGGTAAAAAGTGAAAACCAGCGCTTTTTATTAGAATGAATTCGATGATCTAGGAATATCTTTCAACATTATAGGTAGGGTGAAGCAATAGAAAGTCAATTTTGCTAATAAAATATGTGTCCTTGAATGCTACAGCATATGGTAAGCCTACTGTAATTCTCACCTTGAGTGCACATGAAGCATTTGGATGGTTGCAAGTCAGGGAAGGTTAAAGTCTGAAGAAGGCTGCTTGGTTAAATAAATCCTTTTTTTGTAGGAAGGATATAATTTTGGGGCTTTGGAGATTGGGTGTTTTGTTGGTTTTGTTTTTATTATTATTTTTGCTACTACTTGACAAAATAATTTTCTTTTCCTCTTCAAAAAGAGAGTATTTATAATACTCCCTTGAGAATTACCTGACAGTCATGATTCTCAGGTCAGCACATTTTTAGGAATGCTATATCTAACATTTTCAAGGTAATTTTCAAGGCCCTCCTGGCACTAAGAGCCTTGACTGTTCCTTTCCAGCTTCCCCAGGGGCTCCCTCTACTCTGTCCATGGCTCAAGACTCCACGTCAGCCTCCAAGGACCATTAGACCCTGTTGCAGCAATGCTGCAGCAGGGCTTGTCTCCAGCTCCCTGTAACCCCGCTCTGTCTGGCAATGGGTCCCATCAAGCTGGGCCCAACAGAAGCCCCCATGTCCCAGCCTTGTATTGGCTTACATCCCTGTCCCCAGGGACATGCCTGATGTCCTGTTGCTGGGGTACCCTGGTGTTCTGTGGCTGCTTTGCTCCTGGCTGTAGTAGCAGGATGAGCCTCAGCTGCCAGTCCCTGTCCTGATGGCCCCTGGCCCACAGGGAGCTGCTGTCCGGCATGACACCCAGACAGTAGCTTCTGGGTCATTGTATCCATGGGAAACTAATTAAACCAGAACTTGGTATAACTTTGAGACTGTTATTTTTGTAGGGAAAGTGGTGTGTACTGGTTAGACTCCTGTTATGAAAGTATCTACTCAAAAATTCTGAGTTCTTAGTAGTCCTATCTGAAGTCTTATGTTATTTTCCTTTATTTTTCCCAAGTTTCCTTCCTCTTTTAAAAAATGCACAGTTGTGTCATTCAGTCAGATTCATGAGTTATATTACACATATGGATAAAAAGAGTTGGCATGGGAGAGGAAAAACAAGAAGAGGCAGATTAATGTATTCCAAAACAATCATTTTAAAATTATGTTAAAGCTACTCATTGTTCTGAACTTGTACTGAGAATTGAAAGTATTTATGAGAACATTATGAATGTCCTTATCTTCAAATAAAATATAAAGAAACATTGTACAATTCAAAGGTTTCTCTCTCTTTTTTTTTTTTTTTTTTTTTTTTTCCCCAGTATTTCCTATAGGGAAAAAAAAAAAATAAAATGTAGAGAATGTAGAGAGACTTGATTCCTTCCTTAAATTTTAAACAGATCCAGGAACAGAAATCACTGTTTTTTTACCAAAGAACTCTAAGAATTTTAGTTTTGGACACAGGAAATATGCTTAGTATTTTGGCCAATATGTCTGTCATCTACAGCCATAAAAATTACAACTGGAATTAACCTCGAGTCACATAGGTGATTCCTTTACTTTCAAATTAACTATGTCCAAACTGTTCCTAGCAAATATTTGTCAAACCTGTCCTTAAAAACCTCCTGTAATGGAAATGTTTCTCTTATTCCCCGTGGACACTAAGAATAAATTATTCCCTTCTTTGCAACAACAACCCTTATTCATACAAAGACTATGCTCTTAGTCTTCTACAGACTAAACAGTCCTCATACCCACAGCCATTCTTTGTAGGTCATGTTTCTTGTACTTCTGTGCATTCTTGTTACATGCTGTCTGGATTATGAGAAAGTGGAACTTTTTTTCTTTCAGTCTTACAATCCACACTCACATTTAAACACCCCAGAACCTGCCCCCCTTTATGCTGCAATTTGACACTGATTTATGTTAAGATTAGAAACTGTCAAAGACAGACTGAAGATCTTTGCTCAAAACTGCCTGTCATTTTGATGGCTAACCTCTGATTTAGTCAGCCTGTACAGTTTTCAGGCAGGCTTTACTGCAACTCTATCACTTTTGCTTTGCTTTGTGCCAGGTGTCCTAAGTGTTATTGTAATGCCATCTGAGCCAGTGTTAAAAGCTAGAAAGAGATAGTAAATTATACTTCTCTCTACTCATAGGACCTAATTTTTTTTTAATTGCATTGCTCCAAAGCAGTTTGTTCTTAACACCATCTTTCATTTTCCAAAGGCTATAAATTGATCAGCTGATGATTATTTTTCTCCCAGTATATTTCAGGGAACTAAGATTAGACTACAAGATCAGGAAGCTTGTTCCCTTTGCCTTCCCTCCTCCTCCATTTTTTACAGCTGCATAGTATGCTCTTCTGCTCTGAAAAACCCAGCTGTCCTCCAACACTTCTGAAAGGTAACGGCAAAAGGCTCAGAGATTCCTTGGATAAATTCTTTCTTCCTCCAGGTAAATTTCAGTAGATTTAGTATTTTGAAATGATCCAGTCATTAGTGTATGAGCATGGGTGTTAAAAATGGAAGAGAAATGCCTTCACACTTCATCCAAATATTTTGCATAGCTCTTGGATAATCTTGCATCTTAACAGGATCTGGGAACCAAGGTGGGAGTTTGCAACCTCAGAACAGCTCTCCTACAGTGAGCATACAAGAGGCATGGGAAACTTGAGGTCACTGAATTCACAATGCTGTCAGAGCTGCAAGCCAGCTCTTGGAGCATCTGAGATGAATGGTACTGCTCAGCAGTCAGCTTGCCTCTGGGGTACAGTTTCGTAATTAGATTCAGTTTATTTAAACCATACTGATGTGGAAAGAGATAATTCAGCCTTACCCATGTATGCCTTCTGGGAGCAAGAGCAGGACTTTTCTTGTAGAAAAGGTATGGTCTTAGATTGACATGAACGGACTAAACCAAAGAGAAAGAACATGAGGCTCTCCAAACAGTATTTCCATTGTAACAGCAAGTTAAATATTTTTTGCTGTGTTCCTCTAGAAATGTTGACTGCAGCCGTATCTTTTCCTCTTAGGCACTGGTAAGACAGGCAGGTGCATGCTGTTACGCCTAGATACATCTTACATGATTAGTTATTAACTAAGTATTGAGAAAGGCTGGCATACTCATGTCAGCAGAAAGCTTTCTGAAGATTAAATACAATAGTTGCTAGATGAGAAAGGACCTGGTTGTCCCACCAAAATAAGAGAATGCCCACTTAGTTAACAGATATGTTTTCCAGATTGAATTTATTATGTGTCTGATCTATGAAGTGATGTACATGATGATGTTTGCATTTGAAGGGTGATGAAACCCATGTGTGGTATGGATTTATGGTAAGAAAAAGCAAAGATAAATTAATAATTTCTTTAAATATTTAGCAGAATACATAATGATTTAGCAGAATACATAAACCCTCCAGAATACGGGGTAACAAATATTTTTGCTCTTTGAAGTGAATATACCAGTATATTCTGGGAACACTCAGCTGCAAAGCAGATTTGCAGACAAGGATAAGAGAGTCCTGTTGGACACCAAGTTGAAAGTGAACCAACAGTGTACCCCTGTGCCAAAGAACGTTAATGGTATCCAGGGTTACATTAGACAAAGGACTGCCAGCAGGTGAAAGGAGGTGATCCTTCCCTTCTACTGAGCACTGATAAGGCCACACCTCGTGTACTGTGTCCAGTTCTGGGCTCCTCAGTACAAGAGAGAAATGGGCCTAGAAGAAAAAGTGCAACAACGAGTCACAGAGATGTTGGAGTGGAGTATCTATCCTGTGAGGAAAAGCTGTAAGACCTGGGACTATTTAGCCTACAGAGAAGAAGGCTCAGTGAGGCTATTCGCTGTCTGTATAAATACCTAAAGGAAGGGTATAGAGAAGAGAAAGCCAGGCTCTTCTCCATGGTTCTGAGTCACAGGACAAGAGACAATGGGCACAAACCAAAATGCAGAAAGTTCCATTTGAAATCAGGAAACACATTTTTGCTATGAGGGGAATCAAGCATTAGCACAGGTTGCCAAGACAGGCTGTGGAGTCTTCATCCATGGAGTTCTTAAAAAAATCACCTGGACATGGCCTTAGGTAACTGGCTTTAGATGCCCCTGCTTTAAGAAGGGGAAGTAGACTGGGTGATCTCCAGAGGTCCATTACAACCTCAGCCATTCTGTGATTCCACAAAATTTCTCTTTCAAAATTTGCTGTTGTACATCAGTGCAAGAACGTGGAGTATTGATGGCATTTGCTTTTATGTCATAGACTCACAGAATGTTTTTGATTGTAAGGGACCTTAAAAGTTACTCAGTTCCAACTCCCCTGACACAGGAAGGGACATCTTCTACTAGACCAGATTGCTCAAAACCCCATCAAACCTGGCCTTCAACTCGTCCAGGGATGGAGCAGCCACATTTTCTCTGGGCAACCTGTTCCAGTGCCTCACAACCCTCACAGTAAAGAATTTCTTTCTAATGTCTGTCACTTGGAGATGCAAGTTATCATCAATGCATTCCAGGAACCTCCTAGATTGCTCACACACTGCTGTGTTTTCCCTCCAACAGATGTTGGGGTGGTTGAATTTCCCTATGAGGACAGGGTTTGTGAATATAAGACCAGACCTATTTGTCTATAGAGGGCCTCATCTACTCAGTCTTCTTGTCAGGCAACCTGTAGCAGACCCACACTATAATGTTCCCTGTCCCTGCACTCCCTTTATTCCTGACCCATAAGCTTTCAGCTGGCTCCTCATCCGTTTGCAGGTGCAGCCCATTGCACTCCAGCTGGTCATTGACATAGGGGGTAACACCCCCTGTTTGTCTCACCTGCCTATCCTTCCTAGAGATCCTGTATCTTTCCATTCAAACAGTCCATTTATAGGAGCCATCCCACTTAAATGCCTCCATAATGACAATAGGTCACAGCCCTCTGCAGGTGTGTCACTGTTGTGGGAGCTGCAGGCTCATTAAGGATCTCAGCACCCTCCAGAGGTTTCCCTGACTCAGAAAATCTCCCCTATACACCGCAATCCCCCACACTGCTGTGAAACCGGCCTGCTTTGAAGCTGTTCGTCTTTGTCAAGTGACATGTCCTAGTGTGAAGAAAAGAAAAAACCTGAAGCTGCAGGAATTGTTTGTGGAGAGTGAGTTACTCTGCAGTGTCTCAGTAAGCAGTTAATTAAACTCTTGGGATTCTGCTGTTGAAAGTTATCTTTCATTAAAGAGACCCTAATATTTCATGCACGGCTTTCAAAATAGTTCTGCTCAGTTCCCATTCATTTGAATAATTTATAACTAGTACTCAAATACTGTCTCAAATATTTGGCTAGACTAAGCTGGAAACGAAGATTCACAAATATGTTAGGCGTTCATTAATCAAAGCACGAATGGATAGTGGAACAATGCTGCTCAGCTCAGGACAGCTGGTGATTAATGTTTTCCACCACCTTTTCCAGCTGTTAATTGCGCTGCTGTTTGCAACGTATTTCCACTAGATGGCACTCTGTGCTTCAAAACAGGTATTTTTTACACTTTATATAACTAGGCTTGAACGACAACTTCTGTGATAAATACCCTGCAATTTAAAAACTGAGAGTAGCAGAAAGAAGATAGGCGCACATACTATAACCAACCATTAACGAATAGGGTGTAGAAACCATGGAGCTGTCGCTATTGCTTAAATTTACACAGATACGCAGATCAGAATCATTGTAACATGGTATCACTTTAGCGCTGAGACAGTGTCACTGAAATCAGTGAGGTAAGAATTATACCATTCTGTTGCTGCAGCGACTCCAAAGATTTCTTAGTCAAATTATTAGCATTGGCTCGTTTAGATTTCATTAGTTTACCATTATGCAAAAATGACATGTAAAAACCAAACACATATAGACTCATTGTAACTAACCTCTGTTGAATGTGCATTCTACTGTATTTCTGAGCTCCTTATTTCTCTCTTTTTCTTTTATTCTATGGTACAGAATTAAAAGCTAGTATATTGATTTTAATTTTTAATCTGTGGATTAAATCAAGATGATAATTTGCTTTCTTACTACATCTGAAAGTAAGATTTTGTTTTCTCAGAAGTCCTGAAGTCCAAATTACTACTGTTTAACATTTTAACCATTTAAATTATGTAGCTATTTAGTTTCAGTAAAATGGCTAAGATCATTCCTGAGTTGTTACTATGGACAGGTTCAGTATGTGTTACAGCTAACAGTCAGTGGCATTGGAAGCATTCATCTGAGTGGGACCACTCATACAGGGAGGATTCTTCAACAGAGTGGGGAGGTAACAGGATAAGCTATAACACAGGATGAAGAGGGCAAGGCTAAATCAAACTTGTGAGGTAGAAAGATAAGGGTCATGAAAGACTGAACATGGATGATAGAGGAAAGGAACATATAGCCCAAGAATAAAAGAGAAAAAGGGAAGATGTTTAAAGGATAAAAAAGATGGAAATTGAGATTTATGGGGAGCTTGAAAGAAGGAAGGCAAAGGACAGAAAAATTAAAATTTAATTTAGAAGCTCCCCCCTCCCCACCTTTCACAAACAAATTAGCTTGAGATGGATTCATGTTTCCTTAAATGTTCCTCTTGCAGGGTTGTCTCTGAGAGGGAGCTTGCAATTCATCCTGACCATTTTTACATGCTCATGTCTTTCTGTTTCCTTTTCCTTTTCTTTGTTATTATGGTGTTACATTTAATGTCAACATATTTTAGTTCAGTTTCAGTCCTGCAAAAGCTAAATTCAAGGGAAGTACAAAATAGCTAGCATACTCTGTCTTCTCTGTTCAGAGGTCACTCATCTTTAAATGAGATTCTGTTTTAAAGATTTTCTTTAAAACAAACCAAGAAAACGAGCCAACATAAAAAAATAAAAAATCCAAACATGTACCTTCAAAAACAAAACAAAAACAAAAAGCCAAAACCTATTCGAAACTCCACAACTGAACACATGGATTTCTATATGATGCATAATAGACCTTCTGGATCAACAACAAAATCTGGCCTTGCAAATACAGACAAAACTTAGCCATTTTGACTTGGGTTTTGGGGGTTTGTTTTTTGTGGTTTTTGTTTGTTTGTTTGTTTGTTTTTTTGTTTTTGGGTTGTTTTTTTTTTTTTTTCATTCCTCTCTTCTGTCACAGTCAGTAATGAATATTTAAATGTTGGACTGCACCGTGATGGCATTTTATAATTCCACTGGCTTCTATAACTTTACATGGGCTGTATTGAAACAGACATTCATAAAAATTTGATTCTGAAAGTGAATGGGAATGAAATTATTCTGGTTCTTTGCTGGCTATAGAGAAAAAGTCACTAGTATTGAAAATAATCAGAAAACTCTAAAGAGGTCACTCTTAAGCTTTTGTAGGAAAATCTAGATCTGAATGAGACTCAAGCAAGCTGAAAATATGAATTACTTGATACTGCCTATATTCTAGGGACATGTAGAACTTTTTCTTCTGATGATATATTTTAACTATTTGGTAAAATATCTTGGAGGGAAATACAAAAACCACTTCTTTCTACACAAGCAGCTACTTATTCACGTGTACACATTCCTCAACATGAATTTTAATTTTACCATAAATATTACCACAACACGTTGATTTATCTTGTATTTTTGTTAGGAAATGCTGAATTCAGTAGCCTGGTGTAAGGAAAGCTGCTGCAGTCTGTGTTCGCAGGTGCAGTTAGATGCACAACAAAGTTGAGCACACCTTTCCAATAAGCACACATGCAAACACACATATAGAGTACATACATGCATATACACATGCCTGAAAACAAAGATTAACTCAGATGGAAAAAAATGACACTCTTGTGAACATGAATGACACCAACGGCCTACTTATCTTTCTCTCTCTAGCTGATCAAGGTGAAAGCCAGTAACTGGCCTTAGACATTCCTCCCACCCAGTAGCTGGCCCCTGGATCCTCTGGTTTTCAGTTCTCTCATACACAGATGCGCAGATGTGCACACACAGACATATATGAAAACAAGTTTATCAACTGACCTCATGAGGTCTTGGAGACTCTGCAGAGCAGTTAGAAAATAGAAATGGAGTTTAATGGGGAGACAAGACACAGCGAATCAAGTGCAGGGCATGGGCACACAAGCTCATTGACCTGCGTCTGTTTGCATGACTGACCACTTTTATAAATTTGTTCCTCTTTTTTTTTTTTTTGTCTATTTCTCTCCAAACCACCTTGATCCTGCCCTTTCCTGCTTTCTATTCCTCCCATAACATTGCATACCAAGTCTTTTGAAATCAAAATGCCACTCCCTTGCATCCCAACATTGATTGCATGACACTACACAGGAACACCTGAATGAGTGTGATCAGTATCACCCAGGGAGGGTGATAGATGTCCCTCCCATCTCACAAGGTTGAGGCTCTTTTGAACAGCTAGGAGAGAAGCTAGGGCAATGATTTCCCTCCTTGAATAGATTATTGTTATTTTATCTTTTCAGTACTTCTTGTTTGTGGATCATTCTTGAACCTTTAATCATGCAATCTAACAGTTTCAATATGGTTCTTCCTTTAAGGAAGAAATAAAAATATAGTAGTTTGGTTAGAACCAAATATCCTACTGTTGTGGTTTAAACCCAGCCAGTAACTGAACCATGCAGCTGCTTGCTCACCAAGCCCTTCTTTCCCCCAGCTCCCATCAGGGTAGGGAGGATAATCTAAAGAATGTAAATCTCATAGGTTGAGATAAGAACACTCCAGTAACTAAGATATAATACAAAACCATTACTGCTACCACCAATAATAATGATGATAAGGGAAATAACAAGGGGAGAGAATATAAAACTAAAAAGGGAGGGGGAAAAAGCACAGTAAACACAAATGATGTACAATGCAATTGCTCACCACCTGCCAATCCATTGCCAGCCCTACCTGAGCAATGACCTGGGCCTTCCGGGTAACTCCCCTCAGTTTATATACTGGGCATGACATTCTGTGTGGAATACCCCTTTGGTGTCCTGCCTCTGCTTCCTCCTAGCTTTTTGTGCCCCTCCTCACTGGCAGAGCATGAGAGACTGAAGTCCTTAATCAGGGTAAGAGCTACTTAACAACAACTAAAACATTGGTGTGTTATCAGTATTGTTCTCAGACTAAATCTGAAACATACCACTGCACCAGCTCTTAAGAAGGAAAAAAATAACTGTTACAGCTGAACCCAGGACAGCAACAAGTATTTCTTTTAATCAGGTCTGGCCAATTTAAATCCCTTGTCTTTACAAGCCTATGTAGTTACTAATGCAGAAAGACTCAGAACCCTGCGGAAGTGCCAAAGCAAGGGGAAAAATGCAAACTGTATTTGAAGACAGTGGTTAAAATAATGGGTAATTTGGGAACTTGTAGACTCCCAGCCTGTCATCAATCTTCAGCCACCCATTTATCTAGATGAAAACTACCTATCCAATGTAATAACTAGTAAGAAACTAGATTGAACATTCATGTGATACAGTAATAATGTCCACCAACACCGATGTGTAGAAAATAGATCCTCTTGTTTAAATTTTATTTTGCTTTTTAAAGCTATTTAATTGGTAGAAGTTAAATAGTGGTATAATGTTTAATAAGAAAACACCTTATGTACTGCCTTGCATTTGGACTGATAGCTGGGACAGCATTTGGAGGACAGGTCCTCACAGTGGTGGTTTACTGAGCATAAACTCCAGTGACTCTTAAATCCCCAGGACTGCCAATGCAAACCTTGGACTGATGAACTTCAAAACATGGGGTAGGACAGGGAAATTTTACTTTCCTTTAGTGCATTCCCTTAATAGAATGGGCAGTACCTGAACTCAGCACTTCAGAAGATATAGATAAAGAGGATGTCAAGAAGAGTCATGAGATAACTGAAGGACTGAAAACTATGCCTTATTGACAGAGCTTATTCTGTGTAGTTATCAGACCATTTCTCCTGGCACCAGTAACTTCACTATGCTGTGAGACAGTTCAGGGAGCTGCTCTGGTTGACAACTAACCTGACAGTTTCTATTCACGTAAGGTTTTCATCTGCACCAGGTCCCTGAATTAGTTCACCCCACGGCCACATAAGCAGTGCCAACACAGAGAACTAATTACAGGGAAAAGTGGTGGGACACTGAAGAAAAAGACAGGATAGTTCATCCCTGGATTTAGATCTAATGAACTGCCTCTCTTCATACATACTCCCCTATAGCACACTCTTTCCAGCCTCGTGGTGTCGGTGAGGAAGATATTACAGACCCTTCTGGGTGGAAGCCAGAGCTGGTGACATTTGCAGAAGAACAATTAATTGAGCACCAAGATGTCTTCTTTTTCACCAGCGGTATCATCCACGAGATTAGATGACAACTTCTTCAATCCCCACCTCTCACACATGGCCAGAGGCTGATGCAGCTCGCCAGGGTCTGGTCTGCTGCAGGGCTCCTTGGTGAGCACAGCCCATTTCTTGCAGGCTGGTGCCAAGCAGCTGACACCTCCTGTCTGCTCTGGCAGTCAAGATGAACGTGGCCACGTGGATGGTGAGTGAGGAGAAGACAGGGGCAGGATGGCCCTTCTCTCCTGCTCTTGCAGGCAGGCACATGTGCTGCGATGGGGCTGCCGCTGACCTTCCTGTAGGGCACGTCCATCCCCATTGCTCTGCAACAGGAGAGAGCTGAGCCTCGGAGACCCTAAGTCCCAAACGATGCTGCCTCTCCTGTGCCCTGGGCTTCGGGGTACAGCACTGAGGGAGTCTGGAAGCCCTCTCCTGGTGCTTCTCCTCCAGGGCTCTTTTCTCCATTTCCCTTGGCAGCAGGAGGGACCTGCAGGAGCAGGAGGAGGCTGCCCTGGCCATTTGCATGGCCAGGGACCTTGGCTGCAGCAGAGGAGCCAGGGTCGTAGGGCTTTGCCGGTGCAGGCACTTTTTGGCTGGCCCCTGCAGCTCTCTGCAGCCAGGATGAGCACTGTCCCAGCCCATCCAGGTAAACCAGCCTGGCCAAGGGGGTCTGCATCCCATCCCATCCCATCTCACCAGCTCCTCCAGAGAGGGGCTGTCCTCAGCACCTCAGGGCCTGTCTCCAGCCCAGCACCTCTTCTCCTCTGTGCCCTCAGGACATGCTGGCTTTGCTGAATGAGCACTGGCTGTCCACAGAGAGGATCTTCCATCTGGCAGCCACCGAGTGTGTCTCCTGTGAGATCAGGGAGGCGTTTGACAGCGGGCTGGAGGTCCAGCTCCACAGCCAGCCCGTGCTGCTGCTGGCTGTCATCTTCAAAGTGACCCAAGCAGCTCCCGGCTCTCTTGGTGCTGATGGGCACCTGTGGGAGCACAAGCAGAAACCCAGCCGCCTGCTCATGAGCCAGAGGGTTGGGAATGCTGCCTGTGCTCCTGAAGGCAGGGGCCAAAGCCTCATGTGGAGCCTTTGGCACTGCAGGACCTCCTCCAGAAGATCTCCTCCAAGCTACTCAATGTCCAGCAGTTCGAGGAGTGGATGAGAGCCATGGAGAAGACCAGCAGGCAGGAGAGGCTGGCAGCAGTGAAAAAGTGTGGCAGCAGCCAGCAGGGACTGGCACAGGCCGGAACTCAGCTGCAAAGCAGTGGCCTGCCTGAAATAGCCATGGCTCCTGCAAGCCACCTCCTGCTGCTGTGGGGTTTATGTCTGGGGGGAAAGGGGGGCAGAAAAGCGTTTCCCTCCAGGGATCACTTCCTGCAGGCACTGGGGCTTGCTCCAGCAAGGGCCTCTTTCTGAAGGGCAGAGAGGGAGGTGGCCGTTATCTCAGTGAAGGCAGACCCCTGCTGTAGACCAGGCAGCGGCCTTGGGTGAGATCAGCCTGGGAGTCCTGTGCTGTCAACACCAACGATTTCATTAACGCTGTGCTCCTGTTCCCCCAGGGTGGCCTGCAAGCTTCCTGAAGCAAACCTGCTCCCGCTCCAGAACTTGCTGTCCCTGCTTCGTAGCATCAGCAGGAACGTGGCCACAACCAAGATGTCAGCCAGGAACCTGGCCATCTGTCACCAAACCTGCTCAGCCCCCCGCCCAGGAACGGCCCGTGGGTGTCCTGGTGCAGGAGATACAGAAGGTACGCTGTGCCCACCGGCCAGCTACAGCCTCCCCAGCCCACCCCAGCTCTGCTGCTCAGAGGGGCCTGGCTGCCTCCTCCCGGCAGCAAAGCCATGGGGCAGCAGCCAGGAAGAGCAGCCCCATGGCTGCACCTTCCTGCGCAGATGCACAGGTCAGGCTGGGAAAGGCTGCTTGAGCCCGTACCAGCCACCTCCATGAAACCAGTGGTTTGCTGTGTGCAGGTGACGCAGCTCCTGGAGTTCATCATCCAACACCAGGAAGAATTCCTTAGGGAGGATGTGGCTGGGCTGACCAGGGCATCGGATGAGGAGCCTCCGTCACCACCGACAGCACCAGAAACAGCAGAGGTTTGTGAAGTGCACGAGCAGTGTGACAACAAAAGCCTCCCCCCTCATAAGGTGGAGCTGCTGCCACCGCAGGGACAAGCACGGTCATCCACCAGCCTGCAGCTCTGCCCAAGTGCAGAGCAAGGCTGATGCAGGTTGGCCATCCGGCTTCGTGTGGTGATCCCATCACAGCTGGATCAGCTGAGCTGAGCGATCCCATCCATGTGATGTGCCTTTCAGAACCAGGGTACCAGTTGGGCAGGGAGGTCCTTGCCCCCTGCTAACTTACACATTGCCATTGCAGGTGCCTCCTGTCGCTCCTGAGAGTGAACACCTCAAGAGCTCTTCCAGGGAGAGAAGGTAAAACTACCTAGCTTTGCTGGGTTTAAGGTAGTCATGGTGTCACCTCTCTAACTGTATTACCGAATGGAAAGGTTGCCAGGCTCTTCATGGGACACCAGGAAGAGAAGAGCAGCCTGTGAAGAGGGGAGCTACAAGCAACCCATCATCAAGAAGAGAAAGCTGGCAACTGAGCTGTCAGGGATGGGCATCTGAAGGAATCCAAACAGGGGAAGAAGAACGAGGCACCTGGGTATGTAGCAGACCCTGTTTTCCATCTTTCAAATCTCTGAGTATAGGAAACATCCCTGAGGTGCACAGGATGCTCCTAGACTGGAGGCATGCACATGCTCTTGGGGGAACATGGATGTCAGGTGCCCTCTCCTGTGCTAGGAATGACCCCTTTTACAGCAAAATAACCAGGGGTCAAGTCCCTCCTGCTCCTGTCCTCATGGCTTCATCAGCGCTTTCTGACTCTGCCCTTGTAGGTGCCCATTTACAGCTTGGATTCCTCAGATGAGCTCTGCCACCTGGGCTTCCAGTTCCACCCTGCGGCCCCAGCACCACCTCAGCGGCAGTGAGGACAGCATCACTGTGTCCTTCTGTTCCGGATAGAAGGTTCCACCACCTCTTCCTGGAGCCAGAGCAGCACCCTCAGACCCATCCCAGCCCTTGCAGGAGGCTTTGTGGCTCACTCGTCAGCTCTGCCAGCAAATGCCCACCCGCTGGCACCTCCCCAGGTGGGGAGCTGGCTTCTGGACTCCATCTACACATGGCCATGAAGGTCATCTGAGTGGGACAGAGGGCACAACAGTTGTGCTGGGACACTTTTTTATTACTGTTTTCATTACTATGTTTATACTATGTTTATTACCGTGGTCATTAATGTGTTTGTTACTGTGCTTACTACTATGTTTATTACAATGTTTGCTACTATAACATATTACTATTATTTATTACTGTGTTTATTGTTGTGTTTGTTACTCTATTACTGTGTCTCTGAAACAAATTTTAGGTTATACTTTAAGATATATTTAGGATGTATTTTAAGAAACACATTATAGGATAGTTATTTCACATTGTTCAAGTACACACTTCATAGGATCATAGAATAGTTGGGGTTAGAATAGTACAATTAGGGCTGGAGAGGACTTCTAGTGATTTCATGTTAAGTCACAAGGCTACTCTTAGAGTGACTTTTCGTCTATATTATTAAAAAAATAAAAATTACTGAAGTCTTATCTCTCTATCTTGCCATCTGCATCCTGCAGAATGCAAAATAAAGTATACTGAGAGATTCTTTAGATTAGGAAAGAAATAACACAAAGAGATTTATGAATGCAGAAGAACCACTGCTACACCTTGAAAGAGATTCAAATAAGCTCCAGAAGAGTGCTGCCTGCTATTGAAATAGAGCTGCATATCTTAGACACCTGTTAAGGTCCAGAAGTAAAGAGAAACTTTTTTCTAAAGGAAAATGCAGACAGGCAGCAGAAAGGAGCATTGAGTTGCACCACCGTGTCTTCATTGACAGCTGCTCATGGTTTGAAGAGATATGGTGAACAAAAGAACAGCAACAACAAAAACCCCCAAAACCCAACAAAACCAAAAAACAACAAAACAAACACCACCACCCTCCCCCCAGTCCTATTTTGAAGTAAAAAAAAAAGAATCCCTCAGATCCCTCTGCACTCAAAAGGGAGAAACATCAGCTCTCAAGATCTTAGTGTGATCTACCAGATATATCCAGTGTATATTGTGATACTTTATAAACAAAAGTCTATTTAAATGCCATTGGGAAATGATAGCAGGCATCCCAGCCATCTGCAAACAAAGCTGTCTCAAATCTGAGTACCAACAGAGTGGTTTGTTTGCAATAGGTCAGAGTGACTGATAAGTGTGTATTGCCCTTGCATTTGCTGGAATACATTGTACTGATTGCCTGCAGTTCTCAGCATTTCTTCACATGGGGTATGCTTTCCTGAATTTTCTTACCATTTCTATATAGAAATAAAGTGTCAAACGTATATCTGGGCAGTCTCTGTATTTGCATGAGTCCCTTACCTTTTTATTCTTCTCTTCATCTCCTGGTTTCACTTCTCTCTCTCTCTGATACTCACCTTACCAAGCAGACAAAAAGGTCATGCAATGGTTGCACTTATAGAAGCCTTTCCTTTCTCCCATGAACTTTGTTGTTTCCCCTAAGAAACCTGAGGAGATAGTTGCATCTAAGTAAAGGTCTTGACATGGAAAGAACTTGAGTATGTTACTTCTTCTCCTAATCTGAGAAACAAAAGCACTTCTTTTGCCCAGAAGGCCACTGCTATCATCTTGCTATGCTTTCATTCCATCCTTCTTCACAATCAGTACCAAACCCCCAAACCTCTTGGCCATGCTGCTATACCACAGACTCTGTTAGGAAGAGAATAATTTAAAGATTGTAGGGAGCTTCTGTTTATGGAAAGGAGATTATTTTTGTCAACTGGAAAATATAGAAAGAACTGCAAGTTAGAAGGGAACAGCCGCTTCAAATCTACCTCATTTAAAACGTAGGTGATGAATTAAAAGCTATTCTCTATTAGCTGCAATGATAGGAAAGACTCCTCATCTTCCTCAGGGAGAAATGAAAACCCAAAACCATACAGGATGTTGAGAACAAAGGGTTGAATGAACACTAAAGTTCCCATGCCCATGATTTGAAACATGTTCCCTCATCCCTACGGGTGTTTTCTCTCTCTTGGAGCAAACTGGAATGCATGATCCAGAGCACCCAACTTGACCATGATGCTCTCTAGGTGGTCATTTTCAGTTACAATGTGCTGGGATAACTGAAATATGCAAAGAACTGTGCCTTATGTATGCACTCATACTTACAAAAAGTGCGATTCTGATTTTATTCCTAAAAATAAGCACATTGTAAACATGACTCGCTGCTTTTTCTTCCATCTTCAAACCGGTATTTGCTCCCCATGTGCTGGGAGAGGAGGGATATCTGGGAAATTGGATTCTCACGGTATTAAAATCAACATCAACAAAGATCCTGTGCCTCCTAACAGAGGTCTCATGCAGAGAGCAGCATGTGCTCCTCATGAGAGAATTTCAGGAATAGAAATTCAAATAAACTAGTGAGAAAGAGAATTCTGATAAAAAAGGAATTAAGTAGATGCACCTGTGTATGCATTTGAATTTGCCTGGTCCCATACAGTCAATGTTGGCTGCAGGTTCTAGCTGTTCCAGAAAAACGTCAAGATTACTCTGTTAAATTCATCGAATTTGACTGAGAGCAGACAACAGGCAGATAAAAAATCTTCTAAAAAATCTAACCATTAAAAATGTTAAATTCATAAAATAACATTAGGGATGATAAATCATGAGAAAAATACTAAGGTTTCCTCAAAACTAAAAGGGAAATCTCTTTCTAAATCTTTCTTGTATATATAAAGTAACCATGGAAGAGATAATTTTCTTAACAAAATAATAAAAAACATTCTGTGAAATCAGAGAACACTGTCAAGGGGAAAAATATAATTTAATGGGAGAGGTGTAAGTTCTTTTACAAAGCCTGAGACAAGTGAAGCCAAGCTGAAAGAAGAATGCAATTCTATTTGTACTACACTGGTACATTACAGCTAATGTGTAGGTACACCAGTACTGTGGAGGCTCCTCCACACTGACCTACAGAAGACTTTCTTACTTGATTCCAGCTTATTCAGAACTACATACTCTGTTATTCTGTATGAATCAGGAGTAACACGAACACAAAGTAAGAGAAAATGACTACCACCTATGCTTTGCAATGCTAAGTGTTTATTACTTACCCAGACAGCATCAGCCTCCACACACCATAAGTCTGTGGGGTGAGCAGGCTTCTTGTGCCCCTTCTCACTGGCAGAATATGAGAGGTCAAAATGGCTTTGGTCAGAACAAGCATCAGCACGGACTAATATGCACTGAGTATGCGCATGAGGAAAAAAAGAAATCAAACTGCAACAATCTGTATCTATTATCTCTGTTTGCTCTTCTATTCTAGTCTCTTGAAATCTGTATTCATTCAGCATTCTGGACAGGATAGATTTTTATTGCAAACATCGACTACAATCTCTTCCAACTATTTCTTAGGTAATGAAATTTCCTAAATTTGATTTTGATAGCAATGGGTTCTAATTTAACCATTTAAGAGTAAAGCTGCATTTTCTTTAGACTTCTTTATGTTGTCCAGTGTACTTAGCAATCTCCAGCTTTCTATATGCACCATACTTTCCAGAGTATTTTAGACTTTATGAGCTCAGCAGACCTTAAATATTCGTCATCTCCTAGCAGTTTATTACACTGGGTTCACTTCCTAAGATGATTTCTCTATTTGCCACTGATCCTGTTGTTCATTGAACAGTAAAGTAGTCTTAGTCTACCTTGAAGTTCCTAAATGCTATTTTAGTGATTGTAGAATGGATATCCTTGGTTGATTTGCCAAGGAAATTGAAATCCTACTGGTCAACAGGTCTTTTTCTTAAACCAAGGGCTTCCTTGCTCCTCTGGAACTGCTTTTCACCTTGATCATGGCATGCTGCATATCTTTCCTCTGAACATCCTATATGTTCATCTACATTTCACAATTACTGTTTTTCTGTATAGGATTTTCCACTTTTGTTTCTCAAACTCTGTTTCTCTTCCCACACGTGTGTGCTATATGGTACTGATTTATATAACATACATACACACTGTGTGTAGAAACTAAACCCTTCAGTCAGATTGTACAGCTATACTAATGTCATGGTTTAAGACCGTCCGGTAACTTAGAACCAGCCACTCACTCACTGCCCCCAGCTCCCAGAGGGATGGGGAGGAGAATTGAAAGAATGTAACTCGCACGGGTTGAGATAAGAACAGTCCAGTAACTAAGGTATAACACAAATCACTACTGCTACTACTAACAATAATGATGGTAAGGGGAATAACAAGGGAAGAGAAAAAAAAACAAAAAACAACAAAGCAACAATAAACACAAGTGATGCACAATACAATTGTTCACCACCTGCCAACTGATGCCCAGCCTGACCCGAGCAGTGACCTAAGCTTTCTGGGTAACTCTCCCCAGTTTCTATGCTGGGCATGACATTCCATGGTATGGAATACCCCTTTGGCTAGTTTGGATCAGGTGTCCTGTCTCTGCTTTTTTCCATGCTTCTCATGCCCCTCTTCACTGGCAGAGCATGAGAGACTGAAAAGTCCTTGACCCTTAAGTAAACATTACTTAGCAACAACTGAAAACATCAGTGTGTTATCAGTGCTGTTCTCAGACTAAATCTGAAACAGAGCACTGCACCAGATACTAAGGAGAAAGATAACTGTTACAGCTGAACCCAGGACAGTGACCATTCCCAGCATTTCACTATAACCAGAGTAAAAAGAGTTTTTTCTTACATTTAAGTAGAATTTTTGCCCATCACCTTTTGTGCTATCACTGGATACCATTTCTTTAGTTCATCTTCTCTCTTCTGTCTTCCTTAGTGTCCCTTATCAGGTACTTATATACAGTGATAACTTCACCCTAAACCTTCTCCAGGCTGAACAGTCTCAGCATTCTCAGTATTTTCCATTATGACAGTTGCTCCAATCCCTTAATCATCTTTGTGGTCCATTGCTTGACTTCCACTTCACTTATCCACTTGTCTAGTCTATATTGAGTTTTTCAATGTGGATGTACTAAAGTCAAAATTAACACTGTTCTTTCTTCATCCACAGAGGCAGACATTTTGTCACAGAAGGCTATCAGGTCAGTCAGGCGTGATTTCCTCTTCACTGACTTCTGCTGATCACCTTCTTGTACGCCAGGTGTATGGAAATGGCTTCCAGAAAGAATTCCTCCATCACTTTCCCAGAGACCGAGGTGAGACAGACTGGTGGGTAATTCCCTGGTCCTCCTTCTTGAATACTGGACTAACATATGCTTTTTTCCAGTCCTCAGAAAACTACCCCAGTCACTATGATCTTTCAAACATAATCAGGAGTGGCCTTGCAATGATATCAGTCAGCTCTCTCAGCACTTGTGGGTACATCCCATCAGGTCCCACAAACCGGCATATGTCCACTTAAAGTTTGCTAGCTTGCTACTTCTCTGCTGAGGGTCAGTCTTCTGTACCCTTTAGCGGCCTGGGATTCTTGAACGCTGATATCACGTGGTTAAAATTCCCCATGAAAAACTGTAAATATGGAGCTTCTTCCAGCTTTATGAAGAAGACCTCATTCACTTCTTCCTGATCAGGCAACCTATAGCAGACACCCACCACAACATTGCCAGCACTGGTCTGCTCTCTAATCCTGACCCATAAACTGTGAATTAACTCATCATCAGTCCTAAGACATCTATCAATGCATTTCTGCTGCTCTCTCTCTCTGCCTGCCCTCGTTATCTCAAGGTATTGAAGATTTAGGTCTTCATTCCAGATTTGGTGACTAAAGCAACTGAGAGTGACTTTTTTCTGGCTATAGCTGATTTCTTCATGTGTCTTACAATAACTGATTGTAAAACAGCATTATGACTCCTGGCTGCATTTTTTTTTTTCCTTAAATTTTCTTTAAAGCACGAATATCCCACACAATCAGTTTTAATAGAACATGACTTTTTAACCATCTTTTGTTTCTACATTTGGATTACTGCCCAGTGGTCTATGCTTTTTATTTGATTGCTAAGAAAGTGAGAGAGGAAAAGATGTCTTTTAGCAGCCTGAAAGAGAACACAAATTTATGAAGACTACTTTTTAATGTTTTCCCACAAGCAACGAATGCATGAATAAATAAAAATTCTAGCAAATACTAGCTTGGGATGAAACCACCCTCCTTTTTGTGTATATCCTCATTGGTAACATACTTCATATTATCATCCACCTATGATGAATTGCAGTCTTGCCTCTTTCCACTCCTCATGCTTTATTGAGCCAAAAGCTCCAACTGTGAAAAAATAGCTTAGCAAACAAGATACATTGTTGTCTGCCAGTATCTCCCACTGCAGCAAGAGTTCATTCTCAAACAAGTTAATAAAACTTAAGAGGCTCTCTCAATTGACTGATTGGTCTTTTAACTAAGTGGAAATTTATCATAGATTTAATCCATTCAGAAATACAATCTTCCATTTTGGCAACTACTTCAGTGACTCTAAATCAGCAGACATTCACCTGGAAACTTGTCCATAATTTTTTTTCACATCTGAAACTTCTCTTTTGTGTGCTATTGCCAGACAGGATAAAGTTTTAATAAAGCGTTTTTAATATATTCAAGATCAAATGTTCAGATTCTGATTGAAAAACAAATAGGAAGAGTAACAGTAAAAAACTGAAGGTGTTGGTCTGAAGCTACAGAGAAATAAGAATGTTAGACAACCATCGGTTGGTATGTTTGAGATCCCTTTGTTTATCCATAACACTACATCAAAAAGCTCATTAGCCTGTCTCAATTAGAAACCCCTTTGGGTATGTTTGAAAAAGAAGTCTGTGACAACAATCAAGCGGTGAATTATTCTACAGACCTGAAATAAAGTGGCATGGCATACACTATGTCCATATAAGTAAATTCTTAAAACATGATAGTCATTCACTTGCCACAGGCTTTGTGAAGGATTGCTTCTCACAAGTATTTCTACCTACTTATTGGAAAAGCTCTTTAACACAACACCCAAGATACACTCACTACTCATCTGCCTGTGAGCTGCCGCCTCTGACTGTGCATCTAAGCAATTTACTGTGAGGTAGGAAACCTGGAAGTACAAGCCTGGGATTTTGTGTCATCAGTGTCAGGTGGATCATCATTGTATGCTGCCCCTTGAACAGACTCTCCTGATAAGTTACTCCAGCTGTCATGAGCCAGAAGATCTCAGCCTGCCAGCCCATGCATACCCAGAGTACAAGTGCATAAGATCATCTATCTAGAGCAAGTTTCACTACTTTTGTCACAAGATTTTACTAGCTGGTATCTTTTACCTTACTCTAGGAATAGCCAAACTAAAAAATATGGAATCCTTATGATCCTCATGTGAACTGTCTTTGCCACTCTATACTGAATTATGCCTCTTTTAATAAAACTCACTGCTTGAAAGGGAGAGAACTGGTCAGATCACACACATGCAGAGCTGTGCACAGGATCAATTTTGTGTGAAGATAGTCGCTCTCCTGTGTTTAGCACTTCTGTCCCACGTGGTTCTCATTGTGACATACTGGTCCGTGAATTACCTCATTACTACGCAGATATACCTGCTGGCGCTGCTGCTGTGTCATCTGTAGTTGTCCTGGGAGACTGGCAATGGCAAATATCACACATAGTCTTTTTTCTCCCATTGTACATTTCTTAGCTTTTGATGGGATGAGAAGACAGCATGGGTTTAGCTACTGGAACAGTATTGGAGGACTACAACAAAGACAGCCAGCCAAAGTAACAGATCTTAATTTTTTTCTGCTTATTAAGTACATGATTTTCCCTACTGCAGTTCCCTTAATTATGTCTATATGTTGTCTAGGAAAATTATAGTTGAAATGGGCCCAAACCATGACAAAGAGTGCCATCATTCGAGAGCAATGGAGAATGGTATCCCAGAACCTGAATGTATTCCCCAGAGATGTTTAGTGTAGATCTAACCTCTCTAGCCAGAAGAGGCTCAGATATCTCACCCTTAGAAGTGTTTTCGTACAGTAGTTACCTTTTAGACCATGGTTTTATCACTACCTTTATTAGATTTTTGTGAAATGAAGCACTTCAGTAGAAAGCAAACAGGTTATTTGTCGATATGCATACACATGCATAAGTGTCAATTACAAATGTAAGTGTGGAATATTCATTATCTCAGTGATACTAGTTGCTGCTTTTTACATATAGAACCGTAGTATCATAGAATCATTTAAGCTGGAAAAGACCTTTAAGATTGAGACCAGCCATTAACCTCACACTTTCAAGACCCCCACTAAACCATGTCCCTAAGCACCACATCAACACATCTTTTAAACACCTCCAGGGATGGAAACTCAACCAAATGACTGGGCAGCCTGTTCCAATGCTTGACAACACTCTCAGTGAAGAAATTTTTGCTAAGATCCAATCTAAACCTCTCCTGGCACAACTTGAGGCCATTTCTTGTCCTATTGTTTGTTACCTGGGAGAAGAGACTGATACCCACCTTACTGCAACCTCCTTTCAGGTAGTTGTAAAGAGTGATAAGGTCTCTCTTGAGCCTCCTTTCCTCCAGGCTAAACAATTCCAGTTCCCTCAGCCACTCCTTAGAAGACTTGTGGTCTAGGCTCTTCAGCAGCTTCGTTGCACTCCTAGGGACATGCTCCAGAACCTCAATGTCTTTCCTGTAGTGAGGGCCCCAGAACTGAACACGGTATTTGAGATGTAGCCTCACCAGTGCCGAGTACAAGGGGACGATCACTGCCCTGGTCCTGCTGGTGGCTCCATTTCTGATACAGGCCAGGGTGCTGTTGACCTTGGCCATCTGGGCACTCTGCTTGATCATATTCTGTCGATCAACACCTCCAGATCCCTTTCCACCTGGCAGCTTTCCATACACTCTTCCCCAAGCCTGTAGTGCTACGTGGGGTTATTGTGGCCTCGGTGCAGGACCTGGCACCTGTCTTGTGAAACCTCATGCAATTGGCTTCATCATGCAACCTGCCCAGATCCCTCTCTAGAGCCTTCCTACCTTCAAGCAGATGATTCAGAGCAAACTTATTTGTTCTACGTTTTGGGAGCAACCCTGAAAGTTAACTATCCTTAAGACTGATGCTTTGTCTAACAAAGAGCTGGTTAGGGTGACCTAAACCAACCACCGAACTAACCAACGAACTAAAGAAGCAAACAAAAAAAAGCAACCTAAGAAAACTCTATAAAAAATGAAACCCTAGAGTGAAGCATTCTGAATGCCCGAATTTGCTCAGTCTCATTCATTGTAGGTTATTTTTTAGGTCAGGCATGCATGACATGACTAAATATTTTACTGGTTTTTAAATTTTACCTGGGGGATGGTAGAAGGAAGTTCATTTAAAGTAGTGTAGACATGCCCTAGGTTGCTATATCACACTGTACATTGATATTTTTATAGATCAATCTCTTTTTCCTTTCCCTAAAGGTGTCCTAAAAGCATTTACTGTTCTGTGGATACATGATTTTTAAAAGAAAACAAAAATAAACCAAAACAAACCTGTGTGGGTGAAGTTAAATCTTTATCAGAGGAAGTGTTTTTTAGCTTCAGAACAATACTAGTCATATAATACATGGTGCATAAGATTGCATGATATATATCCTTAGTATTCTTTTGCTTATATGTCAGTTTCCAGTCTGGATTAGAAATACTTTTGGAAACTGGTTTGTCTATGCATAAGTGGAATTAGATTGCTGTTAATCTAGAGGTTCTTAAATGTGCAGCCTGGGTCAGATTCCTTTCTCTGGTTTAGTCATATCAGTACAAAAGTGTAAAAAAAAAACCCACTTTCTTGATTAGTATAGGCAGCCCTAAATGACTGTACATAAATAAGAGGTAAGTGTGCTGTGCAGAAATATATTAGATTGATTTGCAAACTGCACTATATCCAGTGTGGTATTTCAGTAGTACCAAAGAGTGATGGATGACATTTGAGTTTTGTTACCACCATTTTTGGTATTTTGCGTTAGATTCAGTTCAGGTTTCATAAGCTTCTTGAACTTTGTGGGTGTATTACCAAGGTGATGCTTTTAGGAATAGTCATTAGGCCGGAACTATTTTGTTTCTCTATAATTAATGCTTCCCCTTTCAACTGCTCTCTTAGGATGTCCAGGACCTGCCCAGTGAGGGATTTTACCTCTTCGTGGGGACCATAGCATCGGGGAGCTAGGCCCATTTGTCTTACAGAAAGTTGTCTTTTAGAGAACATCTATGGTGATGCCTGGGACTATAAATAGACCACTGCATCAGGAAGGTGAAGAGCACCTGCGAAGCCAAAATGACTCTGCTTCCAGCTCCTGCCAACCTTCTCTGCCTTCCTAGAGCAGGGTGCTGATGTCCATGGCACCATTTCAGCTGTAGACAGAGGGATGAAGAAGCAAGGATGAGCAGGAGCCAGGTCAGATGACCAATTTTACATTGCATCTGAGATGAACTGTGTGGTTTTGTGGTTGCCTTGATTGCTCTTACTTTACCTGTTTGTTACTATAAAAGCAAATTACACTTTACATGGATTGATTACCTTATTGAAATAAATAAAAATAGTTGAAAGCATCAACTAGTGATACTGCTGACATCATCTTTTCTCTTTCTATATAATCAAAAGATGTAAAAAAAAAAAAATCTCAGCTTTATGTGGGCTTGGAAACTATCACCATCTTTTGTGATTTGTACAATGATTAAAAATGTGGCTTTTTGGACAGTTGAAAATCTTTACAATTACATGTGAAACTTATTTCTTTATTCTTAAAAAGTGGATGAAGTATTGAAAGAAAATATTTCATAAAAGACAAAATGGTACATTCTTACAATGTTCAGAATTTTTTAGAGATACTACAAAAAATAAAAATGGCAGTTTCTGTGAACCTGATTTCTATGTGTAGACACCACCTAATAAGAAAATAAATGTGAAAAATGCCTTGATCACTCAATTTCCATATTTACTGGAGTCATTCAGAACTGCAAAAACCACAATCAGTGCCACTATCACTTGTTGCATTCTAAGGTAAACTCAACTTGTTTTAAAACAGTCATGTGAAATGCAGAGATTATACCAGTTTTACTTATCTCAAGGGAGGAACTGAATAATGGTTAATTCGAATGATTCATATGGCAATATAAATTATGATGATAGACATTAAAAAGTTCCTATTCTACCCCAACATCTGGAATACGAATACTGTTTCAGATTGATTCTATCTTGCATCTTCTTCCACTATTTAAGAAGCATTTTATTACTACACAATTGCATTCCCATTCAAGTATGAAATTGCAAGGAATAAAAGTCAGGGGACTTCGGTAAAGAAAGAAAATTCTTTATCTCCAGGCATATTTGCATCAAGACCTGTATGTTTACTGTCAAAAAATTATTTAGGAAATGTGCTGAATATTTCCTATAAGTGGAGCTACAACTACCAAAATAGAATTCCAGTTCAATAATCCTTGCACAGCCTTATCTTCTTTTCTGTTTAAGAAAGCTACAGCTGGGGTTGTATTTATTTTGCAGTCGATAGCATGAGATTACGGTACACCAGCAATAATGTTATTTTCAGCTCTGAGTTCTCCAATTATATATATAGATGAGTTTCCTATGATGTGCCCTTTCAAAGCAGAGGCGAGCAAATGTGGCTGATTTTTCTTTCAAAGGTATAAACATGTTTATGCCTTCATATGGAAGAAAAAAAACCTGCTATTTAATTTAAGTCCCAACTCCTGTATTCTTCCCTTTCCATTCTGAACACCTTCTGTTCAAATTAGTCAGTTTTTCACTTGAGACAAGAAAAATTGGTATAATCTCTATGTTTCACATGACTATTTTAAAAAAAAGTTGAGTTTACCCTAAAATGCAATAAGTGGTAGTAGCATTTACTGTGGGTTTTGCAGCTCTGAATGACTCTGGTAAACATGAAAATCTGGAGTGATCAGGGCATTTTTCACATTTATTTTCTCAGACAATACCTACACATGAAAATCAGATATTTCCACAGAAAGTGAATTTATTTTATTATTTTATTTTATTGTCTTATTTTATTTATTTTATTTTATTTTATTTATTATTTTATTATTTTATTTATTTGGTATCTTTAAACAAATCTTAGCATCTGTACTGGTTTTGTCTAGCATAGCATTAATTTTCTTTATAGTAGCTAGTACAGGGCTATGTTTTGGATATGTGCTGAAAACAGTGTTGATGACACAGGGACGTTTTTGCAACTGCTGAGCAGTCCTTACACAAAGCCAAGGTCTTTTCTGTTCCTTACCCCACCCTACCTGTGAGCAGGCTGGGGGTGCACAAGAAGTTCAGAGGGGACACAGCTAGGACAACTGACCCCATTCCAACTAACCAAAAGGATATTCCATACCACATGGCATCATGCTCAAAATGTAAAGCTGTGGGAAGAAGGAAAGGGGTGAATGATGGTGTTTGTCTCCCAAAATAACTGTTACGTGTGATGGAGCTCTGCTGTCCTGGAGATGGCCTGCCCATGGGAAGTGGTGAACAAATTCTTTGTTTCTTTGTTTTGCTTTGGTTATGTGCTATTAAACTGTCTTTAGTCAACCCATAATTTTTCTAACTTTTGCTCTCCTGATTCTCTCCCACTTGCCATTGGAGGGGGATTAAGTTAGCTGTTGTGTGTGGTTTAGTTGCTGGCTGGAGTGCAACCATGACAGCACTGTGGAAATGTACTATCTTAGTCCAGATTTATCAGTGGTGCAAAATTTTGTTGGAGGCTAATAACTAGTGGTTGTAACCCAGGGATCAGTGCTGGGTCGTGTTCAACATCTTTGTTAATGATCTGGATGATGTTTAGATTTCGCAGAGTGTACCCTCAGCAAGTTTTCAGGTGGCACGTCGCTGGGAGAAGTGGCTGATACATCAGAACATTGTACTGCCATCTAGAGGGACCTTGACAGGTTGGAAAAATAGGACTGACATCGAATTCAACAAAAAGAAAAGTACAAAGTCCTGCTCCTGGGGAGGACCAACCCCATGCACCAATACATGCTGGAGGCCATACAGCTGGAAAGTAGATATGCAGAAAAGGACCAGGGGTTCCTGGTGGACACCGAGTTGAACATGGACAAGTAGTGTGCCCTTGCAGCAAAGAAGCCTAATGGTAGGGTTGGCTGCATTAGACAAAGCACTGCCAGCAGGTCAAGGGAGGTGATCCTTCCCATTTACTCAATGCTGATGAGGTGACACTTGAATAGTTTTGATCTGCTCATACAAGAGAGGTATGGATCTGGTGGAAAGAATCCAGTGAAAGGCCAAAAAGGTGATGAAGGAAGTGAAATACCTATTCTGTGAGGAAAGGCTGAGAGAGGTGTGACTATTTAGCCTGGAGTAGTTCCCAGTGACTACTGGTAGACAGTAGACACAGCAGTAGACACAAACTGAAACACACGCAACACTTTTTACAGCAAGGGTGACTGAGCACTGTTACAGGTTGCTCAGATAGGCTGTGATGTCCTCCTCCTTGGAAGTGTTAAAAACCAGTCTGGACATGCTCTGGGCATTGAGCTCTATATGGCTCTGCATGACCAGGCGATTTGGACCAGATGACATCTAGAGTCCCTTCCAACCTCAACTATTCTATGTTTCATATGAACTATGAAATGTTCGCAGGTCTAACCCTTTAAATGTCTAAATTCCTTTCCATCTTTTCAGACAGAAATTTTTGTGTTGTCCCCTCTCTGCCCATCTGTCTTCCTTGTCTCTGTTCCCTTCCCCTATCTTCCCACCCCATTGTTATCCTTTTTATGCTTCTTCATTTCTTCTGCTTGAAATACAGTAGAGGATAAAGAATTCATCCTGATTTTCATTCAGTTGGAGTGTAATTACTGAGAGATAAATACATCTGCTTCAAGTTCTTGGAGCACATTCTCCTGGAAGGTATGCTAAGGCACATGAAAAACAACAAGGTGCTTGGTGACAGCCAGCATGGCTTCACTAAGGGGAAATCCTGCCTGACCAATTTGGTGGCCTTCTATGGGGCTACAGAACTGATGGACAAGGGTAAAGCAGTTGGTGTCATCTACCTGGACTTGTGCAAAGCGTTCAACACTGGCCCACACGACATCCTTCTCTCTAAATTGGAGAGATATCAATTTGATAGATGGACTACTTGGTGGATAAAGAACTGGTTGGATGGCAGCACACAAAGAGTTGTGGTCAATGGCTCGATGTCCGGCTGGAGACCGGTAACGAGTGGTGTCCCTCAGGGATCGGTGTTGGGACCGGTCTTGTTCAACATCTTTGTTGGTGACATGGACAGTGGGATTGAGTGCGCCCTCAGCAAGTTTGCTGATGACACCAAGCTGTGTGGTCCGGTTGATAAACTGGAGGGAAGGGATGCCATCCAGAGGGACCTCGACACACTTGTGAGGTGGGCTGATGCCAACCTTATGAAGGTCAAGCATGACAAGTGCAAGGTCCTACACCTGGGTCTGAGCAATGCCAGGCATAGCTACAGGTTGGGCAGAGAAGAGATTCAGAGCAGCACTGCGGAGAAGGACTTGGGGGTGCTGGTTGATGAGAAAATGAACATAAGCTGGCAGTGTGCACCTGCAGCCCAGAAAGCCAAGAGTATCCTGGGCTGCATCAAAAGGAGTGTGACCAGCAGGTCAAAGGAGGTGATCCTGCCCCTCTACTCTGCTCTTGTGAGACCTCACCTGGAGTATTGTGTGCAGTTCTGGTGTCCTCAACATAAAAAGGACATGGAATTGTTGGAACAAGTCCAGAGGAGGGCCACGAGGTTGATCAGGGGACTAGAACACCTCCCGCATGAAGATAGGTTGAGAAAGTTGGGGCTGTTCAGCCTGGAGAAGAGAAGGCTGCATGGAGACCTCATAGCAGCCTTCCAGTATCTGAAGGGGGCCTATAGGGATGCTGGGGAGGGACTCTTCGTCAGGGACTGTAGTGACAGGGCAAGGGTAATGGGTTAAAACTTCAAGAGGGGAAGTTTAGATTGGATATAAGGAGGATATTCTTTCCTGTTAGGGTGGTGAGGCAAAGGAATGGGTTGCCCAGGGAAGCTGTGAGTGCTCCATCCCTGGCAGTGTTCAAGGCCAGGTTGGATGAAGCCTTGTGTGGGATGGTTTAGGGTGAGGTGTCCCTGCCCATGTTGGGGGGGTTGGAACTAGATGATCCTGAGGTCCTTTCCAACCCTAACTATTCTATGATTCTAAGTTGCAGTATTTTACACTTTGTTTCTATTTATCAAACTACAAATTGGTAAAAGATATTTTTTTCTTCAAGTAAATGTTTTGCCGTTTCTATGACTCCATCCTCCTTAGATGACAACAAAACCCCTAAAATAGTCCTAACAATTTATTTTCATGCATATGAGTGTGCTAAGTCAACCTCTTATTTCCAGCAAGCAAGCAATTAACAAGCCTTTGTAATGTGTTTGATTTTTTTCTAATGCTACAGATGTGGATATGTGATTAAAGAGCCTCTAACAAATAAATAATTATAAGATGCCATGGTTATTCTCATCCTTTGAAATGTAGGGTTCAGTACATTTACATGATTGCAAATACTGAGGGTTTATATTACATATTAGTGTTGTATAGACAAGAATAAATGAGAACTAGCATGGTTATTACTCAGTTATGGACATATAAATATTTTTTTTTAGATGACAGTATATAACAAATCTTGAAGTATACAAACACTGCTTAAAAAAGTTTTAGTATCCCTTTAAATTAATTTTATTTCCTTTGAAATTGTCTCATATTAATGCTATCAGGTTTTTATGCTTTCTGATGGAAAATTCTGCCTTTTTTTCTCTTTCTAATAAGGAGGTTAAGTTAGCAATTTTATTCCATGGCATCCATTTGGAACTGAATATAAAAAATATAGCTAGCTCAGAGACAAAGATTATATAATATTAAGGAAAACACAGGAATGAAATTACAGGATTTAGTACAATACAACAATTTTCAGTACTGTGTAATAAAGGGATCTTATTTGTGTCAAGGTCCAGTGTTCTACCACAGATTTTCAGATGAAAACTAAATTACATATTATCACATAAATATTTTCATTCCTCATATTTTTACATTTTTTTAAGCGTTATATCAGATGAAGCCATTATTAAAGTACCTAAATTACGTTTTTTTTTCTTTTATTTTTTTAAGCAGTAATTATGATTTTATAATTTCCTTGCAGGCAAGGAATTAGTGTGTTCAGCGGACCATCTGGCATGGACTATGTGAGCTACAAATACTACTTTTTGCTTTTCCCCCTCATGCAGATACCATTGCTCATCAAAAAGCATGGAAAAATTGGTTCCTTATTTCATTGCACACTATGTTTCAGACAATACAGATTCCCCTTAGAAGTAATGAAATATTTCAGATATACTGAAAGGAAAGCCAGTTAATTATCTAGGAATTTTTTAAAGTATAGTATTCATCTGCATATAGCCTCCCTCTAACAATGTCACCCTCAGTTGTTTTGATTTTATTTTTGAATTTATTTAATGATGGGATTTGAGAAACTGGTATAAAATGGTTATATAGCTTTCCTGTTTCTCACTACATTGTGTTGATAAAGACTTTAAAATGGTTGAGAAGTGTCTATATGATATCTTATAGCACTTATCAATAACTAAGTCTTGTAAATGTATTATTGTAAGCAGCAAGGCTTGTATTTATGGTGATGCAAAGCAATAGACTGTTAACGAGTTTATTGAGAAATAACATCCATGCAGTGTAGAGACTCAGCACTGTGCCTGCATTTTATTATCAAAGGCTAGTTCTTGTTCTGTATGTTTCTCACTCCATTGGGAGATTTCTATTATGCAGTCTTTTGTAGAGTATAGATATTCATGAATTCACTTAACCTGTCAGTCTAAATGAAAATCCAAAGACAGTGAAACTCCTGTTTAATACAGATGATGCCTGTTTTCAAAAGTGTTGAAAGTGTGCAGTCAGAGCAAATAGGTCATGGTCAAGGAAAAGAACCACATGAAAACCTGATAGTATTTAAAACATTTTGAACGGGCTTCTTCATGAGTATGCTCATGGTGGTGAAGCAGCTACTTTATATGAAGTCTCAAAGGACTGATTTGGTTTGGAAAGACAGCATGAGATTGAGTGTAGTAATGAATTTTCTTGACACAAAGTGTGATGTTCTGCTTTGTTGTTTTCAGTCTTTATAGTAAAGCACTTTTTCTTCTTTAATTCACTCAGGACTGATGTTTCTTAGAAAAGACAGAGAATGTGTAAAATACTTAAAAACACTGATAACATATTTTGCATATCATTTGGCATAGAAAATAGTAACAGAAAAGGATGTCTCTGATTATTCAATTGATCTTTTAATGGTTCCTAAGACAGATATTTTGACTGAAGTATGACAAGAAAATGCATATCCCTGCAATTCCTTTTGTGGGATTAAGAACTGAAGTGAGCTGAAATCAAGCGTACAAGAAAGCAAGTTAACTTGCCTGGATAAGCTAATTATATCACTCACTTTTGATTACAGATATCCATTTGTTTGTTTGGATGAGTAAGCATAATATATTGAATATTTCTAAGCTACCCAATATGCTTAAATTGAAGAGCAAAGACGAAATCTTTTTTCTTTCAGAGACACACTATGCTTTTGTGTTTATCTAGTCCAATTTGTCTGTTTAGAGACTCTTTGTGTATTAATTTTGATCAGTCTGTAAGAAGGAATTGCAGATTTACTACTGTAGTGTAGGTTTTTCCTATCATATTAGGTCCTACTGACAGGATAGTACTGCTGATGTGAAAATATGCTAACATATTTTAAATGCAACTTTGGAGATATTGAAAACAAATTGATGGGAAACTGCCAAACAGCTTTCTTAAATTTAATTTTGTCAAAGTTAAGGGAGTGATAACTTTGGTGATTTTGATATAAGACTTAAAACTGCAGCAAAGATTTCCAAAGGATTTTACGAATGTAGGGCCATGGTTATTTATGTCATCAGAGAAAATCTTTGGAATACATGCCAGTACTTTTGACATCAGTTTCACACAGTGACAATTCACAAGCTAAATCTTTGCCAGATTATCCTAATTAAAATAGAAACCAACCAATGAGTAAATTAGGGTCAGAAGATACAGGTGAGAATGTAGTACTCAACATCACCCAGGTCTCTGGGTCCTCTGTGCTTAGACACAGAATTTAAGGAAGAGAGGAGCTGCTAGTTGTGTGTGAGGTTTTGTTCAGATTTTGGTCTGTAGTAGTTTGTGATGGTTGAAAAGTCTTAGTGATGGGTTCTTGCCAAGTTTTGTCATTGTCCTTCCAAGGATTCTGTCTGTCATATTCAAAAGGTCAGTTAGAAGTGAATCTGTAAAAGTTAACTTTAGGCTTTATACTGTCCACTTACTTCTGTAAATGTGAAGAATTCACAAGCAGTTTTGTTCTGGGATATTTTTTGTAATGAGAAGCAAATGGCCTTCCATATTAATTTAATTACATAATATTTCCTTAGTAGCTATAAATGCCAGGAAATCTATAAACTTGAAGTACACTTGAATTTTTCTTTTTGCTTTATTATCTAGAGAATAATACTGTTTTCATTCAATTTCTATTGTAGTAGTAGCACCTTTATGTTGTTATTTCTTTATTATTTAACACAAATATGCTGATTCTGATGCTGAGAAGGTTTGCTCTTAAAAGGTGTTTATGCTCATGATGGTATACCCAACTATAGGAAAAAGTGTTCAATTTTTTTTCTATTTTACTTTTTTTTAAAGAACATCCATATGAAGCCAATTGAAATTTAGCTTCTACTAAGGAGAAATGGCAATTAACATACTCTTTATCAGTGCATTATTTTTCTTACTGGATTTTTTTTTTTCCTTGTAGAAATGCAAACCCTGACTTAATTCTATTTTCTCTGAACAAAGTTTGCAGTGGGGTAACACTTGAAGGGCAAGCTAACAGCAAAGTGTCATTAAAGACAAAAGGAGTTTGTAAATCATTAACAGCAACAGAAACTCTTAATCCCTCTTTACCTCTTTGCTAGGGCTTTTCCTTTCTTAGATTTTTTTTTTCCCCTCAGTAAGAGTTTATGAATTTTAATTTCAGAAAATGTGGATATCCTGGAGATAGAGTGTCACAAAATACTTGTTGGAAAAAAAAAAAAAAAGTAATAATTCAGATCTTCAAATAATGTAAATCAGTATTATGCCATTTGATCCAACAGAGCTCGTATTTAAGAAATTACTTCACCATACACATCCATCACCTGCAGAAAAACATATATTAAACTAACTCAAAGAATGGAAATAGGCAAAAAAAGCAAGTACAAGTTCCTGTGTTCACAGGAATCTTTTTCTACACTGAATTTCAAAAAGAATACTAGCACAGTAAGATTTTAAATGCTAAACAATTAACCTTTTTAATTACAATAAGTAATCATCCTGCTGAAACCGTATGTAACCTTCAAAGAAGCAATTTTCTTGCTTCAAGATTAATATTTAATGTAGAACAATTTATGATAAACTTAAACACATGAATTTGTGTCAGTAAGAAAAAGAGAGAAGCTGATGAGATTAGGCACAAAAATATTTTTGAACTATACATTATAAAGAAAGCAGAGAAAAAAAGAGAAGTAGCTGTATTTCTTCAGGGGTTATATCTGAGATATAAAAAAAACCAAGTCTATAACAGGCTTGAGGTTAGCAAGTCCACTTCCAAACCTACAGTGGAATATACTATTCAGAAACAATACTAGACAAATGCTGCCAGAAGTGAATGCAGAGTTCTAGGTCTGCTCTTTATACAGAATAATTTATACAATCTATTCCAATGTTTAAGTAGGACATAATATGTAGGCCTCTCTGAGAGATTATCTATAGTTGAATGTTTGTCTCCAGGATGAATAGTTTGTCCCTTTACTCTTAGATGTGAGGATTTAGGGAATACTGACTAAAATTTCATCTCTTGAGCTCTCACTCACAGATGAGTATTGTCATTCTCCTGATGTTCTTAAAGTCCTGCATGGCGGTATTATTAAGTATGTGATATTAGGCAACTGTTACTGTTTTCCAGTCAAAAGGCCAGGAAATTCTCATCAGTCCATAGTATTAATAATGATGAGTCTTAATATTAGGAGACATGCAGCGTATTTTTTAAGTTATGTCATTTTGAGAGCTAAGTATGTTAATTTTACTAAAAGGACAAATTTTAGCTTCACACGTCCTTATGATGCCTGTGGTAAATCAGTTTGAATCTCCCAGATGTTGGGCCATGTTCTCCCTTCATCCCTGAGAAGATGTAGTACTAATTCTTATTGTAAAATGATTTTTGTAATACTGACAGTTTATCAGGACAGTCTTGTCAGATATGAGAAGTGTTTAGTTGTCTGCTCTTTCTTTTCATAGTAGTCCCTTCATCCATCCTATACTGAAGTGTGATTACTCTCAAGTAATCTAGTTTTCCCATCTGAAGAAGCTTTTATTTACAGCCTGTTAATTTGCCATGACTTTGGACGATGACAACAGCCACAGGCTCTACACACCTTTCCCAGAAATTCCCCAGGCAGACAACTCCCGCACCAGCCGTGTTTTGTTTTTCATCTCTCCAATGAGTTGTATGCCACAGAACTTACAAATTCATACCAGTACATATTTGCAAGCTGTACACACAGATATGTTTTCATTACCTAGTCCTCATTAGTGGAAATACCTGATCACCCTTTCAGTGAAGAAATTTTTCCTAATATCCAGTCTACTGGATAATGAATCAGGGCCGTGCTGTGACACAGCAGAGGTTGGAGCTCAGGCCAGTTCCATCAGGACATTTGGAAGGGAAAGGAGTCAGGTCCTACCGAGACAACTTTCTTTACAACAGTTATACCCAAGGTCATCAGCTGTGCTTCTCCCCAGCTGGCCCTGAGCCCAGGCCAGAAAACATTTGAGGGGAGGAGGTGAGTTCAGGACCTTTGCAGTAGCTTCTCAGTTCTCAAAATTTACTCAGATAAACTAAAAATGTTTAGATATTCATATCTGAGTTAGGTTTCTATGATCCCACTGGTCAGTGATGAGCTAGCCAAATCAGCGTAACCTGGAGATGAGTCACCTCTTACCTGTAGCAGGAGATGATATTGCTGGTGTGCTAAGGTATATGAAAGGTCCACATGGGTCTGGCAGATATATATTCACATAGTTTCAGGAGGGAGTCAACCTTCTTGGATGAACAGCTGAGAGCTGGGCAGAATAGAATTATTTCAGTTTTCCAAGTTGTATTTGTCTCTGTTTGAGCAACTGAAATGTAGCATGCAGAGCTTTACATCTGTCTAAATACAAGAATAAATCAAAGCTAGCTAAATAGATTTATATTTGCAGACTCTTGGTGTCCTGGGTTCAGCAGCAGCAGTCATTTTTCTCCTTCTTAGTAGCTGGTGCAATGCTGTGGTTTTGATTTGAGTATCCCCTGGAGCTTTCTGACAGAGGCTCCATGCATCCTCAGCATAGACTACCTCAGGAGAGGGTACTTCAAAGACCCAAAAGGGTACCGATGGGCTTTTGGTGTTGCTGCTTTGGAGACAGAGGAAATTGAACAGCTGTCCACCTTGCCTGGTCTCTCAGAGGATCCTTCTGTTGTGGGGTTGCTGAAGGTCGAAGAACAACAAGTGCCAGTTGCCACCGCAGCAGTGCACGGGCTCCAATGTCGCACCAACCGAGACTTCCTGATTCTCATCTGCAGGCTGATCCATAGACTGGAGAGCCAAGGAGCGACCAATAGGAGCCACTCACCCTTTAACAGCCGCATATGGCCAATGCGAAAGTCTAACGGAGAGTGGAGACTGACAGTAGACTATCGGGGCCTGAAAGAAGTCACACCACTATTGAGTGATACCGTACCGGACATGCTTGAACTTCAGTATGAACTGGAGTCAGAGGCAGCCAAGTGGTATGCCACGATTGATATTGCCAATGCATTTTTCTCAATGCCTTTGGCAGCAGAGTGCAGGCCACAGTTCGGTTTTACCTGGAGGGGCTCCCAGTACACTTGGAACCAACTGCCCCAGGGGTGGAAACACAGCCCTACCATCTGCCATGGATTGATCCAGACTGCACTAGAACAGGGACAAGCTCCATAACACCTGCAATACATTGATGGCATTATCTTGTGGAGCTATACAGTGGAAGAAGTCTCTGAGAAAGGGAGGAAAATAATCCAAATCCTGCTGAAAGCTGGTTTTGCCATACAATGAAGTAAGGTCAAGGGACCTGCACAGGAAATTCAATTTTTGGGAATAAAATGGCAAGATAGATGTCACCAGATCCCCACAGATGTGATCAACAAGATAACAGCAATATCTCCACCAACTAATAAGAATGAAACACAAGCTTTCTTTGGTGCTGTGGGGTTCTGGAGAATGCACACCCCGAATCGGAGTTTGATTGTAAGCCCTCTCCCTCATGTGACCGGGAAGAAAAATGATTTAAAATGGGGCCCTGAGCAACAACAAGCCTTTGAGCAAATTAAATGAGAGATAGTTCATACAGTGGTCCTTGGATCAGTCCAAAATGGGCCAGATGTGAAAAATGTCACAGAAATTGCTGAAGGAGAGGATGAATCGAGTCAGCTTGCCGAGGTGAAAGCCATCCAGCTGGTCCTGGATATTGCTGAACAAGAAAAGTGGCCAGTACTTTATCTCTACACTGACTCATGGATAGTGGCAAATGCCCTGTGGGGGTGGTTGCAGCAATGGAAGCAGAGCAACTGGCAATGCAGAGGTAAACCCATCTGGGCTGCTGCACTGTGGCAAGATATCGCTGCTCGGGTGCAGAACCTGGTGATGAAGGTATGCCATGTAGATGCACATGTACCCAAGAGTCGGGCCACTGAGGAACACCAGAACAACCAACAACTGGATAAAGCTGCTAAGATTGAAGTGGCTCAGATGAGTTTAGATTGGCAACATAAAGGTGAATTATTTTTGGCCCAGTGGGCCCATGACACTTCAGGCCATCAGGGCAGAGATGCAACATACAGATGGGATCATGATCGAGGGGAGAACTTAGCAATGGATACTATTGTCCAGGTTATTCACGAGTGTGAAACATGTGCTACAATTAAACAAGCTAAACAGTTAAAGTCTCTTTGGTATGGAGGATGATGGCTGAAGTACAAACATGGGGGGGCCTGCATATTGATTATATCACACACCCACCAACCTGCCAAGGCAAGCGCCTTGTGCTTACCATGGTGGAAGCAACCACCGGATGGCTGGAAACATACGCTGTGCCCCACACCACTGCCTGGAACACTACCCTGGGCCTTGAGAAACAGATTTTGTGGTGACACGGCACCCCAGAGAGAATCGAGTCAGACAATGGGACTCATTTCCAGAATAACCTTATAGACACTTAGGCCAAAGAGCATGGCATTGAGTGGGTATATCACATCCCATACCATGCACCAGCCTCTGGGAAAATGGAACTGTACAATAGGCTGTTAAAAACCACACTGAGAGCAATGGGTGGTGGGACTTTCAAACATTGGGGTACACACTTACCAAAGGCCACCTGGTTGGTCAACACCGGAGGATCTGCCAAAAGGGCTGGCCTAGGCCAGTCAGAACTTTTACGTACTGTAGAAGGGGACAAAGTTCCTGTGGTGCACATGAAGAGTTTGCTGGGTTATTCCGGCTTCAGGTAAATGCAAACCCACTTGTGGGATTTCTTTTGCTCAGGGACCCAGATATACTTGGTGGGTAATGAGGGAAGATGGGGAAGTCCGATGTATACCTCAAGGGGATTTGATTTTAGGGGAAAACAGTCATGAACTCAATTGTATATTGTTGCCTGATATGTAGCACTTTTATAGCCCACCAGCTGGATATCTTCAGGTCACCAGTGACTGGCCCTGACTTCGCTCTGACCATCATCCCAACAAAGAATGAACTTTGATGAAACCAGACGAGTTCTGCTGTAAAGGAACGATCAGCATCAGCAGGCAACAATCCAACATTGCACAAAGCCTCTCCTACTCTGAAAAGCTGTTACAAGGGATGGAACCTGACATCATGGACCAAATGGACTTAGCAAGCAGCTTTATAGGAATTGGTCTATGTACTAAGGAATGATCTCTCTCTCTTTCTCTCTCTCTCTCTCTGTGTATGTATGTATATATAAGAGTGATGGTATATTGAAAATGTAGGATCTGAGCATGATGTGAATGGTATGGAATAAGGGGTGGATACCGTCCTGGGTTCAGCAGTAGCAGTCATTTTTCTCCTTCGTAGTAGCTGGTGCAGTGCTGTGTTTTTGACTTTCAGCCTGGGAGCAGTGCTGATAACACCGATGTTTTTAGTTGTTGCTCAGTAATATTTGGTCCGACCAAGGACTTTCTGAGTCTCATGCTCTGCCAGGGAGGAGGGGAAGCCGGGAGGAAGCAGAGACAGGACACCTGACCCACACTAGCCAAAGAGGTATTCCATACCACAGCACGTCATGCCCAGCATAGAAACTGGGGGCAGTTACCCAGAAGGACTAGATCACTGCTTGGTCCAGCTGGGTATCGGTTGGGGGTTGGTGAACAGTTGTATTCTTTTCCCTTGTTATTTGCCTTATCATTATTATTATTGGTGGTAGCAGTAGTGGTTTGTGTTATACCTTAGTTACTGGACTGTTCATATCTCAACTCGTGGGAGTTACATTCTTTTGATTCTCCTCCCCACCCCTCTGGGAGCCGGGGGGGCAGGAAGAGGCGGGGAGGAAGGGTGGGGGAGTGAGCTAGCAAGCTGCGTGGCTGACTGGTCTTAAACCATGACACTTGGACACCTACATTTATACACTTAAAGTTAGGAATATGAATATGGAACTTAATCCTATCTCAACAGTATGAAGAAAGAATAAACAGCACTTTGACAGCAATTGGATGGTTTAATTTTCTTTGAAGAGAGCTGCACTGTGTTTGGTGTGATTGAACAAGGTGTTAGATAACCTCATGTAGGCTTCTTTTGCCATGAAAGATTGGCCCAGATGATCCTCTGAGGTCCCTTCGAGCTAGGATTAGCCTATGATTCTATGAGAATGTGATATAATTTTCATAGAGGAAATTAAATGTGTTCCTTGATATTACTGAAGGCGTTCCTTGAAAGTTATTCTAAATATTTATTTTTATTTGAGATTTAGTTGAAAAAACCCTCAAAAAACTACCGTGCTTGATTTAAACAATTTGTAGAACTGCATAGATTAAAAAAAGTCCTTGTTTGTGTCCATAGTTTATGATGCATTTGAAAAAAACTTAGAACTTACTTTTTTTTTTAATTGTACTTTTATCTTTTGTGGTCTGGAAAATTTTTTTTGTATACTTCTGTTATTTATTTAAAGTTCCCTAAATTCACAATGTGCAGGTTCTAAAACTCAAATTCTGTTTCAAGACATAGTTGGTAAGCTTAGGATCGGGACTTTAATGTTCAGAATATCTGCAGTTATTGATGCAGAAATATCAAAATGTGATAGATGCGTTATTTCATAAGTGTCAATATTCGGTCACTTCTATTTAATAAACCTATGTTCTGATTGTTTCCTAATTTCATAATTCTAATTCATCTGATTATACATAACTGGCTTTCAAGTTTGCACTTTATTGTAAATTCACACTATAAAATGTTATCATGTAAGATGACATTCAATTAAATAAAATGAGCTTTACCAGTGCCAAACTAATGAAGTACAAAACGTTTTTTAGACACTGCTTAATGATGCTAGAGATTTCTTAAGAAAATTCCATCCTAATGGGCATTCCATATTTCAGGCCAGGGGACATTTTTTGCTGTATATCAATTTTGAGAACAGGCCAAAAAGAGAAGGAAATAGAAAAAACATCTCCAATATTATTTAGAATCATAGAATCATAGAATAGTTAGGGTTGGAAAGGACCTCAAGATCATCTAGTTCCAACCCCCCCAACATGGGCAGGGACACCTCACCCTAAACCATCCCACACAAGGCTTCATCCAACCTGGCCTTGAACACCGCCAGGGATGGAGCACTCACAACCTCCCTGGGCAACCGATTCCAGTGCCTCACCACCCTAACAGGAAAGAATTTCCTCCTTATATCCAATCTAAACTTCCCCTCTTTAAGTTTTAACCCGTTACCCCTTGTCCTGTCACTACAGTCCCTGACGAAGAGTCCCTCCCCAGCACCCCTGTAGGCCCCCTTCAGATACTGGAAGGCTGCTATTAGGTCCCCACACAGCCTTCTCTTCTCCAGGCTGAACAGCCCAACTTCCTCAGCCTGTCTTCATACGGGAGGTGCTCCAGTCCCCTGATCATCCTCATGGCCCTCCTCTGCACTTGTTCCAACATTTCCATGTCCTTTTTATGTTGAGGACACCAGAACTGCACACAATACTCCAGGTGAGGTCTCACAAGAGCAGAGTAGAGGGGCAGGATCACCTCCTTTGACCTGCTGGTCACACTCCTTTTGATGCAGCCCAGGATACTCTTGGCTTTCTGGGCTGCGAGCGCACACGGCTGGCTCATGTTCATTTTCTCATCGACCAGCACCCCCAAGTCCTTCTTTGTAGGGCCGCTCTGAATCTCTTCTTTGCCCAGTCTGTAGCTGTGCCTGGCATTGCTCTGACCCAGGTGTAGGACCTTGCACTTGTCATGCTTGAACTTCATAAGGTTGGCATCATCCCACCTTTCAAGCGTGTCAAGGTCCCTCTGGATGGCATCCCTTCCCTCCAGCATATCAACCGGACCATACAGCTTGGTGTCATCAGCAAACTTGCTGAGGGCGCACTCAATCCCACTGTCCATGTCAGCGATGAAGATGTTAAACAAGACCGGTCCCAACACCAATCCCTGAGGGACACCACTCGTTACTGGTCTCCAGCTAGACGTCGAGCCATTGACCACAACTCTTTGTGTGCTGACATCCAGCCAGTTCTTTATCCACCGAGTGGTCCATCCATCAAATTGATATCTCTTCAATTTAGAGAGAGGGATATTGTGTGGGACAGTGTCAAACGCTTTGCACAAGTCCAGGTAGATGACATAAGCTGCTTTATCTTGTCCATCAATTCTGTAGCCCCATCATAGAAGGCCACCAGAATGGTCAGGCAGGATTTCCCCTTAGTGAAGCCATGCTGGCTGTCACCAAGCACCTTGTTGTTTTTCATGTGCCTTAGCATGCTGTCAAGGGGAATGTACTCCTAGATTTTACCAGGCACAGAGGTGAGACTGACTGGTCTGTAATTCCCCAGGTCTTCCATTTTCCCCTTCTTGAAAATGGGGGTTATATTTCCCTTTTTCCAGTCATCGGGAACTTCACCTGACTGCCATGATTTTTCAAATACGATGGCCAGTGGCTTAGCAACTTCATTTGCCAGCTCCTTCAGGACCCGCGGATGGATTCCATCAGGTCCCATGGACTTGTGTGCGTTCAGATTTTGAAGATGGTCTCGAACCAGATCCTCTCCTACAGTGGGCCCAAGGTCTTCATTCTCACAGTCCCTGCGTCTACCTTCTAAGACGTGGGTGGTGCTGTCAGAGCCTTTGCCAGTGAAGACCGAGGCGAAGAAGTCATTCAGAACCTCAGCCTTCTCCAAATCCTGTGTAGCCAGTTCTCCCGAAAGCTTCCTCAGGGGGCCTATGTTGTCCCTAGTCTGTTTTTTGTTTGCTACGTACCTGTAGAATCCCTTCCTGTTATCCTTAACATCCCTGGCTAGGTTTAATTCTAACTGGGCTTTAGCTTTCCTAACCTGGTCCCTAGCTTCCCGGACAACATCCCTGTACTCTACCCAGGCCACCTGACCTTGCGTCCATTTTTCATAAGCCTCTTTTTTCCTTTGAATTTTCCTCAGCAGCTCCTTATCCATCCAAGGAGGTCTCCTGGCCCTTCTGCCACACTTCCTTCTAGTTGGGATGCAGCACTCCTGAGCTTGTAGCAGGTGATCCTTGAATATCAACCAACAGTCTTGGGCCCCCCTACCCTCCAGGGCTATATCCCATGGAACCTTACTAAGCAGGATCCTGAAGAGGCCAAAGTCTGCACTTTTGAAGTCCAGGGCAGTGAGCTTGCTGCACGCTCTTCTTACTGTCCTGGGGATCTCAAATTCGACCATCTCGTGATTGCTGCATCCAAGGCTGCCCTGGAGCGTCACATTTCCAAAGAGCCCTTCCCTGTTGGTGAGCACAAGGTCAAGCATGGCACCTCTCCTTGTCGGCTCCTCTATTACTTGCAGAAGGAAGTTGTCTTCCACACAATCGAGGAACCTCCTGGATTGCTTGTGCCGTGCAGTGCCATCTTTCCAACAGATGTCAGGGTGGTTGAAATCCCCCATGAGAACAAGGGCCTGCGAGCGTGAGGCTTTTCCTATCTGTCTGTAGAGTGCTTCATCCACAGGTTCTCCTTGATCAGGCGACCTGTAACAGATCCCCACAGTAATGTCTCCCACAGCTGTTTTCCCTTTAACCCTGACCCACAAACTCAAAGGGATTAGAGGGATTAAGAGTGATTAAGAAGAGTGAAGACTCTGCCTATATAAGTTAGTGTACAGTAACAATTCCCAATGATTTTTTTTATTTACTAATTAAACCATACTCGTGGCATTAAGCCTATTTTTCTAAAGAGCTGTTATGAGAAGACTGATATTTAACAGTAGAAGGATAACTGTCTGGTGTATTAAAGAACCTTTTGTACTCAGACATGCATTCATGGTTATTTAAAAATCTAGCTTTTTTGAATGAATGATGGCAATATTTTAGATATGGGAACAAATTTCTATGGAAGTAATTAAAGTTTTTTCATGGTTTTCAAAATATTTTGTAACAGAATCAGAAAATTGCCTGAATGATAAAGCAGTTTAGCATATCAGTGCAAGAATATCACAGGATAAATACATCATCCTTTTTAAAATTTTCATTACAGATATGGGCTTGATGGAAAATGCATGTCTGCTATCCTTTATTCAAGTTAATAAAATGAAGTTAAGTGAGGAGAAAGCTTTTTAAGAGGTTTTTTTTTTTTTCCTTGTCAGTACCAACAATACAATTCAAGGACTGTGGAACCTGATAGCATTCAAAGTTGCCATGTATGCAAAAAAGGAAATTTTTATTTCCCAGGGTTTTGGGTTATTTTTTAATCTTTATTTTTTTATTCTTTTTTTTTTTTTCAATGGAAGTTTGATTAAATTATTGATAGTGAAGTCTTCAATGGGTTTCATAAACCTGAAATATATCTGAAGTGTAACTTAAATCTGTAAAATTACAGGATACAACAAAACAAACTTAGTTCATAACTCAGACTTTTTGAACATTTTCAGGTCTAAATTCATATTACATATAGAGAAAGTATCATTAAAATCTTGACATTTACTGTTGATGTAGTTAAACGTCATATGGTATTTGCAGTATTCTCCATTCCAAGCATAGGGGAACTGCAAATGCCTCACTAACAGTAAATACCACACTGTGATAAATGTCAAGAATTTAATGGTTCACTGTAATCATTAAGGGATAGATTCTGATAACTTAGGGCAAAATGGGTAGCATCTTGCTCCATGAAGAATCTCACTGACTTCAGCAGAACTGTTTGTGATAATGTTTGGTAGAGAATGAACTAATCTTTGTAGAAATCTACTGCAAATTTAAAGTTGAATAACTGTTCATGCTGCTTCCTCATACACCCTTCAGCTTCACTTTAAGCTATTTTTTTTGTAACCTATTTCCAGAATAGGAAAGTCCATTAAGACATAGTCTCATGTAATGACTCTTTGATACAGTGTGGGAAGACATTTGAATATATGAAATACATTAGAACAGCACTGAACCTGAGCTAAAATTTCTCACGGTGGAATCATATATTTTCTTGGCCTCAGATACTGGGTTATACAACATATGTAGATTTTGACTAGTGTATTAGTTGTAAATGGCAAGGGACATTTTTGGGGGGGGAGGTGATGGAGGGCTGCAGGGGTGGTATCTGAGGGAGAAGATCAGCCAGCACCAGCCAGTTCAGCAATGGACCCACCACAGACCAAATGTGAGCCAGCTGGAGGATGTTGTGGCACCTTTGCGAAAAGAGAGGGGAGAAAATGATGGAGACAGGGAAGAGAAAGAAACAAGGTCAGAGGTGTAGAGGAGTAGGAGGTGTTCCATGGCACAGCAGGCACACCCCAAAGGGTCTGCAGTCTGTAGAAGAATGTGCCAGAGCAAGTACACCCCGCTAGAAACTTCCGTCCATAGATAAGCTCACATCAGAGCAGGCACAAGTCCATAAAGGTACTCTGTGACATGGAGGAGCCATGCCAGAGCATAAGAAACAAATAAAGAGCAGCAGAAGAAAAAAAAACAAGGAGATCAGGATTGTAAGAAAGAAATAGCTATGCCCTGATCCCAATATCCAGTGCTACTTGTTGCTTCACTGAAGGGACTGAGTGTAACCTGGTCATGGAAAAACTCAAGGTTAAGACAAGTTAACAGATAAAGCAATGTTGTATGCACAGGCAAAAGGGAAAAAAGGAATTCATATACTACGCCCCACAGACAGGCAGATGTTAGCCATTTCCAGGAAAGCATGGATTCATCCTGTGTAATAGTTTGAGATGATAGACGCCATAATTCCAACAGTCCTTGTTTTCCTCTTTCTTTCCCCCAGTTTTTATTGCTGAGCACAGTGTCATATGGTATAGAATATCACTTTGGTCAGCTGGAGCCAGCTCTCCCGGTTGTGTCTCCTCTCAACATCTTGCCCACCCCTAGCCTACTCACTGGTAGAGCATCATGAGAAACAAAGGAGGCCTTGATACACTTTGTAAACACTGCTCAGCAACAACTAATTTAACAGTTTTTTCAACAGTAACATTGATGAGCTCTTGCTTTGGTCACAAACCCAAAACACAGTGACATGAAAGCTGCTGTGAAGAAAATTATTCCAACCAAAGCCAGTATGAGCCCTTTGTTTCCCAATGCCAGAGCCAGTAATTAAATGTTTAGGTTATACTAATTGGCAATGCATGAAATTAAATTCCCCGAGTTAAGTCTACTTTGCCTATGACAGTAACTGGTGAGTGATTTTCCTATTTCCTTTTTAATCCAGAAGTTTTTACATTCTTGCTCTTCTTATCCTCTCCCAGTTCCTGCTAAGGAGAGGAGCAGTGGGTGAGCAAGTGATTGTGGGCGAGTTCGGCTGTTAATCAAGGCAAATTCACAACTGAAAATTAGCTCAAATTTTCCTTGTTTATGCTTGCTGCCAGTATAGCATACATCATAACTTTAGTGAGGTATAGATTCACAGAATAGTTAGGGCTGGAAAGGACTAAGATCATTGAGTTCCAAACCGCCTGCCATGGGCAGGGACGCCTCACACTAGACGATGTCACCCAGGGCTCTGTCCAACCTCGCCTTGGACACCGCCAGAGGTGGAGCATTTACCACTTCTTTGGGTAACCCATTCCAGTGCCTCACCACCCTCACAGTAAAGAACTTCTTCCTTATATCTAACCTGAACTTCCCTGTTGAAGTTTTAACTCATTTTCCCTTGTCCTGTCACCACAGTCCCTGATGAAGAGTCCCTCTCCAGCATTCTTGTAGGCCCCCTTTCAGATACTGGAAGGATGCTATGAGGTCTCTTCTCCAGGCTGAAGGGCCCCGACTTTCTCAGCCTGTCTTCATACACGAGGTGCTTCAGCCCTGTTATCATCCTCATGGCCTTCCTCAAAGGGCAAAGAAAGTGGTGTTGAATTCTGGTCTTTCCATCTGTCCTCATATGGTCTTGGGATTTGCTCTAAACTGATAATTCACCTGCTGGGTTCATTGATTTAGATTTAGCAGAAGTGCTTCTGAAATCCATCATCTGGGTGAGCATACTAACAATTTTCCAATTCCATGCTGAAAAAGTATGTAGAAATATAGTTGTTTGTTTTGTTCTCTAATACTTTGAGTTACATGCTAAGAAAATAACAGAATTTCAATGCTGGGATTATTGGTTTGACACTTAGTACAGTCACAATTTTTTGAATCAGAAACAAAGAAGGAATAGCACTCACTAGAAAATTGTGCGTTTTCAAAAGAGCTTTACTGTAGCCCTTGCAAGCCACAGGCTAACCTGTCCACCTTATCAAGTTGAAACATGGTATAAACATTTATGGGGAAAACAAAATAGATTTGTGTTTGCACTTCTGTCCTACTCCAAAATAAATTTTAAAAAGTATAGGTCCTTCTCCTGAAATCTTATAATGAAATATGTTTCAGTTTTCTGAAGCAATTGGAAAAGCAGCTTTTTATTTTTATTGTTTTGTCATCTATTTTTTTGTTTATAATAGAATTTCACTGACATGGTAAATTTCTGATGTGTTTTTAGACTGCCTTAGTAGTGAAAAGGAAGACTACTTAAATATACAGGATTTATTTATCTCGTTTTATCTTTATTCTTGTGATGTAACATAAGCATTATGTAAATTTGAAGTTACTTGTTCTCTGATATAAAAGCTAAACTCTCACTAATTTAAGAATGTTAGCCAAGTTTCTTTCTAGCTTTCTGTATTTCTAACTTCTATTTATATTGAAGATTAAAACTAAGAGTGCCCCAAGGTAATTGCTGCTGTGTAACGTCTTTACTAGTGAAATTCCCTAAAGAAAAGTGATCACAACTCTGCAGTTGTGCAGATCTGTAAGAAGACATGATCTTTCAACTCCAAGCTTCAAAACTGAAAGAGTAGCCTGAGTGTAATATTGAAGTTTAGGCCCTTGTTTACACCTTCTGTCTTATCTTCTGCATGAAAATATTATAAAACTTCCTTTCATTCTAGGAGTATACACTGTGTTATTCATCAAATATTATGCAATCAAGTACAAGAAGCATTAATGCAAAATAACGGTTGACATTTAGCACACACAAAAGTTGGTAAAGTCAGTGTTATGGTTCCCAAAGAAACCATATCTCATCTCTTGCATAAACATATTCTTTAATGAATGTGCACAAAGTGGCCGAATTATGGTTTCCATGGGAACAATATCTCTGGATATACATTTTTGTCATGTCTCTATGTAGAGCACTCAATAAGAAATCGCCTTTATTAATAACCTCAGTTTCTTGGACCCCAGTAAAACATTCATAAAACTGGCATGAACATTGTGAACAAAAACCAAGCGTTTCCCTTACACTTCTGCTTAAGATTTCAGAATCACAAAATTTTTTACAACTCTTAGTCTAAACTTCTCCTTTTGGTCTTAGTTAATGAGATTTTTGTCTATTTGCTGGAGTATCCCTGTGATTCTGATAGGACTATGGAGCTTTTATTGATCAAATATTCAAACACTCATTGTTAGATGTATCATATCATATATGTTAGACGATATAGGTGTATATTAGATGTATGCATTCATAGATGCAGTAAGATAGAAGAGGTTTCATAACTTTTGAAATTTAAATTGCGGCACTAAAATAGTTAATGCATGGATTGAAAAATACAAAAATTCAAACACTTTGATTTCACAGATTGAAGAGGACATGGATTAACAATTTGTTTAAAATAGGACAAATAACAAAGCACAGGCTGGTAATTTCCAGATGACAAGGAACAGGTAATAGTGCACTTGCAACAATAACAAGCAATTGTAATTTCAGGTTTGTATAATACATCAGAGAAAAGATAAATATTCAATCAGTATCCATGCAAAAAAACCATCATTAAAATCTTTGTTTCAGGGTTTTGGTATTTTTTTAGGAGGAAGTAGTTCTCTCAGTGTGTCATTGAACAACTAAAAGTTCCTTTTTTGCTCATGATTAGGGCTTTTTATAATTTTTATATTTAAAAAAATTGTATTAAAGATAACTATATGTAATGTATTCCAAAATCCTGTTTTCAAAGTCGTTTTTTTTTCAAGAGTGGATATATCAGTAGAGCCTATAGTAATAAATGAAGTTGTACTCTGTTTACATCTGCATTACTCTAATGTAACTATGAAAATTCTAACATAGATTTTTCTATTTTTGTAGTGTTCGGTTTTATTTTGGAAGTCAGTTTGTGAGGAGTGATGAGGAGATGGTGAAAGTTTTATTTCCTTCTCTTATGTGTTCAGCCTATCTGATGTAGTATTGAATGATTGATCTATTAAAAGCTTAATGTGTAATGCTTTTTTTGTGCAAGACAGAGTATGATATTATTTTTTTCCTCACATTCTCCAACCTTAGCCACTGTCATAACATTTAATATCTCCTATAGACCTGGAATTCATTTGGATCACACTAAGCATTATGATTACAATGTAGAGCAACTTAGATAGAATAATTTGGTTTGTATCTTTTAGCTGGTCTTGGAATGCTTAGAGTGATTCCAAATGTTAACAGTGGCTAAAGGAGGCATCTTTTATTAAGAAACATCTATATTCACAAAAAAAAACAACAAAAAACAGAAAAACAACAACAAAAAAACCCTCACAAAAACCCCAAAAGAACAACAAACCACAGTTAAAAAAAATCAATACCTTATTTTGAAATTCTTCACATTATTTTTTCCTTATGGAAGGTATGTAAGTGGAACACAGAAGTTGTTTTGTTGAAAACATCTGAAACCTCTTACAGCATAACATCTTATAAATAAAATCATGCAAGTTTGCTGATGACACAAAACTGGGAGGAGTGGCTGACACACCAGAGGACTGTGCTGCCATTCAGCGAGACCTGGACAGGCTGGAGAGTTGGGCGGGGAGAAACTTGATGAAATTTAACAAGGGCAAGTGTAGAGTCTTGCATCTGGGGAAGAACAACCCCATGTACCAGTACAGGTTGGGGGTTGACCTGCTGGAAAGTAGTGAAGGGGAAAGGGACCTGGGGGTCCTGGTGGATAGGAGGATGACCATGAGCCAGCAATGTGCTCTTGCGGCCAAGAAGGCAAATGGCATCTTAGGGTGCATTAGAAAGGGAGTGGTTAGTAGGTCAAGAGAGGTTCTCCTCCCCCTCTACTCAGCCTTGGTGAGGCCGCATCTGGAATATTGCGTCCAGTTCTGGGCCCCTCTGTTCAAGAAGGACAGGGAATTGCTTGAAGGAGTCCAGCGCAGAGCCACAAAGATGATTAAGGGAGTGGAACATCTCCCTTATGAGGAGAGGCTGAGGGAGCTGGGTCTCTTTAGCTTGGAGAAGAGGAGACTGAGGGGTGACCTCATCAATGTTTACAAATATGTAGAGGGTAGGTGTCAGGATGATGGAGCTAGGCTTTTTTCAGTGATATCCAGTGATAGGACAAGGGGCAATGGGTGTAAACTGGAACATAGGAAGTTCCACGTTAACATCAGGAAGAACTTCTTTACTGTAAGAGTGACAGAGCACTGGAACAGGTTGCCCAGGGGGGTTGTGGAGTCTCCTACACTGGAGATATTCAAGGCCCGCCTGGACAAGTTCCTGTGTGATGTACTGTAGGTTACCCTGCTCTTGCAGGGGGGTTGGACTAGATGATCTTTTTAGGTCCCTTCCAACCCTTGGGATTCTGTGATTCTGTGATTCTGTAGTATTCTTGCCAATACCGTTTTCAGGATAATGTTTTTTACTGTGGAAAAGTAAAGTGCTTAAGGTGCCTAAGTTGTGTGTGTCCTTCAGTTATGAATTGTGTAGCTGAGCAGACATAAATGTATAAGAAAGCATAATTACATAACTAGATGTTCTGAAATGTCCAGTTCTGCTGATTTGATGCAAGTTGTTAGTCATGAAAAATGCCTTTTTATCATAATCAAATGAAATGATAGAATGCATCCTAGAAAATCAACTTAACTGATGTTTGCTCTTGCACAATTGCTACATAATTTATGGAGATGGCAGATAGATAGCTTGACAGCAAATTGATACTTAGACAAATCTGTTTCATATAACTGCAGTTAATCAAGTTGCTCTCTGACTCTGTTGAACGGAATGTTAGCTGTTGTAATCCCTAAAGAAATTAGGGAACCAAAGTTATTTTAAAAAATGTCCAAAGCATGCAACCTCTTCCAAATGCTATTTGTCTGAATACTCAAAATGAACAATCTCTCCTTTAAATATCACATAACAATAACATAGTCTGTCTTTCACTCCCTTTGGAGGAAAATAAATCTCGTTTACCTGTCTGTGCTGGTTCTTCATCCTAATTTTGTCATCCCTTGGAGAAATCAACCTTAAAATATCTATTAAAGCCCCAGGATCTTTCTTATTTAAATAAAATAAGAGGTTTACAGGAAGCTTTGGAGAGAATGAAAAATGTCCTTGATGCTTTCCTGAATTAATAAACTCAGTTCCATTCTGTCAGTAGTACTGCAGCATAGTTATTAGAGTTTTGGGTTTGGGTTTTTTTTTTAGGTATCTATATCTCTAAACACAAAAATGATATGCATTTTGCACTTTTTTCAGTTAGAACGAGTATTTATGAAAGCGCACACAGATTTTAGAATGTCAACTAAGAATCCAAATCCAAATACCAATACCATATCTATGATTTAAAAGACATTTAAAAAAACAATACTTTTAAAATTAGTTCAAATACTAATTTAAAAACATAAGAGTTTATTGACTTGTCAAGAGTGGAAATCCTAATGAGGATGCTATCCTGAATTTCTCTTACTTTAAATTTATTATAATGCCATTTTTTAAAGTATGGAATTCTATGCCTATATACAATGTTTGAAACATATATTTCTTTTTTATATACTGTCATATATTTCAGATTAATTTGGTATGTAATGATTCGGAGAAAACTCCAGGAACAAACTTGCCAACAAAGTTTTCAAGCTGACAAGCAGGTATTCTTTATTGCGGCGCCGGGAGAAACCAGGGATAGCTCCTCCTAACGTGTGTCTCTCTGTTGCTCCACAAGCTGTCCTTATATAGTCCCTGGTCATACATACATTACGTCATTTTCCAGAAAGTTCCCCGCATGCGTACAGAATTGTGGTGGTGGTCTCTGAGGGTCGTTTACTTCTTCCAACAATCTTCATCACTTCTGGCAGCCTTTGGAGCATGCGCCGTAGATGCTCATACCAGTTTAATTGGTTCGTTAGCACAGGAGACATAATAATCCTCCTATCCTCCTACTTATCAGTTAGTTTAACTGTAGCCCATCCTGGACACCTGCCATTCCCAGATACTCCTTATCCCTGTTCCTCTAGACCGTTTTTCTTAAAACTCTGTCAACTGTAACTATTTATCTTGTACAAGAATGCTCAGTGTATTCTCTAGCTGCACTCTATTTTTTTTCTCTGTATCATGCACTTTAGTAATTTTCCATTGCTACTGTTACAAAGCCATCAAACTTAACATTACTTAAAACTGATTCTAAAGGTTTATATATTCCATTTTGTGATTTTCTGTCCCCCTTGTTTCAGTAAAAATGTGTTGTCTGTCGCATTGTTGCATTGGCTATTTCTTGTATTATGAGAAAAATCAGATTAAAAGAGAAAGTGGGTTGAAATAGTTGTCAACAAGAACTTTTTACCTTAGCTTTGGAGCATGGAGAAAAACAGTGAGAGTTCTAAGAAGCTAGAAAGCAGTTGCATGGCAGATCTTTATCTGGAAAATCATGTGGGATTAGATTCTTGAATTTTAATTGAAAAAGAAATATTCACAGTTGGTTTTTAATTTGTAAAGAAAAACTCAAACTTGAAAAGAATCACATCTATAATTATATAGTTCTTAGAAAAAATTGGTAAATGCCTTAATGATTAAAATATAAATTTGGAAGGTAAGAGTTTGGATTTGCTTTTACTTATCAGTAGATCTAATCTATATGCTTCATGGAAATGTCCTAAAAGCCAGACCAAATGTGTGTAATGCACTGAAAGATGTTCCTTCACTAACTCTACTGTTCCTGGGTTGCTCTGCACTTAAGATTGTGAAAGTTCTCAAAGCAGAGGGAGGTGGTAAAGGCAGGACTGAGTTCAGTTTCTGATCTCATTATTTTAAAATAGAATCAAAACAAAGTAAAAAAAAGGGAAAAACAAAATCTGCTTCTGATAAATCTGCTCTCTTTCTCTAATCAAATTTAGCTTTTTTTAATGAAAAGTCAACATATTCAGGATGGGGAATGTAGTTCCTCTCACATTAGAAATGTAGTTGCTGAGGGTGTGCTTGATCCCACTGCCTGTGTCTTTGATGAATTACTGGGCCCCATAAGGACCCTTGAGTGACACCACTTGTTACTACTTTCCACTTGGACATTGAGCCATTAAGTGTAACTCTTTGATACAGCCAAGTCCTTATACATCTAGCAGTCCACCGTCAAACCCATATTTTTCCAGTGGGTGGCCAGAATATTGTGAAGGGGACAGCAGCAAAGGCCTTACAGAAGTCGAGGTAGATGTAATAAGTAGCTCTTCTCCTGTTCACTGAAGCAGGTACTCAGTTGTAGAAGGCCACTAGATTAGTCATGTACAATTTGGCTTTGGTGAAGCCATGCTGGCTGTCTCTGTTCACCTGTATTCCATATGTTTCAACAAGACTCCCAGGAGAATCTACTCATGATTTTAACAGGCACAGAGGTGAGACTGCCTGGTTGGTAGCTCCCAAGGGTATCCCTTTTTAAAAATGAGGATGATATTCCCTTTTCTTTGGTCATCAGGGAATTTACTGACTGACATGACTTTTCAAATGTGGAGAGTAGCTTAATGACTACATCAATCGATTCCCTCAGGACCTTAATAAATTTAAATAACTTAAGCCAAAGCATAGCTTGTTTTCAGATGCCAGCAAGCCTTCAGTGTGAACCTAATTACAAAACCATAAATATCAGAGAATTTGAATGTAAAGCATATTGCCAAACAGCCAACATAATAATGAAATCTGGCAATCTATGAACACATAACTTTTGGCCCCAAATCTTCTACTGAAATAACTCTGGCTTTAACTGTATTTTCCTTTGACACTCTTTAGCCAGAGAGATATTTAGACTATTTAGACTAGCCACCATGCACCAGTAAGTGCTATGTGCCTGCAGACAGACCAGTCTGATGTTGTTAAAAAGTTTGCATAAAAATTAATTTCTACTTTCTTTTCCTTTTGTGAAGGCATAGCCTGGAATTTATCTGTTTAATATGATGTCATTTTTCATGGAACATTTAGGAATTTAATTACATTTAAGGCTTCTAGCTCTTTCCCAAATGTGATTGAAATGTGATTTTGAGCCCAGAGATCAAAAATAACTTGAAGATATTATACAATACAGAAAGTTGTGTTACTAAATTGTCTTATCAAAACACTCATATAGGTAAGTATCAGATAAAGGGAAATATAACCCCCATTTTCAAAAAGGGGAAAATGGAAGACCCGGGGAATTACAGACCAGTCAGTCTCACCTCTGTGCCGGGTAAAATCTTGGAGCACATTCTCCTGGAAGGTATGCTAAGGCACATGAAAAACAACAAGGTGCTTGGTGACAGCCAGCATGGCTTCACTAGGGGGAAATCCTGCCTGACCAGTTTGGTGGCCTTCTATGGGGCTACAGAACTGATGGACAAGGGTAAAGCAGTTGGTGTCATCTACCTGGACTTGTGCAAAGCGTTCAACACCGTCCCACACGACATCCTTCTCTCTAAATTGGAGAGATATCAATTTGATAGATGGACTACTTGGTGGATAAAGAACTGGTTGGATGGCAGCACACAAAGAGTTGTGATCAATGGCTCAATGTCCTGCTAGAGACCAGTAGCGAGTGGTGTCCCTCAGGGATCGGTGTTGGGACCGGTCTTGTTCAACATCTTTGTTGGTGACATGGACAGTGGGATTGAGTGCACCCTCAGCAAGTTTGCCGATGATGCCAAGCTGTGAGGTTCGGTTGATACACTGGACGGAAGTGATGCCATCCAGAGGGACCTTGACACGCTTGTAAGGTCGGCTGATACCAACCTTATGAAGTTCAAGCATGACAAGTGCAAGGTCCTACACCTGGGTCAGAGCAATCGCAGTCATACCTACAGATTGGGCAAAGAAGAGATTCAGAGCGGCCCTACAAAGAAGGACTTGGGGGTGCTGGTCGATGAGAAAATGAACATGAGCCAGCAGTGTGTGCTCACAGCCCAGAAAGCCAACCGTATCCTGGGCTGCATCAAAAGGAACGTGACCAGCAGGTCGAAGGAGGTGATCCTGCCCCTCTACTCTGCTCTTGTGAGACCTCACCTGGAGTATTGTGTGCAGTTCTGGTGTCCTCAACATAAAAAGGACATGGAACTGCTGGAACAAGTGCAGAGGAGGGCCACGAGGATGATCAGGGGACTGGAGCACTTCCCGTATGAAAATAGGCTGAGGAAGTTGGGGCTGTTCAGCCTGGAGAAGAGAAGGCTGCATGGAGACCTCATAGCAGCCTTCCAGTATCTGAAGGGGGCCTATAAGGATGCTGGGGAGGGACTCTTCATCAGGGACTGTAGTGACACGACAAGGGGTAATGGGTTAAAACTTAAAGAGGGGAAGTTTAGATTGGATATAAGGAAAAAGTTCTCTACTGTTAGGGTGGTGAGGCACTGGAGTGGGTTGCCCAGGGAGGTTGTGAGTGCTCCATCCCTGGCGGTGTTCAAGGCCAGGCTGGACGAAGCCTTGGGTGACATGGTTTAGTGTGAGGTGTCCCTGCCCATGATGGGGGGGTTGGAACTAGATGATCCTGAGGTCCTTTCCAACCCTAACTATTCTATGATTCTATAAGCACACTTTTTATGTTGGAGCTTAAAAGGACATGACAAAAACGAAAGTTGTATGAGGAACCTTTTTCAAGGTTATGTTGGACAGGGCCTTGAGTGGTATGGTCTAATGTGAGCTGTCATATCCATGGCAGGACAGTTGGAACTACATGATCTTATGGTCCTATCCAACCTTAAGCATTCTCTGATTCTATAACCTAAATAAATATTTGCATTGGTGTCCTGTTTTTGTTATCTAATTTTTCCTTGCCAGATAGGAAAAAAAAAAAAAAAAAAAGGAAGTTATTGAAAGAAATGGATAAAATACTAAAAATCTGCTGAGAAAAATACTTTGTACCACATACTTGATTTGGGATATAGGATGTATTATCGCTTTGACACATAGTAACACTTTCATTGATAGAAGCAGTTCAGTTGTGGTTCTCCATTATGTGTTCTACTGCTTTTTGAAGTTGTCTATAATTTCACACTGAGTTTCTTTAATTGGATCAACTGGAAGACTTATTTAGCCAGAAAAACTTGTTCATCTCTGTTAATTCCTTGTTTTCCAAACTGCACCCCCGTAGAACCTGGCTAAAACTAAAGGATTAACTGAAATTAAGCCAACTCAGCGATGAAAACTGGAAGAATATTGGCAGAAATTGTACCCAGCTTACTTGGTTTGACAATAAAAATAATGTTAACTACTATACAAATTTTGTCATGAAACTGCTGTTTATTCTACATAAATTTGTACAATTTATAAAGGTAGCAGCTGGTAACTATTGCTAAAGCTCTTGAAAACCTAACTGGGAATATTAAAGGAAACTGGACTTAATTCAAACACTGATTTGTGGGTTTATTTGTTTGTTTCCCTTAAATATTTTATGAATCACTGCATTTCTTAATGAATAAACTGATGCTGATGAGTTTCTGGAAAAGCAGCTCAAAAATTTGAAATGATGAAAATTTACAAATGGTACACATGAAAGAGTAGTGTATCTCAGAATAACAGAGGCAGTATCACATATTTACTCTAATGATTGGCACAATAATGTATTTTAGGAAAAAAAGCAGAACAAATGGTGACCTCCATCAGGCAGTTGTCTGACATTTGAGAAAGGCTTATTCTCACATCTACGTATTTTGTTGATGACCAATTTTGTAATACAATTTCATCTCTCTCTCCTGCTATTCTACTCATTTGCAAAATTATTTTTAGCTATTAGATGGGTAATTTCTAAGCTAGTTACTTGGAAGGAAGATTGCAGGTGGGTGCTGTTTGATAAGTGCAAGCAGCTGGTTTATAAACAGTATGAATCTCATGGATGTGTAAATGCCTGTTTATGAAATTCTTCCAAAGATTTTTACCATCACAGACCATAGTGACATAAATACTACGTGTATCTATCTCCTATGTACAGTGGTGGGTGAAGTTGTGACAGTGACATACTTTTTTAGAAACACTACTTCTAGAATTACCATTCATAAGTAACAGCAATAAAAGGAGAAGATAATTTTATTGCTCCTTCAAGAGTCAGGATCAGAAAAGAGACTAATAGGAATGAAATTGTGGTGGGAGTTTATTGCAGACTACCTGATGAGAGAAAAGTAGTAGATGAAGCTTTCTTAAGCAACTTCAAGAAGTTTCTATATCACTGACTCTGGCTCTTATGGGGAAATTTTCCCTCACTGGTATCTGCTGAAAGGGTGAAAACAGTGAATGCAAGCAGTCACAAAGATTCATGGAAGGTATCAGAATCACGGAATCACAGAATGGTTGAGGTTGAAAGAGACCTCTGGAGATGATTTGGTCCACTCCACTGTTTCTGAGCAGGGTCACCTAGAACAGGTTGCACAGAACTATGTCAAGACAGCTTTTGAATATTTCCAAAGATAGAGATTCATTTCCTTCTAATTAAAAGTTATCATGGATAACATTTTGACACAGGTATTGACTTGTGCAACCAAAGGTGACGAATAGTTCAATCTGCTGTCCAGTAAACAGCTGCCAGTAGCAACCATAAAATATTGGAGTGAGGAAGGCAAGTATAGGCTTGGATATCAGGAGATAAGGCTTCTGCTTTGTCAAGAAAGTGGTAAGTGGAAGGGGAGGTAGCTTTGCAGAGAAAAGGAGCCCAGGAAAGCTGTCAGGTCTCTAAGGGCAGAATCCTCCAAGGGTAACACCAGCTTCTCTTACTGAAGGTGAAAATTTTACCATCTGCCCATCTTTAGTTTCAAGAATCAAATATTAATAGCTCCAGAATTGTACTTGTATTCCAGATAAAAAAATGAGATAGGAATTGAACACTAAACAGAAATGGTATTTGTGTGGGGGTTTTGTTTTGCTTGGTTGCTTTTTTTTTTTTTTTTTTTTAATGAATTGAATTTATTGACTGGAATTTTGAAGTCATTGTTATTAAAAGACAAATTATACTGTATCCTGTAACTAATAAGGTAGAGTTAGCAGTTCAGGTTTTGCATAAATGAATGACATAGAGATAAATAATTTTACTATTATACTGTCATCCAAAATTATTGTGTAGAGACTAGTAAACAAAATCTAGTCTGACTACCACTGCCAGCCTAGTTGCCTCTTAATGTTCCTTATTCCAATGTAAGACTATATCTCAATCCACTGATCCTTAAAAGGGCTGTTCATTCTTCAGTGTAAAAGATAGTTTACGTTCACAGCCTTGGCCTTCAAATTTTGTTTTTTGACAATTCATGCCAGATGATAATATATTTAAAGATAAAATCCCAGTTTAGCGTGAGTGCTTATTCTTTTTTTTTCTATGTTTAATGCATTTCCAAACACAAAATAAAGAGAACAAAACCAAACAAATAAACAAATGCTATAAGGAATGCAGTCTTACATACAGTCTTATAAAAATATCTGAGGCTTTAAAGATGTTAGGCTGCATCTCATTTGAATAGAAGGGTGATAAAGAAGATACTCCTTAATATCAAAATATACAACTTGTTTTATCATATTAATTTCATAGCAGTTGTTGAGTCCATTAATGAAAATTCTTTCCTGTTGATTTTGGATTTCTATAGATAATTTAAATAAGATTTAATAGTACAAAGTCAGTCTGAGTTACAGGAGTCTGTGTAACTATAGCACCAGTGACTGGATTGAGTGGAGGTTGTGAGTGAACATGCGATAACTATAGCAAAAATCAAGCTGGACTAGCTGATGGGAGGAACAGGAGGAGGCCTGGACAGCTCTGTGAGCATGTGTTTTTGCATGAACAAATGTCTCTACCAGCAACTGGAGGGAGGCTGCAGCTTCTAGGAATAATATGTCCCAGTGCCAGCAACTAGGGAGACTGGGATCCAAGGAGCAGCCACTGGACAAGCAGAGTATTTGAGCCCAGCTGCTGAATGGACCCACTTGTACATATGTACATACATAGTATATTCTCACTATTGGAAATCCATCCTGCTCAGCAAGAGAAGGGAGCGAGACAGGGCCATTGGTGCTGCCTGTGTTGTGTGCATGCTGAGAGTGTCTGTCTGTGTGGCAGGTGATGTGTATATGTGTAGAATCATAGAATAGTTAAGGTTGGAAAGGAACTTAACATCATATAATTCCAATGCCCCTGCCATGGGCAGGGACGTCTCACACTAAACCATGTCACCCAAGACTCTGCCCAACCTGGCCTTGAACGCCGCCAGGGATGGAGCATTCACAACTTCCCTGGGCAACCCATTCCAGTGCCTCACCACCATCATAGTAAAGAACTTCTTCCTTATATCTAACCTAAACTTCCCCTGTTTAAGTTTGAACCCATTACCCTTTGTCCTATCACTACAGTCTCTAATGAAAAGTCCCTCTCCAGCATCCTTGTAGGCCCCCTTCAGATACTGGAAGGCTGCTATGAGGTCTTCATGCAGCTTTCTGTATTACATAATGTGCATATGTGTATAGGTACATATGTGTGGTGTACATGTATGCTTTCTGTGCATGTGTCAGCTGGGAATACATATAGCCTCACAACTGGTTGAACTTGGGGACGTGGAGCTGTGGCAGTCCAAACTCTCTTTGGCTGTTGGATCCAGCATGATATATTTTCCTCTACTTTTGAAGTACACCTATATTTCTATTTCTTGATTATCAGATTTTAACAGTATGCTGGCCTGGATTTCCCCATGTGGGAAGATTGCTAGATAGTACAGTGATACGCCCACAGTCTCTATATCAAATTTTTCTTACAATGAAAAGCATTTTGTGTATAGTGAGGGGAAAAGAAAAGCTGGGCAACTTTCCCTTTAGCTTTCTACTTAGAATGAACCCAGGATCCAGTTCCAAGCTCCAGCTAGGAAAGATATCTATCTTGACCCAGGGCTTCAAGGTTCCCCAGTTTAGACTACGTGTCTCAAAAATTTAGGGTATGTATGTTTGGGGTTTTCTGGTCTCATTATATTACCCCAATATGATAGCTTTCCTGGAAAGCTTAACTTTCATCTACAGATAATATGGAAAAAAAGTTTCCTTCTTGTACGTATGAAAAATAATGAGACCAGTAAAGAAAATCTGATATTAAAAAACCTCATGTTTTGTTATTACTGCATTTTCACTGCCTCTGTTGACTCATGGCACAGTACCTATCACAATGCAACATCAATGATGTGAGCCATTGTGAGGTACTATAATGAAAACAGTAAACTTAACAATAATAATAACAAAATTAATTTAAAAATTCCTTACTCAGTAATACCTTAAGGAGTACAACATAATTAAAATTTCCTTAATAAGGATGCTATATTTTATCTGCATGAGTTTATTGCTTAGACTATTTCTTAAGAGTTATGGATACTAAGAATTGTACTCTTATAGATTAATAGCTAGATCTAATGTTAACATCATATGGTTTTCACCAGGGAACTATAAAATTTGAGGAGGAGGTTATAATGAGGTAGAGAGCTACTATGTGTATTATTTACTGTATGCTACATGGTGACATTACCAATCTTGTACATAAACAAAGATGTACTCATTCTTTTGTTGTCTAGAACAAACTGAATGTGTGAGAGAGGCTGATGCAGCTTGGGCATTGCCAGGACTACCTGTGGGAGATTTAAACTGCCCTAGGAAGTGTGAGCAACTGGGGATGCCGTGAACAGAACATTAAAACAGGGATCAAGAATGCACAGCAGTTTGAGTAGAAGTTCATGTGAAAAGGGCCATGCTCCCTGATTATAGGCCAGCAGCCCAGGGAAAAGGTCTGGGTGTCTGCCATAATGGTTGGCATTTGCCTTGGAGTAACAACCAGTTTTTCTACAGAGAAAGCCCCTGAGATGTCTGATACTTCCACCCAGATGAAACTGGTAAGAAAGGAGACTTCAGTATAGTATATATATAGATAGCAGGTTGCAGTGAGTGCCCAGACCCTTCTTCTGAAGAGAGGATAAGTACCTGCAAAAGATGTGCACAGGTTGGGCATCTGTTACATAAGTGGCCAAGTTGCAGGAAACACCTAAAAGGATGCACAGTATTACAGGGGCCAAGATGAAGATAGGTAAGTGGTTTCAAAACCATGTTCCTATAGCAGACATCACAGAGAACGAGGCACCTGGGCCCCTGGTGACTCACCAAAGCAGGACTCTGCTTCAGTCCCCACCCTCCAGCATTACAACTAAAACCAAGTATGAATCTTTAACAGCTGTAGACACCCATGAGCAAGGTCTGTAAGGAAAAACTGTACCAGCAGCACACAGTGAATATCACAAAAAGAAATTAAAAGCACATGTAGTGGGTGACACTGCATTAAGGGCACTGAGGTGTCCGTTTGCCAGCATGACAGGGAGTCATATAAGATATACTTCTTCCTGGGATATAAGCTCTAAGATGTTGCCAAAAGGGTGCCACAACTTGTCAAGAACACAGAGCACTGTCCACTGCTACCCTTTCAAGAGGGCTTGAGTGATAGCACAAGCTGGAACCTGGGCAGAATCAAGAAAGACTGTAAAGCCTTGAGAGTGCAAGTGAAAAGCATTGGTTCCCAAGCTCTCTTTTCTTCCATTTTACCAGTTGGAGGAAAGGACGCAGCCAGAAATGAATGTATAATGCACATCAGCTCTGGCTGGTGCTGTCATGAGGGTTTTGGCTTTTATGACAAAGAGACATTCTTCTGTGACTACAGCCTTTTAGAGAGGGATGTGATCTACCTTTCTAGAAGAGTCAGAGGAATCTTCGGCAGCAGGCTGACAAAGCTGGTGTGGAGAGCATTAAATTCAGGTGGAATGGACCAAAGTAGCAACACTCACACTGTTACAGACAGCTGGGGAATAAGTGAGGTCAACCAGAGCAGCAACAAATGTTTCTTAACTGCATCCCAAGACAAGAATCAGAAGACCAACCATCTCCAGTGTATGTGTACCAATGCACACTCTTAGGAGTTCCAGGAAAAAACTGGAGCTCCATGACCAGTCAGAAAGTTACAATATCATAGAATCATAGAATAGTTAGGGTTGGAAAGGACCTTAAGATCATCTAGTTCCAACCCCCCTGCCATGGGCAGGGACAGCTCACACTAAAACATGTCACCCAAGGCTCTGTCCAACCTGGCCTTGAACACTGCCAGGGATGGAGCATTCACAGCTTCCTTGGGCAACCCATTCCACTGCCTCACCACCCTAGCAGGAAAGAATTTCTTCCCTATATCCAGTCTAAACTTCCCCTGTTTAAGTTTTAACCCATTACCCCTTGTCCTATCACTACAGTCCCTGATGAAGAGTCCCTCCCCAACATCCCTATAGGCCCCCTTCAGATACTGGAAGGCTGCTATGAGGTCTCCATGCAGCCTTCTCTTCTCCAGGCTGAACAGCCCCAACTTCCTCAGCCTGCCTTCATACAGGAGGTGCTCCAGTCCCCTGATCATCCTCGTGGCCCTCCTCTGCACTTGTTACAGCAGTTCCATGTCCTTTTTATATTGAGGACACCAGAACTGCACACAATACTCCAGGTGAGGTCTCACGAGAGCAGGGTAGAGGGGTAGGATCACCTCCTTTGACCTGCTGGTCACAAGAATAACTGAAACATGGTGGAAAACCTCACATGGCTAGAGTATCATGATGGTTGGTTATAGGCTGTTTTGTAAAGACAGGCAGCGAACAGGAAGTTGTGCTCTATGTTAAGAACCTTGAATGTGTAGAAGACTGCTTCTTCATGGAAATGTTAGATATGCCCATCAGGAGTGACAAACTGCTGGGCTTGCTGCTCACAAACCAAGAAAACCTTCTTTGTATTATTTTGGTTAGTGATAGCCTTGGCTGCAGTGTTCACAATATTGTGGAGTTTGGGATCCAGCTGAGCACCCTGAAGTTTGCAATTAAGACAAAGTTTTTAGCAAACTTCAGCTCACCAACAGGATGTGGGGTTGCAGCAACAAGGTCATCACCAGCAGAGATGAAGATATCATTATCCCACTCTACTCAGTGCTTGTCAGGTCACACCATGCCCTACAAAAAAGATGTGGAGAAGGGCCACAAAGATGATCAAAGGACCCAGAAGCCTGCCATATGACAAAAGGCTGGCAGAACTGGGTTGAAAAATAAAAGGCTCAGGGAAGACCTTATCACCACATTCCTGTATTTAAAGGGTGGTTACAAAGAAGATGGAAACTCCCTTTTTACAAGGATTCACATGGAAAGGATGAGGGGTAACGGGTGCAAATTACTCCTGGGAAGATTCCGACAGGGCACACGGGGATGATTTTTCATAATGAGAACAATTATCCACTGGAAATCCAGGGAAGTGATGGATTCTCCAGTGTTGGAGACTGTTAAAATTCAGCAGGAAAGGGTGCTGCGCCATGTAATTTAGACTGCTTTTACCCAGAAAGTTTGGACCAAATGATCTTTAAGGTCCTTTCCAACCTTGCATTCTGTGGTTCTATCATTTGCTAAATAATTTGCTGTATTGAGAAGGCTCTGGAGAGACCTTAGAGCAGTCTTCTGGTACCTAAAGGAGGCTTACAAGAAAGCTGGTGGGGGGCTTTTTGTGTGGGCATATAGGACAAGGGGGAATGGCTTCAAACTGAAAGAGGGTACCTTTAGATTACATATTTGGAAGAAAGTCTTTACTGTGATGGTGGTGAGGCACTGGAAGAGGCTGCCCAGAGCAGTTATGAATGCCCCATTCCTAGAAATGTTCAAGGCCAGGTAAGATGGAACTTTGAGCAACCTGCTTTAGTTGGGAGGTTTCCTGCCCATGGCGGAAAGCTTGGGACTAGAACATCATTAGGGTCCCTTCCAACCGAAACCATTCTATGTTCCTATGATTTTATAGTAAATTCAGAAATAACTCCAAGACTTTCTACTAATACCAAAAGTCCAAACATTTTTTTGTTTAAGATGATGTGAGTCAACATAGCATTTTCAGATATTATGGCTATTCCAACTAAAAATTAATGAATCAGCTTGGATAAATCATAAGATAAACTAGCCTTGGTTCATTCCTTGAAGTAAATTCCTGTTGACATTTGGAAATGTCATAACATTTTCATATTTTCAAACCTGTTTTTTCTGGTCTTGATTACTACTTTGGGATGGTCAAACCAGGGTATTGTGAAGGAATCTGACTTTAAAATGTTCTGTGTTCCTATACCCTGAAATGAACCTGTTATTTCAAACAGGCACAAGTAGATAGAGCATGAAAATGTTGTTTTCACCCTCCCAAGAATTCCCTGCTGTGCATCAAGATGGATGTCAGAACTTTCAAGATTCGGGCAGGTCAAGGCACCCACAGAGGAAAAAAGTTTGCTTCATGGCCCTCATCCACAGCCAAGCAGGTGTGTATTTGAAGTTGACTTTTTAATCCCATACAACCTATTCCACATGCTGAGGATACTCTTTCTTCTCTTTTTGAATTGAAATATGGCCCATATTGTACATGAAGAAGTTTCTAATATTAACTACTTAAAACTTACAATTTAATACATTTGTATTTTTTTACAAGATTCTGATACTTTCTCATCTCAAGAGAAATTTCCATACTTAAGGCACCTAAACCATCAGTTTTAGTCAGCTTTTCATAGTTTCCAAAGTTATTTGAAAAGGAAATATTCTGTTCAGATCTGTTCAAATTTTCCTTGTGAATACAGATATGAGTATAGATGAGTGTGAGCTCCACTAATGCTTTTCCAAATCTTGGCTACAGTACAGGTGAGAGGTATGGTGGACCCAAGGGAAGCCCTGTATCTAAAGCCAGTTTGGTGCCTTAACCATGTGTCAGTCATCTTTTCATCAAACTAAATGAAGAATTGTTTCTCCTAAGTTTGCTGGAATCCTGGTTCCTACTTTATACAGAGTTTGAAAACTAAGTAAGCTTTTAATAAAACCTGATTTTTGTATGTCCAGATATTGGGATTGTTTGTTGGTTTGCTAGACTTTTTCGGAAGCAAGAACAGACCTGTGTAAATTCAGGCCTGTATGCTGCGCTCTAAACTGAAGTTTTATTTGGTCTAAAGGAAGAATTTTTCCTCTTATATTTCCACTTGATTTTTTTTTCCTTATTTTTACAGGACTGTAACCAATTAAAATTGTTTTCTTATCAGTGGCCCAAAGGGCTGGACCTTTACAGTTAGGATTCATAAGCAGTCTTGCATGGGTGTAAGTTTTATTTTCATGGGAAATAAATGGCTTGTGGTACAGAAGTCTCAAGGTGTTTATAATACAAAACCAAGAATTAATGTAGTGCAGATATAGAGGCCATATTCCTTGGCTTTTTACCAAGTTTAAGGGAAGAGAAAGAGACAATGTACTTATCAGCCTCAAACAGATATAAGTTGGAGAGTTTTCCATCATTATGTTAACTTCTGGATGGAAATGATTGATAACAAAATTTGAAGACACAATATAGCATGCATACATTGTATCTGAAATACTTATTTTTCAGTAAATGGAATATAATGGCTAGTTCAGAATCACTTTTAAAAAAACACAGACCAAAACAAAACCTGTCATTTTATAGGCTCGTGGTGATAAAAGATGGTTAGGGAGCCATTGGACTGTTGGCTTACTTTTCTTGAAACCTTAGAAAACTGAAGGTGCTTCCTAGAAATATTGTGTTGTCAGGACACCATGTCTGAATATAGACAGAATAACTCCCTCATCTGAAATTAAAACAAACAATCAAAAACACAACAAAACAAACACAAAACCCCAGTGTATGTACGTATTAGTAAAGAACTCTTCCTAAAAAAATTTGCAATTCATTTTAGTCATCTATCAGCTAATTACCTATATTCTATCTCTGTGTTAATTGAAGACCTCTTCAGCGGGATCTCATCAGTTTATCATCTTTCCAGTGCAGTATTAACATGCTGACTGTAAAAGGATCCTGTATGGGAGCCTAGAACTACCGTGAACGAGATGATTAACTTTTCAGGTTTTAAGTTAGGTGCATTGTTCTTATCACTTTCAATCCTTCCAAAATCAGGTATTGAAGATGATCAAGAAGACTAAAACACAGGTAGCACTGATAGATGTGAACAGCTTTTTCTCTTCTATAGGAGGGACACAGACAACACAATCTCCCAGATGTTTTCAGCATAAAATGGCTTCTGAATAACGGGATAATCCTGTCTTCTTTCTAAAACCCACGCGAGGCTGTGAGAAAATGAATCTCTTCCAGAACCTTCATAATGAGCGGGTAAATGTAAATTCTCCTTTACAGAAAAATAAATGATTCATACATTTCTTTTCATCCTTTCCCTTCCGTTTTTGAGCAGTACAATTTCTCTGGGAGATCCGACAAAAGCAATGTTATCTGTACAAAATCAGGGATAAAAATCAAATTCAGAACAATGTTTATTTAAGACAAAAAACCTTGCAGTAAAAAATACCTTTCTTTGAATTGGTGACAGAAAAAATGTTTTAATTAATTTTGTCTTTCAAAGTCAAAATGAAAGTCCCTGGATGTCCTGGCTCTGGAGACAGGGAAGGTACGCTGTGTTCACCAGCCAGCTACAGCTTCCCCAGCCTGCCCCAGCTCTGCTGCTCAGAGGGGCCTGGCTGCCTCCTCCCGGCAGCAAAGGCATGCATGGTGCAGCAACCGGGAAGAGCAGCCGCACGGCTGAACCTTCCTGAACAGAAGCGTGTGTCAGGCTGCGAAAGGCTGCTTGAGCCTGTACCAGCCACCTCGGTGAAACCAGTGGTTTGCTGTGTGCAGGTGACGCAGCTCCTGGAGTTCATCATCCAACACCAGCAGGAACTCCCTGGGCTGGCCAGTGAGGGGAACGAGGAGCTTCCAGTACCACAGATGGCACCAGAAACAGCAGAGGTTTGTGAAGTGCATGAGCAGTGTGACAACAAAAGCCTCCCCCCTTATAAGGTGGAGCTGCTGCCACCGCAGGGACAAGCACGGTCATCCACCAGCCTGCAGCTCTGCCCAAGTGCAGAGCAAGGCTGATGCAGGTTGGCCATCCGGCTTCGTGTGGTGATCCCATCACAGCTGGATCAGCTGAGCAGAGCAATCCCATCCACAGGATGTGCCTTTTAGAGCTAGGGTAGCAGTTGGGCAGGGAGGTCCTTGCCCCCTGCTAACTTGCACATTGGCATTGCAGGCGCCTCCCATTGTTGCTGAGAGTGAACACCTCAAGAGCTCTTCCAGGGAGAGAAGGTAAAATTACCCAGCTTTGCTGGGTTCAAGGGAATCATGGCTTCACCTATCTAACTATACTATTGAATGGAAAATTTGCCAGGCTCTTCACGGGACGCCAGGAAGCTAAGAGCAACCTGTGAGGAAGGCAGTGATGGGCCGTGGTGCAGGAAGAGAAGCAGGCTTTCAACTGACCTCTCAGGGATGGGCGACTGAAGAAATCCAAGCAGGGGAAGAACGAGGAATCGGGGTATGTGGCAGACCCTGTTTTCCATCTTTCAAAGTTCTGAGCATAAGAAACATCCCTGAGGTGTGCAGGATGGTCCTAGACAGGAGGCATGCACCTGCCCTTAGGGAAACATGGATGTCAGGAGAAACATACCACTGCAGTGTTGCCTCCTGACCTGTGATTTTAGTATGGACCAGTGAGGGATACTGCTGCTTGGGGTTTTGAAAGGACCATATCCCATCTTCTCAGGGCTCCCTGTCAAGCCCTGCTGCCTGGCAACTTGCTGTGCTCAAAAGCAACAATGTAGTTGCCAGCAAGGAGCCTCTCTCCTGTGCTAGGAATGACCCCTTTTACAGCAGAATAACCAGGGGTCAAGTCCTGCCTGCTCCTGTCCTCATAGCTTCATCAGCGCTTCCTGACTCTGCCCTTGTAGGTGCCCATTTACAGCTTGGATTCCCCAGATGAGCTCTGCCACCTGGGCTTCCAGTTCCACCCTGCGGCCCCAGCACCACCTCAGCGGCAGTGAGGACAGCATCACCGTGTCCTTCTGCTCTGGCAGGAAGGTTCCACCACCTCTCCCTGGAGCCAGAGCAGCGCCTTCAGACCCATCCCAGCCCTTGCAGGAGGCTTTGTGGCTCACTCGTCAGCTCTGCCAGCAAATGCCCACCCGCTGGCACCTCCCCAAGTGGGGAGCTAGCCTCTGAATTCCATCTACACATGGCCATGAAGGTCATCTGAGTGGGACAGAGGACACAGCACCTATGCTGGGACACTTGTTTATTACTATGTTCATTACTGTCTTTTATTACTGTTATTTATTACTGTGTTTATTGCTGTGTTCATTAGTATGTTTATTACTATGTTCATTACTATGTTTGTTACTATGTTTATTACTGTGTTTATTACTCTATTACTATGTCTTTTTGAAAGAGGTTTTAGCGTATACTTTACAATATATTTAAGGTATATTTTAGGAAACACATTATATGATATATATTTAGGGTATAGTTTAGGAAGCACATTATGGGATAGTAGTTATTTCATGTTGTTTAAGTACACACTTCATAGGATCATAGAATAGTTAGGGTTAGAATAGAATAGTTAGAGCTGGAAAAGACTTCTAGTAATTTCATATTATGTCACAAGGCTACTCTTAGAGTGACTTTTTGGCTATATTATTAAAAAACAGAAAAAAATTACCGAAGTCGTATCTCTCTATCTTGCCATCTGCATCCTGCAGAATGCAAAATGCAAAAAAAAAAAGGTATACCGAGAGAGTCTTTTGATTAGGAAAGAGATGATAGAGATTTATAAATGCAGAAGAACTACTGCTAGACCTTGAAAGAGATTCAAACAAGCTCCAGAAGAGTACTGCCTGCTATTGAAATAGAGCTGCATATCTTAGACACCTGTTAAGGTCCAGAAGTAAAGAGAAACTTGTTTCTAAAGGAAAATGCAGACAGGCAGCAGAAAGGAGCATTGAATTGCACCACTGTGTTTTTTTCATTGACAGCTGCTCATGGTGGACAGAGAGATGGTGAAACGAAAACAGAAAATAAAAACAACCAACAACACAAACAAACAAAAAAACCCAATAACAATAACAAAAAGACAAAAAAAAAAGAAAAAAATGCCAAACCAACAAAATCACAACACAAACAGCCCTCTACCCTCTAAAAACCAAACCAAAGAAAACCTCAAAACAAAACAAAACAAACAAACAAAAAAAAATTAGGGAAAAAAAAGATAAAATCCCTCAGATCCATTTGCACTCAAGAGGGAAAGGCTTCAGCTCTCTAGATCTTAGTGTGATCTACCATACATGTCTAGTGTATATTGTAATACTTTATAAATAGAAGACTATCTAAATGTCATTAGGACATGATAGTAAGCATCCCAGCCCTTATTCCAGGAAAAGGCAGCAAGACAGGGGCAGCTGAAGGGGATTTGAAACACGCTCCCTCATCCTTATGGATGTTTTCTCTCTCTTGGAACAAACTGGAATGCATGATCTGGAGCATCCAGTTGAGCATGATGCCCTCTAGGTGGTCATTCTCAGTTACAGTGTGCTGGGATGACTGGATTATGCTAAGAACTGTGTGCCTTTTGTATGCAGTCATATTATGAAAAATGCAATTCTGATTTTATTTCTAAAAATAAGCACATACTTGGTAAACGTGACTCACTGCCCTTTCTTCTGTCTTGAAATCTGTATTTGCTCCCCATGTGCTGTGAGAGGAGGGATATCTGGGAAATTGATGCTCACAGTATCAAAACCAACATCAACAAAGACCCTATGTTCTGCTTATGTAAGTCAATTCAGTCTTCTTATCCCTGCCCCATCCATTCCAGTAACCCAGGAGACTTTCTTGCCATTTTAATATGCTGTGCCTCCTAACAGAGAGCAGCACATGCTCCCCATATGAGAATTTCAGAAAAAAGAAACTCATATAAAATATTGAGAAAGATAATTTTAATAAAAGAGAAATGAAGTGGATGCACCTGTGCATGCATTTGAATTTGCCTGGTCCCATAAAACTAGTGTTGGCAGGGTGTGTGGGATTGTATGGGCAAGCTCCTAGGCCTGTGGTCTTCTCCAGTGCTTTGGAACTTCACTCCTGAACAAGTGCAAAGTCTGGAAATTTTACTTAAATCTGATGAGGAAAACATGACATCAGGAGTCAGAGTATTTTAACACACAATTAATGCAATTACAAATGCAGTATCTTTTTCATTAAAAGTACATAGTAAGATTATATGGCTATTAGCCTTCATATTTCTGACAGATTTTTTTTTTCTAGAAAAATGTAAGAAATAAATTTGTTATGAATAGCCTTTCCTTAAGATTCTAACAACATCTTAGATAGTATAAACTCTTTAAGACTGCAGATTTTGGCTCTGGTGAAGACAAGCTAATTCTGAGGAAATGTTTTCTTATGACAGAGACAATTTACAAAATGAAAACCCAGGGTTTGTCCCATGCAGTTTTGCTATTCACAGGGTGACTATTTCCGACTATGCAAATCACTGAGACTACAGGTATGGTTAACCGAGGAAAATGTAAGCACATGCAGAAGGTGATTCACTGCAGTAATCTAAGGGAAGTGGTATTGATGGGAGGTACTTTCTTTCTAGGTATCTCAAAAGGAATCTAGCTGAATTTCTGGGGCTTAACCAACATGTGTCATGTTGAGGTTGTAAAAGGGTTGCCAGCCACAACTTTCCCAACAGACTGGACACAGAGCGAAGACCTGGTGTTATTAACAGTAATGGCAAGGGATATTGTGATTGAGGGGTCTATTTTGCTTCAAAACAGTCACACAAACAAACAAAAAAGTCAGTAAATACATGTGTAGAATCAGGCACAAGTGCTAAACATTTTATAACACACAGGTGTAATGGACCAGTGGTAACTTAGTTTGTGTTACTGCAAGATGAACAGGTCTTTTAAGTAATCGGTACAGGCCTGAGGTTGCTGAAATCCTTGAAAGCTCATTGAGCAAGAAATAAATCAGGTGATTCTCAGGAGAGATGAGGGCAAAGCAAAAGAGGGGTAATAAGCTACTGCTGGAATTTGAAACAAAGCAGTTAAGTGGAGACACTCATGTACTAGCACCAAACACTTTTTGTCATGCAAGTGATGAATTAGGTGATGCTGGGTCAGGCATTTACTCAGTGATCAACACACCTGTTAAATTAAATGGGGTATGTTTATGTAAGGAGAGAAAATGTGTTCAAAAAGACAAAGCGTTAAAGACATCACTATACAGTGGCTCAACACTAAACAAATATTCAAGCTTTGTACTTCTGAGTACATCTCAGAACACTATGACAATTGCACCTGTAAATTATAACATTTTTACAATTATTTACAATATTATAAAAAGTAACAAATACTAAATAAAAAAAAATCAGACTGTTTTAAAACCAAGTGGTTATACAGAAAATAAAAAGAGAGGAAAGCAGAGAAGAGGACAAAAAATTTAATGAGAAAAAAAAAATAATTGTGTAAGCAACAGACAGAGGTTTAAGAACAATGGACCAAGGTATAAATTATATGTAATTAAAAAAATCCAAATGTTTTGCTAACTGCATGATAAACAAAATACTCTCAGGCCAACTGTCTACTTCCTATTGTTGTAGGAATTGGTAGTAATGGTTGAAACTGAAAGGAGGAGGATGCTGTAAATGAGAAGACACACAGGTGAAGAAATGATTAATGTTGGATCTGAATAGTTCAGGTGTCTGGCTTTTCTTGAAATGCCCAGGAAATAAATGGGATAACTTATTCTCCCTGACAGGAAGAGTAGAATTGTGTGCTTGATTCTCCTTCTCAACAAATGAAGAATTGAATAAACTGTTCTGTTGATTTATTATAGTGGTATACGCTAACACTCCTACTGAAAAATTTCCCTTGGTATTTTCTTTATAAGCAGCTATTTCAAGTATCTCCTCTCTAACCATGTACATTAAAATTTAAAATACACTACATTTATTTTGGTAAAGCAGATAGACAGAAGAGACTTCAGATATAACTAATACCACTCTCTCTCTCTGTCAATAGGTATACAGCAAAATGGTCTTCCAAAGCATGCACATTTTCTTATAGTTTGTTTTTTGTAATAATTTCTTTTAGTCAGTTTCGACCATGTCCCTCTGCTGCATTTGGCTGTTGTACCAATGTATAATTATTTTTAGTTCAGACTATATGCAACTTCTAATAACTTATCCATGTGAATAACTTTGATTCTGGAATTGCTTCACCGTAAGTGGTCTGGAGCTCAGCCACATGGAAATTCCAGTGGGGGGAGTTAATCTTCATCTCACTTTCTAAGTGAATTATCTTTAATAAAAAATTAAAGAGAAAATAAAAATTAAATTAATTAATTAATAAAAAAAATAAATTAAATAAATAAAAATAAAAATTAAAATTAAAGAGAAAATTTAAAGAGAAAGCAAATAAAACATAATTTATTTTGAGACTGAGAGGCTTTTGTTAAGAAAGTGGGATATCAGCAGAAATGGTGGGCTTGGGTACTATTGAAGAAAAATTGTAATTTTACAGATAGAGTACTTCACCATTCTGCATTATTTTGAAAGGTCTAATTTTGACATCTTCACATTAAAATTTCAGCATAAACCAAAACAAGGAAACAAAATCGCTATTCTGCTGTATTTGCTATTTCTGTTGAAATACTGAACTCCTTGCTTAAGAAAACCGCAAAAGAACAGGAAAGTAGTAGGTGATGGGGAGAATTTTTCATGGTCTTATGTGGAGGAAGAAGACAACAGTGAATCACAGACCATACAGAAACAAAGATGTTACCTGAACAGATATTTTTCTAACAGTACATTATATATTAAACTTTTAATAAATAGCTTTCAAAGTTTAATCATTAGTTAACTTGGGGTACTATCTTTAACCTTATTGTGTGAGATTCATCATTGCTAACTTAAATGCATTTAAAATATTTTCAGTAAGAAATAATTTAACATACTGTGAACTGTGCATTTAACGTTGTGTGAGGACTGATGTAGTTCTTCAAGCAGAGTTAAGTACAATTTGTCCTCTTAGTGTCTTCTGTTTGATGAATCTCTTATATTTAATGAGTACAGTAGCAAGACAGTGGCAGATGGGAACAGAGTTGTTCCTTGAGCAAAATTTGTTTGCATATATCCATAAAGGTTTTATCCTTGCAGCCTCTTCTTTAATGAGTTCATTCCACTTCCCCTGCAGTCTGCACTTTCATCATCCAGTGGCCAAACAAAAAAAAGTTAACTTGCTCTTTTGGACTTTTTTACAAATAAGCAATAGAGTACATACTATCAATGCACTTTATAATGACACTGTCCGAAAGATAAAGACAATATTAAAAAAAAGTTCATAATTAAAATGAAATGTGTTATTGTCAGATTATTCATCTTTATGGTAAATCCTGAAAAGATTAATGTTCTCCTTCACAGAAAGGCATGTAGCACTACCCTGAACTATAATTTTTGAAGTTACGTAATTTTTTAAGAATGAAATATGTTAGAAGTAGATTCTTTACACAGTCAAACCCAATATTTTTCCAGGAAATCCGTCTTCATCATGAATCTGCAGTCTGTATTTTCTAAATTAGAGCTAAACAACAAATTCATCTGCTTATTGAAATTCTTCTGGAAAACTGTAGAGAGCAATATTAAAGGAAGGGCTTCTGGGGAAAAGGCATAACTTACCCAGACTTTTTGAAATTGTCTGATATTACATACATCTAAGAATTCCCATACTTGGGAAAAATTGCCTCAGTCCTTGGTTTTAGTATTTCATTTTTGAAAAACAAACAAGCAAACAACCCCCATGACATCCTTATGTGATGTACAGTTGTTTAAAAGTTATCTTTCTGAGCAATAGTATATTTTGTGGATGTAGATACATTTTAAACCTGCCATACATTCATAGTGCTATAGAGTGACATAAGGTATGCATTTCCTTTTTTGCATTTGACAATGTAGAAAGTATTTTTTTGTTAGGAATACTATTGCTTAAAATATATGTAATTCTTGGAAAAATTCACGATAGCACTGATATTTCTGATAACATATTTTTTTTATTTTATGTTTAGTAGACAAATATTTCAGGCTAGTAATTTTTCAAACCAAAGCTGTTAGTATTTAGTTTTGTATTTATAAAACGTTTACCCCTGAGGGTAACATATGCAGTTAGGAGCTCGCTTATTTCTTCCTGGAGATATACCTTCTATTCATGTTTTGTTAATTTCTGGAAAGAAGAAAATAAATAAAGAATAAGTATGATTTTACTCTGCAAAATCATTTACACTTAAACATTTTACTCTGAACTCATCAGATTTTTTTGGTATAAGGTTCTTAAAATACTTGATTTTGACAGTTTTTATATATTAAAAAATATTAAAAAGAAAATATATTTAATCAAGCAAAGTAGGTGAGTAATTTATTATGAATACATCTGACGAAATAAATATGTTCTTGCAAAAGAGTATTTCAATCCAATCAGTATTTTACAAACATAAACCTTTCCACTCAGACTTAAAAAAAAAAAATTAGTCCTTTTCCTCAGATTTAATACCATTTGTGAATTATTTTTAAGGGTATAGTGGTTTTTATATTTACCAATACAGCAACTGTACTATCTAGATACAATCTTTTTTCTGTAACATGTGTTGAAATAAAAGTGCAATTCCTAATGCTAACTCATTCTAATGCTAACTCCTTTTTGTCTAAACCAGATCTCTGCTGCTGCCGCCAAATATTAGAAGTACCATGTCATGTACCCCTTGTTTAGAGAAGACCTGTGAAATACCTATTAGTGTCATTTATTCATAAGGATGATAAAATTGTTATCCTGTTATACAATTATATAATTCATAAGTAGGAAGCTCTTGACAGTGTTGCTGGTGCTAGTCTGATTAATCTTGTCATTAAAGACCTTCAAATATAATGATTGACAAAGGAAACCTGTTGTGAGAAAATGACAGATGCCGATGTTATCTTCGGTTCATACCACTGCAAAAGTTTAGTGCAATATCCTTTCTAAAATTATCTATTCCTGGCTTTGATATTTGATATCAGTTGCCTTTAATTACTTTATTACCCACCACCAAAAGCACACACCTTGATATTGTTATGCCCTACTCTTTTTTTGTCACTTACCTTAGTTGTTTTCTGTTTGTGATAAAATTAACTGAATAGTTTACCTCCCTACTCCAACCTTCTTCCAACCCACTGAGCAGATGGTCTCACTATAGATTTGTCTAACATTTTCAGCTTAAAACCCAAACACTTCATAAAACAAAAGGGTCTAATTTTTTTAGTCTTTCTCCCCCCCCTTTTTTTTAAATTTCTTTTGGTTTTTTTGTTTTGTTTTTTTCTTCACTGATTGCATGATGCAAAACTAGCATGATTCACAGTCTACACAGAGATATCAGTTCTCCAAAGAAGGATCAAGTTGGTTTAGGAATTTTATGAAGGTATGTATTTCTTATGTAGACTACAAAATTTCCCAGTGTATACTCAAATCTTGTTTTGACCTGCAAGATATAATGTTAGACTGTATATGGTACTCTTTATCTAAGTAATAAATGCACATTCTGTACCTACATAATTAATTACATGAATATTTAGGTGTTGAGAAAGTACTAATAAGAATGCCACCTGAAGGTGCAGCTTTCCCAGTAAGACTTCTGGAAAGTTGCACAGAACTACTGAGATAGTATTTTCTTTGTATAGACTATTTAGATGTCCATTAGCTTTGAAATACTTTTTTGCAAGATAGTTACTCTAAAACAACCAAAACAAATATGACCAAGTCTAAGCGTTATTACCCACACAGCAGGCCTAACACAATGGAAGGTATAATCTCCAACATACGTTTCACTTCCAAGGGTGTTATGTAGAATTAACTCCATCAGCTACAACTACAAATCTGGAGCATGACCTTATGGGACTGATGTGCAGGCTCACATAATTTTATTATTCCTCCATCAGAGGTCCTAAATTGAGGAAACTGTAAGGCTGACAGCCAAGGACAATATTTAATAGCCCTCAGAATGTTTGTCCTGTTTATTACCCCTGTCCTACTAAGAGAAGGTGTGAGAACTGGCTGGGCATCTGGCTGTTAGCTAAGGCTAACTGACCGCAGTATTCTAAGGATTTCTGGCACATTCTTGCCTCCCAAGCATTTAGATATATCTATTAGCATAAAAAAAAAAAAAAACAAAAAACAAAACAAAACAAAAAAAAAAACACACGCCAAAAAAAAAAAAAAAAACCCAAAAAACAGAATGAAAAAGGTTGACCAACCCAGAAACAATACGCCTTCTGGGAAATATGTAGCTCTGTAGTAACTAATCATGAAAGTTTTCCCTTGGACATATAATTTTCCTGCAAAGTACAGCAAATATTTTAAGTAAATTTAAATATGTTCTAGGCTATTTTGAAAACTTTTAACTCAGAGAGACTTTATATAGTTGTCGTGGTTTAAACCGATCCACACAGCTCGTCTAGTCACCCCTCCTTCAACCCTCCCTGCTCCCGCAGGGATGGGGAGGAGAATCGAGAGAATGTAACTCCCACGTGTTGAGATAAGAACAGCCCAGTAACTAAGGTATAACACAAATCACTACTGATACCACCAATAATAATATTGATAAGAGAAAATAACAAGAGAATACGATACCACCGCCGAACGAGTCTGACCCCCCCGGAGAGAGAGTGTGCCCTTCCAGGTAACTCCCAGTTACCTCCCCGGGCATGCTGTGCTGTGGTATGGAATACCTCTTTGGCTAGCTTGGGTCAGGTGTCCTTTCTCTGCTTCCTCCCGGCCTCCCCTCGTCCCCGTCCCCGGCAGAGCATGGGACTCACAAAGTCCTTGGCCAGAATAAACATTACTTAACAACAATTAAAAACGATCGGTGTTATCAGCTCTCTGCCCAGGCTGGCAGTCAAAACACAGAGCTTGCACCAGTTACTAAGAAGGAGCAAAAGGCTCCTGGTAAACCCAGGACAATAGTGTAGATGGTTTGGATAATTGTCCCTCAGAAGGTTTTGTCTACATTTAGAAAATTTAGAGGTATGTCTACCAATTTTTTCCCCTTCCCCTTGTGTCCCACGTTTAGTTTTCAACATGTATAAACGAGATATTTGTAAATCACCACCAATAGTCCCAAAAGGAATATTTTTCCAAGAATTTCCAATTCTGGTGTAAAGTGATGATACACTAAAAATGTTTTTTGCTTTGGTCTGTCAGAGACATGCATCTGATTTAGAATGTTTTGTCTTACTACTTGTGCACACAAAATGCAAATAACTTGACTATGACCTGTAAGAATAATAATGTCTCATTAATATCATTACTTGTGTGGTAAAAATCTAACGTAGCTTACAACCTAGCAAATGTATCAAGTTTAACAAGTTAACAGGTTCATAATTTTTATAGCAGCATATTTATGCCGCTGTATTTGAGATTGTTTCAGCATTAGCATTATAAATAAGGTTTTGTAACTCAGTAAGAGAAAAAAAAAGTAGTCCTGTCACATTCTAAATTACTTGTTTCCTCAATGCATCTTAAAGGCTCAAGGAAGCATATGATAAAACAACATTTCCTCTAGGGGCTTTAGTAAAAGAGCTAGACACTCAGCTTTAACCAGAAAATTTAAAAAGGTTCCTCAAAGCTACCCGAATGTAAAGTCTGTCAAAATGTGGTGTAGCTATATGTCAGGATAGGATGATTTTGGCATGTATTCCAAGAACAGGCACAACAGTGACTACTACTGCTTGTGATACAATGAATTACAAGAATGAGGTTTCTTACTGCATAAGACAAGTGAGAGGTCACAGAAACAAGAAGATATTTTTTCCACCAGATTATCCAGTATTGTAGGTATGTATTAGGAAGGAGAAAATCTAATGTTCCAGGTACCTTTCAAGAAAAAGAAAATAAAAAAAAAAAAATCTCTTAAACATTCCTTTATTTGTATACTAGAGAATAGTCCTTCTAATTTTATATGAACCCTTTCAAATGGCCGAAGCAGGTATTTGAAGAATTACTGGATGGGTGCTGAGATGGAGGCATCCTTAGGAAACAAAAGAGCAGTAAGGAGGTGGAAGACAGGTAACGATGTCTATTAACCCAGTCATGCCACTGCCATCAAGCCTCTACCATCATGCTTAAAGCTTTTCAGCATTCACTTCTGTCTTTCTTAAAGACTGGAACCACACTGATAATCAAATTTAAAAAAAAAGAAAAAAGTGGAGAATGAGTGCTCATCTGGCAAGCAGGGTTCACCCTGGTCTATTTTTTTTTTTTTAAATGAGTTAGGAAGTACAAGTGCTTTCTCTTTAAGTACTGTAGAGACTTTCTTCAATACAGAAGACTTTGTTGTGGTTGTCTGAAGTAAATTTGTTTATATTAACCCTGTATTTATCTCCAAGCACTTTTTCATTCTCACTTTTTTTCATCAAAGTATAGGTGCTGCAGTAAGGTTAATGGAATTAAGATTAACATGAGAATTTGATGATAACTGTTGTGAATCAAAGGAGGAATGCTTTGCAGTGGATGAGTTATCACTGGACAAATGTTATGTTCCTCATTTAAAAGAATAATAATACACTGACTCTATCACACCATTTCTGATCTTTGTCTTGCCTTTTTATTTCCTTGCAATTTCAACTACAATATTGAACAAAAAATAGGTATACAGTGTCCTAAAAGAGCAGCAAACACTTTAAGTAACCTTGCATATGGTGAATATTAAGCAATACTAGAAAGACACAGAGGGGCATGTCCAGTCTTTTATGAAACCTAAGTGATTACTACACTGTTCAACATTTTTTCTATGATGTGTTTCACTTTGGAATATATCTGAGGTTCATTTTTTTTTGGTTGGTTGGTTGGTTTGTTGGTTGGTTGGTTTGTTGATGTTTTTTTTCCCATTTCTTAAAGAGGCACTACAAAAATACTTTTTAAATTACCCTTTCTTTTGTGGAAAAGAAGTCACTTTTGTCTACTTGGTAAGTCCATATCATTTGAAGTGCTTTTGTATCTATCAAACATTCAAATGATTGCAATACCTTAAAAATTAGTGTGGACAGATAGAAGGCTTTAATTTGCAAACTTTATGAAGAGCTCAATAGGTATCCTCAGAAAAAGTTTTGAAGGGCTTAACTATTTGAAAAGACTCTGGCTTGAACTGCCAAATTCGCTTGCACATGGGGCATATGTATCTCTTGAGGAGCTAAAGAGGTTGATATTCCTTGAGGAAGAGAAAGCCTTTAAGATTTTCTTTACTGCAACTAATACAAAAGTGCTCTTGAAACTATGGCTCATAGAGCAGCTTTCAGCATTTTGTGGAGACTGCCCAATGAAGTCCTGCAAAGTTGCCAGTATGGTATATTGCAACGGCCTCCTATAACACCCTATAAAGTCTTCAGAAATAGCTGCCGAAGCTGCTTTAATTTTTGATCTTGTACTCTCTCCCACTGTAGTGTTCAGCCTCTGAAATGATATCATCCACAGATTTTGAAAATCTCTAACCATATTTTTCCTGTTTGTGAACTAATGATGCAGGTCAGGGTTTTAATGCAACACTATGCTCTAGTACATTGGAAAAATTCCTCACGTTTCAACGTGAGTTTCAACGTATATATGTAATTTCTAATCATAGTACATAAAGCTGTGATTCAGTATCTATTCCACATGTAGGTAGATTACATAACTAGAATGTTGTTAATTTGCCCATTTGCAAACAGTGCACAGTTTGCTTTAAAATGTGAAATGTAGATTTTAATAATAGTCCATTTAACCTGACAGATATTTCAGAGGATGCTTTACCTATTCTGCACAAACTCATGAGACACAGTTTTCTCCATTTCAGGAAGCATGTTCCCATCTATTCCTGACTTCAGGACCACGGCAGCTGATTTCTAACAGCTATTTGTTTCTAACCTGACCTTGATCATTATTATTGAGCCTTAAATCTCTAGAGAAGAACATTCTCATCGGATGGACCGTAGCTATAAAATTGATAGAATGAAGCTGTCTGGCAGGTGTGTCCCCCTCCAACCCCCCCCCCCCCCCAACTCTGCAGGAAAGGATAAAGGTTTTATCGGTAGATGGCAGTAAGAGCTAGCAAGAAGCCTGTAGGCAAGACTCAGACCTTTTGCACATTAATCATACATACAGCAAATTCCACAAAGTACAAGCTGACAAAGACCTTGCTTTGCCACAATCAATCTTTATTCACCACTAGATTACAGTGGTTAGATATACTTGATTGCCTCAGTTCCAAGATAAAACTTAAAAATACCCATATATGTAATCGGCTTAAATTTTTGCCATTGTATTTTTTTACTTTGTTTTTATTTAAACTGAGATTGGGGTGCAATCCATTTATACTTAGCTTTGCTATATGGCCTGCCAGTCCTTCTGTCACCTTGACTGTCAAGGTGTAATTTTAATCTTTGGTTCTGTAAATGTTTAGGGCGTCATTCTATTATTTATACAGGGAAGTATGCAGCTAATAGAATGTATCTGAAAGAGGACTCACTTGTCTTTACTGCAAGACTTTTACTGTTGTGTGTTTGTGTTTTAAGCTGAAATGACACCAGAATGGTGAAGTAAATGTTGTCTTATATTGCAGAATCCGTTTTGAACAGCTCTATTCTCTTCTCCTTCTCTGTTTCAAAAAGTCACAATGTGCAAAGAATGTTTTTTTTGTTTACTTTGTAAAGTTAACAAAGCAAATGGATTCTGAACATGCACTCAGCAATAGGAATTGTATATGTATACTCCAAGTAAAAGAAAAAAAAAAGAGGGATAATGATGTTGGTTTAGTTTCCGTTTCACTATATAATGAAATAATTAATTTAGAAATGCATATTTTGGTTTGTGTAATTTTTCAGGTTTGTTTTTTTTTTAAGTGCTTAGTTTATATAAAATACAAGCCCCATGCTATCTTTCTTGATTTGGCTCTGTGTGTGCAATCTATGTGTTTGTGCAACAGTCAGTCCCATGGTGTGTTATTATTTAACTTTCTCTATGAAAGACATTTCTACTTTTCAGCTTCACACTGAGTCGTGCAAATGTGCAAAAAATCTGTAATAATTCTAAAAAAGTCTTGGAAATTGCAAAAAGTATTTTCACAGTATAACTCTCAAATAGCATTACATAAGGTAAAAAAATAGAAAAAGGACTAATATGCCAAATGAAAGGAATTTTTTTGTGCCATTTAGGTATAAATGCAGAGGTTGATATGGGGACCAAGATAGAAAAGAATCAGCTCAGAAAGGTCTTATCATGGTTTTTATAGAAAGTGAGTGGGGTTCAGAGGTGCGTGCACACACACACAAATATCTATATATGAATGGAATTACAGATATTGACAGGGTAATTACTTTTTTAGTATGTTTTCAATATTAGGAACCACTGCAGAAGAACTGAGTAGCTGAATTTGCAGTTGGATGCTTGCTTAAAGAAATTCATCTGCCACAGTTCAAAAGTGGATACTACATTTCAAGTAGGTTGCTTAACAGGAATAAGTGCAACTCAGTAAGCATCCCCCCAGCGTACACTGATGTTTTTATATTCTGCTGAAATCAGCTGAAGTGTGTAACACTGACATTGAAAGAAAACAACAGGTGGTGATTTCAGATTTCCCAGGTGAAGCCAGCAATCAGTTGATCAAACTGCAATTGCTTTTTACTCTGGGGTAAATACAAACATGCATGGATTGTTCTTTGTGGTCATTCTTCATTGGTTTCAAGTTAGCTTCTGACATCACCAGGTTAAACTACGTCTCCTGTACAGGCAGATAATTTTATCCTTTTGCCAAGGACATTCACATAAGCCACAGTGTTCTATATCTGCCTTGGCTGCCAGAGAGTCATGTTATAACTCTTTGAGAAATAAATATATTTTGAAACTATCACCATTCTAACATTTTTTGCATCATTTAGTTTATTTTTTTATGTATCCTTTTCTCACTAAAGCTTTAGCTTGTTTACATGTCATTTCTTAAAAAAAAAACCAAAGAAAAAGAACCCTTGGTAGCCAAGTGCCAAAGAATGCACAAAAGTAAAAGCTGAGATTTATTCATTGCAAGTGTCAAACATTTGAGCAGCACATAATTTAATCCCCTCTTCTCCCCCCCCCCCCCTTTTCTTTTCCTTTATCAAGTGATTGGTAGGCTATAGAAAGCTCTATCCATTTTCTTGATTAATACAGTACAATATTACCTTTGGATCCCTATCAGCATGAATGTTATAAAAACATAGCAGCACTCATGACATAGAAGAAAAGAATGCTAAGTATATGTAGCATTTTCTGATGAAACTGTTGATTCGAGGTTGAAAAGGAGTCATGAGATACTCCCATGATATTAACAGTTTGTGGGAAGATGTTTGCATTTCTTTAATCTTTTTTAATTTGTTTTACACTGGCAGAATATCTGGAGCCTGGATCTCTTAAAAACCATCTGAAGTTCATTAGTATCTCTTTAATTCATGTTCACAGCTTGAGACTGGCTGGAATTGTAAAGAAGGTCAGTATGTCAGAGTGCACTTTGTTAAGTTTATATGAATAAAAATAACCACTGGGATCAAAGTCTATTCCACCTTACTCATTAAGAATATAATCAGGTAAATGTGTGCTTAACAGGTTCTCTGTTTAAGCAGAGATTCAGAAGGCTAATGTGACTTCTTCTAGTATCTTGTTAGTACTGAGGTATTTAGAAGCACATTCTTCTCCACTGCAGGTTTAATAGGGAAATACTGTAACACTAATATCTGTCTTGAGAAAGATGTGTTTATAATGATAACTCATTTCTCATTAGTATCATAACTTTGGAGCTAATGGGAAAATGATGCAACAAGGTAATGGTGTCTGAAAATGAACAACATAAATAATGATCTGCTGTTCAGGCAATATCAATATTTTTTAAAATTAGGAAAGTAGGAGACAAGTAATGCAAATCTGACAAGCCACCTTGAGTATTTGGCATTGAAGAAAAATGCAGAGGAAATGAGAGAGCTAGAAATGCAAGACAAGGAAGAGGAAGAAACACAGCACTGACATACAGAAGTGATTTTCATGTAGTACTCCAAATTAAGGAATTAACCTCAATGTTCCTCTTTATTTCAAAATATTGATATTTAAAACAATGACTCAATTATGAATAGATCAGAATATTTTTAAAAAGGTTCCAGTATCGACAGTATTAAATTGTACAATCATTTCATTACAAAGAAGAAGCTGAAGTTTTATTAATCCTATAGAGATATATAAACCCCTTTTATTGAACAGATCCGCATAAGACAGTGGTCTTAAACTTACTGGCCTGCAATACAGTCATGTGACCTAATTGACAGTCTTTTATATATATAATTCTTCGTGTTTACTGCCATTTAAAAGGCAGGTAGCTGAAAATACTTTTCTTCAATGTCTGCCACTGTATTCATCCATCATTTGCAAAATATACTGTCTTCACTTTAAACAGCATAATTCTGTGTAAATAGATTGTTACAAGACTCAGAGGGACAGGACACCATACTTTGAGACTAATGATTTCTGTTTGTGGATATACAGAATTCAGTGCATGAACAGGCTGCCTGCTTGCAAAAAACGTTTCACTTTTAAATAGTATGCTTTGTCATCCTAGATAGTGTGGGCTGGGTATGGGACATAAGCGGATAATACAGTGAGTGGCAAACTGAATTCAGAGGATCAGCAGAGAAAGTCCAGCTGGTGGCCAGGTACTAGAGGTGTCTCTCAGGGTTCAATAACAGCATCAGTACCGGTCAGCAGCTTTGTTAAAGGATTTAATGAGATAGTATTCACTCTCAACAAGCCTGCTGAAGATACCAAGCTAGGAGAAGCTGCTGATACAGCGGAGTGTAAGGCTGCTACTCAGGGCAGCCTGAACAACCTGGAGAAATGGACCAATAGAAAGGTCCTGAAGATCACCATATGTAAATGCAAAAACCTGCAGCAGGGAAGCAAGAACCCCATGTGACAGTGCAGGCTGGGGAATGACTGTCTGGAAAGCCACTTTTGTGAAAATGACCCAGGCTCAACAAGAAATTCAATGAGTCATGAATGTGCACTTGCAGTAAAGAAAGGCAGCCATACCATGGGCAGAATGAGCAAGAATGTATCTAGTAGGTCAAGGGATGTTATAATTCTCTTCTACGTTTTGTGAGATTGCATCTGGAGCTCTACCTTTGGGCTACCCATCCCAAGAAAGACATCAGCACACCAGAGGGAGCACAGAGGAGGTCACCAAGATCAGGAACTGAAGCACACACTGTACAAGAAGAAGAAACTTGGTTACCTCAGCAGGAGAGGAAACAGACGCAGGTGCGAGCATGGAAAATTCTAAGTATTAAAAAAAAACTAGAGGCGGGTTTATACAGCAGTGATCAAATACTGGCCTGCATTGCCCAGAGAGACTGTGGCATACCTACCCTTGGGTCTTAAACAATGTGCTTCAGCTGTACCCACTTTGAGCATGAGTTAAAACTAGATGTCTTCCAGAGGTACATTCTGAATTTTAGAGAGTGAAGCTTTGCGTCTGCTTGTTCTGTATATGGGCTGGTGGGAAAAGAGAAATACTTCTTCTCTTAACATGGCACATCATTGTGAAGGCGGTGAGAGGTTGTCTCCAGAGACTGGGTTTTAGAAAAGACAGGACAATGAAGCTCATTTTACCAAAAATGTGCTAACTGGTGATGTGAACAGGAACTGTTTTCTGCTGTGTTGAAACATTATATTTCCTTATTGTAAGTGACTCAGTGGGCCATAGGATATTTTGGGTTTGCTCTAAGTTTCATTTAAAGAGTTGCTGTGAAAAATCTCACTTTTTCTATGTGTTTATGTACTGCATTCTTAGAACTATTTCAGTAGGATGTTCTTGGTATCTATAATTACTCAAATATTCTGAGGGCACATTTGTCTTGCATAAAGCCGTACAATGTCTATACAACTGACCTACTGTTTAAAGGGCCAGCTTCAAAAATAACCAGCCAGCACATAATTCCATATTTACATGGCAGTTCTGTTTCAGGACAGTTGTACAACAGTTCATGGACAGTGAGATATATTCTAAGGAAGGTCACTTAGTCTGGTTGGTGTCTGAAGTTATGGAGTATGTGCTATCTGAAATTACTCCTTGGGAAATGTACTCACCAAATATCTTTTTTTTTTATCTTTTTCTTTTTTTTTTCCTTTTTTGCTTTTTTCCTGATATTGTAATCTCTGAAATATTTATAAATTACCTAAATTTGAGTGACACATCACACAACAGCAAAAAAGAGTTAGAAAAGCTTACAGCTACTGATAAAATACTCCTACTTAGAAAGGTAATTGAACAAACAGATGCAATACAGAAGAGTAAAATATTTTACTTATTGGTTTCAAAAGTTCAATACACAAAATTCAGTAAGTTTTTACTTTGAAGAATTTTTCACTCATTTATTAAGAGTTTGGAACAACGAAGATTCAGTCACTGTAATTGATTTTCTATTTCTAATTTCTTTAAAAAGGAAAAAAATCACTCAGTTTGCATAAAAAAATAAAATCAATTTCTGGTTTCAAAACTTATATTTAGAAATTTAGACTATACCTTATTTCCTGCAAGTTCATTATTTCATGCAAGTTCAGCAGGTATCTTTAACTGTACATTAATATTTTTATTTCCTGGAACATATTCATTTTCATCTTGAAGTTCTTTTTTGATGGAGCTTAAAAAGTGGTCTGAGCCTATACAAAATATAATTCAGACACTGACATTTTAATAATATTTTTATATTTATTTCCCATTAGCTAACAGCAAACATGTTTAGTAGTATGGATCACTTTAGATTAAAACATACAGGATGCATTTTTAAGTGGCCTTGTTTCTATGGCAACCGACTGGCTGATTACCAGTGAAATTAATGGCAAAGTATAACAAAACAAATAAAATTCACCTTCCTATAGAAAACCTTTTTAGTTTTCTCTTGCTAATTTTATCTTAATTTTATAAATTATTTTCTTAAGGAGGACTGGTTTTTGCATTCTTTTTAGTAGGTTGTTTCTGTAACACAATCTGCTTTAATTTAATTCCAAAATGAAACTGTCATAACTGACTTAGCAGCTTTAAAACCATCACTAAAACTGGGTCATGCCTTTAGTAACACATACAAATAAACCATACACAAAGCTGTGACGTACACCCTTGTAATCAACTTGATTTTGATTCGACTCTCAAGCTCTTCAGGTTCTCAGGTCCAGGATACTACACAACATGTGCAGCAGAGGTAAAAACACTGAGGATAATGCAAATCTAAATGCAAGTTAATGCCTCTTTCACGAAACACTTGGGGATTTTATGTATTCTTTGTATATTTCCTTTCAATCACCTTAGGAGAAAACACAGAAAAAGCACAGGGAGAAGAAACGTAACATTCCACTTATCTTTCTCCTTCTGCCTTTCCTTCATCTGCCTTCTTCCCCCTTGAAGACAGCATATAGGATACTATTCTTGCTAGCAGTATTCTGGTTTTATCCTCTCAGTTTGAGGAATGTCTTCAACCTGAAATTCCCACTTTCTGGGCAAGCAATGTCAGCTAGCTAGATGTTTCATGCAAAACTTAGTTAACGGTCTGTAAGAAAGTATGTTCATGACTAAACTCAGCATTATCAGTATCTTGGCATACTGTTTAGATGTCAGTTATATCCATTTCCTTAGGAAAAGTGGTCAGGAGCACAAAATGTGAATGGATACTGTGGTGAGTTCACCTCAGCTGGCTGCAGACATACACCCAGCTGCTCTCTCACTCCCCCTCCTCAACAAGACAAAAGAGAGGAAATAAGATGAAAAAGCCTTAAGGTGATGTAAAGACAGGGAGATTACTTACTTATTATGATTAGGGAGAAAACAAACTTTACTAGGGGAAAATTAATTTAATTTATAACCATTTAAAATAAATTTGGATAGTGAGAAAGACAAAAAGTAAAACAGCACCTTTCCTCCACACATACTTTATTCAGGCTCGGTTACACTCCTTCATCCCTCACTCCTTTACCTCTTCCCTCATCCCCACTGAGTAGCACAAGGGGGATGGGGAGCTGTGGATTGAGGTCAGTTCATGATTGTTCATCTCTGCTGCTCATTCTTCCTCACACTTTCCCCCTGTTTCAGTGTGGTCTACAGTTCTGAATAAACCTGTTCCAAGCTGAACTCTTCATGCGCTGCAACTCCTTCAGGAATTCTCCACCTGCAGTGTGGGGTCCTCCATGGGATGCAGTGTGGATATCTGCTCCGGTCTGGCCCTTTCCATGGTCTGCAGAGATATATTTCTTCCCCTATGATCATTTCCACAGGCAGGAGGAGAAACTCCTGGTGCCGTGCCTGGAGCACCTTGTTTTCTTCCCTGAGCTTGCTGTTACTCACAATTTTTTCCTCACTCCTCAGTGCTGTGTGACATTTTCCCTTTTCTTATCTACATTTTCCCAGAAATATCACTATCTTAGCTGACAGGTTCAGTTGTGCCATGCAGTGAATCCATTGGAACCATCTGGAAATGGCTGTTTCCAGCACAGAGCATAGAATCATAGAATCATAGAATAGTTAGGGTTGGACAGGACCTCAAGATCATCTAGTTCCAACCCCCCTGCCATGGGCAGGGACACCTCACACTAAACCATCCCACCCAAGGCTTCATCCAACCTGGCCTTGAACACTGCCAGGGATGGAGCACTCACAACCTCCCTGGGCAACCCATTCCAGTGTCTCACCACCCTAACAGGAAAGAATTTCCTCCTTATATCCAATCTAAACTTCCCCTGTTTAAGTTTTAACCCGTTACCCCTTGTCCTGTCACTACAGTCCCTGATGAAGAGTCCCTCCCCAGCATCCCTGTAGGCCCCCTTCAGATATGGAAGGCTGCTATGAGGTCTCCATGCAGCCTTCTCTTCTCCAGGCTGAACAGCCCCAGTTTTCTCAACCTATCTTCATACGGGAGGTTCTCTAGTCCCCTGATCATCCTCGTGGCCCTCCTCTGGACTTGTTCCAGCAGTTCCATGTCCTTTTTATGTTGAGAACAGCAGAACTGCACACAATACTCCACGTGAAGTCTCACAAGAGCAGAGTAGAGGGGCAGGATCACCTCTTTTGACCTGCTGGTCATGCTCCTTTTGATGCAGCCCAGGATACGGTTGGCTTTCTGGGCTATGAGTGCACACTGAAGCCAGCTCATGTTTATTTTCTCATCAACCAGCACCCCCAAGTCCTTCTCTGCAGGGCCTCTCTGAATCTCTTCTTTGCCCAATCTGTAGCTGTGCCTGGGATTGCTCCGACCCAGGTGTAGGACCTTGCAGCCCCTGGCCTCTCCTCACATGGACCAACTCTGCAGCTCCCACTAACAACATCTGGTCATCTGCATCCAGTACGGATGTACTTGCAAGTACAAGTCTTTTCAGTTCTTGGGCACACACAGCTACAGATCTTTAAGAAACTTTAGAAATAACACGTAAGGCAACAATGGCTCCTCAGGCACCTGAAAGGTTAGTCATATAGAATGTGAATGTTGCTCTTAAGTTCAGGTTCTATTGTTTCTGGTGGATTTGAGGTTTAATGCATAAATCTCTAAACTCTTAACAATTGATACCTCATTTTAAGAACCAGCTAAAAGTAAAGAAATAGCAAACGCTAGTGGAATCCCAAATTCATCACTGAAATTTATGTCTGCTTCTTGGATCTCAATGTTTGGGTTCCCCAGTGCAAAGATAATAAAGTGATGGACATTGAAGAAATCCTAGCTGACAGGCATACAGTAACTTGGGAAATAAGATTTTCAGTTTGCACTGCTTCCAGTGGATGAAGCAAACAGCTTGTTCCTTCAGAAAAAAAAAAAAAAAAAAAAATGAACAAATGCTTCACATATTTAAGTGATGGCACTGGACCAAAAGCCTGATGCTGCTTTGAACAGCAATAGTTTTACAACAGTGCAATTCTGAATTTGCCTCAACTGGAGAAGACTGTAAATCTCTAGATTTTTCTATAAAATATATAACTCTGATTAGTATTTGTTAAATATGCTAGACAAGTATAAAGACTTCTATTTTTCTCTGCCTTAAGATGCTCATTGTGAAGTGCATGAAATGTTTGTTTCAATGCAATAAGAATCTTTCTAAAGGCTAATGTAAAACTGTCTGTCATTGCTTCTTTTCACATTTAGAGTATATTGAGGCACTTCCTAGAGCTTTTCTGTGCCGATACATACAGACACCATTATGCAGTCTTTCCAGATGCTTAAAGAGCTGATTTTCTATGAAGCAGATTCCTACCTACTTTTTCCTCCCCTCTGCCCTCCCAGTGTTCAGATTTCAGACTTGACCAGAACACTGACAGTGTTCAGTGTTCAGATTTGAACTCTTTTATGCTACTATCTACTTTTTGCCAGCTGACACAACTTAACTTGCAAAGCAAGATATTCACTGCAAAATGACAGCCCAATAAAAACTCCTAAAATCGGAGCTGATAAAAAGATGGGTAGTTCTGGATACTAACATGGTTTCTCCACGCTGGTTTTTTAATGAACAACTTGAATGTAAAGTCTACACTTTCTGCAAGTATCAGCTATAACATTTTAATCTGAAAAATAGCTGACAAATAAGCGTTTAAAGTGTCATATACTTTAGAACACACATGGCAGTTATTAAAATTCATAAGAACTTCACAGTGATCACAGATCATGTGTCTTTTATCTATGCAGAACTCTGCATAGCATCAGTCATTGCGAGAAGCATTTCTTCACTTCTTTCCACTCAAAACATATGCTTTCTTCCTAAATTTTGGAAAATGATCCTGTGTGGGCTGCCATGACACACTGTAAAGTCCAGTGGGGATGTGAGGCACAAATTGCTCTCGTGGTATGCTCTGAGTTCTTAATGAACTAGCAGGAAGAGCCTCTGTGCTTATCAAAGTGTGCAGTTTTCTCTTTCTGGCTTAATCAATTTGTGTGTTAATGTTCCTTGCTGATGTGTCAACCTAGCATCTGTCTGGTGCTCTCACGTTTCATTGCAGTAGTCTAATCTAGATGCACAAAAGTATAAAAGGCTGGTGAAAACCTTTCACAAACAGAATTTCTAATAGATTTTTACACAATTGTCCTGGGTTCAGCAGTAGCAGTCATTTTTCTCCTTCTTAGTAGCTGGTGCAGTGCTGTGCTTTTGACTATCAGCCTGAGAACAACGCTGGTAACACCAATGCTTTTAGTTACTGATCAGTAATGCTTACTCTGACCAAGGACTTTCTGAGTCTCATTCTCTGCAAGGGAGGAGGGGAAGCCGGGAGGAAGCAGAGACAGGACACCTGACTCAAACTAACCAAAGGGGCATTCCATACCACAGAACGTCATGACCACTATATACACTGGGGGCAGTGACCTGGATGGGCTAGATCACTGCTCAGTCCAGCTGGGTGTCGGTTGGGGGTGGTGAGCAGTTGTATTCTCTTCCCTTGTTATTTGCCTTATCATTATTATTATTGGTGGTAGCAGCAGTGTTTTGTGTTATACCTTAGTTACTGGACTGTTCTTATCTCAGCCTGTGGAAGATAAATTCTTTCGATTCTCCTCTCCATCCCCTGGGGAGCAGGGGGAGGAAGTGGGGGGAGTGAGAGAGCGGTTGTGTGGTTCTGAGTTACTGGCTGGGCTTAAACCACGACAACAATGTAAATATCAAACAGAAGTGGCTGAGAGAACAAGCCACAAAATACTGCATCAGTAAAAAACTATCATATTTAGTATTCTTCAGTGTTATGCCATTCTTGATACCTCCATTGGTGATTTGTAAATTTGCTAATATTAGCTCTGTCTGGTGTCCTATGAGTAATAGATTAATAATATTCTAGTTTTACAGAACTTTACCTAACATGATAGATTTGTCTCTGGAATGAATAATTTATTGTCTAGTTTCAACTTGGCAAGGTGAATTTTGATACAGGGGCCACAGTGCTGCAGCTCTGTTTCATTCAGACAAAACCTTACTTCTGAGAATATTCTGTTTTGAAAGTTGTTGGAAAAGTATATACCAGTATTTTTCTTAGTAATTTTTCTCCCATTGTTTGTAGCATATGACTGGTGATGTTGTCATGCTTTTTGTCTGCCTGGAAATATTTGGGTGAGCATATTGTGTCAACCTTTGTATCAGCTATACTATATCCTTTGAAGGATACCAACAATTCAAAATCAGGAGTGAATCTTCTGAGAAGGGAGTTTTCTGCTGATTCCTGCAAACTGCATTAATAACACTCTCATTCTGTATGGTTTCATTATTTTTTGTCAGATTTTCCCTAACATCTTTCTTAATTATCAATTTCAGAATTACTTAATATTACATTAATGCATCCAGCCTATTTCCAAGTATCAAAGAATAATACTTACAGAATTCTTTCTTCCTGTTTTTACCTTGCCTTGCCTTCCATTGCCCTGCCTTCCATTGCCTTCCATTGCCTTGCCCTGCCTTGCCTTGCCTTGCCTTGTCATGCCTTGCATTACCCTGCCTTCCTTTGCCTTGCCTTGCATTACCTTGCTTTCCCTTGTCTTGCCTTGCCTTCCATTCCTTTTTTTTTGGTAACATATTAGTATCCATCTAAGAATGGTCTTGTTCTGTTTGGGGGCATTAAGACATTTTTAGTCCTAAAATACTTTTTATAAAATCTTATATTTAGTTCTGCCAACCCTGGTTTCTATTTTTTTTTCTGTTTGTTTTTGTTTGTTTTGTTTTGTTTTGTTGTTGTTGTTGTTTAATACACAGTCCATTGCCATAATTCTTAATGGATATTTAATTTGCTTCCTGGCATCTTATTTGCTTCTATTGTATTTGTATTTTTAATATCTCCCTTCACTTCATAATTGACCCAGAATTAGATTTTAGTAAAACTAGCATGTATATGCTCTATTTTCTATTAAAATTGATCTGTACTCCTGTTTTGTACAAAAGAGAAGATAAAGCCTATTGAAAAAATGTTCACAGCCATTGCCCTTTAGATATCATTTTAATGTACATTTCTGAACCAACTTGTGAAAATAGTTCTTGGGTGAATTAAAATCCCACTTTAGGAAAAAATAATGCCACAAAATTATTTCCTATATTGGAATACTCTGTTGTACACTGTGGGATAAATAATTGATGGTGTGGTTTTAACTTATGTCATGAAAAATAAACTATGACAGGAAAATCAGTCAATTAACATGAAGGATTTTTTTTTTCCTCATAATGTTCTGATATTTTTTTCTCAATATAAATGTTAATCAAAAAATTACAAATAGTAAAATCTGTCTCTGCAGAACTTCACAAATAAATACAGGGAAATAATACCAAATGCGTAATATCTATTAACTGTTCTCTGAATGCTTACTGGACATTTACAAAGAGCAATTAAGTGTGGGTTGGAGGGAATAAAATGTGAGAAAAGCTATAACTAAAACCGATTTTGCTCTCTTTTATTAAACATGAAAGCTAGCTGAGGGCAAAATGTTACTGAACAACCTAGAAAAAAGGATTTATGGCTATCTAAAGATAAAAATTGAAGGAATCCCACAGCAATTGTTTTTTAAGCAAACTGAAGCATTGTATGGTCAAAAAGGTCAATACAGCTAACATCCAGCATCAGTTGTGCATAATTTTACTGATGTTGGCAGTTGCTGTAAAGGAAATTGTCCTATCAGTATAAGTAAGTTTTACATTGTATCTGTGAGTATATTATTCATGTAGCCTAAACATTTCCTTTTTAGATACCCTTTTGATTACAACTATTAGCTAATACATAAACTATTTATCAATTAGGCATTTCAGATTAAAAAAAACAGTTAAAATTATACTCCTCCTAGAAACAGTGAACATAATTTAAACAAAATAAACATAGAAACATCACCAAGAAAAAAAACTATTCAGCAATTACCATGACACACAGAAAAACAAGTACTGGAAGGGACATCTGTAAGCCACATAGACCAAATTCCTAGATGAAGCATGGCTATACTGGAGTTACTCAAGGTTGCTCAGACTCATGCCTTGTTTAGTTCTGAAAATATCTGAGTAACTTGCACTTAGTGATTTTTTTTATTATTATTTTTTTTTAATTTTCTCTTACATGCGTATCACAATTTCCTTTGTTGCAACTATGACCTGTCACTTGTCCTTTTACTGTGTACCTCTGAGAAGAATCTGGCTTAGTATCTTTCTTTCTTAAAAGGACATCTGCAGTGAGATCCTCTCTTTTCTTCCCTGTCTGTGTACCTGTGTGTCCGGATGCTTGAGAAAAGCCCCTGTCAGCCTGCTTTCTCATGGTTAGTGAGAAATTATTTACTGTATTTCTTTCCCAGGTGTATTTTTCTCTAATTCCTATTTATTTTCTTACCCATGGTCACCATTCCAAAGCATAAAGTAGAATCTCACAGTAACCTAAAAAAGTACTGCTACTTTGTCCATGTCCAATTGACTATCTATTAAATCTTTTGTTTAAGTTTCAAAATAGTATTTTAAGAAGTGTTTAACTAAAGCACATAAATCACACTATTGCCTGTATGCTGACTAAGGCAAGAGAGGAAATATGAGAGGTATCTGATTTTGTGTGAAAATTCAGAGGAAACAAGCCATTCAAGAAAAAAAAAAAAAAAAAAAGCAGGACATAGATTTTGTAAATAATTTTTTTTTTTTTTTTTAGGACAGAATTATCTGAGTGAAGGTTCAATTGTTCTCATATTTATTCACACATAAAATGTAATGTAATAGAAGAAAAACTGAGTACTACCATTCATTTGGTAAGTACCTTGACCTAAAGAAGATATCAAGTGTACCAGAACAATAGGAACTGCACCATAGACTCAATCTAAATGACGCTAAGATATCCTTTCACTTGGAAATATTTTAAAAGTCTGTGCTGTTGGAAACACTACATTTACCTGTTGAGTATTTCCTAAACATGGAGAATTTTGAATTATTCTTGTTTCTTAAAATCAACCTAAAACACTTTTTAAAATGCAATCTCTTGTGCAATGAAATGAACAGTACATTAGTAGATAGAGACATTGGAAATATAATCTATGAATTTCATTTTAGCAATAACAGTGTTTTTGAATTTATTGCAAAAAATATTCCTCTTAACTCATGTAACCACTTGTTAAGAATGCAGTTTGTGGGTAACATTAATAATAAAAATAGCCAAAGCAGTCTGATATACACGCATTCAAACTTCATTCTTCACTGCACCCAATTCAACAAGATTATTATTCATAAAGCAGCTCTTTAGCAATTGGAGATTCATTTTTTATTTTAAAGCACAAAAATTAGACACCTTTAATGTAGTTACTGTTAGTCTTTAAACTTCCTTAAATTATGAAAAAAGTTAAACTGACGTCTTGTCTCTTTACTGTTGGAAGAACAGTAAAATAACTTTTTTTTTTTTTTAATTGAAAAGAAACAAGTATTTTGTTGTGGTTTAAGCCCAGCCACACAGCCGCTCTCTCACTCCCCCCACTTCCTCCCCCCCCTGCTCCTCGAGGGATGGGGAGGAGAATCGAAAGAATGTAACTCCCACGAGTTGAGATAAGAACAGTCCAGTAACTAAGGTATAACACAAAACGCTACTGCTACCACCAATTATAATAATGATAAGGCGTATAACAAGGGAAGAGAATACATCCGCTCACCACCCGCCGACAGATACCCAGCAGGACCGAGCAGTGATCCAGTCATTCTGGGTAACTGCCCCCAGTGTATATAGTGGTCATGACGTGCTGTGCTATGGAATACCTCTTTGATTAATTTCGGTCACTTGTCCTGTCTCTGCTTCCTCCCGGCTTCCCCTCCTCCCTGGCAGAGCATGAGACTCAGAAAGTCCTTGCTCAGAGTAAACATTACTAAGCAGTAACTAAAGGCACTGGTGCTATCAGCACTGTTCCCAGGCTGACAGTTAAAACCACAGCACTGCACCAGGTACTAAGAAGGAGAAAAATGACTGCTACTGCTGAACCCATGACATATTTACATCTAGCATGGAGGAATTCAGTAACTTCAGTTATCAAAATACAGGTTATTTTCTTATATTTTAAATGGGAAATTCTACATAAAGAATTTAAAACTGCACTTAGTTTAAAGAAAAAGTATAATAAACTTTATTTCTGGTTCCTAATTCAAGGAAGCTTCCCTGTTTGCCTCATTTTGAAGTTTTCTTTGGATCAGAATATTATTTTGCTGACATCAACAAAGATACAAATAATCTATGAAACAAATTTTGCAAAATATTGTGCATATTTATCGAAATTTTCTTTATTATCTGGACACAGTCTTGATGCTTTTATTCTTTAAATTGTTGCTGAAGTTGTCAAAATTGTAACTATCAGCTGATTTTTAGAATCATTCATACTGATACGCATCTGTGTCTTCTTTTCCATCCAAAATCTTTGGCTTGCATTATAGCAGATCTTGTCTACCTGGAAGGAGATGAAAATTCATTAAATCAAATATTACTAAAACCTGAGAAATAGTATTCATCTTAGAGACACGCAGAGTACCACACTATGTACATGATTTCCCTGTATTTTATTTTGCAGAAAAATGAACATAAAAATGTCTCCAGTGACATCCATCGAACAAACTGTAGTCTTACCTCTGCAGATAATATTCCCCCTTAATCCTATTTTGAATTCTGATTTAATCAGGGAGTCATATCAACTGTCTCTGTAATGAAAAAAAACAACCTTCAACGTCACAATTACATTCTGAGCTTATAGAATCACACAGAACCTTTCCTTAGATGTGTAGGGTCCCACATGGTTATGTCACATCCTGATAATCCTACATGGAGTCACCACCCTTCCATTTTGAAACCTTCTCAGTTCAGAAGGCTGAATTCAAAAGAGGGTCAGATGAGAAATATAAATGAGGGGCACGCCTAACAAGTTTACTGAAGATTATATTTTCTGTGACCAGCTAGATAAAAGCTTGCTTACCTCTAATGTCATAAAATACAGAGAGTATGAAAGAGCTATCAGATCTGTTAGAGCCCATGATACTGACCCCATGGTATTCTTGCCCCTAAGCTTTGCTCAAAAACCAAACAAGGCACCAGTTATCTGTTACAGAGGACAATAGTGCAAGGATGAGATCTTGTTCAATTTTCCATACCACCAGTGATAATAATTTTCCTTTTAAAACTATGGTTTAGATAACAACTTTTGTATTACAACGGAAAAGGAGAGCCTTAGATTTTCAAATGCTACATGTCTACTGAGAACTTGAGAAGTGTAAGAGGGAGGAAACCCCCCCTCACACACACCTTTATTGTTGCTAAATCAATGCTCTGTTTAAGTCACCTTCAATATTTTTAAAGGCTTACACTAACACAACTCCTCCCTTCCCAAACCAAAGGTGTTAAAGAAATAACAAATATTTAGAGAGAGTAGGATGACTGCCTTCAATATTTGTAAATAGCATCTTCTGCAAAAAGGTGTCTCAGAGTGAAGCTGTTCAATTAGAGCTGCATCTGAATTTGATATTCTGAATAAAATGCTGTATGTGCAAAGTTTATGCATTTTTAATAGACCAGTCATTAATATTTCAAACGTGTTTCATTATTGTACTGCATAAGTACAGCTACTGTATTTGAGAAACACTGAGTCTTTCTTAATTGACGATTTTCCATTAATTGAACCAAGTAAGTCTGGTTTCCTTGGCTCTATTTGCCTTGCCACTGAAAGGGAAAAGGTTCAGATGGCTGAAATTCAGGCATTTGCAAATGCTTTCCTTTTTCCATTAACTGTATGGTATGTTACTGTAAGTATTTTAATTTATATCCACTTAGATGTTTAAATGTGGTCTAACATAGACCATATGAATATATCTCCCCAGAATGGACACAGCCCTGCCAAAGATTAGTTAGTGTCACTCCCATTTTGGGATAATTGCACAGACTGCTTACAGGCTCAACAGCATCTTGAGAGGGGGCAAGGGGAAATAAACTGAATTTATTTTAAAGTTCAGACTTCATCTGTTTGCAAGTCTGTAAGCCTGGGGCTATTTCCAAAATAAGTGCATTCTTTGTAGACTCAATTGCATACATTTCTGCTGCAACAATATAAGAGAACACTTTAATTCTGGCTGGTTTAGCATTAAGTGTGTCTAAGCAAAATGCACTCTGGAATTCCTGCTCCATTGTGATTGATGACTATCATAAAATTTGAACAGTTAGACTAAGTGCTTTCAGGATGTTAGTATTAGCCTATCTTTCTTTTGCTGGGTTTTTTTTGAGGCTTTTGACACAACATCTAACACCAAGTCCATAGCCTCATTTGGGACCTCCGTTAATGGTTGTCATAGCCTCATACAAATCACATGTGATTAACATTTTCACATAGCAAATATCTCTCTAAATGCTTATACATTACTTAATGCACTATAGCCAGGATTCTAATTTCTACTTCTGAGTTACTATAATAGAATGAATAAATAACAGAAGTGCGAGGTACAAAGCCCTGACTTTCAGGGTTTTTTAACTGCTTCTACATTTCCTAATCCTGGTAATCTATAATAGTGATAATGTCCAAATTTTCTCCTTATATTAGCAGCCTGACTAAAAAAGAATGTATCATAGATATCATAGAGCCTGCTTTCATTACACTACAGCTGTTTCATTGCATAACCAGGAAACCTAGATAATCCAGTAAATGTTTAGATGAGCACTGAATTTTTGGAACCCTTTGGTAATTCAGCTACCAAAGTCTTTTAAATTCACCCATCACTGTTGGGGCTTAAGTAGTTTGGTTCACAGCCTGCCAGTTACCTGTATTAATAAAGCCAAGTTATTACTTACGCTGTCTGTGTAAGGGTTTCCAGTTTAATCCATACTATATTTTCTGCATTAATGGCATTGACTTTGAAAACTTACTATTCAGCTAGGGGCTATAGGCCAAGGGATATTCCTCTGAATAAGAAAAGAGAAACCCAGCTGACTGGATTTAACTTACAGCAGATTGACTTATACATTCCTATCTTCACATTTTTCATGTCAACTTTCTTTTGAAGTGTCTAATACATATCTGAAGTGACTTTGGTGCTGGGAGTAGAAAAGCTGATCAGGTTGAATACTTTGATCTTACATATAGAGGGCAAATGATCAAACTGACAACCATTCAATATATATTTCTCCGACTTACTGAAAATATTGAACAATATTTGAAAAACTGCAATTGAGAATATGGACACCTCATACCTTTCTGTAGCCTTCAAAAATTTTTAGATATGTCTAGTGTTAGCTGTATCTCTAAACTTCAGTGTAACTAGAGTGGGATAAATTTCCGCTAACTTATTATGAAGTCTTAAAAATGTAGCGTAATGGCCAAAAAAAAGAGCAACAATAATTGTGCAAAGCAATTTCCAAACAAGGAAAAGTCCTTAACAGCTTTCTTTTACACTAAGTCTGTCCCAGATGTAGAAATTGAAAATATTGGGTGTAAAAGGAATCCTATTCTTTTTTCTATACGGGATCTGAACTTTCACAGCTAAACCATCAAAAAGTATTTGTTATCTGTACGCTTAAAAACGGCAATACAGTCAGTGCAGCAAATAATTATACTGGCAATAAGGGAACTTAAAAGCAGAAATAGATATTCTTAGACAACAGAGAATTTACAAAGGTGGAAGCAGAGGGAGGGTATTTGCTGACCAACCCAAAATCTTGGACTAACTGGTGCGTTTAGATCGTGATTTGGATTGTACTCAGTCTCCAGTGAAAAGACTTTACCTTGTTAACAAAACAGTGGTAGTCTATGACATATAACTAGGTGAAAGCAATGTAAACAACTTCATTTTTTGTTTACCTCTTTTTTTTCTTTTTTTTTTCCCTTTTTTTTTTCATTAGGCTATTGGGTTGTTTTGTTGGGATTTTTATCTCTTTTTTTCTTTGAGGGAAAGTGTGACAGCCTTGCAAGTAATTTTGGACACTTTTAGATTCCCAAGTAGGAAGAAGGATAGCAAGGCACAAATTATTTGAATCCTCAGCTTTTAAAATGCCTATCCAGTCTATAGGACATATTACATGAAATAGTAACAAATGTTTACATAGATGAAAGCACATACCTGAGGCCACCGATATCCAGGTGGCTGAATTTGATCTCCTCTTTCATAGTTTTTCCTGTTTTTCTGTATATTATGTGCATGAATAAAAATGAATAACTGAAATAGAGAGAATACGTGTGATCTTAAACAAGACACATGGATTTCATTCTCTCTTTTAACTCTTGCAACACTGTATAGTCTATTACCATGCTAATGGTTATAGCAATATTTGCAAATGCTAAGTTGCTGACTCAACTCTGGTTTTGCCAGTTGATCAACCAGATAAACATTGTGAAGCTTTTGATCCATTGATGTTTATCTCCTGGCTCTTTTAAGCACTTTCAGATAGAATAATGTCTTTTCATTTTCACAAAAAATATCAGAAACTTACATTGTGCTTATGGATAACACACACTGATATTTGCTAAAGCAGTACATGAAAAATTACCTTTTTGCAGTTTCCGTTTCAGTTAGTGCATTATAGTTTCAGACCCTACCTTACTGTAAATGTACTTCAGATCAAGTGTCTAGTCTCAAAAATATAAAAAAATAACCCAAGCCGAGAACACCCTTCAACCCATCCTTCAATCCTTTATCTCTCATCCTTCAAACCATCCTTAAATGCCATCAGTTGAGAATGGTAACATCTTCTGTGAAGAACACATGTAAGAATCATAAAAGCAATCTAATTATGTTGAGACATATTATTGTATCGTACTTAAAAGTGTAAGGTCCTACACCTGGGTTGGAGCAATCCCAGGCACAGCTACAGATTGGACAAAGAAGAGATTCAGAGCAGCCATGTGGAGAAGGACTTTGGGGTGTTGGTTGATGAGAAAATGAATATGAGCCGGCTTCAGTGTGCGTTCGCAGCCCAGAAAGCCAACCATATCCTGGGCTGCATCAAAAGGAGCGTGACCAGCAGGTCGAAGGTGATCCTGCCCCTCTACTCTGCTCTCGTGAGACCTCACCTGGAGTGTTGTGTGCAGTTCTGGTGTCCTCAACATAAAAAGGACATGGAACTGCTGGAACAAGTGCAGAGGAGGGCCACGAGGATGATCAGGGGACTGGAGCACCTCCCGTATGAAGACAGGCTGAGAAAGTTGGGGCTGTTCAGCCTGGAGAAGAGAAGGCTGCATGGAGACCTCATAGCAGCCTTCCAGTATCTGAAGGGGGCCTACAGGGGTGCTGGGGAGGGACTCTTCATAGGGACTGTAGTGACAGGAGAAGGGGTAGTGGGTTAAAACTTAAAGAGGGGAAGTTTAGATTAGATATAAGGAAGAAATTCGTTATCGTAAGGGTGGTGAGGGACCGGAATGGGTTGCCCAGGGAAATTGTGAATGCTCCGTCCCTGGCAGTGTTCAAGGCCAGGCTGGATAAAGCCCTGGGTGCTATGGTTTAGTGTGATGTGCCCCTGCCCATGGCAGGGGGTTTGGAACTAGATGATCCTGAGGTCCTTTCCAACCCTAACTATTCTATGATTCTATGAGACAGGTAGGCTGATATTAATCTTGAATGACTCTGTGAAGCCAGTCACTTTGTAACAGATTAAGTCCAGTGAAATTAAGCATCATAATTTGACTTTAAAAACCAAATCCATAAAATGAGAACTTATGCTGAACATCTTACCCAAAGAAGTCCTGTCTGTAAACTTATTGCATTGGTGACTTTACACAGTTAGTTGCTAGTTACCAGAATTTTGTTCTTATAGCACAGCCTTTTTTGTGAATCAAATTAAGTATCTCACAAAAGTAGCAAGGCTTTAGTCTTTCTGTATAGGGTCAGTTGAAATTGGGGTGTTCTCAACTGAGATATGGTCTGATTTTTCAAAAAAATTTTCCCTTTCTTCGTATTCCCCAAAATGTTGTCATTTGTTTACCCTTGCTCTTGTTTTCACCTTTTGGAGTTTTCCAGGTATTTTAAATGTTATTTTTACTTCTTGTAGAGAAAAGTAATACCTGGGAATCCTGACACTCAATGAAATATTAACAAGGAAATCTGGACACTCCACTTTTCTTCTCTATACCCTAAAAAAAATGAACCTTCTTTTCTTTTTTTTTTCCTAATTCTTTTTCACCCATACAACTGATAAGATTTTCTTGGAGGAGAAAGCATAGGAAAATAGGTCATGAAGGGGGGAGGGGATTTAACTGGGCCTGTTGGGGACAAGCCCAAGAGGAACATGCTAGGGATTGAAGGATGGCGGGCTAAGGAGGACTATCAATCTCTTGTTTCACTTGTGGGAAAGGATAGCTCTTTAGACCCTGTCCCACAGGGGAAAAAGAGTACTAGGACTGGCTCCCTGAAATGCCTGTACACCAATGCACGCAGCATGGGGAATAAACAGGAGGAGTTAGAAGTCTGTGTGCGGGCTAAAGGTTATGATCTAGTGGCGATTACAGAGACATGGTGGGACAGTTCACATGACTGGAATGTGGTCATGGATGGCTATGTCCTTTTTAGGAAAGATAGGTCAGCGAAGCGAGGTGGTGGAGTTGCTCTTTACGTGAGAGAGCAACTAGAATGTATTGAGTTCTGTCCGGGGTCGGATGAGGAGCAAGTGGAATGTCTGTGGGTACGAATCAAGGGGCTGACTGGCACGGGTGATACAGTTGTGGGGGTCTATTACAGACCTCCTGATCAGGACGAAGGAGTTGATGAGGCTTTCTACAGGCAACTGGAAGTAGCCTCGCGACTACATGCCTTAGTCGTCGTGGGGGACTTTAATTACCCCGATATTTGCTGGAAGACTCACACAGCCAGTCATTCACAGTCTAGGAGGTTCCTCGAGTGCATTGATGATAATTTCTTAATGCAAATGGTGGACGTACCAACTAGGGGAGCAGCGCTGCTAGATTTAGTACTCGCCAGCAAGGAGGGTTTGGTCGAAGTGGTGACGGTCAATGGCAGCCTTGGCTGCAGTGACCATGAGATGGTGGAGTTTAGGATCCTGTGTGGGAGGAATAGAATACCTAGCAAAGCCACAGTTCTGGATTTCCGAAGGGCCAACTTTGGCCTCTTCAGTCAACTGCTAAGGGAAGTCTCATGGGAAAGTGTACTAGGCGGTAAAGGGGCTCAAGATAGTTGGTTAGCATTCAAGGACCGCTTCTTCCAAGCTCAGGATCGGAGCGTCCCAATGAGTAGGAAGTCAAGTAAGGGATCTAGGAGACCGGCGTGGTTAAACAAGGAGCTGCTGGGCAAACTCAAGTGGAAAAGGAGAATCTATGGATTATGGAAGGAGGGGCTGGCCGCTTGGGAGGAATATAGGACAGTTGTTAGAGGATGTAGGGAGGCAATTAGGACAGCTAAGGCCTCCTTGGAACTCAATCTTGCTAGTCGGGTTAAAGACAATAGAAAGGGCTTCTTCAAATACATAGCAAATAAAACTAAAACAAGAGGCAATATAGGCCCACTGCTGAACGAAGTGGGTACCCTGGAGACAGAGGATATAAAGAAGGCAGAGGTGCTGAATGCCTTCTTTGCCTCTGTCTTTACTCCTGCAGACTCTCCCCGAGGGCCCCGGATTTCTATAGCCCCAGAAGGAGTCAGGACAAAGGAGGAGTTTGCTTTGGTAGATGAGGATTGGGTTAGGGATCAGCTATGCAAACTGGACATCTGTAAATCGATGGGTCCGGATGGAATGCACCCACGGGTGCTGAGGGAGCTGGCGGAGGTCATTGCTAGGCCACTTTCCATCATCTTTGGTAAGTCGTGGGAAACGGGCGAGGTGCCTGAGGATTGGCGGATGGCAAAGGTCACACCAATCTATAAGAAGGGCAAGAAGGAGGACCCGGGTAATTATAGACCGGTCAGCCTTACCTCCATCCCTGGAAAGATGATGGAACAACTTATTCTTGACTCCATCACTAGGCATATCAAGGATGAGGGGGTCATTAAGAACAGCCAACATGGTTTTATGAGGGGGAAGTCATGTATGACCAACCTTATAGCCTTCTATGAGGAAGTGACTAGGTGGAGGGATGATGGTAGAGCGGTAGATGTGGTTTTTCTTGATTTCAGTAAGGCATTTGATACTGTCTCCCACAGCATCCTCATAGATAAGCTGAGGAAGTGTGGGCTTGACGATCAAGTAGTGAGGTGGATCGAGAACTGGTTGAAAGGAAGAAGGCAGAGAGTTGTGGTCAATGGCGCAGAATCTAGCTGGAGGTCTGTGACTAGTGGAGTCCCTCAGGGGTCGGTGCTGGGACCGGTGCTGTTTAATATTTTCATCAATGACCTGGATGAGGGAACTGAGTGCACCCTCAGCAAGTTTGCTGATGACACAAAACTGGGAGGAGTGGCTGACACACCAGAGGACTGTGCTGCCATTCAGCGAGACCTGGACAGGCTGGAGAGTTGGGCGGGGAGAAACTTGATGAAATTTAACAAGGGCAAGTGTAGAGTCTTGCATCTGGGGAAGAACAACCCCATGTACCAGTACAGGTTGGGGGTTGACCTGCTGGAAAGTAGTGAAGGGGAAAGGGACCTGGGGGTCCTGGTGGATAGGAGGATGACCATGAGCCAGCAATGTGCTCTTGTGGCCAAGAAGGCAAATGGCATCTTAGGGTGCATTAGAAAGGGAGTGGTTAGTAGGTCAAGAGAGGTTCTCCTCCCCCTCTACTCAGCCTTGGTGAGGCCGCATCTGGAATATTGCGTCCAGTTCTGGGCCCCTCTGTTCAAGAAGGACAGGGAATTGCTTGAAGGAGTCCAGCGCAGAGCCACAAAGATGATTAAGGGAGTGGAACATCTCCCTTATGAGGAGAGGCTGAGGGAGCTGGGTCTCTTTAGCTTGGAGAAGAGGAGACTGAGGGGTGACCTCATCAATGTTTACAAATATGTGAAGGGTAGGTGTCAGGATGATGGAGCTAGGCTTTTTTCAGTGATATCCAGTGATAGGACAAGGGGCAATGGGTGTAAACTGGAACATAGGAAGTTCCACGTTAACATCAGGAAGAACTTCTTTACTGTAAGAGTGACAGAGCACTGGAACAGGCTGCCCAGGGGGGTTGTGGAGTCTCCTACACTGGAGATATTCAAGGCCCGCCTGGACAAGTTCCTGTGTGATGTACTGTAGGTTACCCTGCTCTTGCAGGGGGGTTGGACTAGATGATCTTTTTAGGTCCCTTCCAACCCTTGGGATTCTGTGATTCTGTGATTCTGTAATAGGACCTGAGAAATGTCTCACAGTTTTTCCTTAATTTCTTAGGCCTAAACCAATAGAGCATGTCTACATGAACAGATACATGCAGAGTCAAGACCACCTGCCTACAGCTTCATTCTGAGCTATCTGAGCTTTTTGTAGATAGGAGATATAATAGGTATGTTGTATCTTCCTGACTGACCAGTAGCTTTACCCTGACTGACTTAATACACACACAGAGTTCATGTGTCCATGAGCCTATCCATCTCCTTCCATTCCCCAGTTACTCCAGTAGAAATTGTCTGCACCACTTAATGAATGAACTCATTTTTTTTCATGAACATGAATGACCAGACTCTTTTTGAGAAGCTATAATGCAAAAATTAAAAATTATTTTCACAGGAACTGGGAAAAAAAAAAAACCCAACATAAACCACCAGATCCTTCAAGCATCGTAAGGATCTAATTTTTTATGTCAGTGCATTGTTTGTTTAATTAGGATTGCCTGTGTTTGACACTGCAATAATGAAAATTAGAATCAGGTCTTCTATTAAAGGAAGCTCAAATAGAAATTGATTTTTTTTTTCCTTCAATTAACCTATTCCTTAGGAAAGTGTGCCCTTTGCAATGTGAACACAACAAGGTTTGAAGAGAATAAAAGATAGCAAATGTTGCCTATTCATGGCGATAATTTTAGAGTTACTTTCCAAACAGCTGATGCATGCTTGAACTGCCCAGGAAGGAGGAGAGTAGACTAATTTGCTATCCACTTATTTACACAATAGTTATCTGTTCACCAGACAGGGTAATTGTAGCATGAATCTTTAGAATACATGTATGATTTAGGTATATATTGGAAATTTCTTGCTTGAACATTAATATTTGAATAAATATTAATGATTTACAGTGAATAGAAAAAAAACTTTTTCTTTCTTTTCTTCCTTTTAAATCTAACCAGCAATTTTCAGCATGCATATCAAGCAGGCTTCCATGAACCTCTAATATTTCACACCCAGAAGACATTGCAAAACTCATTTATTTTCTTAAGTAACTACCTATTAGACTTAATAAATTAAATGCAAAAAATTGAACATTAAGTTAATTATTTTATTCATCTGGGTAAAATAGAAGAGCAAACAGTCTGCTGCAGTGCTTGCATGTGTGCATGTATTTCTTCTATATGATACATCCCCTGAAGAGCCCCTGGGAAATTTCATCTTGCTGTGCTGCAAATGAAATGTCCTCTTATAGTATACTGCACCATACTTCAGCAGCAGGCATCTTCTGAATGTCCTTCAACATATAAAGTACTGCAGCAATGGTGTGCCTGAGGGGACACCTGGGAAGCTCTTGTTAAAATTCCATCACCACATTAAGTGGAAACTTGGAGTGATTTTCCATTCTCTGATGCAAATTGCAGGTTCATGCAGAATGTGAAACCATCTCTTCCAGAGATAAATTACTTCTAGAGGTTTAACACAACTATCTTTGAAGAACAAATATTTTGCCTGTTAGATAGGGCTGAATTACACCAATGGGCAGGTTAGTATACCTCTCTCCAGGCTTTCTTACACTGCCTTAATTTTCTTGATACTGCAGCTGTTAGATATGTATTTTTTGTGACATGGTTCAAATTTGTCTAATTTTTTGGTAGCCCTACAATAATTTTGGTAAGTAAATTTCAAAGAAATTGATAAACTAGCTTGTGCATTCATGCAATACCTTTGAACATTCAAACTTCTAGCACACTCACCTTAAAAAAAAATAAATATTTTTTTTGTAACATGAGATGACCCAGTTGTTACAGATATATGTAAAGGAGTTCATAGCTTTCATTAGGTCATTTATATGAAAAAAACAGTGGCTAATGTTTTTAGGGTTGGAGGAATTCTTTTGAGAGAAGGGCAACAGTGGTGACTGTTTTTTCTAACCTGTAGTGCACTTAAATTTAAATTTATCGGTTCAAATGTCAGATATGTTCTACCTGGCTAATACAGACAGCAGTCTGATCTTCATAAAATATGCATATTGAAATATGTTTTACTTATTTGAAAAGAAAAAAGAAACCAAAGAAAAAAGAGAGAAAAAATAAAGAAGATTTAATTAATTTCTGGAATTATAAGGAAGAGGAAACATTTTTTTTTTTTAGAGTCTTGGATACTGATATCTGAAAGGAGAAAAGGCTTTTACGTAACAACGACAAATTGCAGCTATTTTATTTCATAGTATCACTGTGGTCAGAAGCAATCTCTGGAGATCGTCTAAATTAACTTCACTGTGCAGAAGGAGGCTTAACCTATGTGAAGTTGGGTCTTGAGTATCTCCAAGGATGGTACTCCACAACCTGTCTGGCCAACCTGTGCAAGTGCTCAGTTATCCGCGCAGCAAAAAAATGTGTTTCTTATATTTAGATGGAATTTTCAGTTTCAATTTGTATCTATTGCCTCCTGTGCTGTGACTGGACACCACTGAGAAGAGTTTGGCTCTATAATCTTTGCAGCACTGTCCCACATCAGATATTTAAACACATAATATCCATCACGCTCCTTCCCTTCTCAGAGCCTTTTCCAGGCTGAACAGTCTCATCTCTCTCAGTCTCACCTTATATAAAAGGCATTCAAAGTTCTTATTCATCTTTGTGGCCTTTCCCTGGACCCACCATAGAACATCCATGTCTCCCTTCTACTGTTGAGGCCACATTCTAATTTTGTCCCACCAGTGCTGGATAGAGGGGAAGGGCCACCTCCCTTAACGTGCTGGCAGTGTTTTTCATAATGCAGCCGAAAAAGCTGTTGGATATTTTTTTCTGCAAAGGCACATTGCTTCATAGTGCTCCATGATAATCTTGGTGTCCACCTAGATCCCAAGCCCTTCTTTGCAAAGCTGCTGCCCATTCAGGTTGTCCCCACCCTGTACTGGTGCATGGGGTTCTGCTTCTCCAAGGGCAGGACAGGTATTTCCTGCTGTTGAACTTCACTAGATTCCTGTTGGCCCATTTCTCCAGTTTATCAGATCCCTCTGAATTGCAACCTGCTTGTTTGGTGTATCAGTCACTACTGATATCAGGCACTACTAGTGCCTACAAACCTGATGACAGTGCATTTTAATGAAGATGACAGTGCTATTAGTGAAGATGTTAAAACAGGACTGGACACAGTATTTGCTCCTGGCACACATCACTAGTGACTGGCCTCCTGCTGGAGTTCATGCTGCTGGTAACGTCTGAGTCCAGAAGTTCACTTCACTGTCCATTAATCTAATCCATACTTTATCAATTTGCTTATGAGGATTGTAAGTAAGACAGTCTCAAAAGCTTTGCTCAAGTTGAGAAAAGCAAGCAATGCTTCAGCTGCACTGGTTTTGGCTGGGATTTATTTAACTCTTTTCACAACAGTTTTCTTGGTGTAAGTTTTGGATTTGTAACCAAAATGTAATGATGGTTTAGCTGTTGCTGAACAGTTCTTGCACAGTGTCAAGGCCTTCTCTGCTTTTTATTCTGTCCCACTCAGTGAGTAGGTTAAGGGTGCACAAGAAGTTGGGAGAGGACATAGCAGAGACAGATGACCCCAACTGAAGAAAGAGATATTTCATACCACAAGACATCATGTTCAGTAATAAAACTGGGAAGGTGGTGAGGGTGGGGATGTGGGGTAGTTTTTCCAAAATTGCCATTGCTCAGGGACTGGCTGGGTACTGGTCTGCTGGTGGTGAGCAATGTTTTTTATTTTGGTTTTCTTTGACCCTTGAGTTGTCACTAGTTTGCCCTTCCAATACTCTATCCCACTGCAGCGCAGGGGAGGGTGTGTTACAGAGGGGCTGTGTGGTTTTTAGCTGCCTACAGGGGTGTCCCACCATATGCCCGCATCCACTCAGCAAGTCATTCTGTTGTAGAAAGACATCAGCATAGTCAGGTATGACTTCCCCTTTGTCAATCCATGCTGACTACTCCCAATGTTTGTCTTAATGTGGTTGGAAAATTTCTCAGAATTATTTTCTTCGTCGTCTTCATAGGTTTACAGGTGAGCTTGGTCAATCTTTAATTCCCTGGATTCTCTTTAGCTTCAGATCTCCAGATGCAGCTGCCAATTTCTCACCAATATTAAAGAAAGAATAATGAAAGAAATAACTCATATTTGATGTCAGTAACTGAGCCCAACATTGTCTTTGCTTAGTCCTTTTTAACATCTTAGGGTCAGACTATCTCTTGATCCTACTTGCTATAAGGAATGTGTCTGTGTTAAACTCATGAGCAAGAAAACAAACAAAAAAATACACCCACCTTCCACCTGCCTCAAACCCAAGACTGAAAAAGGCAGATATTTGCTTTTTGAAAATTTCCTAATCAGCTGAGGATTCCTTGCTGGATGCAGCAGAGAACTCTGCAGAAATATAGGGTGTTTTGTTATACCATCACAGAAGTTTTCAGACTACATTTGACTATGTACTGAGGGGACAGCTAGAAGCAAGAAGTGGTGAGCCTGTGATATGGAGAATCAATATCATTGTGGGGGTGTTTAAATGAAGGAGAGAATGGAGGCTACAACTGGTGTAATCAGGTTTAAGAGGCAATGACTTTGCTGTATTACCATAGCACAAAAAAATCACAGAAAGATAGGGCTGGAAGAATTCTAATGAGAATACTTATCCCAGTAATGCACAAGGTAGGACAAAATATAGCTATGTTAATACTGCTGGCTTTGCCTTTCAATTTTTAAAAGACTTATACTGGTACGTATTCCACAGAAATAAATCACAAAAGCCTTTAGCAGGTCTAGTTAGAGTGGGGTTATAGTATGTGGGGAATAAAATAGTATGCCTTAGTAGTAAGACTACTAGGAATATTGTGATAAATAATTATCTCCTTAACTAAAAGACTATCCAAATGTATTTTAGACATGCAATTTGAAGAACTAAAATAAATAAATGAATAAATCTATCTGATGTCAATCAATACACTTTTGTTGACTTTGGTCCAACTAAATCAATTTACAACAGCTGAGACTGACTTCAGATTTTGTAGTTCAAACTCGCCATAAAACAGAAAGGAGAAATATAAGAAGGCAAACAACCCATAAAATTAAATTGATATGCAAATGTGGCATATTTCTCACCATAAATTAATTTGTCAGTAGGTACTGGCTTTTATCAAATAATTTCAAGAGTCGCATTAAACAATGAAGGAACTGAAGTGTCAGTCAGTTGTAGTTTTTATGTTTTATCCTTTGGCATCCCTCATATAACTGACTGAAATAGGTTTTCAAATGGAAAGCCTGCAAAATCCCTGTAACTATAGCATAACAAACAAATTCAACTGCAGTAAAACAGCATAAAGCAATTTTACTAGAATAATATGTAGGCAATTCATCATCACAACTGTAGCAACATTTCAAGTAACGGGATGTCTGCTCCCTGGGCATACTGCAATTAGAATGAGTTCACAACAAATGTGTTCATTAAGCTGAATCTGCTCACAACAAGGATCTGAAAAGAGCCATCAGACAGATAACTTCAGTGTAGTTAGTTTCTATTGTTAATCTTTTCCTCTTATTCCCTCTCTTCTGTATTTGAAGGGAAGATAGTTTTCACTTATAGATACCCACTTTAGATGTTAAGTAATGGTCATTTTATTGATTTTCAGACATAAGCTTCATATGGGAATTTGCGTTTCTCCTACTGAGGTTTATTTTTCATATTTATTGGACTCAGTTATGGAAACAGCATATGAGTTAACTGTAAGTATCTCATATTTGGTTTTACTCTAGCTGTCTTTTTGTCAGACATGTGAGGGATGTTTTCTGCTAGTTGCATCATAGAATTTTATTACTCTGAGAATGAAGAACATGTCACAGGCATTTAAAATCTGTTTAGAGGATCTGATTAATCTAATAGGGGAGCAGGTGACCTATCCTTTCTTTCTCTCCCTTCCTCTGCTATATTTCCTCACTCACTAGTGGCTTTTATTATGGCAATTTATCTAGATCTAGCAGAGGGTAATACGGAGGAAGAAGTGCCTCTCTGTGTAGTTAATAGTTATGCTGTGACACGAATAGTTGTTTCAGGTTAAAGAAAGAATGATGAAGCTGACACAGCTTCTAGTAATTGAACTTATTTGAACTGATTCTTTTCTCACTGATAAACGATGTAAATCAGGAGTAGCTCTGGTTGCACATATAAAACTGGTGCAAGCTTGCTGAAGATAAGGACCAGATGAAATTTAAATAATAAACCATAAAACTGAGTGTTTTTTCATGCTTGCAAAGGAATTTGGCTATATGTTATAAGCCTGCGGAAGCTAATTATTTAATGCTGTTAAGAGTCAGATCTTTAACTGGATGAATTGTTAATGACTTGTACTTTCAAAACAATGTGACCAGAATCTAACAAGAAATATGAAGTACTAAATTTCTGATAATTAATGCTGGAAACTACATTCCTGCATCATAACTTTCAAAAGTGACTGATTCTTGGATGTCTAAATTCTTCTTATCATGTAGATGAAACACATTTTGACATACATTAGACTTCCCTGACATTTTGACAGAATGTATCTGGTTAACTTCATTTGACCCCCCTCCAAGAAAAGCTTGGGTGCATATCGCTGTAAATGACTTTTACTTCCAAAATACTAAATATGTCATAATTCTCATTGTTAAGAAAGGGGGAAGGGGAGAGAATCAGAGTGGGGATGGATTTTGTACAGGTTAGTGAGTTTTGAGGAAATATTAAGTGGATCTGATGCCTGAAGTCCCAAATTTCTTTCTTAAAGAAGAGCTTTTGCTCAGCATCTCTATAACATACAATTTTTGCTTAACTTGAATGTTCACTGAGCCATAGCAGTTCTGTCACTGTTTGTGCCCAGAGAAGCTTCATGGTCAGCATAAAAGCCAGCGTACAGCAAGAAACTTAATATCTCCAAGACACGCACAATACAAGGTCACCTACTAGCACAGTGCAGACCTTGTTTATGAGTTTGCATTTTTCCTGCACAGTGGGTGACCTCGATAGATGACAAAATACTGGGAGAACTGTTAATGTAAATTTGAATAGATCTAAAGAAGGCAACCTTCGAAAAAATATCTGTACTTCTTATCAGGGTTTTAGCTTCTAGGACATGCAAATCGGGCAGGAATCACCTCTGAGTACACTCCTAACATTTATTGCAACAGTTTAGAGGTCCTTGATCACAGCTTTGAAATATTAATATGTCTAGATGACCCTTAAGAGAGGATTTCCTCTCTGCATCTCAGGTCAATGAAAATTATTGCTTACAGCTTAGAGCATATTCTTTTATGCATCTTTAGTTTTTTCATATTATTCTAGGCTGGTTTCTTTTCCAGCAACTTAATTTTCTAATCATTGCTTTAATGAACTGGTCCTATATGCTCTGTAGGAAAGCACATGTGGTTCTGTATTCCACATCAAGGAAAACTTGTTTCAAAGTGAAAACTCGATATACCTAACTTCTGGGAAACTTGTTGCTTATGGAATACAAGGTGTAACTGAACTTTGGATAGTGCAGCATGGAACTTGAAGCCCACAGTCAGGTTTACAGACTTGCTTTTAGCCAGTTGTCGTGGTTTAAACCGATTCACACAGCTCGTCCACTCACACACACAGCCCCCCCCCCCCCCCCCCCCCCCCCCCGACCCTCCCCTTGCTCCTGGAGGGACAGAGAGGAGAATCGAAAAAAATGCAACTCCCACGGGTTGAGATAAGAACAGTTTAGTAACTAAGGTATAACACAAATCACTACTGCTACCACCAATAGTAATAATGCTAAAGGAAATAACAAGGGAAGAGAATACAATGCCTCAGCACCAGCCAACAGATAACTCGCCCCACTCCCCCCAGCCGAGCACCGACCAATACCTCGTCCAACCTTGCAGTCCCAGCCCTTCTGTGTAACTCCCAGTTACCTCCCTGGGCATGATGTGCTGTGGTATGGAATACCTCTTTGGCTAGTTTGGGTCAGGTGTCCTGTCTCTGCTTCCTCCCAGCTTCCCCTCCTCCCTGGCAGAGCATGAGGCTCAGAAAGTCCTTGGCCAGACCAAACATTTGAGTAGCAACTAAAAACATCAGCGTTATCAGCTCTCTTCCCAGGCCAAAAAATGAAAACAGAGCACTGCACTAGCTACTAAGAAGGAGAAAAATGACTGCTACTGCTGAACCCAGGACACCAGTGCAAAAAGGTAACATCTTGGAGTAGTGTCTAAGTCATTTACTTTGTAAAATTAAGTCTTAAATCCCATCTATAGTATGCCATGAGCTTACGTGAGGGATTGCTAGCCATTTATGATTTATGTGATAGACCCTTTATCTGAAAGCAGGTAAAAGTGTTGGGTTTGGGGTTTTTTCCTCCTAAAGAATTGTTGGAACTTAAGCTGAAGTTGTAATTTCTTCTCTGACTGCAAGGCTCAACCACAGCTCTTGCTGTGCTAAAGCAGGCATTAACCTCTGACTGCAGGCTGCTTTTTATAGGAGGGCATTCCCTTCCTGTTGCGAAAATTATCTCAGTTGGAAGAATGTTTCTTGGCTCATAGCACCTGTCCAGCAAGGCTGATTACTGAATTTTGATCTCTGCTTCAAGGCCTGTCTCCCTATTGTAATGCACTGTTTCGCAGGTTTATCACACAGCCAGTAATACAAAAAAGCCCTTCAGCTTGTAATATACACCCCAAACTCTCAACCATGCTTTCATTCTTCTGAGTAGACTGAAGTTTCAGGAAAAAAGTCTATTGTTTGCTAAGCTATAGATAGAACATAAAAAAGAAAAATCAGCATTCATCCACTGCATAGTATATACAGCAGGTAGGTAAAGCATGTGTGCATGCGTGATTATATATGTGTGTGCATGGGTGTATTTTAAGAATAAAAAATTTGGTTTTATGTAAAAATGATTAGAATTTTGTGAGCAGCTGCAATAAAAATGTAAAGAACACTTCTAAAATTATCTTTAACCATTCTAGCCCTTTATAAACTTTCTCCATCAATAGCTTTGGTACTACTAAATATAAAATAATCTAAAATCTGCTCAATCCATTTTATGAGGAACAAAAGCAACCATACAGCCAATTTCACTTCTCATTACTTAATATGCAATTTTTTTTTCTAGTGTTCAGTTCTCTAATAAAATGTTTCGATTTTTCCTGTGTGGCTTTGCATAATTAAATAAATAGGTAAATATTTCTAATTATGATCCAGATATGTGCCCCTTCACATCTGATCAAAGTAAGATCAATGAGTATTATCTACCCTTGAGTAATAGTTTGGAATAAAATAGCAAAGTGGCCTTCTGCCCATTTAAATTGGAGCAGCTTTTTTCTGAACTTTTCATGCTCTTGTTGATAATCTGGAGGCAACTGCAAGAAATAATATTAACCTTGACCAAATTTCTATATTCTATTGCCTTTTCATTCACCCTGGGAACCAGTCCACCTACCTTAGGCATCTATTGCACTGAGGTATTTTGCAGTCTTTTTAGGCAATCTGTTCTAAACTGAAGGCAGGACATACCTGCCAACACAGGAATATGCATGTAGAGTATCCAAGACATTCATCTGCACAAGGCAGGCAGATAAATCAGTCCTGCTCACTCCTGCCTTTCTATGCAGCATAGCTCTAAGAGACCTATGCTTTTCTGAATCAGAAGCTGGAGATCAGGTGTGGTATTGTACAGCATCTTAAACATCATGAAGGATCCATGTGTCAGTCTATTAGCCATGAAGTCCTGCCATAAATGTTTCAAATGACTGTTGAAAGTTAGTAAAGAAGACCTTTAGAGGGTGATATACACCACAAAAATGTAAATATTTATAACAGACTACTTGGACTAGTTAAAAAAAAATTTATATTCAAACAGATTAGAAAGGAAAAAAGATAACAGAAATGTTAAAAGCGATATAGTGCAATTGCTTACTTAAAATTTGAGAAAACAGAAAAAAACATCTGTACTAATATAGGTTATATTCCTTGTATTTTTGGGAACGGAACATAGACAGACCTGTGATTCCTGCAAATCCTCTGTTCTCAGAGCAAATTTATTTATGTCCTTCCTCCTGGTAGTGCAAGAGAACTACTTTCTATTAGTTCTGTCTCTCCCAGCTCAAATGTTAGGGGTCTGTGGAGGATACCTAAGGATTCCAGCTGCAAATGAGATGTGGGAGGCAATACAAACGAATGTGATGAAACTTGCTGCAGACCAAAGATTTCAACCAATAGAAATTCCTAAAAATAGGAAAAATACCAATTTTGTCTTCATCATTACTTGAACCAGATGCACCAAAGCAGGCTTTTCACTACATGTTTAGTAATAATGAGAAAATAAGATAGTGAACAATTGGTTATTGGAAGAAATCACCTGTCTTGCTCAATGAGTTCAACTTATAAAAAAAATACACTATATCATACAATTAAAGAATCATCTGAATGATTACACACAAGGGGACTAAATTAAACTTTCATGGGTTCCTTTACTTCACTCCTGACTTTTTCAATCAGTGTATTGATTATTTTCCTTTTTATGCTTGCTTATATCACATACATCTACTTTCTTCTGGGTTTAGCTCATTTCTGAAGAAGTGTGTGAAATATACATAGCGCTTTAGGGTTAACTAATCCTTGAATCTTTGGCTGCCCACAGATAGGCACCTAAGGCTGTAGAAGTTTTGCTATGGTTTCCTACCTTGCCTTCAGCTGCCAGTCCAGAAAGGCATGGGTCTGCTGTAAAGCTATCTTTTATTAGATTAGTTTTTTCCTTATACCTGACACCACCTAACCAAAACTTTTTAGGAGCATCAGACATTTAAGAAATATGTGTGCAAAACTGCAGCTCCATCTCCCTGATTATGGTTTGTGGGCTTGATTTTAGGCCTTACTTTTTTTTTTTTTTTTTTTTTTTTGTGGTATTGTGCTTGAAAACAGTAATTTGTAGACTAAGAAGAAATTATTTATTTTTTTTTTAATTTATTTGTGTCTTCTGTGTATTTCCATTTGTAGTAAGGTTTTTAAGTGCTCTTTTCTTCCATTCATCAATGTTTTCTTCATTCAACTGCTAAAATATAATGCTCCATGGTCTCTCAGAGTCTAGGAATCTGAAAGGCTTCTCCAAGTGATTAAAGGTGTAAAGGGATGAACTCTACATGACAACTGATTTTAGCCAAATTTAGTGGGAAGTTTCTAATAGCAGCACAGTTTTATATTTTATATGCTTAAGAATTACACAGATATCTTCTAGGTACTTAAATAAAAAGTGTTGTTGGGATGGTAAACTCTATATGACAGAAATGAACAGAAATATATGAGCATTTGAAACAAGCTATGCAGATAAGAATCAAAAGACTGTGTTAAGTAACCAGATTTGAAGAACTGCTTAGGTGAAAAGAAGTACTGATCTAAGTGAAGATGGCTGTAATGTGGCCACAAACAAATTTTTAAATGGGAAGTTTCTCCACAGAACGGGGTGAAGTTGTAGAATAGGGTTTCAAAAGGAGCAATAAATTCTAAGTGGCAAACTACAAGTCCTGTCTTCCTATGGAATAGTGTATTTTCCCCAGAAACCTTTCTGGTGTAACACTTTACAGAAACACAGAAAGCAAAATTGGATAATACCTCCAGTTTCTTTCCATTGCCACATTACTCACCAAAATCTTCATTTCCCTTCCTTGTCCCCTAATTACTGGGTTGTACAGAGCAGTGCAGCAGCTATATCCAAATCACACATGTGCTGACTGATTTTGAGCACTGTGCTGGTCAGCTAATAGGCACTCTAGAAGAGAGACAGTTGTCATGATCATATGTTAGATTTGCTGTCATGGAAGGAGCTTAAAAGACCGCTGTCCGTTTTTAAAACAATTTTTCTTGAAACCTGGTAGAATTCTGTATCTTTTAAGCCTTCAGCATTAGTTACAATTTCTCAGTGGACTTCTAAGTATCAGATGAGTGACTGAAGGGTACACAGTTAAACATAGTGTATCAGAATGTCTTATCTGTTTAGGAAAAAAACCCGTAAAAATATCTCAGTGTGAAGATGGTCTTAGTTGGTTTGGAGAAGAAATCTTTTTTCTAGTCCTATGCTTCTGCTTGGCTATGCATCCTCAAAAGTACACACACTGTGTGACAGCAAAAAAGAGGAATTTGTTGAACGGCTAAGTCAACTCCAACATTATCAACCTGAACAGCTGTTAAAATACCTCCTCTGGTACATATTTGCATGTAACATATTTTTCATGTCACATCATTCAATATAAAAGTTACCACTCTGCATTTCTGTAACTGAAAAGCAGAATATAAAGTTACTATACGGCATAAAAGCAATTGTGATATTGAAGTCATGGAGCCTCACAAATCAAACTCTGTATAAGAAACATTTAAAAGAGACAGATAAACAAAATTGGCCAAAGAAGATAATTGGAAGACTTACTCCTACACATTTGAAGAAAAAAACCAACAAAACAAAAAAGGACAAAAGCATGCCTTAACTTGAATTTTAGTTAAACTAATCTTAGAGGCTGTTAAAGCTGAACTTTGTGTTTGGACAACATGCATTTTAAGCCTTCTGAGGAAAAGACTGGCTTTTTCTGGGAAAAAAAACACATGTATTGGGCTCTATCTAGCATTAGAATATAGACACACCAATTAGCCTATTAAAGATGAATACATACATGGAACAGATTATTTAGCAGTCTCCACCCATTTCCAGGGATCAAGGTATAAAATACCTTATAACGAATCTGAACAAAACTTAGTGGAGAATAAAATGTGCATTTAGACTGCATTTTAATATGAGGAATATTACTTCAATAGCTGAGAGCTACAGTGGACACAATTCAATTACCAAGAAAGAATCAAAGCTTGATGTGACTTACAGAGCATGAAAATGGGAGTCAATAGGACTAACTGTGGAGGGAGTTTTAGAGGGAAAACTACAGTAGTTTTCAAAAAAAAAAACATGATTCTTTAGAAAATGGCTAGATCTGACTGTAGAAGTGAAGCTGGATTAGGTTTTGTATGCAAAATTGTCACGATTAACCCAAAGTGGACACGTGGCACATGGCAAAATTGGACAATGTAAGCAACTTGTCACCAGAAGTGGAATTAAACAGGATTTGTCCTGTAGACAGCAGAAGAGAAAAAAATAGGAAGTTGATGTTTAAGTTTGTCTGAAATCAAAACAGGCTGCTTTTTCACTTCAAGGTCCCTCAGTAACATCAGCTTTCAGATACTTCTACAATGGTGTAGAACAGACCCCAGTGAAAGGGGTCTGGAGTGTTGAACACTCACACCCTTTTGCAGCTCTCAGAAGCATTTGATATCAAAACCCATTTGTCCTGAGTATTTTAAAGTCAGCAAAGCAAAACCTGAGGCATTTGTGTTGGGTTATATATAAACAGGTAGAATTTCTGCTGCTTGACCCTAACATCTAAGCAAAAGGAAGTATCATTTTCACATCCTTTCTCTTTAGTAGTTTTTCTTGATTTCAGTGAGTGTATTTACTTTCTCAGCAATAAATTTCTCACTGTCTTCAGTATGTTTTAATCTTATCAGGAATGGTCAAGAAAGAGCTTCTAGCTCTTATTGCTTCTGCTCCTTTGATTTCCTTCTTCTTTCTTAGGCAAGTTAACATCGGCTATAACTATCCTTCACTGAAGTAGAAAAATCATCATAAACCAAATGAAGATCCCCGTACTTTCAGTAGTGTTATATAGGTTAAGATTTGAAAAAAACATAACTGAGAGTAAGGGGTTTATGAAGCCATCCTGAAGGGAGAATCTGGAAGTGCTGTCATGCTGTGGGACAGGACAACCTTGAAAACTTTCCATAGAAAGAATGCCACATCCTTTTGCTGCGCAGTACTGCCTATTTTCCCAACTACATCTTTCTCTCCTAATAAGGTAATGCAGAAAGTCTTGACCATTTCCTAAATTTTCCCTTTACTTTGTAAAGCAATTTCCTGGAGTCCCTCAACATATAAGAATTATTGTATTGTTTAGTCTTGCTAACTACAACAATTAAAAAAATCTTTTATTTAGCTTTTCTTATTTTGTATTTATTTAAGGATAACTTTGTATTACTTTGAGTTAAAAAAGTATTCAAACGTGATGGGAGTGCAAAGCTGTATTTATTGCACTTTTGCATTTTTGCCAGACTCTGATTTTTGCAGAAAAGTGAAGATTAGAAAAAGGAAGATTATTGGAAACTCATTTTTATTATGGACACTGTAAGCATTTTGGCACTTTAGCATTAATTTTATCTCTCTGAAGAGAAAATGCCTTTGTTACAGTGTCAACATTAAAATTCGAACCTCTAACCCTGTAAACTTTGCAGACCTTTTTTTTTTCAGTAGTACATTACATGTTTTATAAATCTCCATGGCTATTAGTGAAGGTATCAATACATAACTAATCCTTAATGTTGTGAATTAATATTATGATTCATGGGATATAATTCTTTTAATGAAAATATATTTAATATTTGGTGGTTCCTATATTTTGAAAATAGCTAATGTTGCAGTAATAAGCTTCCAATCTCACCCACATGGCACTGTAGGTAATTGAGATATTTTCAAAATAATTGAGAATCCAATATGCTCTTTTTTTTAATTTTTAAGGAGAGCTAATGATTTTTACCAGCATACATATTTTGATGTCAGTCTCCTTATTTTCAGTCATTAGTGCTGACATTTCTAGATGAAGACTGACAAAGATGCATCCTCATAGATAAGCTAAAGAAGTGTGGGCTTGACGATCAAGTAGTGAGGTGGATCGAGAACTGGTTGAAAGGAAGAAGGCAGAGAGTTGTTGTCAATGGCGCAGAATCTAGCTGGAGGTCTGTGACTAGTGGAGTTCCTCAGGGGTCGGTGCTGGGACCGGTGCTGTTTAATATTTTCATCAATGACCTGGATGAGGGAACTGAGTGCACCCTCAGCAAGTTTGCTGATGACACAAAACTGGGAGGAGTGGCTGACACACCAGAGGACTGTGCTGCCATTCAGCGAGACCTGGACAGGCTGGAGAGTTGGGCAGGGAGAAACTTGATGAAATTTAACAAGGGCAAGTGTAGAGTCTTGCATCTGGGGAAGAACAACCCCATGTACCAGTACAGGTTGGGGGTTGACCTGCTGGAAAGTAGCGAAGGGGAAAGGGACCTGGGGGTCCTGGTGGATAGGAGGATGACCATGAGCCAGCAATGTGCTCTTGCGGCCAAGAAGGCAAATGGCATCTTAGGGTGCATTAGAAAGGGTGTGGTTAGTAGGTCAAGAGAGGTTCTCCTCCCCCTCTACTCAGCCTTGGTGAGGCCGCATCTGGAATATTGCGTCCAGTTCTGGGCCCCTCTGTTCAAGAAGGACAGGGAATTGCTTGAAGGAGTCCAGTGCAGAGCCACAAAGATGATTAAGGGAGTGGAACATCTCCCTTATGAGGAGAGGCTGAGGGAGCTGGGTCTCTTTGGCTTGGAGAAGAGGAGACTGAGGGGTGACCTCATCAATGTTTACAAATATGTAAAGGGTAGGTGTCAGGCTGATGGAGCTAGGCTTTTTTCAGTGATATCCAGTGATAGGACAAGGGGCAATGGGTGTAAACTGGAGCATAGGAAGTTCCACGTTAACATCAGGAAGAACTTCTTTACTGTAAGAGTGACAGAGCACTGGAACAGGTTGCCCAGGGGGGTTGTGGAGTCTCCTACACTGGAGATATTCAAGGCCTGCCTGGACAAGTTCCTGTGTGATGTACTGTAGGTTACCCTGCTCTTGTGGGGGGGTTGGACTAGATGATCTTTTGAGGTCCCTTCCAACCCTTGGGATTCTGTGATTCTGTGATTCTGTGATCTCAAAGATACAGACATAAGTACCACTTTAAATCTTATGGCTTCTGAAGTTAGGACTAATTTCAAAGTCTTTTTCTCTTTTTTATTAGTTTTTTGAAAGTATTGCATTTTGGATCAGAGAGAATCACAATAGAAATTAACTTCTACATTGTGTTGTTATGAGCTGGAATAAAAGAAAGAGGCTGAGAAAACAACAATAAAACTAGTTTTTCTTTAATGGAAACTACTTGTGAGAAATATTTTTTTTTTCAGAAGGAAACAAAAGCAAAAAATAATTCCAGAGTTCTTTATGATCAGTATATAACTGCTTCTTCCAATAATAATATTGAATGTTACTTCAGAATGTATAGTTAGTTAGGTATCTCTAACTAAATGTTTTCAAATTTTGCTGCTGTGTGTTAACTTTGAATAGTGTATGCTCTGTGTGGGTCAACGTGATTGCGTCCGACCTACACGAGTGAACCTTCTTTGGGTAGACACACACAGTTCTGTAATGCTAAATCACAGACAAAGGGGATGAAAATGAGCACTGGATCACTGATTACCCACACTGCTTAGCTGTTTAGCCTAGTCCCTTCCTTTGCTTTAAACCCTTCCAACAATGCAATTTCAAAACAAATCTACTTGAAAAGGTGCTTTATCTAAGCTTTTTTAATGGTCTCCATCACTTCCATATATGAATTAAAACATATCTGTGGATGTTGAAAGTTCAAGCACTTTTCATTCTTGAAAATGACAACTAGTAAAATCTAAGAGCTTCCCCAGACACAGTGGTGGTCTGGACCAATTATTTTCCTAGACAATTCTGTGGGGAAATAGAGTACTTCAGGATCATTTATGAATTATGTCCTGCAGTGTGCACACTAATGGAAGTCTGAGACTTACCATGCCAGGTAACTTTTGTCCCTAGATTTGTTTTCAGGGATTTTTAATTTAGTAACTTAAGGATAACCACTGCGTCACAACTGGGTTGAATCTGGCAGCCCTCCCAGAAAAATTCTGCAAATGATGAAAGTTTCAAATTTCAAATAATTTTAGTAATAAGCTATCTTAGAGACAGAATAAATTTTTAAGAGTGTACTTAGCAACCTAGGACTGTGTTTAAATATGGTATTTCCTATGAGATAGTTGTACCTTTCTGTAAAGAAAACTGGATTCCAAGCAAAATACATCTGAATGGCTTCTATGCATGACTAGGAAGGAAGAAAAATGAGAAGATAAGTGACAATATTTTGAAGTTTTGTTATATTTACTGAATCTTTAATGAAAATTTGTTTCTCAGTCAGCTCTCTAAAAGAAAATCACTTTGTATTGCACTAAGAAACGCAGCTAGCTATGAAAGGAGGCAAAGAACTAACTCATGCCTTGAAGTTAAGCTATTTATACATCTATAAAAATAGAAGGAATGTTTAGAACTGTACAAGCCAATCAAACAGATCAATGGCTCACTTCAGCAGAAAAGAAACTGTGCGATGCTGTGTTGTGTATAATATATCATATTTGTGTAGCATAATTTAAAAATATTTCAGCATAGCTTGGTTTGAAAAATAAAGCCTAATTTTATTATCTTTCCAGTACTTAAGAACCTCCTACCATAAATGAATAATTTTAAAGAAATATTTCAGAATTATCTAGAAGCTGAATATTACTCTTGAGGTTTATGCAGGAACTACAAGTAAGGTATATATTATTGGATGAATTTTTTTACAAATCTTATTAGAATAAAAATGAATATTTTATTCATGACTGCATGTGCAGAACTGTAAAAACCCAACATGACCGCATTGATTTTTGGAATAGAGGTAGCAGAGCCTTTCTTCAGGATGCATTTATAACATAAATGATTCATATGTCATTTTCCCAGCATAACTGTAAAAAGGCACTACACTTCAGTGCCTTTGTTGGAACCTTAGAGATTTTTATCTTCCCTTATGAATATCACTTGTACATTTATCTGATTTACTCCCTATTCTGGTGTAGTTTCCTTAAGACTTTTAAACATAAGCTAAAAAACACCTTTTACAACAGAGAATATTCATAAAGGAATTTTATTCATAAGGGAATAATCATAAGGAAATTAAATTTAGTACCAGGTATCTAGAATTCTTCACAATTTAGTTAATTATACATCTTTATATATGTATGTAAAGTATCAACAATTGTCAGTAATATCATAGAAAATAAAATTTAAATATTTTAGACGGTGGAAAATTGAAGCTATTTAAAAAATGATATAAATTGTGTTTGTAAGCTGTATGTATTCTTAAAATTTTAAAGTACAATTAAATATAGTCTTGTTAAAGTGTTGACTTCAAGTTATTTGTCAGTATTCTGACAAAGTTAGTAAATCTTCAGTGATATATTTTATGTTATATTTTTTATTGTTACATTTTTTTTCATTGTTATCTGCCTCTTTTGTGACGACCATGGCGTTTCAAAATTTTCATCTTATCAGATTGGTAAATTCTGTTTCATATACATACGAATAAATAAGAAAAGGACCTTGAACTCAGCCAGCTCATAGGTACTGTAGCCAACATTTCCTTTGTCCTTCATATCCCCAGTGAGCACTTACTTGGTGCTGAGAATGAGGTCTAGCAGATTACCTGTCCCCATTGGCTGCTCTATCACCTGGAGGTGGAAGTTATCATCAGTGAATTCCAGGAACCTCCTGGATTGTTTATGCCCTGCTGTGTTGTCCCTTCAACAGATATCAGGGTGGCTGAAGTCCACCAATGAGGATCAGGATCTGAGAACAAGAGACCGTTCCTATCTGCCTGTAGAGGGCTTCATCCACTTGTTCTTCATGGTCAAGTGACCCAATTTACTGTCATTTTTGTCTCCCCTCTTTTTAATCGTAACACATAATTTCTCTCTTCCATCCCCATGCAGAGCTCCATATACTGCAACTGTTCTTTCACATAAAAAAACCCTGTCCCTCTTCATGTTTCCTTCCCATCCTTCCTAAAGACCTTTTATCCCTCCATTGCAACGTTCCAGTCATGGGAACTATCCCACCAGATATCCATGATCCCAACAAGACCACAGCACTGCAACCGCACTCAGATCTCTGGTTCATGTTTATTTCTCATATTGTGTACGTGAGTATAAAGACACTTAAGTGGGCCATACCTATGCATTCCCGAAGAGAATCTGGGGGATTATTCCATAAAGATGCCTTGTAAACACCTCCTTGCCCACATGTAGATCCTGGAGGTGACCCCACTCAAACCCCACTGTGATTCCAACTTTTTTTTTTTTTTTTTTAATATTTACAAATAAGAAGAAAGTAACACGTCTTCACAAAATACAGTATCCACTAAAGATAAACGTAGTTTTTAATTAAAGGGAAAGCATATCAAGTTCTGTACTCCACACACTGCTCATGTTTTGTCTTTCCGAGTTTTCCTGATTGAACCTGTCCACCTCTACAATTAGCAAACATTTTTTTCCCAAATGTCAGTATTTCACATCCTTTTACCAAGCAAGGCTCTAAGAAACCATATACCTGAAGGATGGAAAATTCACTTTGATTGCTTGTCATTTCTCAGTTCTTAGGTCTGTCTTCTTCCTTTCAGAGAACAAGTACATATAAAATATGATCTGTATTCCTGCGGGTCATGATATATCTAGCCTTTTTAAAAAAAAAAACAGTCAGCAATAGCAATCCAAATATTCTGCCATATACATACTATATTGCTAAAAATTATCATAATGTGGTTTTGCATTTCAGTCGTAGACTTGCCAAGCTGCTTAAAGGGGCTTTAAACTAAAGGTGCCAGAGGATAGGATCCCCTGAAACATCCTACTCCTACCAGTTTGATGCCAGTGACAGTGAGAGATGTCCTGAGACTGGAGAGGGATCACAGGTCAGCAGCAGAGCACCTGAACAGCGACACAAAGGAATTCCAGCAACTCGAGAAGTAAGTAGAGTGGCTGGAACTCCTCAGCTTCATCAGAGGCCTGTTTCTCTGTGTAAACATATGCAATACGGGGAATAAACAAGAAGGGTTAGACATATGCACACACTTCCAGGGCTCTGATCTTATTGACATCACAGAGATGTGATGGGATGGCTCCTATGACTTGGACTGTTAGAATGGGAAGTTACAGGCTCCTTAGGAAGGAGAGACAAGGGAGACAAGAAGTGGGTGCATGAAGCTCTGATGAGGGAATGGGAAAGGAGCCGACTGAAACCTTATGGGTCAGAATTAAAGGGATGTCCAGGGTTCAGCAGTAGCAGTTTCATCTGATCTCAAAAGTTAAGCAGAGTCAGGTTTGGGTCTTTTATAGAGTTAGACAATGATACAGGAAGAGCAGGAGATTTTCCCCAAGGCTGGACAGTCATGAGTGGCAGGGTGTGTGGGACAGTATGAGCAAGTATCTGGTGCACTGGGCCCCCCCAGTGCTTTGGAAACATCGGAGATGGAAGGCAGCTGTATGGAGTCCCCAGCAATAAGCTGCAGAAACTGCTGAAGGGGACAGTGAATTATTTTGAGCCTGGTGGGCCCATGGCACTTCAGGCCATCAGGGCAGAGATGCAACATAGAGATGGACTCATGATCGAGGGGTGGACTTATCAATGGACACTATTGCCCAGGTTATTCATGAGTGTGAACACTGCACACAGACTCTCCTGCTCTGAGAGACGGTTACAAGAGATGGCGCCTGACATCATGGACCAGATGGACTCAGCAGCTTTATAGGTCCATGCACTAAGAAAAGATCTTTTTCTCTGTGTGTATGTAGATGTATATATATGTAAGAGTGATGCATATTGAAGATGTGGGATCTGAGCATGATGTGAATGGTATGGAATAAGGGGTGGATAATGTCCTGGGTTCAGCAGCAGCAGTTATTTTTCTCCTTCTTAGTAGCTAGTGCAGTGCCGTGTTTTGATTTTTGGCCTGGCAACAGTGTTGATAACGCCGATGTTTTTAGCTGCTGCTCAAATGTTTGGTCTGGCCAAGGACTTTCTGAGCCTCATGCTCTGCCAAGGAGGAGGGAAAGCTGGGAGGAAGCAGAGACAGGACACCTGACCCAAGCTAGCCAAAGACGTATTCCATACCACAGCACGTCATGCCCAGGATGTAACGGAGAGTTACCCGGAAGGGCTAGTTCACTGCAGGGTTGGACGAGGTATCGGTTGGTGCTCGGCTGGGGGGAGTGGGGCGAGTTATTGGTCGGCTGGTGTTGAGGTGTTGTATTCTTTCCTCTTGTTATTTTTCTTTATCATTATTATTATAGGTGGTAGCAGTAGTGATTGGTGTTATACTTTAGTTACTAAACTGTTCTTATCTCAACCGGTGGGAGCTGCATTCTTTTCGATTCTCCTCTCCATCCCTCCGGGAGCAGGGGGAGGGCAAGAAGGGGGGGGGGGAGTGAATGAACAAGCTTTGTGGTTTGGGTTTAAACCAGAACAAGGGAGAGCAGGGACAGGGGACGTTATAGTGGGGGCTTGCTACAGGCTGCCCAGTCAGGAAGACTGAGTGAATGAGGCCCTTTTTATATAGAGAGGAGTAGCTTCATGTTTGTAAGCCCTGGTCCTCATGGGGAAATTCAAGCATCCCAGTATCTGTTGGAGGGGCAACACAGCATGAAATAAGTAATCCAGGAGATTCCTGGAATGAGTTGATTCTCCAAGTGATTCAGGAACCAGTGGGGAAAGCTGCTGTTCTGAACTCCGTTCTCACCAATAGTTAGGGGCCGGTGGGGAATGTGAGCTCAAGGGTATCCTTAGCTTCAGTGATCATGAATTTTGGGTGCTTGAGATCCTTAGGCCAATGAGGAGGGTGCACAGCAATCTCACTAGCCTGGATTTCAGCAGTATGGACTTAGGCTTTTTTAGGGATCTGAGTACCATAGGATAAAGCCCTGGAGGGAAGAAGGTTAAAGAAAGCTGTTTAGTATTCAACGATCTTCTCCTCCAAGCTCAGGAGCAATGCTTTCTGACAAAGAACAAGTCAAGCAAAAACTCCAGGATGCCTCTATGGATGACAAAAGGACTACCTGGACAAGCCCCAGCAACAAAAAGGAATCCTACAGAGGACAGAAGCAGGAACAGTAGCCTTGGAGGAATATGGAGGAATTGTCCAAGCAGCCAAGGATCAGGTTAGAAAAGCTAAAGCCCTGATAAGATTAAATTTGTCTCAAGACATAAAAGGCAACACCAAAAGTTTCTATAGGTATTTCAGTGATAAAAGGAAGACTAGGGAAAATGTAGGCTGCCATCTAGATTGCCTTGTTTATTGGGTATTTTGAACTATGGTTTCAGAAGAGCCACTCTGGAACATGAACTTAAATCTGCAGTAAGTATTCATATAAGTGCAAGTCAAAGGTAGGAAAAAACCTGAAATATGCTCAATGAAATTACATTAGCAGCCGGATGTTAGGTAGTCTTTTGAAATTAGAAGCTAGATATTTTAAGGCTTTCGAATTCAAAAGCAAAATAAATCTTTCCAAATAACCTGTTCAATTCCTCTTGCTATGCAACACCCATACACCAAGAAAATAATCACCTGTTCAGATGAATTTTATACTCTCTTTGTGTGTGAAGTATTTTTTATTGGTTACATTTTGTATATGTAGAAGTAATTTTTACTGGTTACATTTTGTATATGCATAACCATGAAGAACTCTCTAGTTCATTTGATTCCTCTGTGAGTTACTGGCTTTTCCCACTGTCTGTTTCCTTCCTCTTCTGACTGAAATGAAGTGTAGCAGAAATACACCATAGGACTGCATCTTATACTTTTTTTCTGAAGAACTGACACCTCATACAGATGTTTTTCTCATATTTTGGGAAAGAAATGTGATAGGACTTACAGATGCCAGTAGTATGAATCTTCTTCACATTGATCTCCTAGCTTGATCTGTCTAGGGACAACAGTGCAGTTGCTAGAAACGGTCTTGGCTTGTTGGGAATATAGTTTTGTTAAACATTTGCCTGATGAAAGTAGAAACACAATGTAAACAAGATTTATATTGAGCAGAAATATTTGGATTTTTTTTTATTGCTTTGTAAAGATATTTTCCTCAAGATGACTTTTTTTTTTTTTTCAAATGTTTGCGTTATTTAACTAGTAATTTAAAGCCATCTGATGGAGATTTCCTATAGATGTGAGTTTATAAACAAACAGTGTATTTTATGATTTCTCTTTTGGATTATAGAACAAGACTAAGCCAAGTAGAAGTGCCTTACAGTAATTGCTTTAATTTTAAAATATTTGTGCATCAGCTTGTTTATGGGGCTCCCCGCACATTTTGTTCTCATTAAAATGCCCCAAGGATTCTGTTTTGAATAAAATTAAGTAGCAAAGCCATATGTGAGCTTAATCCTCTTTTTTTGAAGTAACATTTAATAGGAATACACATATGAAATTTTTTCAGTCTGTCCACAATAATAATTGTGATCCTTGTTGAGAATATGGAAGCAGAAAGTTATGAAACCTAGTTTGCATTTTACATTCTCTAAATTAGCACAAAATATAATGAGCTAGGAAACTATCTCAAAGTTTAGATCAGTTTAAAAGACAAATTTGAATAAGTTGAGTTTCACTGCTGACAATAAAACTTGCTGAAAATTCATACAGAAGAAATTTTGTGTTTGTCTAATATAGTGAATTAGATTCCACTCTCACAAATATTTATTTGCCTATTTAACTTAATTTATAATTTTAAGTCAATATTATTATAATAATACCTGAGAGTTAAGAGACCTGTTTTAAAAGATTTTTTAAAAGTAGATGGCCTTATTCCAAAGTTGTCTTTATATATAAAAGTAATTACATACACACACAAACACACACACACTATCCTGATATGCCTTTGCTTCACAGCAGCTATGGTTTTTCCACTGCATAGCCCTGCTGTTGACTGCCACTTTGCTGCTTGCCCTGGACTAGTGCCAGTACCCCCGTGCTTTATTAGGTTAAGTCCTGACCATGGCAGAAAATTAGATGTAGGATTAGAATTGATGTCTGGATGATTAGAGAAATCTGGGATGTACTGTGGTATGCCTCAAGAAAAATGAGCACAGATGTACCAAAACCAGAGGTACCCTCACTGAATCTCTTATTCTTCTAAAAGCGTAGTGCACAGCTAATAGGGCACTAGAAGCCATAAGACACTGACTTCCAATAATCCAATATCAGCCTTAGACAGAGCAAGCAGATGAAGTACGAATATTACCTCCAATGTTAAAAAACAAAGGACCTTTTGAAGGACTCTTAACTTAACATTAAGATAACAATGAGAATTTAAGAAGGGATGTTTCCTTGTCTTAGGAAGGGATAGTGATTAAATCAATATTCCTTCTGTTTCTTTCTGATGGGAGAGAACATCTATGACATGCATTTAGATTGTACCTTTGCAGACTATATTCTCCTAGACAAGCTAGGTACCTAGTTCTTGGACCAGTATTACTGTAGTTTGAAGTATAATTTCCTCTACCTTACAACTACTCCCAACTGACTCCTGTTAAAGAGCAGTGATGCTTTACAATTCAGGTCTCTTTGCAGATACCAAAAAAGTTCAAAACTCAGAAACTTTTTAAGAGAAGTGATAAATCAAGCTAGGTATTTTTCTTCAAACTCCAAGTGAATCTCCTCAAACTCTAAGTCAATCTTTTTCATTAATAGGAAATATTAAGGAATATCTTTAAAATGGGAGATAAAAAAGCCAAGATAAATAATATCCTGTGTATTTACTTCCCTTATATTCATGAGAATCCCAATTGTAATGTACCGCACTACAACCAATTTAGGATCCCACACTAGAGCAGGTGCATATGCCATGAAGGAGCTCATGAGGACACCATGAAGGTGTCCTCAACATAAAAAGGACATGGAACCATTGGAACAAGTCCAGAGGAGGGCCATGAGGACAGGCTGAGAAAGTTGGGGCTGTTCAGCCTGGAAAAGAGAAGGCTGTGTGGAGACCTCATAGCAGCCTTCCAGTATCTGAAGGGGGCCTATAGGGATGCTGGGGAGGGACTCTTCATCAGGGACTGTAGTGACAGGACAAGGGGTAACATGTTCACACTTAAACAGGGGAAGTTTAGATTGGATAAAAGGAAGAAATTCTTTCCTGTAAGGGTGGTGAGACACTGGAATGGGTTGTCCAGGGAGTTTGTGAATGCTCCATCCCTGGCAGTGCTCAAGGCCAGGTTGGATAAAGCCCTGGGTGATATGGTTTAGTATGAGATGTCCCTGCCCATGGCAGGGGGTTGGAACTAGATGATCTTAAGGTCCTTTCCAACCCTAATTATTCTATGATTCTATGATTCTAAAATCCTATGGTCTCAGTGATTTCTTGTTATAAGCAGAAGGATTTATATAATAAACTCTGTGAATGAGTTTAACTTAAGTAAACGATAAGTAGTTCCAAATATAAAATTAAATGCCTGCTGTTCCCCTTGGTCAAAGAGTTTTGGGGGGTGTAGACTATTTCAGAAGTTATTATTAATGCCCATTTAGTTCTAAGAAGAAATATTTGAAAGACACTTGTCATGAAAACATATTTAGCAAGATCACTAGGAACAGAAAAAGAAAATAATTTCCAAATTCAGCTGAAATTTATAAAATAACATGCAATACAGAACAATATGTAATGTTGCAATTTTGGATTAGTCTTTAAGAAGTGAAGAGCCATCACCTGAAAACCCTCTACAATTTCAGTTTCCCTTGTCTTTTTGCTCAAATTCTTGTATAACAATGAACAGCTAATGTAATGTGGGAACTGTGTGAGCTAGAGAGTAGGCAGTGGATATAGATCATGACATTCCTCAGTGTATCAAAGAGAAAATGTCACTTATGAAACCCAGACAGACTGCTCAGAGAAAGAAAGCAAAAAGAAATAAACCAGGCAGCTTAATCTACATTCACTGTGCCTTAATTGAACACCACCTGATGTACTCAATTTGACAGACTAGCTCATTTATACTTCCCTATGCTCACAAAAGAAAACCAGATATCTCCAGAGGACAATTCAGATTTTAAATTTAAATCACTTTCTGTAAAAAAAAAAAAAAAAAGTCTAGAGTGACTCTATTTCTTTTTTAGCCTCTTTGGATATGTGTCTAAACTTTTTTCCAAATTTTGTTGGGCTTTTTTCAATATTTTTAGATGTCTTAATGATTATCTTAAAAATGTATTGGAGTTATAATTTCCTTACATTAAAAGATACAGACAAGTATTTTCTCTCCTCTTCAGTATACCTTAAATTTTCTCCCACTTCCTTTGAAAACACTTTGTTAATTGAAATATAAAATTCACTTCTTTTCTCCATTTTCAGAATGTACATATATATGACCTGTTCCCATTTTTGACTATATAATTGGATTGCAAGTCTCCAGGTGATAAACCAATGAAGAAGTGAGAGTGTAACCTGAATACTCCTCTAAATACGGTATCAGCAATTGCTCCCTTGATTGTGAAAATACCCTTTCTGTAAGTAAGCTCTGTAAAACTACAGAAAAACAGGAGTAAAGATAATATTGGTCCAGCTTGCAGTGGAGCTGACTCCAGATCTATTTTTCTCTGCTGTTCACACTGCTATATATTTAAATTGTGAGGCATGATTTATGATTAGAAAGAGACATTTCCATTAAAAAAAAAAAAAAAAAACAAACAAAAACAAAAACTTGTGTAAGATCTGGACCTCTGATAAAGGAGAAAAAAATAAAAAAGCCCCAACAAAACTGTCAGTTTAAATATTCAGGAGGTCAATTCCTGTTTCCTGAAGAAACAAGTGATTATTGCTGCACTTTGTTTCATTACAAATGTTTTGATATGCAGTTATGCATCACACAAACTATTTGCTTCTTGTTTTTAATTAGCAGTCACAGAATCACAGAATCACAGAATCCCAAGGGTTGGAAGGGACCTAAAAAGATCATCTAGTCCAACCCCCCTGCAAGAGCAGGGTAACCTACAGTACATCACACAGGAACTTGTCCAGGCGGGCCTTGAATATCTCCAGTGTAGGAGACTCCACAACCCCCCTGGGCAGCCTGTTCCAGTGCTCTGTCACTCTTACAGTAAAGAAGTTCTTCCTGATGTTAACGTGGAACTTCCTATGTTCCAGTTTACACCCATTGCCCCTTGTCCTATCACTGGATATCACTGAAAAAAGCCTAGCTCCATCATCCTGACACCTACCCTTCACATATTTGTAAACATTGATGAGGTCACCCCTCAGTCTCCTCTTTTGCAAGCTAAAGAGACCCAGCTCCCTCAGCCTCTCCTCATAAGGGAGATGTTCCACTCCCTTAATCATCTTTGTGGCTCTGCGCTGGACTCCTTCAAGCAATTCCCTGTCCTTCTTGAACAGAGGGGCCCAGAACTGGACGCAATATTCCAGATGCGGCCTCACCAAGGCTGAGTAGAGGGGGAGGAGAACCTCTCTTGACCTACTAACCACTCCCTTTCTAATGCACCCTAAGATGCCATTTGCCTTCTTGGCCACAAGAGCACATTGCTGGCTCATGGTCATCCTCCTATCCACCAGGACCCCCAGGTCCCTTTCCCCTTCGCTACTTTCCAGCAGGTCAACCCCCAACCTGTACTGGTACATGGGGTTGTTCTTCCCCAGATGCAAGACTCTACACTTGCCCTTGTTAAATTTCATCAAGTTTCTCCCCGCCCAACTCTCCAGCCTGTCCAGGTCTCGCTGAATGGCAGCACAGTCCTCTGGTGTGTCAGCCACTCCTCCCAGTTTTGTGTCATCAGCAAACTTGCTGAGGGTGCACTCAGTTCCCTCATCCAGGTCATTGATGAAAATATTAAACAGCACCGGTCCCAGCACCGACCCCTGAGGAACTCCACTAGTCACAGACCTCCAGCTAGATTCTGCGCCATTGACCACAACTCTCTGCCTTCTTCCTTTCAACCAGTTCTCGATCCACCTCACTACTTGATCGTCAAGCCCACACTTCCTCAGCTTATCTATGAGGATGCTGTGGGAGACAGTATCAAATGCCTTACTGAAATCAAGAAAAACCACATCTACCGCTCTACCATCATCCCTCCACCTAGTCACTTCCTCATAGAAGGCTATAAGGTTGGTCATACATGACTTCCCCCTCATAAAACCATGTTGGCTGTTCTTAATGACCCCCTCATCCTTGATATGCCTAGTGATGGAGTCAAGAATAAGTTGTTCCATCACCTTTCCAGGGATGGAGGTAAGGCTGACCGGTCTATAATTACCCGGGTCCTCCTTCTTGCCCTTCTTATAGATTGGTGTGACCTTTGCCATCCGCCAATCCTCAGGCACCTCGCCCATTTCCCACGACTTACCAAAGATGATGGAAAGTGGCCTAGCAATGACCTCCGCCAGCTCCCTCAGCACCCGTGGGTGCATTCCATCCGGACCCATCGATTTACAGATGTCCAGTTTGCATAGCTGATCCCTAACCCAATCCTCATCTACCAAAGCAAACTCCTCCTTTGTCCTGACTCCTTCTGGGGCTATAGAAATCCGGGGCCCTCGGGGAGAGTCTGCAGGAGTAAAGACAGAGGCAAAGAAGGCATTCAGCACCTCTGCCTTCTTTATATCCTCTGTCTCCAGGGTACCCACTTTGTTCAGCAGTGGGCCTATATTGCCTCTTGTGTTAGTTTTATTTGCTATGTATTTGAAGAAGCCCTTTCTATTGTCTTTAACCCGACTAGCAAGATTGAGTTCCAAGGAGGCCTTAGCTGTCCTAATTGCCTCCCTACATCCTCTAACAACTGTCCTATATTCCTCCCAAGCGGCCAGCCCCTCCTTCCATAATCCATAGATTCTCCTTTTCCACTTGAGTTTGCCCAGCAGCTCCTTGTTTAACCACGCCGGTCTCCTAGATCCCTTACTTGACTTCCTACTCATTGGGACGCTCCGATCCTGAGCTTGGAAGAAGCGGTCCTTGAATGCTAACCAACTATCTTGAGCCCATTTACCGCCTAGTACACTTTCCCATGAGACTTCCCTTAGCAGTTGACTGAAGAGGCCAAAGTTGCCCCTTCGGAAATCCAGAACTGTGGCTTTGCTAGTTATTCCATTAGTTCCTTCAGAACTGACTAGCTTCATGACAAGTCACTGCATTGAAAATAGCTGATGTAGTAAACTTTGAAAGATAGTATTTATAGTAGAAATTGCGACATAATTATAACAAGAGAGTAAGGACTCTTTGAGGATTAAAATATCCAGCAGCCCATCTTTTTTTCTCATCTTATCTACTAACCTTGTGAAAGCATAAGAAATCTGAACGCAAAAAAAGATTTCCTTAGAAGAGAGTTGGTTGCCAGTAGAAAGGCTGCTAACACTGACATTCTGAGCTTATTAAAAAGGAGAGCTATGATCAGTGGATTCTTTATTCTGCATAAAAACATCTTCCTCCGTTTAAAATAAAATCTGTCTCTCAATGGCTAATATAAAATTATATGCAGGTTGGTGTATGAAGTTTTATGTATACCATGCATTAACTAGATAGGTATCCTTTTCACTAAAAACAAACAAACAAACAAACAAATTAAAAAAAAACAACAAAAAACAGACTAGTTGATTTATTTATCTATTTTTAGAGAACCTGCAAAGCCCAGATGAATTCTTAAAATACATTTTTACCACCTGAAATTTAATATAGATGACTTAAGAAATGGTCTTAGGTAAATGGGATCTTTCTTTGGATACCTTCAAACTCTACTTCCACTTCATTTGTTTCTCAATTGGTTCCTCCGTTATGGAGTGTAAGCAATTCTTTAACAACATAAAACTATTCAGAGCTTTTGTAAGATTCAACATGAGTCTGAACAGGGTAAGTTCTCCACATAACCTTCTTTCTAGTAAAGGGGAAAGGAGAAAAAAAACAAGGTGAGAGGTGGTAGTGACAAAGAGAGGTTGTCCTTGTTTTTTTTTTCTTTTCCTTGCAAATCATCATATTTATTCTACTACATTGATGCATTGTAATACAAAATCCTTTTCACACAATGGATTGCTCCCTGTGTATCACTGAATACCTTAGGATGAAAAGCCATTTTGTGGAGTGTTAGATATTTAAATTAAATTTTCTAGATTGAACCAAGCTTCTTCTAGGCATTGGTTATTTCTCAGTTTATTTTTCTCTACCTTCTGGACTGAGAAGACTGTGGAAAGGTGTTAATTTCCTTGTTACCAGATCAAAAAACTTCCTCTACTTCCCCTGCTGTGTATAGGGCTCCTGTCTTACTCTGCACACATCTTCTGGTTCTTCTTACATACTGGTGTAACTTAAAACTATTTTCAAATTAGTGGTATAAAATTGTCATATAAGATAAAGGAAAAATAACTATTTCTTTTCATTTAAATCAACTTTTTTTAAATTTTTACTTTAACAATTAGGTTTGTAGAGTAGCCCTTGTTAAAATGCAAACTCTGTTTATTTTATGTCATTAATGGCATTATTTATTTAGACAATAACTACCACAAGAGTGTCATGTAAATTAATACATTACTACTAGCGCCTGAGTGAAATAGACACCCAACACTTCTGCTAAACTAAAGCTTTTGAATAGGTTTAATTAATCAAGAAAGAAGATTTATTTTAATACATAGAAAGTATACGCAAATACACAAAACTTACAACTATTAATATTAAAAAGGAAACTAACTGGAAGCAGTATTGTAAAGGAGGTTTAACCAAATAATTTGGCCAAAGGAAGAACTTAAGTTAGAGGTTTTATTCTTTCAGTACTTGACTTCACTCTCAGGTGAATCCAAACTTCTTTTTTTTTAATGTCACGATGAATTAGATCATGTTAAAATTCTGCATCCTGTGCTAAAAATCTATAAAAAAGACATTTTCCCATATAGCTACAAGGGATTTCCAAGGTAGTTCAGCTGTACTGATTGTCATGATTCCCCAGATTTTGTTTCAGACTTCCCAGGCTACAATTTATAACAAAGAGCATGAAATCTTCCAAAACTTACCTTACTCAAGCCTAGTGCAGGGACAGGTTTCCCAGATTCTTGGGCTCCAAGTTCTTGATGATCATAGGTCCTGAAGCTCAGAACAACTTGCCAGCCTTCATATTTGACTTCTTGAGAGTTGAATCTTTGTATTCAGATTGTTTTAAGCTATCTAGCTAATGTTTGTATTTATGTGAATTTTGTACTAACAGGTTTAGCAGTTGCTCCCATCCTAGTTGGTATACCTCCTTAAGCTAGTATTTTGGCAAAGATGACTACAGAATAGATGCACTTTTTTTGTTATACTGGATAAATTCTAATCAGCTCTTCCTAAGAACCTTAATTACTGATATCTTGAATGCTGCAACTTTGAAAGAAACACAAAAATAGTATCACTGAAGAAGGGATTAAGAGTAGAAACTTGATCTTGCCCTTGTCTCCCCTTCGCCATGCTATTCACTTTCTCCTGGTTAGAAGAGCGTTACATAGTTTGCAAAATCAAACACTCAGAATATTGGAAATGCTGAAACAGAAGCTTGCTATACATATTCATTATGATACTCTCTGTAGCTGCATAATTTCCTGACACTTTTCCAATGAGATCTGCCATTAAATGTGCAATTTTAATGTAAAATTTACCAATGCTGTACAGTATTTCACATTTTAATCTGCATGTCATGCAGTATAAAATTGCGTATCTTAAAAAACTTTAGGTGTATTGCACCTGCACAGTTTTTTTTCAGTCAAACGCGGTTGGAATCTCTTTAAAGAATGAAATTATGTTTGCGTGGCATATCCTTGTATTTAAAAAAAACCCTAGATGACCATCTCTGACTAGACTTTAAAATCTTCCAGCTTAATCTGGAACCTGTGTTATTCACAAACTATTGAAATAGCACACAGTGTTCCTCATATTTTTTTAGGCAAGACTGAAGCTACCATGAGATTCAGGAATTTTTTAGATTATGTGAAATTCTTCCATCTAGAAACCTACACCCTGCTTAGGAATGCTGTCCTCAAATAGCATGAACTGGTGAACAGCTTTTTATAGAAAGAGAAATCATATCTGTTTGTGCTACAAAGAGCAAAAGGAATTGAAGGGCTCCACACATATGTCTTTGACATAGCCAAGTGTCTGGGGAAACAGAAAAAAAAACCTTCTTGTTCTCATCATTAATGGAATACAAAGCAGAAAATACATGAGTAAAAGAGTAAAATGGAAATTAATTCTGAAATATAAAAAGGAGACTATATATTATAATTAAAATCAGAGACTGAATAAGTTATATCACAGAGAAATACAAGAATGATTTTTTTTTTTTTTAATGAAGATGTAAACATTAATCTGGCACTAAGTGGCAATGTTACAGCAACATTAGAATGCAGGGAAAATGCACTTAAGCAAGCTAGGAAAATACAAGGTCAAATATGTTTGTGACAAGACAGAGTAAAAAGAACAAGAGCTATATTACAGCTTATTTATTTTTTTTTTTTGCTAATTTTAGAATTAGATTGTGAAGTGATAGAAAACTTTTCTAGTTGTCACCTGATTTGCACTCTCTGTGTGTCTGTGTCTGTGATGAGCATAGATAAGGTAATTTAAATCCTACTTTTCTGACTGTTAGGAACTTTTTATTCACTTTAAAGAATTTTTTGCTAGCAATTGTCCTTTTTGGTATATTTTAACTGAGAAAATAGTTACTTCTGTAGTTTATTGTCAGGATTGATTTGAAAATCCTTCAATTTCATTGAAAAAAAAAATGCTATTTCTGCCTTCATTTTGCAGTGTTTTAGGGAGCTATTAAAAAAGCAGACTGACAACAAAATCCTGATACAAAACCCCCACAATCATCAAGAAATGAAAAAATTCTCTCTCACTCAAAAAAATAAAACAACAATTAAATAAAAAAGAAACAAACAAAAAATCAAAACTGATATAGAAGTACAAATTCATGTCTGTTACTTGCAAACAGGGACTGTGAATGTTCATTTATTTTAGGACATAAAAATGTCAGACAATGTAGCATTCAGACACCACAGTGAAATTCCCAAGTATCAAATTTGCCAAGGCACTGTAAAATTTTACTAAACAAGCACAAAATATGACAAAAACAATGAGAAATAAATCTGCATTAAGCAGAGATTAATGTTTTATCAAACACAATTAGCTGCTAATTAGATAATAGAAAGTGTGGGAGAAATATTTAACTGTATGTGTGAAATACGTGAATTTTTGCTTCAGTTACACTATTCTTTGATTTGTCTTTTCAGGGAACAGAAGTCTCATTGCAACCTGTGGTATCTGCAGCATTAACTGAATAGTGCATTCTGGGATATCACAAGTGAACAAGGAAATACCCAAAGGATTTTGCAGAAAGAAAAATATAATTCATGAAAAGCCAGTTATATCTTGGTTTCTTTCTGAGTGCTCCTAAAGACTGGTGGCTTTTTTTTTCAGGCTTTTCCACACTGAAAACTCAACATAATGAAGGTTTTAATTTTCTTTAGGGTTTTGGTGTACTTTTAAGATCAATAAACTGTGTTCTTCAAACACTCAAATCTTCTCTTGTCTCCTGGGTGCTTGCTCAAGTCTAAATAGCTGTGTCACACAGTAACTATTTAAAAGTCTATATTCCATTTCTGGTACTAAGCAAAAATGTTTGAAATATTGTAGTAGAAATAGTAGTTCTGGTTTAAGTTGCATGGAAATAAAAAATGTAGAAATACATAACTAAAAAGTTACTATTTTAGTTCTATTATATATTCTAGCAACTAGAACAGGTCACGCAAATATCTGTTGAGAAAGGAAAGTTTGATGCTTGTCTTGGTTTGAGAAATAAAACCCAGCCGAGTAATGTAGTCTTTGACTGTACTCATAAGAATTACATCCACTAATTCTTGGGTAAAATTAGTATTATTCAGCTGTTAAGTAATGTTGGAATATTGATTATCATTCTTAATGGAAGCACAAACTTGTCTATTTCATATATATAGAAATTGTGTGGCACATTGAATGTACAAGAGTCTGTGTGAATAACTTTTGAGCAGTACAGAAGTCAAATTGTAAAATATCTATGTTGTCATACATAGTATTTCAGCAACTCCTGGCAATAAAATTAAGTTGTCAGTCCAAAGCCATGAGTGAATATTGTTGATTAAATTTAATAGATAATTTTTAACTTGAAGTAGAGGTCATGAACTCTTTAAATTTTTTTCTATGTGAAATTTATATTTGATTCTGAAATCATTACAAATATTTTGTACTTGTATGGATAAAATATTCTTAAATTATGTTATGCATGGAGAAAATTGTAATGTATGAAGCACTGGTTCATTGCTTTGTTCACACAAACACCACCTCTGATTTCCATGGAATTGTCAGAATGAATAGAGATTAAACTTTTATTTTACTTGCTTCATGTTTTAATGAGCTACAATATTGCTGTGTCCAGAAAAGCTGTAAGTCCAGTTCAGGTGGACAGAAAAACTTTAACCTTGAGTATACTACAGCAATGTCTGAAATGGAAAAACAGTCTATGTGGTGATTTCATCACTGCCTTTCAGCAGTTTAGTGACGATTGAGGGTGCATAATGAGGATTCACAGCCGAATGCAGGTTATGTGGCACTTTTGCAAAAGACCTTTTTCCTGTTACTTTACAGGTTTCTTAGAAGTGATCTGAAATGAAGAAAGCCAAAATCAGCAGCATTTTCAGCAACATCCTCTTACCCAGGAAGGCATATGTTATGAAACAGAAACTATTCGCACAACGGTATTTTGAATTTTGGAATTGTACTCCATTGACTTTCATCAATGTGCTGAATGTTCTAATACAACTTAGACTGTGCCTGACATTATACATATTACCTGGTTTCTGGGATCCTGTAAGTCGTAGAACAGTGTTATGCACTCCTAAATATTTGTCTGGTTTGCAATACTAAACTAAAGGAGACATTGTTAAATAACGACAGTTGTTTCAGTAGGTTTAATTTGTCAGAAAATAAAAGATAAATGGCTTACATTATAAGTCACCATTAGCTGTGAAAACAATTCCCAAATCTCAGGAAACAGTTTCAAAGTGCCAGTCTTTTTCTTTTTGTTGTTGTATTTCCCAAATGTGTATATACAAAATTATTTCAAGTGGGTTTTATTTTGGTGTTTTGTTTTTTTTTTGTTTGTTTTGTTTTGTTTTCTTTGTTTGTTTGTTTGTTTTCTGGACTAGTATATGCATAAAACAGAGCTCTTAAACCGTCTTTTGCTTTCAGTATTCAATCTAGCATAACGATAAAATATTCTGAAATCATTGATCCTCTGTTATCCATCTGTGAAGCAAAGTATCTGAATTCCAAAAACCCTTTGCAAGCCATCTTTTTATACTCAGAGAATGTACAATAATATTGTAGGGACGAATGAGTGGGTTTGTAGCAGTAAAACAAAGAAGAGATCCTTAGCAGTCCTTTTTGAAGCTTCCAATGAGAAATTAATGTAAAGAGGCAAAAAAAGTAAATCAAAAATAAAGGCATAAAATGTACAAATAATTTTTAGGTCCTGTATGTCCTATCTACAGCAGAAAAATGTCACTTTATTTCAGCCCTGATGTGATGGCTAGGGGGGAGAAATGTGGAGAAAGAAACAGAAAGAGAGGCATGCATTGTATTCTTGTCTCCTAGGAAAAAACACGTAAACCAAAACAATAGGAAGTTGTTCTTTCTCTGCAGACTGGTGAAACTAGATTACTATTACTAGCAGCAGGCCATAGGTCTGTATTCAGCTGTAGGGTCCCAGAAGGGCTTATCAGCCTAATTAGTAAAAGAGCCTGGAGCTTTTTATTAGTTACAGCAACTGTCTTAACAACCAGAAGACTGATGATTTTTTGCCTAATTAAGTTTTGTTTTGTTTAGCTATGAATGACTGTGTGGTGTAAGGCATTGTTGCATTACTTTTAACATAGTTCTGTAATTAATTGATAGTGAAACAGTACTCTTCTGTGTAGTGCAAACAGTGACCCCAGGATAATGATGCGGTGTGGAGTACAATCACAGAATAACAGCAGAGGCCTCAAAAGCTTGGGTGCAGGATGAAAACAGAGGCTTCAGGGCTACAAACTAATCAACACTCATGTACTGTTTTTTAACAGAATGCAACCTCAGGAGCTGCATAAAATTGGTTTTATGAAGGACAGAGAAAATGAAGCAGCAATACATGTAAAAACCTAAAAATTCAAGTATAGCATGGAACTAAGGTGTAGCGCATGCTGTAAAATGTGAAACGCTATACCAAGAGGACCACAGGATGATGAGGAAGAAACCATCACTATCAGTATCAGAGTTATATTCCTCCTGGCGATGATGTCCAAGAGCTGATAACTCACCATAACCTTTCTTCCTTTCCTTTTGAGAAAGAATACCACTATCAGTCCTAGATGAACTAAAACTGGAGGGGCACTGAAAGGGTGAGCATAAAAAGAGAAAAGGGACTACATACAATTTTTGCCATTCTGATCAGGACAAAACTGGCTTTTCCATTTCTATAGAATATTTCTCTGAACCAGAATTGAGAGACATGAACAGCCTTCCAAAGCTCTGTAAGAAACAGAAATCAAAAATATCTACATTAGGAAATCTTCTGGTTATCTTTAGGTTTGGGTTCTGCACTAAGTCTTCAGAATAACCAGGAAGAACTTCATAAACTCTTAAGCATTTTTCCCCCTGCTGCATCTTCATTGTTGATATTTACTTCCAAGATTTATTTGGCTGAACTCTTTTCATAGTTAATAGGAAGAAACAGGCACATCTAAACTGCGATCCATCTCATGCTTTAAATAGGTCAGTTGGATTGTATGTAAAACATGCCCAGGGGCTATTCACAGAAATTGCACCAAAAAAATATATTTCTGCATTGCAGAAATTTACAATGAAAGATGACTTAACCAATATATGTGTGTTGTGGATGTGCAAGGGATAATCATCAGAAAAATATCCTGAAAGACAGACGGCAGCATCTTGCATGTAGTTTCTTTTAGAATGCTTGACAGTTTGCAACAGTAGATAGAAGGGTTTGTTTGCTTGTCTGATAGTTTGTTGGTAGTTGTTGAGGTTTTTTTAGTCTAAATATATGCACTAAACAGTATCTAAGCACTAAATTTACTAATGAATACATATCCTAACTGGGTTCTTGCATTCTCAAAAGAGCTCCTCTTTGACCAGTATACAGATTGGTTGAGATGTCAGAAACAGCACATAAAAGATTTAGTAAGGAATAAAAACTCCTGTAGATTATTACAGTGGGGACATCTACAGCTGAATTAGTCATTCTAGGTGCTCTTTAGAGGCAATGGAAAGAAATAGGTACTTTTAGGCTTCTCCTTATCCTACCTACATGTTTAAAGCAGGTTAATTGAATCTTAGCCCAGAAGACACACTTATTTCCTCTTTACACTATGAAGGTCACTAAAGTAACCACTGAGAAGTGGAAACATACTCTATATACAGCTGAACTTATTATACAAGATAAATCCTGTTACTCTTGACTGCTAATCTTTCCCCAAATCTTCTCTGCACTTTCTTCAGTGAACAAACAAATAGCATCTTCCTAGGCTGTCTCAGCAGATGATATTATTTTCTATATTCTGCTTCCATCTGTGTGCCTTTTTCAAAGGCTAAGGTTACAACCCACCCCTTCCTAGGGATGTTTTACAATTAAATTAGTTTAATTTAGAAAATTTTAAGCTTACACATTCTTGAGATTAAAAAAAAAAAAAAAAAAAGGCATAAAAATACTTTTAATTTTTGTAAATAAGGAAGGATTGGGAAAACCAAATTGTAGTAAACAAAGAATCCAGTTGTAACCAGAGTTTTAAAACATATCCTACTTAAAGAGGTGAACAGAAAATGTATCAACTCATGTCTATAAAACATTTGGAATATAAAAATAAAAACATATGACCATAGAATTAGAGAAAAAAATTATATGTTCAAGAAAGCAAGCCATCAAAAAATGTAGCATTGTCCTTTTTTAATAGATTTTATATATATGCAACCATAACAACATTATTATTATTATTATTGTTGTTGTTGTTGTTGTTGTTGTTGTTGTTGCTGTTGTGGCTGTATAAAAGCACAGAAGTAGAAAGCTAAAGTATGATAAGTAAGAATATGAGAATGGAAATACTCTTTCAGTTACATGAATTGCCTGAATAAGTATCTTATTTCCAACAGTGACCATAAATGGATGCCAGGTAAGAGGAGCAAGAGCAGGGAATACACCTCCTAGGAACATCCCAGAATTTATGTAGTTTCAAATCGGGTGTTTTCTACAGATGTACTACTTACTCAGTAGGTCATTAAAAGTGGGTAGCCATTTCTATTTTCCTGAGACTGGTTTCTGCTGCTTTCATCTGATGGCCCATACCTCTATATTCTGTCTCTTGAGATAGTTCCGTGCTTCTCTGAGATACTCCAGTTTTCAAAGCTGTTATGGCAAGAAGGGGCAGGAATTTAAAAAAAATATAGTTATTCTGTAGCTGCTGATCTGGAAAGTCTACCCAATGAAAGTGATGCAAGGACAGACAGAAGTGTGGAGCAGGTAGGGGCAAAAATGAGTGGTATTGTAGGTGTTTGGATGCGGTTACAATCCCAGCAAATGCCTGTATGTCATACTGCCTGTCAACGTACTTGAAGGACTATGCATCTTTTTTTCAGTAAGATGTCGGTTATGTAAGGACTGAATTTTCTGTAAACAAAAATGTCATGACTGAAAAAGCTGCATGTTTCATGCTCAGAATAAATTAACAAAGATACATCATCTAGTAGATGCTGATAATATGTTCATATGTATCTTAACAAACAAAGTTTCTCTTCTGTGCTCCTCACTAAAGCTACTGTTTCTTAGAGGCTCTGCTGTAATTTCAGATAAAACCTTTACTTTGATAGATTGTTACCAGAGAAAAGGTGGAAAGGGAATTAGCCAGAGAAAAGAGTGATCTCAGGAGATGAGAGGAAGAACACAAGAGAAAAAAGCTGATAGTAGTCCTTAATTTAAGACTAAAATCTAAGAAAGGATTTAGGCTCAAAACTGCTGCTTTATGGCACTTAAGCCCACTATTTAATCAATAGTTTCTCTATGAAAATTAGCATTATGCCTAACCTTGGAGGTTGTTGTGCTTCTTCCAGGACACTTTCAGTGTCTGTGTTTCCACTAGGGACATGGGATACACTGTACAAAAATTAATGGCCAGTGTTTAATTTGTCCCTCTTAAGTTGAACATAACATGAATATTGCTTCCCAGTCTGGGTACTAACCTTTACTGAACACACCACAGGATTGCAACTGACATATTCCAGAGTGCTGTCTGCTAAGCAAACTACACTTGAAAAAGCCTGAAAGTATTGTAAAGATGGTACTGTATTGTACTTCACAGCCATTCCTCTAATTCTTCCCAAATTCCCATAGCATAACAATGTGACCATGGAGGTCTGGATTTGCCTGCCCCTAAGAATGCTGAGCACCAGCTATCCTTTCCTTATCTAGAGGATCTGATGTAAATAAGACATGAAGAAAATGAAGCTAATAAATAATTACGATTTTCCAGCCTGGAGGAGATAACTGACTATAAGTTAAATTTGGGATGAATATTTGGAAGAAAATCAACACCCAAATTCCAAATGAAATCTATTGCACCATGGAACTTTTACATTAAGAAATGTCATTATCCTCCCCAGACACTGAGACAAGAATGCATTGGAGATTCTCTATATGGAGTGATGCTACAGCAACAGGGGATGTGATTTTACCTTTGTGATTCCAGCTATGCAATACCCAAATATCCTTGATGTTTTGCACCAAGAGATGCTGATCTATTGTGATCCATTGATTCCCTCATCATCTGGAGTTGATATTTTATAAGGAAAATCACTCTTCCTAATGTAAAATCTGATACTTCGATAATCCGTTGTTGTTCAGTGGTCTGAGTTTAGTAAAAGTAATACACTTGAAAATGACATTTTATTTCATGTAGCAATCATTGCTACTATAATGCATTCCTTAGTGCTGTAAAAAAATAAATAATACAGAGATAAGTATTTCTGGAATTATAGGCACTCATTTTATTGCTCATGCATCTTTCAAAGGTTATGAGTTTCATTTTAGTGCTGAAAGAAAGGAGAAATTTTCACTGTCATATTTTTCCAGCACACAAGTATTTTAAAGTGACAATTTAAACTTTACTATTGTTCTAAACCACCATGAATATATGTAGTTGTTTTAAGCCCTCTTTCATTCTGTCAAGTTATTTAACAGACCACAATAATAGTAATATTATGAACTAAGAGTAGAAAAACTCACCTAAAACTACAGTTTGGTAATAAGAAAAGGTAGTGGAAGGAAATAATAAAAGAAAGGTGGCATATGTCCTCTTACTATCATAAAACATCTTGCAATGTAACAGCAGATTTTCTTTAAAACTGAAAAAAATTTCTATATATCATCCATAAAGACGACATTCTCTAACAGCATGTTTTTCAAGTACAATGGTTGAATGTCAGTTTTTTCTGGGCACAGAGAGCACCCGTAGTATCATAGAGGTTTTAATACCTGTATGAAATCAGTAACTGTGAATAGATCTGCAATGTAAATGGCTACTTTTCAATATATTCTGGTTTAGAAGTCTATCACAGTTACATAATTGCCTGCAACTTTGACAGGGTTCTCCTGCCTCTATGGAGTTTAAATGCAGTTTTTATGTAGATGATGTTAATCTTGAAACTTGTCAGCATATTTCTGTGCAGTTACTCATTGGACATATTGAACATATTGAACATAATACATGTTAAAATGAACATAAAATGTCTGTGAGCAGACGGGACTCAAGAGGTTTAATTTTTTTTACTAATTCTTTCTCTTTCTTTATGCAAATTTATGACAAAAAACTTCAGAAGAATGTGAAATTCAAAAGATCTGAGCAAAACCAACTAGTGCTGTTTATGCGCTTTTCAATAATATGGTAAATTTGCACACACACATTGTTAATTTCCTAGTAAAAAAGCAGAGTCTTGTGCAGGTCAAATTAAATTTAGTGCTACTCATAGTCTATATAAATAAAAATATCTTTATAATAAGATTCAAAGAAGAATTGAGTTAATATACTTTGATTAAATAAGACATTATAATGCTGTTCTGAAATATAGAGACTATTCTGCTCTATAGATTAAAGTGTTCTGGGATATTCTCTGTAATTTAAACAACTTATGTTAGTAATTTTCTTACAGCATTAAGACCCAAACTAAGAGACTATAACAACAACTTATTAGTGAAAGCTATCTGGAATATAAATTAAAAAAAAAAAAAAAAAAAAAAGGAGGAAGAAGAAAAAAAGCACTATCTTCCAACATTTACACTTTCCATTGTCATAATCCACATGTACTGTGCAATATCTTACTATTATTTTTTCAGTTATTAAAATCATTATTATAGTGATGTATATTCAAATCTTGACTTCAATAATTTAATTTTGTAGAGTGCAGATGCATATGCACTTCAAAGAAAATTTAACTGTAACACTAATTTCCTATTTTATGGTTCTCTTTAACAGTAAAAGGCTATTGTTTTGAAAAAAAATTGGGAAAAATGTACTTGAAAAAATTTGCTGAGGATGGGTGTGCTTTAAATCACGCTACCATTTTTATTTGGCAACAGCAAAATAGCAGCCCAAAACAGAGCAGAATATTGATCTACAGCAACGATCTATAACACTAGTTATCTGTCAAGACTTCACTGACAGATTCCTCTTATGATTTCACTATTGAGCGTCTGTACTTCATCTTCTTTGAATTTAGTTTATTTCACTATATGAATATGCCTCATCCTCACCAAACCTTCAGGCTCAGAGACTAAGTCATTTGTCAAAGCTTTCCAAGATTCGCAAAATAAGAACTAGTGAACAGCAAAAATTTATCTCAGTGGAAGTTCATGTGGAATACTACTGCATGCTTTAAAAAGTCTCATCTGTAAAATCTGAACATTAATCACATTTATTCAATACCAATCCATAACTTCCCTCCAACCCTCTTAGAAGTTTCCAAGGCACTGAACAAATGGAACAGAATCTGACACAAAAATTTAGAAGAGAGCTCATGGAAAAAAAAACCCATGGCCTCTATTACACAATGGAACCTTTTGTAAAAATAAAATAAAAAAGAGAAAAGAAAAAAGGCCAACATGTCTCAAGTGCCTTCCAGCTCATAGACTGATATATGTAGTCCATTACGTTGAAGACAGAGCGAAAACTCATGGTACCATAGAGTCATGGAATCATAGCTTGCAAGTAAGTCACCATTAAAAAAAAAAAATAAAAAAATCAATAAGAGCTATTACAGATAATAACACATAGGTCTGAGAATAGATTAATTAGCACTCTAGGTCACTTGAGGAATTTGGTTCTCCCAGAGTGGTTTGTTACAAACTTCTTAATTTGTCTCTGCCTCCCAAAAGGACTAACTGAACACTTCAAACAGATCATAAAAACAATTACTTTGGGAGATGAGATTACACTGTAAGAATATGAGGGTAACTGGACTAGGTGACAGTATGAATAAACATATATAGCAGTTAACACACTAGTGCAGTAACATGATTACAACTTTATTGTCAAAATAGAGTGATCTTTTCAATATTTCATACTTGTAGCAGATGCTGGCCCACACTGTTGTCTGAACCACATTTTGAAATGATCTGGCAAAGGAACATAAAGGTCAAAATCACACCATGTAACAAATTAATATTTAAATAGCGAGGATGACTGTGTGCCCTGGCTTAGTTCATGCTAGGTTCTGGCTTACTTTATTAATATATACATACCTAAAATCCTTTCAGCTCAATATGGTTAGCAGTGGACACCATGGGGAAAAGAAAAAGAATGTATTATCAGTATTCCACAGTGGAAGAAAACTATAATGCACTATTGAATATAAAGTGATCCCTAAAGCTGAGAAAGCCCAGAACCACTAATTGCCAGATGATGTGGGTTACTTTGATAGTACATTCTTTTTCTTTTCCCTAAAGCATCCAGTGTTAACCATAATGAGCTGGAAAGATTTTAGGTATGTATATGTTTTTTCCATAGCTCCACAAGCAAGTCTAACTCAAGACTGAACCATGAAATCCCATCTCTCGTCTGTTTTGCAATCAATGTAAATATGCAGCAGATTATTTAAATTTAAACTTGTTTATATTATGCAGGTTAACTCCAGGGTTGGTTTGTTTGTTTGTTTTATTTTGTTTTGTTTTGCTTTGCTTTTAAACGAAGTTTTTCACTTAAAGCTAACTGGCCTATATAGGTCACTCTTACACAGTCTATAATCTGTTTATAGCCTGTAATCTTGCAGTGTTGGTAGAGCTTTCCTGAAGTTTTCCAATTATTACTTAAAATTATTGAGTGTAGGTAACAGGTAAACCAAATTTCATTTGCAAACTTTCTAATCTTAATCATATCCACCATATCTCATTGTCTGTTTTCTTGCCTATAACTGAATTTATTTCCACTTGAGAGCTGGCAATGGCTACAAACATAATATTGAGTTACAATATATAGATCTAATCTTAGTTATTTTTCACCTTTTAAAATATTTCTAGCATTTAATCATAATCTAAAGCAATTACATCTGAACTATTAAAATACCATTACTAAACTCACAACTGCAAACCCTGGCTATCAATTAACATTCTAGATTCCCTTCTGAAAATTTTGTTTCACATCCTAAAATGCAGAATCATGAGAGCATATTATCATATATTTACATTATGTACTGCTGAGTTGAATAGTTATAGTTTTGTGGCCATTGTCATTGGCGCAAATATAGGTATTTGGGTCCTCAGTGTAAACTAGGAAGCGATCATTCTCACATAATGAGCAGTCATTAATGTTTTGATGCTCTGGACAGTTAGTTTCATTAATATGGTAGAAATACTCAAGGTCATGCTTAAAAACAGATTGATGAGGCAATAATGTAAGCTAGAGACATCTTTCTGTCTAAGCATGAAAATTTGCTAGTACATGGAAAAAATAAAACAGTAGAGAAAGGTAAGATTTAATAACCTAATTATCACAGATTTGGAAAGGATTGGAAATGAAGGAGCATTAAATTAATCAAATATTCAGAACTTGCCTTTTGTACATTGACAACATAATACAATCAGTGAGGACTTCAATTTTATTTTTATACATATAATAAGGAAGAAAAGATTTAAAAAAGGATTTAAAAAAAATCATCCTTAAAATAAAATGTGTTACTATAACCTATAAATGTTTTTCAAAATCTCCCCTATTTATTTCATAGATGATTCCTGTTCATAGTTGCTGTTTAGACTAGAAAAGTTTTGTGTTTCAGACAACTTACACTAACTGTTGAGTTCATATTGTATTCTTTTTGAAATGCATTGTCTCAGTGTTACTAAAAATATGGCTTTCTCTTTATACGACACAATAAGAACTAGTGGTGCTTTAAGAATAAAACTGGAAATAATGTCCCTACTCAGAGAAGCTTATAGTTTGAATTAGATAGAAAACATAATGAGAAATGGCAGCAGACCATGGAGGCAATGAAGAAAGAAAAAGGAAAGAAGCAAACTGAAATGAGAAAGTGCCCTTGGGAACATTATTTATGAAAAATTAAGTAGTTCTTAATTTTTTCTTTTTTTAACTTTTATTTTTTTCATCTTCTTTTGTTATTGTTGTTGTTGTCATTTCAGTCTTTGTAAACATGTAAATTCAGGACAAAATGCTCTCATGACACCACTGGAATATTCCACTCCCTTCCATGCACCCTATTAATTCGACCTATTAGAATGACTCAGTGTAAATATTTAAAAGAAAGGAAGTAAAGCTCCAGAATTCCCAGGTAGAGCAAATATTACACAGATCTGGACTTGAAGATAAAAAGACTGCGATAAGGCACAAGAAGAAGGTACCTAAATTGCTGTGCTTCAGTGGAAATATATATATTCATGTGTATGAACACACCATGTGATGCTGTCATATGTCAAGCTGATCTGCTTCAGTCATTTTCATTATGTCTTGCTCTCAAAAGGGTTGACTAATTAAGCTTTTTTAATGAAGATAATGAAATAACAAGTAGATCAAAGAATATTTATTTGAAACAGAGATATGTAGCACTAGGAGAAAGGCCTAAAATACGCCTATTCTAAAAATAATAACAAAGCCCATTTTTCTAATTACATCAGGTTACCTAGAATAATTAAGAAACCCAATGCTTTTAATAGCTACAATTGACAATACATCTCATCAAATGAAGACTACGTTTCACTTCCTCTGTTGTTGCCATACCATTTTTATATTTATTGTCATACAGCCCTTTATCATTTCACTTTTACATTTGTCTTCCTCTGGATATCTGTAGAATCCTAGCTCACAAGAATAGGTCCATGGAAGTTACACGCATGTATGACACATTTATACTTTTCTCTTTCAACCTTTCACATCAAATAATTGCTGACCTTCTTGTGGTATTGTCTGTTACATTCAAAGTTTTGTTGTGGGCAAAAGGGAAAACACACCACGTATATGCAGATCCAAGTATTTATTGTTAGTCTAATTAAAGTCTTAGAAGAGTAATAAAAATGCAACAAACACTTATTATTGGTTCAGTTAAAATAATGCTAATGCTCATAGTCTATTACACAAAGGCATCCTAGTGTTTACCTTTTTTCTTGGGGTTTATGACTCTTATGGAGTCCTGCTGTACCCTAAGATTGACAATGCCAGACTTTCCTAAGAACTCTCTGAAAAGAGTTGGTCCTGACAAATCAGCAGCGACAAGAAGTCTTTGCCTGGAGGAGTATGATGTTGCTTGATTGCTGGTTTTTATCTCTCACCTTGGAATCCGCTTTGGGTTATTTTTATAAACTTTCTTAAAACAATCTTTAATTGGTTCCAAATTTTCCAGCTTTTTTGTTCTTTGATCACTGGAAAGAAAATTTTACTGGATTCACAAGGTTGTAGCCCTAGAGAGACTAATAACTGATTTTTTTTTTTTTTTGTTTTTTTTTTTTACTGCTTGCAACTTTAGATATTGTCCTTTTTCAGCATTCACTCATCACATTTCTACTTTCACAGATAGTTCATTCTACAGAAAATTACTGGCTGAGTTTGCTGTCTGTTAGAATTAGGCTTCATAACATGCAACTGCATGCTAGCACTTAGCTTGGTACTTCTCACAGGTGAGTAGCCTGGAATGTGGTGGTGCACCATTCCCAGCTCTTCAGAGAAGAAGCATCTGCACCAACTTTTCCCTATCAGACAGTGTCCTGTTTTCAACCATGACAGACTGCAATCAGAACACAACTTAGTTTTGAGTTACAAAGCTCTGAGGACAGTGGAAAATGTGGTAAACCAAGGAAAATAAACGGGAAAGATAAAGAAAATGTTGGGAATCTTGAAGTAAATATTACTCTAAACCCTAAAAGAAAAATACAACAATGATAAGCAAATAATTAAAAAAAAAGTATTTTAAGGAAACTTTCTTACAACTTTTAATATGTTAGTAAAATTTCTTCTTTCACTTTCTAAACATAAAGCTTGAAATCAGTAATGATCTGTGAAGAAATGCATTTTTCAGCTGTTTCACCTTCCTTTAGTAAAAAAAAAAAAAACAAAAACAAGACACCATAACATTTTTTTTTTGTTTATATTAATGAGAGCTTGCTAATTTTCGCTAATGATAAATGTAGATAAAGCATAGGATCCTTATCTGTTAGGGAGAAGTGTGTCATGTCAGTTGTGACAGACTTATGGTCTGGGAGCATCTCAATGGAAAAGATAATATAAAATGCTTGATGTGATCCCTTTTCAAGTTAAGGTTGCTGAACCTGCTGAACAGGAACACAGGAAAAACCCTCTGTACCTCTCACTCCCAAAGATGAACAGTTTAACACATTACACCAATGACTGCACAGTGACTTGCTAATCATACTGGAGTGCTACAGCCCAGGATTCTTCCCCAACTTCACAGAAAGAGTTACCTATAAAGCTATTGTCACTATCACATCTGGGAGTACTTTACAGTCCCAGAGCCAGATGGCATGAAAAGGGTCATCTTTTAATGTACATCTTTAGTGCAAACTATCCTCTGTTGTGAAATCAAGTTTCACCACTAATAAATCAGCTCTTTGTTTTTCTACAAACTCTGAGTACAAATGAACACCTATACTGCCAATCCCATGAGTTATGTATGAACTGGAATGAAACAGGAGACCAGCCACATTGTCAGCACGAACATGCCAATGGAAATCTGGTGGTTTGGCTGTCCAAAGGCTCCAAAGGCTGGCTGTAGATACAGAGTTGGCAGACATATTGTTTAAAATTATTATTAGCGTCCTTTTCATAACAGATTTTTTTTAGACTTGAAAGTAATATTCCTATGAGTTCAAAGAATCAATTATGTTGCAGTTGCTCAGTCTTCAAGATCTATTTTTTTTTTAACTGAATGTGACTAATTGTATTACATTTGTTTTATTTAAAAACTAAGTGAATTACCAGATGCTAAACTCTTTGATATTGAAGCTATAGACTAGAGTTATTCTACTTCTTCTTAAAGAAACATCAGTAACAATCAAAGATTTAAAATTTTTGAAAAATCAGGATAGGCTTTTATTTTTTCTTTCAAAATGTCTTCATTTTAAAAGATCCTATTCCATTCACAGGGTTTGTGTTTGCAGGGCAATTCACTAGAGTATCATGCAAGCTGTTAAATTACTATAGCATGTGAATTTGTTTAATGTACAAAGATGTCAATAATGCATCTTCATCAATAAGATGAGGGAAGTAGAATAAGCCTTTTATCAGCACAGGAACATCTGAATCACAGCCCTGCTGCTGTTATCGGAAGAGTTACTCTTTTGATAGGTAACCAAACTGAGTAGCAATTATTTCTTTTTTATTTGTGTTTTTTTTTTTAACACTCTTGCCTCTGCCTCTGGCTCCACATTCCTGACAACTTTCTTTGTGGCAGTACTAATTTTCTTCAGAGGAATTGGCAAAGAGATGTGAATAATGACTCCTCCCTTTTCCTTTTAAAATTTTCCAAACCAATAACAGTTGTCAGAAATAATACTCATACGTTTACAAATTAAGTAATTATTAAGTAGAATTATTACAGTAGTAATAACTATTATCCATAAATCTATAATTAATATCTATAGGATTTTATTTTGGCTTATTCTCCACTTGTTTTTTCAGTAAATACTTCACAGAGCTGCCAGCACTCTGGAGCTAGGACAAAAACCCGGAATGAAAGAACGGTGTTCAATTTTTAACTTCCCAATCAGGCAAAACAACACTGAAAGCTGTTACTAAAGAGCAGTGTCATAGTTGCTATAATCTAGTGATATAGACCTGATGTTTCTAACCAAAAATTTGCATTTTGGTCTGTTTTCTGATAAAATCTTTGTCAAAACTATAATGTTTTTCTGTACCAATTTGAACTTCAATGATAACTAAAATAATCACAGGGTTTTGCTAGGTTTAGCAGGCTCTTAACAATTAAGGGAGAATAACATCAGTGTTATACTACTAAAGCACGTGGAGAAATATTTTAACATTCTTTTACTACTAAAGAGAGCAAAGAGTTCCCATATATTTGTATTTTTATATATATAAGATTTTGAGAGCAAACAGTAATGAATGGTGTCCCTCAACAGTCCATACTGGAACCAATGCTATTTAATATCTTCATCAATGACATACACTGCAGGATCGAATGCACCCTTGGTAAATTTGCAGATGACATCAAGCAGTGTGGTGCAGTCAATTTGCTAGACTGAAGGATTGCCATCCAGTGAGACCCTGTCAGGCTTAAAAAATTGGACCCATGTTTAACCTTGTTGAACCTCACGAGGTTCAACAAGGCCAAGTGCAAGGTCCTGCACCTGGCCCAGAACCATCTCCAGTATCAATAACAGACTGTGGGACGAAGAGGTTGGCAGCAGTCCTGCAGAGAAGGACTTGAGAATTCTGGTGGGCAAAAAATTGAATGCGAGCCATCAGCGTGTGTTTGCAGCCAACAAAGCCCATAATACGCACAACAAGCCCTGGGCTGCATAACACGAAGCGTGGGCAGCAGGCTGAAGGAAGTGATTCTCCCTCTTTGCTCTGCTTTCATGAGACCTCACCTGGAGTACTGCATTCAGCTCTGGGGCCACAAGTATAGGAAAGCATCAACATACTAGAGTTGGTCCAGAGGAGGGCCACGAAAATGATCAGAGGGCTGGATTAGCTTTCCTAAAGGAAAAGCTGAGACCGTTGTTTAGCTTGCGGAAGAGAAAGCTTACAGGAAATTTTATTGTAAAATTTCAACACTTAAAAGGGTCTTGTAAAAAAGATAGAGAGAGATTTTATCAAGACTTGTAGTGACAGGAGAAGGGGTAAGTTTTGAACTGAAAGAGGGTGGATTTAAATGAGGTACTAGGAAGAAAGGCTTTACTGTAAGAGTGATGAGACACTGGAACAGGTTGCCCAAAGAAGTTGTGGAAGTCCCATCCCTGGCCATGCCAGGCTGGATGGGGCTTTAAGCAACCCAATCTAGTGAAAGATGCCCCTTCCCACAACAGGGGGTTGGACTAGACAATCTTCAAAGATCTTTTCAAACCCGAACTATTCTACTCTCTGATTATATGATTCTATGAATATCAAAGATGAATGAAGATGGATTTCTGATTCTTCATCTTCTTCACTAACATGTCTTAATATTATGAAATATGTGGGTGAAATAGCTTTACATACATTACAGTGGCAATACAAAATGTCTTTGAAAGATTTTCATTTAAGCCATAGTCTCAGGAATCATTAGTATATTCAGGAGTACTTTGGATGACAGGACTGAGGTTAATTTCAAGACTATGACATTTACATTTAGATGTCTGCTTCTGTTATCATCAGTGGAGATTAATGGAGCTCACAGAACAAATGGCATGTGAGGGTCAAGTCAGTTGTCCGGACATAACTGATAATACGTTTTGAGATGGAAGAGAATATGTGAGAGATCCACACAGGGATGACAGATATGACACTCAGGAGACCAACATCACTGTAGAATAGCAGCTGGAGGGCAGCCAGGATTTGCTGAGGTATTGCTCAACTGCCTGGTCAACTTTATTGAGGCATTTGAGTAGAGGCCAGTGTATCTGTCAAATGTCTTCATGAAAGTCCTGGGAAGAATTACAGCTGGTAAAGCTGAAGTTTAAAATTCATTTTGTGGTTCATTTGCAGTTTATGGGCAATTTTCTTAATGAAAAGTTTTTACTGATCAACATGACTGGATGCCAGAAAGGCATAAAAAACAACATAAAGAGACATAAAGAAAAGAATTAAGTGCACAAATAACATTCTTGAACAGAAGAGTCCCAAATGGTAGTCTTAGTACTGGTTCACATCTTTAAAAGTCCAAGCTTGTTCACTCTTGCTTGCTGAAATTGTTATTTTCAACACCAGAATTACCTAGAAGAAAGTATAGAATATGCTGATACAGTTTTATGATACAAAGATAGTGTACCAAAATCAGATACCAAACACTTTAAAAAATATAATGAAGTCCAAATGCCTACTGATGCAAAGTATTCCTTAGAGAGGAGAAAAAAAAAACATAAAAAAAACTTGGGTCATATAAGAAGAGCCTCCATTATTGAAGTAGCTTAACATTTTGTCGTTCCACTGAAAAGGCAAAAAATTCAATATTTTATCTTGAAATATGTATAGATGACAAAATTTTAGAATACCACATATATGTTACAATATTAGTTAAACTGCAGTATTTAGTTCCTTACCTAGGGTTTCTTTTTCCCTTGCGTATTAACTAGGCAAATACACCACCAGGACAAGTGTCATTCATTCTAAATATGATGAATTATCAAAGTAATGTAACTTGAACATGTTGGGGCTTTTGCTCTGTACACAAAATCTTTTCATGTCTCTTTACTTATGGGCCCATTCTGTGTCCTGCCATAGCTGTGAAGACAGTGGGGAAGTTCTTATGACCATCCAGGTCATATTTGAATCACAATACAAACACCATTCCAGCCTCTTGAAAGTCTATTTTTTTTCAGCTAGAATAATAGCAATAATAATAGCAACATAATAGTAATAACAGCAATAATAATAGTAACAGTGGCAGCAATAGTAACAGTAATAACAATAGCAACAAACTTTTATTTTAATGGCTAGTCCTTAAACGTAGCTTGTCATAGAATTTGGGATTTTCCTCAAAATGTCATCAGGCTACCTTTGTATCAACAGGACTGGGAAAAATTGATTTGAAAATTAATTTGAGAAATTAAAAATTTTATTAAAAATGAAAGAAAACATTCCTTAATGTTATATTTTTAAACAGAAAACTAGAAATATAAAACTTCTGGTAAAAGTAAAATGCAAGATTCTTCAAAAGAAACTTCAAAATAATAAGAATCCATAAAGCTAGGTACTGAAGCATACTTTGGCAAACCAGACCAGAATGTGGTATGAGGTAGCCAGTTGATACAAGCTGTCAAAAGTGCACTGACTTCATCAAAAAATGTTGTATTGAACCAACGGAAGAGCTAGTTGGATGTTAGAGTAGGAAGACAACCAAAACTTTTCCTGCTGTTTTTTGTCCAAAATGTAAGAAATGAAAGCAGCAATAAATGACAAACATACACATGCATTTTAATTACTTATTATTGCATTTTACTAAGCAGTTGTGAATTATGGGGAGTTTGCATCGTAATTAGAGGGCAGGACAGATGGTAAGAACTTGCTCTGTATTAAAATAACCTCAGCTGCCCACTGACTATACACTTCAAGCAACAGGAGTTTCACATTAGCAGAGCTAATTGTCCAGCCAAAATACTTAGGTGTTCTATGGAATAATTTAGTAGAAAATGTCATTGAAGCTATGTGGCTTCTACATGTGTTGTTTTCTTCCAGCTTCATATCATTTCATAATTCAATTTAATCTTTTCACTAAGAGATAAATAAGCATTGGACTGTTGAAGGAGGCCAGAAGTTTCGCTCCCGAGCCTGTGCAAAAATGAGAAATGGATTGAAAAAAAAAAATCTAACCTCCTTTTCAGAATCAGAAGCTGCAAAGGTGTTTTACCTCCATTGTATACACAGATGTATACACCACCCAATAAGAAGGTTTATACCTTACATTCTTTACCGCTATAGTGATGTATTGGAGCAGCAGAGAAGAAATGTACACCTAATCACAGTCTCCTCTAAGACATAAAGTTTAATGCTTCCTCCTCTCACCAGACATTTCATAAGATATAGTGATCAGAAGGATACAGGGAAAGCAGAACAATAGAAAATGGTAATTAAAAAAAAAAAAAAAGGTAATATGCTATTATTTTAGTTTCCTGCAGTACTCCGAAGCCTTGGCTTGTTTTCTCCGGATATCTAAAACAGCATTTTACAATTCCATGTTTTCTGGCTAGAAGAGTGCATTATGTTAATCTAGTATAATGTCTTCAAAGTGAAGACTTAGACTATCCAAAAGAATCTAAAAGGAAAAGTTTATTATTTTACACTGTATCATGCACTATTGTGAAAATGTGCATTTACTCATTGAGAGTTTATGGGGTTTTGCAAAACTTTTTTTGTCTTGAATGTTATATAGATAGAATGAATGCCTTAGATGTCAGGCTAGTAATGGTTCTTTCTTCTGATCAGAAAATTGGTGAATAAACCTATGAAGCAACAGGTTTTGGAAAAAAACAACAAACAAACAAATAAACAAAAACAAATACAAACTTACCACAACACACAAAAATCACCCCAAACCAATACCAACAGTTTCAGATTTTAAAACTTAACAAAAGAAACCAAAACAAAACAAACAAAAACAAACCCACTCCTTTTTTTTTTTTTTCTTTTATTAATAATAATATACCACTGGCTAATTGGAAGTTAAAACTTACAAAAATTTAAATATTTCAAGATAGCTTAACGGTATTCTTTTTTTTTTTTTTTTTTTTTTTAAATAAGAACTGTGATCTGGGTTACTTTAGAAAAATCCTGTCTGATACAATTTTCCAGAAGTTAAGTCCAAGCTTCAATTATCATAATGGTTTACATATAGTATTTGATGAAACATGTTGCTCCAGTGGGGGCTAAAACATCCAGCATACTGTAAAAAACATATAAACACAAAGTCTGAATGTCATTCAGTAGTGATTATGCCTACAAATCAATAAATCTTCCAGGCTTCCTTATGTTAAAGTTTTTTAACTTTTTAATGCTTTCTGCATGTTAAGCATATACTGCAGCTTTTGGGAAGCTTGTGCTGATTTTGTCAGATGACAAATAACATCTTTCAAATACACTTCTGAGGGCAATATCCTGCAATTTATTTTCTAAAGGAAGTGAAGCTGCAAATGCAGGTCCAGAACAGCATCATTCATATGCCAGCATTTATCACTCAGCAGTTAGAATCAATTCAAATACGCATATTTGCTAATGTACATTTCCCTACAGAGTAGTACTAAAAGACTTTTACAAATGATTTCACCTCACCCCCCTGCTTAGCGGTGCTGGAGCTACATAGTGTTTTTATTAGCAGATTTGTTTGTTTTCTTCAACTACAGGAAACATTATTGTCCAGATCCTCGGCAATTCCAAACAAATGTAATGTTGAACTCAGTGGGGTGCCGGGAAAAAAATAAACAAAAAAAAACACCCAACAAAAAAATAACAAACCCAGCACAAACAATAATGCTGTATATGCAAATCTCCTTAAGTTGCATATTCATCATTCTTATCTTTACCTTATTAGCACCTAGCAATGTGAACCATAACTGGTTTTGAGTGAGCGCAGTTAGCCACAGGCGGGCATATTTGGTAAAAAGCGTTGTTTGTGATAAAGCCTTCCCAGTCAGAAGGGATTCCTGTGCTTCTAAGTCTGATCATAAGCTCAAGAAATCAAATTACAGAAGCAGGGTTTGTAACTGAAGGAAACACAGGAGTTTACAAATAAAATTCAAAGTGAAGCCCAAATGACAAAATTTGAAAATCACCGATATAGAAGACTATGACATTTTGAGTCAGCTCAATGAGAACTGCTAGAGAAACCACTGAAAAAATTGCTGAACACTCAACATATACTTCCTCATTCTATCTGCAAAAGTGTATTTCTAGGGATGATGCAGATTCACCTTTAAATGACATTAGTATAGTTAAACTGATATGCATGTTTCCAAAGTGCTTACATACACCAATGGTTTCTATTCATACCGGGATCTGTATATAAATGGAGTTAACAGTTTCTTAAATGACTCTTTACAAACTTGTCCTCTGATGTAAAAATAGCAGGGCTTGCTGGCAGAATCCAGTACTCCATAGTTATGCTAATGCCATACCTATCACTGATATTACTCATTTAAAATCATAGAATCAGTTAGATTGGAAAAGACTCTTCAAATTATCAAAATTGAACACTGACAAGTCCACCAAATGAAAAAAAATAATTGAAATTAAGGTCCACGTAAGGCAGATGGAATACGATCTCAGACTGGCACGAGTAGGTAAAAAATATGTATTCTGGAAGTTAAAGTTACTAACTATGAGAAAAGCATGCTCCAGAGACACACTATTACAGAGAATGAAAAGAATCTAGCCAGTATAAGAATGTTATTTTGTGGCAAGACAGAGGAATTTTTACTCTAAATTAATTTTGACATGTTGGTTAATAAGTCAAATTTTCTCAAAATTTACAGAATTCAGGCACAGTAGTCTTGTCAAAGGCATGTTGGTTCTGTTTGACATACCACAGAGCTGATGACTGACAGCGGGTGATGAGCAAACCATGAAAACAACTTTCAGCTATTTCTGACTATGTAAATAGTTGTAGTCTCCAAATGTCAGAACCAGAAGCCTTCACAATTTTTTTTTTTTCCACATTTATAGAGTATTTAGATGTCCTCACACTTATGTGACAGAAGTTAGAGTTTCTTTTTTAAGCTGTGCTGGTTAACTTGCAGAGTGCGGTTTGTGTGGATATAAGCAGCATTCAGGAACTGACAATCTCAAAACCACATGAAGCTGTGCAGTTATGTAGGTAGGAGGAAAGGTTGGTATGCAAGTGGAGGGTTAGGGAGATGGAGAGAGGGATAGAAATTTACCTATAACTTTGTTAGTATTAAAAAAAAAAAAATAACCTTATTAATGTTTTGTCTGAAATTAGAGCAATTAAATGGTTACTGATTTACTCTTTACATTATAAAAAGTTTATCTCCTGTCTTTAAAAGATTCTACTCTGTTACTTTTAACTAGCCTTGTGTTCTTCAATCTCCTCAATGCTTATGCATTTGCTACTCTTCACCTATAGGATACAACTTTAAAGACTATGGATCTTCATATAAGCATGAAGGAGGAATGTTAGAAGGATTTTAACATATTTTTATTGAACCGAAAGTTATTAAGTCAAATTTAAAATTTCTAGTTAAAATTTATATTTAGTCTGGCATGACAGGACTTCTCCATAAATTAATATCTGTCTGAAAGTATTAGTCTAGTACTACCTTTTTACATAGATGTGAAGTCCATGTGCTTAGTTAGCCTATATCTCTGACATCTGTTTTTGTACATAACTGCTTATGTATATATGCATAATTGTGTGTTTGGTGCAAAAGTAACATTTGCTAAGACGTAGTTTATTCTGGGTAAAGGCCACTGAATCTTACCTGCCGGTCTATGACATTTTGTGTTCCAATGTTGCATTTTATGCTGAAGATAGATGGAAAACAAAGCATGACTTTTCCAAAAAGAATGTGGTTACATTAGAACTAAAAAAAAAAAATAAATTAAAGAGAGGAAATTAGTTTTTTTTGTGTGTATACTAATTTGAGGTGGCATGGAGTGTCTTGATGATATTCCTATTTATTTCCATTAACTAGAGTATGCATACATGACCAGACTCAGTTTCCTTTAATGTCAGTGGAAAAAAATCTATTTATTTAACAGAAACAAAACTCATAGATTTCATGCTAGCTGAAATTAACCCGTTAGAGTAGAACATAGAATGCTTGTGATAAAGCCTTCCCAGTCAGAAGGGATTCCCAAAGTTGTGGTTGCTCCATCCTTGGCAGTTTCCAAGGCCAAGTTGGACAGGACCTTGAGCAACCTGGTTTAGAAGGTGTCCCTGCCCATGGCAGTGGAGTTGGAACTAGATCACTAGGTCTTTTCCAACCTTAACTGTTCTAGGATTCTAGGATTCTAGGATTCCAAGATTATATGATACCAGAACAAGTCTGGCAATGGCCACAAATATGATTATCAAATCACATAACTGTTGAGGTCAGAAGGGACCTCTGGAGACCATCTAGTCCAACTCTTTGCACTGTCAGCTTGAGCAGGTTGTGCAGGACAGTGTCTGGCCAGATTTTTAATATCTCCATATACAGACACCCCAAAATCTCCTTGGGCAAGCTGTTTTGGTGTTTGACCACCCTGGCGTTAAAGATGTGTTTTCTCCAATGAAAGTATTGCAGATGTGCAGGGAACTGGAGCATCTGTCATATGAGAAGAGGCTGAGCGAGCTGGGACTGTTCAGCCTAGAAAAGAGAAGGCTCAGGGGGGATCTTATCAATGTATGTAAACAACCAGTGGTAGGAGTAATAAAAAAGAGCTAGATTCAGCTCAGTGGTGCTCAGAGACAGTACACAAAGCAGTGTGCACAAACTGGAATACAGAGTAGTGAAATCTACTCATCCATTCATTTCACCTGACAGTTTGGTTATTTATATCTTTAGAAAGTTGTCTTCCCTCTTATGAAATGTTTTACTCATTTTCTGAATGTTTTTGACAGTTTTCTGTACATCTTATTGCACTGCTCATTAAAGTCCTTCATTTGCAAGTTGTCTTTTCTTCTGCCAGGAACCTAATTACTATTTATGTTTGTAATTGGGATGGCCTGCTGATTATACTTGCTAAGTGAGGCAGTGCCCATAACCTGCAGTTTCTAATTCCACGTATTCAGTTATGTCCACTCTATGAAGGGCAAGATTTTTAATACACAGATGAACACTTCATGTCAGGTGTGGAGGTCTGGGGTTACAAAAGAAGTTATTTAATAATTCTTTGGCAAGTACTTTAATTTTTAATGTCCATAGGTCAACCTGAGCAACCACTACCTTGCTTTGAGAAAGTTTAACCTCAGGAAAATTCAAGCAGGAAATATTTCCTTATCTTTATGAAACACACGCGATGTATAAATATGTATGCATTTAAATAATTATTTTTCTTTCTTGTAATTCCTTGGCATATGAAGGAGTTCTACAGCTAAAAAAAATAGCTCTGATGAATAATAATATGCCAAAACCCTACATCTGCAAGGCACCAAAATTTTCATAAATTTTACTGCAATGTGATAAAAATTCTTAGGCAAACACAGGGGAAATTAATGCTGGAAACAGCTGTGGGGGTTTTTTGTTATGAAAAATTTTTCTTTTAAGATTACTACAGAAAACAAGAAAGGCAAAATTAAACAGTCAAAAAAAATCTGGAAGAAGAAAAAAATGTTTATTGGTAGTATCACAGAACAGTACCAATGAAATTAAAAGTGAGTTCCTGTGAGTAGATGTTGTTTCTTTATTTCTGTTTCAAAATTCTGTTGTAGTCAAACAAACTCAGTTTCAAGTCCAGCAGAATACATTTTAGCCTTCTCTGGATACCTGAAGAGAGAAAGTGGTTACAGAGTTATTCCTCTGGAAATGCAGATGTATTTCTTTAAGTTTTAATTCTGGTGGAATTTACAGAGACCTTTGATCTCTGCTGTTTTTCCTTTCTTCTGTTGTCTTGCAGCTTGGGATATTACTGGAAGTGTCAATCTTTATTAATATATCACTGTGTAGAAGGGAAAGGAGAAGATGACTTCTTGAATGCTTGTTATTGTAATTCTCACAAAGCACTGGATGGAAAACTGAGTATTTAGTAAAGTAAATGAAGAATGTCATAGACAAACCAAGTATAGATTAGTGTTGTTTCATGTAGTAAGTATTGTTGATTCCTAATATGTTAAAATATAGGTGAAAGAGGCTTTAGGATGCTCCTGATTATCTAACATTTTGCCAGGAATATCATCTGTAATATTCACAGCTCAAATAGCACCCGGATTAAAAAAGCTTCAGAGGCTAGCAGATTATGTCTACGTAAATAATTGGTAAACATATCCATGCAGCTAAATTCAAGTTCAACTAAAGTTGACATCCTTCATTGTGGTTTACTCCCTTTCATGAAGATAAATATCTGAGTACTTCTTCCTGGCTAACTATGCTGATAAAGATTGGTCTGGAAACTGTATCAGATAATTAGCATGCCTCGTGTCTTAACCATTAGCAGCTGCAAAGCAAGTGTGGAATTACCTGGTATCTTTTTCCACCACTTTAGGTCCATACTGACCTGAAAAGACCTGAGAAAGAGGCTGTGATTCGTGAACAACTTCCCACAGAGAAAAACGGTAAAATTAGTATTTAAATTTGCTGCATTCATATAAGTGTCTTTTCCTGCCAAAAAATGTAGATGATTCATTACAAACATCAACACACATTTACAGAATAGGTAATATACCAAAATGCACCTAAAGTTGCAGTAGCTAAATTTCATCCTGGATACTCATTGACTACAACTGGGATCTAGACACGCAAAGGTTAATTCAACTACCTAGTTGAATTAAGGCACAAGACTCTTGCCTTATGGCAAAGCTGATAGATGAGATATGGGATCTGTAGGATATTCAAATCCTTCTGGATAAGCAACTATAAGCAGGACTAAGCACCCTATGGGGGGCAGGCAGAGGTGGAGAGTGAGTGAGTGGCTATTCGGACTTAAACCACAGCAGTGCTTTTTGGCACCCAGTGTGGGATTCAAGCCTGGGAGGAAGAGTCTCAGCTCTACTGACTGAGCTACCTAGGCACCACCCCAATTAAACCAGGTATGATATTCATGTCAGGTTTCAACACTCAATGCATGGCTCTAGAGTATCTCTTCACATTCTGCATTACATCTTCATGGACATTTCACCAAGTAAGTAAATAATTTTCCTGGATAACTGGGTTGAAGTACAAGGTGCAAATCTTGTGGTCTAAAAGAGCTGTGATGGGAATTAGCTGTATTAGTCTGAAAAACTACAGACATAAGTAATATTCTACAGATAGAGATTATTTAGTCATTTCACTATGTTTATACCAGATATTTCAGGTTGAATTTGTCTGACAAGCTACATAAAATCTCTTTGTATGTTGGTCCATGCAGGATACCTTTGAAACCCCTTGGAAGATATATGATTTTATACATTACATCTGCTTTTAAGGTAGTCTTACATAAGAAATAAGACAATTATGCTTCAGAAAATTATTTTCTCTTCAGTGACTATAAATAATATCTGATTATTCAGACACAGACATCTGCATTACACCTGTCTAAAGCTAGGTGAGATTAATCTCACTCCAGATAAGAAATCAATGAAAATTTTAAGGTAGACTTTTCTGCAAGCAATATGTCCTTCTGGTCCAGCAGAAAGGATTTCTAGAAAGAAATTAATTAACAAGGTAATAAATGGATGCATATATATATATACACATAACTTACAAATCAAAAAAAATTAATTCTACAGTTTGTTACTATAATTTTTTAAGCCTTCTTCAGCTAGTACAACTCTTATGTGCTCTCTCTCCCATGTATTTCAGTCAGTATTCGAAGGAAAAAAGAGTTATTTCCTACAAAATCTCATGAAATTTCCTGTAAGGAAGGCCTGGGAAAACAACACCTAGATATTAAGAACATTTTATTTGAACATTTCCAACTCTGCTTTCAATATGCAGTGTCCAGAGGTGGTAATCAGCAAGAAATCAAAATATTTAGCTGTGAAATATCTTTGGCACAAATGTTTCAGTAATGTAAACTCTAAGTAATATATGGGAACATAATGGTTTTGTGTGTCAAGCTGTGAATACTAGCTTGTCCTAGTATACAATAATAGGCTTAACCCAGAATGTGTTACACAGTGTTCCATTTCTAAAAGGGCCAGTTATCCTTTTAGAACTGACTACAGGTGTTACCTTTCTTCTCAATAAATGATATTCTAAGTCATTAGTCATGTATTCTATCTGAAAACAGTTAAGCTTTCAAAATACTGAATTAAATTAATTACCTTCCAACAGTTTTAAAGCTGGTATTAACAGTTAATTAAAATTTGTCTTCTTCATTTGCCAATTTAGCTCCTGTACTAAAGTACTGCATTTCAATACTTTATTCTGCTGTACTCGTTTTCCTAAGTTATTGACTTATATCATAAGTCATTTAAAATCACAGTATTTGAGGTCAACAGACGTCAAAGGTGGGAATACTATCTTAAAAGGGTCCTTAATTTCAGGATTATTCATTCAAAGAGACACAAGTCCAAAAGATGTAACTCAATCCCACTGTCCATGTCACTGACAAAGGTGTTGAACGAGACCAGTCCCAACACTGATCCCTGGGGGACACCACTCGTTACTGGTCTCCAGATGGACATTGAGCCATTGACCGCTACTCTTTGCATGAGGCCATCCAGCCACTTCTTTATCCACTGAGTGGTCCATCTATCAAATTGATGTCTCTCCAATTTAGAGACTCAAGAAAAATCATAAACACCACAGAAGAATTGAAAGAATCTTTTTTCAATTGTTACCTATTTGGAAAATTTTTCATTATGTATGTACAATACATTTACATATCAAAGAAAGGAAAAATATTACAGACGCGAGTTTTTAAATATACTGCTCAGGATAATAATAATAATTGCTATGATGTGAATATCATTAAGTTATACTAGAACAAACGCTTTTCCCCAAAGACAATATTTACTAGGGACCTTATAGTAGGGACAACTTAGGCCCCCTCTAGAAGCTATCAGGAGAACTGGCTACACAGCATTTGGAGAAGGCTGGTGTTCTGAATTACTTATTTGCCTCAGTCTTCACTGGCAAATATTCTGACCACACCACCCAAGTGTTGGAAGGCAGACGCAGGGACTGTGAGAATGAAGACCTTAGGTCGACTGTAGGAGAAGATCTGGTTCGAGACCATTTAAAGAGCCTGAACGTACACAAGTCTGTGGAGCCTGATGAAATCCATCTGCAGGTCCTGAAGGATCTGGCAAATGAAGTTGCTAAGCCACTGGCCATCATATTTGAAAAATCATGGCAGTCAGGTGAAGTTCCCAACGACTGGAAAAAGGGAAATATAACCCCCATTTTCAAGAAGGGGAAAATGGAAGACCCGGGGAATTACAGACCAGTCAGTCTCACCTCTGTGCCTGGCAAAATCTTGGAGCACATTCTCCTGGAAGGCATGCTAAGGCACATGAAAAACAAGGTGCTTGGTGACAGCCAGCATGGCTTCACTAAGGGGAAATCCTGCCTGAGCAATTTGGTGGCCTTCTGTAATGGGGCTACAGAACTGATGGACAAGCAGTTGACGTCATCTACGTGGACTCGAGCAAAGCGTTCGATGCTCTCCCACATGACATCCTTGTCTATAAATTGGAGAGACATCAGTTTGATAGGTGGACCACTCAGTGGATAAAGAACTGGCTGGATGGCTGCATGCAAAGAGTTGTGGTAAATGGCTCAATGTCCAGCTGGAGACCAGTAACGAATGGTGTCCCTCAGGGATCGGTGTTGGGACCAGTCTCGTTTAACATCTTTGTCAGTGACATGGACAGTGGGATTGAGTGTGTCCTCAGCAAGTTTGCCGATGACACCAAGCTGTGTGGTCCGGTTGATACACTGGAGGGAAGGAATGCCTTCCGGAGGGACCTTGACACACTTGTGAGGTGAGTGGATACCAATCTTACGAAGTTTAACCATGCCAAGTGCAAGGTCCTATGCCTGGGTCGGGGTAATCCCAGGCACAGCTACAGATTGGGCAGAGAAGAGATTCAGAGCGGCCCTGCGGAGAACAACTAGGGGGTGTTGGTTGATGAGAAAATGAACATGAGCCAGCTTCAGTGTGCACTCACAGCCCAGAAAGCCATCCATATCCTGGGCTGCATGCATCAAAAGGAACGTGACCAGCAGGTCGAAGGAGGTGATCCTGCCCCTCTACTCTGCTCTTGTGAGACCTCACCTGGAGTATTGTGTGCAGTTCTGGTGTCCTCAGCAGAAAAAGAACATGGAACTGTTGGAACAAGTCCAGAGGAGGGCCACAAGGATGATCAGAGGACTGGAGCACCTCCCGTATGAAGATAGGCTGAGGAAGTTGGGGCTGTTCAGCCTGGAGAAGAGAAGGCTGCGTGGAGATCTCATAGCAGCCTTCCAGTACCTGAAGGGGGCCTATAGGGATGCTGGGGAGGGACTCTTCATCAGGGACTGTAGTGACATGACAAGGGGTAACGGGTTAAAACTTAAACAGGGGAAGTTTAGATTGGATATAAGGAAGAAGTTCTTTACTATAAGGGTGGTGAGGCACTGGAATGGGCTGCCCAGGGAAGTTGTGAATGCTTCATCCCTGGTGGTGTTCAAAGAGAGGTTGGACAGAGCCTTGGGTGACATGGTTTAGTGTGATGTGTCCCTCCCCATGGCAGGGGGTTTGGAACTAGATGATCTTAAGGTCCTTTCCAACCCTATCTGTTCTATGATCTATGATTTAAAATGTGCTTTGGTTTCAATTTAACTGCAATTCATTAAAATGAAGCACACAATTATCTGGAATGTAGAGCACAGCAGCTTATTTATGTTGCCCAGCTGTAGACATCTACTGTGACATGCGATCCTCTTGTGTGTGGTATGTGGCATCTAGCTTCTCCTGTATGGCTGTGTAGGTATTCCTTTGCTTCCGTGTTGTAGCTGTAAGCCCCAAGCATGTATCAGAGAAAGGCTGGGGAGTTTAAGGCAACACTGCATGCGTATCTAGAGTCAGATGAATTAAGTCCTAGCTACCTAAACTCACATTTGTGCTCAATGAAGCATAGGTGAATATCAAGTGTATTAAAAGTGGCTATCTAGTGAATGTGGTAACTTCTACAGTATCCAAGATATTGGCCTAGGGCTGACAGATTAGACATATAAAACCTGAATCTTTCTGAATCTTCCTGAAGACAAACTGCTTACCAGATAAGGACTCTCTGATAGCACTAAATACCCAATAACTCAATAAGCTCTTTCCACCGTAGAACTCCACATTAGGTCATATGAAACCCACCTTAAATGTCACTGATACCTTCAGGATAGTTGTTGCAATTACATAGTTTTGATATTTATATAAGATATCAAAGATAGTATTTTTGCATAAGCTAACATTTTTAAATGTGAACCGAAGAACAGTGTTTTAGTCATAGATATTTATGGTCAGATTTGACTGTAAAAGACTTTGAATTTCTGATCAACTGGGAAATTTTGATAGATGTAAGGGAAAAGAAAATGTAGTTTGTTTTCTGCACAAACATGTTTGATTTATTTTTTGGTATAGCAAGTGAAGATGGAATGCCCACTTGAGAAGATCAAGATTCAGTACAAAATTGAGTTTTCAAAAGTGTAAACGTCATTTCCCTCCAGACTACAGAGAGAAGCAGAAAAATATAGCAAGTTTAGCTATGTCTGAAGTATTTCTCAGACAGCTAGGGAACCTTAATCTAATCTAGATCAAACTGCTCAGCTGAATCCAGGTTCTGATGTCCTGACATGGGTTAAACCAGTCTCAAACACAGAAGACTGATGCTGATGAATCATTCCATCATTTAGTATGAGAGATTTTGACTCTTCCTTCCCCACTTTATTATTTTTTTTTTTAATACAAATATGACTATCTGTGAGAATGTACTTTTTCATGGTTATTGTGGTACATTTCTGTGTTGCTCAGTTAAGTCTTAGCCAATGTGCTGATGTTTAAGCTTTGCTGTTAAGGAGAATGTTATTTAAAATGTGACAAAGCTATAATAAACTGTAGAAAGTAGAATATGCTTCTTATATGAATATATGACAGACAATTTTAAAGGTGCCATTGAAAGAATCTGACTGGTGGTTTCAGGGTAGAAAAGATTGGAAACATTGTTCTCTATTTTTTTATTTCACTATTCTTGTGAGACTTAAATTGGTCACTGAACAATATGCTGTACAGCTTAAGGACCTCCATCATGAACAGCTTCAAAAATAGTTTTGCTGCTTTTTTTCTGAGTCAGGTATGTTAAACAAAGTGCCCTGGATGCTCTAAGATCCATCCTCCACTGCAACCAAAAGTTTTGAGTAACAAATCAGGATGCTATTAACATTGATTTTTGAGGGTATTTCTCTATAAACACATGTATTTTACAGACACTTGTGTTTTTTTTATACATTTATAATTTTAAACTTTCCATTTAAGCTTTTCATTACTTCACAAAATAATTTGATATTACATTCTTCAATTAGGAAAACTGAGCTTGTTTTTAAATTTCTATGAAATCAACTATCAACTATCTGTCCACTAATGCTTTTCTTTCATCCTCTTTTCATGAAGCAGGCAACTCTCACTTTCACCAAACAGCAGCACTGCTCCTCTTCTGCAGCCTGGCAGTTGTCTTTCTCAATCAGCTGGTTAGCTCAACGACCACATGGGCCTGGTGGTGGGTCTTGGGCTGCTATGGGACAACACAGGCCTCTGCCCAGTTGTGAGTCCATCCTGCGAGTCCATCCTGCAAGTCCATAGGCACAGTATTGTCTGACTGGAAATTTTGCCTCCTGGTTGCTATAAGGAGCTACACTCTTATACCAAGGCAAACTCCACCAGACAACTTTTATAGTTGTATGATAAATATAAGGGATGATGAGAAGCAGCGATTGTCATTGCAGAGCTGAGCAAGGAGACCTAGGCCATTTTTTAATTAAACATTTGCGGGTAAATGCTTCTTGAGACAAACAGTATTGCCCCCAAAATTGAACTAAAGAACATTTGCCTGCTATTACTCTGATTGCTTTGCTCATTCTACTCCCACCTGCCAAATAATGCATTTCAATACATTTAAAGTTCCTTTAATGAAACCTTTCTCTCACCTCTTAAGATAAGTGCCTTTTAGACTGTAAGCTCTTCAGGGTAGTGACTATATCATTTTATTGTGTGTGACTGTGGGGCTTTTAAACACCATGAGCCCCCTTTGGAGATTATGACTTTAACAAGTAAGAATAATGCTGCCCAAATCCTTAAAATTTAGCTCTACTGGAAAGTTTCCACTGCAAGGAAAATGATGGGTGAAACTTTTTCTGATGAATAGCACCAACACAGAAAAGCATCAGAATAATTGTAATGGCCAAGTTCTGCTGGCTGCTGTGTAATGTAATGAAGTCAGTGCCTGCTGTGACCAGATAAATCATGTATGGCTTGATAGTATGCAGCTGGACTTTTTAGTCAGATTACTCACAACAGTGATACTTCCATCATGGCCATTATGAGCAGCACATTCAGAAAATAAATAAATACACAATATGCTAATGTAATTTAGGGATGATTTAGTAGCAGCATGTAAAATTTTCTCAGTTGCTGTTTTACTCAACAGAGGAACTCTTAGTGCTGGCCAGAACGCCATGACCTATCAATCTTTATATTTCAGTTATCCAAGGTCAAAGTAAGAATCTCATCAGATTTTTTTTTCTTCTTTGATCTTTAGCTCAATGCCCAGAGGTAGAAAACTTTCTGATGGTGTTCATAGTGCAAGTGAAATGGTGCTTCAAGTACAGTTGGAAGAATTCACTCATTTGAGCACACCCAGAGGCTTTGAGCATATTCAGAATAAGTGAACAGGCTTCTCAGGGCAGTTTCCACTAACCTTAGGCAAATGTCCTAGTTTGTGTTAATGATGTCCAGTCAGATACAAATATCATCTCTAATTGTTCTTGCTAACATTTGGGCATAGGATTCTCTTAGTAATACAGCAATAAAGATAACAGGAAGAATATTGTAGTAAGTAATGATCATACTTGGCTATAATGTAAAGATGTGTGTATTGAGCAAGAATTCTTAAGAAAGGAGAAGGAAAGAAGATGAAGAAGGAGGAAAAGGGGGATGTTTGTAGTGATGGTGTTTTTCTTCCCACGTAACTGTTATGTGTGATGAAGCCCTGTTTTCCTGGAGATGGCTGAATTCTTGTGTGCCCATGGGAAGCAGTGAATGAATTCCTTGTTTTGCTTTGCTTGTACATGCAGCTTTTGCTTCGCCTGTTAAACTGTCTTTATATCGACCCATGAGTTTTCTCACCTTTACCCTTCTGATTCTCTTCCCCATCCTACTGTGGCACAGGAAGCAAATGGCTATGTGGGACTGAGCTGCCTATGGGGGTTAAACCACAGAAAGCATCTACACTCATACATCCATGTACATGCACACATACACACACACACACATGTACACACACACACACACACACATACACACAGTTTTGGCCTTTAAATAGACTTACAAATGTGGACTGGTATTTGCCAATTTGTGATTTATTGATTTATTTTCAGGTACATATCTCACCCCCAAAACAGACACAAACCAATAAAATTAATTAAATCTCCCTTAATGTCCTTCTAGTATATGACACCCTCAGATCTTCTGAGATTTTATTTAAATTCCATGTGTTTGGGTAAACAATTTTCTTAACAGTTAACAGCTAATTTTGTCTTTTACTACAGATTAAACCTTTGTGAACATTAATATCTTACAAACAGACCCACCTTATTACTACGTACTCAATACAAAAATGTATATTTTTAGACAATCAGAAACTCAACTGTATTAGCTAAAGAGGATTAGGTTTCAGTGTTGTGCATCAGTAAACTCTATTTCACCTGAAAGATTCAACAGTAGAGATTTTTTATGAAGGAATTATTAATATTCTAATATAGCCTTACTGTTCGCTTTATTGGGTGTTATTTTGTTGTTGGTGGTGGTTGGTTGGTTTGGGGTTTTTTTGTTTGGGTTTTTTTTGTTTGTTTGTTTTCAAGCAAGATTTTTTTTTTTTTTTTCCTTTCTTATGTGAAATATGCATATGTGACTTTATCAAAAGTCCAATGAACTAATTGCAAAAATTTCCACTGAAACCAGCAGGATTGGATCAAGTAATATTCCCCTGATAGGAAGACTTCTTTTAAATTATTAGTACTTCTTGGTACTAGATATGTTTACAAATGTATTCACATGGGGTTTAAGTGCTGTGTAAAATTTAACCCAATGTGAAAAAAATGTCATGCATGCTTTAATATTTATGGCAATTCACTAGACATCTAGAGCATTTTCACTTGCATTTATCTTCTTTTTGACTTTAAGTAGTTGTTCTGGTTTTTGTTATTTGGGTTTTCCACTCTTTGTTTACCTACGTTTTGGATTTTTTTTCTTTGTTTAGTTGTGAAGTGTGTTTGCAAGGAAAAAGGGCTTATAAAATTACACTATCCATCAGCCTGCCCATCTGTCACTATGACTTGTGAGTCCATCAGCTACTTGCAGATAGGGCTGCAAGTCTAAAAGATATGACATTCCTACGAGTTTTGTGACGATTATATCTGAACGCCAATGCTTTCAATGCATCCAGTAAAATAGTAGTTTTATCTCAGCTTCTTATCAGACAAGCAGTAATCAGGTGGCCAAGCAGTACCTAATTTTTCTTTTTAGGCTGGTACAGACTTATCTTCAAACCATCCACAGCATATATTCCCATTTGTTGAAAAATGGAATATATAAAAAAAAAAAGTATTTGGTTTTTCTCAGTTCTGTTTAAAGTGAGATACTTCTTGACATCTAAGTCAGAATCAAGGGTCCATTGTACCAAATCCTGTATAACATACTGTTACTAATCCTGTAAGCATACCCTTAAATTTAGATAACCATAATCCCATTAATATGGTTTATGTGGAGTTTCCTGTGCTGAGTTCTGGAAAATAATAGGGACCTTTGTAGCTTCTCACTTAGGATCTAAAGAGAAAATATCAGTGTTGTGTAAAACACTTTTCCTGGTTCTGATAGCTTTGTTATTTTGGTCAGTTTTCCTTCACCTAGCTACAAAATGAGAACTGGTTGTCTTCCTGTGTTCACCTTTGCAGTTTCAGGGTTTTTATTCTAATATTTCTCTTTAAAAATTAACAAACATGAATAGTCCTAAACCACTTTCAAATACCTAAATTCCTTCTGCAGATACCCTTAAGAGCCCATATTTGCAAACACAGTCCATATTAAAAAGAATGACTGCTTTGATGGGAATAGAAGCAAGAAGAGAACATTGACCAGAGAAAATTAAGGCAAGGATATGCTTGTGCTTGTGTCAGTTATTCTCCCTAGCTGATAAAATATTCTAAGTGGGAAACTTCCTCTTCTTGAAGCTCTCGCAACTTTCCTTTCTGTTGAATTTGAGTTTCATTTAGTGTCTATGACAAGCAAAATGCTGACACTCATAGATATCCTTTGCTGATCTGCAGGAGGTGTTTTTCTTGGTGCAGTCATGAACTGCTGCTGCATTTTGTTGTGTGGTTGTTTTTTTTTTTTTTTCTGCAGCCATTCTTTCTGGTCTACCAGATTAATCACTTTGTGCCTGTCAAGTTTAGGCCTGACCTCCATGTGTGTTACTTGGTCATAGTGCTTTCATCTTGCTGGTGCTGAACAGAAGCACATCAGTACACATATCTCTAGAGTTCATTCAATGCTGTCATTCACTTGTGAATTTTTATCATCAACAGCTTAGCTCTGAATGTTGTCTACATTTCAGCAAGATCAGGTTGCTTTTTAGATCCAGATTTGGAAGTAGATCAGTGCAGGGATAAGAATTATCAAAGCTGAAAGGTGTTGAGAGAAGGTGACAGGACATATGGGACACTACAGAGAAGGTGTCAGGGACCATTATCAGTTGGTGGAAGGAGAAGTAGAGAGGGTATTCTGAATAAACAGAAGAACTATTACAGTTTTGAGAGTAGCTATCATTTTCATCAGGTTCAGATAAGTGCTGCATATATTTGTCCCAGGTCCTGAGAAAAGAGCACTTAAGCAGCGAAAAAGTAAGAGCTCAGACTGCTGCCTTCTAACTTTGCAGAAGGCAATTTTTATTAGGTGTGAAGTTTGTTTGGAAAGAATTTTCCCAGAGAGTTAGTTAAACATCCCTAACAACACAACTTTCTGCAATGTGTTTGAGGTTGTTTTTTTACTGTCTCTACAATTTACGCTGCATCTCCATTATGTACAGCAATGAACAGACAACAAAGTTCATATTTGCCTATAAACTTCTGAAAATAATAGGTCCAAATGACTTTACTGCAAACTCATCTGAGGAGAAAATGACAGAACTTACATGTCACAGATGCTACCCTTGCCTTTAATACACTGCTGCTCAGGTGCAACTGCAATATAAAACCATGCACAGGATAAAATTAGGATATTCTTAGGTGGAGCACAATCCCATTCAGAAATGCAAAACAAAACCCATGCTCCATTTAACCTCCAGTAAAATCCTTAGAATATGACTGAAGTGGAGCCTGAATGACATACATGAAAGCATTTTGGCTTTCTCTAGCAGACTAAATTTTACTCATGGTGAATCACTGACAGGTCTAGTCTTTTGTCCATTTTAGTGAAGTAACTAATAACTTTTTTATAGCACTTCTGCTTGTAAATTGAAGTGTTTCTCACCCACAGGAAAAAATAACAAATCATAATCAAGTCATGTGTTTCTGCATAAAGAATATACATTTTCACTTGTCTATTTCCTGTTTTATTTTATGGCTGTAAAGAAAAGCTATCTTACACACAATACTGCCATGATTACTTAATATATTTTCATTTATTCCAGTGTTGATTTTCACTGCTTTTTTTTTACTCTGGTTCCTACTGAAAAATAATAATAATTCAATAATAATGATAAGAAGTAAAAACATTAAAATAAGGCATCAGTAGTTCTAAAGTTCTGGCTGTGGAGATTTTGACAACCTTGATAAATTGCAAAGAGAAAAAATATATTAAACTGTCATGCTGAAGTTTGTGCAAGGACTAAGGAAGAAAATCCAATAGGGAATAAGATTATTTCTTTGCTCTTTCACTTGTTTTCATGAAACAGAATATTAAGGGCTATATGCAAAAATGAGTGCTCAAAGACGTTTCTTTAGTGATCATTCATGTGTGACTAAATTCTGTCCTTGATTTTTCCACCCATTTCTGTCCTTTTTGGTTCTAGTTAACAGAACGGTCTGTAAACAGAACCACAAACATTTAAAGGACCAATTCAACCTTAAATTATTTTACTGTTTTCAGTAATATACTGTCCTGGGTTCAGCAGTAGCAGTCATTTTTCTCCTTCTTAGTAGCTGGTGCAGCGCTGTTTTTTTGACTTTCAGCCTGGCAACAGCGCTGATAACACCAAGGGGTTTAGTTACTGCTCAGTAATGTTCACTCTGACCAAGGACTTTGTGAGTCTCATATTCTGCCAGGGAGGGGGGGAAGCCGGGAGGAAGCAGAGATAGGACAACTGACCCAAACTAACCAAAGGGGTATTCCGTACCACAGCACGTCATGCCCGGGATGTAGCGGGGAGTTACTGGGAAGGGCACTCACTGCTAGGTCAGGCTCATTTCTGCAGGTGGTATTTTATTCTCTTCCCTTGTTATTTGCCTTATCATTATTATTATTGGTGGTAGTAGTAATGATTTGTATTGTACCTTAGTTACTGGATTGTTCTTATCTCAACCAATGGGAGTTAGATTCTTTCGATTCTCCTCCCCATCACTCCGGGAGTTGGGGGGTGAGGGGGAGTGGGTGGAAGGGAAGGGAAGAAAGAGGTGGGGGAGAGAGAAACTGTGTGGCTGGCTTGCTGACAGGGCTTAAACCATGACATATAATCACACTGAACAATTGGAAATAAACAAACTTGAATAAAAATGTGGGAAAGAAATAGAAATACCTGACTGCTGAATCTCAACTGAGACCTATCAGGGATTTGTTATTCTCATTTTGAACAACTATACCTTGTTTTAAGCATCAAAATGGATCTTTATAACTCACTTAGCAAAATTAATACCTTTTACAACAACTAAATAATTCAAAATTCTCTTGAATTTTCAAAAGGAACATACTGTGTATTTGTATCTGACCAAACATTGTACAAGGTTGTTACAGGGAAGCTGCCTACACCATGAATTCCTTCAGCAACAGTTTTGACCATGGCCTGCTTATTTTGCACTCAAAGAAAGATATAAAAAGCTGTTCTTTACATTCATCATTGGTTTGATTTTTATGTATTTTCTTCTATTCCCATATAATAAAATCATAGAAAAGAATCATATAACAGTTAGGGTTGGAAAGGACCTTAAGATCATCTAGTTCTAATCCCCCTGCCATGGGCAGGGGCACATCACACTAAACTATGTCACCCAAGACTCTGTCCAACCTCTCCTTGAACACCACCAGGGATGGAGCATTCACAGCTTCCCTGGGCAGCCCATTCCAGTGCCTCACCACCCTAACAGGAAAGAACTTCCTCCTTATATCCAATCTAAATTTCCCCTGTTTAAGTTTTAACCCGTTACCCCTTGTCATGTCACTACAGTCCCTGATGAAGAGTCCCTCCCCAGCATCCCTATAGGCCCCCTTCAGGTACTGGAAAGCTGCTATGAGATCTCCACGCAGCCTTCTCTTCTCCAGGCTGAACAGCCCCAACTTTCTCAGCCTGTCTCCATACGGCAGGTTCTCTAGTCCCCTGATCATCCTCGTGGCCCTCCTCTGGACTTGTTCCAGCAGTTCCATGTCCTTTTTATGTTGAGGACACCAGAACTGCACACAATACTCCAGGTGAGGTCTCACAAGAGCAGAGTAGAGGGGCAGGATCGCTTCCTTCGACCTGCTGGTCACGCTGCTTTTGATGCAGCCCAGGATATGGTTGGCTTTCTGGGCTGTGAGCACACACTGAAGCTGGCTCATGTTCATTTTATCATTGACCAACACCCCCTAGTTGTTCTCCGCAGGGCCGCTCTGAATCTCTTCTCTGCCCAACCTGTACTGTGCCTGTGATTGCTCTGACCCAGGCATAGGACCTTGCACTTGGCATGGTTAAACTTCGTAAGATTGGTATCCACTCACCTCACAAGTGTGTCAAGGTCCCTCTGGATGGCATTCCTTCCCTCCCGCTGATCAACTGGACCACACAGATTGGTGTCATCAGCAAACTTGCTGAGGGCACGCTCAATCCCACTGTCCATGTCACTGACAAAGATGTTGAACAAGACTGGTTCCAACACCGATCCTTGATGGACACCACTCATTACTGGTCTCCAGATGGATATTAAGCCATTGACCACAACTCTTTGCATGCAGCCATCCAACCAGTTCTTTATCCACTGAGTGGTCCACCTATCAAACTGATGTCTCTCCAATTTAGAGACAAGGATGTTGTGTTGGACAGTGTCAAGTGTTTTGCTTGAAACCACGTAGATGACGTCAGCTGATCTATGCTTGTCGGTCAGTTCCGTAGCCCCATCACAGAAGGCCACCAAATTGCTCAGGAAAGATTTCCCCTTAGTGAAGCCATGTTAGCTGTCACTGACCACCATGTTGTTTTTCATGAGCTATAGCATGCATTCCTGGAGAATCTGCTCCATGATCCTGCCAGGCACACAGATGAGAATGACTGGTCTGTAATTCCCCAGGTCTTCCATTTTCCCCTTCTTGAAAATGAGGGTTATATTTCCCTTTTTCCAGTCATTGGGAACTTCACCTGACTGCCATGATTTTTTAAATATGATAGACAGTGGCTTAGCTACTTCATTTGCCAGATCCTTCAAGACCCCCAGATGGATTTCATCAGGTCCCATGGACTCGTGCACATTCAGGTTCTTAAGATGGTCTCAAACTAGATCCTCTCCTACAGTGGGCCTTAAGGTCTTCATTCTCACAGTCTCTGTGTCTGCCTTCCAAGACTTGGGTGGTGTGGTCACAGCATTTGCCAGTGAAGACTGAGGCAAAGAAATCATTAAGAACCTCAGCTTTCTCCAAAACCAGGGTAGCCAGTTCTCCTGATAGCTTCCAGAGGGCCCACATTGTCCTGTCTTTTATTTGCAATGTACCTAGAGAATCCGTTCCTATTATCTTTCACCTCCCTAGCTAAGTTTAACTCTAACTGGGCCTTAGCTTTCCTATCCTGGTTCCTGGTTTCCCGGACAGCATCCCTGTATTCTTCCCAGGCCACCTGACCTTGCTTCCACCTTTTATAAGCCTCTTTTTTCCTTCGAAGTTTCCTCAGCAGCTCCTTATCCATCCAAGGAAGTCTCCTGGCCCTCCTGCTGCACTTCCTTCTAGTTGGGATGCAACATTCCTGAGCTTGTAGTAAGTGATCCTTGAATATCAACCAAAAGTCTTGGGCCCCCCTGCCCTCCAGGGCTATAGCCCATGGAACCTTACTAGAGCAGGATTCTGAAGAAGCCAATGTCTGCTCTCTCCAAGTCCAGGGCAATGAGCTTGCTGCACACTCCTCTCACTGTCCTGAGAATCAAGAACTTGACCATCTCATGAAAGCTGTAGCCAAGGGTGCCCTGCAGCATCATGTTCCTAACAAGCCCTTCCCTGTTGGTGAGCAGAAGGTCAAGCACGGCACCTCTCCTTGTTGGCTCCTCTACTACTTGCAGAAAGAAGTTTTCTTCCACACAATCGAGGAACCTACTAGATTGCTTTTGTTGGGTCGTATCATCCCTCCAACAGATATCAGGTTGGTATTACTTTTAATTGTTTTTAAAATATTATTATTATTACTATTATTTCTGTTGTTGCTATTGCTACTATTAGAAACAGTAAATACAAAAATAGAGAGCGAGGGTTGGAATGGGACTCTCATAAATTATTATTGATCATGTAGAGGGTATTCAGCACTCAATTGCCCACACAGAAATATCTACTATGGGTTTAGACACCCCTGGATAACTTTCCTGGGCTTCAAGCTCTGCTGTAAATGTGCATGGTACACCCAGTAGACTCTGTTTTGTATTTGCAGGCTTTTTCTCAAATGAAAACATATGCCTGTGTTTAGACAATGAAAGCCCACCTTTAAATCCATATGAGCTCAACCTTCTTCAAATTGCTGATGCGTGTCTTCAACAACATATTAAAGTAAAAAACTGCAGTTTTCAAGTCTGTTCAAAGAGCCAGGAAACATCCTGAGAAAAATAAATCAATGGTTCACAATGACATAAGCTGTCTGCTGCTTTTGAGATATTTAACTTATAATATTTTCAGCAGTGGGCCAAAAGACATCCTCATTAATTTTACTTTTGTTGTTGACACATGCATTTAATTGACAATGATTTAAATATTGTTCTTTGTTTTCTGCTTAAAATAGTATTCAATATCCATCAGAATAAAACTTATCTTGAAATGAAAAAATATGATTTCTTACATCTTGTTTTTATAATTATATACAAGCATAAAAAAAGCTGTAAAGAATATTTAAAACTCAACAGCAGCTGAGTAATTTTTCCCACAGAATAAACAGAACTTTGAGTAATTTATTATAATTTCTGAATGATATAGACTAGTAACTGTATCTTCTTTTTTACAGCAACAGTGTTATATTAGAATAAACCAAAAGATGAAACAATATCATTGAGCAAAATCTGAAATAGGGTCACAAATACAATTATTATATCCTAGAACATTGTATAATAATGCAAATTCACATTGTCCTTTCTAGAATTAAAAACTTCAGGTAAAATGGTGATGTTTCAATGAAAAGTATCATCATTTTAACAGGAAAAAAAAGTGATCTATACACTCAAACCACTTCAAAAAACATTTTCAGCGTTTTGGTAGGTTGAACTTGGCTGGCCACCAAACTTCTTTATCGCCTTCCTTTCTACACAGGACAGGCAGGAGAAAACATACAATGGGAAAGTTCATGGGTTCAATATAAGGGCAGGGATATCACTTACCAATTACTGTCAAAGGCAAAACAGACTCAACTCATGGAAATTAATTTTGCCAATTAAACAGAGTAAGATAATGATAAATAAAACAAATCTAAAAACCACCTTTCCCTCATTCCTCCCTTCTTCCCAGAATCAATTTTGCTCCAACACGGCTCCTTCAAGAACTGGGTCCTTTTCACAGGGTGAAGTTCTTCAGGAACAAACTGCTCCAGTGTGGCTCCCCTGATGGGTAAAAGGTCATGGAAGAATATTTGCTCCTCTGTGGGCTTCTTTCCATGGGCCACAGCTCCTTTCAGGATCTTGCTTCAATATGGTATCTGCATGTGCTGCAGCTTCCTTCAGGGTACATTTCCCTCCTCTGATGCGGGATCCTCCACAGGCTGCAGGTGGATATCTTCTCCACCATGGACCTCCACAGGCTGCAGAGTCACAGCCTGCCTCAATTATGGTCTGCACCACAGGCTGAAGGGAAATCTCTGCTCCATCACCTAGAGCAACTCCTCCTCTCCTTCTTCACTGACCTTGATGTCTGCGAAGCTCTTTCTCTCACATATTCTCACTGACTCTCCCCGCTGCTAGTGCACAGTGGTTTTTAGCCTTTATTAAATATGTTATCCCAGAGATACTATCACTATCACTGGTTGGCTCAGCTTTGGCCAGCAGCTGGCATTGCCTCTGTCAGATGTAGGGGAAGATTCTAACAGCTTGTCACAGAAGCCACCCCTTAGGCTACCTCATTACCAGAAACAAACCATGTGAACACAATAAAAATGTCTTCTCTTTTCTCTTATGTTCCGTTTTCCACAAATCACTTTAAAAAAACAACCCTGTAGTTTCAAGTTCCAAAAAGTGCAAAAAGAACTGAGATAGAGGAAGCAATATTAGTGATGGTACTATTGCTGGCATACAAATCTGATATATATATATATATATAATCTTTACATGCAGGTCTAAGAATTAGAAGAAATGTGAAGAGCACACAAATGCCTGTCATTATGCAATCCTGTTTCTGTGAATGGACCAACTCGGCACATCTACAGGTTGGGCGGAGAAGAGATTCAGAGCAGCCCTGCGGAGAACAACTAGGGGGTGTTGGTCGATGAGAAAATGAACATGAGCCAGCTTCAGTGTGTGCTCACAGCCCAGAAAGCCAACCATATCCTGGGCTGCATCAAAAGCAGCGTGACCAGCAGGTCGAAGGAGGTGATCCTGCCTCTCTACTCTGCTCTTGTGAGACCTCACCTGGAGTATTGTGTGCAGTTCTGGTGTCCTCAACATAAAAAGGACATGGAATTGTTGGAACAAGTCCAGAGGAGGGCCACGAGGATGATCAGGGGACTAGAGAACCTGCCGTATGGAGACAGGCTGAGAAAGTTGGGGCTGTTCAGCCTGGAGAAGAGAAGGCTGCATGGAGACCTCATAGCAGCCTTCCAGTACCTGAAGGGGGCCTATAGGGATGCTGGGGAGGGACTCTTCATTAGGGACTGTAGTGACAGGACAAGGGGTAACGGGTTAAAACTTAAACAGGGGAAGTTTAGATTGGATATAAGGAAGAAGTTCTTTCCTGTAAGGGTGGTGAGGCACTGGAATGGGCTGCCCAGGGAAGCTGTGAATTCTCCATCCCTGGTGGTGTTCAAGGAGAGGTTGGACAGTGCCTTGTATGACATAGTTTAGTGTGACATGTCTTTGCCCATAGCACGGGGGTTGGAACTAGATAATCTTAAGGTCCTTTCCAACCCTATTCTGTGATTCTGTGAATAAATCTTTTTCATCACTGTGCAACATGAAGATCCCTAGATTTCTAAGTTCCCATCACTGTCAAGGGAAATGTAGATGTCACTTCAGTCTGCAGATATAGTCTACTATCAATATAAATGTCATACAATGTTCAAGACATCTGCAGTGGGCTAGGAAAGATTACATTGGACCTACAAGAAAACTGTGCCCTTCTGGATCAGCAGATCTCATAGAATCATAGAAGCACAGAAAGGTTTAGGTTAGAAAAGACATTAAGGATCACCTAGCTCCAACCCTCTTGACGTGTGCAGGAACACCTTCCACTATAACAGGTTACTCAAAGCCCCATACAACCTGCCCTTGAAAGTTTCTAAGATGGAGCAACCACCGATTTTCCAGTGTCTCACTATCTTCACAGTAAATGACTTTTCCTTATATCTAATCTAAATCTACCCTCTTTCAGTTTAAAACCATTCTCCCTTGTCCTGTCACAACATGCCCTTGTAAAAAGTCCTTCTCCAGCTTTCTTGTAGGCCCCCTTTCAGCACTGGAAAGGTCCCCCTGGAGCCTTCTCTTCTCCAGGCTGAACAAGCTCAACTTGTAGTCTGTGTTCATAGGAGTGCTCTAACCCTCTAATCATCTTTGCGGCCCTGCTCTGGACTTGCTTGAGAAAGTCCATGTCCTTCCTATGTTGGGGCCCTCAGAGCTAGTCACAGCACTCCAGGTGGGGTCTTATGAGAGTGGAAAGGGCAAGAATCTTTTCCCTTGACCAGCTGGTCATATTTCTTTTGATGCAACACAGCATACAGTTGGCTTTCTGGGCTGCAACGGCGCATCGCTGGGTTATGTGTAGCTTCTCATCAACCAGCACCCGCAAGTCCTTGTCCTTAGGGCTGCTATATATGAAGAAGAATATGCCAGGGCATCTTCAGTGACACAAAACACCTATTGTTAGTCAACAGAATTCTGCCCATCTGAGGGATATTTGAGAGCATATACCTAAATAGGATCAGCTGAAGTGCATCTCAAACTTTATTGATTGTGATGCTTAGACTACTGGCTTAGACAGCAAACTAAGAAATAAACATATCTTAACCTGTGAACCTACTTCTATCCACTGAAATACCAGTGCATTCAAAAGGGGGTGGGGGGTTATGTTTTCAGTGATTGGAACTTATTCTATAGTGTACCTAATTATAAGTAAGGACTTCCATCTCAACTCTCTTTTCTCCATAGTGGTAACAGGATCACAGAATCACAGAATCACAGAATCCCAAGGGTTGAAAGGGACCTCAAAAGATCATCTAGTCCAACCGCCCCGCAAGAGCAGGGTAACCTACAGTACATCACACAGGAACTTGTCCAGGCGGGCCTTGAATATCTCCAGTGTAGGAGACTCCACAACCCCCCTGGGCAACCTGTTCCAGTGCTTTGTCACTCTTACAGTAAAGAAGTTCTTCCTGATGTTAACGTGGAACTTCCTATGTTCCAGTTTACACCCATTGCCCCTTGTCCTATCACTGGATATCACTGAAAAAAGCCTAGCTCCATCATCCTGACACCTACCCTTCACATATTTGTAAACATTGATGAGGTCACCCCTCAGTCTCCTCTTCTCCAAGCCAAAGAGACCCAGCTCCCTCAGCCTCTCCTCATAAGGGAGATGTTCCACTCCCTTAATCATCTTTGTGGCTCTGCGCTGGACTCCTTCAAGCAATTCCCTGTCCTTCTTGAACAGAAGGGCCCAGAACTGGACGCAATATTCCAGATGCGGCCTCACCAAGGCTGAGTAGAGGGGGAGGAGAACCTCTCTTGACCTACTAACCACTCCCTTTCTAATGCACCCTAAGATGCCATTTGCCTTCTTGGCCGCAAGAGCACATTGCTGGCTCATGGTCATCCTCCTATCCACCAGGACCCCCAGGTCCCTTTCCCCTTCGCTACTTTCCAGCAGGTCAACCCCCAACCTGTACTGGTGCATGGGGTTGTTCTTCCCCAGATGCAAGACTCTACACTCGCCCTTGTTGAATTTCATCAAGTTTCTCCCCACCCAACTCTCCAGCCTGTCCAGGTCTCGCTGAATGGCAGCACAGTCCTCTGGTGTGTCAGCCACTCCTCCCAGTTTTGTGTCATCAGCAAACTTGCTGAGGGTGCACTCAGTTCCCTCATCCAGGTCATTGATGAAAATATTAAACAGCACCGGTCCCAGCACCGACCCCTGAGGAACTCCACTAGTCACAGACCTCCAGCTAGATTCTGCGCCATTGACCACAACTCTCTGCCTTCTTCCTTTCAACCAGTTCTCGATCCACCTCACTACTTGATCGTCAAGCCCACACTTCTTTAGCTTATCTATGAGGATGCTGTGGGAGACAGTATCAAATGCCTTACTGAAATCAAGAAAAACTACATCTACCGCTCTACCATCATCCCTCCACCTAGTCACTTCCTCATAGAAGGCTATAAGGTTGGTCATACATGACTTCCCCCTCATAAAACCATGTTGGCTGTTCTTAATGACCCCCTCATCCTTGATATGCCTAGTGATGGAGTCAAGAATAAGTTGTTCCATCACCTTTCCAGGGATGGAGGTAAGGCTGACCGGTCTATAATTACCCGGGTCCTCCTTCTTGCCCTTCTTATAGATTGGTGTGACCTTTGCCATCCGCCAATCCTCAGGCACCTCGCCCGTTTCCCACGACTTACCAAAGATGATGGAAAGTGGCCTAGCAATGACCTCCGCCAGCTCCCTCAGCACCCGTGGGTGCATTCCATCCGGACCCATCGATTTACAGATGTCCAGTTTGCATAGCTGATCCCTAACCCAATCCTCATCTACCAAAGCAAACTCCTCCTTTGTCCTGACTCCTTCTGGGGCTATAGAAATCCGGGGCCCTCGGGGAGAGTCTGCAGGAGTAAAGACAGAGGCAAAGAAGGCATTCAGCACTTCTGCCTTCTTTATATCCTCTGTCTCCAGGGCACCCACTTTGTTCAGCAGTGGGCCTATATTGCCTCTTGTGTTAGTTTTATTTGCTATGTATTTGAAGAAGCCCTTTCTATTGTCTTTAACCCGACTAGCAAGATTGAGTTCCAAGGAGGCCTTAGCTGTCCTAATTGCCTCCCTACATCCTCTAACAACTGTCCTATATTCCTCCCAAGCGGCCAGCCCCTCCTTCCATAATCCATAGATTCTCCTTTTCCACTTGAGTTTGCCCAGCAGCTCCTTGTTTAACCACGCCGGTCTCCTAGATCCCTTACTTGACTTCCTACTCATTGGGACGCTCCGATCCTGAGCTTGGAAGAAGCGGTCCTTGAATGCTAACCAACTATCTTGAGCCCCTTTACCGCCTAGTACACTTTCCCATGAGACTTCCCTTAGCAGTTGACTGAAGAGGCCAAAGTTGGCCCTTCGGAAATCCAGAACTGTGGCTTTGCTAGGTATTCTATTCCTCCCACACGGGATCCTAAACTCCACCATCTCATGGTCACTGCAGCCAAGGCTGCCATTGACCGTCACCACTTCGACCAAACCCTCCTTGTTGGCGAGTACTAAATCTAGCAGCGCTGCTCTCCTAGTTGGTATGTCCACCATTTGCATTAAGAAATTATCATCAATGCACTCGAGGAACCTCCTAGACTGTGAATGACTGGCTGTGTGAGTCTTACAGCAAATATCAGGGTAGTTAAAGTCCCCCACAACAACTAAGGCATGTAGTCGCGAGGCTACTTCCAGTTGCCTGTAGAAAGCCTCATCAACTCCTTCATCCTGATCAGGAGGTCTGTAATAGACCCCCACAACTGTATCACCCATGCCAGTCTGCCCCTTAATTCGTACCCACAGACATTCCACTTGCTCCTCATCCGACCCCGGACAGAACTCAATACATTCTAGTTGCTCTCTCACGTAAAGGATCAAGTAGATGTATATATACTTAAAGCTAGTCTACTTTTTAAACATCTTATACAGAAGAAATATTGAATGAAGAATTATATTTTTTACAAGGTCACATTTTTCTGAATAGAACAATTTATGAATTCTTCAATACTCAAATCTGCAACACTCATAAACTGCAGATACCAATGAAATGGAAAAGATCACGTTCTGGAATACTACTGAATATAACCAGAGACTGGCATACCTAATATACTTTTAATTGTAATCAGTGGCCTAGTTAGATAATCATACACATATGTCTAAAGGAAATACGTATTTCACACATTTTTTCTGCTATATCAATTTGTTGCATTCTAGCAGAATATAAAGTATTGCTGGAGTAAGCTCTTTGCCAATAATATGTGTGAATAAACCCTTTGAAATTTACCTGCTCAAAAGTTTCTCTCTGCATTTAATTTTTAGGATCCTCAGTGTGTGTCACTTTGTAAGAAACTGTGTGAATAGGGAAGATATCATAATACTGTGTTACTGGCCTATCTGTAACTCTGCTAAGAGTTCAGATTATAGTTTGATGGAAGTTTATACAAAACCAAATTCAAAATTGCATGAAATAATGTGCATGTGTAGCAAAAAACGCTACACACTGGGGAGGTGAGGTGAGGTGAGGCGAGGCGGGGCAAGAGGGGAGAGGAGAGGAGAGGAGAGGAGAGGAGAGGAGAGGAGAGGAGAGGAGAGGAGAGGAGAGGAGAGGAGAGGAGAGGAGAGGAGAGGAGAGGAGAGGAGAGGAGAGGAGAGGAGAGGAGAGGTGGTAGATCTTGTGATGGTGGGCATTGATAAATAAACCTTATGTAGTAACACCTGAAAACAACAACATAAATTTAACACTTTTAATAAATGCTGATATCTGAATGTCTATGGTATCCGAAGACCCACACATGTTTACATGATAGATGAATATGTTCAGTAGAAAACTGGGAACCTTTCTATTTGGAAAGCAGATTTCTAGAGATTTGAATATGTATCAAACTGCTCTGCCAGTGTTAATTCAAGGACTCTTATCTTTCTAGAGCCACATAAATTTCACAAAGAAAAACTTATACCGGAAAAAGTAGAAGGGCATATCATCAATATGAACCAAGAAATGCAAAGAAAATGAGAAGATAGGAGAGTTTTAGTGACATCAGTGGAAGCATGTTTAAAATATTCAAAACCCAAATTTAAAAAGGATTGATAAAACAAATCATATTTAATAGAATCATAGAATCATAAAATGGTTAGGGTTGGAAGGGACCTCAAGATCATCTAGTTCCAACCCCCCTGCCATGGACAGGGACACCTCTCACTAAACCATCCAACACAAGGATTCATCCAACCTGGCCTTGAACACTGCCAGGGATGGAGCACTCACAACCTCCCTGGGCAACCGATTCCAGTGTCTCACCACCCTAAGAGGAAAGAATTTCCTCCTTATATCCAATCTAAACTTCCCCTGTTTAAGTTTTAACCCATTACCCCTTGTCCTGTCCTTTAGTATTTGCATATTTAGTATTTAGTATAAATACTTTTAGTATTTATAAATATTTCTTGATTATAAATTATTGTTTCATCGACCTTTCTAGCTTCATAATATATTATAGATACCCTGACTATGTGAGGCCACTTTATTCCTCAGAAGACTGCACTAATAAAGAAGTTACAGATTTTCAGTGTTCAACCTTTAGTCCTCAAATACTTTTATATATAATATAAAATCTTCTGAGGTTCTGGAGTAAATATTGAAAGCTGAAGCCCATCTGAGAGCAAAGAATGGATGTTTCATCCTTTTCTTTCTCAGTGATGTATTAGTAGCATAATCATTGCACACAGAGAAGTTGTATTACTCTGCTAGCTATCTTTCAGAGATTTTTCTTCTTCATGTGCAAGAAAAAAAACCCCAGTTGTTTGTATTATAATTGAATATAGCTAAGGATTATAATTTACAGCTAAATATACCAATTTAGGCATCTAGCTTGCACTTAATTTTACATTGCTAGTGGATGAAGAACTTGCCTTTGGAAAGAAGTTGGTAAATTTCCATTAAGAATATATAATCAAACTAGGCACAAAATGTTTCCATTGATTTCACAGGTATTAAATGATTTACTTTAAAAAGTATGCACCATTGCATAAAATAGACATATAAGATCAATTCCTGAGATTAGTGGTCTGAATCTCATTGTGTTTCACAGGTGAGTCCAAAGAACTGCTTTGATCAAATATTTTTACCATTCCCCTTCTTGTTAGAACAGCTAAATCATGAATAGTCCACACTTATTTTTCTGGAGATATATTTCAAGTTTAGCTAAAATGACCTTTGAACATGCTGCTGTTGATGCAGCCCAGGATACAATTGGTTTTCTGTGCTGCTAGCTCACATTGCTGGGTCATGTTCAGTTTTTCATCCACTCATCCCCTCAAGTCCTTTCCCCTCAGGTGTGCTCTTGATTTATTCATCACCCAGCCTGTATCTATGTTTTGGATTGCCATGACCCAGGCTCAGAACTTTACACTTGGCCTTGCTGAACTTTACGAGGTTTGCATAGCCCACCACTCAATCCTGTCCAGGTCCCTCTGGTTGGCATACCTTCCCTCTAGAGTATGAACCACATGACTCAGCTTTGCGTCATCTGCAAACTTGCTTAGGGGACTCAATCATAATAATATTTAATGTCATCTGTATAAATATTAGTATATAGCATTTAGAAATTCTGCTCTCATGTGTGAAAAATGTCAACTACAGAGATCCCAGATGATAGCAGATTTGCATTTGGAAAGTAAATATATGGTAACCAATTGAAAATAACCATGAGAATCCACTGAATATTTCTATTCTATTAAATACATGAAAGTCAAAGATCATCAGTGGCCTGGAGGTGAAAAGATCAATTTTTTTCATGTCTACAAAGTTTCCAGATATTTCCTTCTAAAGCTGATTTGTCTAGGAGAGAAATTAATGGACATATCTAATGTGCTTGCTTCTGACCATGCTACAAGCAAAAGTTTGCTTCCACTTAGGATTTAAAAGTGCATCATTTGAGAAGACACAGATCAAAAACTCCCACTTGTGATGTAATACTTTCCAGAGGAATTATTTTTTTTAGAGTGCTTCATAATTATTATTTTTTTTTCTGAAGCGATATTTCCTTGGTCACCATGAAAGTTTATCTTAAAAAATGAATTTATTATGTCAATTCTGCTTAAGACCACAGCAATGCTAGTTATATTCTGATCAGGCATCGTGGCCAGTCTTTTTAGATATGTTATTCTGAGTTTGACAGTCATTCTTTTAAAAATATTCCCTTCACAGAAGTACAGTATTGGAACTGTCACTTTCTTGGGGTCAAAATGAAGCTTTTAAATAGGTGTTTCTGTCCTTCTCCAAAAAAGGAAAGAATGGGATAGGAAGACCACTGGAATATACCTGAAGCATTGGGTTAGATAAGCTGTCATGTAGAGGTCTGCTATGGATATTACTGTACCTGTTAGCATTAATTCAATAACTGTAGTTTTTAACACAGGTGCACTTACAGATTCAGGACACCCTTCCACCAATCTTAGATTCACTACAAAAGGGTATGTATAGCAAATTCCACATACCAAAATATATATGCACACTTGTATTTATATACTTATACCCGCATATACATGAACTACAATTCTATGCAAAGAAAGGAGATTTAACTTGACAGGTAGGTATAAATATAGCTAAAATTGCAGTTATTTATTTGATGTATAATATTTAAACTGGATATTGTGATTCCAGTGATTGCGAAATAGTCTTAAAAATACTTCATTTCTTTTAGTATGTCTCATTGGTCTGTCATGGCTTGTTACAGTTATACCATTCAGGACAGTCTGTGACATAACACAATGTGACATGTTCTGACCAAAAAGCAACATGACTTCATTCAGAATGTCAGAAATTTGCATTAAACACATGATTTGTTTTGAACTATCAATATGAATTTCAAGTAGTAAGTGGATTTCAGTTTGCATAAGACTTGGAAATTCTAACTCTATGCTGCTATACTGGGGACTTGAGAGTATCTTAATTAATTAAAAGATTAAAGAAGTTTAGTTATGACTTATGGATGAAGCTTCATTTAAAATGTATCTACAATTTCATCTACAATTTTATTGTAAAAGTAATTACGATGTTAAAATTCAGGCATCATTTCACTCAATGGTAAATCAATACTTCCAGCTTTCTTCATAGCCTTTTAAAATATGAATAAGTATATTGGTTGTGTGTCCTTTTAATTACTGTTCCCAGATTTTTAGCTGCCAGTGCTGTCCGCAGAGGACATCAACTTAAATTACTTTCACTTCTTGTTTCACTGAAGACTTGAGGGAGTGGTTTATTAATCATCAAAGAATTCTGCTATCATCTCTCTTATAATTAAAAAAGAGAAAAAAAGCATTAGGAACAATAGTTTTGCTGGATGATACATTTTGCCCACCCTGATTGTCTGTTTTTATGTCATTGTTCTTCTATTGCTGCTTCATTAAAATTCCATTTATAAGAAAAAGTTTCAGGATGAAAGCACAGTTTCAGAGGAATTTCCTTTAAAATCAATGTAAAGAAATAAAAATCCCTTATTTTACGGGAAGATTTTTCCTTCAGATAAAAGCTATTTCATAGATCACAACAAGAAGGACCATTAAGCTTAAGGTGAACACATTTGCTTTTCTTAGGTCATGTTTGTGTCATTAAGTAGAACTAAATAATTAAGAGATTGGAGAGTTTTTATAAAATAAAGGGACTACAAGTAAAGCATTTGATACTGTCCTGCACAACATCCTTGTCTCTAAAACAGAACACATTGCCCAGAGAAGTTGTGGATGTCCCATCTCTGGTAGGGTTACAGGCCAAGTTGGACAGGGCTTTGAGCAACTTGGTCTAGTACGTGTTGGACTAGACGGACTAGACTAGGGGAGTTGGACTAGATGATCCTTAAGGTCTCTTCCAACCTAACCCATTCCATGATTCTATAAGTAGGTAATAGTTGAAATATTTTGTAGTGGTTTGACTCTGAAGTGTTGTTTACACTTGTTGTATTTGCATTTGTTCTAGCTTATACTACATGCAAATATGCAATATATATATATAAGAAAAAAAAAGAAAAGACCCTAAATTTATGGACAGAAATTTTCTGGTGATGCACACCCATACAGTGATACAATTTAGTCTACGATCTTACAGACAATTCTCCAGAAATCTTGACTTTAGCTGGTAAAGAACAGCATTCAATTATCAAACACAAACACCAGACAATGTTGTACACCACTGGGCAAATTACTTCTTGGAGATAAATAACTGACTATTAAAATGCACAATGTCTTGGGAATCAGGCACATACTGATTCTTGAGTCAGAAGTTCTCTACATAAAATTAATGATTTTCATCAGAAAGGCATCATGCATTTTGCTTCAGTGCCTACAAGAAGGACACAGGGATTCACTAACCTTTATAATTATCATTATTTTATAGTAATCATTGCCTTACAGTAATTGTTACTGGCTTCCATTTGGACATTGAGCCATTGACCACAACTCTTTGCATGCAGCCATCCAAGTGGTCCATCTATCAAATTGATGTCTCTCCAATTTAGAGACAAGGATATCATGTGGGACAGTGTTGAATGCTTTGCACAAGCCCCGGTAGATGATATCAACTGCTCTACCCTTGTCCATCAGTTCTGTTGCCCCATCATAGAAGGCCACCAAATTGCTCAGGAAAGATTTCCCCTTAGTGAAGCCATGCTGCCTGTCACCAAGCACCTTCTTGCCTTCCAGGAGAATGTGCTCCAAGATTTCGTCAGGCACAGAGGTGAGACTGACTGGTCTATAATTCCCCAGGTCTTCCATTTTCCCCTTCTTGAAAATGAGGGTTATATTTCCCTTTTTCCAAATGTTGGGAACTTCACCTGACTGCCATGATTTTTTAAATATGATAGACAGTGGCTTAGCCACTTCATTTGCCAGATCCTTCAAGACCCCCAGATGGATTTCATCAGGTCCCATGGACTCGTGCACATTCAGGTTCTTAAGATGGTCTCAAACCAGATCCTCTCCTACAGTGGGCCTTAAGGTATTCATTCTCACAGTCTCTGTGTCTGCCTTCCAAGACTTGGGTGGTGTGGTCACAGCATTTGCCAGTGAAGACTGAGGCAAAGAAGTCATTAAGAACCTCAGCTTTCTCCAAAACCAGGGTAGCCAGTTCTCCTGATAGCTTCCAGAGGGCCCACATTGTCCTGTCTTTTATTTGCAATGTACCTAGAGAATCCGTTCCTATTATCTTTCACCTCCCTAGCTAAGTTTAACTCTAACTGGGCCTTAGCTTTCCTATCCTGGTTCCTAGTTTCCCGGACAGCATCCCTGTATTCTTCCCAGGCCACCTGACCTTGCTTCCACCTTTTATAAGCCTCTTTTTTCCTTCGAAGTTTCCTCAGCAGCTCCTTATCCATCCAAGGAAGTCTCCTGGCCCTCCTGCTGCACTTCCTTCTAGTTGGGATGCAACATTCCTGAGCTTGTAGTAAGTGATCCTTGAATATCAACCAAAAGTCTTGGGCCCCCCTGCCCTCCAGGGCTATAGCCCATGGAACCTTACTAGAGCAGGATTCTGAAGAAGCCAATGTCTGCTCTCTCCAAGTCCAGGGCAATGAGCTTGCTGCACACTCCTCTCACTGTCCTGAGAATCAAGAACTTGACCATCTCATGAAAGCTGTAGCCAAGGGTGCCCTGCAGCATCATGTTCCTAACAAGCCCTTCCCTGTTGGTGAGCAGAAGGTCAAGCACGGCACCTCTCCTTGTTGGCTCCTCTACTGCTTGCAGAAGGAAGCTTTCTTCCACACAATCGAGGAACCTCCTGGATTGCTTGTGCCGGGCTGTACCATTCCTCCAACAGATATCAGGATGGTTGAAGTCCCCTATGAGGCCTGTGAGCGTAAGGTTGTTTCTCTCTGTCTACAGAGGACTTCATCCACAGAGTCCTCTTCATCAGGCTGTCTGTAACAGATCCCCACAGTAATGTCCCCCATTGCTGTTTTCCCTTTAACCCTGACCCACAAACTCTGTTAACTGCTCACCTGTTCCCAGACAGAGTTCCATACTCTCCAGCCTGACACTGACATAAATAACAGCTCCCCCTCCCCGTCTGCCTGGCCTGTCTTTTCTAAAATGCCTGTAACCTTCCACTTCAACACTCCTTTCATAGGAGCCATCCCACCATGTTTCTGTGATAGCTATTATATCATATCCCTGTAGATGTGCACACATCTCTAATTCCTCTTGTTCCCCATACTGTGAGTGTCTCTATAGAGGCATCTGAGCAGCAGGAGGGCCAGGAGCAGAGCTCCAAATGAAGCTGGCTGGAGCGACTGAAATATCTCTGCATTGCTCCAAGCATTTATTATAGGTGCTGGCAACTGACTGGGAGTGCTGGGATGGAATGATGCCCTCCTCCCCCAGTACATTTAGTTTAAAGCTTTCTCGATCAGCCTGGCAGGCCTCCTACTAAAACAGCTTTACCCGTTAGACCACCTCCACCAGCCCCCAGTAGACCTGGCCTCCTAAATTAGGTCCCATGTTATAGGTACCCAAACCCCTGACTGTGGCACCACTGTTTTAACGCTTATTAACCTGGCCAATCCTCCTAGCCTTTTTAAGGTCCTCACCTTTATCCTGAAGAATTGACTAATAGACTATCTCAGCTCCAGAGCCCCTAACCACCTCTCCCAGGGCTCTGCAGTCCTTCTTAATGTTCTCTGGGCTACTCCTATCTATATCACTAGCACCCACATAGACAACTAGAATTGGGTAATAGTCAGTGGGGCTTACTAGAGCAGGCAGCCTCTCTGCAACATCCCTGATCCGTGCCCCTGGTAGGCAACACACCTCCCTTGAGCCTGTGTCAGGCCGACAGATGGGTATCTCTGTCCTTTTCAAAGCAGAGTCCCCTACTACTCTGACCTGCTGCTTTTTCCTGGCAGCACCAGTAACGATCTTCTTTACTAGTGCATCAGCCGGTTGTTCATGTGGCAAGGTGTGCGTTTCCTGGTTAGCCCCCTCGAGAACCGCAAAGCGGTTTTGCATGGGGACATCAGGTTTAGGAGGAAGTCCCTTGCTGTTAGTTAATTGTCACCTTCCTACTTTTTGTTTGTTTGTTTGTTTTTGTTTTGTTTTGTTTTGTTTTGTTGCTAGTTTCCAGCTTACAGGTGAATATAACCTGTCAAGTACAGTCATGAAACTTCACAAGTTCATAAGAGAATCAGTGTTTATCTCATGCACACTTATTGACAATAGCTTTATTCTCTAGCATAAATTCAAGAGAATTAGGAAAAAAAGCTATCAGAAATAGCTACAACACCATGCTTCTTGTAAACAAATTCATTCAAACTCTACCAGTGGTAGGTTGTTTCTAATATGCTTTTAGAGCTTTAAGCTGAAATCCTTATAATGAAAAAAATTAAAGGTGAAAATGTGCATACTTTTTTTTACTATACGATTACCAGTTAGTTTTGTAAATGACATTTTATATTCCAAATACTTTGTAATATTCATGTAGAACTGGAGTTTCAAATTAAGATATGAATGCTGTGCTGCATACTAGGCTAATCACGTCATGGCCATTCTTTGTAAAGCTGTAGAACAGGATATCAACGGGGCTGTGTTTTCTATAGAACAGGTACTTTCTGTTGCACAGTCCCTAAATCTTGGCTCCCTATGCATATTCTACTTAGATCAAGACTGTATAGACTGACAAGATAAGCGATGACATTATCCTAGGTACTTTCATTTCTAGTCAAAATAAATCCAGAGTAGAAAAGGAGTTGTTTGAAAGCAGAAGTATGTTTAAAGAATTGTTGCTGAGTACGTTAGCTCTGTAGCTCAAGTCTATCATTAATGATGCAAGACTAGGAAGTGAGCTTTCTGTATTTTTTCTGATAAGCTTGGCAGTAAAACCTGGAGTTACTTACCTTAAGAAATATGTGAAATAAAGGCTATCTGGAAAAAAAATAGGGTGCATTTTTGAGCAAAATGCCAGTCCCCAGAGGAAAAAAAAAAAAAGGCACAATGCACCAAATTCAGGACAGACCTTAATGTTTGGCCATTTTAACATTAACCACAGTGAGCTGATGGACAATAAGATAAAACCAAGAATGGTATCTTGAAGTCTGTGTTTTCAGAGAAGTTTATTAGGATAAAAGTGATTTTGTAAGCCAGTATTTTTTATTTAAAATTTCTCTTCAGAGTTATCTCAAATAGAGTTCTTTCATACTGGTGGTCATCAGAGAAAATATTTGAATTGGTACTTCGGCCCCACTGCATCTCTGGTCACGTGGTGTTGGTGGTTGGACTAGTCACCTGGCAAAAGAAACAGAGGAAATTCAGACATGGGATCTCAGATGTATACCTGAGAATGCCCAGAACAGGGATCAAAGTTTGTTTTACCATTTTTGTTTGAAAGGCTTATAGAAAAACATGTTTTAAATACAGATATCATCTTTTTCTTTGCTTTCTGTAGCATGTACCCATGCAAAAGATAAGAAAAAGATGGTAGTGAAAGCCTTGAAGGTAAATGCAGTGGTTGACATCAAAGGCCCCAAGGGTACAGAGATGTTTTATTACTGGTCATGAAAAAAAATGTAGCTTTGGAAGCTCAGTAGAACCAATTTCAGAACTTAAATATTTACAATGTTCTCCAAAAACATATTTCAGCTTCTCATGGCTAAAAACTTAAGCAGACTACTTAGATACCTGCAAATACCTATTGTGCTTTATGTTGCAATAAGGCACCTCTCTTGAGAATTCAGCAAGCCGAATGGATCAGTAAGATATTCCATGTTGATACCTCATCATTAAATGAAAATACACTGCTATGATTTGTGCGCCTGCATTCGAAGTATGCTGGGTAATTTGGATACGATTCTTGTTTTTCCATCTCCAGAAGGGAGTATAGATGCATGTCTACAAGAATAATACAGGGGTGAAAGAAAGGAAGTGCACAGGCAGTGGAACTTGGAATATGTATCCTCAGGAGAATGCAGGAATGTTGCCTGAATATGTGTGGATGGGATCATGAAAGCTAAAGCACAGGTGGAGTTGAATTTGGCAGGGGATGCAAAGAATAATAACAAAGGCTTCTGCAGATGTGTTGGACAGAAAATAAAGTTTTTTGTTAAAAATAAATACCCTCCTACAAATAAGACAGGAGAACTAGTGATGTTTCATGAAGAAGGCTGAGGTACTGATCAATTTTTTTGCTTCAGTTTTGACCAGTGATCTCCACACCTCTGAAACTTATGAACCTCAAGGCAGGGACCTGGGCAGTGAAATCCCTCCCACTCTAAGAGAAAATCAGCTTCAAGACCACCCGAAGAGCTTGAACGTATACAAGCCCATGGGACCCAGTGAGATGTATCCCAGGGTCCCGAGGAAATTAGCTGATGCAATTGACAAGCCACGTTCCATCATACTACAAATGCCAAGACCTGTCAATACTTGGAAGGGCTTTTAAAAAAGTTGGAGAGACATTTTCCAGGGTCTATAGTAACAAGACAAGGGACAATGGTTTTGAACTGAAAAAGGGTAGGTTTACATTGGACCACTCCCTAAAATGTAGTGTTATAAAAAGGAGTAAATAGCAGGCAGATTGTGAGATCACAATAAGACCACACAGATGTGCAGATGTATGACTGGCACACTAAATGTTATGAACAGTGTTTCCAGAAACATTTGGTTGGATTTGAGTCAGAAACAGCTATTTCAGTGCATTCAAAAGACAAGAAGTGAAATCTTCATCAATCCAAGGGCTAGCAAAATATTTTCTTCAGGGCGAATATATCCATTTCTCATGTCTCCCATTTTAGTATTTAGTTGAACGCATATAATGTATTTGGCTTCTGCGTATGCTTTTCTTTCCCAGCATAATTTTTGCAACATATTTGCCCTGCAGCATTAACTACCCTTGATAGTTTTCTCTCTTACTGTGTGATTACTTGCTTAGCATAATGACTTTTCTGCTTTTTTAAATTAGTATGGTGTCACAGGAATTACTGGCTAAAAAGCTGATTTTAATGCAGCATGATAATATCAGTAGTAGAAAAAAATATAGAAAGTTAGTGTAACTACATTTCAGATGCTCTTAGTAACCTTTCAGAATCTCCATGTTTTATTTTTGGACAATTAAAATTTGAAAAGGTGTTTAAATCATTCAGAACTGCAATATGAAAATAATAAACCACAGTTTGACAAAATTTATTAACAAAACATTATTTTTCTCATTTGAAAACGTTGTAAAAAAAAAAAAAAAGCCAATAGCTCATTAAAGAAGTGCTGATTTTATCTGGGTTCTTTTAATGCTAACCTGACTTACCATAACACTCAAATTATAATAATTGTCATTGTTCACTAACATACATTCTATTTCAGTAGCAGAACTCTGTTACAGTCTTCTTTATGCTTATAATATAAATTATGCATAATTTTATGCAATTTAAAGATAGAATTATTTTCTATTTCCAGAATATTATTTTTTCAAGAAACTTCTGAGATTAGCTCTATTGTTTTATATATTTGGAAATTTAGAAGATTTTTACTTTTTACTCAAATACAGAATGCATCTATTTTTTTTAACTGGGGTTTGAGGTGACCAAAATTTCAATCAATGACCTATGATATGACTTAATATCACAATAATGTTGAATATTGTTCTACCACTGTTTTGTTTGATTTTATTCATGTGCTAAAACTGTGAAAGAATTCTGGAGCATGGTTTATTTTTGAATCAATAACCATAGTAAGTGGTGAAGAAATTTTACTGTCAGGTTTTTACTGCTCTGGGCAGAGATGAGTTTAAGCAACATTGGAGTAAAAGTGAACCAACATAATATTTACATTCCTTGCTTTCCCAGTGATTCATGTTAAAAAATAATGCTGTGAGAAAAATACCAAAGGACAGAAAGACAAAGCCTTTCCTTTTAGAAATATTGAGTGGTTAAATTATATAATCACACTTATTGTTTTGAGTGAATCTGTATATAAATGCATAGATAAGCTTAGAAACAAATGAACCTAGGAATATTCTTGGTTTACTCTCTTGTCAGAAGAAAATATGTCCTACAACATATGCTACACAAGAACAAAACGGGTGCTTCTCATAAACAATACACTGAAATTCCGTTCTTTTGCATAGTAAACCTGGATTAGTTCTGTTCTGCTTAGTCTCCAAGCCCACAGAAATGCAGATGCACATGTGGGTGAGTAGCTAATAAACTATCTATCTTAAACTCTATTGAAGATATCATATAAATGCTACATTAAAATATATTGTTTCCAACATTTAATGCCATATTATGCATATAAATCCTGATACACTTACAAAAGGTTTTTTCTAATATAAGAAAGAATCCAAACACATTTATATATACGAGTCATAATATTTTGGTGTTAGGGTGGTTAATGTAGTTGAGCTTTAATGAAATTATAACTTACATTCAAGTACATGGAATGTTTAATGTGGTAATTATAAGGAGACCTTGAGAGAAATATGAAACAGCCTGTGATCTCAAAGAAAAATAAAAACCTCTCTTAAAATAACTAACCTGAACAAGCTTTTAACACTTCGTAATGATAATGAATGTCTCAGTGTATATACTGTCTATTAATTATGAAAACTTTTGGGCTTTCTAAACAGCCATTAAACTGGAGTATAATTGAAAACATAATAGCTGAGAACAAATGTATATGTTTTTTGAAGTATGAGATTAACAACATTGGCATGACTTAACCACTATGTGGGATACATTGGTACATTTTTCACATACAGCTTTGCCACTTAATTTCATTTCTGATCTACAAGATCCTTGCTATTCATTACTTGTATCTCAGCCAATTAATGAGTGGCATATTTGTGAACAGATTCAAATAACAACTATTTCAGATAATTAGGAAATATCATCTAACTCTAAATTCTTGAAGGGTTTGACCCAGGAATTCTGAGGTAACGACACAGTGTTCCTGAGGGTTTTGACCCTTTCTTTATCAGCAAACAAACAGAGCCAGTTGAATGCTGTTCATTATCTTTTCCTTGGCTCTGGATGACTTATATAAATACATTCCTGTATTTTCCACATCTTCCTTTCTGCTACCTAATTTAAGTATTTTTCTTTAAATTTTCATTATATAAACCTTGATAGCAAAGTATGGGTCCTTTAGGGCTTTTATACACATCATAAAAATTCTTCAATTATTTTTCACAGCGTAACATCCAAAAATCTCCATCACGCCCTGTGGCTGGATCAACATTTCAGTACATGCTGCTCTAAGCAGATTGGACTCACTGGCCTCATTTCGTTTGCAAAGAAAATGTGCTCCAATTATCTCCATGATGAGACCTGCTAGAACATATTTTTTGTTTCCTTCCTCTGGAAGGAAATCTGCATGTGCAGTGGTGTGGTGAGCTAATACAATTCACCATAACATGGAGCTGAGACAGATGCAAAATACACTTCGTGCCAGAATTGAAGGATGTACTGCAGGGCATGCTCACCTCATAGGTACAGACTTTCACTGTATAATATATGTTGGACAGTTACATGGCACTATCTTGCTACATTTTTTAATGTGCTCAAGTCGTCATGGATTATAACTCAACTAATAATTTATTTGTGCTTGGGTCATGAGGTAAACAGACACAAAATTATTCACAAAAGCCCCAACACAGTAGAAAAAAATATTGTTCCTGTGGTTGAATTCTTTTACTTTCTAAAGCATGAAAATATATGACATGAATTGTCTCTGGTCAATGCTAATACTCACATGCATATTCAGAATTTTCTGAGAAAACCAGCTAGCACAGGCTAGACTGTGCTAAGGATCAGTCCAGCAATTTAACAGGATAGCTGATTGAGTTCCAGTGCGTGGGATCTTTCCTTGTTTCTGTATAAGTTTCTAATTGAAAGATATCTAGTATATATTTTTATCATTATTTTTAAGGAGAATGACCATACATCAGGCATATTGGGACCCCTGTATTAACCCCTCAACTCTCCTTTTGGGCTGCCTGTTTTCTCCCATGGCACAGGAAAACTGTCTAAGGAACCGCTACTCTGACCCACATAGCTAACTTCCTTCCCAGACTGTGCCATCTCTCCCATTGAACAGGAAAACCATGTAATTTCTAAAATTGCATACATCTCTGATTAAAGTATTTTGGTGTCCAAATCCTTTTTTTATTCACATGTTCATTTAGTCTTGGACTGCAAAAAAGTGGCATCATTACAAAATGAGCGATAAACAAGAGATTTTTCTGATAAGAGAATAAAACATAAGCTTTTTTTTTATATTCATTTCAAATGTGGTAGCAAAAGAGAATTAAAGGATAAAACAATAAATTCAGCAACGTTATCTCAAACTCTAGAATACCTCCTATAGAGCTGTTGGAAGATCATCTGGTGGAAACTCCCACTGGAAGCAAGACCAACATCAATGTCAGGTCAGACTCCTCAGGGCCTATCCAAATCCTATCCAGGCCTATCATATACTTGAGTCCAGAAGAACTCCAGAGATGGAAATTCCTCAGCCCCTATGAGGAGCTTTTAATATTACCTACATAGAGAAGAGTTTCTTCTGTTATGAACTGCAGAATTTCCCTTGCTTCAACTTGGGACTGCTGCCTCTTGTTCTTTTGCTGTGCACCGCTGTGAAAAGTCTAACTCCCATTTTCTGTATAACCGGACATTAGAGCCCTGAAGAATGAAATTAGTTCTCTCCCTTAGATTTCACAGCCATGAGTTCCTTTCCTCTAGGATATAGCTTCTACTTGTTTTATGTTCTCTATTTATTCAGTTTAACTGCTAGCTGAACCCACACATACATAGAAAAAAACAAATGAGAAACTGAATCAGAGGTTCCACAGTCATCAGAATGGAGCACTGTGGGCATCTGTCCACTTCAGGTGACTAAAAGCATGGCTAAAGTCAAAGTTCAATCCAATTATTTTTGTATTTTTATTTACTTTTTTTTTCAGTAAAATACAGTCTTCAATATATCATGGACTATGAATTGTCATCTGGTTGTTCCCATATGTAGCATTAGCATTTCAGTTAGACTGTGTCATTTCAATTCTCGAGACTGTAGTGGTTTTGAGAACAGTAGAAAAGGATGAAATACTGAATTTAAAGCCTTAGCCACAAAAATTATTTACTTGAATGAAGTATGACTATGTAATTATTGCGATTAATCCCTGTTCCGTGTAGAGATAAACAAGAAAACCCTCAAAGTTCTTTCTGGACTATCACGGACAAAGCTTCTTTGACCCCTTACATAGCCAGTCATTGTTTATATTAAACTGACCTATGTTAAGGTACCTTCCTGAATCCCAAATTTAGGATTCCTGTTCAAGAAGAGATAGTGAACATTTCCAGAGAATTATTAAAATCTTGATTAACATGATCTGGCTATGCCTGAAGTGAAACACAACAACCTCTTTCTGTGGACTCAATAAATGCCTCAGGTGACTAAGCTAAGTAATTTAGGTACCAGTAGTATAAAGGATGAAAACAGGAGAGTAGTCTTAAAAAGCTTTTCATTGTACTGTGTAGAAAGATCACATTTCTGTAACTTTTAAAAACAGACATTAAAAAAGCTGGGATTAGTGTCTCTTGTTATGATATTGACTGTCAATTTCTATGTGGTTGATTAACTTTTACAATCTCCATGCTCAATAACTCCTTAAACAATAGACTTAACTCCAGAAAAATATTTAAATATATGCTTAAACCATAAGCTTAAAGCTAATACGTAATAAAAATCAATCCTTGTTTAAGATTAGTATTTATCTTTTACCAAAAAAATAACCCATAAAACTTGTTACTTGTCAGTTCCAATATAAAACTGAATATTTGAAAAACAGTCTGATAAAAATTTTCTTGTCCAGCTATGTTATTAAATAACTTTTCAGACAGCTTCATAAAGGATCTTACCTTTGGATTATATTTTTAGTGTATTGCCACTCTAGTGTATCAAGCATACTCAGTCTAATACTATGTTATTCTTCATCATGGAAATGTAATAATCATGCAAAAGATTGCATACGGGAGGGTTTCAAATCACTTCTGAAATATTTTTTTTCTTTCAGAGAAGAGGGGGATAAAGGGGACTGAGTTATTCCATCGAGATCCTGCATAATATGGAATTAGAGATTAAACCCTTTTTAATAAACTAACATAGAAAACTGATATGATGCCACATTATTCTGAAAGAGAAGCAATTAAAAAATACTGTTCAAAAGGGAGTTTGAAATCATACAAATAAACTGCCTGTAGATAAGAGAATTTTCTCTTTTCATGCAGTCACTTAATCTGCTAATTACTTTAAAAAAAAAACACACCTATTTAATCTTATTATCACTCAGTAAAGCTTTACCAAGAAAAGGATAATGGTATACATTGTTGTGAGAAATTATATCTGTGAAATTATATATACAAAACTGCATTTGAATGACTATCAAGCATAGTAGTCATATTAAAAGGCTGTATTTAAAAATGTACCACTATTTTCCCCCTCTACTTTGTATTTAGTGATGGACTTGAACTTTAATACTCAAATACTATCTGCTAATGCTAACTTTGCTAAGGTTTTCTCATGGCTAATGAATATTTTACCTCTTACACAGACAACAGACAATATTTATATATATATATAGTAAAAATTTTATATATATACTTTATATATAGTCAATATTATGTGATTACAATGATGCTGTGTTAAGCAGTACTATCAAATAATTTTGCTTGTTGAATATCCTCCACATTCAGGATGCTTTATAAATACCAATAGAAATAATAGCCAGCAGTTATAGGTAAGTATTAAGCTACTATCAACACATACGTCACTTTGAATAATTCAGTGCACTATGTGCCCATCTCTACAAATTCATTGTGTAAGAGTAAGTAGGAAGATGTTTTCTTTCAAAGATTTATAACTATTTCTAGTATTTACAAGCATTGTAGAACACCATATTTTTTCAACTTCTTAGTTTGTTTTTTGAAAAAAAGATACTGCCTCTATATTCCAAACTACCTGTGTAGACAGAGAGGATATATTATCACCTTGTTTCTGACCTATAAAATTTTATTTCAGTTTGGCTGGGTTTACAAGATGAGCATAGCAAGTATGCTTGGAAAATATTCTGTTTGCCCTCCAACCTTTCCCTTTCCCTTTTTCTCCTGCCCCCAACTTTTGTTGCTGAGCATGACGCCATGTGGTATGGAATATCCCTTTGTCAGCTGGGGTCAGCTGTCCTGTCTGTGTCCCCTCCCACCTTCTTGTGCACCCCAGTGTACTCACCGGTGAGGAGGTGTGAGAAGCAGAAAAGGCCTTGACTCTGTATAAGCGCTGCTCAGTAATAGCTAAAACATCCCTGTGTTATCAACACTTTTCATCACAGATACAGATCATAGCACCACAGAATCTACTATGAAGACATTTAATTCTTACCAGCCAAAACTAGTAAAATCTTTAGCCCTTATTCAATACCGTTTATGTCATGCTGAGGTCCCAGATTATCCAATACAACCTTATTAATCAGTACACCCTCCCCTTACCTTGATATATACATAGATACTATTGTCTTAGTCTACCAAACAATCCTGTAAAATATCATTAATGTCTACAAAATGTCCATTGAGCTCATTTAGTCCATAATTTTGGGTTCCATCTGTTACACTGACTACTCAGACAGGAGGTGATGTGTCATGTGGTGTTATTGGGCACCAAAGCCATCTCAGGTAGAGTCACTTCTATGCTTGCACTGCTCCACTGCTTCCAATCTATACACAGTACTTTGTCTAGGATTAGAACAAACAAACAAACAAACAAACAAAAAAAACAAACCCAAAAAAACCCCACCAAAAAACCCTCATAATTTGCTTCTCTTAAATCTTTCTGAAGCTAAAATAAAGTTTTTATGCTATTTAGTGCGGAATCAGTTCTGTTAGATAGCTACCTAGACAACTTTTCAAAACTACATAAGTAAAGGTGTAAATTGTTCATCTAATATTCTCATTGTATTCTTTAAAAATCTGTGAGTTATTTGGATTTTCTTATCTCTTTATTTCTTCCAATACTTACTATAGCTAATTTTTTTAAACTGAAAGTGTTTATGCTTTCCAATTCCTAACAAATATTTTTTAAACTGAAAGTGTTTATGTTTTCCAATTCCTAACAAATATTTTCTTTTTCTATTTTTAATGTCTTTAAGAAATCTGAATAAATCTTTTTCTCTACAAAAATGTATGTTATAGAGAATATATCCAAGCCTTAAGAGCAGTTCTATTCACATAGCTTCTAGCAAAAATAACTGATTTAAGAAAAGTGAAATCATGCAGACATAAAAAAAGTTTTCTAGTTATAGTCAGGAAAAACATCTTTTAAAATTTTTTTTGTTCTAAAAATATATAACTTATTGGCTGGTATAAGTATTCACACATGGCTTTAAACTCATTTAAGACAGAAAGACACATACAATTTAATCAATTATATTGATTTTTAGGAAACACTTTAGTCCTTTTTTTTTTTTCTTTTTGTGTAATCAGTGTTCATCTTCAAAATTAGATTAACTGCACTTTATCTTTGCAAATCTTGGCAAGAGTATTTAATTTCTGATATTCATTAATTCTACAATCAATATGTTTTTATTCACATAGACATTTAATTATTAGATATCCACTAGCTTGCATGTGTTTGGGCCTGTGCATCGGTGTGGAATGTGCATGTGTATAAAGTATACATATTAATATTGCATAGTGCAAAAATAACAATGGGAGGAATCATCCTGAACTTCAAGCTGCAGAAATAATTGAGATTAAATTAGAGTAAGCTTTGACTACCTCTGGGAAACAATATAACCTTCCTACTTCAAAAAAGCTGTTCTACTCTAACAAGAGCAACAGTCACAGCCTACACCTACAGATTTACCCAAAATGTTCTGCTTATAAATGTTAAAAAAAGAAAAAAAAATTATGCTTTCTTTTGTTTGAAGGAATCTTCTGTGACTACAGTCCAACCCACAGCTCCCAAGGGTTGAAGAATGGGGAACTTGTGTCCTCCCCACAGTATGGAACCTAACCAGGACTGGAGTAAGCAAACATTTTTGGAAAGCAGAATACACTCTCATATTCTTGATGCGAGGAATAGTAACAGACTAAAGAAAGGGTTAAGAGTTGTCTTCAAACTGTGTATTGATTGTCTTAATTTAGTATAGGGAACAGGTATGTTCTTGTTCTTGCTAGTCTTGTAGTTAAACTATAACCCAGAATAGAATAGGTAACTGAAACAAATTGTTTAAAATCAGGGACCCTTTTCCCTCAAGAAGATGAATGTCTGACAAGAACCTGTTTCAACTAGTCTCTAAAAGACTTGAGGTTGCCAGCTGGGGAAACTGTGCAAGGGTGAAAAGTGCATAGCAAGGAAGACCTCTTACTTCATCCAGAAGACCCCTGCCCAAGACCACCAGATGGCAGTGCACAGGCGTAGAGGGTAGGGGAATGGTATTAATGAGTTCTTGGAACTAATTGCAATAATCTCCTCCTCTGCTTGTGAAATCTGATGAATATGTATGTTTCTGTATAATAAATATCTAGCTTGTTGAGATCGCGGTGTGCGAGTTAGGAGGAGCGATCCCCCTTGCACCCGGCGCCGCAATAAACATACCTGCTTTATAACTCTTTGTGAGTTATGAAGTTCTGCTCTGTAAATCATTCTTTCTGTTGGATGTAGCTTTAAAATCTACTATGGACAAGGAATTCACCAGTATTTATTGCATGTAAGATGCAAGTAATGAATAGTAGAAAAAGCAAAACAAACAAAAGCAAAAAGATAGCCTTGCCTTTGGAACTGGATTGCTCATGTGTAAATTAAGCTCATACATAAATGAGAGTTTTCAGGTCTAGGGCCCTAGGCTACCATTTGTGATGTCTGATTTGCAAGAAAATGATTTTCTTCATTGTGCCAATTATTTTCTGCTCAACTTACAATAGCTTCCAAATAGATCATTAACCAAATAACAATCACCTTGGGCAAAGAAAACCTCTTAACAATGCCCAAACTATTTGGCGGATGGAAGCAGTGTTACTTGTTAAATTAAGATGCAGTTTAAAAAAGAGGTTTTTAACAAGAGACTTACAATTTTAAGTAATTTCAAATGGGATTTATTTAAAGTGTAATTTTTGTTTCCAGGCATGTTATAATTTCAATGTTAGCAACATGAGTTTTGCATTAGTATAGAATCATTTGTTTTGGAAAAATCTGGTATCATGTAAGCTGAATGTTGAGACAAGGGGGACACAAAATCACAAAATGGAATATATAAACCTTTAGAATCAGTTTTAAGTAATGCTAAGTTTGATGGCTTTGTAACAGTAGCAATGGAAAATTACTAAAGTGCATGATACATAAAAAAAAAAATAGAATGCAGCTAGAGAACATACTGAGCATTCTTGTACAAGATAAATTGTTATAGTTGCCACAGTTTTAAGAAAAACAGTCTAGAAGAACAGGACACAGGGATAAGGAGTATCTGGGAATGGCAGGTATCCAGGATGGGCTACAGTTTAACTGATAAGTAGGAGGATAGGAGGATTACTATGTCTCTGGTGCTAACAAACCAATTAAACTGGTATGAGCATCTACTGCGCATGCTCCAAAGGCTGCCAGAAGTGATGAAGATTGTTGGAAGAAGTAAGCGACCCTCAGAGACCACCACCACAATTCTGTACACATGCGGGGAACTTTCTGGAAAATGACATAATGTATGTATGCCCAGGGACTGTATAAGATCTGCTTGCGTAGCAACAGGGAGACACACATTAGGAGGAGCTATCCTCCATGTCTCGCGGCGCAGCAATAGAGAATACCTACTTGTCAGCTTGAAAACTTTGTTGGCAAGTTTGTTCCTGGAGTTTTCTCCAAATCAATGTACCAGCTGGTGGCCACCTGCAGTTTTACTTTAATAAGACCATTAATTATAAGCCAAACTAAGTGCTAAAAATTCATAATCTTAGATAAATAAAAAAAAATAATCAATAGAACTGCTGACTATACACCTGACATATTCATCTAAATTTATGAATATTTTACAATTCAATTATAGGCACTTATATACAGTAATGCTACAAGTCAAAATAACTACAAATGCTGCTAAAGAATGAGTGACAAAAATTGAAGTCAAAGTTTGGAAATTAATGTATAATTTAGAGAAGAACAGAAATTTTTCTGTAGCCCTCATTAAGAGCAGGAGCAATTCTTTCTGTATTCAAACTACAGATAGTTTCCTGCTTAGTAAATTGAAGATTAAGATTAGACTAAATTTCTCATAAAGTGCCAGGAGTAAACTACTACAGTACTTTGGGTCCTTTATTCTACTATTCAAATACGGAATGTGGATTTATGTTTAATGAGTCATTGCTAGTAGACATTATAAACTACTGACATTAGATCCCATAGGAGCTATGGAAGAGTAATTCCCTGCAATCTGAGAAAATGGACTCTCAAAGAACACATAAGTGGTCATCTGCTAATTCAAAATAAGAAGAAAAAGTCTCACACTAATCTATACCTCAGTTGCTTGAGTTCTTTGGAAGAGATTCCAGAAAGTAAATCCCGTACCTCTTAAATTTGCCTAGCCTGGTCTGGGGGCCAGGGAAATGTTCCTCCTAAAATTGCTGTCAGCCTGGTTCTGAGTAGCTCCTGGCCCTCCTGCCCTTGCAGATTGTTGTATGAGATTAAGAAGTGGCACCCTATGTTATGAAGCAGCATCCTCAAACAGGGGGAAAAAACATACACATTCTTCTCCTGAGGACCTGGTCAGCCTGCAATATTTTCAGTACAAAGTGTTAACAGCAGCCTTTGTTCATCACTTTCCCTCAAGCCTGTGTAGGGTGTGCTTCTCTCACAGAAGAAAGGAGAGAGGCTGTGGATCCTGGTCATGAAGACTGTAGTTTCTTGTGAAGAAAGTCTGCACTATTCAACTCTAGCATGTTGGTGCTCAGATTTCATTTATTCATATCATGAGGGAAACAGACACTTCAGACTTACTGTAATGCTATTTTGCATGTATTGTGAAATTAAATTGTGAAATTATCCCATACAATATTTACAGTTTGAGTGGAATCTGGGTCCAAAAATAGTTTCAGAAAAGGGTTTCTTGCTCCTTTTTTGATTTCCAAAAGATCAAGCATTCAAAATTGTTGATTAGAAAATACCAGTCACTGTCTTATATTATGTCTTATCTCCCTTTTATCAGTTCATAGGGAGGAAAACGACCAACTATTGCTCTTGGTTATCGTGACGGTCCAAGTGTCAGAAGACCCTTGCCAAAAAAGGGCATATGATCATTTAAGTGAAGACTAAATAATGATGTTTCCTCACTACAGGAGTTTCCTGTTAAAATTTTCTGTGTAGTTTTGGCTGAAAGTTGAACAGGTAACCTTTAAAAGCTAAATCAAAATGCAGACATGTTCTGAGGTAGTGTTTTAGTTTGAGAAGTTGAATCTGGGAAGTTGCAATTGACTGAAAACATGATGTTACCACTGTAAACATATATCAACACCATAAAATGGTAGTTAGTAAAAAGGTTCAGAAAGATAATTTTCAAAGGAACAGCTCTTGTCCCTACTGATTTTATTTTTTAAGAACTGTAACTAACAGAATCTTCTAACACAAAGCTCATGATTGTCTTAAAATAGTATAATTGAAAACAATAGTGGGGTGCATAGATTAACGGTGTGAACCCTGTTATCTATAATACAATTTGGGTGGAAAAATCTATGTATCGTACTGCTAATTTAGCTTTGTCCAATCAGTAAGTGTAGAAGTCATGGGGAATGTCACTACTAAATTAACCTGAATTTTCATCAAAAATTTGGTTATATCTGAATAATTATGCTTCAAGCAGTGCTGTTTGATCCTTTCTCAGTGCTTTTCACAAGTAATTTTCACTCCTCTCTACTTATTACCAGAAGTAACATGTCTACTTAAAAAAAGAGTAACATAAACCACACACACAAGTACATTCCCTTTGTTTATTTTTTTGAAGTGTAATCAACTTGTAATTAATTATCAGAACAGTATAACAGGTTTTACACATAGCAAAGAAACTATACAAGAAAAATGTAGAGACATTTTGTAATCACAAATTTTAATTGATATTTCAATAGAAATAGCACTTTTTACATTGAGTATCTGCTGACTCATTCTATTATTATTTTGAACAGGTCCATAGTGTAATTTTTTATTTTTTTTTTAGATAGTGTTCTGAACAATATTAGGGGTTTTTGAATGTGTTTGATAGTTTGTTGTCAGAGATCTGCTGACACCAGCTGCGCTAACCATCTGCCAGTACCATGATCACAATAGCTTGCTGCAATGTGAGCACCCCTTTCCGTATTGCTTTTAGAAAATCAGCAAGATCTGGGTGTTACTATGGTATCTAGAGCAGATGAGTGGTAGCACCTAGCCTGTCAGTGTTGGTAGCTCTTGTGTTCAGTTACAATTGAATATATCCATTAATCTCTTCCTATTTCCCTTTCCACCATCTTCCCATCACATTTTCTATCTGATCTATCCTTACTGTTCCTTTAAAATATATTCTAAAGATTTCAGATTTTTAAAAGGTCAGTGATATGTTTCAGGTGATACGCCACAAAAGTTCTGAATTTTCCCCTTTGATCCACGCAAGTCTCATGGAGCACCACTGTCTTGTCCCCTCCTTCTGCCCTTTAAGTTTCTCTGAGCTAAAGTACACTGAGTGCAAAATTTTATGGTAGAATTGTTGTGTTTCTTTTTTCTTCCTTTGTCTTTTTTTTCTTTATAGAAGGCCTGTCTATGAAGCAAAAAAGAAGGAAAACTGCAAAATGCATAGATATATTCTGTCTAGCAGAAGGAAATGTCAGCTCAGCTATGCTCAACAAGATCTGCTTCATGCAAATATACCGGATTAAATGCACATATTTGTCAAAAACTGAATTCTTACTACTTCAGAAATGAAATTTTCATTTCCAACCATATACTGTTAATGTCATATTAGAAACAAAATAAATTTTCTTTTTTCCTTGTGGCACCACCTTCATTATTTTATTGTCCCCTGTGCTTTTTATTGGTGCCTGAAATCAGGGATGTTAATTTGACTTAGGTAAGAAAGAAACTGATTTTGAAAGAGACTTGCTTGAGGATTAAAATTAAATTCTGAAAAAACCATACACAAGCCTACTATAGCTTAAGGTTTGTCAAGATTTCAACCAACCTTGATGTGACCTGCTCTGACATTGTACATTCAGTTTAAGAGTGCATGAGAAGAGAATTAATTAATACAGACATTTAAGGCATGTAGAAATGAAAGTGCAGAATATTAAAATATTAAGAAGACATTAGAATGCATTGTGTCAAAGGACTACTACCTCTTGAGCAAAGATGGATAGGAAATGTATAAGAAATATTTTTTTTCCCCTGTAGCATAAAATGTGAGGAAGCAGCTTTAAACTGAATCTTCTGAGTACTGTGCTAAATAGTTCCTCTAAAAAGAACTGTAAAAGGTTTTCCATCATGGTCCTCAACAAATTAGCAAGTTCAAGTCTTACTGCAAAATGTTGTGATTTGTGGAACCAGCTAGTTAACCCTGTCAGTCCTTAAAATGAGCAGTGTGGACACAAACTGTAAGACTAATTAACCAGGGAATAAGGACCAGTCCATTCACACACCCACAGAACTAGTTGTAAGAAAACAGCTGACTGAAATCCAGTCAAAATTCTCAGTAGAGTATTCTGCTCATGTTACAGCAGATATCCAGCTTTAATTAACCTTTGATTTCTTTTTAGATTATATTACTTTTATTACTTGTAAGTTCAGATTAGTTGTTTAAATGTATGTAGCCATTTGTGTATATCTCAGGTCTCCAAGACACATGCCATGGCTCACAGATACAATATGGTCTATACTGTAGACCTGTGCTCCAGTGGTCTTGCACTTGGAGGTCAAAGTATATCATGAGGCATATGAAATTTCACCAGAAAGCCATGTGGGAGCAGTTGAATCACACACTTTACTGATTATAATGGACACCTTGTTGAAATGTAGGCACAGGAATACAAATCTTGAGGCAAATCCTTCTATTGTGGTTTTTCAGAAGAGTTCAAGGTGTTAAGAGATCCTGAAAAAAACCCCAACAGTTGGAAGTAAGAATGTATCTTTCTTTATGATTTTATATGATGAAAAAAACAGCTTGTGCCATATGTTATGACATACACTGTAATGGCTAACACTAATACAAAATGTCACAGATATGTTGAAAGGACCAAAAGCTTTGAAGTGGGATGGAGAAAGATTAGGACATAGTTTTAAATTGTTATAAAAACTGTCTATATTTTTGCAGAAAGAAGTGGAGAGATTAATTTGACCAAATAGATAAGCTACAAACATGATGATAGTGGAACAATGTTGACATAACTAGTAAGGCTAATGAAAATTTAAAAAAAATGTAACTGTTATATTTAAATAAGTAATCAAGTAAGTGTAGAAAAGACGCTAAAATATAAATAGTCTAAGTACGTATATCTATTTTTTCAGAAAGGAAATTATAGCTGTGAAAAATAAAGCAAAGCACACCATTACTTTTCAAATTCATCTTAATCAAACTTGTTAACTAAAAAAAAGAAAAATCAGCACAGCAGACTTCTTGTATGTCTCCATCATCAACTGAGGTAAGATTAAATTCCTTAAAAGATTCTCATATATATTGGATAAATTTGTTTGTTGTTGTTAAATCTCATGCTGATTTGTGACAAACGGTAAATCCATGTCTAGTGCCAGCATTTCTTTCCAATAGAATTTTTCTTCATACAGGTAGCAAAGTTAATATCACATGGTATAATATGTATAAAAATGTAAGAAAGCAATAAAATTATATTCCACATATCCAAGATATCCCAGATGTTCAACTATCAGAAAATATTGAACCAGAAACATATTCACATTAAAAAAATAATTTAGGAAAAGAAAAGTAATGAAGTTTTAAAACAGATTTCTTCAGAATTTATAGTTAAAAAAAAATCTTGGAATTAAAATAAGAAGTCATATTCTCAGTACTGTGGCTATATAACAGACATAAGAGATTATATGCAATTTCCTATTCCTTTAATTAGAATGTTTGTCTCTGATACTTTTAAATAATTGTTTAAACATTGAATAAACTGGACATCTCAAGGGATCAAAATAACATTTTCTTGTTAATATTGAAGAAAATAAGTTGTAATAGACTGGAGTTTTATATTCCCTGAACAGTTTTGAAAGACCCCTGCCTAGTATTGGAATCTGGGCTGTTCTGAAGGATGATACAGTAAGGAAATGCTCATCACCTTCTATAATCATTGTATAACAACCTTGAGGCTTTTACTGGCAACCAAAAGTTGGGGGAATTTGCTAAACAGGTAGATCTGTTAGAAGCTATACACACAGCATACACGATTATTAGTATTAGCATCAGTGGTTACTACTAATACAAAGGTTGTTTATTATGCAGGTGCAGTAAAAGATTCATAAAAAGGTCCTTTACCAGTTTCTGTAAGAAAACATGCCTTTGATTTCTCATGTAAAAAAAAATAGTGTAGAGCATTGCAGAAATACTGTAACTTTTTCTTCTAATTAGTCTGATGGAAATACTGTAGATCTGAAAGCTTGATACTTGGCTAAAAGTCTTCAAATTAGTGTACACATTATTCTAAGCTGTGACATATTATATAAAGACTAATATGGCAGATGTCCTTGGAAATTTGGACACAATAACTTTAGCTCCTTGGAACAAATCCAAACATTTGTGAACCTTTAATGAGTCATAGCTGATATGGGATTTGGAGTTTTCTTTTTTTTTTTTTTTTTTAGGGAAACTGTCATCTCTCCTTTATTATCTATACAGGGACTTTCAATCTGTAGTGCACTGTGGAGACTTGCATACAGATTCCTGAGTTTAGACATTTCAATCTGGATCCCCAGACAAAGCCAGAATCACTCCAGTAGGTTTCTTGGAACAGGAGCTAGACAAATAAGCACAAAACCATGTATGTCCTGGTTTTGTACTTCACTTCCACCAACTGATAGAAAATTGCTAGAAAAGTATCTGTTGCTATTTTGCTAAAAATGTGGCTACAAGAAGAAAATAAAATCTTAATATATCAACAGGTTAAGATTATTTTATTTTTCTGTAATTGCACTAATAAATTACACCTGTAATTATTTTTACAATTTCCTGCCCCAAATTATGGAATTATGTAATCTAAGGGTTATACATACACGACAGTTTTAAGATAGCCTTTTTTTTTTTTTCTTTTTCCTTCACAGCTTTCGGATTCCTATTACCCTTATATGATTCTATGAGTCTACATTTTCATGAGTAAAAATATTGTACGACCTCTTGCACTGTGTTACTGATATTTTGCTTTCACAGTCCTGGTTTGATTGCTGTTTTAGCACATTAGTTGATCATGAATTTAATGCTACATTTCTGATCAATTTCTTTTGTGTATTTATATATATATATATATACATTTCTTTGTCTGCTTCTGAGGTATTTAACAAGGGTTTTTTAGCCTTTTGGGTTCACTGAACTTGTGAAAGTTGCAGCAATGTCAGTTTCCAATCCTACGCCTTGAGAAGCAGAGGGAATTGAGGTGGTTAGGGGTTGCTGGGCAGCAGTCAGCTATTACAGTATAAAAAGTAATAATAGCCTTGCTCTCTAAAGAAAGTGGCAGGAGAACACAGAAACCAGCACACAAAGAAGCAAAGAAACATTGACATTGTAAAAGTAAACAGTATATATAAAACACAGAAACTCTCATGAAGTAGCATAGTTGAGGTAAGGCCTCAACTAATTTACCACAAACCGACTAAATTAGCTATATGGGATTTTTTTCTTTCCTGCACCGTTCAGATTATTAGACTGTAGACAGTTTGATAAACCTTTGTTCTTTAACTTCCTTTCACTACATTACTTCTGAAGCCTACATGATATTATTTAAAAAAGCTAAAACATATGCTAACAACTAGCACATCAATTGAGAGACTGCGTTTACCCAGTAATTGTTACAAATGAATGTAATTTTAAAAATCAGGGGAAAGGTACTATCAGCAAAATATTTTGGGATTGAATTAAACATGCAATCACAGGGAAAAAGATCTGAAAAAGAAAAAAAATCTTTAAAAATATTTTTTTTTTAGAGCATGTAGTGGGTTTTTTAATCCAAGATGAACTAGAATTAGCTGTTTCTGTTATCAGTTGTTAGATACAGTCACATGTCCGTCAAAATGAGGACAGATTACTTACTATAAATCACTGCTACACCGGTGCAAATAGTTTAAACCTTATAAAGAATTATGTCAGTCAGCAACTTAAAATGGTATGTATTTTCTAATCCTTTCCCCGTTTATATTATTGTGGAAAAAAGAAACCCAAAGTTTTAAATTGTAATGACAGAAATGACAGAAATTATAGATATGGGCTAAATGGAGCACTGTGTATTGCAGTCCTCTGTTTTAAGATAGGGAGATCCATGACTAGAAATACAACCTAATGCAGACTTCAGGATTCCAGTTTCTTTCCCATGGCATCACTTGCTACCAGGATTGTATAGCAGGATACCAAATTTGACTGGAAGGAAAAAAAACAACAAACCCAGAACAGAATGCCTTTTTTACATATGAAATACATTGAAAGATTTGGAGTGTATTTCAGATTGTAAGAATCCGGTCTCTATGTAACATATTGTATCGAGTATTACTATGTCATAACGGTACTAAAAAATTATGTTTTACATTGCTCCCCACCCAGAATTCTACGTGTTACTTGGCATCTTGACATGACATTTTTTTTATTTAATGTATGTCTGAGATTTGGGTAAATTCTGCCAGGGACGCTTTTAGTTTTCTGTGTCTTCAGCTGCTCAGCATCCATTGGCTTTCCCGACACATTGTTCACATATGTTTCACAAGAAATGCAAACGAGCAGATTTTGAATGCTGTAAATGGGAACCTAAACAGTGACCTACTCAGTAAATCTCTCTCCTTGCAGAAACAGGTATCAGCACATTTTCTCAAGTTTGGGGGCAGTGTTCCCATAGTCAAGATGCTGAATGCTTCTGTGTGATGTTGCTTCCTTTGTGGTAATGCAGTACATGGAGCAAATGTGTGAACAGATATGAGTTCAGCAATAAAGATGATCATCCTATCTCCTGATTTCTCTTTGCTGTCTGTTGCTGCAGTATTTTCCTCGATGCAGCCCTTTTCTTTTTGTCAGGGAGCAACAGCTGACAAAGCTAGACAAGAAGGGAGATAGATACACTATTACTACTGGAAAGCCAGCTGAGAAAACTTAAGTTTTAGGGAAATGTGGATAGAAGGCATATAATGGTACAGCCTCTGGGTGGGAGAATGGTAATTTTGGAACTAGTGAGTTATTTGTTTATTTTAACAGATTGTTTTAAACTTCCAAATTATAATGAAGGATTTCAGGTAACAAGTAGACAAGAGCTGGAGGAATGACAAACTTCCAGGCTTGACTCACCCACCTTCCCCTAACAGCAGACAAGCTAATTCCATTAATTTGTCTTGTTGCTTCTCAGAAAATATATCAGACCCTGTACTTTTTGTTTGATTGCCTTATCACCTTTTCTTCTTTACTTATGCAGTATAATTTGACTGGTGCTCAGCTAGCCTATTATCCTTTTCCTGCCACCTCAGGTCTTTGTTTCATTATTAGTTCCCTACCTTTTATACTTCCACTTTCTCTTTCTCCTTTCTAACGGAATGTTCCACCACTTTGTATTGTTGCCTGCACGTTTAATTTTCTCCCCAAATAAAAAGCCTATACTCTGATTTTACATTCATGATAGCCTTTTGTTTCTTACCCTTCTCTTCTATTGCCCACCTTTTTTACTCTACTTAGTGTCTTCTTATACTAATGATTTAAATAATATTTGTAAACATATGTTGATATATTTATTTTCTTTGTAATCTGAAAAATATTTCTGGCAAGGACATCCTTAGTACATGCATCTAACCTATTTCAGATTTCTACAATGTAGATGTCCACACGTTTTGGTCACTTTACAGATAGAAGCTGATGTTATGAATGAATTCTATGGTAGACAAGTCAGATGAAAATATCTACAATTAATTTTCCTGATCTCTAGGTGTAAATTTTTGGTTTTAGCCTTTTCTGCTTTCAGAAAATGGCACTGGAGTTGAGGAGAATTATCTAACACACATGTCATGGCTTAACCCCAGCTGGCAACTAACATCCAACCCCCTGCACACTCTGTGGGATGGGGAAGACAACTGGGAAAAAAAAGTAAAACCTGTGGGTTGAGATAAGAACAGTTTAATAATCAAAAATAAAGTATAATATAATAACAATAATAATAATAAAAATGGAAATGGAAAACAAGTAGAAAGCTATAAAACTAAAAGAAAAAAAAAAAAACAGTGATGCACAATACAATGAATTATACAATAAGGATTAGGAGACCTCTCCCTCAGTGTGTAACTAAAAGGACGTATTTGCTGGCTTACTGTATACCTGTACTTAGAAAACAATATGTGCTCCTCAGCAGGAAGAAAGTTGTTATTTTCTATTTCACCTTGTGATGTTTAGTAATACATGTGTTAGGATATGAACATGTAAGTGTCATGTAAGTGTATATACTTAAGCATGATTAATAGCAGACAACCTGAGGTTCTTAACTGAGGTGTCTAACTCACAAAGCAGAGGGACTCATTTACCCTGGACTACTGAGGATCAGGAAATAGGTACATAAATGTCCACACTATAGTTTGTATATTGCAAGAATTTATTTCTTACCATCTCTTTTGGCATGTCATGCTGCATCTTAGCTACAACAGACAGGTAAGCAGATTGGAAGTGATATTTTACATTGGTTTTATGTATCCAAAGTTGAAATGAATGTCAGTGCTTGTAATAAAATGAAGGTGGCTAATACTAGTCAGCAGGCATATTTTGTCATCTATAATGATGCATTTGCTTGAATTTGCGCAGTAACAAAAAACCAAATAACTACAATTTGCCAATCACATCAAGAAAAAAATAATCCTTAAAATTAGAAGCTGTTGACAATCTAGGGTCGCATAAACCCTTAAATTCTGCTAGGCCATAGCTCACTCAGGAAACTGGGTAGTTGGAGTCAATTTATAATACAAAACTCATTTTGCTTAGTATCAAAAAACTATTGCTATGCAACTGGCAAATCAGTTATAAAATAAAACTGACAACCACTGTCCACCTTGTATGGTAGTTTCTGACAGTTTTTCAAGATTATTTAACTTCTCTTGCCATTTATTTGAAAGCTTAAGGAACAGTTATTGAAAAAGCTGCCAGTCTGTCTGTTATTGTAAGAATCCTGCATTTACTTCTCTGAAAGACAGAAATTCAGGTAGCACTAAAAACTGAAATTTTTGGTTGCACAGTATATGCAAGGAATACACAACAAAGATAAAGGTGTTGATTTTATTTTCTTTTTTGTAGTGGTGGTAAATAAAATCGTCTCTTCCAGAAGCCATTTTAAAACTGTATTTCCTTATCACAGTGAGGTGCTGCAAGTTTTTATGGAACAAAGATACTGTTTATAACTTTTTTCGACAAGTATGTTGTCACTCCTATTTTTAAATGATATTTTAAAAAGGAAGTTTTAAATGGAAAATAAAAAAAAAAATCCTTTAACAAGATTGTAAATTGTAGATTATGATAATTTTATTTCTTGAAAAAATCCACCTCAGATAACCTATGCTGAACCTATCTTTATTATCATTCAGCTATGTTTTCAGAATACAACTTGAAGGATTATTTGAATAGATAATCTAGGCTACACAGCATCCTGTGGTATATTGTAAGTTATATGTTAATAGGGGAAGTGGTCCCAAGGAAAAAAAAAATGTTTTTCAAAAATAAGATGAAGTAGAAAAAAAATGGTGAAAAGTGAAATCCCACATATTCTTACCTACCAGATTGGCAGGTGGGCTGCTTTAGAACATTTTTATGACTCACCAATGTGTTATTACTACTGCCAAAAGCAGATGGATGAAAATGCCAAGCATATGTGAGTAAGGTCAATAGCAAAGATTCTAAGAGAAAGAAAATGCACTGTTCTTGTTAATATTTTTATAGCACTCTGTGATAAAACTACAGGAAGTTGGCTTCTCGAGATAGCTAGAAAGAAAATCCTGAATACAATGTCATTTTTGTGTTTTATATTGTAAGGCTAAGTTGACCATACATTTGGTCTTCTATTTTTTTCACTGTTTTATTTTTTTTTTCCTTCTTCTCTTAATTAGTATTTCTGAATAGAACTACAAGAAGAGATTTATTTATAAATCTCCATTTTCCAAGTGTCAAATAATACTAAATACTCCAAAGATGGACTTCTGAAAATAACAAACAGAGAATTCTGGTAGAATTTTAATACTAGTTAAATTACAGCACTTTTATGACAAAACATCTTACTACAATATGGTCTCTCATTTTACTAAATTGATGCGTGCACATTTTTGCTAACTTTTTATGTTCTACGAAAATAATATGCTAATGCACACACACAGATATCAATATATTTTTATGCCAAATCCTCACACTACAGTTAGTGAAGAATTAAGCATAGTAGTAATCTTTTAGTCCTTTCTGTATTAGTGTCTCAATAGGAAGTTTTTGGACTCTGGTTGCCTCTCCTGCTTCTTTGTAGCATTTAGACCCAAAAATAAGCCAAACATTTAAAGAGCAGAGACCTCCCACTATACCTACATTTAGAGATTTCTTTATTTTTTGTTTTGGTTTGGTTTAGTTTGCTTTGTTTTTTTACTCCAGCCCCTGAATAGTTCTTTTCTGACAGATTCACAAACAGAGCATTTCTGTTCTGGTCAAGTCTGGTGCTAACATATTTTCATGTCTGATGTTACAACTGGGAGAGATTAGGTTGTCAGAAAATCTGGTAAATTCTATAGTCAGAGTTTGCCTAATAGCTCAAGTATACTATACTGTGTGTATTCATCTGAACAGTTGCTGATAAAACTACTTTTTTCTACTTGTTTTCTTCTTTATAATTTTAATGACTTTGCTCTTCCATGCTCTTCTTTTATTTATTTATTTTTTTAAACGTAAGTTGTTTTTCAACATCAAGAAGACACTTTTTGCATAAGATTAATTATTTGGCTTGTTCAATATAAATTATGATCTTCATTACCAGCACGTGGATATGCTCTTTAGCAAGTAGTGTAGCCTGTTGTATAGATAAAAATTTCTGGCCAGAAATCCCTGAAGTTCCTGTTCAGCTCCAGCACTTGGATTTCTTTGGCAGAAGCCAATGTGAAGGCAAGTATGCAGGGCACACAGCCTCCCAGATTTTGGTCAATTCTGGTTATAGCATACAGTTGCTTTGACTAACCCAGGGAGACTAGGGGTGTTTCCAAATATATTGGTTTAGACATAGCTCTGGGTCCACTCTGTTGGCAAGCTTTTAAAGAATCCTTTATTCTAGACTCACACAGCCAGTCATTCACAGTCTAGGAGGTTCCTCGAGTGCATTGATGATAATTTCTTAATGCAAATGGTGGACGTACCAACTAGGAGAGCAGCGCTGCTAGATTTAGTACTCGCCAACAAGGAGGGTTTGGTCGAAGTGGTGACGGTCAATGGCAGCCTTGGCTGCAGTGACCATGAGATGGTGGAGTTTAGGATCCTGTGTGGGAGGAATAGAATACCTAGCAAAGCCACAGTTCTGGATTTCCGAAGGGCCAACTTTGGCCTCTTCAGTCAACTGCTAAGGGAAGTCTCATGGGAAAGTGTACTAGGCGGTAAAGGGGCTCAAGATAGTTGGTTAGCATTCAAGGACCGCTTCTTCCAAGCTCAGGATCGGAGCGTCCCAATGAGTAGGAAGTCAAGTAAGGGATCTAGGAGACCGGCGTGGTTAAACAAGGAGCTGCTGGGCAAACTCAAGTGGAAAAGGAGAATCTATGGATTATGGAAGGAGGGGCTGGCCGCTTGGGAGGAATATAGGACAGTTGTTAGAGGATGTAGGGAGGCAATTAGGACAGCTAAGGCCTCCTTGGAACTCAATCTTGCTAGTCGGGTTAAGGACAATAGAAAGGGCTTCTTCAAATACATAGCAAATAAAACTAAAACAAGAGGCAATATAGGCCCACTGCTGAACGAAGTGGGTACCCTGGAGACAGAGGATATAAAGAAGGCAGAGGTGCTGAATGCCTTCTTTGCCTCTGTCTTTACTCCTGCAGACTCTCCCCGAGGGCCCCGGATTTCTATAGCCCCAGAAGGAGTCAGGACAAAGGAGGAGTTTGCTTTGGTAGATGAGGATTGGGTTAGGGATCAGCTATGCAAACTGGACATCTGTAAATCGATGGGTCCGGATGGAATGCACCCACGGGTGCTGAGGGAGCTGGCGGAGGTCATTGCTAGGCCACTTTCCATCATCTTTGGTAAGTCGTGGGAAATGGGCGAGGTGCCTGAGGATTGGCGGATGGCAAAGGTCACACCAATCTATAAGAAGGGCAAGAAGGAGGACCCGGGTAATTATAGACCGGTCAGCCTTACCTCCATCCCTGGAAAGGTGATGGAACAACTTATTCTTGACTCCATCACTAGGCATATCAAGGATGAGGGGGTCATTAAGAACAGCCAACATGGTTTTATGAGGGGGAAGTCATGTATGACCAACCTTATAGCCTTCTATGAGGAAGTGACTAGGTGGAGGGATGATGGTAGAGCGGTAGATGTGGTTTTTCTTGATTTCAGTAAGGCATTTGATACTGTCTCCCACAGCATCCTCATAGATAAGCTGAGGAAGTGTGGGCTTGACGATCAAGTAGTGAGGTGGATCGAGAACTGGTTGAAAGGAAGAAGGCAGAGAGTTGTGGTCAATGGCGCAGAATCTAGCTGGAGGTCTGTGACTAGTGGAGTTCCTCAGGGGTCGGTGCTGGGACCGGTGCTGTTTAATATTTTCATCAATGACCTGGATGAGGGAACTGAGTGCACCCTCAGCAAGTTTGCTGATGACACAAAACTGGGAGGAGTGGCTGACACACCAGAGGACTGTGCTGCCATTCAGCGAGACCTGGACAGGCTGGAGAGTTGGGCGGGGAGAAACTTGATGAAATTTAACAAGGGCAAGTGTAGAGTCTTGCATCTGGGGAAGAACAACCCCATGTACCAGTACAGGTTGGGGGTTGACCTGCTGGAAAGTAGCGAAGGGGAAAGGGACCTGGGGGTCCTGGTGGATAGGAGGATGACCATGAGCCAGCAATGTGCTCTTGTGGCCAAGAAGGCAAATGGCATCTTAGGGTGCATTAGAAAGGGAGTGGTTAGTAGGTCAAGAGAGGTTCTCCTCCCCCTCTACTCAGCCTTGGTGAGGCCGCATCTGGAATATTGCGTCCAGTTCTGGGCCCTTCTGTTCAAGAAGGACAGGGAATTGCTTGAAGGAGTCCAGCGCAGAGCCACAAAGATGATTAAGGGAGTGGAACATCTCCCTTATGAGGAGAGGCTGAGGGAGCTGTGTCTCTTTAGCTTGCAAAAGAGGAGACTGAGGGGTGACCTCATCAATGTTTACAAATATGTGAAGGGTAGGTGTCAGGATGATGGAGCTAGGCTTTTTTCAGTGATATCCAGTGATAGGACAAGGGGCAATGGGTGTAAACTGGAACATAGGAAGTTCCACGTTAACATCAGGAAGAACTTCTTTACTGTAAGAGTGACAGAGCACTGGAACAGGTTGCCCAGGGGGGTTGTGGAGTCTCCTACACTGGAGATATTCAAGGCCCGCCTGGACAAGTTCCTGTGTGATGTACTGTAGGTTACCCTGCTCTTGCGGGGCGGTTGGACTAGATGATCTTTTTAGGTCCCTTCCAACCCTTGGGATTCTGTGATTCTGTGATTCTGTGATTCTAGTCATATGGCTTGCCTTGACATAGGCTTGAGAAATACTTCAATGGTATACATATCTGCTCTTCACTTTCCCCCTGCTTCAGGAAGTACTGAAGCAAAGAATGTACCCTTGCTCTCTGACATACTGGAGAAGAATTTCAACTATTAAAAAAAAAAAAAAAAAAGAAAAAAGGCAAACAACCAAAATCAAGCCTAAAAGGTGGTAACTAGAAAATAATATAATTTCTGGCCCTGTTGGATTCTAGGGGGAGAGGACGCTTTTCTTTAAATTAGTGCTAATACATGTTTTCCTGCTCACCAGATCTCAAGTGGAGCACCTCTAAATGAATTGTGAGTGGAGATTTGAAGAAAAATTTCTGCCACCCATCCAGTCTTTCCCAGTTGCTAGATTCGGATGGGATCTCAACAAGAATGCTGGCTGTTGGTAGCTTCCCCCAAAGTGTCCTGCTGGTCCTGGATGTCATTCTGAAACATGATGGATGTGCTCCTACACACTAACTAAACTAAACCCCTTAACAAAAAAGGGGTGAGGTGGGATGTATGTGGGTTCTTTAAGTTACAAACCTGCTTGTTAGGTTTGATCTGGATATGAAAAAAATCTTAGCAAAGTAATGCAAACATTTAGAGGCACAGGACTATCATACTGCCTTTTTGGATAGGAGCAGATTTTCTTTAAGAAAACTTAACATTCTAATGGGCTTTGGTAGTCAGAAGAGGGAGCTCTTGAACTATGATACAGTGTTTCTAATAGCCAGATTCCAGAGTACACCTTTATTCCTTGCATTATTAAAATTATATTAATGAAAGCTTAAAATACTTGAAAGTAGCCCACTCATTTAAAATGGTGTATCCAAGATGTTAGTGGTGCCTTTTAAATATGTATGAACATATAAGGAAAAGGGGCAAGAACAGCAAAACCTGAAAACAAAAATTTAAGCAGAAATAACTTGTTATCTCCTATTAAATAAGAATCATATATATGCATGCAGTCTGAGATTAGGTATTCATGTATGTAAATAAAATCTTCTGTAAGACATTGCTGAGAAAGATTATTGGATTTACATAATAATAATAAAAAAAACCCAAAGCTTGTCATAGAATGTATGTTATTTATCTACAATCAATCAGTCAATAAATACATAAATAAAGCTTGGTCACCTATTAAAATCCAGACAAGGATATCGACATAAATACATTCATAACATAAACTGAATCTAATATTCCAGTGTCAATTGTCAGGAAAATTTTTCAAAGCCATGAATAGGACTTAGCTAATGTTACAGACATACGTAGGTCACTCAAGATGGGATTTATTTTACCTGGCCCGGGCATCTAGGAGTTAGGTATCTAGTTGTTGAAGCCCTCCCTGTTGACAGTACAATGAGATTATACTATTAAGGAAGGAATGATTTAACCATCCTGATGCGAGTTGAGATATGAGACATCATTTTGGTGGATTTAATTCTTTTAATTCCTCAGACATCTAGCTTTAAATGCTCTCATTTTAGACTAGTAAATTTGGTAGAATACAATGACCTTTCTTGTAATTTGTTAGACAAGGACTCATCCTTAAGTTATCCAGGGCATCTACACAGGGCCATAAAACATCATAGACCTATGAGAGACACATGTTCATCTGGTAGATGGAGACAGGTCTCAGGTCTAGGGCATATCAAATAACATCTATTACTGAATTGTACACCTGAATTTGGTTATCTGAAAAGAAATGTCAACATAAAGAAATGGTGAGCTTTAAAATACCATTTATTGACAAATAAATTCCAAAAATACCTCTTTCACAGAACATTTTTAACCCCTGTGTATCAGTCCATTTACTGAAGAAATCATTAGAAGAAAACATTCAGAGAAATAAAGTGATTTAGATACAGCAGCAATCCTGTAGATACAACAGCTAATCCTGTAAAAGACTGCACAAGTAATAAGGTCCCCAACAGGTCATGGGTATGATTTTTTGGTACCTGTGAGAACCCACGAACCAGCTTCTGGTCCAATAATATCAAAAAGATGCTGTCATACTGGCGCAAGCCCAGAGGAGAGTCACCAAAGTAATTAAGAGGGGCCACACATAAAAGACAATAAGATAGTCAAAGCTTAGCTGAGAATGAGTCTAGGCCACCTGAACTACTTCTGAAGTTTGCCCTTGCTTTGAGCAAGGAACTAGAGCATGGGACCTACAGTGCATTCCAATCTAAATTATTTTACATATTGGTGATTTTATATAGACCTTGAGGGTTGATACTGAACCTGTCAAGGTACCCATATGTCCTGGTTTATATTTCCATAATTTTCTTCCTAGTAACTGGTACAGTGCTGTGTTTTGGCATTAGTATGTGAATAATGTTGACAACACAACAGTGTGAGTTTTTATTAAGTAGTGTTTACTTCAATTAATGACTTCAGCCTCTCATGCTCTGCCAGTGAGGAGGAGCAGAAGAAGCCAGGAAGGAGCAGAGACGGGACACCTGACCCAAGCTAGCCAAAGGGGTATTCCATACCATGGCACATCATGCCCAGTATATAAACTGCAGGGAGTTAGCTGGAAAGGGCTGATCACTGCTTGGGCACAGGGTGGGCATTATTTAGTGGGTGGTGAGCAATTTTATTGTGCATCAATTGTCTTTTTATTCCTTTGTCTTTATTTCCTATTATTGTTGTTGTTATTATTGCTATTATTGTCATTGTTATTATGTTTTACCTGATTTTAATTATTAAACTGTTCTTATCTCAATCCACGGATTTTTACCTTTTATTTCAGTTCTGCTCCCTATCCCAAGGGGGATGGTGGGGAGTGAGCAAGTGGCTGCATGGTAGTCTAGTTGATGGTTGGGGTTAAACCACAACATCATAGAGTATTGTCCTGGCTTTAGCAGTAGCAGTCATTTTTTCTCCTTCTTAGGAGCTGCTGCAGCACTGTTTTTTTGACTTTCGGCCTGAGAACAGAGTTGATAACACTGATATTTAGTCTGACCAAGGACTTTGCGAGTCTCATGCTCTGCCAGGGAGGAGGGGAAGCCAGGAGGAAGCAGAGACAGGACACCAAAGAGTTATTCCATACCACAGCACGTCATGCCCAGAATGTAACTGTGCGTGACCCAGAAGGGCACTCACTGCTCAGTCGGGCTCGGTCAGCGGGTGATATCATATTCTCTTCCCTTGTTATTTCCCTTTCCATTATTATTATTGGTGGTAGCAGTAGTGGTTTGTGTTATACCTTAGTTACTGGACTGTTCTTATCTCAACCTGTGGGAGTTACATTCTTTCGGTTCTCCTCCCCATCCCTCCGGGAGCAGGGGGGGAGGGAAGAAAGAGGGGGGGAGTAGACTGTGTGACTGACTTTCACCTTGAAACAGGTGAAATTATGGTTGGAAGAATATCTGTCCTGTATTTTGAAGTACTTTTTCCATTGAGAACATGCCGGATGGAGATGTTTTTGTATTTGGAAGTGCCTAAGCACAGCAGGGATGGAGAGGTCTTGCTATAATAGCTAGCTGATTTCCCAGGTAGTTCATGTCATCATGTACTTCTATAGGATTCATTTACATTACAGCTCTTCTTGTGCCGGTGTCAGAATCAAGACCAGACACACTAGCCTCTTTTAAGAAATGTTAGTAAAACATTTAATTTATTACGAGATGTGAAGTGGATATATCTTTTCTTGAAACAGAAATATAAGTGAAATTTCCCAAAGGAAGAAAAATACTGTAAGGTTATATATCAAAGGAGTCTTTTAAGCCCAACAAGAAATATATTTGAGTAGGAAAACAAGTGGTCATGTTAGGTCTATAATGTATGGCCAGTCTCCTGAACTAGGTCGTCATCTGTGTTGTATATCACAGGCTAAAATATGAATCATAGAATCATAGAATAGTTAGGGTTGGAAAGGACCTCAAGATCATCTAGTTCCAATCCCCCTGCCACGGGCAGGGACACCTCACACTAAACCATCCCACACAAGGCTTCATCCAACCTGGCCTTGAACACTGCCAGGGATGGAGCATTCACAACCTCCCTGGGCAACCCATTCCAGTGTATCAACCCCCCAATAGGAAAGAATTTCCTCCTTATATCCAATCTAAATTTCCCCTGTTGAAGTTTTAACCCGTTACCCCTTGTCCTGTCACTACAGTCCCTGATGAAGAGTCCCTCCCCAGCATCCCTATAGGCCCCCTTCAGATACTGGAAGGCTGCTATGAGGTCTCCACGCAGCCTTCTCTTCTCCAGGCTGAAAAGCCCCAACTTCCTCAGCCTGTCTTCATATGGGAAGTGCTCCAGTCCCCTGATCATCCTCGTGGCCCTTCTCTGGACTTGTTCCAACAGTTCCATGTCCTTCTTATGTTGAGGACGCCAGAACTGCACACAATACTCTAGGTGAGGTCTCACAAGAGCAGAGTAGAGGGGCAGGATCACCTCCTTCGACCTGCTGGTCAAGCTCCTTTTGACGCAGCCCAGGATACGGTTGGCTTTCTGAGCTGCGAGCACACACTGAAGCCAGCTCATGTTCATTTTCTCATCGACCAGCACCCCCAAGTCCTTCTCTGCAGGGCCGCTCTGAATCTCTTCTTTGCCCAATCTGTAGCTGTGCCTGGGATTGCTCCAATCCAGGCATAGGACCTTGCACTTGGCATGGTTGAACTTCATAAGGTTGGCATCAGCCCACCTTACAAGCGTGTCAAGGTCCCTCTGCATGGCATCCCTTCCCTCCAGTGTATCAGCCGGACCACACAGCTTGGTGTCATTGGCAAACTTGCTGAGGGCGCACTCAATCCCACTGTCCATGTCAGCAACGAAGATGTTAAACAAGACCGGTCCCAACACCGATCCCTGAGGGACACCACTCGTTCCTGGTCTCCAGCTGGACATCAAGCCATTGATCACAACTTTTTGTGTGCAGCCATCCAGCCAGTTCTTTATCCACCGAGTGATCCATCCATCAAATTGATATCTCTCCATATGGCAATATATATTACTTTAATAATGGATGATAAATAAATAAACTTTAGAAGGAAAGCCTTTAATGTAGATACATCCCATATAATGACACAATGTGCATAAAATTATAGAGAAAATTTGAAAATATACCTTCCATTACCAGAAAGAAAATCCTCAATTGGTTTGCTAGCCTAGTGACTTGCAAAAAAATAAGTAATTTCTTGTAAATAGGAACATACATACCTAATCAGTATTCTACTGGATTTCATGAGAATCAAAAAACCCTGAAAGCTTTTGTTCCTGGAGCTATCAAACTTGCACCAGATGGCCCTCTGCCATTCAGATGTGCTGAAATGACATTTATGTGATTCATTATAATATGACATCACTGGATTAATTACAGGCCCTGCTTACTGGTAAAACATATTTTTAGCAATTAAAGCAATCTAGAAAAAGCAAGGAGGCAAGTTAGCAAATCTGATCAGCAATGTCTCTAGTGACCATGAAGCACAGTGTGAGAACCACTATACTAAGCTACATTAACATTTTTTCTGACCTTTTTGTTTGTACTGTAATACTCTTTTATCCAGCATCCTCTTGATGTTAAAAGGGTGAATTACTTCTTGCATTTCTCAAATAAAAGTTCTCTATCTTGTACAGGTCTAACAGTCCCTTGAAAAGTTCAAGAATGCCATTTAATATACTCTATTAAGTTTGATGTCAAGGTCAAATTGCTGTGATTTTATTCTTCAGTAGGTAGATTCTGACAGTTGCATATGTTAAAAATATTTATAAAAAAATCAAAATAATTCCTGTTATACATCTACAGTATCTGGAGAATTTATTTTAAAAGGGACTGTGCCATTCCCTTACCTATTTGCTTTCTAACATTTTTACCACAAAAAATATTACCAAAAGCAGTCAATTTTTATATTAACTCCTCCAAAACATATTCTCTCTCTCTCTCTCTCCCTCTGAGGGTGGGTTGGGCATTGGAACTAGATGATCTTAAGGTCCTTTCCAACCCTAAGTATTCTATGATCTTCATTATGTGCCACAGATGTGGAATGTAACAGATGAATTAGAAAATATCATGGTAAAGTGACTTCCCATGTTACACTATCAATAAGGGATAAAAACTGAGAAGTCATTGTGAACAACTGTGAAAGAAGTAGAGCACTTCAGAAAAATTATTCTGGTTTCCATTATCGGTTATTTGTGCACAACAATAGAGGTAATTGGTAAATCTCACCCACCAAGCTGGGTAAAATAAGCTCTGTAAATCTGGAAAAAGAGATAAACATTATTTTTTGTAATCCAAATATTTCTAAATAAAGATTTACCCATAGAAGAACATGATGAGCTCTTCCTGAGCAAGATTAAATGTTCAAATCAACTTTCTATGTTAAAATCACATTAAAATTAAAAAAGATACAATAAACATGTACTGAATTAATTTAAAAAATCTACAAACTAGCAGGGTATTTATATGTAGATGGGGAGGGGAGAACTATATTCAGAAATTATATATAAATCAAAAGAAAGAACATAAAACAAGTTTTAAACAACTCTAAATATAGCCTAAAAGAAAGAAGTTATTAGTGTTTCAACATTTTGACATGTAAGCCCTTAATAGTCAAGAAAGCTCTATAATAAACACTGTGCATATCAATTTCAAAAGAAAAATAACATAATCACTCATAGTCAGATAGCATTTTATTCTCAGTCACTCCCTTACTACTCAAGAAGGATGTTTCCTTTCTTTGTGTGCAGTTGAAATTATAAAGATCCCTTAGCCTAACCATAGTCACAGAATAAGGGCTCTTCCCATGTTTTCTTAGTTATCGTTTCATAGCAAGCATAATACAAAATTATATACTTTTATCTTATTAAAAAAATTATCTTTTCTACTAAGTCATTGAGCTGTTTTTAAGAATTCTGTTCATTGCTCATGGGTGGGACCCCATAGCTTGTGAATTTCTCCATGGCATTTGTGCTGGTCTAGCAGCTGGATTATATGCTCATGCAGCAGAAGATACGCCAAAGGAAAATGTGAGTTTATATCAGAATCTGGGCATTTTTATACAAAGCAACCGTTATTGGAGGATTTTTCTCCCAGCAAAGATAGGATTTAGAGTGGTCATCAGTGATGTTACAGAGAAACCCCTGATTTTTCATCCTTCACTTGTTGAAGACTAAGCAATTATCACACACCTTTATGTCATTATATTTTAAGCTAGGGGAAAAGAAAATGCATTAAACCCAAGTGTAATAGATACTATATGCAGCCTTCCAATACACCCCAAAACATCCCTGGTTTTTGGTATGTTTCTTTGTATAATTACCTCATAATAGTGTACTTTTGTCTGAGTGACAAAAGTGCTGTGAGCTATTATTCCAGATTTCAAATAATACATTAAAATAAAAATAATGTGCATTTATAACAAGTTATGTCATACCACATTGACATTTCAGTATTTGAACATCTGAAGATATTTAAAAGACATGGAGTTAGGCATTGCATCATGCAAGAAAAAGAAACTATAATTTACTGCTGTGGTTTTATCTATTTTTTTATCTTTAACACCTTGAAGAGTTGGGCTAAAGAAAATTAGACATAGATACATTCAAATGTAGTATAAGACATTAATTTATCTTGAAAAAAAGTTAATTAATAGATCCCAATAAAACCACATAAAAGTTACAAAATGTATTTTTTGATACATTCAGTGTATTTAATTTTATTCATTTTTAAATATATTTATAAGCAGAAGTAGATATACAAGTTAGCAATAAATTATGCATTTCAGTCAATGTTTTTCAGTTCCTTTATCTCCTCATTGGGTGTAATTTCAGTCTTAAGGAAGTTTTCTTTTTAAAAAGAGACAATTAGAAAAAGAAAAAGAGGACAATTACAGAATTCTTACATATAGGATTTTTTTTTTGTTCGTTTGTTTTGTTTGGTCATGCATTAACATCAATTTTAAATTACCATTTAGTATACATGATAAAATACATAGAGATGTGAGGTGTAAGGTTCAGTGACACTTACTACTCCAGTGATTTAACACCTTTGTAGGGTCTGTGCATGCACACTGTAAGAATATTACTTTGTTAAGCATGTTAAAGTTTTCAGGGGTCTGGAGCAAAACAATTAGATTGTACTTTAAAAATGAAGCTGCTATTAAATGAGTGATGCTAGAAGGCAAGAAAATAATCCAGAAGACCTCAAGAAGTTAACAAATAAGGAAAAAAAAAAAACTAGAAAGGTCTACTTATGTGTGTTGAACTGAATAAATTCCACCAATTATGCTAGTGAATACATTAATGGAAATTCAGTACTGCACATACATAGTGCCTGATGCTCCAGCCTTTATAGTAGTAGTATTATTTGCAAACTGAGAGTCTTCAAGTGAGGCAGACACTTATTTTCACAAAAAGCAAAGACCATAGCGACTGTAAATTTTAAGCCTGTCTTTGAATGATGTGCCTTAATGCATTCACAATACATTTTTCATGAACAGACAACTCAAACAGCAATATCAAGAACATTTCCCAGTTTAATAAGCTTAATCAAAATAGCGTCTTGAAAAATGTTCCTCCAAATAGGGAAAAGACCTTCAGTTTGACAAAGAAATGGCACTGTTATGATTGCCACTAAAACTTCTGGATGCTGACGTCTGCAATTTAATAGAAAATATCTGTATGTATATAGAATTCATTAAAATTAAAAAAGAAAAACATAATAGTAATAAAACCACAAAATAACTTTTATTCAATAGGTTTTGATGAGAAACATATTTATATAATCTAGGGTATTTCATTAGAAAGTAGACACAAACTTTTTGGCTTTGATATATTACACAGCAGTTACATGGTACAATTCCTTCATCTCATGCTTCTGTCTTTTTCATCCATCAGCTCTTTTATTTTGGTTAATGAAAAGGTAGTTTGAATTGGTAATTAATAAAGTATTAAATATGAGAAATACTTTATTCCAATAAAATAAAAAAAATAACAATAGTTCAGCAATACCTTTACAAAAGCACCAAGTAAGCATAAAGTATTTTATTAAAAAAAGTAAATTGTATCTTTTCTAAGAAAGAAATACAGAATGTAAGTGCCAATGAAAAATGTGCCTGAATGCTACTTTAAATGACTGTATGTTTTCTGGTAATAAAGATGTCTTTTTAAACTTCCAATAGATGCTTAAGTCACTACAAAATTAAGTGTCTTGTCATACAGTAATTAATCATTCTAAATCCTAGAACTCACCTTGGGGACATTTTGGGAACAGGTAAGAAGACATTGATAACATAGGGCAGAAAAAGACACTGTATGCAAATGGCTAAACTTCAGATACAGCAGGCAGCAAGAGACAAAGAAGCTTCTTGATAATGTACATTCACAGGTGACAGCGAGCTAAAGCAATCACATTATCTTTAGGACAACTTCAGAACATTTAAGGTCTCCCAGTAAGTGGGGAAAAGGTTTATTCATTGGGTTTTGATTTGTTTGCTTTAATGTTTTCTTCATAAATAATGGTGTAAGTAGTCTGTTCTTGCACTTATTATAGGTATTTCTCCCTGTTGGTACTGAATCCTGTGTATGCCTAATCATACTGGCAAGTTTTCTCTCACTGGGGAGCGAGTTCAGACATAAACTTAGCCTTTTTAGTATCTATTTTAAATAACCTGAGGATATTTGTAATAGTATGTAACTATTTATATACTTAAATGCATGTGTATATGTAAACACAACTAAAGTTTGTTGTATATATGTATATATAGCTATGTGTATAGTTATATACTTGTGTGCAAGTGTACATAACTTCTCAGTTTTCAGTATGAAAAGCAGTTTGGTACTCCCTTAAGCACTGATAACACTGGTTTGAAACTACTTACACCAGTAATCACATAAACTTTAAAATTAATAACATCATAAATATATTCTGTTTAAGTGATTACAGAAGTTAACTGACACAAACTGGGAGTTAAGTAACACAATGACCTTGAAATTACTGATTTGGAGCTGCAGAAAAAAAAACACAAAACCCCACCAAACCTAAGACCTCACAAGAAACAGGCTAAAGAGAGTTTCTGTAGTCTCATCTTATCATTTAAAAAGGATTCTTACATATTTGGTAAAAAAAAAAATAAAAAAATGGTTGAATATGTGGTATCTAGTTAACTTTAAGCTGTCTGTTTAAAAAGGTTGGAACACCTTTGGAGTATCAATTAAATGGTTCCTCTGTCAAGAGCTACTGGGAAAATGGTTATCAGAACAAACTTCAAAGTAAAAAGATGTGATTTAATTTTTATTAAGCAAAAGGAAAATGTTTTATTTGTCTGTAATCTCAAGGAGCAGATATTTACTGAGTCAGCCTATTAATTAGCTATGTTTACCAAGGGATCGTGTATGAAGCTGAAGAAATGACCAGCTATAATTGGTCTACACCTCGGGGGAGCCAGGGACAATCCTTGTTAGACTAGAATGACACAAATCTGGATCCTGACCAGCTGGAGCAGACCTTCTTCTTCCAATATGCTCATATTTCCCTGCTGAAAAGCCTTCTTCCAGAACAGGCCCCTGTCAAAGTTCTCAATGTGGCTTGTCCATCACCATCATGAACCAACATTTTATTTTGCAACAGGTTTGTAATGAGAATTAGTTACTTATCTGCTTCCAGCTTCAATGAAGAATGATATGCATAATCATTTAAAATCAAATTGGATTCAAATTAGTTTGCTTAGGGACCTTCAAACCAAAATGTTGTGTTTCTTATAATACTGTCTTATATATGCCACATACCTACCTTAAAGAGAAACTTCAGGCCAGATTCTGAAACAGACAGACTGCATTTGTCACACATAAAATCTTTTTTTATGTCGATAGAAAAGTGTTATTAAAATATCAAGAGAGAAAAATCACATAATAGCCAGTAAAACCATCGACTGAATGCTGTTTTTCACACACACAAAAAAAAAAAAAAACAACAACAAAAAACACAACAAAAAAACCCAACAGACAAACCAAATAAAAACCAAACCAATTGGTAACTACTTAAAGATGTGTACCTTCAAAATACCATTTTCTATTTAGAAATCTGCTTGCTACATATTATTCCTATTTCCAGGTGTCCCCATATCTCTGGCTAGATTAATTTATCACCAGTTTCTCTTACGATCATGCTAAACAAAATGAAATTTGTAACACAATCTCTTACTTTCTTTTACTTTCAATTTATTGAGAAAATGATGTAAAATCTTAAATTTCCACATATAGTGCTAATGAGCATTTGGACATCCTTTATTAGGCACCAAGAAGCACTAATTACATTTTGTGGGTATTTTTTGTTGGGCTTTTTTCTGTTTTATTTTTGGCCAGAACTTAATTTCTCTTCCCAAATTAGAAATAATCGTGTTGCTGTTACCTTCCTTCTTCTAAAATTGTTTACATGTGATTGATATTGCAGTTCCCAATGATGTACATGGTATTTGATTTAATCAGACTATTTTCTTATCTTCTTTCATTTATTCTCTCCTTCAATTTGTGCCTGTGCCTTTAAATACACAGGTTTTGTGGTTTGGTTCCCCTCACCCCCCTTGAATGTTTCTTTTCTTTAGTTCTGTAGATGGCTGTAATAAACTGCCTGGTCAAGAGGTCCTGTCTCTGTAATATTTACAAGGTAAAGTAAAGGAAAAAGGGAAAGAGTTTAATGGGTTATTTTCCTCTTGTCATGCTTCTCCACTGTTAATAGACAGCATCCCATTTTATTATGTCTTGTACATCACCTGAAAGCTCCAGACCTCAATAGTCACTCAAATGCCTTTCTAATGTCACAGGGAAATTGTGGGTGTAGTGGCTGCAAGAACTGTGATATTTAATCTAACATTTATTTACTAAGCAGGGTGGGTAGTGAGTGGAGAATTATTTCTGATTTTGAATTTCCATTCCATCTTATACACACAGTCTCTCTTTCATCCCATCTTTCCCCATCCCCTCCTCAACTGTCTTCTCAGCTCCTCCCATTGGGGTTGGACCTGCACTATGGATCCAGGGGAACCAGACACTCGCTCTGACAAGTGAGTGCGATCGGGTCCCAATCTCACACACGGCTTCTCCACCTTGGGCTTCATCTTCAGCGTGGAGTGGAAAGTCCACGTACGGCGTTTTCACAGCAAGGGGCTTCACTACTTATTGGCTTCTGACTTAGACTACTGAAGCAAGTCTTGGAAGTTACTAACTCCCAGGCCAAATTCTTTATCTAAGATCAATTAATGGTTGTTACTGGGACTCATATCACTCTCTTAGGAGGTCTAGGGACTTCTATCACTCTCTGATTCTCTTGTCTCTGCCTCCAAATCTGCAACAAGGCTGTGTAGCTGACAACAGTTACATAACAAAGTTCACATATGCTTCTCTGTTTGCAAACTGATACTGGATTAATCTAGTAACTTTAAGCTGGGCAGTTGTAGTCCCAGCCTCACTTGCCTCAGTGCTACTTTCAGATATGCACGACCCCATGGTACCAAAGTACCACACTCTCTGCTTATTCTGCCTCAAACAAAGGTTAAAGACATGTCAGTGACTTCTGTAAAACTGTAGAAAGAGAAACTGAGCGGTCATAAAGAATGATCTAATATGTGAAATGGAGATGTCATGAAGAATGACTCTATGCAATGACAAATGAGATGGCAAAAAATGAAAGGAAGATAACACAAATACTTAAATACAACTATAAATTATAGAGTAATACAATCAGGAAAACAACTCTTCGTGAGCATCTTTGCTGTTGTATGGTTGCTGCTCTTGTATATGTATTTTTTTTCTCATTTGTATACATTGCTGCTCACTGTGTTCCATTTCACAGAATCACAGAATCCCAAGGGTTGGAAGGGACCTCAAAAGATCATCTAGTCCAACCCCCCTGCAAGAGCAGGGTAACCTACAGTACATCACACAGGAACTTGTCCAGGCGGGCCTTGAATATCTCCAGTGTAGGAGACTCCACAACCCCCCTGGGCAACCTGTTCCAGTGCTCTTACAGTAAAGAAGTTCTTCCTGATGTTAACGTGGAACTTCCTATGCTCCAGTTTACACCCATTGCCCCTTGTCCTATCACTGGATATCACTGAAAAAAGCCTAGCTCCATCATCCTGACACCTACCCTTTACATATTTGTAAACATTGATGAGGTCACCCCTCAGTCTCCTCTTCTCCAAGCTAAAGAGACCCAGCTCCCTCAGCCTCTCCTCATAAGGGAGATGTTCCACTCCCTTAATCATCTTTGTGGCTCTGCGCTGGACTCCTTCAAGCAATTCTCTGTCCTTCTTGAACAGAGGGGCCCAGAACTGGACGCAATATTCCAGATGCGGCCTCACCAAGGCTGAGTAGAGGGGGAGGAGAACCTCTCTTGACCTACTAACCACTCCCTTTCTAATGCACCCTAAGATGCCATTTGCCTTCTTGGCCGCAAGAGCACATTGCTGGCTCATATGTTTCAGTATAACACTCCTTAATATCATGATGTGACAAAGGGTTTATTATGCTTTTAGGAAGATGGAGAAATCAAAGAGCATTCACTGGCTGAAACCAAATGTTGTACTTAAGGGAATATTTTATGGTACAGTAAAGATTTTTGCTTGTTTGTTTAAATTATACATAAAATCTTAAATCCTGTAGATTGTTGTTTGTACAGGGTAAGGTAAATACCTTCTGCTCAGCATGAAAGAGCCAGCATCCCACTGTTCTCATCTGTATCTGTTAAAAGAACAGGTGTAAGACATTTGTATACCAATAAGGCTCCCATGATAGCTTCAGTTTGAGTGTATGAATTGATAGAAGCTTTCCTGAGTTGCAAACAGCTTTTTGTTGAATGTATTTTGGCAGGAAGATAATATCTTGTCATGTAGATGTGTCACATCATATTATACTGTAAAATGTAATATTCTAGAAAAAAGTGTTCCCATGAAATCTTACCTTCCTACTTAAATTAGGCAATGCTAAAAGACAAATCCCAGTGTTTGGCCTTAGGCACATCATGTCTCCCAAGTGTGTGTTTGTCTGTGCTCAAGACTACTAGATACAGTGCAGCTGTGCAACCAGAGTCAGGTGATTAAGAAGGTCTGGGTGAGAAGGAGCTGCAACAAACCTGTCTGGCACCTTCTCTGCTTCATGTGGAAGCATTTCTATGCAGATACTCTGTGTCATGGCCAGAGTTAGGCTGCAGCTGTGCCTTCTTGATCCTCAGCCTGGCCCTGGCCCTGGTCTTGCTCCACAGCCATAGACTCCCTGCATGGCCTCAGGACTACAGTCACTGAAGACTCACCTAGACATCAGGCACGCTGCTTCCTATCCCTGTCCATCCCTTCTCTTCTAGTCTGATACTGTGTTACTGTGCCCCTCAGCAAGCTACTGCTCTGCTGACTCCCTTACCCTCAGCTTCCAGCTTCCTGACCAACCTCGCTGTTCGCTGACATCTAAGATAATGTGCAGGTTCTCTCTTTAAAATATATTGAAAAATATGTATTAAAAAAAAAAAGAGTTCTCCAAAATTTTTGGTCTGTGATCTAATATCAAAGCTTCGAAGTTGAAGATTAGAACTGATAATTAACATAATAATTTTACACTTCCGTGACAAAAAAAAAAAAAAAAACAAAAAAAACAAACCAACACTCTGTAGTAATAATTTTATTTGTAACTTATGGGAAAGGCGTTTTTATAATTGGAAAACATTGATGCAGAACCACTCAACTAATATCCCCAAATAACTTCATCTTGCTACATAAGCAAAGTTTGCTCACTGAAAAATTAAGAACAAAGATGACAGAAAATGATGTGCTGATTCTGATCAAATCATTCTGGACAAATTTGGTGATCCTTCTGTGATGGCGTTACAGTGCTGGGAAGAGTGATGGACTTTTGCAAAGCATTTAACACTGTCCTACACAACATCATTGTATCAAAACTGGAGAGGCATGGATTTGAGAGGTGGACCACTTAGTGGATAAGGCATTGGCTGGATGGTCATTACTCAAAGAGTTTTGGTCAGTGGATGCATAGTCATTCTTAGTGTCTAGATGACAACTAATTCAGTATGTGCATCTTATCTAAGCCATTTATTGTAGCTGATATATTATGAAAAGAGACAGGGCATGCAAGGTAGATGTTTTGAATAACTTTCTCCTTGAATTAAGCTAAAAGTGGTATATGCCAGTCATTCCAGACTTCTTTTTGCATTAAGGCTTTCTGGTTTTCTTTTCTGGAAGATGTTGAACATGCAGAGCTGTGCTCCTGTCAAGGAGAGGAAAGCAATTTATTCTATACTGCTCTCTTACTAATGCAACATAGAAGATGCCTTGTTTTATTATATCACATTGATCAGATCACTTGTGCCATCTGGTTTAAATGGCCTACCTAGGTTATTGATTATGCTGTTTCCCTCACTGTCTCAGTTAATACTGAAATTTAGGGTTAATTTTATCAAGCTGCTAATACTAAAAGTTAGCATATAAGCTCTTTAGATGTATTCTGTTTATTCTGTTTTTTTATATATTATGTTGGAAAAAGTAAAGTTTGGTCCCTCAGCCTTATCTCATAAGCCAAGTGGTTCAGTCCTGACAATTCTAATGGTTTATTGATGGCTTTTCTGCACACTACACAGTAATTAGACGTGGTATAATCAGCCCTGAGTAAAGGCATGAATAATTGCTTCCCTGGACCTGCGGCCTTTGCCTCCATTAATGTTGCTGGCTGTCTTTGATGTTAGGCACACTGTTGGCTCATGTTCAGTTCACTGGATCCCAGGGCCTTTTTGCCAGAGCTGCTCCCTAGTCTGTCAGTGCCTGTCTGTAGAGCTGCCAGGGGTCTTCCTTACTTGGGGCAGGACTTTGCATTTTGTGAAGTTGAGTTTCATGAGGTTTCTCTCAGCCCATTTTTCCAGTCTCTCTAGGTCCCTCTGCATGACAGCCTGTGGATGACCACTTGTGTATTAACTGGTTACATCACCAGATATCTTTAGTGTCATCTTCATGAAAATTAACCAAAGCTTTTTTATGTAATACTTTTGATTACAGGATGGAAATGTTTTGGGAAAAAGAAAAAAAAGTTACTAAATTTCTACTCCAAACATCATTCATAGCCTTGCATTCTACATAAGCCATGCCCTCAGACTGTTGCATTATCTATAGAGATTCATAAATGAATTTAAAATGAAACTGAAAAACATGATTTGATATAACGTAGAAAAGTCTGCACATTTTATGCACCAGATCATTTTGCAAATGCATTCCTTATAATCTGCCTTTAGGCAGCTGGAATTGATAATATTCCTATTAACAGGTGCTCTAGGGAGAAAGAGTCTTTAGTCAAAATCTTTAGTATGATGCAATCTTCCGTAACATAGCTTTCCATAATGAGAAATAAATGTGACAAAGAATGACTAGATCACCAATGTCCTGTCTTCTAGTTTAGTGTTGACCAGAGGTATGTCTTCCTTTCTTACCTTAACGGTATCATAGTTTTCATGAAAATGTAAATGTTTTACTAGTAAGGAATTTGCAGTACGTATGTGTACAAGGACCTTTAATTAAATTTTCAGACTTCAAATTTAAGTGTTTAACACTGTGAGTACTCAGTTATTCACACGGGGAAAGAACTTTTGGTATACTAAGAATTGTAATAGTCACCCAAAAACAACCCTGCAATAAAATAACCAACCTCACACACACACTCAAACACAAAAGTTGTCCCCATTCATTAGGCTACGCACTTATTATTTCAGGTTTGAACTTAAGGATTGGAAGTGGGAGTTAGACTTCTCCTTCTGACAGTATCTAATGCCCTCGTAGAGACTTGACTTCCTCCCTGAGGTATGGCAAAGAGTCCCTAAAAAAGATTATTACACAGAGAGTGCTTGAGCTGTCATAAAACTCCCACAAAAATAATTACATTGTGCCATGAATAAAGTGAAGAGTAAATGGCATTCTTCAATGATTGTCTATGTAAAGTAAATTTTACTATCTCTGGAAGATACCTTCCACATTTTCCACTACCTTATACCATTTGCTTGTAGCAAAACTCTGAAAATATAGGTGTACTGGTGGCTTTACACAATTAACATTATTTGCGTCTGGTTTTTTGGTCTCGGATAAAGACATTAATAGTGGCAAGTGTTTGTTCAGACTGTCAACAAGTGTTCAATTAGTGATTACTAGCATGTGAATATCCTGCCATTAAAAATGGGTTCTTACTTTTATCTTCTGTCACAGAGACTTTAAAAGATCATGAAGAGTTAATAAGTTTTCATCAATATACATCCTAAATTGAGTTTGAAACAAGTGACAATCATAATGAAACTTCTCCAACAAACATGAAGAATGACTCAACCTCCAGTTTTCAAAGTATACTCGCTGACTTTTTTTGAGAATAACCTTTGACTTAGAGACATTTGAGGTCGATACAACATTTCTAACCAAGAAAGAAAGGAGCTTACTTTCTCCTGCCAAATGTAAATTGTGCAGTCACCTATTGAAAGAGGGATACAATATTTTCTGTATCATAACTGGTATATATCAACAAAACCTGAAAAATCAGGGGTAAGAAGGAAGGAAGTTTGTTGTTTTTCCTAGCTCCTACTGAACTGTTTTTCTTAATAGAAGGACACAGCAGACTTTGCTTTTAAGGCTTGGTTTGTTTTGTAGAGGCAAAATTCAATTAACATTCCAGATTCTCTTTAAAATTGTTTCTTTAGGGAACTTTTCATGTTGAATTCATGCCATGTCTATAAACATGATAGGATTTTATTGTAAGCGTTCTCTTATCTTTTTAATGTTGATTCAAAGCTTAACTCTTTTTTGTTACTCATTGTCCAGTTATCATGGGGTTGTTAGTGGTGATCCTAAGGTAGTACGTGGCATGCCATAAGTAATTCCCATTGCATTTAAAAAGTTATACGCTGTAAAGCTGTTTGACCTATTTTAAATTTTGTTTTATTTTTTTTCAAAATCAAAACTGTTATTTCTAAGATTTTCAGTCTTCACTCTATTCTTACTTTCTTGTCAACAAGTCAGTGTACAAGATCTGAAGTAAAGTTTCACACATTTATTCTGCAATATACTTTTCAGGCTTGTAGTATTGTAATGAAGACAGAAGTGCTAGAGGTTTGACAAGGTATTACTAATCCATTTCCTTTAAAAAGGTTAACCTTTTAGCTTGCTGTCTTCTAATATGGCCACTCCAGAGGCACATCACATACTTAAGAAACAGTGCAATGTTACGGTTATTGCTTAAATTAATACCAATAATGACCATTATCTTCACCTGATGTAAGTCTTTATGCTTTGTTATGTTATTTGCAAGACAAATTAAGAGGGAGACGGAATTAGATTTTGTCATAATTTTAATTTGAGAAACTGGAAAAAATAATCATACTAAGGAAAATGCCCTCATTTTATAAAAGAAGAAGCATATAAAGCATTAATTTTGATGAATACATAGCTAGAGAAATTCTGACTTACACTCCATATGTCTTGTCAGTAAGATACATATTTCAATAGCTAAAAATGCAGTGTATGTTGGTTTCATCTCAGTGTAATGAAATCTGTTTTGTTGATGTCAATTTATTTGATAGGAGACAAATAACAGTAAAAACTGAGTGATTATGTCAATGATCACTTATATTAAGAATATGTAATAAGATGTAAAAAAATAAAATATATTAAGAAAGCTCTGCTGAATTTTTTTAAATGTCACATTACATTTGCAGATTCTTTAAATCTGAAATCAATGTCTCTCTAAGCAATTGTGCCCTTAGTAATAATACTGAGTAAATTACCATAGGTATCCTGAAGGAAGGCTTGCATAATTCTTACTAGACACAGAAAAACACAGAGGACACACATGTCCTCTCATGAAAAAGTCAAATGTTAATGTTATTTAAAATATGCCCTCTAGGTGATGTTATTTACCATGACTGAAGTACATCTTTAGTAAAGAGCATGGGAGAATTCAGCTATTGTTACAGTTTAGGGAGGAAAATGCTACCAAATTTAATCTAATTTCTCAGGATCTTAGAGATAAAAGATAGGAAAGACTTGTTATAATGTCTAAACAACCTTTTGTAAGTGCAGGATTATTATGTTGCAGGATGTTTACAGTAATTTTGCTAGTCCAGATTTGAATGATGTGCAAAAGTTTTCATTTTTATCAGTAAGGTCTTTCACAGCTTCCCTGTGGAAGTTTATACTGCTCTGATGAGAAAATAAGCCAGGAGGCAAGGAGGATTCTGACCAACAAGAAAATCCACTGCAGCTGCAATTCTGAACTTGCTGGAGCGCTTTACCTAATCGTGAACCCTGTCTGTAGGACAACATCGGGTTGATGTTACCTGCCCATCTTGATTCCCTTCCTGTGGCACCAGACCTGGGAGGCAAGGCTGCTGCATTCCTGGCCATCACACTGATAAAAAATCAAGACTGGGCACCTGCCAGGACTTAGGAACTGAAAGCTTTTCTGGGACTGTCAATACAGACATGGTCTGGGTGGTTATTCTGACAGAAGGAAAACCTCTGCAAAACCAGAGATAGGATACCAAGTTTTACTCTAGGACCCTTCCACATCCTTTGGCTTTTACTTCTCAGTGCCTTAAATTGGTGTTGTGTCTAGTAATTTACTTCACATTTAAAGGCATGAAAAATACTAATTGTATAATGGTACTGATTTAATTAGAGTGTCAGCTGCTTACTTTCCAGAGTGCATAGTGGTGATTCTGGGATAATATTAGCAACCAATCAACCAATGAAGCACTTGGTTTTAATTCCCTTTTACCACCTACGTGACAGAACATCACTCACTGTAATTTTCTTTATTATTGCTGCATTTTTATGAGAGCTACAGTCCTTTCACATTTTACGGTTTTACCAAACTGCCTTAAAAGCCGGAGTTTATTATGAACAAAATCAATGAATTGAAAAAAAAAATTGTAGCAGCTGTGTAACAAAGAAGTTCTTAGAAATCTGTGGACATGAACCAACTGTGCATAATTTTCTAAGGGATTTTAAATTAAGCATATCTGCAGTACTGAATTTTAATTAATAGACCCGACTATTCTCTTCAAGACTCACATCCACATTATATGTAGTGAGTGCTTAAGGAACAGCTTGCCAGCAACTTTACCCTATCCCCAAAAAAAAAACCCCAAAACCCGAGTCTTAATAAAATGAAAGCTTGCCAGTGATGAATTATGTAAGGAAGTTTTGTTGGTTTTTTTTTTTCTTTATTTCCTCTTTCAATGATAAAATATCTCTTCAAAGAGCATAAAGTTTCTGTTATTCTGCTTTTCTGGTTTATATGCTGCTACCACATTTCACTTTATAAAGCACATGGGTAAAATGCATAATTAGTCATGGGAGGAGGCACCTAAAACCTCCACCACATGTCTCCCTTTCCAGTTTATGCAGAAAAAAACCCTGTGTCTGGCCAACTGTACATAGGCACCTGAATGGGGGAACCAGTCTGAATGCCCCTTCCGCTATTTGATTATGGTGTTCTGTCAAAAGTCAGCCTTGTGGCTATGAAACAATCCTGCTAATAAAGGTTGATTTCTCAGGTTACCTGATTTGTAAGTGAGCTTTCACATCATGGCAGCAGTTCACAAAGGTGAGAAGCGCATAGCATCTTGAAGTTTCAGGTAGTCAGGAACTCAGACAAACGGCCATGCGAAGACTCTGCTTCAAAAATTCCTAGCCAAGCAGTGGATCCACTAATCAATGGGTTAGATAACCTTTCATTTAGAACTATAAAAGGTTTTATATTACTCTGAATTTTGATCATAGACACCATAGTCATATCTGCACTATGGGTATGTATAACCTAATGCAGACTTCACCTACGCCAGTGTGAGTGGCTAGATAAGTGAAAGAAAAACTACAGTTTGGCCTGTTTAATCATGAAAGGACTCTCCTGGGAAATGAAAACCTTCTTTGAAATAACAGTTATTAACTCCAGTTTAGCAAATAAAGACTTTTCTTCAGTGGCTGAGACAGTAAATGTGAGCTGTGCTGAGCTGTGTGGATTTATCACCCTAACTGGCAGTACCTTAGAGGTCACAAATATTTGTTCAAGACCAGAAGGGAAATCTGTGACAGATCATGCTAAAAATACCAGGTCTTAGGACCATCTTTCTTTTTTTTTTGGCAGAAATGAATCCCTATAAGTGCATTATACTCTCTGTATGTAAAAATGTTGAGATCTTGTCATCATTTGAACACACACATTTCAAAGATGCTGGACTGTGAAACAAGGATGTCTCAGTAAATCATAGGAAATCACTGTTAAAAACCAAGCTACTAATATGTCACTAATACGAGAACATAAAAAATGTATTACAGGGTAATTTAACATAGTTTCACACTTCTCAAAGGTGTTGATTAATTAGTATTCTCAAGGACACTGACATTTTTCAAGAAACAATTACATAACATTCTGAACAGTGAAACAGCAACTGGCTCCTAACTAAACACACCTGACTGTTTTAAAAATTTGAACCTTCTAACTTTGAGCAAGGTGGCAGAACTGCTGCAGTAATATCAAGGGCTGTATTTTACAGCCCCTGAAATACACTGATCTGAGAGAATTCTGGTGAATCCATGATATGGAAAGCTTTGTGCTTGCGACTGAAGAGCCTAGCTAACTGCTCTTTCATTAGGGGCCTGAGAAAGCAAACAGCTCTTTTAGGCATCCTGTGAAGAACTGTAACTTTGTTATACAGCAGCTCTCTCTTCCAGTTCTCAGCATGGCACCTTGCTAGGGAGGATGCTGCATATGCTCATTAAAAAAAATATGAGGGGAAGGGTTTACTTTTTTCCATCGTTGTTCCACTTCCTCACTGGGTTCTGCAGAACTTGTTGAAGAATAGTCCTTAAAATGCCAAAAGCAGGTTTGAAATGCTACACAGAGATTATTTTTAGGAGTGTCCTTGATAAAATATTGCAATTCATGTATATGCAATGTGTTAAGTATACTTCAGTGTTATAATCTTAATTTACATTCGTAACAGATGATAATTAGTGTGCCAGGAGGCAAATAAAAGGAGAGATGATGATGTGGTGAACTTGATTAGTGACAACTCTGAAGAGGGTAAGACGTGAGAGCCAAGAAACTCATCAGCATACAGTTTTCTCTTTTCCCCTTCTCTTCCTTACCCTTCCCTTCCCTTCCCTTTCTTTCCTTCTCTATCTTACATTTTTCCTTAATTTTCACTTTTTCTTTCTTTAGCACATTTTAAATGTATCCTACTGTCTCCGAGTCTAAAACAATATTTTTTTCTTTACAGCTAGAAACCCAGATTCTTACTGGGGCCATGCACTATTTCACTCTGAAAGTATGAAAACAAAAAACACTAAAAGTTTAAATCATGTTTCTAAAGTGGGGAGGGCTCACACAAGTTTTTCTTTTGTGGAGATCTCACGATTCACACAGCTGACAAGTTTCTCCAGATCTATACAACCTATAAAATAGATTTCTAAATAATGAAGAGAATGTCCAGAAACACAGCTACAAATATGAGGTAAAAAGAATAACAATATAGTTGGTTGGGGAAATACATAATAATAATTTTAAATATTTTCAAACTGAAAAATGCAAAAGAAAAATTAACAAAAATTAACAAAAAGAAAAATTAACAAAAAGAGAAAGCAAAGTAACAAGAAAAAAAAAAAATAAAATTTCCTTGCAAAAGCAAAGGAGTTTTGGGAAATGAAGAGGGTAGGTGATGAGTGAAGGATAATATCTGGAAAATTTTAAAGAGAATGAATGTTAGATGTTCCACAAAAAGAAAAAAAAAAAAAAAAAAGAGAGAAAGAAAGCAAAAAAACCCACTGGATTTAAGAGTTACATCAAAACCAGGAAAAGGTTATGTGAATAGAGGTTGATATTACAGAAAAATTAACAAGATAGAAAGAAAAGAAGTATGGAAAATTAAAAAGCAAAATTGAGAATATGAAATTAAGTTGCAAAGACTCAAGATAGAGGTAGTAAAATAATCCATAGTACATTCTTCATTTTGCACAAATTGATAGATTTTTCAACTGAATGGAGAAAGATGACAACAAATGTGAAATTTCTCAAAATAATGAAGATTTAAGAGTTCCTCTGCGGATTTCCTGAGCAAACAGAGAAAAAAGCAAAAATAAGATGAGAAAATGAAGGACAGCAAAGTTACTCAAGAATACATACTGGGATGGAATTTGCAGATATGTGACTTCAGTGAAATTTTCAAGACAGATGCATGATTTCACCCTGGTGTATGGAGTCAAGGCTGATACTATTAGTGAAAGAAGGTGGGTATGAGAAGATGAAAGCCTTTTTTGTTACCCCCCCCCCCCCCGAAAAACTATTATACCTGAATTTGACTAGATAACATAAAATCTATAAACATCTATTTGTTGGCTATTTATGCTTAGGCTATGAATAAGGCAGAAAAAAATATTACCTTCTGTCTCGTTCTTGTGATATAGTTTTACTATTTCTAGGTCTGGGCTGCCACTGAGTATCTTTACCTGGCTTTACTGACTATTCATGGAGAACAATTGGGGTGATACTTCTTTGACTTCTGTAAAGTTGCTCATTCACAGAATCACAGAATCATGGAATCATAGAATCATAAAATGCCACGCTGGAAGGAACCTCAAGGATCATCTAGTACAACCTTTCTAGGCAAGCATGACCTAGACTAGATGACCCATCATTATGTCCCAATACATTCATTACTACTAGGCTGTAGGTATGATTCAATGGTCCAAGTGATCCATGTTTATTTGACTGTGTTTACAGTACTTCAGAACAACAATCATGTTCAGCTTTTTGTGAGTTTTCAAAACATCTGTGATGCTGAAATTTGATGAACAGGAATGTCACTGTAAAAACGCCACAACACATTTGGTATGATAATGTACAAAAAAAAAGGGAATAGGGTTTTTCTACAGTGTGATTTTAATGTATCTTTCCAATGTTACTTTATGATTCAGTCTATCATTAGCCTCCTAACTTCTCTAGCTGGACAAACAAAAATCAAGGATTTAGGGTCAAATTATGGTGGCTTTGAGTGATGCATCAGATTTATGTGTTTCTTGACATAGCAATGTTTTTACCTGCCAACACCTGAAAATTAAAGCACCCACAGTGCAATTATGATTAAGAAAATATGACATTTGTCTCAGTATTTGACTTACCACATTAAAATAAGGTATTTGTTGTGTTGCATTATTTTCAATTTTTCATGTACAAAATTATATGCAATTTAACACTTGCGATTTTAGTAACTTCCCTACAGAAACTTTCAATAGCATATATAAGGCATTACTCTGAAAACCCTTCGATTACCAGTCATTAGAGTAATTTCCTGTACCTACAATAGAAAATAATGCCTGCTCATAATTTCAGTCTTTTGCTTAACATGTTGTTGATCATTAACTTTTATTGGCAACCAAGAGATTCAGCAAATAAACATAATTAATCTTGCCTATGCTCTTTACTGTGCCAAGGTTTTGAAATAGGTGATCTTTGACATTTAATTCTAAGTGGTAGAACTCCTACAAGAAAATGCTTTTTCCTTTCCCTTTATTTCATGTAACATAATGTCTATTAGAAGTAATTTGCTGATGCAGAGATACTTACTATTTAAATAATTTTCATGACTCATTACAAAAATCTTTTTCTTAAGCAGATTGATTTATTGCTTGCATGTCCTACACATCAAAATCTGGAAAATACAAGAATAATGTTTTTGAATTAAAATTAACATACCTTTAACTATAATTTCTTTCTGTATTAAAATATTTTGACATTTCATATATACTCCATTTGTCTCCTATAGAGACTGTAAATTATCTTTGCTGGAATTTCCTCTGCATAAGTCATAAACCCTAACATGGTTACATAAATTCTTAGTCATAGTCTTTAGTCACAATTCTCTTTGCTTCACTTAAAAGTATATTTTTTGCATGATAATACAAAAATAAAGAAAGACACTAAATAAAAAAATAATCAAAGATAATAATACAAGTTGTTATATCCACAGGCACCACTTGTTTTTCAATGTATTCTGAGAGTCCAAGAATATAAATTTCATTTTGTTTTTACTCTTATCATCACCAAAATAACCCAAGTGCCTGTGAGGCAAGAATTCCATCATGCAAGGGGAGAAAATAGAGGAAACAAAGACAGTACAGTAAAACAAGTTTTAATGAATTTTTGTTGTATATAAAGGTTATGAAATATTTATCTATTTAGTTCTTCTGATAATTTATGTAAGAAAAAATTGCATTTCTCCTTTCCTCCTCACTAATCAGACAATATACCTGATCATTAAATAATTCACTGAAATATTAAATTACTTAACACCTCTTTACCTTCTGCTATAGGGAGACAGGAACTCTCCTAAAAGTATAAACCTTGTGGTCATTAGAATATTTCAGCCCTATAATGTACCCAAAATCTTTAAATTCTACATGTTTGTTTTGATCCTTAGTATCTTTTAGAATATAAATCATGGCTTATTATGTTTCATAACTCAATATAGCTGAGATTAGCTCTCTTTGCAGTAAACCGGATGTTACTGCAATAAACTGCAGTAAACTGTGGTCGAGAGCAGCTGGCTGTAGCTGTTCTTTCCTTTTATGGTGATGCTTCTGACACCCTATGATGTAACTGATATTTAGATTTTATTTCAGTCCAAGGTTTTTTTTTAAATAGCTTTCTCATGGTCTTTGCACTATTTTGTTTTTCCACTCAGGATAAATACTTCACTCATTTTATTCCTACTGACATCTATTTGTTTTATGGGGATTGGAGCTGACAACTGAAGAAGACCTAGGTTTTGTATAGGCTACTGGAGGAGCAGAGAGTGCTTCTGAGTTCTTGGAGAACAACCTAACACTCAGGCAGAATTCAGCTTAAAAACATCTCTGGGTCAGGTTTACCTGACACATCTTCCTATATAAGCACTTACATAGATATAAGCTTTTCATGTAGCTAATGGACAGGATTAAGCACTTAATTTTTTGTAAGATAAATGCCTAAAATGCATAAGATACACCGTTTTGGTTATTTTTTTAAATGCCTATTTCCACCATTAATTCTGAAGGGACTTGACTTCCTCATTTGCATATTCTGTACTATAGAAGTCTATGGTTAATGAGGTATAACCTCCCTCAGTGCCTGAGTCCAAACTGATTGGGAATGTGCAATTCAAGTTTCAGCTGTTTCGAATTTGTTTATTCCAAAGCCTGTTTAAATAAGATTCTCCAGTTCCATTACCATGTTTTGTTTGGTATAGAATACACTGAGTGTGCAAGTAATATTCTATTACAGGTGCTGGGGAATCTTCAGAGGTTTATGTTCAAGAGCTGTCCTCCCATCTTAAAATATGCTAATATAAACCAGATATATTTTATGTCATAAAGACCAGCAATCTTCAAACAATATATTGCAAATAGTTCAATATCCTGTTGTCCAAAGCAATTCATTTGCTGTTGTATTGATCTACTCAAACAAGTCATTCCAACAAGTCTTTATAAATTTTGTTCTCTCCTTGGTACAATAATGTAATGCAAGAAATATTACAGCTACTGTTCACGGCATAGTCTAGAGATTAGTTCAGCTTGTGTGATAAACAGGTAATCAGTCATAAACCCCCTGAGAGACAACTGGCAAACATCTGGAAATGTCAAAGAATACCTGGTTAGACCCCAAGTCAGAATCGACCTTTACAAATGTACAGTAAAGAAAATATGATTTTGCAGTTGAGCAGGCTTATATATTTCTTCCCAGCTTTTTAACACTTTTTTGACTTTTGGAGTACACCTCAGCTTTCCAATACAATATAATCTCTTTCTTACTAAACTTGCTATAACATTTCAGTTACAGAGATACTAAAATGTCCTGTTAATTACTACTTAACTCTTTAAATTAAAAAAAAAAGAAGCCATTGCACTGTGAATTTTGCATAAATATTAAAATGAAAACATTCCCTGGATTTCAGGCACTTTAAATGAAACCTGACTTTTAATCATATAAAGTATTAAATTCTTTCTACATTGACTACGATCAGAGTCACACTTTATGCTTAAATGGTTTAAGAGTTTTCTCTTCAGTGATAATTAAAAATTAAATTTTCTAAATGTTTAAGTCAGTGGCTCAGTGTATGCTGTACACATGTGGAGAACAGCCACAGAATATTAGAATATTATTAGTGGTCAATTATGTGAATATTATTTACGTCAAGCTTCATCAATTTGCTAAGCTTTGCTTAGGGTAGTAGTACTGCTAATGTATGTTATACAACTCTGATAAAATCTGTTCATTTATAATGCCTAAAAAATACAGTAACATTAGAAAAAAGCTGCAATGTAGAAGAGCTGTTGCTTGTTGCCTTCAGTCTCATTCATGCTGAATAAGAATTACTCCAGATGTATTACAATACGTTTGGATTACTCCAAGGCATAACTGAACTCACAATGTGATGACATATTTCCACAAAGCCAGCCTATGATCCCATAAGTACTGTTTTTCTGTTGGTGAAACTGATTTGCTTTTTTTTTTTCTTTCCTTCATCTGCTCTTACATATGTCATCACCCACCTGCCTATGAATAGCATAGCTGTACTTTTGCTTCGGAGAAGTGTTACAAGCCTGGCCACTAAAATGGCTTAAACAACAACAACAAAAAAAAAAAAAAAAGAGAAATTATGATGAATCTCATTTTTGTTCAATAAGGTATTTTGTTACTGAGCTTAAAGAGGCTTCGGTTTCTTCTTTTCTGTGTTTGTATGTAGAAGAACTGAAAACCAGATGAAAGAAAAATAATTTTACATATTTATTCCACAACGGAAGAAATGCATGTATATTCACCTAATATTTAACATCAAAATTTGTATCTGACAAGTAAAAACTCAGACAGATAGTATTTTTCTTTGAATGAACTATAAAAATATAGCCATGCTATAGCATTGTGCATGGACAAGTTGCTTTCTACCTTCTATGTAAGTCATTGACAAGGATTTCACTATGTGACCAATTTTGTGAACTGTGCCATTCAGATACCTTTCCCCAATATTTTGCACTTTTTTCTTTTTGCTTTTGTCAATATTTTCTACCTCTTTTTCCCTCCAACTTTGATGTACTTTTTTTCCTTTTACAAGAATATTTAATAAAACCAGTAAATTTTCTCATCAGGGTGTCATAATCAAAGAATCATAGAATCATAGAATAGTTAGGGTTGGAAAGGGCCTTAAGAGCATCTAGTTCAAACCCCCCCAACATGGGCAGGGACACCTCACACTAAACCATGTCACCCAAGGCTCTGTCCATCCTGGCCTTGAACACTGTCAGGGGTAGAGCATTTACCACTTCTTTGGGCAGCCAGTTACAGTGTCTCACCACCCTCACAGTAAAGAATTTCCTTATATCCAATCTAAACTTCCCCTCTTTAAGTTTAACCCATTACGCCTTGTCCTATCACTACAGTACTTAATGAAGGGTCCATCCCCAGCATCCTTGTAGGCCCCATTCAGGTACTGGAAGGCTGCTATGAGGTTTCCAAGCAGCCTTCTCTTTTCCAGGCTGAACAGCCCCAACTTTCTCAGCCTGTCTTCATACCTGAGGTGCTCCAGTCTCCTGATCATCCTCGTGGCCCTCCTCTGGACTTGTTCCAACAGTTCCATGTCCTTTTTATGTTGAGGACACCAGAACTGCACACAATACTCCAAGTGAGGTCTCAGGAGAGCAGAGCAGAGAGGCAGGATCACCTCCTTCGACCTGCTGCTCACGCTCCTCTTGATGCAGCCCAGGATATGGTTGGCTTTCTGGCCTGCGAGTATGCAATGCCAGCTCATATTCAGTTTTTCATCAACCAACAGCCCCAAGTCCTTCTCCGCAGGGCTGCTCTGAATCTCTTCTCCACCCAGCCCGTAGCGAAGTCTGGGATTGCCCCAACCCAGGTGTAGGACCTTGCATTTGGCTTGGTTAAACTTCATAAGGTTGGCATCAGCCCACCTCACAAGCGTGTCAAGGTCCCTCTGGATGGCATTCCTTCCCTTCAGCTTTATCAACTAAACCACACAGTTTGGTGTCATTGGCAAACTTGCTGAGGCGCACTCAATCCCACTGTCCATGTCACCGACAAAGATATTGAACAAACCGACCCCAACACCGATCCCCGAGGGACACCACCTGTTACTGGTCTCTAGCTGGACATTGAGCCATTGACCACAACTTTTTGTGTGCAGCCGTCCAGCCAGTTCTTTATCCACCGAGTGGTCCATCTATCAAATTGTTGTCCCTCCAATTTAGAGACAAGGATGTTGTGTGGGACAGACAGTAAAGTTCCTTTTCTGAAGCAATAGCCTCAAAATCTTGTTACAGGTTGAATAAATAAACAAACATGAAGTAGTGAATAAATAGATATGGAACAAGACAAGGATGTTATTGTTTAGGGGACAAAAAACCCCAAACACCTGAATATATATTAGACCTTATTTTGCTTTAAGTCCAATATTAATAAAACCTTAATAAAAATCTAATTAGATGATGCTAAGTAAGGGTATGCATCCAAATTTTTATTGCTGAAAAAGCTAAAAATGTCTAATGATTAAAGTAATTAGCTGCAAAAGTTTGCCACTGAAGATTTTAGTGATGCTTGTCAAATGAGGCTTTGCAAGCAATAACCATTAAGTATGAAGCCCAGAAGCTAGCATACTCTGAAGCATGAGAGATTGAATCATTAAAACTAGATTTTTCCCTCCCTCACCCCCAAAAAATCCTTTGAAGTCTCCTTGGAAAAAACCTTTAAATTTGATCCTTGAGAAGTTATTTACTGCTTAAGTATCAGATGAATTGCACAAAACACAAATTACATGACCAGCAAGTTTTATTAAATATCCCTTCTCCTTTCTTTTTTTCATTCCCTTCCCTTTCCTGTTCTTTCTTAATAAGTTGTTTGGATGCAGCATTAACAAATTTGTGGATGGCTTTCCTTCTTATTTTAAAACTCATTAGATTTTTTTTTTTTTTTAATTTTTCCTAATTTGCATTTTAATTTGACAGTCATCATGATTAAAAACAGAATACAGGAACTGCACCTGTGTTCCTAGTTCTAGTGGCTTTCAACATTATTTCACAGAGAACATTCATTATAGTAATCTTTCAAAATGTGCAGAGTAAATAGATGCTTCATACAGCAAGGAGTATAATGTGTCCAGAAAGAAAAAATAAATTTTTAATTTGAAAAGTTTCTCAGCAGTTTTGTACAGTCTGACATATATATGGCTTGCTTTTATTTTTAGCACTTAGGTTAAGCCACATCCTTCCACAATGCTGAAATGCAGAGAGGAGCATAACTTTAAATACAATTTAATCAACTAATTTCCATAAGAATTGTAGTTTTCACTCCTCTCCTTTTAGTATTTACAAACTTTCTTATTTAATCCTGAGGTATCCTAATCAACATGTACTCTTTTAATCTCACTTTGCTGATAGTAGTAGTCATTTCATTTCCCCTGCAGATTGACCTTACCCACAGTAACCTACCAATGATAGCTAAATTGTTCCCACTGTCCTGTTCATAGTTCATCTCTCCACCTCTTACTTATTTTTCAGGAAAAGTAGTGCAATTGGAGCGATTGAGTTTTAATTACTCTTCATTTTTAATTCAAATCTCCAGGGCTTTGCCTTTTCTTAATATTTATAAGCAGAATTATATTTGTGCAATCATTCTTTCCTATATGTCCAAATAGTATTGGGTGGTTTTGAACCATAAACAGAAAGAAAGAAATATTTTAAATATTTTAAACTTTTCTTAGTCTTTGAAAAAAGCTTTGATCTTCAGAGTTATTTATGTTAACTATTGAAAGCTATTATTAGTTGAATCATTAATTACAATAATAACAATATGGGGAAAATAATTCCAACTAATCAGAAAAAAACCCTTTGTTTCATTGATTTCCTGTTAATGATGAGTTCTTTAATACTTGAAAGCATGTTAATCGTTCTGATTAAGCAGAGCGATTTGTTGTCAAAGCATTTTTATATCTTCATATATATCACAAGAAGCTCTGGTGCAATGTTTGTGTAGATAAGATAAAAATTCCACAGCAACATTTCCCTGCTGAAAATGGTGATTGTAGAGCTTCTAAAAGTAATTTCTTATTCACTACAAAAAAAAAAAAAAAAAAAAAAAAGGAAAAGATGACTCAAAAAGAGTAAAACCATAGTAGAGTACTCACATTGTTAAATGGAGTGGTTAATAACAGCAAAAGAAACTCTTTCCAGATGGTTTCAGATGACAAGCTCAGTGAGCATAATGTGGAAATGAAAGGACAACAATGCAGAACAGATGTTAAGAAATATCTTTTCACCTGTAGAATAGTAAATGCATAGAACTGTCAAGCAGGCAAGGATGAATTGGAAACATGAGGATCAGTCAAGGAACACTTAGACTACGTCCAAGAAACTGAAAAGTTCATAAAGGTGTTTTTATAAAGGGCCACATCTTTCTTGTCTTGCTTTCCACATTTCTTCTGGTTTTAATGCATTTCCTTCACCACACTGTTTTCAACAGTGCCAACATTTGTGATCTAAACAGGCAAATTTATTGGTGGATTGATAGACTGGTTTTAAAGAAACTGAGAAGAAAAAGTATATAGACAAAAATTTGCAACAGAAGAAGTCCTCTTATGCAGAAACTAGGAACACAGCTTTATGGAAATGATGAGTACAAAACCTGCTGTACTATGACATTTATATCTATTAAAAGATTAGAATATTTTAAGTCTAGAATTTCCCGATGAGAATGTGATAGCTACAAATGGACTTAATAACCATATATAGAGACAGAGAAAGTTTCTTCCCTCATTCTCTTTGTAAGAATGTAGCAGTTTTTCTCCTTCGATGACCATGACCAGGCAAAGAGAAGTGCAAATTCTAACTGATTATGTGGAAAACAAAAGACATGTTACCCTAAAAAAAAACAAAAGAGTCTATGTCCAGTAAAAGCTTTCTAATGAGGATGGTGCTAACCTTAGAAGTAGAGAAGCTGCAGAAATACTCCTGTGTAGCAATGAGGATGATATTCTACTGTTTTGAGGAGAGTAAAGTGCTGGCTAGGATAATGGGCTGAGGGATCGTGCTGATGCCTCATCCAACACCCTGTCACAGTCTCATGGTTTTACTAATTCACAGTGACTGACTCCACCTCAACCGTGTAACAATACATTCACTGAAAAGATTCTAATATGTTCTGGCAGGATCACATAGATTCGGCAGCACTATTTGCTGCACAACAGCCTGAAGAAATAGTATTTGTTAGTCCCATTTCTGTCTGACCTTTTTACCAGATATTTTGCTTCTGTTTAGAATTTACATTTGCACATTAGGGCAATCAGCAATGGGAACTATAAATTAAATTATTCCTTATAACAATGTTTTAAACATCGTTAATTGGGTCAATTGCTGAGCTGAGTATCTCCAGAGAGGACTCCTTCAGCACCTGAGCGGGGGGAAGCTCAGTGTCCAGGCGCCTCAACTCAGAGCGGCTAAAGCCACCAAGGGAACCTCAAGTCCTCGACAGGACTTGCCCAGGAACCTGCAGCTCAGCTGACGCAAGCAGCTGACTCACAGGTGTCCAAGCCAGAAGGAGCAGCACCAGACCTGACCGGTTAAAAACCTGCACTTTGCGCTCCCAGGAGCGTGAGCAACCAAAGGGTAGAGTGGCAGTTCACACGGGCAGGCAAGTGGGATGGTGAGCACTCACCTTATGACCAGGGCCTGGTCTGGGAGCTCTGCACTGGCTGCCCCGGCGGTGGCCAGCGTAGGCACCCAGACAGAGCTGATGAAAGGGGAGGCTGCAAGCTTGGAGTGTTGAGAATGCCTGCACTGATTACGTGAGAGGAGGGTGCAAAATGGGCAGGGCTGCACTTGGTGCTCCCTGGTGGAGGTCCTCCTGCAGCAGGGGCTGAGCTACAGGATGCGGTTAATAGGCTAAAAGATGTCAGGGTAGCTGAGAGGAAGCAGGACTGCTTGCTCCAGCCCCAAACTGTGCAGGGGCCACAAGAATTCATCATAGCCCAGCAGGACAGGAGGGTAACAACCAAGGAAGTTGGGAACTAGTAACAAAAATAAAAAAAAAAAAAAAAGAAGGAGGAAGAGAACAATTAACATAGAGGGGCTTCCTCCTTAATCTCTTGTCTCTACCCAGAACCACTTTGCTGTCCTGCAAGGGGCTAACCAGGAAATCCACACCTTGCCACATGAAAAAACAGTTGATGCACAGGCTTGATTTGGGAGGCTAGGTCTACTGGAGGCTCCTGGAGCTGGCCTACAACAAAGGGGCATAGCTGTTGTGGTAGCAGGCTTGCCAGGCTGGTCAAGAAAGCTTTAAACTAGATGTGTTGGGGGAGGGGGGAATCATTCCATCCCAATACAACCAGTCAGTTGCCTACACCTACAATGAATGCTCAGAGTGATGCAGAAATATTTCAGCCGCTCCATCCAATGAGAAAGATGGAGCTTGGCTCAGATTCCTCTACAGAAACACCAGTAGTATGGGGAACAAACAAGAGGAATTACAGATGTGTGCACATCTATGGGGGCATGATATAATTGGCATCACAGAAACATGGTGGGATGGCTCCTATGACTGGCGTGTTGGAATGGAAGGTTACAGGCTCTTTAGAAAAGAGAGGCCCAACAGACGAGGAGGGGGAGTTGCCCTTTATGTTAGGGATAGGCTGGAGAGTATGGAACTCTGTCTGGGGACAAGTGAGCATTTTATAGAGAGTTTGTGGGTCAGGGTTAAAGGGAAAACAGCCATGGGAGACATTACTGTGGGGATCTGTTACAGGCCGCCTGATCAAGGAGAACCTGTGGATGAAGCACTCTATAGGTAGAGAGGAAAAGCCTCACGCTCAGGCCCTTGTTCTCATGGGGGACTTCAACCACCCTGACGTCTGTTGGAACGATGGCACTGCCAGGCACAAGCAATCCAGGAGTTTCCTCGATTGTGTGGAAGACAACTTCCTTCTGCAAGTAATAGAGGAGCCGACAAGGAGAGGTGCCATGCTCGACCTCATGCTCACCAGCAGGGAGTGGCTGGTTGGAAATGTAACGCTATAGGGCACCCTTGGCTTCAGCGATCACGAGATGGTTGAATTTGAGATCCTCAGGACAGTGAGAAGAGCGTGCAGCAAGCTCACTGCCCTGGACTTCAAAAGAGCAGACTTTGGCCTCTTCAGGATCCTGCTTAGTAAGGTTCCATGGGATATAGCCCTGGAGGGCAGGGGGGCCCAAGTATGTTGGTGGATATTCAAGGATCACCTGCTACAAGCTCAGGACTGTTGCATCCCAACTAGAAGGAAGTGTGGCAGGAGGGCCAGGAGACCTCCTTGGGCGTATAAGGAGCTGCTGAGGAAAGTCTGAATCAAAAAAGAGGCTTATAAAAAATGGAAGCAAGGACTGGTGGCCTATGAAGAATACAGGGATGTTGTCCGGGAAGCTAGGGACCAGGTTAGGAAGGCAAAGGCCCAGTTAGAATTAAACCTAGCCAGGGAGGTTAAGGATAACAGGAAGGGATTCTGCAGGTACATAGCAAATAAAAGACAGACTAGGGACAACATATGCCTCCTGAGGAAGCTCTCGGGAGAACTGGCTGCACAGGATTTGGAGAAGGCTGAGATTCTGAATGACTTCTTTGCCTCGGTCTTCACTGGCAAAGGCTCTCACTGCACCACCCACGTCTTAGAAGGTAGACGCAGGGACTGTGAGAATGAAGACCTTGGGCCCACTGTAGGAGAGGATCTGGTTCAAGACCATCTTAAAAATCTGAATGTGCACAAGCCCATGGGACCTAATGAAATCCATCCGTGGGTCCTGAAGGAGCTGGCAAATGAAGTTGCTAAGCCACTGTCCATTATGGCAGCCAGGTGAGGTTCCCGATGACTGGAAAAAGGGAAATATTACCCCCATTTTCAAGAAGGGGAAAATGGAAGGCCCGGGGAATTACAGACCAGTCAGTCTCACCTCTGTGCCTGTCAAAATCTTGGATTACATTTTCCTGGAAGGCAAGAAGGTGCTTGGTGACAGCCAGCATGGCTACACTAAGGGGAAATCCTGCTTGACCAATTTGGTGGCCTTCTATGATGGGGCTACAGAACTGATGGACAAGGGTAGAGCAGTTGATGTCATCTACCTGGACTTGTGCAAAGCGTTTGACACTGTCCTACATGACATCCTTCTCTCTAAATTGGAGAGACATCAATTTGATGGGTGGACCACTCCGTGGATAAAGAACTGGCTGGATGGCAGCACACAAAGAGTTGTGATCAATGGCTCAATGTCCTGCTAGAGACCAGTACCGAGTGGTGTCCCTCAGGGATCGGTGTTGGGACTGGTCTTGTTTAACATCTTCATTGCTGACATGGACAGTGGGATTGAGTGCGCCTCAGCAAGTTTGCTGATGACACCAAGCTGTGTGGTTCAGTTGATAAGCTGGAGGGAAGGAATGCCATCCAGAGGGACCTTGACACGCTTGTGAGGTGGGCTGATGCCAACCTTATGAAGTTCAACCATGACAAGTTCAAGTTCCTACACCTGGGTGGGAACAATCCCAGGCACAGCTACAGATTGGGAAAGAAGAGATTCAGAGCAGCCCTGCGGAGAAGGACTTGGGGGTGTTGGTTGATGAAAAACTGAATATGAGCTGGCATTGCATACTTGCAGGCCAGAAAGCCAACCATATCCTGGGCTGCATCAAAAGCAGCGTGACCAGCAGGTCGAAGGAGGTGATCCTGCCCCTCTACTCTGCTCTTGTGAGACCTCACTTGGAGTATTGTGTGCAGTTCTGGTGTCCTCAACATAAAAAGGACATGGAACTGCTGGAACAAGTCCAGAGGAGGGCCACGAGAATGATCAGGGGACTGGAGCACCTCCCGTACGAAGATGGGCTGAGGAAGTTGGGGCTGTTCAACCTGGAGGAGACCTCATAACATCCTTCCAGTACCTGAAGGAGGCCTATAGGGATGCTGGGGAGGGACTCTTCATCAAGGACTGTAGTGACACGACAAGGGGTAACGGGTTAAAACTTCAACAGGGGAAGTTTAGATTGGATATAAGGAGGAAATTCTCCCCTGTTAGGGTGCTGAGGCACTGGAATAGGTTGCCCAGGGAAGTTATGAATGCTCCATCCCTGGTGGTGTTCAAGGCCAGGTTGGACGAAGCCTTGTGTGGGATGGTTTAGTGTGAGGTGTCCCTGCCCATGTTGGGGGGGTTGGAACTAGATGATCTTGAGGTCCTTTCCAACCCTAACTATTCTATGATTCTATGATTAAATCTCAATAAAGAAGGACATACATGAACCCTGAAGAAAAATGTCTAGTGTACTGAGTACTGATTCTTGCAAAAGCTAGAGGAATTGTTTCTTTCCCTGATGATAAATTTCAGGTAGAAGAATTGTAGATCCTGTGGCACTTAGCAAGCCTTAAAATGTCTTATATTGAAGTAAAAATTACAGAAAACCAACCATTCATATATCCTTCATTAATATATAGGGATGGAAAAAGCAGAGTAGAAAGATGCTTGGCATTAGAATGGCATTCAAGGGTTAAAGTCTCCTCATCTTCTGTGAATCTGTGGTTGAGATATGTATTTAATCATCAAGTTTTTGTTAATGCAAAATTTTATTTCTTTTGCCTTATAAATCATGGTGCATTGCTGCTCCATGCTTGAAGACCTCAATTTCTGTGGACATTTGTGTAGTTTGTAATGGTAAAGAAATCATACAGTTTTTATACGTTTTTGCTGCAAATAGTAGAACTGAATAACACCATGGATGATTTAGAGATTAAATTATGCAAAATATCTCTTTATTACATCTGACCCTCTACTCTGCTCTCCTGAGACCTCACTTGGAGTATTGTGTACAGTTCTGGTGTCCTCAACATAAAAAGGACATGGTACTGTTAGAACAAGTCCAGAGGAGGGCCACGAGGATGATCAGGGGACTGGAGCACCTCCCGTATGAAGATAGGCTGAGGAAGTTGGGGCTGTTCAGCCTGGAGAAGAGAAGGCTGCGTGGGGACCTCATAGCAGCCTTCCAGTACCTGAAGGGGGCCTACAGGGATGCTGGGGAGGGACTCTTCGTCAGGGACTGTAGTGATAGGACAAGGGGTAACGGGTTAAAACTTAAAGAGGGGAAGTTTAGATTGGATATAAGGGGGAAATTCTTTCCTGCTTGGGCGGTGAGACACTGGAATGGGTTGTCCAGGGAGGTTGTGAGTGCTCCATCCCTGGTGGTGTTCAAGGCCAGGTTGGATGAAGCCTTGTGTGGGATGGTTTAGTGTGAGGTGTCCCTGCCCATGTTAGGGGGGTTGGAACTAGATGATCTTGAGGTCCTTTCCAACCCTAACTATTCTATGATTCTATGATTCTATGAAAGCCAGATAGATTTAGATGGCTATTTTTTGATGACAGAATGCAGCAGTAGTTAGTGACCCTCAAGCTATTATAGAGTTAGCTGATATGTCTGCTTTGTACAGTGTAACCTTAGTGAACTCTGAAAGTATTAGTTGCATTGGAAAGTAATTCAGCCTTTCTAGCTCTACTGCCACACTAATGTGTATAGTCCAAAATCCATCCATTGTGCCCTACCTTGGGAATTGTGCCTTGTGTTCTTTCACACAGGACAGGCAATGCTTGGAAGGATGGTTTTTTTGCAATTCATTATATGTCAAAAATGCATAGGACAAACTAAAATTTGCTAACGGCTCCTCAAGACTGAAGACTTTCCTTCCAGTTATGATGGTTAGACAAGCATCTTATGTTTGTATTGAAGAGGAAACACTGCATATCCAAGTATGTCAGTGAAAGAAAAAAAAGTGAAAAAATTAATTTTAACATCTCACGTAAAAATTAGAAAACATTGTTTTGTTGACGATGCTTATTAGGTATGTGGCAACCACCAGTGCTTTCACTCATGTTTTATTTGCAGGTAAATTATATCACTGAGAGTCAGAACTAGAGGGTTGTTAAGCATCACTGCCAAAAAAAGAAACCCTGTCTGCCAGAACTTAAATTTTTTGTCTCAGTATATCTACAGTCATACTTACCTCGTAAAATTCCCTACATACTCTAATCCAAGAGCACTGCGGGAATCTTATGCCCTGGCTTCTTTCCCAGTTGTTGCTGCATATCCGCTCAGGGAAAGTAGTTTCTGCAAGGAAAAGAGTGTTGCAGTGAGCTCTGTTATGTAAAAGATTTGTAGAGGCTTTTCCAAAACTATCCCAGGCCAAATACTGTCTTCCTTTCCCTCAGCTGGAGTTGCAGTTCTGCTGGTGTGTCAGGGATATGCATGTAGCAGTCTGTGTTACTGGCAGCTCTTCCCTTGGGGCTAAGGAAGTCCATGCCCACCAGAATGTTATAATACCCATTACAATGTTCTAAGTTATCCTGAGTCATATTTCCCTCTTGCACTAAGCATGGGTTATACATGCAGTCCATGCAGACTATCAGTGTGTGCACCTATCACATACCCTTTTCCAACACATTGGGAAAGGAAGTGTAATGAATCTGCCTATCTTCCCGTAGAAAACCTCACCTGTGGAAAAGTATCAGTCACCTCTGTTTCCCATAATACTTACTACTCATATGCATATAGGAGAAGTATACAGGCAATCACTAGCTTATCACTTGTTAAAAAGTGAGAGAGAGTTTGTTCCCTTCCTACTACTATCTAGAAGCTACTCTTGATTCAGATAAAATCTGTATCTCTAAAATTAAAACTGTATGAACAAGAGACTTGAGATGTTTTTCTGTAAAACATTGCAAATGCTTTTGTTGCAAACAGTAACTCAATGATCTCGGCAGATGTCATTCAAGACATATTTTAAGACTAAGATGGGTTTTGAGAAAATCCTGTTTGGATTCTCAATAGATATACTAGATTGATCATAAAATAGCCCAGGCTGGAAGAGACTTCAGAAGATTATGTGGTCCTACTTTTCATAGGAAAGGGAGCCTAGATGAGATGATCTAGCACCCCTCCACCTGTATCTTGAAAACCTCCAGTGATGGGGACTCAATCATGACCCTGAGGAATATCGTTTCAGTGGATTGTTGTTCGCATTGTAAAAAGATTTCCTTCTTATATCAAGATGAAACCTCTCCTGGTGAACTCAGTGTCCCTTGTATTCTCCGTGTGGCTTCTTTAGAAAAGAGTGATTCCATCCTCTTTGTAGATGCCTTCTAAGTACTGGAATACTGTGATTAGGTTGTCCCTTGAGCCTTCTCTTCTTGAGTGAGAAAAGACCTAGCTTTTTCATTCTACCTTCATAGGGCAGGTTCTCCATCCCTTTGATCAACCTTGTGGCCCTCCTTTGGAGTCTGTCAGTGTTTTATTTAATTGTGGAGACCAGAACTGGACACAGTAATCTAAATGCAGTCTGACAAATGCTGAGGAGAGTGGGATGATCATGTCTCTATCTGTGCTAGTAATACTCCTGCAGATGCAGCCCAGGATCCAATTTGCCGCTGCTGCCGCTGCGGCATACTGCTGGCTCATGCTCAGCTTGCTCTCCACCAGGACCCTCAGGACCCTTTCAGCAAGGCTGTTCCCCAGATATAGAGATCATAATACAAAAGGTGATTTATTGAAACCTGAGGAATAGTTGAATGAAGCTGGACTAAGAAGTCATAAACATAGTAGGTGACCTTAAAATTTGGTGATTTCTGGTCTTGGAACAATTGCATTAAATGTGGTCCCACAGAAGAATATTAATCCAAAAATCAATAAAACTAAAATTCTCAGGCAGAGCTCTCCAAAACTCTTAAGAGGTTCTTAATTATTTTTAAAAGTTTGATTTAAATTCAAACCAAAGTAAGAATGTTAAAAAAAAATCCTATAAACCTTATTTTTAAAATAAAAGGAAGAGTCTAATCAAATAACTTAGAATAACTTTCCAGGGTCCAAATGGTCAGTTAGAGCAAGCACAGTTTTGAGTAGGTGCACATCTTATGGATAAAATACTAGAAGGTGATATATGCAAGTGCTGGAGATAGATACACTTAATTTCAAGACACTTAGATTACAGCACTCAGAATGAACACATCATTTCACTGAACATCCCTTTGTATTTATGGGTTGAGACTTTATCAAAGTGAGTAACGCACCAAGCTATATGATGTTCATCTCTTGCCTCCAGTTCCTGTTGGAGGAACTAACACTTGGAAGATCTAATTGCTGGAAAAAGCAGCAGGAGTGATTGCATTCTGATTATGCGAGCAAAAATAGGGCTATGGTGACTTATAACTGATATACATTTTAAGAATATTTGATGCCTCTACAGTTCAAACACTTTAATCAAAATCAGAAAAGAAAGATGTTAAACTTCTTAGAGCTTCTGATTCATACTTCATACTTATGAGTTTGTCTAAATTACAGTTATTTTCTTTGAATTTCCTCATCCTTGGCATCAGGTACTGTCACCAGTGAAGAATAATCCTACATCAGGTGTCTTACCAGATATGGGAAATTGATTTTATCTTTGAAGTATATCTTTCCCTTTCATCAATATTGCTCTCCAAAAGACTTCAAAAAAATGTGCAGACTCTTTTATAGACATTTTCCTTATGTATGAAAAAATAAACATACATTTTTCTGTATAAAATCAAGTTCATAGCAGCTTGAGGAGGAGTGACAGCAATGTGTGTTTCAGAGTTGCAAAGCTCGCTGTGCGCTGATGATGATCAGCAGGAACATTTTGGCCTGGCTCTTCTGCTCTTTCAGCAGAGTCTAAACGTTCCTGCTCTACTTACTCTGCTGCTGCACAGCAGAGAAAGGGCACAGAGATTTTGGATTCAATAGGGCTTTGAGGTAGGAACGTGAGGAGCGACAGCAATATATGTGTCACAGTTGCAAAGCTGACTGCGTGCTGAAGATGCCCAGCCAGAGCTTTCACTCCTGGCTCTTCGGCTGTGGGAGCAGAGGCCAAGAGCTCGTGTTCACCTGTCACTGCTGCTGTTCAAAGGAGAGAGGGCGCGAGAGACTATGGAATCAAACGGCCTATTAGGAGATGAAGGGAGGAGTGACAGCAATGTGTGTTTCAGAGTTGCAAAGCTCGCTGTGCGCTGACGATGATCAGCAGGAACATTTTGGCCTGGCTCTTCTGCTCTTTCAGCAGAGTCTGAACGTTCCTGCTCTACTCACTCTGCTGCTGCTCAGAGAGAGCGGGCACTGGAAAGGTTGCATTCAAATGGACTTTTAGGAGATAAAGTGACCAGTGACAGTAATGTGTGTGTCACAGTTGCAAAGCTCACTGTGTGCTGCAGATGATCAGCAGGAACTTTGTGCATGTCTCTTCTGCTGTTTCAGCAGAGACCAAACGTAACTGCTATATTCTGCTGCTGCTGACAAAGAGCAAGCACAGGAGTTGTAGGATTCAATTGGACTTTCAGGTAGGAAAGTGAGGGGTGACAGCAATGTGTGTGACACAGTTTCAAAGCTCACTGTGCGCTGAAGATGCCCAGCCGGAGTTTCCCTGCTGGCCCATCGGCTGTGGGATTAGAGGTCAAGCGCTTCGTGCTCCCCTGTCACAACTGCTCTTGAAAGGAGAGAGGGCACCAGAAATGTTGGATTGAAATACACTTTTAGGAGATAAAGTGAGGAGTGACAGCAATGTTTGTGTCACAGTTGCAAAGCTCACTGTGTGCTATAGATGACCAGCAGGAGGTTTTTCGCAAGGCTCTTCTGCTGTTTTAGCACAGTCTAAACATTGCTGCTCTACTCTCTCTGTTGCTGCTCAGCAGAGAGCTGGCACAGAGATGTTGGATTCAACTGGTCTTTCAGGCAGGAAAGGGAGGAGTGGCAGCAATGTGTGTTGCAGAGTTGCAAAGCTCGCTGTGCGCTGACGATGATCAGCAGGAACATTTTGGCCTGGCTCTTCTGCTCTTTCAGCAGAGTCTAAACGTTCCTGCTCTACTCACTCTGCTGCTGCTCAGAGAGAGCGGGCACTGGAAAGGTTGCATTCAAATGGACTTTTAGGAGATAAAGTCTCAACTCTCAGAAATGTTGTGAATAATGACTTTTTATTCTTTCAGTTGTTATACTGCAAGGAAGTATAATTTGGGGATTGCTTAGCCATCACCTCCAATTTCTGTCAAGTAGATCACTAAACAAACAGGATGATCAATTTAAGCTGTTAAAAATTCAAGTTAATTGAAATATTGTTACTATGTCTTATTTTTCAAATAATTTGTCTGTCAGAAAGCCTTTACAAATTTTAAACAGCTGATTTTAGTATTTCAGTGTGGAAACTTACACCATCTGATTTCTAATATTTTTATACTGCTGTATCTGTAAACAATTCCATCAAAACGGGTTAAACTGAAGTAAGCCAAAGAACACTGCACAGTGTTTTACTCATTTCAGGGAACTTAATCTATAAGATTATGAGGACAAAAATAAAGACAAATATGTCATTCAGCCTTATCTAATGAGACTTAATTAAAAACAATTTTCTGCTCCTTTTCATGAGATGAGAAATAGTAAGGTTAATCATTGAATAGTTAGGGTTGGAAAGGTCCTTAAGATCATCTAGTTCAAACCCCCTGACATGGGCAGGGACACCTCACACTAAACCATGTCACCCAAGGCTCTGACCAACATGGCCTTGAACGCTGCCAGGAGTGGAGCACTCACAACCTCCCTGGGCAACCCATTCCAGTGCCTCACCACCCTAGCAGGAAAGAATTTCCTCCTTATATCCAATCTAAATTTCCCCTGTTTAAGTTTTAACCCATTACCCCTTGTCCTATCACTACAGTCCCTAGTGAAGAGTCCCTCCCCAGCATCCTTATAGCCCCCCTTCAGATACTGGAAGGCTGCTATGAGGTCTCCACGCAGCCTTCTTGTCTCCAGGCTGAACAGCCCCAACTTTCTCAGCCTATCTTCATACGGGAGGTGCTCCAGTCCCCTGATCATCCTCGTGGCCCTCCTCTGGACTTGTTCTAACAGTACCATGTCCTTTTTATGTTGAGGACACCAGAACTGTACACAATATTCCAAGTGAGGTCTCACGAGAGTAGAGTAGAGGGGCAGGATCACCTCCTTCGACTTGCTGGTCACTGTCCTTTTGATGCAGCCCATCATCTTAAATTACAGCCTGAGCATTCTGATTTTTCTTTTTCTGAATCATGATTCTTTATAAGTGGAATGTGCTCTTTCCTTCCTGGCATATACATTGCTGTAGAGGAAAATCTAACCTCCATAGTCCTACTCTTCTTCAGTATTTTCTGATTTCATAAGATAAAAGCTGTTAATATTTTCAGAAAATTGGGGGTTTTACTGGCTGCATTCTGACCTATTTAGACTTCTGAGTATCTCATGAAATTATGGCTTACCATTCCTTGCAATCGATGTTTTCTACTGCTAACCTGCAGATATTAAAGGGGGGGGTGGTGGTGGGGGGGGGGGGGTGTTAAATGTATTTGATAATGTATTGTAGAGTCCTAGATAGTAATATCCAAATTTTATTACGAAAACACAGAAGGAGCCCAGAGTGTGCCTAAGTGGTGGATCACTGATTTTCCATAATTAGAATTAAGAATTAATTCATTCACTGTTTCCACACAAATCCAGTTCACACCAGACATATCTGTCTCAGAGGAAGGTAGTCCTAAACAGTGTTAATGGCAACTGCACATACCACTTAGACTCAGCATTACTCAGCAATAGTTTTACTGCTTGAGGCTATGATTACAGTAGCAAACTGAACATAGACAAGACTCAGGACTAAGCACTGGTGAGTCCATTGCCTGTTAGTGTGACTACTGGTGCTGGGACAGTAATCATTCCTGCAATCCAGAGCTGCGGTAGGCCTACATAACACCTTGGCACACTTCAGGGGATAAAATCGGGTAGAGAAGTATTGATGAAACCACTTGTAAATAATGGAAGTTTTAGTTAGCAAAGCCTTAAGATAGAATAGTATAGGGGCAGCATCTTTGTTAAAGAAATAAAATTAAAAAAAAAAGGAAAGACCCCAAAAGGATTTGCTTCAGGCCAGCACGGTACAGTCTCTTTATATGAAGTTTAAGATCTATTTTATTTCAGGACACGTAATTTATGTAGAAAAACATAATCTGAAAAGTCTTATGCTACTGGGCTCCTTGAACAGATAAAGAAAGAAGTTATTTTATCAATCTCATCTCTTGACCTAGCCACCCCTCTTTCTGATGAGCATACAGAAAGATATCACTTTCAGAACAAAACAACAGCTGAGTTTACCATCACTCATGATGGTAACTATGGAGGCCTCATTTTGCAGACCTGTGCTCTGTTGGAATCAATTCATTTTTCGTGTGATGACACTGTTATCCTAGACACAGCAGAAGGACCCTTATTTGGAAAAAAAAATAAATACTACAAATACCTTAAAAGATTGTTATCTTTTGACTCTAGACTATTTGTTTGGTTTTTTTTAAAGGAATATTCATTTTTAAGGACAAATTCTACAAACTCACCTGCTTTTTAGGGAGTTAAGTATGCTTCATTTCCAAAATCCTGATTACCGTATTCCATGATCTGATAATTAAGTTCATTTAAGAAACTAAATGCAATTTTTGAGTCCCATCAGTTTAAATTGCTTCTACTTTAAAAGCAAAATTAAAATATTCTTAGACTATTATGGTATCTGAATTTTTCCTCTGAATGAATATATACCAAAGTCAACAAAACCCCCTCATTATTTATTTTCAGCTCCAATTCTTTTTCAGCCTTCACTAGTTGGAAATATGAACAAATTGCTAAATGCAAAATTGAGTAGTGTTCCTCAGTATTTCTACTAAATAAATTCATGAAAGAGAGTAAGTTACTTTCTTAGACAATCTACTTCAGGTATATGGCAAATTCTTATTTCTCCAGAGTGTTGGTTAAAATACTCTGGGTTGGTTCAGCTGAGAGCTGCAATTAGGATACAAAGAGTTATTCAGCTTTTGCTTGTGACCTTTAAGTGTGCACTCATTCATGGAATTCTATGTCCTGAAACAGCAGGGAATTGGTGGTAACAATAGCTTATGTCACTAAATGCTTTCTATTACAAGATATGCACTGAGGTTTTGAAAAGTTCATAGCAGATAAAGTAGAGTAATTCTGAGGCAAAGGAACTTTTTTGTAGCAGCTCTTATACCATGTTTTTTGTGTTCTCAAGGCACGTATTCAAATGCTGTGATCTAATATCTGGTTGGGTAGAAGTGTATTCTTTCTTTGGCAATAGAAAGTATTTAACTGCTGCTATATGTTCACAAACAATGAGATGCAAGCAGTTGTTTTTTTTTTTTTTCCCCTGATGTAATATCTTATTTACATTTCCATACCTCTCACTGAAATAAAACAGGTTTTCAGAAAATACTTTGTTAACAAAGTGCTTGGTCTTTACTGTACCTATAAGTATCGGGCTTGGAAAACATGAAAAACTTGCAAATGGAATTTTGAGTCACCATTAGAAGTTAGCTATTTGTTTAAAGCTATTTACAGACTAATATTAATGATGCATTTGTATATCATTGTGTTTGTCAAAGACAACCACAGAGCTATTATTTCTTTCTGATAAAGCTGGTGTACTCAGATTACCCTGGGCTTTGTCCTAACTCTACCACAGATTTCTCATCTGACATGGGTTAGTAACACTTGGCAGTTAGATGAAGTAACATTTCTTCACCTTAGGCCTATTACAAAAATAATTTATCCATGTTTTTTCTCATCTTCTCTATTCAGATTGAACATTTTTTTTGCAAAAGGGATTCTCTCTTTTCCTGTTTAAGTGCAATGTTGGGCAAAATGAAGCTCTAACTTTTAAAGGGAGGTTTAAGATAGAACCATTATAAAAACTTTAATTTCTCAACCAGAAAACAGATTACTTTTTGTTATATGTGAATCTATGATGAACTTTTCCTTCCTAATTTAACACAAGTTATCAACTCTTTTTTTCCAGCGATTTTTTTAATAATTTATATCAGGATAAAGATATACATGTGATTTTATAATTAACTTCTAAATTGCCATTATGAGTACTATTAGTAATAAATTTTAGCCTATTCATAACTTAAAAATGGAAAAGAACAGAAATATTTTTTTATGGTTTTGATTTGGAGCAAATATGATTGAAATTAAAGCACAGATTTCCAAAGCTCAAGAAGTGAGATGATGCTTCACAGTCTTAGAATAAGGACTCCATAGAAAAACATTTCATCACTCTCAGTGCCAGTGAGGAGACTAGAGAGACATTAATGCTCAAAAAAGGAACTGATACAGTTTTGTTTATTACTAAATATGTATCTTATAGCTCAGATTTCAGTTAGAACTCAGTTATGCCCAACTATAAGTCAGTTAAAATTTTGTTTTAAATTCCAAACAAAAATAAATCCACATAAACTCTAAATATTTTTTAAATCCTGAGTTCAAAGAGAGAAGAAACCACCTGGAATCACTGTTCGATTCATATAAGTAACTCACATAATGCTGTTCTAAGTATTATTCGTCTCAAATGTGTCCATTACTCTTCAGTGTGTGATAGTTGAACGTTCATTTTAATTGGGCTTTGAGACAGGAAAGATATCTTTGCTAATCTGTGCTAATTTTGTATTACAAATAGCACTCTTTAAAGTCTTAATTGATGTCAAGAATATAGATGCAATATTATAGTATGACTAATTTTTCTAATACTTGCAAACAATCTTTTCTTAGTCCTCTAAGGGGACATTATAAAATTCAATTTTTAATAAATATTAGTTTGATTACTGTTTACCTTGAGAAATAATGTTTGTAAATTACTAACTGCCCAACTGAAGCCTTCAGATTACAAAGTATCCTTTTTTATAGCTTCCACTGCAGTATGTTCATTACATTCAGTTTTATTATTAGAATTATTTTGAAGGTTAATAATCTCCTTTTGAATAGCTAGCTTAACATGATAAACTATTGGGAGATCTCAGCTTCAGGTTCAACATGCTGAGATTCTAGAACCATACTTCTTTATGTTCTTTGGACTGCTGCACCATTTGGATTTGCTAAATAATCATGACTAAAAATGTTATCAGATTTTAGAAAAGAGAAGCCTTCTGTAGGAAAACCAATTAGCCCTGACTAGGACTTAACCAGAAGAGCCGTCAAAGTCTATGATAGATAAGAGCAGGGGAGGATCTGCTTTTAGAATGAATGTGCAGCCTATAGGCTTGCTTATTTTACAGGTCCACCAGCTCTTTATATGAAATAACTGGGATAAATCTTCCTGAATGCCAGAAAGTCCTGGTGCCTGGCCATCTTTGGCTAAACATCAAGGGAAGGTGCCACTGCAGTGGCTGAGGGGAATGCCTCCATCCCTGCCCTTCTCCAGGCTGTGTGTGTGTCTGTGTGTATATGTGCACAGAGGGGAGACTGGCCGTTCCCCGCAGTGCTAGCAGAACCCACAATGGGAAGCAGCAAAGGGGCAGGGAGGGTATTCCTGGTGTCTCCTTCTCATGTCCAAGCATTAATCCATTCTTATTGAGGCTTGAGTCAACAATAATTTTAAACCCATAGCTACTTCAGAACCTGTTTCATCTCTTCAGACTCAACATCCCCTGGAGCATTGACAGTAGAACCTTTGCTGTGGGGTCAATAAGACGGGGCTATATTTGGGATTCTTCTCCTATTAATTTTTCAGCTGTTAAGTTTCTGGGGACAATCACACCACTTTGCCTGCAGTTGTTTCTTCCTTTCCTTGTGCAGTGATGATATTTTCAATTTGAGGTTGAGGCTTTTACTGTGTTATTAGCAACAAATGGGTGAACTTCATACTGCTTTAGCAGCTTGCTTAAAAGCTGGTTTATATTCTTCTTTTCTGCAGTCATTGGGTAATTTCTTAGGCATGTGGCCCCTATTAAAAATGGGTTTAAAAGCCTCTCCATCTTGAGAATATATTTTGCCTTTCAGACCAAAGGCCCAGGTATAGTCTGCCTGCCATTGTGCACCCACCTGTACCACAACCACCTTGTGTCTTCTAAAGAGTTTTTTGACACCTTGTATAAGCTGTAAATTTACTGGTTTGTCAACCAGGTTACCAATAGCCTTGTGTTCAGACCAGCAATCCTTGTCTTTCTGTCTTCAAAGAGAGGATTTATACTCTGGAAGCTTCCCAGCTCCCCAGAAGCATATTAAAATATACACGTGTTTACATATAAGTTTAGGTAGTTACATCCCAACTCTACATTTGGTCAACAGCATCACAAATGTCATTAAATGCCTCTGTGTTGGCAAATTAATCCTGCCCCTAGCTCGTATCTATACACATACTTTTAGTTACCAAAGACTGGCGTTTAATTCTTACAAGTGGTACAAAATGGACCTTACTCACACAGGGTACTTTACACAGAGATTTAAATGCTGAGTGAGAAATACACACATTGAAGTCCCAAGAATTATCAAGTGTCTTCTTTTGTACAGCATCTCTACAATGTCTTTTATTTGCCCAAGCAACCCTCTCTTTCTGTAAAATATAATTTTTCAGTCTCCCAGATTGTTACAGTTGGAGATTTCAGCATGTTGGGCTTTTAGTTTCTTTGCTTGCTTTGAACCCTGCAGTACTGGCTTATATAAGGTGTAGTTCACAGCTGGAGCTATCTGTTCTTGGCCGCAACATGGAAACTGCCGCTGTTGCACTAAATAACCAGAGAAAGGCTATTAGGACATGTCTACAAGGCTATGAAAAAATGGGCCAGGGAATGAAGCGGAACACTAAATCACGGACTGTCCACACTGCACAGTTTTTAGTTCATATGCTGACAAGGTTTTGGATTGAGCTACTTAATGCATTTTTCTTTTAATTTATTTATTATTTTTTTTTAATTTTGGTAGTGAGATAGGTATGCAAACTGACCTATGCCATCTTCCTACGATTAGCCCTAGTAGAGATGCATCTTTTATTGGTATCACTAAACAGGAAAAAATTCCTAACGTGCTTTATTTCTGAGAACCATGGGTCATCAGTTTCAACATATAGGTCACTGCAAAAATATATAGGTACATTGTAATCAGTCAGTTAACCACACTTGAAGTATTCCCATGGAGATGTTTTGAAAACAAATACACAACAGAAGATAGCGAGGTACAGAATCACAGAATCACAGAATCCCAAGGGTTGGAAGGGACCTAAAAAGATCATCTAGTCCAACCCCCCCGCAAGAGCAGGGTAACCTACAGTACATCACACAGGAACTTGTCCAGGCGGGCCTTGAATATCTCCAGTGTAGGAGACTCCACAACCCCCCTGGGCAACCTGTTCCAGTGCTCTGTCACTCTTACAGTAAAGAAGTTCTTCCTGATGTTAACGTGGAACTTCCTATGTTCCAGTTTACACCCATTGCCCCTTGTCCTATCACTGGATATCACTGAAAAAAGCCTAGCTCCATCATCCTGACACCTACCCTTTACATATTTGTAAACATTGATGAGGTCACCCCTCAGTCTCCTCTTCTCCAAGCTAAAGAGACCCAGCTCCCTCAGCCTCTCCTCATAAGGGAGATGTTCCACTCCCTTAATCATCTTTGTGGCTCTGCGCTGGACTCCTTCAAGCAATTCCCTGTCCTTGAACAGAGGGGCCCAGAACTGGACGCAATATTCCAGATGCGGCCTCACCAAGGCTGAGTAGAGGGGGAGGAGAACCTCTCTTGACCTACTAACCACTCCCTTTCTAATGCATCCTAAGATGCCATTTGCCTTCTTGGCCACAAGAGCACATTGCTGGCTCATGGTCCTTAGTGTTGAAACACTGGGGATCTAACAGCTACATGTCAGACTTTAAAAGTGTGGATGGAATTTATGAAAACCACATTTCAAGTGGATAACCCTTGAAAAGAAGACAATAACTGCAAGTCATCTAACAACCTTAAAGATAATGTGGTTTAAGGAAAAGGATGATTATTTTTGTTTACCAAGACAACACATTTTGTTTATGAAAACCAATTTAAAATGAAAAAGAAAATTATTGTATTTCAAATTACCACAGATCATTATGAATTTAGTACACATTTGGACTTGTAAACTGCAGTTGTACTCACTTCTGATTAATAACTTGCTAAATAGTATTAAAAATTAAACAGCTGTTTTCCTTTGCAAGACGAATATATTGTTGCTAAATTTATAGAGGGAAAAGATGTGAGTCCAAAAGACTTAAGTTATAAAGCAGTTTTTAATATCTCCAACGACCTTCAGTTAGCATATTTAGGAGCTTAAGTCTCATTAACACTTAAATCATAAAGCTTTAAAATGCAAAACATGAAGAAATTAATTAGCTAAAATGATGAAAGGAAAGTTATTACTAATGCTAGTAATACTACTACTAATAATAAATAATGACAATGTTTAGGAGCAGGTAAATGCATGAGAATGAGAAAAAAACCACCATGCCGTGATTTTATATAAACAAATAAAATGAGGCTGCAGTAAAATTCAAGCATCAGAAGTAAACACATTCTAATCAAGATGTAAAATTTCAGAAGCTTAGGGGTTTTGTCTATCATCAAAAGGTTCCTTTTACATTTTGCACATAGGATGCATATCACATTCAATTATTTTTGTGTTCTTCAGTGTACACAATGATAATTTGATATGAAAACTGAAGCCCAATTTATGCTCACAGAAACTAAATGTCACTCATTATGATCCAGCAGCCACCCGTTATGGCTTCATAGAGAAAATAATTACACTAATACAGAATGGCCCAGGTTGCCCAGAGGACATTAGTCTATCAAAATGAGTAAGCCCCTCCTTCAGGTTAAGCATGAATCACACACTTAGGCCTTTGAAAATGCATGTCTACATTCTTAATATAACGCTTAAGTGCTTTATATTCTACTGGTAATTACGTTTCCAGTTTTATTTTTTGTCTTTCATTTGTCAGTTACATCAGGCTTGATTCATCTGCTGAGATGCACAGCAGACATAAAGATGCCGTTGTAAACAATGCTGGAAGGACTTTGAAAAACCCACACTACCCCTGGATGAGGACTGGAGGCCAGATGAGGTACTAGAGGAAACCTCAGAGGGCACTAGATCACTATGTGCGGGGAACACAGACAACCTCCACACTTACTGTCATTCACATTTGAACACGGAAAATTTGCAGCCAGCCTTCAGGCAGGAATTTTCCCTTAGCTGCAAACAGGCCACAGTGGTGCATGCTGATTCCTCTAATCACACCTCCTGTTGCAGGGAACTCCTATGCGATGTCACTGAAATAGAGCATAAAGCTCTTCTTACTCTGCTGAATTTAATGGATTGTGTCCACAGGACTTTTTTGACCATAGGTCAAAAGATCCCCCTCACAGAAAAGCTGAGTGAATCCTTACTAAAAAGGGATGAATCTTGGTAGCTACCATATAAATGCTACTCATCTGTTCTTAGTCATCTAGTTGCCTTCCATAGTTAATGGGGACACAGAGATTACTCCAAAAGGTAAATAATCCTACAGATGAAATTAAGCAACTATTTTAAAATAGGTCAAACAATCTTATGCATGTGCCTATCTCCTATTGTTGCATTTTAACCTGACGAAAGTTAATTTATTACATGCTATTATGCTGACTTTTACTTACATCAGGGACAAAAGCATTATCTTTAGAATTAAATGGGTCTTAATTGCTGTAGAAATGTGAAAGTATCTTTTCTGTCACTGTGCTTGAGTACCTATACATCTATAGGTTTGACATTTTTTTGCTAATTGTAATTAATGCTTTATTCGATGATTAAATTCCAATCCCACCCTTTTCATTCCCTAGAAGAGGGTATCAGTGGGTGATTGTTAGTATCTTAACATCAAAATATTAACTTTCAGGCTTTATTAATTCATTCAACTTCCACACCTACAAGGTAGTGATGATTTAACTCAGTACTGGATTTTAGAATCTTTGTAACAAGCTAAACCAAAGTCCCATTTTTATGAGATTTTTTAAATCTTTGACATAGTATAGTTGCTGCATTACCCAGTATCTCCCACATCATTCTGGTAAACTATTTTGTTTTCAGGGTAAAGAAAAAAAAACTTTCAGACAGTTGCACTCACCAACTGAACTTTGCATATGGGAGGAGGATGAAACACCAATTTTAGATACCACTGACACTTAAGAAGCACGGAAGCAGCCGGAGGATACACTCCTGATAGTGATAAAAAGAATCCAGTATGTTTTGACAAGCACAGTGGCCTCTGTGCATAGCCTGAACTCTTTGCTAAGACTTTGTAAGGAACAGATTCTTGAACCTTAATGTTAAACATGTTGAATTTTAATAAGCTGCTAACCCTCTATGTACTCAATATATGTATATGCAAGTATGTAATTTCATTAGTTTAAAATGCACAGCTGTGCGGTCCATGTTCCCACAAAAGACCTCAGATACTTTACGGACCATGTTAATTATGAATCACTGAGATATGTCAGAAAGTATGCAAAATAAAATAGAGTAGGTTTATGACAGCAATCAGCAGGCCCATCACACAACACATAGATGTCATGGGTCAAGGATATTTCTATGAATCCTTTCAAATTACTGTTTGCCATAAGAATAAGATTTTTGAGTGCTTGGTACTGCCACAGACGTACTAAAATGAAGCAACTGCTGAGCCCAGATAACAACCAGGCTATTTTCAAGGACAGGAAAAGAAACAAGCAGTGAAAACCAACAAACCCATGGACTAGATGCTATTACACAGATACTCAAAGACAAAGTGCTCTTTAAAAGAAGTAATTGATTGAGACTTTGCATGGGAAATCAGCTTTCTCAAACACAATGGTCAGATGCTAGCTGGATGGTGGCAGAAGTCTGTGTTGAAATGTTCGATGTCATCTCCATCTGGATGCCTGCTCTGTCTGGTTGCTCAAATGCCCTGAGAACATCCAGATGACACTAAACATTTTTCTGTAGGCCAGAGAAAGCTCTCTGTACAGATTAAATAAAGCTTTTAAAGTTACATGTCTAGAGCTATTATAGATGTCATCAGGTACCCTTCCTGCTTTCAAGATGCAACTCAACAGTTCTCCCACAGATCCTGTGTCAAATATCTCAAGTTGAGACCCCACTTGGAGTACCATGAGACTCCCCTTAGAGAAATGCGTGCAGTTCTGGTGTCCTCAACATAAAAAATACATGGAACTTTTAGAACAAGTCCAGAGGAGGGCCATGAGGATGATCAGGGGCTGGAGCACCTCATGTATGAAGACAGGCTAAGAAAGTCGGGCTGTTCAGCCTGGAGAAGAGAAGGCTGCATGGAGACCTCATAGCAGCCTTCCAGTACCTGAAAGGGGCCTACAAGGGTGATGGGGATGGACCCTTCATTAGAGACTGTAGTGATAGGACAAGGCGTAATGGGTTAAAACTTAAAGAGGGGAAGTTTAGATTGGACATAAGGAAGTTCTTTACAGTGAGGGTGGTGAGACACTGTAACTGGCTGCCCAAAGAAGTGGTAAATGCTCTACCCCTGACAGTGTTCAAGGCCAGGATGGACAGAGCCTTGGGTGACATGGTTTAGTGTGAGGCATCCTTGCCCATGGCAGGGGGATTGGAACTAAATGGAACTAAGGTCCTTTCTAACCTGAACTTCTCTATGATTCTATGATTCTAAGTATTCTAAGGCATATAAAATTGCGCTCTCTCTCTCTCTATATATATATATATATGTTTTAGCATTTTAATTGCTTTCCTGCATTTATACATCTAATTTTATTTGTATATGGTCTGATACTGAGAAATACCACAAGGGATTCGGTTCTGTCTCCTAGCAGTTTCAGTTCATCTGAACTATTTTTGAACTCTGTGTCAGGATGAAATGAATCCAGTTCTAAAAATGCTGATTTTCTTTTGCTGTTTAGCACAAAAGTTGACCCCATGTTTTGACAAACAAAGCATTTCATCTCACAGGTTGCAATTACAGAAGGAATATTGAATTGCTTGTGGCAGTATACATATCTTTTACGGACTCTGGAAAACATAAACATTTGCAGAGTGCCTTGAAGAAAATAATGTTCCAACACTTTAGCAGCAAAGTATGTCAGTGCAAAACCTCATAGGAAGGAAAGATGAAAGTATTTTAAAGCACAACTGATTTCAGTCTCTCACACTGTCATACTCACAAGCCCCAAGACACGTGTAAGCAGCTTGCAAGCACGAAGGCACTAAGATGCCTGCATCCAGGTTGTCTATGCAGGGTTGCTTGCAAGGGCATGGAGGAGCTGAGGGGGGAGGGGTCATGTATTGAGCCCCTCCACACACTCCCTGTGTTCCTTCTGGGTGCATTGTGATTTTGAATGTGTATCATCATACCCTTTAGGAGATGACAGTGACTAATCTATCTCTTTAACCTGCCCCACCTCTGTGAGTCATCAGGATTTAGCTCTTGTCTGTTTCAGATCTCCTTGTCCTGAGCAATTGCAGGTAGAAGTGTGCTGGGATCTTGTTGAACTGCTGCTGCACTAGCAACACATGACATTTTTATTACCATTACCCATTCATATTTTGCCCCCATACGTTCATATTTCCATCCAGACAATGGTAATGGTAATATAAAATACTGTTACAGCAATTTTCCACAGCTCTAGAACTTTCCCAAGCACTGATTTTCTAATGCATTGTTGCATTGTGAAAAAAAGAATGAAAGCCACATTTTATGATTCCTAAGTTGTCTTCTCAAAAGATTGCCAGGCTCATGGTGTTGCCCCTCAGTGTTTCAGCCAGTATAGTATAGTGAACTTTCCACTTTCCTGACCTAGAATTACAACTCTATGCGATCATTTATTCTCTAAATTACAGTTTGATCAAATCTTTATACTGTCCTTCTCTGTTTATAAGAATCAGCTGAGCTTTATGGTGGGCCTTCCCACTTTCTCATTCTCCATCATTTACTTTACATTACCACTTTTTCTCCAGGACAGAATGGAAAAAAAAAAATTAGATGAAAGGGAAGCAACACTTGCTATTGATAAGACAGACAGAAATAAACCTATCCAGTAATGGAAAAAAGCACTTATAGGTAGTATTCTGAATACTCTTTCATTGGTTGTCCTGATCATTTAGCAAGGACTCCTGCATTAGGTAATCAGAACTTGGTGGGTTTAAACCCAGCCACAAACCTCGTTCACTCACTTCCCCCATTCTTGCCCTCCCCCTGCTCCTGGAGGGACGGAGAGGAGAACCGAAAAGAATGCAACTCCCATGTGTTGAAATAAGAACAGTTTAGTAACTAAGGTATAACACAAATCACTACTGCTACCACCAATAATAATAATGATTAAGGAAATAACAAGAGGAAAGAATACAACACCTCAGCACCAGCCGACCACTAACTCGCCCCACTTCCCCCAGCCGAGCACCAAACCATACCTCGTCCAACCCTGCCATGAACTAGCCCTTCCGGGTAACTCCCAGTTACATCCTGGGCATGACGTGCTGTGGTATGGAATACCTCTTTGGTCAGTTTGGGTCAGGTGTCCTGTCTCTGCTTCCTCCTGGCCTCCCCTCCTCCCTGGCAGAGCATGAGGCTCAGAAAGTCCTTGGCCAGACCAAACATTTGAGCAGCAACTAAAAACATCAGCGTTATCAGCTCTCTTTCCAGGACAAAAAATGAAAACATAGCACTGCACTAGCTACTAAGAAGGAGAAAAATGACTGCTACTGCTGAACCCAGGACACAGAGATATCAGCTAACATCAGATACCGATCTTGATCCAGGTTCTATATGGGAAAAAAAGCCACATAATGATAAACTATCAATGCCTGAAGGGCAGGGACATCCTGACCAATGAGATATTCCATACTTTATGATGTCATGCTCAACAATAAAACAAGGGGTTATTGGTGGGAGACCCATTTCTCAGGGATGGGCTATGCGTCGGTCTGTTGGTGGTACGCAACTGTTTTCATTTGCATCACTTGTCTTTGTTGGGTTTTATTTTTCTTGTTATTTTCCTCTTCATTACTATTATTACTATTATTATTAATTATTTATTTTATTTCGGCTATTAAGCTTGCTTTTCTTTTATGTCAATCCATTAATTTTCTCACTTTTCTCCTTCGTCCCACTGGGGCGGGGGTGGGGGGCAGTGATAAAGTGAATGCGTGTGCTTTGTTGCTGGCTGGAGTTAAACAATGTCACCTATTTAAGCTATGATAACATACCATTACATTGGTTATTAAAAGAACCTACTGTGCGCTTCATTCAATAGACTTTCAGATCTTGCCATCCTCTTTGTTAAGTGGGTTATGTTTCTTAGCCAGCTATCCTGTTGTGGAGAGAAGATTTAATTTTCTTTGTCTAATTTTGTTTTTGCTTGATGTGGAAATTTATGGTGTAAATAAACTCCAGGAAAAAAAATACAACTTTTGCCTGTGTGTATGCTCCTGCATGTATACAAATCTGAGAATGTCTTTTGTGTAAAAGATTTTTTCAAATAACATTGTGATGTAAGAAAATGTTATTAAAACTGTGACATCCACCTAAAACAACCTGTCCTTCAGACCCTTCAATATTATATATGCCATGCTTGGCTGTTTGCTTCCCTCAAATCTCCTGTCACAGAACAAATGGAGATAGATCCTTTCTGTAAAACAGAGCAAATGTTGCCTTTGGGTACAATACTGTGACATTTTACAAAAAGACATCTTTTTTTTTCAGAATGTCAGATTCTCAGTGATTTAATTTTTTTTTTTTTTAATCTGAGGATTTTATTCCCATGTTCCTTTTCATCTGTCAGATTGACTATTATATGTTTGATATATGTTTACCCCCAACACTGTTTCATTTACTGAAGACAGAGAAACCTGCATTTACTAATGGTAATAGTGAAAAACCTTAAAGTTGAGCTACTAATGATGTCCAAAATAGCTTACTCATACCCTGACATTGAGAGTATTGGATTTTATCTTATCACAGTTAACTCAATTACAATTTAAAAGGAAGGACTTTAGAAATTTTGTAATGATATAGCGAACTCTATTTAAAATAGCTTTGGAACGTCTTTATCTGGAGCTCTTGAAGTTTCAATAACTGTGAAAGAATCATGGAATCAAAAGCTGTACAGCAAACTGTTTTCCTTGATGCAAGCTTTAGGCAATGTGACTTACTTGACTCCTTATTTATGAGGCTGCTAAGAACTTCTGGCATGCTTGTAAAAATGAAAATAGTAAGTGCGAAAGGCAGTGTTTTACACGACTTAAGGTACTATCTGTGTTTCTACATAAATACCAAAAAAAAAAAAAAAAGCCATGAAAGAAATAAAATACATAGTTTTGCCTGGAATCCACCATAGAATTCATTTTTAAGCTATATAGGCCAGGTGTTTCCCTTGTTTCTTTCTAGAAAAATATTAGTTTTTCGGACATTTCAAGTGAATTCTCAGAGAGCAGTGTGACTAACAGTGAAATGTAAAAGTGTGTCTTAGCATAGGTTGTTTTAAAAATATGAAGAATTAAATAGTATTAAATAGTATAGCAGTTGCCCTCACATGGGTAATTTCCTTTTTCATAAATTTCACCTGAGTTACCATTTACCAATGCACCATACTTTCTTGGTGTGACTGATCAATAAACCCTTTAAGCAGAAGTAAGATTTACAAGGGCAACATGCTCATGAAGCTCAGGGAAATTTGTAGGGAATGACTGACTACAGCTCTTGAAAATACAGCTGAAATTATCTCACCACAAAGGCAAAAGGGGGTGGGGGGGAAAAGGTTTTTATTTTAGATAAATGCCTACAACACTTGAATGTATCAACCGGCTGTGTTAGCTGGTCAAATCAAGCAGTTGTATCAGTTGAGTGAATCATCAGCTGTGTTACTGTTTCTCCTTGAATTAACCAAAAGATTATAAATGCCTTCCTTAGTCCGACCACTATAATGGACAACATTGCATATATGGCTTACTCCAAAGTGTAGTATAAAATTGAACAATCAACAAAAAAACAAAACAAAACAAAAAAAATTGAGTAGAACAACAGTTTTTAGCTGGTTTAAGCACATATATTCCGTCTCAGGTTTTGGGAGTGCCCAGCATCAAGATGGTGATTACATTATAAATGGTAATAAGAATCACATTTATATTGTAAGCAAAATATGTATTGCAACTGCTGTAGTCTGCTAAGCATAACTTGTGCTTGTGTTTTCAGCACATTGCTATATTGCTCTGCTAAATCAAAATCCTATGTAAGATCATATATCTTCAAGCAAGCAAATCTGGTGTTAAACATTAAACTCTCCACTTGAAGAATATCTAAAAGAATCTGGCAAGAGAGTCTTAAACTCTGACTTGTTTTGTTGCTAACTTGTCTTTGTGTATAAAGAACAACCGATTCCCTTCCATTGGAAACACCTTCATAGAAAGCTTATCTTCACGGACCATGAAATCTCAAGCCTCTCCAATATACTTGTGAAGGTCAGCTGTAATGCAGAAAAACCCACAAAATTTCAAGGAGTCAGAGACAGACCAAGTGAAATGAAATATGGTTATTTAACTTAATATTTACACCATGCAGCAGAAAACAAAGGACTCCTGGTTCCAGGATTCCTATTCAGGTGTTTGCTTATATATTTCAGGTAGTGGATGTCTAAAGCATTGTCTTGCTGAGAGGAAAGGATAAGAAAAGTTAGAAGCATAACCCCATGACATAAAACTATCAGCATTACCTCTTAAATTAAAAATCTTCACTCTGTTTTCCCAATGAATAACCATAAAGACTCTTTATATATAAGCCAGGTGCTTCAGCTTTGAATAACTCTCTGAGATTTCAAAATAGAATTGTCCTTGAAATGTCTCCTAAGTAAGTCTTCACAGCTTCTTGCTTTCTGTAAATAAGTATAGCAAGTTGTCTGTCACTCCTCTGGAGTTATAACGCACTTACCATTTCCCAAGGCAGAGAGAAATTTTCTAATACCTAATGTTTGAGAGCCTAGTTCCTTTATTGGATTTAAGTTTTGAATGTTTTATTTGGGTCATTTTTTTTCATAATATTAAAGCCCAATAGGTACAAAATAATTTAGGAAAACAATGCCTCAATCTTTCTTGAAAATAATTCTATGGCCAGGAATACTCCGGGGGAACAGTTAGAATACACTGTTGTAAGCTGAAAATTATCTTCCTCCTACAGTAATTTTTTTCAGATCTCTTTCACGTGGAGTATTGCAAATATACTTCAAATATTTATTTATGCTTTTTTGCTATATTGTGCATCAGTTTTCTACTCTGAAGCTTGCTTTACATGTAGCAGTTGTTCCAAGTCCACACAGTACCATCTTGTATTGCCTTCACTGCACTGTAGAAGTTGAGAAGATCTTTAAATTAGACCTTATGCTTTTCCTTCCTCTTTGTTGCAATTTCTCTTCAAAACAGTTTTTCGACAGCCATTTCATTTTCTCATTATGAACAGAATAACGAACAAGAAAAACTATGGACTTATATGGACTTATATGGAAAACTGTATAGAGTCTAGAAAATATTATAGGAGAATATGAATGTTTTGTTAACTTTTTGTCTGTGAGGATTTCAAACAACCAAGGAGCTTCAGAGATTCTGAAAAACTGAGCAGCTACAGCATCCTCCTTTTGAAGATGTAAAGACTGCTCTGAATAATAGATGAAAGATGAAGCAGTATAATAAAGTTGGGAGCCTTTCATCTCTCAGTTACTAACTCAAAACTAATTTATAACCATATTGAGCTTATTGACGAAAAGAATATGTAAAGTGCTTGTTTAAAATATACCACTACCTCAGTCATCTCCTTTCCTGGCCTTACAACATCATCATGCTAATAGTGGTTTCACATTATCAGTTGTTTACAATTATTTTCATTACATTCTTAAAGCAGTCAAAAGAATCTAACACTGAAAGACAAAATGTTATATTAATACTGATGGCACATGAATAATGACAACAAAATAGGATAAAACAGGCTACTATTTTTCAGACATGAAAGTAAATACTAGGGGAAGATAGCTTTCTTTGAAGAAAATTTATTATAAAAAAAACCCACGAAATGTCTATAATATGTAACTAATGCTGTATGGGGAGTGGGGGGTGGGGGACAAGTCTCCTAAGTTATTAATTTAGGATCACTAGAATAGAATAGACTATTTATTTCAATTGCAAGTGACCTATAACAGTCATCTAGTCCAACTGCCTGACAAATTCAGAGCTGACCAAAAGCTAAAGAATGTTGTTAATGGCATTGTCCAAATGCCTCTTAAACATTGACAGTCTCGGGGCATCAACCACCTCTCTAGGAAGACTGTTCCAATGTTTGACCACCCTCTTGATATAGAAACACATCTGTTTTGTTAACCATGTTCGATGTGATCTTGAGGAGCTGTTGTCAGCTAATAAAATAATGATGTTTTCTGCGACAGGAAAAAATGTTCCTTTTTTGTCCCTGTCAACTGTTCTAGGTTAGCAACCAAAATAATGTCTCTATAATGCTAGAAAGGAAGTAACAGAACAGCTGTTGAGCATAAAAACACAGCCTTCCCTGCAACATTCAGATAAAAATTTATTATTCCGTAATATATTTTTACCTGAAAATATTCAGAAGACTCAGCAAAATAAATAAATATATCACCTTTCCTTTAGGAACGAAAACATCATGTATTTTCCAAAGTTGAAGGAAGAGAGAAATGCTCTGTCTTCTCTAAACATTTGCATTAATATGACATCTTGATAAAACCCTGTATGTACTGATATACAGGGCTATTTGTTTATCTGATTATTATTCCAGTGTGAAAGGATAGCCTCAAAACACATATCACTAGCTTTGCTAATACCAGATAGATCTCTACAAGAGATCCTTTTCAAGCAGAATTTCTAAAGAAACTTCTGATCAGACTGGATCTCCATGGCCACTCCCCAGAGATAATGTACTGACAATTGACTTATGTATGGCAGACCTGTCTTAGGCTGTTGTGTAACCACAAAATTAGCTATTTAGCTACCAACATTCCTTACTTAGGAAGTGTGCTGACACATTTCAAAAAGGCGTGAAAAGAAGAAACACATTGATGTATTAATTCAGATTTGGTTTAGGAAATCACAGACTAGTTAGTATACTGTAGTTAAAACAAAAGCAGACCCCTAACTCTGAGTGGTTCTGTCTTGAGCATCATTAGATAGCACACTTTTTTCCTGTAATAGTACTTCACTCTTAAAAGGTAGGTTAAATTAGGAAGTGTACATTTTCTATTCCTCTTCAAGAAGTTGCAATGATGCATAGACAAAATTATCTGGAATTATTTCAGTTATGGAGAAGGAGTGAATGGGGAGTTTGACTTTCTAATCAGTTGATAAGGTAATAGTCCAAAAGGACAGACCTGGAAACCTTATCTGAAAATTTAATAATTATAAATTAAACAGGACCCATTTGAGCTAATTCAGGTAGGGTGAATTTCCTGGTATGGAGGAAAGGAAAAGTGGTCTTCTGCCCCATACATGAGATGTAGATGATGACATCCATTAAATCCATTTATTAAAAGAAGGGGATGCATAGACAAACAAAGTAAGTTTGTCTAAATGGATTCTCTTAGCAGGAGTAACTAAAGTTCTTGAAGTCTTAGAGCACAAGCTGCTGAACAATTGAATTTTCCTTGAACTATTGCTTGGTTACACGAAGGTCCTGAGGCCCTAAAGGCCAGTGTAAACTGGAAGACAAGGAAGCCCTGACTATCAGTAGAAGGCAAAACCCACCCAGATAAGAATCAGACAAACACTTGTCTGGGTACAGACAAAGATTCCAATAAGATCAAGAGGATTACAGAACATCATGAGACCAAGAGGCACATGAAGAGCAGAACTTGAGAAGAATGGGTACATAGACCCTAAGGGTGTAAAGGCCCAGGGATTCTTTTATTCTGGGTCCTTCCCCAAAGGCACCCAGCTTGAGCTGTTTCTACCACTGTACCCCTTGAATAAATTACCTTATTGGAGTTAAAGCCTAAGACTGCTTTATGGAATACCTAGGGTGAATGTATAACGATAGATTAGAAATGGACAATACAGGAGAAAATGCTATTTTGTTTTTATCCAAGACTATAACCAATAGTTTTCCATATAATTATAGGAATAATGTAAATTATTATTTCTTCAAAATATTTTATTTACCATCTCTGACATTTACCTCCAGGTAAGCATTAGTAAACAATAGGAAAAAATTAATTGAGTAGCCCTTTATATCACTATCAAAATATTCAATCTTTGCTTTCTACCTTAAAATTATGGTATCAAGTAAAACTTCCTTGGACAAAGCTGTTATACACATTAACTTCTGCTACACATCCATTTCGTGATTAGCTGGCACCTATAGAATTCACTCATGAATAGGTTATTGCCTTTCAAAATCATGTAAGTGTAGTAATCTCAGCTAAACTTACATTATAGTAAGGTATGGATACGTATGTAACAATTCACTCAATGGTGTCAGAATGCTTTGAATGTTGTATTCAAATATTGTATTCTCATACATTATTTATTGATTTACTCATTTAATTCTGTTATTGTGAGAGGACATCCGACAATGGCTACTCACGGTATTTAATTATGCCCAGAGATACTTTTTTCCCTGACTGTAATGTCAGAAGACTACATGGTGCAAAGAGATACTTCCTTTTTATTAAAGCTATGGTACAAATTTGCATTAATAAACAAATGAGGCAGAAAGCTAACTGAACATGTAGTATAGAAACTAGTTAGTAAGCACACTGCAAAACATAGCACAGGAGTTAGATTCAAAACAACAGGCACATCAACTCTAAGGAGTGTTGTAGAGTGAAATGCACTTAAACTTCTCAGAGGCCTTAGGAACACCCTTTTTCTCTAGAACTTCAGTTCCATGTCATCGGAATACATTAAAGTTTTGATTCATAGAATCATAGAAACATAGAATCATTTCAGTTACTTGTTCCTAATCTGTTACTAATCCCCCTGTGCTAAAAGGCTAGACATCTTTTTCAGGGGGGCTATTATTTAGCATTTTCTTTACCATGGGATACGATTGTTGCTTCTGATTCTACTTTAATTCAAACAAATAATCAGAGTTTGTTTCTAGGTGATTTTGTATTATCAAAGAGTACCAAATATGTGACACAAAATCTGAAAAAGAATGAGACTTATTTAAGAGTAAGATATTCCAGATGTGATATATTGTCACCTACCTGTAATTTGCTAAATGCATAACTAATATTAACACTTAGGTCTCTAGGCACTGAAGATCATGAATTGACTATTGACTATGTCTAATTTTGCTGAAGTGTCTCTTACAAAGGTGTTCTCTTCAACTTACTGTCCTGGGTTTACCAGGAGCCGTTTTGCTCCTTCTTAGTAACTGGTGCAAGCTCTGTGTTTTGACTTCCAGCTTGGGCAGAGAGCTGATAACACCGATTGTTTTTAATTGTTTTTAAGTAATGTTTATTCTGGCCAAGGACTTTGTGAGTCTCATGCTCTGCTGGGGACGAGGGGAGGCCGTGAGGAAGCAGAGACAGGACACCTGACCCAAACTAGCCAAAGAGGTATTCCATACCACAGCACGTCATGCCCAAGGAGGTAACTGGAAGTTACCCAGAAGGGCTGGGACTGCAGGGTTGGAGGAGGCATCAGTTGGTGCTTGGCTGGGGGGAGTGGGGCGAGTTATTGGTCGGCTGGTGTTGAGGTGCTGTATTCTTTCCTCTTGTTATTTCCTTTATCATTATTATTATTGGTGGTAGCAGTAGTGATTTGTGTTATACCTTAGTTACTGAACTGTTCTTATCTCAACCCGTGGGAGTTGCATTCTTTTCGATTCTCCTCTCCATCCCTCCAGGAGCAGGGGGAGGGCAAGAAGTGGGGGGAGTGAGTGAATGAGGTTTGTGGTTGGGTTTAAACCACGACACCCCTCCATGGGTGGTAGTTCCTTTCAGAATATATATCTGCTCCAGCATAGTTCCATTTTGGGCCACAGCGGAATCTCTGCTTTAGCACTATGGAGCACTTGTTTTAATTGTTTTCATGATCATTATTGGTTTTATTAATATATTTTTACTTTATGATATAATATAGTAAATATGAAGATATATATAATTTAGTAATTATATATACTTACTAATAGATATACTTACTATAGTAAGTAAATTATATAGTATATTATATAAAATATAGTAAAATGAAGAATATGGTTGCATATTTTTCCTCTTACAAGTTTGGAAGTTGAACTTCAGAGATCAGTTTAGCACCATATCAAAAAGGCATACAGATATTTTAGACTCTGAATAATTTAGTGCCCTAATGTACAAATACTTGCAAATGACTCACAGCAAATGAAACAATGAATGGGAAGTAGGTTTTAGTTATGACTCAAATGTTTGTACAACATTTTGTTGGGTAAATAATATTGTTGTCATCTAGCACATGAAGACTAGAGATAACTTACTACATTAAGTGGATCACAGTATTGTTGTCCCAAATCTGAGTTCTTTCACCTGATGTGCAAAAAAACAACAGAGTTGAGATATCTATTTACTTCATGTCTGCAGAGATGAATGTTAGGTGGTAATTCCACAAAGCTAGCACACCAATGCTTCTCAAACCACAATAATTTATACACAAACATTAACATATCCAATCTTCTAGTACATATATATTGTTATTATGTTATACGTTTGTTTAAAACTTACTCCCTTAACATATAGATTAATACAAATGTTCACTACAGTTTTTAAGATTTTTACTTGATCTTGTGAGGACGTGGTATACCTGGGGTAAGTGTCCTATGAGTCGATGGTTGTACTGTCCCCCTGATAGAATTATCTTTCCCCTAGTTTCATCTGGTTTTGGCAGCTCTAAACAGTATTTCATGGATTATTGCCCTAATAAAACATTATTCTCTTCTATGTTTTAAAAGACTGGGAAGCTTATGTCCTAGTAAGAAGTTGTTGTTTTGTTGTTTTTTTTTTTTTTTAAAGAGGTTACAGAAATAGTTCTATTACAATGTAAAATACCTATTTTCTTGGTATTAAATGCAATTATTCATAGAATAACCCATTGCAAGGCAAGTCAGAACAGTTAACCCACAAAACATGCTACAGCAACTTTGAGTTGCATACTAATATTTTCTGAATACTCTTAAAAAGCTAATTTTGTCCTGTGTTTTTTACCATGAAGAAAGAGAATATGATAACTATTCTACATAATTCATCATATTCTTTGCATAAGAAATGCTTCCTCAGTTTAGTGCAGATAAAGATGTATTTTTTTTAGAATCTATGGAATTAGATTAGTTTTCGTGGGTATTTCATTTTAAGAAATGCTCCATACAATGATATGAATAACAGAGGTACTCTTGTAACTGCATATGAGGGCTAGCATCAATGCCTTTTCACAAATTCATTCATTCTGTCCCACTGCATGTGTCTTTCCATGTATTTATTCTTCTGTGATTTAGAGCTGACTAATAATAACTACCAGAAAACAAAAAGAAATTTTAAAAGCACTGGACATGCTAAGGAATACTTTCAAAGTCCTTGTAACAGCAAGACTGAGGGAATGTATATTTACATTTGATGTCTCCAAAGAAATCTCAGTCTTTTATAGCGGCTCACTTAGACTGTGAGATCAAAAGTGTATAAGCCTGTTGTTCCAAAGTTCATAATCACTGTATGCAGGTGAAATAAATGATTCACTATCTTCAACAAGAATGTATTTCATAAATGGCTGATATCAATCTACTGATAAACTCATCTAAGCAAGCTTCTCAAAACAGCCTTTAAACAAATATAAATAATGCTATATTTTAAGTAGTTCTTTGCAAAAAGCGGTCTTTTTAACTGCATGAAGAATAGATTATCTTTTTTAAATTATATATTTTATTGTCAAATAGATTTGACTAATACATCACGAGTACTCTTTTCATCCTTAAGCACCCTCTCTATGCAGTGAAGAATATGTTGAACATTAATCTTCAAAACATATCATATTTGGTGACAAAAGGAGATTTTACAGAATTTATTTTTTTATATCTGTTGCTTCACAGTATCTGTTATTTGTCAGAAAGCAAATACAGAATTCTTCCAAGAGAAACGGTGTAAATATATCAGGTATAAATGTATCAGTCTAATAGTGGTACTGATCTTAACCTTCAACACACATAGAAGGAAAATATTTCTAATGACAAATTTAGATAAAATACCAGACATCTGGAGCAGATTTCAGATTTTTTCTTTTATTTCTGATGTTCAGAGGTTTTCACAGATGACTGTAGAATATTTATTAAACAACATGCTAATTGATGTAAGGGTGAGGTAAGCTAGATTATTGATTTTATCCCCTATTATTTAGCATCCTTGAAGAGCTGAATGAAAAAGTTCAGTTCAATATATAAAAATAATAAAGCTGCAAAGTGCAAAATAATGCACTTAATGAAAGACTTGAAAAAAAACCCTAAATCCATATTTATAGTGCTCAGTAGGACCATTTGGAGGAATAAATTGTATGGGGGTCATATCTTAAGGATTCTTGTAGCTCCTGAGATATCTCTCCTTTTTGGAAGCTATGGAAATTTATGAAGTATCTAATAGAAATATTTTAAACTTTATTCGAATATATATTTTTCAAGAAACCAGCACAGCTGTTCCTTGAATTCATTGCCAAGGTTGTCTGTCATTCCAGTTGCCCTCTCTACAACACTAAGAGCTCCCAAATGAGTACAGTCTTTCCAATCGTACATGCTGACTTTCACTGTGGGTTAGATTTATGATGGAAATTCAGGAAAAAGGACCATGGAACTTGTTCCTTAACTAGGCAAGGCTTTGCTGTTGCAGCACTGGAAGATGAGTATATGAATTTGTGACTTATATTCATATTTTCCAACTAAAGAAAAAAAAAAAAATTAGCATGTGTCATTGTGCCTGTGTATGCATAGAGGTGAAAGAGGAAAAAGGAGACCAGGGAAATTATTGAAAGGCTGTAATGTCTTTCATATAGATAGGAAAATATATTAATATGATTCAGAAAATTAGAATATTGTGGGAAGGATACTGAGGAGGAAAAAGCAAAGAAAAGACTTGCTATTGTCTTGCAGATTCAGTGGGGCAATGTATCAGAAAAGCTGCAGAAGTTACTCTAGGTATTGTAAGAATTGTCAAAAGGAAATGAACTTGCTCTCTTAATTTTCACCCTCAAATATGAGTATTTTTAAAATGTGATATTTCCTGTATTTTGCCTCATAGGAGGCTTGCACTGAAATGATCTCCTACAATTAACACTTAAACAAAAAATGTATTTTGATTTCATGAAGGAGAAAAGAAACTCCAAAATGTTTCAAGCAAATCAAGCCCCTGATTAACTCCATGCAGCTACCACAGCAGATGTCTGCCAGTAGGGACAAGCTTTCAACTTTCTTGTAGACTGCTCTGTCAACCATATAGGTGCTTTCAAGTCTATATAGATTAGGTTTGCCTACGTTTCCTTAATGACATTGCACATGAAGAACTATATAGCTGATTTTACCCTCAGGTTACGAACGCAGCTTTTGCTTTTGATATTGAAAGTGATAGAGAAATATGCTAGAAGGATGACAACCTAAACAAAGCAAACCCCCAAAATGGCAGCTTGAAGTAGTAAAATTAAAACTCTTTTTACCGTTGGCATTACGGTTTATGTTGAAATAGACCTGTGAGGCAGAAAATAATATTTTCTGTATAAGATGGAAACTGCAGTCTCCCATGACTGTAGAAAGAATGAAGACTTTTATCCGACTCTATCTTTCTTGTCAGACAGCGCATCAAAGTGCTTGCCAAGAAAAGGATTCTACGATATATCACTGGCAGAAGACCATGGTTTCTTATGATGTGGTTATATGCCCTGCAGTACAGATTTGGGGTTTTCAGTGAAAAGCTCCGTGATAATCTTAAGAGACAGACAGTTTCCACAAAAAACAGTACATTGGATTGCTGGAGACAACCTTTTTTATTATTCAGGTCTATTACTATTCTGGTTTTTTTCCTTCTTGTTTTTTTTTTTTTTTTTCCCCCTACCCCTCAGGAATTGGAGAAAGAATGGGAAGGGAGAACCAGAACAGACTAGTGCTCAGATAGCATTGATTAAAAACAAATTAAAAGAAGCTCTCTCTAAAAATCCAGAAATTGCTCGACCTCTTGCTACCTTGTATTTCCAGAAGGAAATGACAGCACACATTTGCTGTCTAATTCCAGCGGTCTTTATAAAAGAATGAAGAACTTCTTACTCTTTCCGTTAACATGATGTCTTTTGCTTTCTTACTTTTTTTCACTGTCTGAATCCATAGGAGGAAGGGGTTTTTTTACTACCTTCATTCACAAATGTTCTGACTCCTTCTGCTTCCATATATTTAGTATTCATATTTCACCAATTTCTTTTTACTTACGTATATATACTTTAACCCACAATAGTGACAGCCACAGGAGAGTGGGGCCAGTGGGCACTGACTCCAAACTGTCAAAGCCATTGTGGCCTCCTGAGGGAGACCTGACTTGCCCCTGACATAGCCGTGGTGATACAGGGCACAGGGGAGAGAAGTAGGGAGTGGGGGACTTAATTACTCATTGGGATCTACAACTTACCCATTAATTAAGAAAAATAGGCATCTCCAGAGGATAATTCAGCTCAATGTGTATTTGCTTTACAGGTTGCTCCAGCTGATCAGTAAACATGATGTTTAAGCTGCAAACATCTGAAGTATTCCATGATCTTGGCATAAATGGCTTCAGAAAGTTACACCTCTTCAAAGTATTCCTTAGACTCTTGCCATGGTCAAGAGACCTAGTGTCTCAAAAAAAAGTATACCTTCCTAGGAGAAATGTCATGATAGCACTTGAATCACATCTGTCTTTTCACTACTAGACAGCTGATCGATTTGTTTTGTTTTGTTTTGTTTTGTTTTAGTTTGGGGCATTTTTTTGTAAATTTTGTAAATTTGAAATCAGTCTTATCACTTACAGGATAATGGAATCCATGCTAATTTTCATTTTGGATCAGCGAAGATGGCTGCAGAAGTGAGAAAAGGAACACTAGGATGTCTAAAGCACCCAAATAAAACCGTCAGAAGAAAGAACACTCAAACTCAAGGAAATCTCAGCCACTCACTCAAGCCTATATCCACGTCTGAATGTTGGAGTCAGAAGAGTTTTGTAGGTCCCAGGTCTGAAACAACCTCAGACCAGAAGTCGAATAACCTGACCAGAAGTCAAAGTGAGACCTGGACAAATTCAGAGCCTTGGCTTGCTCTTGTAGGGTTGCAGGGCCAGCTGCAGGACAGCCTGGGAAGCAAATCCAGCTCCTTTACAGTATAATAGCTTCTGAGGGGAAGTGCATGAGAATCAGTACTGTGGCACCAGTCTCCATTTCTGTCTACTTATGATTTTGTTTATCAAAATCAAGCTGCTCCAGCTTAGAGATAACACAGAAAACTCACACAAAGTAAAAACATAGGAAAAAGACATCAGAACAATTCTAAAACATCATTATAAAATGTTAATGTGAGAATTCATATTGGAGTATGTCAGTCTGATTATCATGTGGTTATCTATTTCTCTCCTAGGCAAAGCAACATTAGCAAAACAGAAAAAGAAAAATACTAAAATTGCACTTGACAGTCAGCTTAACCATCCTTATCTCTGTGCAGCAAGGGATCCAAAAAAGTTATGGCAGCTAGAACCTCTTTTCTAAAATTGACAGCCTGCAAATTTTTTTGACAGAAGTTGAGGCAGACTCTCAGCCTCAGTGATGGAAAGGAAACTGTTTCACGTCTGCAAACAGTCTCGAAAAGGTATTTGTGGACTTGACTTCTGTGGAGCTAGAAATTTGAAAGGCTCCAATATCCACATTTCATTGCCTTGGAGAAGCTCTGAGAATAAGCAACTGCCCTGGGACTGGATACAATATGAACACTAAAGGTATTGAAGAAGGGAAATTAAATGGAGTCTGGGTTCTTAATGAAATGCAATTCCAGTACTATTTAAGCTCTGATTTTATCCCTTCCAGCAGACGTCAGGCACCTGAAATTCAGGGAACTGAGATCTTGTCCTGTTTTTAGTTTAATTATTTTAAAAAAAACACGTGATAAGGTAGCACATCTAGGCTACACTGAGTTTACAAAATGAGCCTAGTATTATGATATTATTTTCTTCAACTGTTATCAAAAGAATTGGACCATGAAACCAAGGTGATAAAAAATAATAGTTGAACTAAGGAAACAACTGCAACATCAAATGAAGCATCTAAGTCATTTTGTCAGCTCTCATTTCACCTTTTTTTCACAGTTGGATTTTTAATAGACTGAGAAGATGCACTAATGTGCTGTGCTTTCAGCCAAAGAACATATCAGTGCCGGCATAGATTTCATGACCCTGAAAAGGTCAGACACGTATCTTGCACTCAGATCGAAATCTCTTTTCTCCCTTTGTCCTTTTAAGTTAACTAGTCAACTTGATTATTTTTTTTATCATTGCCATATTGGGTTTTTTTTCTGTTTGTTTTATTCCTTAGCGATAAAAATATCTGGTTTAAAACCACAATGAAAACTAAGCTCACCTCATTTTTGAAGGTTCATTAATTCATAGACAGAAATGTTTAACCTAAGGAATTCATTTTAATTCTGCAAATTTTGCATGTATACCTACATGAATAGGTTTATTAGCATGATTTGGATTGTTAATGTCCCTAAAGTTAAACATTTACCTGCAAAGTAGGATCTTTCTTACAGTGATAACACAGTAAACACCACAGCGCACATGCAGGTACACTGGAGTGAAAAATTGTGCTGCAGTAACCTAATACCCTAGGAATACCTGTCTTTTCCTATGGAGAAGATATTTTTTGTATAGCTATGTCACATTTATTCCTGTTTCTCTTTGGGGGTCACATAAGGATGATTTCTTCAGATACTCTAAAAAGCCTTAGAAATTTGATGTCTGGTATAGAAATGCAACCTGGTAAGCCCTTAAGTGATCACAGAACAAGGCAGAAAGATAACCTGAAAAACTATTTCTGAACAATAAAATAGCCCAAAGGGACAGCAACATATTTTAATCTTTTCAAATCAGCAGAGTAAGTATTTCACAGCTATAAACCTAAAGAAATTACTGTTATTTTTCTTCTTCTCTCCATATAGGGATTTTTTATTTTAATGTAAAAAAGAAAATAGGTACTAATTCTTATAAAAATAATTTATATAGAGAGATATACAATTTCACAAGTCCCAGGGACCTGAGGCTAAAACCTTTCTCTTCCCTTGTGAACTTGTATGTAATTACATTGATATTAAATTAAAATTAATATTAAAATTTTACTGGGCTTGTACCTCGTCTGATATTTCTATATTTGATTGTTTAGGATCTGACACTCTTAAAAATTTGCATTTGTTTGTTTTTCTTTAAGAAAAGAGACTTTATAGTAATGCATTTGATTATATATGCTTGCAAACATCTGCTTGTTTTTTGTTTTGGGTTGGGTTTTTTAGTTAGTAAAAGACTTTCAAAATATAGTTAATTGACTTGTCAGTGCACACTGAGGCTTCCAACAGGCTGGATGCAGTACCCTGAGACTGTTCCAACCAGCACATTTGCATACACAGGCTCCTTTTCTGCAGAAATTAGAGTGCAGATCTTGATCTATTCGTGTCTCACTCCAAATCTGAAGCCACTATGAAGTTAATGTGGAGAGATGAGAACTGAATTTGGCTCTGTGAGTTAGGGCATAGCTTTATTTAAACAAGAAAAGGCCTTACAAGATTGGGTAAACCCATATAATATTTTCATTAAAACAGAAAAAAAACCCTGAAAATGTACCATTGACAACTCACACTTGGAATGGTATTTATTCAGTGTTGTCAAGGAACAAATATTATTTTCTGTATGACCACAACCACAACTCCACTGTGAACAGCACAGACAGACCCATGGAGAGTTCAAAACCTTGGACTAAAAGATTATTCTCTATAAAATAATTAAGGACAAACTTTAGGAAAATGAAAATTAATACCAGTGTCAGACCCAGAAATATTACTTCTTTTAGGACACATTCCTAAGAGAAACTGGAAGGCAACTTTCATCTTTAATTAATCTAGGATAGACACAAGGCTTTTGCTGCTTTGCTTCTGGATGATAGTTGTTTGTAATATATTTAATGTTAACACTAAGAAATATTTTCTGTTAGATCTTTCTCGGAGCAAGGTATTTTATGTATTGCTGATTTCCCTTAACCTAAATCTATGCATGCAAACATCTAAATTAAGTTTTAATGTAAACTTTGTAATTAGCCATTTAAAGTAAGAATAGAAGAAATTGCCTCTTTTCCTTACTGATCTGTAAATAGTACTAAGATTGGTTTAATCAGCCAGCTAGAGCCATGCAGACACCATTCCTACAGGAATGTTCTGCATAGGTACTGTTTTTTGCATATTTTCCCCAAGATAAAGACTTGATGGGAAAGGAGAAGTTGAAACCTTGTCTACTGTGTTGCTGCATCAAAAACTTGAGTAGACTGAATTCTTTTAATGTACTTTGGTTTCCGTGTTGCTGCCCTTACTAACCCTAGATTACAGTGGGTGAAAGGAAATCACAAATGAACATGAATTCAGTTATATGCTTACAGTTCATATGCTGTCCCACATTCAGTTACAATTCTTTACTAAATTCATAGTGATTCATAGTGTATTTAAAAATTCAGATTTTGACTCCTTGCTTACGTAGCACCTTGCAACAATAATGTAACTGGGATTATTTATGCAGCACTGTATCAGTAAGGAATGGTTTCTCTCAGAGTACACAGAATAATAGTCAGATTTTTCCCTGTTATAGGATATCTCTCTAACTGGGGAATAATGGACATTCTTTCTTAAACAGTAATTATTTCCCCTTCAGCAATTAGAACAAATATGCACAGGCTACTACATGTAAAACACAGACTACTCAGAGCAGCTAAGCACACATTGCTCTGACTTCCAGCTGGCCATGAATTCTTTGCAATTAGCAAAACACCCAAGGTTCTTTTTTATAATCACAGATTTGGCTTCCAGCTTCCATTAATGCTTTGAAAAAAACCCTAGAAACTACAACATAACAAAATCTCGCTTATGTAAAATTTTGGACCTGCAGAAATACAGTTGTTTATGTATAGCTTTTATGATTTGAAGTTTCCATAACTATTCAGTTCAGCTTTTCTTCTGGTTGCTGCTTCAAGCCATTTTTGTTCTGGCTGGAAGACGCTGCATATGCTCTGGTAATGATGATATCTGCTAAAACCATTGTACTAACCATCACACAGCTGTTAATCACAGATACACGAGTTTTTGTGGTGGGGCTGCAAGACATGTAGCTCTTAAATCTGGATATGCCTGCACCTCTCTAAGTAAGCACATCAGAAATGCTGAAAGGCCTTCTAATCTTGAACACTCTAACTTATAAGAAAATCAAAGCAATCAACCCACCCTCTATCCCAGGAAAAGAAACAGCTTAAGGAATTTGGAACAAATTTTTAACACAAAGAAAATTAGATACAGTTATGATAGACTGTAATATGAAGGGGCATGCTAGGAATTCCACTTATGGTGGAATAACACCTTTCCTTTTTTTCTTAAATGAGCAACTTTTAGGATGACTTTTGGGGTATCACAGTCTTTAATAGGCCTCCATGTGTTCCTAGAATATGGGCTATTCAGTTGCTCTTGGAGAGTTTGATGTTTTTTCTTTCTAAAGTTTTTTACCTGAATTTGACCAGCCATCAGGAAAGAGCCTTCCTTTCTATGATCTGGTGAAGTCTTTTAGTAGAACATACCATTGAAACAGTGGATAAACAAAAAAGGTATACCATTCTTCACAAAACAAAAAGTTTAACCTAAGCAACATCATGCTCTTAAAAAGGTTTCTTGAAGATCTACATATAAATCAAACACATCATTTCCACTAAATACCAGTACACATGGAAAAATTCCACAGAAAACATTTCATCATTATTGTCTCTCACTGTTTCTGTTACAATGCATATTCTAAAAATAAACATACAGCTAATAAGAGGATAGAATACTTTCTTCTGCTTTTAGGGAATTTGGAATTCAGCTGACATATTAAATTTAGCAAATATTCCGTAATTAAGTGAAATAAATCTCTGTTAGTACACTTTTTACCTTAAGGATTTCTAGGAACTATAATAGATATTATAACAAAAACCTAATCATATTTCTACAGAAGTCAGTGGAATTTATAACTCACTGGCTGAAAGTCATATGTATTATCCATATGTGCCTCAATATTATATATTACCTAGTTAGGAAACTCTTTTAAAGGCATATTATAAGGTCCTGAATTATTTTTATGAACTGCAATGTTTACTTCAAAATAAATTTTAAATTTTCTCCTCTCCTTTTGGAATAAAACAAGAAACACAAGCAATTTTTTTGCTAAGTACCACATCTTCCTCTTTAGCAATAGCTAGTGGACTTCTCTGTATATTTATATAGTGCAATCTGGCTCTGATTTAGCATAATTTTACTAAAATAAGACATAAATACATCACATCTCTTTTAAGAACTGTTTTCTCCAAAATATGACTACAATCAACAGACACTTCTTTTCCTGTCCTTTGACTATAAAAGGTGCCTGGGGTAACTGAACACAGTTTAACCATCTTTAATGTATTGCTAGAATTGAATAACCAAATTGAGTCATATATATATATCTCCTGTTAAAAGATATATTAATTATAGTTTCAAGCTCTGCTCTTGCATGCACACACATATATGCATACATGACTAAATAAAATGAGTGGGGTTTGTACTTGAAGCAGCATTCATAAGATGAAAGTACAGTAGAGTGTTAGAATACAAGTAACGATTTTGTATAAAAAGTAAAAGCTTAATGTACACATATACTAATACTATAGAAAATTGGCATTTTATGACAGTGTTTTGGGGGGTTTGGGGATCAGGTCACTGTGATTAACAACAGTAAGGCTTACTAATGTTGTCAGAGAGATTTTGAACTATTTAAATTAATACTATTGAGCTCTTATATGCTGCAGTTTGTATGTGTACACGTGAATGTGTTTGTACTTTTAATTAAGTCTTGCAATATTTCTAATATATTAGAAACTCTAGAGATCCTGTTAATGCCAAGAGTCAGCAAGAGTGGGGAAAAAAAACCCAATCACAAAATCTGCTTTGTTTCATCTCTTACAATGCCCTCAAGGTGTGATGTCATCTAAAAATAATTCAGGCACTGTTAATTTTAACTGCTTAATTACTAGATGCACACTTTTGTCTTCAGCAGTCAAAGAAATTTTTTTGTAAAAACCTGGAGTTTACAAAACTAGTATTTAAGTCCATTTCTTTGCAACCCATATCTCAAGTGAGATACTAATATATAAAATATTTAACCTATTTTAGAACATGCACTACAAAAAAAAAAGGGATAAGATAGCATGCTTCCTTACTTCTGTTGAGACTATTGATTCTATTCAGAATTAGAACACTATATCCTAATTAAAAATCAACAAATATTCCTGCACGTATGTCTTGATGCAGTAGAAACTGGCCTATGTTGATACTTGTGTGCACAGGTTAGTTAGTACAGCTACTTTAACCATGTGAAGGCCATTGTCATTTCCTTTATGCCCTGACCCATGTGGAGTGTTACTGTTCACAGTGGATGATGTCAGAGTTAGTGACTGGAAGGATTTTACCAAGGGTTAATTCAGTTCAAGGGACTACAGCTAGAAGGACTATAGTCTGCTGCATTGAGAAGACATAGCTGAATCCATTGCGTTGTTGAGCCTATTTCTTTATTTCCTTCTTTTTTTTTTTTTTTTTTTCCCGTCCTTTCTTCTTTTCTCCCTCTACTTTGGATCTTTGCTAAGAATAAGAACTTGACAATTTTTTGTTCCTTTTGAAAGAGTTCTAGGGACGCTTTCAATGAGATTGTGGTTCTGTTTTTCAACCTCTGGAGAGCCAATGTTTTCTCCTATGAACTGTGTGGAGCCTGGTAAATTTGCCTACCCAGCTCTGGTTAATTGCTTTGTTGTTTTGTTTTATATTTTCTACAAAGTAGAAGGAAAAGCCAAACCTTAGTACACATTTATTTTTTTCTTTTTTTCACCCTTTATCATTTGTATGCCATAACAACTACCAGTCATTTAGATACACTGTTAATACCGGCATTAGACGTTTCCTTAATAGACAAGTTGGTGAATATTTGCTCCTAAAGTAATGTTTACTCACTGAAGATCATTATCATGATTTCAGTGTTCTTTTTAATGATCAGTGTTACAGGACTACCTACATGCTATTTAAATCTTAACTTAAAAAAATCATTGAAAGTGAAATGAACTGTAATGCAACCTATCATGAAGAAAGTTGAGTTGTGATATTTCTTACTATTTAAAGCCAAAACTAAAATATGGCCAAGTTTTTGTCTTTTTACCTCAACAAACTTAACTCTGATAACAGCTTTATGTGAAAGAGGACTGAGAAGCTCAAACTTTAGTCATTATCATTTTAAATATCCATTAAATGTTTTTGAATATTCTAAGATGAAACTAAACACATCCCACTCAGAAAGGAAAACCCAGCTAGTTGTTTTACTAGAAAGGCAGTGAAATCACTGCAGTTTGTTTTCAATGATGCATAAATGATTCTTTCTAAATAATACTAAAAGGCAAATTCTCTAGTTCAGATGCCTTCATTCAAATTTTAATTAATATAACTGAAGATGATAAGATATCTAATAAAAAATGAACATCTTCTTTTCATTGTCATATTCCTTAGATGCTAATGTGGAGGCCAGGTATGTGGATAAAAGCTTTAATATTTTTAGCTGAAGATGGTTCTATTATGAATTAAGTAGCCATCTCAGCCTCTTTGAAGACATAGCACTGGAAAAATTTTAGAGTCTTTGGACCTGCATAAAGTAAAGATAGTAGGGAAGAGATTGTTTTAAGGAAATGTATTTCCCGTGCAGTTCCTGGCTCAGAAGACAGGGTTCAGATTTTATGGTTAATTTTTGGTTTTTAGGAATGTATACATCTTGTGGAAGCATCTGATGTCTATAAACACAGTGTTTTGTTCTCTGCCATATATTTCACTAGGTAAGAGTTGACTTGAAATTTGGCAAAATGACAATTTATCCAGAATTCTTACTGACTTTGAAAGTAAATGATCTCTTCGAACCAGTGAATGTTCTGATCCAGCCCTGGAATGAAGCATTTCACAACAAAATTTTGTGCATTGTGTTTTCCTTTGCTGTCTTCACCACCCCAATTACTTAAACTATACGACTTAGAATGTTTTAAATTTCCCCAAGTATTTTTCCCTGAATACATTGCTAACAAATGCTATTGACACAAAAGTAATAGTTTGACCAAAATCATAACAAAAGGAATTAAGAATGCACATGAACATCAAAGGAATTTTGCCATTTTGGCTTTGCCCTTCTCAACAAGCAATGCACCAATGCTTCACAGATGTTTCATGACTATGCTGCCTGACCCATGACATTGCCTTTTTCTATTTAAGCGTTTGTTAACAAACATTGATTTATTGTGTCCTCCCTGTACTAAATGGGTCAGTGGTAATGCACTATAGATAAAATGCTAGGGAGGTGTGTGTCTAGTTTGTTCAATTTTTCTTTCTCTCTTTTTTTTTTTTTTTTAATATGAAGTTTATTATAAATGTATGACATAACAAACATTTTTTTCATGCTGACTGAAAATGTATAATACATTTTGATGGAACACCTGGAGATCAAAATATTCTAAGTATCTATGTCCTTGATTCAGCTATAGCAGTCATTTTTCTCCTTCTTAGTAGCTGGTGTGGTGCTGTGTTTTTTGACTTTCAGCCGGGGAACAGCACTGATAACACCGATGTTTGTAGTTGTTGCTCAGTAATGTTTACTCTGACCAAGGACTTTCTGAGTCTCATGCTCTGCCAGGGAGGAGGGGAAGACGGGAGGAAGCAGAGACAGGAAACCTGACCCAAACTAACCAAATGGGTATTCCATACCACAGCATGTCACTCCTAGTATATAAACTGGGGGCAGTTGCCCTGAAGGCCTAGATCACTGCTTGGGTCGGGCTGCGTATCGGTCAGCGGGTGGTGAGTGGCTGTTCTCTTCACTTGCTATTTGCCTTATTATTATTATTATTGGTGGCAGCAGCAGTGGTTCTGTGGTATACCTTAGTTGCTGGACTGTTCTTATCTCAACCGGTGGGAGTTACATTCTTTTGATTCTCCTCCCCGTTCCCCTGGGAGGGGGAGAGGAAGGGGAAGAGTGAGCTAGCTGCGTGGCTCTGGGCTGCCAGCTGGGCTTAAGCCATGACATCTAGTAAAAGTGACCTGAACTAACAAGGTAATTATAGATATGTTTTGTACTTTCAGAAACTGTGGGTCAATTTTGTTTACCAAGTTATTGCCTTCATATAATCTGAAAAGTCTTTGAATTTTGTATGTTGCACTGTATTCATAGTCTAGGCAGCAAAAATGTTCTTGGTCTTTTTGCAGTTGCAATTGGATTATGTTAAATACATTGAGATGGCAGATGGTTTAGTGAGAGGTGTCCCTGTCCATGGCAGGGGGGCTGGAACTAGATGATCTTGAGGTCCTTTCCAACCCTAACCATTCTATGATTCTATGATTCTATGATTCTATGTCAGCAATTTCTGTATGTCTTGATATTATAGGCTCTTTTATTAGCCAAAGACTTTAGTCATAATACTCTGCCAGAAATTGAGATTGTCTCTTAACGACGTAATTTTAAGAATATCAGATTTTCCAAGCAGTCCTTTCTAAAAGCTTATCTTGTTTTAGATCCTCTTTTGACAGTGAGTTTTTTGATGTATTTGGTTTTGTTTGGTTTTGGTTTGTGTGGGGTTTTTTTATTTGTTTGTTTTGGGGTTTTTTTTAGGGTTTTTTTTAGTACATGAATAAATAGGTTTCCTTGATGCACAATATTTTTTCCTGCCTGTTTCTTTAAGTCTCTGAAAGTAAGAGAGATCTCAGTGCTATATGCAGGTATTTGCATACTGGTACAGATGCTTTCTTTTCCTGTTGTTCGAGTCCTGAACTTTGCTATTCTAGGTATTCTCTGCAAGAAGCAAATAATAAAAATGAAAATTAATATCTTGCAACATAAACATACCAGCAAAAAGCTTTTTTTTTAAAAGAAGTGTCTGAGAAATGCAGTGACTAAAATGGGAACTCCTTTAAAAAAAAAAAAAAAACACAATATTGTTTAAAAATAGAAAAGTCATATCTAATATTGATTTTTCACTGTTGTGTGAAAATAAACTTTAAAAATCATATTGCATGCTTCTTCATCTTGCATGATTGCAAGAAATTGCAGTCTTGAAAATTACAGGCAGAAAACTACAGAAAGAGTGAATTTATTAGAATATGACAACAATACAAAAATGAGATTGAGCTGGCAGGTGGCATATTAGGTTTAAAAGTAAAAAGCTGAGCACGAAGCATAAAAGGAAGGTCAGAAAAAAATGAAATAAAGAGTTGTTTCTACATAGAAAATGTAAGGACATGGAAAGTAAGTATCATATAAATCACAAGTCATACAAATATTTTCTATTACTAGATAAGTTGTTGTATTGCAGATAGTTATTTGATTTTGCTTAAGTTCATTGGTGATTAAACCAAAAGTGCATTTAGCTGGGCCCAAGGTTTTTTTTAATAAACTCTTTACTTCTAAACTTTTAAAATTCTATTTTAAGTTATACTGTATAAAATGGAGATCTGTATCAGATCTGACAAGAAAGACTGCTCGGGTATTGTAGCAAGGGGTAGATGTTAAGGTGGGGAGTATCCTAGAATCATAGGATAATCCAGTCATTTAAGTTGGAAAAGACCTTTTAAGATTATTGAGTCCAACCACAAACTTAACGCTACAAAGTCCACCATTAAACCATGTCCCTGAGTGAGTGCCTCATCTCCACATTTTCTAAATACTTTCAGGGATTTAACCGTTTCCCTGGGCAGCATATTCCAATATTGAACTTGGACACCTAATCACCAATATTGACTAATTTACACTCACACTGATCTAAATGCAAGTGCGTTAATATTGAGCTATATTCTGGTTTTAAATATAGTGTTGTACCCCATCACAACTGTATTTTTTAATGGTCAATAGTGAAAAAAATTATAACTTTGTTTCCAATCCCATGTACCATTGTATTGGTTTTGGATAAGATAGAGTTAACTTTCTTCTTAGTATTTTGTGTAGTTTGGATTTGTGATGAAAACAGTAATAATAATACACTGATGTTTTACTTCTTGGTGAGCAGTACTTACACAGTGTCACAGCCATTTGTTTCTCACTGTATCCTGCCAACAAGCAGGCTGCAAGTGTTCAAGAAGCTGGGAGGGAACAGCTGGGACTGACCCCAACTGACCAAAGGGATATTCCATACCATAAGACATTGTGATCAGCAAAAAAAGCTGGGGGAAGAAGAGAAAGGGCTACAGATTGGGCAAAGAAGAGATTCAGAGCGGCCCTGCAGAGAAGGACTTGGGGGTGCTGGTCAATGAGAAAATGAGCATGGGCCGGCAGTGTGCGCTCACAGCCCAGAAAGCCAACCATATCCTGGGCTGCATCAAAAGGAGCGTGACCAGCAGGTCGAAGGAGGTGATCCTGCCCCTCTACTCTGCTCTTGTGAGACTTCACTTGGAGTATTGTGCGCAGTTCTGGTGTCCTCAACATAAAAAGGACATGGAACTGCTTGAACAAGTCCAGAGGAGGGCCACAAGCCATAACAGTACAACGAGACTTTATTGATTTTAGCCTGCTACAAGTAATTTCAGAGTTCTCTAATAATGCCAGAAAAGCATATGGTATATTTGAAGAGTTTCTTAAGTGCCATTTCTAAGGCAAATATTTTGCATGGTTTTGATCTATTTGTTTCAGTCTTGTAACTCTATTTACTAGTTCCAAAACTTGTGGTGAAGGAAAATGTGTTGCAGTAAAGCATAAGAATGATCTTAATTTAGTGGTTTGTTTCTAGAGATACCAAACTCCAGTGTGACTGAGGTGTCACTGCTTTTAAAGAAAAACTTTCTGGGACAAGGTTTTGTATCTCTTACATAGAAGGTCCTATCATCTGAGCAGGCTCAGACGACCACGGAGGAAACTATGACTTTGAGTGGGGTTTGAGTGACTGTTCAGGAATATATTTGTAAATTCACTGACCTCTGTGGTCAAACCATTTTCAAAATTCTTACACAAAGTGAATGTTTTCATAATGAAAAAGACTTACAAAATGAACTTGCTGAAGTCTACTTGCAGAAAAAAGGTATCACCATTGCAAAGAAGTAAAATAGTAAATATTATCTTTTCCATGATTTCAGTTTTAATGTTATTTCTTAAATCGTAGAATGTACTCATTTGATTAGCATTTTAATTATGTAGTTGTGCTTCTAGATCCCATGTGGCTCCTTAGCTTCAAAGTTGCCAGTTCTGTCTTGAAGGTATTCTCTGGTGAGTTCATTAAGAAAATGAAATTTTAATTGAAAACCTTAGAATAATGGATATTCAAATAAATCGGAATTCAAAAGTTGTGTTATCTTCAAGGAGAGAACTATATTAAGGATGTTTCAAAAATTTAAGCTATTTGTCTTTCCGCTATCTTAAGTGTAGAACATAGCTAGTGAGCTTGGAATTCAGTCACAAATGCTAATACTATTATTACTGTTATAATGTTATGATAAATACACCTAGATAGTCACAGGAGAACATAGCCATGGAGACAAATAGATAGTTTTAGAGAGAAAGGGTGTCATTTACTTTTATCTTGTGCAAATTATTCTCTAGAGGTGTCTATTTCATTTCCATGTTTTTGGAGGTACTAGAGTAACTAATTCAGATTGACATACAGGCTATGACTGAGGGTGTCTACACTCAGGCAGTTTGTGCCATTTGAGATAGCCAAAAAGATCATATAATGATGATAAGTATGGCAAAGCAGATAAGTATCTTTATGAACCAGTGGTCAGAGACCAATCCATATACTCTGTGGCATCAGCTGGTACTGCACACCTATGATTTAGGAAGCTGACTAGCACCTGAAGTGTGATTCAGCTGTGGATTCAGATAGGAATGACTACACAGCAGCAAATATGAACATTACCAAAAAATAAATGGAGACTATTGAATACAGTGAGTAATGTATGCTTCTACTGTGTATACGGAGGCATCTGTTGCTGTCCAAAATGCATTAGGTGATTTATTTAATCTTTTCATTTAACTGCAGTACATGTATATAGCAGAGAATTGCAGACAAGTGCGATGGGAGTGTTTTAAATGACTTGTAAATCAGGTCAGTTTTGAAAATTAAAATAAAAATCTTACTAAACTAACACTAACAATATACTTCATGTTAACATTCCTTACTCATTACTAGTTGTTATCATAGAATTATAGAACGGTTTGGGTAGTAAGGGATTTGAAGATAACCTAGTTCCAACTGCCCTGCCATGGGCAGGGACACCTTTCACTAAACCAGGATTCTCAAAGCACTGTCCAGCCTGGGTTTGAACACTTCCAGGGATGGAGCACCACAGATTCTCAGGGAAGCCTGTACTAGTGTGTCACTTTCATAGTGGAGAGTTTGATGCTCTTAAATAATGTTTTGTACGGATGACTAGTCTATACACAACTCATGATCTACTAGCTCATAGTCTGTATTTTATGGTCTAAACTTGATATTCAAAAATAAGTAGTCATTTGCTTTTTAAATCCAGGGACATGACATCAGAATTGACATATCACTAGAGTGAAATTCTACTAGAGATGATAAGTTCCACTGTTTCTGAACATTATTGATGATCAGTAGCAAGCAATTATTGCAGTATTATAACTATAACAGGAATCAGGAATCAGAATTTCTTCTTAATGTCTAATCTAAATTTACCCTCTCTCAGTTTAAAGCTATTCCTCCTTCTTATATTGCTACATGACCTTGTAAAATGTCTGCCTCCAGATTTCTTGTATGTTCCCTTTAGGAACTGGAAGACTGTTAAAAGGTCTCCCTATAGCCTTCTTCAGACAGAACAAGCCCATCTCTCTTAGCCTGTCTTCATGAGGGGTGCTCCAGCCCTCTAATCATCTCTGTGGCTCTCTTCTAGAATGGCTTGAGCAGGTCCAGGTCCATCTTGTGTTGGGGGTCCCAGAGATGAATGTAGTACTCCAGGTGTGGTCTTATGAGAGCAGAGAGGGAGAACCACTTCCCTTGATCTACTGGTTACACTCCTTTTGGTGCAGCCCAGCATATAGTTGGCTTTCTGAGCTGCAAGCACACACTATCTGGTCTTGCTGAGCTTCTCGTCAATCAGCACTCCTCAATTCTCAATCCATTCTGTGTTCAGCTTGTGCTTGGGATTGCCCCAGCCCAGGTGCAGCACCTTGTATTTGGCGTTGATGAATTTCATGAGGTTTGCACTCGCCCACATCTCAAGCATGTCAAGGTCCCTCTGGATGGCATCCCTGCTCTCCAGCGTGTTGGCTGCATCACACAGGTTGGTGTTGTCAGCAAACTTGCTGAGGGTGCACTCAATCCCACTGTCTATGTCACTGACAAAGACGAACAGCTGCCCTATTCCTCCCACACTACCTGTCCTTGTTTCCACCCTCTGTAGGCCGCCTTCATATGCTGGAGTTTGTCTACGATCAACTTGTTCATCCATGCAGGACTCCTGGTTTTCCTGCCTGACTTACGCTTTGTTGGGATGCATTGCTCCTGAGCTTGGAGGAGCTATTTAGAGAGATATTTAGGAGATATTAACTAGTTTCCTTGGGCCCCTCTACCTTCCAGGGGCTTTATCCCATGGAATGCCACCAGGTAGATCCCTCAACAGGCCAGTGTCCATTCTCCTGAAGTCCAGGCTAGGAAGCTTGCTGCACACCCACCTCACTGTCCTAACGATCTCAAACTCCATCATTTTGCAATCCCTGAAGGCTGCCCTCCAGCCTCACATTCCTCACCAGCCCCTCCCTGTTAGTGAGGGCATAATCCACCTACTCTATCACTTGGAGAAGGAAGTTAACACCAATACAGGCTGGGAGCCTCCTGGATTGCTTATGCCCTGCTGTGTTGGCCCTTCAACAGACTTCAGAATGCTTGAAGTCTCCCATGAACACCAGGGCTTGTGAAAGTGATTCCACAACTATCTGTCTGTAGAGGGCCTCATCCTATTTCACTAGTAAAAAGGTGTTAGCAACTGAGAGAGAAGTTGAAATCCAATCTGGATAAACATATGTTTCAATCCTTACGAGTTATCACCTAAACATGTATTTACAGCAGACAGATAAGTAGGTGAAAACAGTATAAAGAAGTACTACCTAAAATGTATTTTAAAAGTGATATTTAAAATTGTAATACATAAAAAAAGGTCTGTGCTGAACTTAAAGGGATAGAGATGCAATCCAAAATGCAGTTGTATTGATTTGACTAATTTGGGAACAGAGCTGATCAGCAAAAACTGGTTTGTTTCATATGAGATATCTTGGGTTCAACACCGTATCACTTAACCCCAGTTGGGCACCCTGTAGCAGACCCCCACAGCAGACCCTGCTCTCCTTTTACTCCTGATCCATAAGCTCTCAGTCAGCTCCTCATCCACCCCCAAGTAGTGCTCTGTACACTGCAGCTGGTCATTGATGTAGAGAGCAACACTCCCTTTCTTCATCTCCAATAGCCTGTTTTCTTAAGAATCTGTATCCTTCCATTCCAACAGTCCAGCAGAAGGAGGCATCCCACCACATCTCTGTGATGCCAGTGGGGTTATAGCCCTTCATGTATGCACACACCTCTAACACCTCTTGTTTGTTTGCCATGCTACATGTATTGGCACAAAGGCATTTCCTTTGGGCCCCTGATGATGTTGGGTTATCGGCTGGAGTGGTAGGAAGTCTTTTGCTCTTCAGGGGCTCCCTTGCTGACCTGTAATTTCTCTCCAGATTACGGAAATCACCTACTGGCACTAGCATCAGACTGGTATGAGCGGGATGGACTGTGGTTCCCTTCTCCTGGCAACTTTACTTTAGAGCTTACTTCACCATCTTGGCAAGCCTACCACCAAAGATACTTATCATCTTCTTTGACAGGTGGAATCCATCAGCCCCAAGGAGACCAGGTTTCTTAAAGTGAGTCCCATGGTCACAGCCCATGGTTCTGGCACCAGTCCTGAAACCATTGGCTGATTTGTAACCATTGTGTCAATTGCTGAGTTGAGTAGCTCGAGAGAGGATGCCTTCAACACTGGAGCTGGGGAGAGATCAGTGTCCAGGAGCCTCAACTCAGAGCAGCCAGAGCTATGGAGGGAGCCTCAAGTCCTTGACAGGACCCACCCAGGAGCCGGCAGCTCCGCGGACGCGAGCAGGGACTCACAGGGGGCGGAGCCAGGAGCAGCGCACCAGCCCTGAGTGGCTAAAACCTGCCCCAGGGAGCGCGAGCGACCAGGAGTGCGCTGAAGCAGTTCACGCAGGAGGCGAGCGGGATGGTGAGCACCCGTCGTATGGCCAGGGCCCGGCCTGGGAGCATAGGCACCCAGACAGAGCCGATGAGAGGGGAGCCTGCAGTGCAGAGCTCGGAGTGTAGAGGGTGCCTGCACTGGTCTGGTGAGGGAAAGGTCCACGATGGGCAGGGCTGCACTCGGTGCTCCCTGGTGGAGGCCCTCCTGCAGCAGGTGGCTGAGCTGCGGGATGCTATTAATAGGCTGCAAGATGTCAGGGTAGCTGAGAGGAAGCAGGGCTGCTTGCTCCAGCCCAAAACTGTGCAGGGGCCTCAAGCATCCCCTCTAGCTCATGAAGGAAAGAAGGAGGCCATTATCCCTGGAAGCTGGGAATTAGTAACAAAAAAAGAACCAACAACAAAAGGAGGAAAAGGACAATTAAAAGCAAGGGGCTTCCTCCTAAATCTGTTGTCCCCATGCAGAACTGCTTTGCAGAAACAGCCGGCTGATGCACAGGTAAAGATCTCTACTGGTGCTGCCAAGAAAAAGTGGTGGGTCATACTAGTAGGGGACTCTACTTTGAAAGGGACAGAAGCACTTGTCTGTCAGCCTGACCCTGTCTCGAGGGAGGTGTGCTGCCTACCAGGGGCACAGGTCAGGGATGTTACAGAGAGGCTGCCTGCTCTAGTAAGCCCCTTGGACTGTTACCCACTCCTAGTGATCCATGTGGGTGCTAGGGATATAGATAGTAGTAGCCTGGGGAACATGAAGAAAGATTACAGAGCCCTGGGAGAGGTGGTTAGGGGCTCTGGAGCTCAGATAGTCTTCTCGTCAATTCTCCAGGACACAGAGGAGGACCTAAAAAAAGCTAGGAGGATTAGCCAGGTTAATAAATGGTTAAAAGGGTGGTGTCATAGCCAGTGGTTTAGGTGTCTTGAACACGGGACTGAAGTTTGTAGGCCAGGTCTACTGGGGCCTGGTGGAGTTGGGTCTGATGATCACAGAATCACAGAATCACAGAATCCCAAGGGTTGGAAGGGACCTAAAAAGATCATCTAGTCCAACCCCCCTGCAAGAGCAGGGTAACCTACAGTACATCACACAGGAACTTGTCCAGGAAGCCCACACTTCCTTAGCTTATCTATGAGGATGCTGTGGGAGACAGTATCAAATGCCTTACTGAAATCAAGAAAAACTACATCTACCGCTCTGCCGTCATCCCTCCACCTAGTCACTTCCTCATAGAAGGCTATAAGGTTGGTCATACATGACTTCCCCCTCATAAAACCATGTTGGCTGTTCTTAATGACCCCCTCATCCTTGATATGCCTAGTGATGGAGTCAAGAATAAGTTGTTCCATCATCTTTCCAGGGATGGAGGTAAGGCTGACCGGTCTATAATTACCCGGGTCCTCCTTCTTGCCCTTCTTATAGATTGGTGTGACCTTTGCCATCCGCCAATCCTCAGGCACCTCGCCCATTTCCCACGACTTTCCAAAGATGATGGAAAGTGGCCTAGCAATGACCTCCGCCAGCTCCCTCAGCACCCGTGGGTGCATTCCATCCGGACCCATTGATTTACAGATGTCCAGTTTGCATAGCTGATCCCTAACCCAATCCTCATCTACCAAAGCAAACTCCTCCTTTGTCCTGACTCCTTCTGGGGCTATAGAAATCCGGGGCCCTCAGGGAGAGTCTGCAGGAGTAAAGACAGAGGCAAAGAAGGCATTCAGCACCTCTGCCTTCTTTATATCCTCTGTCTCCAGGGTACCCACTTCGTTCAGCAGTGGGCCTATATTGCCTCTTGTGTTAGTTTTATTTGCTATGTATTTGAAGAAGCCCTTTCTATTGTCTTTAACCCGACTAGCAAGATTGAGTTCCAAGGAGGCCTTAGCTGTCCTAATTGCCTCCCTACATCCTCTAACAACTGTCCTATATTCCTCCCAAGCGGCCAGCCCCTCCTTCCATAATCCATAGATTCTCCTTTTCCACTTGAGTTTGCCCAGCAGCTCCTTGTTTAACCACGCCGGTCTCCTAGATCCCTTACTTGACTTCCTACTCATTGGGACGCTCCGATCCTGAGCTTGGAAGAAGCGGTCCTTGAATGCTAACCAACTATCTTGAGCCCCTTTACCGCCTAGTACACTTTCCCATGAGACTTCCCTTAGCAGTTGACTGAAGAGGCCAAAGTTGGCCCTTCGGAAATCCAGAACTGTGGCTTTGCTAGGTATTCTATTCCTCCCACACAGGATCCTAAACTCCACCATCTCATGGTCACTGCAGCCAAGGCTGCCATTGACCGTCACCACTTCGACCAAACCCTCCTTGTTGGCGAGTACTAAATCTAGCAGCTCTGCTCCCCTAGTTGGTACGTCCACCATTTGCATTAAGAAATTATCATCAATGCACTCGAGGAACCTCCTAGACTGTGAATGACTGGCTGTGTGAGTCTTCCAGCAAATATCGGGGTAATTAAAGTCCCCCACGACGACTAAGGCATGTAGTCGCGAGGCTACTTCCAGTTGCCTGTAGAAAGCCTCATCAACTCCTTCGTCCTGATCAGGAGGTCTGTAATAGACCCCCACAACTGTATCACCCGTGCCAGTCAGCCCCTTGATTCGTACCCACAGACATTCCACTTGCTCCTCATCCGACCCCGGACAGAACTCAATACATTCTAGTTGCTCTCTCACGTAAAGAGCAACTCCACCACCTCGCTTTGCTGACCTATCTTTCCTAAAAAGGACATAGCCATCCATGACCACATTCCAGTCTCGTGAACTGTCCCACCATGTCTCTGTAATCGCCACTAGATCATAACCTTTAGCCCGCACACAGACTTCTAACTCCTCCTGTTTATTCCCCATGCTGCGTGCATTGGTGTACAGGCATTTCAGGGAGCCAGTCCTAGTACCCTTTTTCCCCTGCGGGACAGGGTCTAAAGAGCTATCCTTTCCCACAAGTGAAACAAGAGATTGATAGTCCTCCTTAGCCCGCCATCCTTCAATCCCTAGCATGTTCCTCTTGGGCTTGTCCCCAACAGGCCCAGTTAAATCCCCTCCCCCCTTCATGACTAGTTTAAAGCCCTGTCAATAAGCCCTGCTAACTCCTGCCCCAAAACCCTTTTTTTTCTCTGGGACGGGTGTATCCCCGCCTGTCACCAGCAAACCAGGTGTCCCATACAGCAGCCCGTGACTGAAAAACCCAAACCCCTGCCTTTGGCACCAGTCACGTAGCCATACATTAACCTGCAGAGTCTTCTTATATATCCCTTCACCCTCGCTTGCAACAGGTATGGAGGCAAACACCACTTGCGCTCCAGACCCTTTAACCAGCCGTCCCAGGGCCCTGTAGTCTCTCTTCATTGCCCTTACGTTCCTCGTAATAATTTCGTCACTGCCAACCTGAAAAACCAGCAGTGGGTAGTAGTCAGACGGCTGCACCAGTTCAGAGAGCTTCTTTTTAACATCTCTAATCCGAGCCCCAGGCAGGCAGCAGACCTCCCTGTGGGGTGGATCCGGTCGACAAATGGGCCCTTCTGTTCCCCTCAGAAGGGAGTCACCCACCACAATTACTCTTCTTTTCTTCTTGGTTGGGGAAGTTCTGAGGTATGTGGGTGAGTGACTAGCCCTGGGTGACTCACTAGATAGATTTGCCTCACCATCTCCATTCACCTGGCCCTGAATTTCCAAGACCTCGTACCTGTTATTCAAGGGCAACTGGGAGGGAGGAAGGGATTGTGAGGGTTTTCGCTTACCTCTCCGAGGAGGAACCTCCCTCCATCCATCCTTGTCCATTAAGCTCTCTCCTTCTGTCTGATGGTAGGAGGGAAGGGGATCCATAGCTTGTTGAACCACTTCCCTCTGCCCTTGCCTTAGGGTGTGGTTCCACCAATCTATTTCACTTTCACACTCTCTAATGGCTCTCAACCTTTCTACCTCCTCCCTCAGTTCAGCCACCTGCCTGAGCAGGTCATTTATTTGCTCACAGCGAACACAAGCAGTATCACTGGCTCCCTCCAATACAAGTGCCAGGCTCAGGCATTCGCTGCAGCCAGGGACCTGCACAGCTGCATGTCTGCAGGAAGGCTCAGTCTGGATACCCACATTAGTACTCACTACAGCTAAAGAAGGGGAAGAGAAGTTTTGGTAGGAGGCTTGCCAGACTGGTCAAGGAGGCTTTAAACTAGATATGTTGGGGGAGGGGGGCATCATTCCATCCCAACACACCCAGTCAGTTGCCAACACCTATGATAAATGCTCAGAGCAATGTAGATGTATTCCAGCCGCTCCAGCCAACGAGCCACCTTCATTTGGAGCTTGGCTCAGGTGCCTCTATATGAACGCCTGTAGCATGGGGAACAAGCAAGAGGAATTAGAGGTGTGTGCATGGCTACGGGGGTATGATATAATTGGCATCACAGAAACATGGTGGGATGGCTCCTATGACTAGAGTGTTGGAATGGAAGGTTACAGGATTTTTAGAAAAGAGAGGCCCAGCAGGCGGGGAGGGGGAGCTGCCCTTTATGTTAGGGATAGGCTGGAGAGTATGGAACTCTGTCTGGGGACAGGTGAGCAGTTTACAAAGAGTTTGTGGGTCAGAGTTAAAGGGAAAACAGCAATGGGAGACATTACTGTGGGGATCTGTTACAGGCCGCCTGATCAAGGAAAACCTGTGGATGAAGCAGTCTATAGATAGTGAGACAATGGGGACTCAAAAATCACAAAATGGAATATATAAACCTTTAGAATCAGTTTTCAGTAATGTTAAGTTTGATAGCTTTGTAACAGTAGCAATGGAAAATTACTAAAGTGCATGATACATAGAAAAAAAAAGAATGCAGCTAGAGAACACACTGACCATTCATGTACAAGATAAATTGTTATAGTTGAGACAGTTTTAAGAAAAACAGTCTAGAAGAACAGGACACAGGGATAAGGAGTATCTGGGAATGGTAGGCGTCCCGGATGCACTACAGTTAAACTAACTGATAAGTAGGAGGATAGGAGGATTATTATGTCTCTGGTGCTAACAAACCAATTAAATTGATATGAGTATCTACTGCGCGTGCTCCAAAGGCTGCCAGAAGTGATGAAGATTGTTAGAAGAAGTAAACGACCCTCAGAGATCACCACCACAATTCTGTACACATGCAGGGAACATTCTGGAAAATGACATAATGTAGAGTACAGGGATGTTGTCCAGGAAGCTAGGGACCAGGTTAGGAAGGCTAAGGCCCAGTTAGAATTAAACCTAGCCAGGGAGGTTAAGGATAACAGGAAGGGATTCTACAGGTACGTAGCAAACAAAACACAGATTAGGGACAACATAAGCCTCCTGAGGAAGCTTTCGGGAGAACTTGCTACACAGGATTTGGAGAAGGCTGAGGTTCTGAATGACTTCTTTGCCTCGGTCTTCACTGGCAAAGGCTCTGACTGCACCACCCAGTTCTTAGAAAGTAGACGCAGGGACTGTGAGAATGAAGACCTTGGGCCCACTGTAGGAGAGGATCTGGCTCGAGACCATCTTCAAAATCTGAACGCGCACAAGTCCGTGGGACCTGATGGAATCCATCCACGGGTCCTGAAGGAGCTGGCGAATGAAGTTGCTAAGCCACTGGCCATCGTATTTGAAAACTCATGACAGTCAGGTGAAGTTCCCGACGACTGGGAAAAGGGAAATATAACCCCCATTTTCAAGAAGAGGAAAATGTAAAGCCCGGGGAATTACAGACCAGTCAGTCTCTCCTATGTGCCTGGCAAAATATTGGAGCACATTCTCCTGGAAGGCATGCTAAGGCACATGAAAAACACCAAGGTGCTTGGTGACAGCCAGCATGGCTTCACTAAGGGGAAATCCTGCCTGACCAATTTGGTGGCCTTCTATGATGGGGCTACAGAATTGATGGATAAGGGTAAAACAGTTGATGTCATCTACCTGGACTTGTGCAAAGCTTTTGACACTGTTCCACACGACATCCTTGTCTCTAAATTGGAGAGATAGCAATTTGATGGATGGACCACTCAGTGGATAAAGAACTGGCTGGACGGCTGCACACAAAGAATTGTGGTCAATGGCTCGATATCCGGCTGGAGACCAGTAACGAGTGGTGTCCCTCAGGGATCGGTGTTGGGACCGGTCTTGTTTAACATCTTTGTCAGTGACATGGACAGTGGGATTGAGTGCGCCCTCAGCAAGTTTGCCGATGACACCAAGCTGTGTGGTCTGGTTGATATGCTAGAGGGAAGGGATGCCATCCAGAGGGACCTTGACACGCTTGTAAGGTGGGCTGATGCCAACCTTATGAAGTTCAACCATGACAAGTTCAAGGTCCTACACCTGGGTCGGAGCAATCCCAGGCACAGCTACAGACTGGGCAAAGAAAGGATTCAGAGCGGCCCTGCAGAGAAGGACTTGGGGGTGCTGGTCAATGAGAAAATGAACATGAGCAGGCTTCAGTGTGCGCTCGCAGCCCAGAAAGCCAACCATATCCTGGGCTGTATCAAAAGGAACGTGACCAGCAGGTCGAAGGAGGTGATCCCGCCCCTCTACTGTGCTCTTGTGAGACCTAACCTGGAGTATTGTGTGCAGCTCTGGTGTCCTCAACATAAAAAGGACATGGAACTGCTGGAACAAGTCCAGAGGAGAGCCACGAGGATGATCAGGGGACTGGAGCAGCTCCCGTATGAAGACAGGCTGAGGAAGTTGGGGCTTTTCAGCCTGGAGAAGAGAAGGCTGCATGGAGACCTAATAGCAGCCTTCCAGTATCTGAAGGGGGCCTATAGGGATGCTGGGGAGGGACTCTTTGTCAGGGACTGTAGTGACAGGACAAGGGGTAACGGGTTAAAACTTAAACAGGGGAAGTTTAGATTGGATATAAGGAGGAAATTCTTTCCTGTTAGGGTGGTGAGACACTGGAATGGGTTGCCCAAGGAGGCTGTGAGTGCTCCATCCCTTGCGGTGTACAAGGCCAGGTTGGATGAAGCCTTGTGTGGGATGGTTTAGTGTGAGGTGTCCCTGCCCATGGCAGGGGGGTTGGAACTAGATGATCTTGAGGTCCTTTCCAACCCTAAATATTCTATGATTTGCCTCATCCAACTAGCTCTTTCAAACCCCTTGCCTTCTACCTGGAGGGTTGTTGAAAGGTCTACCTGTGCTTCTGAATCCTTGACAGACACTCCCAGGGCTCTGTAATCCTTTTTAATTGTCCTCACACTGCTTCTGTCCGTATCTATGGTGCCCATGTAAAACAACTACAGCAGGTAATGGTCAGTTGGCCATATGAGGCTTTGTAGTCTTCTGATGACATTCCTCATACAAGCCCCTGCTAGACAGCACAACTCTCTGGAGAGTGCATCAGGCCAGCAAATGGGTGCCTCCATAACTCTCAAAAGTGAGTCACCTTCAATTATTGCCTGTCATCTTTTCCTGGTTGAGCTTCTTGTTACTGTTCATGCAGACCAGGCTGCCACATTTACCTCTAATGCTTCACCTGTTGCGGTGGGTCTTTCATTATTGGTCCTGCAGAGCAGTGAATTGTTTCTGCAGGGTCACCCCTGGCTTTGGCTTTGTATAATTGTGCTTGATCCTTAGTAATTATAGTGTAAGAAAAGACCTGCTTTGTGGTTCATGTAGTACTTTTCTTAGTAGTGCAAAAAGGGGCCACAGTCTAAACTTTAGAGAAATTAAATTTAAAGCCTATTCAAAACACAAAGAACACTATCTATAAAAGACACAGAAACGAAGACTTTGAAATATACAAAGTTGACCTATGCGCAGTAAGTAAAAAAAAAAGTATGAAAATGTTAAGTAAATAAAGGTCAAGCAATTGAACTTCAGTACTGTACTTGCAGACAAACTGTAATGTCCTGATAGGACATCTTCATCAGTATAGTGGACAGTGTGTGACAAAGTGATAAGGTAATCAAGTTTTCCCTCAAAAGAAGAATTTTGGAAAGGGTGAGAAGGAAATAGGGAAGAGAATGGGGGAGGGGGAAGGCAGAAGAATGAAATTTAGCCTTGCAGACAAACTAATTTTTTTTCTTAAATGTCTGGATTGTCTCTGGTGAAAATAAGATTACATACAACTCAATAAAATAACCCATGTAAAACAGCCAACACACCTAAGCTAAATGACCAAACTGTAGAAACAACTGATCAAACATAACAAGATTTCTATATCACTGATTTCCATCTGTGCCTAGAGACACTTACGCAGAAACAATAAAATTGAGAGTTGGTTGACAAGGGGCAGTCAGCAGGAAAAACATTCTTTATGGTGTGTGACTTATTGAAGTACTGTAGTATGCACCAATTAATGAACACTGTATCAATTCCAAGCACTGTGCATTGTGGTACAGAACTAAATCTTAGATTGCAGTAAATGACTTTTTTATTTCTTTTAAAAAACTTGAAAACTTTAAAATTAATTTGCAATAACTTTTCTTATCATCAAGCTGTAGTAGTGAATTACACTAGCAAGACTTTGAATCCTGTGTATTGCTCAACATCGCCTACATTTTTCTTTTTAATAACTTTTATTGTCAAGTTACTGCTAGCTGTTTAGTACTGATGTGTTAGAGTATTTTGCCAACTAGGATAGGTAAGTGGACTACTTATACTACGTTCATGTGTGGATCACATGAATGGGCAAGAAGTCGTATCTTAGATCCATGTTCCAAACCAGGGTAGAAAGGCTTTGTATTTAAGACTATTACTAAAGGTACATTCTACTACTGTTTTGATAACATTAGTCCAGAAAACATCTATTTGGATTAATAATTTATACATAGTTCATATTCTTTTTAACAAATACATTAATTGAAATAATTTTTTATCTACAAGTCGTTGAATGATTAGCTTTGAAGGTGACCAGACGACGACCTGAAATAATATTTTCTAGAAGCTAAATTTAAAAAGCACATAACAGACATTGGATAGAATAATTTAAATTCTTGCCTCTTGTGAACAAAAAAATGAAAGGAATAACTTCAGGCATGGTTTCAATCATAGTATTAGTATGGAAGATGAGCACTGAGTCATGTGAGGGGTACACATTTCTTCCATCTCAATCACAAGGGAAGCAGCAGTTCCAAATGGATTTTCTGAGGACTTAGCCTGGCCAGAAGACAGTTTCATGCCATCAAGAAGTTTCATGCCATCAAGTTACTCTTCTAAATTGAAGTGTACATAAATTGTCAACACCAAGGCACTGAAAGATATCTAGGTCTTTAGAATAAACCCTTGATTTCCATTACACAGTAAAATGGAATACATAGTAACGTGCTGGTTATATCTACTATAAGTCTGTATGAAGCAGGTCAGTATTTTCCTATAATTCAGAAAATTTCAAGTTTTCTGTACTTCCTAATACACCATCTATAAAAACCTTTGTATGTGACCTTTCATACATTTGCCCTTTGCAAGATGTTTCCAAATCTTAAATTTCCTCCAAGAGAAAAATCACTTGAGAATTATACTGTATTTCTACCACCAGTAGGAACTAAACTAGCATATTTTTCACTTCTCAAGAGAAGCTCAAATTCTTAGACAGAATCTTTAATTTATGACAGTTGTTTGCTACTCACAGATTGGTCTTATCCTATTACTAAATGTTTTTATACTCATCCTTTCTGTACCTGTTCAGTGTTTGGCTTCCTGGGAGGTGTTAAAATTGATTTACCTAAATAATATTATTAGAGTAGATGTGCAACATAGGTAACTGTAGCGAGGTAAAAGTAGTTATTGGAGAAATAATCGGTAAACATCTCACTGCTACAACAGAGATCACTTTGCTCCTAATTCTGTAAATAAGAAATGTGTATTTCAGTATGTCTTTTCTGTTAACAGAACAAACAGTTTTCTTGGTTAAATTGCTGATAAATGATTATGAAACAAGGCTTGTGTCTTCATCCAGAGTTTTATCCTATGTGGAAAAAATTCATAAAAGGTCCTTTGGGGGCTTATGGTAGTAAGATTAAATGAAATCACAGCATTTCTTTTTCTTGAGAAGCTACCTGTTCCTTTTTATGTAGCTAGTTCACTTTATTCTCCAGTGGCTTAGGGACATCACAGTGCCTGGCTGCTCAGACTTTGTCCTGAGGACAGATGTTTTGTCTGCCAAATTTGCTGCTGTTCACACAACCCATAAAGACTAAGGACATTTACAGTGCTATATAAGCAAAAACATTAGCTCAATTAGCTTTCTCAATTTCACCTCACCTTCCAGTCCCCTCTACAAAAATAAGTTTCACAAGAGTGGGCACAATCTCTGTCTAGAAAAACACCCTCTCTGGTATTCAGTCAATCAGATTGAAGAGTTATAGGCTCTTTACCAAATATATTAATATTTTCCTTTAATTCTACGTGTATTTATATAGATCTATTACTTTTGAAGAGCTTTATTATCCTTCTTAGTATTGGTTGCAAGCTATAAACAGTCTACTGCTGTACTTGAAGAAAGGCAAAACGGTGTGTGATCTTTGTTCTCTCTCAGGCAAAATCATGGACAGTCATGACTATTTGTGCAGTTATAAAGTTGTGACAAATGTTTTTTTAGAGTTGTAAAGTTACTTGTAGTGGCTATATTTATAACAGAATTTTGTGAGGAGAAAAAGTAACTGAGAACTCAAATGAACCCCCCAAGCACTGGCATTTTTAAGAGATTTTTGTAGCATGAAGCTTTTTAGAGAGGACTTCCACAGTCATCAAAACCAGTCACTTTGCTTCAGAAAATATATCTAAATGTAACTACTAAAACCAGGAAGGCTTGGTCTTTCATATATCTCTTTAGGCATGCAGGAGGTAGACTTAGAAACATTGCAGTACTCCTACTAGTTGTCTGATTTTCTAAGAACATCCAGTGTTAAAAGCACTGATCGCTGGTGGGGTTAACTACTGTTAGGCAGTGACTGCATGTTTTGAAAATGCTCCTGAACTGAAGCTGGTTGTTGCGACAGCATGGAAAGGATTTCTCTCAAAAATAAGAAGATTGTGTGCAGGTGGTTCTAGCAGATAGATAGTCCATACCCTTCAAGCATGAATAAGCCTTTTGAACTCATGACCTGAGCGGAAACTTCACCAAGTGAGGTGTTAAACTGGTGCAAAACTGCTTTGAGTCAAAGATGGAGGACTCTGCCCAGCTGCTTGTCATACAAGTTTTCTGCATTGCAGTGGGATCCAAAACTGTTAAAAGTGACTTCCTACCAAGCTCATTAATTGGCAGGCAGCATACAAGTCCAAGAAGAATAGAGATTAATATGTTGAACACTTTTAATTCTTTTAAAAATGAATAGTATAGCAAATACCTTTAGAATTTTGCATTAGTTACATATTTACTTAAGGGGGAATAAAGAATGCAAGACACCCAGCTGTGCTTATCTTCCAGACTCCGCAACTCCCCCATTAAATACATTTTAAAACCTATTTTAAAACAATTTTAGTATTTATATAGTGGAAAGTGGACTCAGGCCGTATGGAATGTGGTTAATAATCTCAAAGTTGGGCATTAATATAAACTTATTATGTAGTTTTTATGAATAGCCAGTGAAAAGAAGCAGACATTTCTAGGAAAGAGTTCATCCTGAATTGTAATATAAATTGAAGTGAAATATGATGAATCATAGCTGGAAATAATTGTTCTTTGACTCTTGGGAGACCTTAAATGAATAGTTTAGATCACATGTTAGTTGGTTAAGATTAGGTAAAATGAATTATGTTCTTCATTTTTAATCCGAGACAACAAAAAGTAGCCATCAATGTAAGGTTTAAATGTTGGAATCTCCAGAGACTCCTTAAACCCTTTGGTGCCAATTTACCAGGACCTACTTTAGGAATATTTTAACATTTTACATCTAAATATAATGGTATTTGCTGCTGTTGCCAGAAATACCATTTTTAAACTGTTTTTACACAATGATTTGCAGTTTCCAGGAACCACTTGTGCCTAACAATTAAATTGGCACAATGCCTTACTACTTTAGAGACAGTGGTAAGTTTTGAACTGCTGCCAGTAGAGTGTGTGCTTTTTGTAAAGATTACTGGGTGTTACGCTTAAACAATGAATGCTTATCACAAGTATGAGTAGACACACTCTGGTCAGATCTGTCATTATCCCAACTCTTCATGCCCCACATTGGGTGCTACAATGAACTGTTGTGTTTTAAAGCCCAGCTGGTAACTCAGAAACATGCAGCCGCTCACTCACTCTTCCCCTTCTCTCCCCACCCCACTCCCAGAAGGATGGGGAGGAGAATCGGAAGAATATAACTCCCACGGGTTGAGATAGGAACAGTCCAGTGACTAAGGTATAACACAAAACCACTACTGCTACCACCAATAATAATAATGATAAGGGAAATAACAAGGGCAGAGAATGTAAAACTAAAGGGGGAAAAGGAAAAGAAAATAATAAACATAATACAATTGCTCACAACCCACCAACCAATACCCAGCCTGACCTGAGCAGCTATCTGGGCCTTTGGGGTAACTCCCCCCAGTTTCTACTTTGGGTACAACATGCTGTGGTATGGAATACCCCTTAGGCTAGTTTTGGTCAGGTATCCTGTCTCTGCTTCCTCCCAGCTTCTTGTGACCCTCCTCACTGGCAGAGCATGAGACTGAAAAGCCCTTGATCAGGGTAAGCATTACTTAGCAACAACTAAAAACATTGGTGTTTTATCAGCATTGTTCTCAGAGTGAAGTCAAAAACACAGCACTGAACCAGCTACTAGGAAGAAAAATAACTGCTACAACTGAACTTAGGACCGTAAATGATAACTAATTATTCATATTAAACCAAGTCCATTATTAAAAAAATAAATAAAAATAATGGAATTCTAAGTCAATGCTTTCTGAATCTTGCACATAACTTAATGTCTCCATAATTGCAATAATCAAGAAAGGACAATCCCTAGTAAAAATAATGTAAGTGTAATTTATAAGGAAAACTAGTTCCCTCATAAACCATTTTAATTGCGAGAAAATATGTTAACAAGCAAAAACTTCTATCTGTAAAATAAATAGGTTTATATGATGCCATAAAAATAGCTAGCATAACTAAAGGGCAGAACAGATTCTGATTGATTAAAATATAAATACTGAAATCTAGTCATCTTCCTTGAGATTTTCTCCTGTATACTTACCTTATTAATTGTAGATTAATTTTTAGAAGTGTAAAAAACCTGCAAGAAATTTATAGTTCAAAATTGGCTAACTTGAACATCCCTGAAAAAAAGTGTATTTGTGATTTAATATTCACATATCTTCTTTAGTCTCAGCTTCACAACACACTGCTATAGGCACCTAAGTTAAGAGCTTAGCATGAAACTTCTTTCCATGTGACTTAAGAACCAGCTTGCACCCAAATTTCAATTCACCAGGCCCAGACTATTGAAATGTGCACTATTCTACCAACAAGAATTAACAAATGGAATATCTCAGAAAAAAATTATTGAAATAGTCAGAAGTATTCAAATCAAGTTTAAACATTTTTCTATGATGTGCATTATGAATTACATGAAATAAAACTGAAATTTTATAGCCAACTTTTGTGGAAACTATTTGCACATGTTAGAGTGGCTCTTTCTAATTTTGGTATCAAGAAAATAACTTATTGCTTCAGAAAACAGTCATAACTCCATGTAGCTAGTAAGGCTGGCACTCCGTGTGTGATCATCATTCAGTACTTCAGCTGACATCTTTCTACAGCATGTTCAGCTTAGTATGTCTGTGTATAGTAAGAATACAACATACCGCTTTCTGAATTTTTCAGTGTCTTGACAGAATTCTTGTAATGTTCTGATTTAAAATCACAGAATTAGAAAAAAACTTTGCAGTATCAAACATTTACTGTTTTTTAAGATTTATTTATTTTTATAGTGGAGTTATGCCAATTATGGTCTTTTTCTCTAAGATTTTTTTTTAATTAATGATAAAATGGATAGGTTATCTATTTCATACACTTCAGAGGATTATTTTTAGAGGATATTTAAAGGGGATGAGAGGTGAAGTAAGGAAACTAATTACATTTATACAAGAGTAAACATTTTAGTGTATGTTATAAAAATAAGAAACAAGAAATTCTACTTCTGTTCTGACATCAACTTTAATTTTACATGTTGAGTCTTGAAATACTGTTGAGTTGCAAGTCATTTATAGGATGATTATTTTCTCTACTAGTGATTTGGAGTGCTTTCTTCTGTATTTACCAATTAAAATAACTAGGTTGTTTATTTTCCGATATATACGGTGTTATTGTTTATTTGTAATTTCCATCATGGACACTTTTGTGGACTCATCTGCTATAACATGGTGGTTATATTTTTAAAAAAATCATAGTCCTCAAAATTGTCTTCATTTGACAGCAGGAAAATATGAAAGACTGTTAAATCTTATCTCCTCTATAGTTCATAGACTTTCTTATCTTTCAAAGTCAGAAGAATATATTTGGATAATTCAATGGAAACTGTAAATAGCTTTCATGTATAACTTTTTAAAAAACTGCCAAAAATAGTACAGCATCAAAACCATTAATTTTTACCTCAGTATGCTCCCAACTCTTCTTAATTTTATATAGATGCCAATTCTTTCCAGTGGTATTTTAAGGTAAGCAGTGCACAATTACAAATGTTTGAGTACACTACAATCATTGTTGGAGGAAAAAAAAGAAAGGAAGAAAGAAATACACTACATGATACTCATTCCATACTGGATATCTTTCTGAGGAAAGTTTCCATTTTGCTAACAGCAGAGTAACAAGTAACAAATTAAAAAAAAAAAAAAATTATCGTACCTTCAAATATTATTAATTCTGATATCATGTATTAAAAGAATTGATATATATATTTTTCAGACCATTCATCTGAATAACACAGTAACATAAGATTTCTATTTGGTATTGCAGAGAATTCTAATTTAAAATGACACAATCTCAGATTCATTAAGAAGTTCATTTTTACAGTATTTTCTGGTATGACAAAATCAAGGAATATGTTACTAGTGACTATTGAATAGCTACATGCAGTTTAGCATATCAGCAACTCTATGGTTAATACTTGAATGCTGTTTATACTCTTTTTGTATCTTATTAATCTTTGAGAATGGTCTTTAATGCATTATTGTATTGTGTATTGAAAAATGCAGTCATTCTCAGATGCTAACATAACTCACATTTTCCCTAGTGGAACTCCATAGCTGCAAGACAGTCACTCCTAGTCAGAATTCTTTATAACATAATGATTCCTTCCAACAGAAGAGTATTGTTCAGACCTGTGATGGACTCCATTAATAGTAGAACTAACTAATACTGGGTAAAAACTAGCTGGTGAGCTAATTACCCCCTCAAATATTATTTTTTGTTATTATTTCTACTAGTTTTGTTATTTTGAAGGGGTTAAATGCTTATTTAACATACTTCTTCTTTAGGCTATTTAGCGTCAATTAAGTCTATTTGCAAGAATAAAGTTTGGGGTATATTTGCTATTGCTGGTGTTCAGAATGAAGTACAACATGATTGTTCAGAATTGTGTCTAACATTTAAAATAAAAAAAATCTGAGAACATGGTAGTCAAATAATAGTTAATGATCTGTGAAAGTCCTTTGTAAAGAAGCTAAAGTTTATGATTTGTAATATAGAAAAGTGCATCCAGTAGACATTAAAATGCAAGAGTTTAGATTTATGTAATTGAGAATATGACCTGTCAGGGAAAGAATTACGTATGCTTCATTTGAATGGCTAAGTGGGAGACATATTACTATGCAGTTACTGGGTAGATTGTGATATTACAGATTAATGATGTTTTTTTCACAGATTTTCCATTAATTTAGTTTTGAAACTTTCTAAGATCTTTTCACAAAATACACTTAAGCCTTATTTTTAAATGTACCGTATCTTCCTTGAATCTTAACCAGAAGGTGATATATCCCCTGAAATAAGAACTTACAAGCATGTGGCATAAGTAGATGAAAGACACATTTGAGACACTCAGTGTGACTATTAGTAAATTAAGTAAAATGTTTGTTACTCTTCCCACTCTAGTTGGTTGGGAAAGTCTTTCATAGTAATTTAAGGGGTTTTGTGGGGTTTTTTTGTCTCTTTACTGATGATTCTTTCCACTGGAAATAAGAATATAAATCCAATTCAACAACAATCATATCATCATATAGAAGTTATATTACGGAGATAATGTGAGCAAAAGTATGATTGACAATTTGCTACACTTCATGCAACTTCATTGAGTAGAAACAGCTCTGTTAGGATGCATATCAAAAAGATAGAAGAAAATAATAATTAGAACCATTAACATACAAAAAGTACATTTTATAAAAGATAATATGAGCCTTCTTATACCATGTGATATGTCATCAACACTTCTTTCAGACTGTGGGCAGCAGTAATGCCCTGATTCTATAATGGAATCATTAAAAAATTACTTGCTCTCAAATTAAAGCTCCAGTATGCTAATACAGAAAGGAAAAAACCCTAAAACATTTCAACTTCCATTTCCAGTGATTTTTTTTTTTTTTTAATAAGGCAGACTGTGTACAGACTCTTCAAAGAACTATTCCTTTTTTGTTTCTCTGACTCTTTGCCCTGTAGCTATTCCTTTACACAAGGAATTCTCTTTTCTGTTCTCCTTTCTGATAGCAATCTTTTCCTTGCTCAACTTGAGAGAGATAAACCCTAGGCAATGTTAAAATACAATGCCTCTTATCTTTCCACATTTCAGTCTGAATCTAACAGTGAAACTACTCCACAAGCTAATGATAGGACCTTAGTGTGGGATACATACCAGTTTCTTACAACAGCAAAAAAACCCCAACAGTTTAATCCTCACAGAAAGTCTACTAAACATCCATTTTCACAAAATTCAATTATTAATTGCTAACATAGATAGTAATCCTGAAAACACTTACCCTAGGATCTTTGTGTGTAGATAACAGTAATTATAGGCAAAATATGTAGTTTTCTATTTAAAGAGTTTATTGAATTCAACAAAACACTCGATGCTATCTCTTTTGCTAGGTATTCAGTCACAGAGCTTCCCCTGATTGCAGTTCTGAGAGAAGAGTTTGGGTGTAGGAAAATACACAGAATCCTGCTGGGAAGAGGAGAGTAATATAATCAATGCCTCCACCTCTTTCTTGTAACCAGAGGCAATAAACTCAGCAGGTCTATTTTCCAGAAATTTCTTGCCCTCTTCCTTTCTTGATGCTACAGTATAACCCTCCTTCTGTGTGTCACTGTTTGGGCAGCAAAGACACTCTGCAGGCAGGATAAACACAACATCAAAATGCAAATCAATTACTTAGCAGCTGATACACACATATAACTGAGAATAATGATCTAGTACGGTAAGCATTTATACGTTTGCATTCCCAATAATAGAATTTTTACTTCAACAATCCTGCCTTTACCAGTTCTTGGTTTTGCATAACCTAAAATGGTCTATATACTGTCTCAGAATATAGCAGTTTCCTCAGAATTTACAGGAAGGTAGCATAATAGTTCATCCTTAGAGATTTTTCAGTGGTATTTCTAGGCCAAAGAACTACTTAAAAAGATAATTTTGATATGTTATGGCAAGTAATAAATGATTTCTTTCCTTCTTTCATTTCCTCCCTTCACAAAAATTAGTGGTAAAGCCGTACCTTCTCAATATTGCGGGAATATGTTAATTACACTTTTATTCTTCTTTTAGCAAGCTAAGCATGACATGCTTGCTTGCAGTGCATTTTAAAATATTGCTTAGCAAAATTACTGAAGGAAATGCAGCTGGAAAATTATATTGGAAAGATCATTGTCAGCAGTATAATAACTTAGGGTATTTATCAACTCTTGCAAAGATGTGCTGGTATTATAATAACAAAATTGTTCTCTGGTGTCTCTTTAAGCGAAGTGCACCAAAAATGGAACTGTGAAAGTATGAAGCAGGGTGATTCTCCATCAGCAGCACCATATGTGGAAGACTAGTTGACTTGTGTTTCATGAACCAAACACCAATGAATTTACTGAGAGAATTGCTAGTACTAGAAAATAGGGATATATGATAACATAAATTGTTGTGTAGGGGTGAACTTTATTATTTTAAACAGTTTAACTCAAAGGCATTGTAAAGCCTGATTAAAAAAAAAAATAGTGGGAGTGTATCTCTTGAAAAAAGAATAATTAAATGAAAACATTTTTAAGACTTCAGATCATAAAAGTATATGGGTTAATTACTCTATATTTATTCACGTGCTTAAAATTGTCCTGCAAAATTTGTGGATAGCGATCTAAACTTCATAGGGATGGAGTCGCTTTCTGTTGCTTCAGCACACAGCTGTGACCAAAACCTACAAGACTGCTGAATAAACACAGGAATGATCAGAAGAACTTGTCTGAAAAAATCTTTACTTCACAAATTACCTCTAAGCTCTTATGAAATTTTTCAATGTTAAGTGAAAGTACACATTCTTCTATTTATTCTTTGTACAATACGGAGAAACAATTTGCTAGGGGTATTTGATTTTGAGCTCAGTCATTATAAATGTGACAACTAAGTTGTAAGTATGCTGTTGAACTTTGTTGAAAAATGACATCTCTTAATTTGAGAGAGAGTGGGGGTGGCTATCTATCCTAAATCTATTGAAGTCAGTGAAATTGCTATATCTTACTATGGAATGAGTCTTGATTTCTCCCAGGAGTCTTGTAAAGAGTTTAGAGGTTTTTCTCTGTTTTGGGTTTTGTGGATTTGTTTGGATTTTTTTGTTGTTGTTGCTGCTTGTTAGCTTTTTTTTCTTTGTTTGGGATTTCTTTTTGGTTTGTTTTTGTTTGTTTGGTTGGTTGGTTGCTTGGTTGGTTGGTTGGTTGGTTGGGTTTTTTTTTAAGAAATATAATGCGTTATGAGGAGAAAAAAAACAGCTGAGAGTTAATGAAGTAATTTACTTTCAATATCTCCCAACTGTTCCCTACATTTTATTGCATTGTCATTCCCCATAACTAAGATCTCTTAAATGAAATACATGGAGTTAATTCTAAATTTTATGAACTCAAATGAATCTACATAAGTAAAAAAATATGCTACCAATGAACGAATATACTTACTAGCAGAGAAACCTTTCTATTTCTTAAAGTAATAAAAGCATTCTTTAAGATATCCCGATTATAGCTAACAAATGAGAGTTCATTGTCTTGTAAAGTAGTCTAAATAAAAATATTGATAAAGAAAGGAAGTCTAATAAAGCATACAGTTTAATAACAATTACCATACAGGATAAACTGTTAAGGAACCATGAGATCTGTTCTTGTGCTATGCTGTTCCGTATGTGATTTAACTGCTCTCCTGCTAAGAAATGATTTCTACAGTCTTTGGCACCAAGCTTACTTCAGTAATATAAGAGAAGCACAATGAGCTATCAAATCCAGATCACTTCTTTCTTTTCTTCTCTCTTTTTTTTTATTTTTAGATTGCGTTAAAGGGAGTAAGTATGATCTTGCTCACTCAATGATGAATCCTTTTTGTTGCTTTCCCAGGTATAATCAACTTGTAATGAGAATTTCTGCTTTTCTTTTAAAAGTTGTTAGCTATCTTGGCAAGTAATAATAAAGACAACCAGATGCCAGATGTAGCTGATTTCTAAATTTAATTTTAGATTCCTCATTAATACCAGCAGTCGATGCATTAGAACTGAGCTATAAGAAAAATAAACAGAAATAGATACTGTAAAACACAAAATGTGCAAAAAGCTCTGTGACTTCCTAAATGTCAAAGAAAATAAACTGTTAGTTTTCTTGTAGCTAGAGAAACTAAAATTCTGCATATTTGATCAGAAAAGGGTGTTTTCTTTGAAGAGGATTAAATTATGGGATGACATCAGCTTGTTGTAGAAAACAGAAAAAGACATATAAAAATCCACTTATACACCGTATTTTTGTAAGCTGAATTGCTTGAACAACCACACATGCAGTTGCTAAAATCAGTGCAAAATGTCATAAACTTGCTCTTTGTGCTTATGTAAGTATGACCAAAGTCTGATCAGATTTTAAGATAAATACTAAGAGAAGACTACATACACCTTAAGCTTTTCAAACAAGTCTTCAAGATCTGATGAGAAGTGTATGATTAATTGGTTAGTGACAAATCCTAAGTAATGAAATGCCTACCAAATTCCCAGAAAGAAAACTGTACAAAACTTGCTTTGGTTTGAACTGTACACACATATATACATGTACACACACATATACAAGTTCCTTGAACTGAATATATCCAAAGACGTGACTGGATATTATTTAATTTAGCATAAAATATATTTAGTTCAGTTCACCTTGTGTTTCTTTAATAATCACTTTAGTCTATTTAAGATTAAATTTACCTATGAGTCTCTTTCAGTTGTGCTACATAGATCAAATGAGTGTTGCATATGCATCTTTGTAACGATGTTGCTCTTGAGTAAAATGCGCAACTTTTGACCAAGAAGCACATGTTAACATAAGCGCAGCAAAAAAAACCCCACTAATTAAATTTTTTAATGTCTTGATAAAATTGAGCAGGCATAAACCTAGAAAGCTAACCTCTGAAAAAATATTCAGAATATATTGTTTTTTTAAATACTTGAATAAGTTAGAATTCTATGATTCTTTATTAATTTTATGCAATGGCTAGTTTAAACATTAACCTGATGTCGTGGTTTAAACCCAACCACAAACCTCGTTCACTCACTCCCCCCCTTCTTGCCCTCCCCCTGCTCCAGGAGGGACGGAGAGGAGAATTGAAAAGAATGCAACCCCCACGGGTTGAGACAAGAACAGTTTAGTAACTCACGTATAACACAAATCACTGCTGCTACCACCAGTAATAATAATGCTAAAGGAAATAACAAGAGGAAAGAATACAACAACTCAGCACCAGCCAACAGATAACTCGGCCCACTCCCCCCAGCCAAGCACCGACCGATACCTCCTGCAACCCTGCAGTCCCTTCTCTTCCGGGGTAACTTCCCATTACCTCCCTGGGCATGACGTGCTGTGGTATGGAATACCTCTTTGGCTAGTCTGGGTCAGGTGTCCTGTCTCTGCTTCCTCCCGGCCTCCCTCGTCCCATCAGAGCATGAGACTCACAGAGTCCTTGGCCAGAATAAACATTACTTAGCAACAATTAAAAACAATCGGTATTATCAGCTCTCTGCCCAGGCTGGAAGTCAAAACACAGAGCTTGCACCAGTTACTAAGAAGGAGCAAAACGGCTCCTGGTAAACCCAGGACACCTGACCAAGCTGTTTCCAATTTTTGGGGTTAGCTTTCAGAATAATATCAAGTCTTCTTAAGTTTAACAATGAACTACAAATTATCCTTGTACTTCTAGAGGGTATCCTACCCATGTAAGGTGGTTGGAACTAGATGATCTTTCAGGTCATTCCAATCCAAGCCATTCTATGATTCTGTGATTCCTGATTCCTTTTCTGTGTTAAAAATGTTGAAAATGCAATGTTGTACTAGTAAAATCTACTTGTGTGCTGAAAAGGTATTTATGACATTATTAAATAATCAAGGTACTAGTTAACTAAAGGTTTAATGGCAGCTATCCAATATAGTCCAATATTAACAAGAGTTAAAAAGTTCCATTCTCTATAAACTTAATTTATCTAAATAAAGGATTTTGGTAAGAGACACTTTGTCCTAGGTCCAGCAGTAGCAGTCAAGAAGTTTTCTCCTTAGTAGCTGGAGCAGTGCTGTGTTTTTGACTTTCAGCTGTGGAACAACGTAGATAACACCAGTTTTTAGTTGTTGCTCAGTAATGTTTACTCTGACCAAGGACTTTCTGAGTCTCATGCTCTGCCAGGGAGGTGGGGAAGGTGGGAGGAAGCAGAGACAGGACACCTGACCCAAACTAACCAAAGAGGTATTCCATACCACAGCATGTCACGCATAGTATATAAACTGGGGGCAGTTACCCAGAAGGGCTAGCTCACTGCTCGGGTCTGGCTGTGTATCGGTCAGCTGGTGGTGAGCAGCTGTGTTCTCTTCCCTTGTTATTTCCCTATCATTATTATTATTGGAGGTAGTAGTAGTGTTTTTTTGTTATACCTTAGTTATTGGACTGTTCTTATCTCAGCCTGTGGAAGTTACATTCTTTCTATTCTCCTCCCCATTAGTCTGGGAGCTGGGGGGAGAAAGAAGGGGAGAGTGAGCTAGCGGCTGCACAATTCTGAGTTACGGCTGGGCTTAAATGACTACACGCTTCCATCTCTAGCTTAGTATAAAAAAAAAAGCACAACACATTCAAATAATTGAAACTTACACCTTTAATATTTCCTTGCATATTCATGACTAGGTTGTACTTTCGCATATGAAGACCAACACAATACTGTTAAAATAATTTCCCTATTAAGCCTTTGTCTAAGTGCTGTAGTTAAGATTCTTAAATATTTAATCATAACATTCACACTTTAGCCTGAACACCCACATGAGGTGTGGATCCCTTCCCCACAACTAAAAGAGACAAAACCCCTTAAGACCTGACAAAATCTGAATCTACAATTAAGTAGACTCCAGGCACTTAAATCTACAACTCTAACTGAAATGTAGAACTTTGCCCCTACCCCACTCTCAATTATGCTTAATGTAGTCACCTGCTGCAAAAAGAATCATGCACCTGCCTGTTTAAATTTAAAAAAAAAGCACTAAACCTAGCAATGCTTATCTGTATTCTGTTTCAGTGTCTTCTTGGGACATTCCTAACCAGAGTGTCTTGGTACAGAGTTCTCAGCAGCTTCCTTTAACTGGAGGATGTGTGACAAAACATAACACCCAGATTATATGTGAGTAGTTAATGAATCCTATAATTATTTGTAAAAATAGTTGATATTCTATGATTGTTTATAGATTAGTCTTTTATGGATTAGTTTTGGGGAGAAAAAAACAAACAAATCCAGGATTCCTCCATTTCTGCTGCATGTCCTAAACAACATACTTCAGTCCTAGTCTTTGTTCATCCTTCCTCTGTGTGTGGATGTGTGTTTCACATTGTTTTGCTGCGAGGTTACTGGACAGACAAGGCTCCTGGGAGACTGAAGTTTCAGGTATATTCTGCCCTAGTCAGCCTGTAAGTTCTTCCACTTACTTTCAGGAAGTTCTCTCATAAAAATAGGGGGGTTTAAAGGCTGGCTTTTGAGTGCACAGAATAGAGAATCTATATATATGCTACTGGAATATGAACTAAGACAGACAGATGCTACAAAAAGCCTTTCTCTTTTTTTTTTTTTTTTTGAATGAGGGTGGATTTTACTGGAAGATGAAAGAACAAAACAACATGGAATAACTAGCAAATATTAGTATCATGTATAAAACCCTTGTTTCATTCTTTCAAAATTATTCCTATATTGATTTTATTATTAAACACTGATTCTTATTAAATGCATACTGTAAACTATACTCTATAACTGGTGAATTACTATGACCAAAGTGCTTTGTTAATTATTTTTTATAATCAACTAGTTTCCTAAGCACTCAGGGGTTCAGCCTATCAGGGCCCATGGACTTAAGGTATTCTCTGACCTGATCCTCTTCAACCAAGGATACATTTTATCTTGTTCCAGCTTTTCCCCTGTCTTTGGGACCTGAAGGTCTGTTTGGCTAGTAAAATAAGAAAGCATCTAGTACCTCAGTCCAAACCATTCTATATGAATGTGTGATCCTATGAAAAGTAGAATTATTACATGACTTGAAAAAGTCCTGGGGTGTCAACATTGTTCGCAGGTGGCAATAGAGGCCAATGGCATTTGGAGTCAATGTATGGTTTCCAAAAGGGCTATAACAGAACCCAATAGCCAGTTTTAATTTATCCTCTAATTTTTGGTTGTTTTGTTTGGTTATTTTTTTCTGTCTAAACATCCATATGTAAGAGGAAAAGTATAAAATGACACTTTCTAAGACTGCTAAATAAGAAGTTTCTCATCATTTTCCATTTCTTTTAGTACTGCACCAATCTGAAACACATAATAGTTTGAATATTCAGCATTTTGATTATACTACAACCCCTACTTATATCCAGGTTGATTCAGTATTTTCAGCTAGTGCTCGTAAAAGGAACATTCTATCAAATAACTGCATTTACATGATCAAAATAAATAGTTGTGGTGAAATAACTCATCATGAAAGCTCAACTTTTTCTTATATCTACAACACCCTATGAAGTTGAATAATCTTCCTGCCATTTCTTTTTAAAACAGTGTTGCTCAAAATCAAAGAAAAGAGAGTTTAAAAGTATGTTATTTTACTCTACAAATAAAGGCAGCAATGTTCTCCTTAGAGGTGATAAATCTATCCAACTTTAGAGAATATAACCAGAAACTGAGGATAGCTTCACAATCATTTCTCAAAACAATCACAAGAAGTAAACATCAAACCTTCAGTTTACCTAAACTACAATCAGTAAACAGAATTACTCATTTCCTCTATATCTATAAATTTAGAAACAGACCCAGCCACTCATTGTTTGTGATCTAATCTATAGAAAAGGAGTTAACAGCTTCCTCTGTTCCTTCTGCATCCAGCTTTCTTCATCTGGGAAGAAAGACGCAGGACTTACTGGTATTAGAAATTGTTCATAGTAAGGAATATGATATTCTTGGTTTGTTTCCAGTTCTCAGTTTTCAACTGACTTATCTAAAACTGAAATTTGGGTAAGCAGGACTGTTTTCATATTTGGTTTACCTTACTGATAAATCCTGAGGCTTTGTTAAGAATACAAACCTTCTAATTAGCAGATGGGCATGGATTTACTTCATTGCCTATAGCTCAGAATAAGCCAAGGAAGATAGAGCCCAGTTTTATGTTAATTAAATTACTACTGCATTATTAATGCTCTTATTTTTATATTAAATGTGAAATGCTGTTGCAATAAATACAGTTATTAAAAAGGGAATTATCACAAGCAGTTCAAGTTTACTATATCCAATTTGCTGTTACTGTATTCTGAAGGACTGTGATTTTAATCTACATTAAAAATATTTAAGTATTGTGTAGAGGAAAAAAAATGTACTAATGTGCCACTTTACCAGCTTGTCCCCTTCAGCAAAACTTTTAAAAGGATTTGTTACTTACTGATTTTAATAGGTTTTAAACATGCTTGAATGTAATGGACCTAAACGTGTAATAAATCAGTGGATTTAAAGCAGATTTTATCTGCTGCATCTACTTTTGCCAGACAGATGCCTGAGCCATTCCCATAACAACAGTAAGTGCCAAAAGCACTTAAAGGAAGATGTCAGCTTTGTGAGCTCGTATCAGGTCTTCTAAATTTAAGGTAGCAGGTACACTTTTTGTTCTAGCTTCTTGCAATGAACTGAAGCTTTTTGGAGTGACCCAAATGGATGAAGTTAGACCCAGTGAATCCATATTATATTAGCTTCAATGGAATTTATGGTCTGCCAGAAGGTGTTGAACTTCTCTGTATGGTCTGGCTTCATGCTTAACTGAGTTTATAAAAGCATTTTTAAAGTTTTAGGGTGTTTTTTTTGGTTTGGTTTGGTTTGGTTTGTTTCTGGCTCTTTTTTTTTTTTTTTTTGGTGTGTTGTTTTTTTTGTGTGTGGATTTTTTGTTTGTTTTTTTTTTTTGGGTTGGGTTGGGTTGGTTTGGCTTTTGTTCAAACACTCAAAAAAGGGAGAAAGGGATACTAAAATTTGCTTTTTACCAAGCATAATTTGCTGGAATGGAAAGTTCAGATGTTGCTCTTTGCTAGACCCTTCTTGAAATGCCCATCTCTTTGTAGCACTCTGCAGTATTACCCAATGAAGAGAACTCAGTAATAATTACAGAAAAAAATAGACAGTGAGAAGCTCAGGACTGAGGAACTGGTAGTGCAGCACAGGGGACTAGACTGAATAGAAGTGTGAGCAGGGAAACAGACTGAAGGGAGGCAGATTCCAGTGGGTCTTCTTACTTGTGTAAGATCCTAGTTATAGTAGCAAGCACTTTCTTGTTTTAGCACTCAAATTGTATTAGAACAAAAGGTAATTTCAAGATTTTCATATGATCTGGAGTCAGAGCTGTTCAAACAGATTTTGTAATACATTTTCTATCTCCTCACAATGTTCATAGATTATAAAGGTCCAGTTCTAGCTAACATTTGCCCATGGTCTTTCTTTTATCTTCCTTTCTTGAAGTTTTGTCCTCTACTGTCTCGATTCGTTGATGATGCTGCCTAAAGTAAAAGCTAAGACAGTGTTTTCACAGAAAAGAAAAATCTTCACAGCAGCCTTTCTAAAAGTATGCCTGTATTTCCAAAATCTAAACCAAGCTTTGAGTTCATTAAATTTGTATAATTTGTCATTTCTTTGAATTCATTCTTCCATTGCCAAGTTTTTTCTGCAAGAGACTAAATTTGACATCTGTTTTCCATATCTTTACTAATGAAGGCTGTCTCCAGAATGGCTTGTTTTCCTTTATAGAATGACATAGGAGATAGTAATCATAGTTAACATAGTTTAATTGGATATCTAAAAATGAAACTATCATTTATAATAACTAAACCTCATTTAATTAAAGATCTACTGTGCTTATTATGCAACACCTCTTCAGAGATAGGTAAGTTAACTGTTTAATCTGTTGAAGTATCTGCTGTACAAGAAATGGGGAAAGTGAATACCGCTCTCTTAATTTGATTTGTTAAAATGTACCATCACAAAAACAAATAAATGTGAAACATGAAAGAGAAACATCAAATGAAGAGCACTACATGTAACCTGCTTTCATGCTGGTATTGTGGATATTTGTATGCAAAGTCTTTCAGATATTAAATGCAACACAATTAAATGCAAAAAATAAAAACTAGAAAAAGGAGTATAATGTGAAATAGATTCTTCAAATAGTCTCTCTGTAAATGGAGAATAAACCAAAAAAGATTTAAATTGCAATGCAGTACTGTTCAGTACTGCAAATTGATAGCATAGAATGAAGCAGGAAATAGGAAATGTATAGTTTTGTGTTGTTTTTTTTCTAAACCCAATAATTGTGCAGTAATCTATACTTTTTTTTTTTAATTTAGTTTTCATGATTAGTGGGAACACAATAACGAATGGCTTAAAAAATGTCTTAGCTACAGAATGTTATCTAACTAAACATTATACTATCATCATAAGTAATCTAGATTGTTCCTGCAATGCATGGATGATAACTTCCGCCTCCAAGTGATTGAGAAGAAAATCAGAAGAGATGCTCTGTTGGACCTCATCTCACCACCAAGGAAGGGCTTCTTGGAAATGGAAAGATCAAAGGCAACCTTGGCTGCAAGGACCATGAGATGGTGGAGTTCAGGATCCTGAGGGCAGGGAAGGGAGTGAAAAGCGAAACTACAACCTTATAAGTGTACTACAAGAGAAGAGATACTGGCTTCTTCAAAAATCTGCTGAAAAGAGTCCTACAGAATAAGGCCCTGGAAGGAAGAGGGTCCCAAGAGAGCTGATTGACAATCAAAGGTCACATCCTCCAAGCTCAATAGTAGTCCAACCCAACGCAGGCAAAAAAGCCTGGAGGCGTGTGTGGACGAAGAAACTCACACAAAAAATAGGAAGCACACAGAGGGTGAAAGCACTAGTATGTAACCCAAGATGAATACAGAAGCATTGTCCAAGCACCCAGCAGTTAAGCTAGTAAAGCTAAAGCCCAGCTGGATTTAAATATGCAAAGGACGCCAAAGTCAATAAGAAGGGTTTCTACAAATACACAAGAGACAAAAGGAAGGATGTGGAAAAAGCTGAGGTACTAGATGCCACTACTTACTAGGGTTTTGATGAGTAAAATATGTTTTTTTTATTCAAATAAATGTAGGTTTTGATAGATGTAAATACCAGGACAGGAAATGTGAATATTAAGCTGCCTTTTTTTGTTACCTTTGTTTTTCAGTGTGCTGTTACTTGGCTGGACCAAATAACAAAGATATAAAATAACAACTGTCTAAACCACAATTGTTGTGCCTGGTATATTTTTATCCTATTGTCTTCAATAAGTATAGAAGTTTATCACAAAAACAGAACTAGAGCTAGGTGAAGCAAAAGATTGGAGGAAAAATAAAAATCAGAACAGAGACATGGCTTGAAGCTGGCTATAGTAACATCATCGTGTATCCAGGTGCTTATAAAGAAAAATTACTTATATGTAATATCAGGAATTTATAAATATATTCAATAAAAATTAAAAGTATTTAACAAAGCACTTTGGTCATAGTAATTCACCAGTTATAAAGAATAGTTTACAATATGCATTTAGTAAAGAATCAATATTTAATAATAAAATCCATGTAGTAATAATTTTAAAAGAATAAAGAAAGTGAGTGTTTTATGTATGATACCAACATTTTCTGGTTATTCTATGTGGTTTTTTTCATTCATCTTCAAATAAAATCCACCTTCATTTAAAAGAAAAAAAAGAAAAAAAAATGATAGGCTTTGTGTTCCATCTGTCTGGCTTAGTTCACCAGAAATCTAGATTTTTTTACTTTTTTATTTATGATGAAGTGAAATACGTGGATGTGAAACAGTGGATTCTTTACAACAAAATAACAAATTGTATGTGTAATCTCCTTAATACACTGGGTTAAAAAAAAAAAAAAATCATATTTGCAGGTGCCTTTTAGCTTATGTTTTATTTTTCAGATTAAAAATTCCTCTCATATTTGGTTTTCATAACCATTGTGTCACATCTTTATTTTTTTTTTCATTCTCTGTTCTTCACAGTCATCTTCTCTTAGAATCCCCAGCTTCCCCAAACTCTTACATTGTTTGGCAGTAATTTGCCAAGTTTTATTTTTCCTAGAGAAATGCAAATGTTACTTACTTCAACATTTTCTGCAGTATTTTTGGTTTGAGTAGTTATTTTTTGTTTATGAAAATACTAGGTTTTCATGTGGAATATGTCTCATGGTTATTCTGAATGATAGTTTGTTTTTCCTACTACCTTCAAAATGTTTCAGCCAGCCCCATCAATTTTTTTTCCAGCACAACAATATTATTTTAAAGAGACATGTAATTGTGTTGCTCTTGAAAGCATTGTAAATCATGTACGATCAACAAAGCTATCATGTGACACTGCAGAATGTACAACTAATGAAAATTTAATCACCAGACCTTATCATTTTAACGGAAGTTCTAATCTAATAATGTAGTTTCATATCCCCAGGAGCCTTTAGCATTTATTTATCATGCCAGTTTCCATTATCTAATCCAAAATAATAGTGTTGATTCTCCTAAACTGTACTAATAGCATCCTCAAAAGGTTTACAGTTTCAAAAAGTTTATGACAATGCACATATGTATACATCAGATGACTATATACATACTGTAGTACACCTTATTAACAAAGGGGTTTAGAATTTATAATTTAACCTTGCAGTGTTACTCATCCATGACCAGGCTACAGATTCAATTGGGTTTTTACCTCCATAAAACAAAGACTCCATCAGGAGCACTGGATTTTCTTCTACTCTCATCATTCAGGTACTTGCTCATTTACTATATGACTTTCATTCTGTTGTGCCCCACTTGTGAAGCTCAGTTCAGTTTGAAACTTAAGACTTCATTTTACATAATTATTATGGAAATATTTGAGATATATTGTAAGACTTGGCTTTAACTGCAGAAATGGCTTATTGACAGAATCTCCTTTTCATGCAACTCCACCGCTTGTTGGGGAGGGAAGGGAGATACAAGTGAATTTCCAGGAAGAAGGGTTGAATGTAGTTTGTTCTGAAAACACAGAGAACTTCGGTTTGAGTGCCTTCACCATCTATATATACATCTTGAAAACCCAGAAACTTGAGTATTTCTGAGCACTCTTGATACTATTTTCCATTCTAACATTAATTCACAGAACAAAAATACATTTTCCTAAACAAACTGGTGCAGAGAATAAACATGAAGAAATCGGCAGTAATAAATTCACAGTATTTAGTCAAGTACTTCATAATCTTTTCATTCTATTTCTAAGCAGTAAGCTTCATTCTTGATGCATACTTGTATTGGTAGCCCCTTGTACATTCCTCTTCCTGTGTTGCAACATCCTCATTCATTCTCTGTTAAATGGGTATGAAAAATAAATAAAAATCCATCAGATCCTTCTCCAGCTTCTAAGGGATTTCCTTCCCACCTAACTTTAGTTATATATTGGTTAGAATCTTATTGTGTAGCATAAGAAGGTTTTAATAAATGTTCTCTGTAGCATGAAGAGGACATCTGACTGCCACCTCAAGCCGCACCATATATTTTTCAGTAACTCCAGAGTATCTTCTAAGTCACCAGGATGACAAGAACTTTTTAAAGCTCTAGGCTATGCAAAGCACCTTATTTCATTTCAAATCTCTACATAGTCTGTTCTGTTTAACTGGTAGTTTAGTTACTCTCCAAAGGACATCGATTCATCTCCTTTCTATTATCAGTCAGTGACAATGGTATTTAAGCTGTCCAAAGCTGGAAACACATATTAGCTTTACTCAGATCTGTCTTCCTAGTTAAATCTATTGAACGCTTGAAATTCAAACGATGTCTTTGCTTTCTGAAATAAGATGCCTGAAGGAATATTCCTTGTTATGACACATCTTCTGTTCACCAAGCAAGTTGCCAAAAGTGTTATAGAGTGTTTCAGTTTACATTTATAAAATGAGATTTTTTTCAGCATGGTAAACTCCATCTCCAGACCAGTCTATTCACATAAATACTTTAATTCAGTAACAGCATGGACATGAACTGTAACAACAGGCAAAAGTGCCTTCCAGAAAAGGGCAGCAATGATTACACTTTTCAGTACTTGGGTCAACAGAGTTCAACTAGCACCAATGCACAACTCCTTTGAAAAAAGGACTCTTTAAAATGAGCGGGAGCTGATTTTAAAGATGGGAGTTTATTTGTTTAATATTATATCAGTAATAACAATAACAATAACTTCCATAATAATTTTTCTGGCTTTGGCATGATATATTCATAAAACATGTGACAAGTTCCACAAAAATGTATGAACAATAATAAAAATTGAAAGCTTTGTCTTCTGTTAACAGCTATCAACTGCCTCAGCAGCCTGTTTTCTTTCATTTTGAATAATTCAGAGGAATAAAATGCTAGAGAGCATATAATAGAAATCATTTCAGTGTCGGTCCTATTTATATTGTTCTGCTTGTCTAGTACTGCACTGGTTTGCTGCTTGGTCCAGCTTTTCATTATCTTGTATTCTCTATTGGTTTAGCTGTTCGTAAATTAGAGAAAACAATGAAAACATGTAATGTCCAGACATCATTTCACCTAACTTTTCTATGTTCAATTTGCAGGAATTCTAGGCACTAAATCCAACATACTTACCTATATTAGAACAGGTAATTGAGCACAAACTGGGTAATGACAGCAAATCTGTACTACTTTTATCTACTCTGGACATAATAATCCCTCACATAAAAAAGTGCAGTTCCGCAGACACAACGGGTGAATTTGGCCTCTAGATTTTGCTAAGACATTAGATTTCTTTAGAAACAAGTTATCATGCCATAACTATGTAATCAAATAAACTGTTTCAAGAGTAATTGCTGGTGTGTATTTTTTTCAAATTCTCTTTCTATAAATGGTTTTGTAGCCACAAGCATTGGTAATGATTTATACAAAATGCTTCTGTCAATGGCAAGTATGATAGAAATTAGCATACCTAGGAATTATTTTGTGCACACAAATTCATGTAGAGCAGAATACATAACTGTCTATTACTTCTTCCCAAACACAGTTAACTCTCAGTTCTCTAAAATACCCTAACAAATTGATACCTGATTTTTCAAAATATAAAAACTGAAAGCATATAAATAAGCAAGAAAGGTTTACAGAAAATGAAAAGAAAAATAAAAAAAAAATTCTGCACAAAAGTTTTGATTATGAAGTATTAAGACTGCCAGAGCTAGATCTGAACTCTGCAGGTAAGTCCTGCTGATTGTAAGCAAAGTTCCTAAGAAAGTAACACAAGACAGTGCAAATCTAGTGTACTATGTCTGAACAGTACTAAATACCTCTGCTCATGCTAACCTATTGGTGATTCTCCTGCAGCCTGTGGAAAGAACTACTCCAGAACAGATAACCACACTGCAGCCTGTCTAGAACCCCACGCCACACTTAGTAGATGTTTTCTGAAGAAACTGGGGCCTGCAGAGAGCCCATGCTGGAGCAGATTCTCCTGACTGCAATGTGTGAAGGACCCAGCCTGGAACAGACTGAAGGTCTCCACCCCATGGGAATGACTGACCCTGGAGCGGGGGAACAGCGTACAGAGGAAGGAGTGGCAGAGAGGTACAGCTACAAACTGACCACAATCCCTCATTCTCCCTTGCCCTGTGTTACTACTGCTATTATTTTGGAGACCATTCATTTCCTGCAGTGACTTTCTCATATTCTGAATCTCTGTTACTTTCTTCATCTTTATCTACATAAAAGTAGAGCTTCTCAAACTGGTATTTTGCTCAGATATTACTACCAAAATACATTAATTCGTACAAGACTAAAAAGTTAAAGGAATGTAATGCAAAGGTAAAATACAGATCTCATAAATTTGGCAAGATGCTTCTTAATAAGGAAAAGCAAGCAAGCAAACATATAACAGTTCCTTCCCTCCCCTGAAAAAACCTCTACAAAACATATTTTGCTATTATATAATTTCCACTCCTTGCTATGTGGTCTGTGTGCTGGTGTGTTAAATCATAGAATCATAGAATAGTTAGGGTTGGAAAGGACCTTAAGATCATCTAAGTCCAAGCCCCCCGCCATGGGCAGGGAAACCTCACACTAAACCATCCCACCCAAGGCCTCGTCCAACCTGCCCTTGAACGCTGCCAAGGATGAAGCATTCGCAACCTCCCTGGGCAACCCATTCCAGTGCCTCACCACCCTTACAGTAAAGAATTTCCTCCTTATATCCAATCTAAACTTCCCCTCTTTAAGTTTTAACCCGTTACCCCTTGTCCTGTCACTACAGTCCCTAATGAAGAGTCCCTCCCCAGCATCCTTATAGGGCCCCCTTCAGATACTGGAAGACTGCTATGAGGTCTTCATGCAGCCTTCTCTTCTCCAGGCTGAACAGCCCCAACTTCCTCAGCCTGTCTTCATACGGGAGGTGCTCCAGTCTCCTGATCGTCCTCTTGGCCCTCCTCTGCACTTGTTCCAGCAGTTCCATGTCCTTTTTATGTTGAGGACACCAGTACTGCACACAATACTCCAGGTGAGGTCTCAACGAGAGCAGAGGGGCGGGATCACCTCCTTCGACCTGCTGGTCACGCTGCTTTTGATACAGCCCAGGATATGGTTGGCTTTCTGGGCTGCGAGCGCACACTGAAGCCTGCTCATGTTCATTTTCTCATTGACCAGCACCCCCAAGTCCTTCTACGCAGGGCTGCTCTGAATCCCTTCTCTGCCCAACCTGTAGCTGTGCCTGGGATTGCTCCGACCCAGGTGTAGGACCTTGATCTTGTCATGGTTGAACTTCATAAGTTTGGCATCAACCCACCTCACAAGCGTGCCAAGTTTCCTCTGATGATGCTAGGGTTTCTTTAAAAAGCCAAATCCCCAGAAGCAATCTGTTCATATGAATAGATCTGATAAAGTACAAAGACACAAGGAAAATTTTTAAGTGGGTAAGATCAACTGTAGGGAAAATCCTCCCCAGCAATGTTGATGAGAGCATAAAGAGAGACGGTCTTGTTTTTAAGAACAGAGTATGAAATCTTGGCCCTCCTGATATCAGTTAAAGAAAATTCTTATGTAAAGGCTAGTGTTTTCCTTGAAACATGAACTAGGTTTTGAAAGAGACTAACTCATTCAACAGATCAAAGAACGAGCAAGCAGATCACAGAATTATTTAATTGATAGGACAGTGAGGCCACATTGAGATACACAAAGAGCAGCCAGCCCATGGAATCCACCTGACAAGCAAAGAGACTGACAATATGCAAAATACTTAAGATCTTTATATAAATAATGAAGACTACTACAGCTAAGTTAACTGCAACAAAAACAAACTGAGGGGTGGAACAAAAGCAATCTGCAGAAGGAAACTTCTTTATTTTGACAGGCTATTCCATCATTTTCTATTACAGAAATTCCTGAACATCTTGTGTTGTTACATGGTTATGATGAGAAAAAAAAATACTGGTAAACAGATGAAACGAGTATTTTAAAGACACAGTTATAGCACAGCTTTAGTTAGGACTTGCTAGTAAAGCAAGACAGCAAACATTACAGGAGAAATCTCATGAAGAAGGAAAATAAATCTGTCGGTACATCCATACAAATAAACTTTGAGCACAAGCAGGGTTTCTTTGAGGGCTGTTGAGACTGAACAACACACGCCTCTATAGCAAAACTCTTTTCTGTCTCAAATAGAGTGGACAAATCTATGTTGTGCAGCAGGACCTATCCTGCACTAGCTCCTGAACAGTTGAGGTTTGTTTAGAATACCAGCTTGTACAGGCTGAAACCATAATGTTCATGACAGTAAGTGAAGAGTATGGGCAGCTGTAAGGCAGTGCTCAACCTTGCAACTTTGTTTTACTAATATAGATACAGATGTAATGCTGCCTGCAACTCAACTTCTCCAGGCTGAACACATCCTGAGCCCTCGGTCTGTCTTCACAGATCAAGAACTGCAGCCTTTTAGTAGATTCAGTACTGAGTACTTTTACAGGTTTTATTTCTGTGGAAAAAAAAAAAAAAAAAAAAAAAAAGATGGTATTTGCAAACATTCATAAAACTTTGTCTTAACTAGGAGTAGGTTCCCTTGGTTTAACACTGTTAGCAGCTTTTCAGGAAATAAAAAAAAAAAAAAAAAATCTCTATATATCCATTACAGAGACATAGCATGCGATGAGATAAAATAATGATGATTCTCTTCTGCTTCTCCCTATTGCTTCTTGGGAAAAACTGGGTTTGTAGAGGGTGGTTTTGTGATTTGCTGAAAGATGTCCATGGACATAAGGTGTGCCAACACAGGTGCAAAAATATGAAAACCAGCAGAAAATACACTGTCTTAAGAGAGGATTCTTTAGACTTCATTCACTACACTATCCTCCTTGCATTCCAGTTCTTCAGAATCTGAAGCCATTTTTTGAACTGAAAGATACAAAAGAATAAATTACCATACCAATCACACAAGTCTAGGTTATATCATGGCTTTGCCAATGGAATATTTGATCTGGCAAACTGGCTGAGAAGAAGAAAACTGCTGGGTTTTACTCTTTTTGGTTGGTTGGTTGGTTTGTTGTGTTTTTTTCTTAATAAAAGGGGTTTTTTTAGATGCTTGCATTCTCATTCTTTCCCCAATTTTGACTAGATTTTCAAATTTTATTTCTTTTAACGCAGTATTTCAGTATTTTAAATCCTCTTCTTTAATTTATTTGTTCTTAAGTCAGCTAATAGATCTAGGTGCACTATTTTGACTGCAGATAATGGTTTTAGTCTACCTATCTTGAAAGGAATGAATATTAAATTTCTTGAATTGCTTTTTCTTAACACTATTTCTATGATGAGCATAAATTACCATAATCTATCTACAACTGTAAAAGACAATTAAAAATGTTTCTATAAATACATTGGCAACAAAATGAGGGCTAAGGAGAATCTCCACCCGTTACTGGATCCAGGGGGGAAGAGTGAAAAAGGCTGAGGAAAAGTCTGGGGCACTTAGTGCTTTTTTGCTTCAGTCTTTAATGGTAAGATAGTTGTTCTCTGCGTACCCAGACCCCTGAATCGAACACAGGGTTGGGCATCGTAACGAAGCCCCCATAATCAAAGGGGAAGTGTTCAGCTACTTGATGCACCATTTGAACACACACAGATCTATGGGGCTGGATGGGATCCAGCCAAGGGTACTGAAGGAGCTGGCAGAAGTGCTCACCAAACCAGTTTCCATCATTAATCAGCAGTCCTGGCTAACCAGGGAGCTCCCAGATGACTGGAACTTGAAGGAGGAACTGGGGAACTATAGGCCTGTCAGCCTGACCTCACTACCAGGGAGGCTATAACTTAGATCATAGAATCATAGAATCATAGAATAGTTAGGGTTGGAAAGGACCTCAAGATCATCTAGTTCCAACCCCCCTGCCATGAACAGGGACACCTCACACTAAACCATGTCACCCGAGGCTTCATCCAACCTGGCCTTGAACACCGCCAGTGATGGAGCACTCACAACCTCCCTGGGCAACCGATTCCAGTGTCTCACCACCCTAACAGGAAAGAATTTCCTCCTTATATCCAATCTAAACTTCCCCTGTTTAAGTTTTAACCCGTCACCCCTTGTCCTGTCACTACAGTCCCTGACAAAGAGTCCCTCCCCAGCATCCCTATAGGCCCCCTTCAGGTACTGGAAGGCTGCTATGAGGTCCCCATGCAGCCTTCTCTTCTCCAGGCAGAACAGCCCCAACTTTCTCAGCCTGTCTTCATACGGGAGGTGCTCCAGTCCCCTGATCATCCTCGTGGCCCTCCTCTGCACTTGTTCCAGCAGTTCCATGTCCTTTTTATGTTGAGGACACCAGAACTGCACACAATTCTCCAGGTGAGGTCTCACAAGAGCAGAGTCGAGGAGCAGGATCACCTCCTTCGACCTGCTGGTCACGCTGCTTTTGATGCAGCCCAGGATATGGTTGGCTTTCTGGGCTGCGAGCGCACACTGAAGCCAGCTCATGTTCATTTTCTCATTGACCAGCACCCCCAAGTCCTTCTCTGCAGGGCCGCTCCGAATCTCTTCTTTGCCCAGTCTGTAGCTGTGCCTGGGATTGCTCCGACCCAGGTGTAGGAACTTGCACTTGTCATGGTTGAACTTCATAAGGTTGGCATCAGCCCACCTTACAAGCGTGTCAAGGACCCTCTGGATGGCATCCCTTCCCTCCAGCATATCAACCAGACCACACAGCTTGGTGTCATCGGCACACTTGCTGAGGGCGCACTCAATCCCACTGTCCATGTCAGCGACGAAAATGTTAAACAAGACCGGTCCCAACACCTATCCCTGAGGGACACCACTCGTTCCTGGTCTCCAGCCGGACATCGAGCCATTGACCACAACTCTTTGTGTGCGGCCGTCCAGCCAGTTCTTTATCCACTGAGTGGTCCATCCATCAAATTGCTATCGCTCCAATTTAGAGAGAAGGATGTTGTGTGGGACAGTGTCAAACGCTTTGCACAAGTCCAGGTAGATGACGTCAACTGCTTTACCCTTATCCATCAATTCTGTAGCCCCATCATAGAAGGCCACCAAATTGGTCAGGCAGGATTTCCCCTTAGTGAAGCCATGCTGGCTGTCACAAAGCACCATGGTGTTTTTCATGTGCCTTAGCATGTTGTCCAGGAGAATGTGCTCCAAGATTTTGCCAGGCACAGAGGTGAGACTGACAGGTCTGTAATTCCCTGGGTCTTCCATTTTCCCCTTCTTGAAAATGGGGGTTATATTTCCCCTTTTCCAGTTGTCGGGAACTTCACCTGACTGCCATGATTTTTCAAATATGATGGCCAGTGGCTTAGCAACTTCATTCGCCAGCTCCTTCAGGACCCACGGATGGATTCCATCAGGTCCCACGGACTTGTGCGCATTCAGATTTTGAAGATGGTCTCGAGCCAGATCCTCTCCTACAGTGGGCCCAAGGTCTTCATTCTCACAGTCCCTGCATCTACCTTCTAAAAACTGGGTGGTGCAGTCAGACCCTTTGCCAGTGAAGACCGAGGCGGAGAAGTCATTCAGAAAATCAGATCATCCTGAATGCTATCACATGGCATGTACAGGACAACCAGAAGGTCAGAACCAATAAGCAGGGGTTTATGAAAGACAGGTCCTGCTTGAGTAACCTTTCTATGGTCTCTTTCTATGACAGTGACCTTCTCAGCTGATGAGGAAAAGGCTGTGGATATTGTCTATGCAGACTTTAATAGAGACTTTGACAGTTTTCACAGCTTTCTCATAGAGAAACTGGTTGCTTATGATTTGGATGGGTGTATGGTTTACTGTGTTAAAAAGTGGCTGGTTAGCTGAGCCCAAAGTGTAGTGGTGAATGGAGTTAAATCCACATGGGGCCAGTCACAAGCTATGCTCCCCAGGGCTCAGTACTGGGGCTAGTTCTGTTCAATATCTTTCAATGTATAAGGCAATTGAGTACGTCCTCAGTAAGTCTGTAGATGATGCCAAGCTGGGCAGAAATGTTGATCTGTTTGAGGACAGGAAGGCTCTACAGAGGAATCTGGACAAGTTGGGTTGGTGGGGCGAAGCTAGTGGTGTGAGGTTTGGCAGGATCAGTGCTGCACTTGGCTCACAACAACCCCATGCAATGCTACAGGCTTGGAGAAGAGCGGATGCAAAACTGCTCAGCAGAAAAGGACCTGGAGGTGGTGGTCAACAGGTGGCTGAATATGACTCCAGTGTCTAGGAAGCCAAGAAGGCCGGCAGCATCCTGGCTTGTACCAGAAATAGTGTGGCCAGCAGGAAGGAAACTGATTGTCCCCCTGTACTTGGCACTGGCAAAGCTGCATCTCAAATACTGTGCTCAGTTCTGAGCCCCTCACTACAAGAGAGACATTGAAGTGCTGGATCAGGTACAAAGAAGGTCAACAAAACTGGTGAAGGGTTGAGAGCACAAGTCTTATGAGGAGTAGCTGAGGAAACTGGAGGTATTTAGTCTGAAGAAAAGAAAGCTGAGAGGAGACCTCATTGCTCTCTACAACTACCTGAAAGGAGGTTGTAGCAAGGTAGGTGTTCGTCTCTTTCCCCGAGTAGCAAATGACAGGATGAGAGGAAATGGTCTCTGTTTGTGCCAGGAGAGATTTAGATTAGAAAGAATTTATTCACCAAAAGGTTTGTCAAGCATTGGAATAGGCTGCCCAGTGAAGTGGTTAATCTACATCCCTGGAGGTATTTAAAAGACGTGTAAATGTCATGCTTACTGACATTGTTTAGTGGTGGACTAGCCATGTTAGGTTAACAGTTATATTTGATGATCTTAAAGGTCTCTTCCAACCAACCTAAACACTTCTATACATTTATTTTCACTCTGCCAGTACAATTTTTGCATTTCTCTGAAACGGAAGAAGTTCATGGGAAAGAATTTAAATAAAAGATGTTTCAAGATCATTCTTGAGATAATTTTTTGTGTGTTTTTTTTTTTTTTGTTTCCTTCCAATTTGTGAAAGAACCAGAGCAAGAAAAGAGAAATTTCAAAACGCAAATATTTTCATTTCACTCTTCTTTGTACTTTATAGGTTTAATTCTGCAACTGAAAAATATCTCTCAAGATGTTCCCCTAACATATTTATTCTGACAAATACTACATTTTAAGAAAAACTTGCAACATTTTTACAAGGCAGAAGTTTAAAAAATCTGAATTCCAGCACTGAAAATCATCAGGTGAGCTAATGTAGTAAGGAAATATTTTTCATATATTTGGAGGGAAGTAATAATGCACTTGTTAAAGGCATAAAATAACATTTATTAGAGAATGATCATAAGTGGTTGTGATATTGATTCAGAGAAAACTCCTGGAACAAACTTGCCAACAAAGTTTTCAAGCTGACAAGCAGGCGTTCTTTATTGCGGCTCCGGCAGACATTGGGGATAGCTCCTCCTAATGTGCCTCTCTCTTATTGCTACACAAGCCGTCCTTATATAGTCCCTGGGCATACATACATATTCATGAGGCTACGTATGGATTACATTATTTTCCAGAAAGTTCCCCGCATGTGTACATAATTATGGTGGTGATCTCTGAGGGTCATTTACTTCTTCCAACAATCTTCATCACTTCTGGCAGCCTTTGAAGCATGCACAGTAGATGTTCATATCAGCTTAATTGGTTCATTAGCACCACAGACATAACAATCCTCCTGTCCTTCTACTTATCTGTTAGTTTAACTGTAGCCCATCATGGACACCTGCCATTCCCAGATACTCCTTATCCTTGCATCCTGTTCTTCTAGACTGTTTTTCTTAAAACTATGTCAACTATAACTATTTATCTTGTACAAGAATTCTCAGTATGTTCTCTAGCTGTACTCTATTTTTTACTATGTACCATGCACCTCAGTAATCTTCCATTGCTATTGTTACAAAGCCATGAAACTTAACATTACTTAAAACTGATTCTAAAGGTTTATATATTCCATTTTGTAATTTTGTGCCCCCCCTTGTCTCAATATCAAGATCAAAACTTCTACTGAGAATTCTTACTTACCAGCAAGCATCTACTTAAATGGTGCTCACCGGTCCTTACCTGCCTCCCAGAGAATGATTGCTGAGTTCTTATATAAATGTTTAATATCTTAGTATCAGACCTTTTACTGGGTCTGAAAATTTCTTTACTGTAAGTCTTTCTATAATAACCTAAGTTCCTGATTCTGTTATTAAAAGTCTGCATTTGTTTAAATCATTTGATTCCATGCTGTCCTCTAGAGAACTGAATAAAAGAGAAACACATGCATAAAAGTGGGTGACTGTGGTTACCCAGAGTCACACTACTTGTATATGGAATAGTAGCACAAAGAAAGACATAGTAGTATCCATTTGAAAAACTTTGATATATAAGTAGGAGGCCTATTTTGCCCTTAGAAAAGATAGAAACTCTGGGTCACTGTTTATATTTCTTTAATCTGTATTTTGAAAATTCATACCTTTAGCATCCTATCTTCCCTAAGCTGGAAATTGTTGTTACAACAAAGTAAAACTACATATTATGCAGTGAAAGACAAAAAAGTTGTCTGTGAAAGATCTTACAAGGTCAGCTGTGGTCTCATACACTTAAAGAAAAAAATAAAAAGGAAAAAAGAAGCCAGCAGTCTGCACATTCTGAGCAGTAAATATTTTTTTCCTGAGTTTATTCTAATTCACAGCTGAAAGTGGGTGAACCATTATATTCTAAAGGTGATATTAATTCTTAATTAACTACTAGAATAATAAAGGATTTAGTAATGGATCCTCATTGATAATGTTGCACCATTCATCCAACCTCACTATCACTGTGTGGTAAAGATTACTCAGTCTCTGCTTTCAGTGCATGCTATTGTCTCATTTATCTTATCTAATGCATTCTAATCCAAGTTGTCTTTATTCAAAAGACACTGATTACATGCAATACTTCAGGTTTAAAAGGACCTCAGGAGATCTTTAGTACAACCTTCTGCTCAAAGCAGCATCAACTATTAATTAAGTCCAGGTTGCTCAAAGTTTTATGCTTTTCTGTCTTGAAAACCTCCCAGGACAGAAAATGACAACTCTAGGCAACCTGTTCCACTGCTCAACTATTTTCATTGTGAATGTATTATTTTCGTAATATCAGGTCAGATACTCTTCTTTTTTTTCACCTTACAAACATTGTTTCTTCTCTGTATGCACTTCCTTAAACAGCCTGCCTCTGTACTTTCAGTAATTTCCTCTTAGGTACTGAAGGCTGACGAGCTCTCCTACATCTGCCAGAAACTGTGCTGAACAAGCCCAGTTTTCTCAAACTCTTCTCATTTGGGATATGCTTCAGACCCTGACCATGCTTCTGACCCTGTGAGGGACTTGCTTCAAGGCTGTTACTGTTTTTTGCTTGGGAGCCCCACACTGGATGAATTCCAGATGTTGACTAATGAATGCTGAATAAGAGGAGTAAGCAATAAGTAGATTGATTCTTTAAATCCAGGTACATTGCTAATTCCAATCAGCTTGCTTGTCAAAAGAACTGTTCACCGGCCAGTCAGTGCCCAGCACTCCAAAAGGTAAGCCAGCAGAAAATATTAATTTCCACAGTCTCACTTTTGTACAAAACAGTAAACATCGGTAGTTCTAAGGCTGCAAATTTTTTTCTGGATAAATTTTAGTTTCCGACAAAATAATTTTCATAAATACAATTGATTTTAAATTCAGACTGGGGCTAGACTGTATGCTTTGGTCAAAGAATCACAGAATGGTTGAGTTTGGAAGAGGCATTTGGAGGTAATCCAGTCTGACTTCCCCAATAGTTTCACTTAGAGTAGGTTTCCCAGGACAATGCACAGACTAATTTTTATGACTCCACAAACTCCCTGGACAGACTGTGCCAGTGCTCGGTCACCTCCACAGTAAAAGAAGCTTTTCTTTATCTTCAGGTAGAACCTCCTGTGTTTCAATTTGTGCCCTGTCACTGGGCACCACTGAAAAGAGCCTCCATGTACTTTGTACCCTCCCTTCAGGTATTTGTATATATTGATAAGGTCCTGCCTAAGGCTTCTGTAGGCTGAACAGTCTCAGCTGTCTCAATCTTTCCTCACAAGACAGATGGTCCAGGACCTTAATCATCTTCATGGCTCTTTGAAGGACTTCTAGAAACTTGTTATGCTGTTTATATAATAGAAACACAAACTATATCAGCACCATATGGTTTTAATAATTATTTTCACCAAGCACAATAAGTATGTCTGTTCCTGAACTTGCCACAGTAGTTTTACTATTCTAAGAATCTTCAAAACCTGAGGTTTTGTTTACTTTTTAAAATCTGGTATTCTACTCTATTTTATACATAACTACAGTGATGGAGATTAAAGTGAGTTACAAGTGCCTGTGGTAACCAAGAAAGGACTTTAGTACTGATGGGCATCCTGATGGAGTTGCCCTCATGGCAATCTCACGTGGAGGGTGTCCCTCAGGGTCTGTAGTAGTCATCAATAGAGAGTGTCCTCATGCAGGTGTCCTTCTGGAGTAATCCTCATGGCAAAGGACCCCTGGTGATGTGCCCCTTGGTGATTACATTTTTCCCCCTTTTATAATGAGTTGGGGGGAGTACTTCTGTTCTTCATGCCATGTACTACACATTCCTGGTGGACTAGTTTCCCTGGTCTTGGAGCCAGCTCTTCAACTGCATGTGTCTGCATCAATTCTTACGATAATGGGCAGCAATTCCTCACACCAATCCTCAAGGTAATGGATGGAAGAGTCTTAGCTCTTTCACAGTCATCCTTCAGGCAGTGGAAGGTGGAATCCTAGTTCAGCTCCTCATACCCTTCTCCCAGGCAATGGAGAGAGGAGTCTTATCTCAAATCCTCCCACCCATCTCTGAGACAAAAGATAGGTGGAATTTCATCTCAGCTTCTCATACCAATTTTTGAGACAGTGGACAGTGGAGTCTGATTTCATATCAGTCTCTCACACTCTTGCACACTTTTTATGCTAAAGTTTTGCAACTAAGTAATGAAGTAGTTAAGTTGTGTAAACATACCGTGACATTTATAGAACATATTGAGCAGCAGTCCTGGTGCACTGAATCTATGGCAGATCACACAATTAAATTTATTAAAACGTCAGTTTACTGGGTTCAACAGTAGCAGTCATTTTTCTCCTTCTTAGTAGTTAGTGCAGCACTGTGTTTTTGATTTTGAGCCTGGAAACAGCACTGATAACACTGATGTTTTCAGTTGTTGCTCATTAATGTTTACTCTGAACAAGGACTTTCTGAGTCTCATGCTCTGCCAGGGAGGAGGGGAAGCCGGGAGGCAGTAGCAGACAGGACACCTGACCTAAACTAACCAAAGAGGTATTCCATACCACAGCATGACATGCCCACTATACAAACTGGGGGCATTTACCTGGAAGGGCTAGATCACTGCTTGGGTCAGGCTGGGTATCGGTCGGTGGGTGGTGAGTGGTTGTATTCTTTTCCCTTGTTATTTCCCTTATCATTATTAGTGGTAGCAGTAGTGATTTGTGTTATACCTTAGTTACTGGACTCTTCTTATCTCAACCAGTGGGAGTTACATTTTTTCGATTCTCCTCCCCATCCCTCCGGGAGCAGGGGGAGGAAGCTGGGGGAGTGAGCTAATGGCTGAGTGGTTTCTGAGTTAGTGACTGGGCTTAAACCACGACAGTCAGTAAAATAACTCATTAGGTTAATGCTAATTAATGATTAAGCAAAAAAAAAAACAAACCAAAAAAAGCAAAAAAAAAAAACCAAACAAAAACAACCAAAAAGTAGCCCAGCTGGTGACCAATTTATTTCCTTGAGGTGAATAGCAGCTTAATTCCTGCCTCGAGACTTTTATGCTATTATATTATAAACAGACTTTTAACCAAGTATAACAAAATTGTTCAGCTCCACTACTGCATGTTAATAACTATACTCTATATTTGATCTCCATACAAAATAAATTGAAATCTATGTATAGAATTGCAACGACTGGGGCTGGCTGTAATAATAAAGGATGAGTTGAAATTTCATATTTAGGAGAGAAGAAAAAAATTAAATGAAACAAAATGCATCCACAAAACCTTGCAGGAAAATGTAAAGTAACTGGAAAAGTAATTTAAATACTAATTTAAAGGAAGAGAAGTGAACAAATAACCTTGCTCAAATTGCTGTACTTGTAGAAGAAACTGCCTTCCCACCCCTTCCCAACAAGAGCATTAAAGACCTGTAGAACACAATCAAGAGCTGTGAATGTAACTTACATGCTTTATATTAGTATGACCCTTTTCTCACTAGCCTGAAAAACTGAGTTAATCAGAGAACTGGTGTAGGGAAAAGTTGCAAATACAGCAATCAAAGGCATCTCTACTCATGCTTGTTACTTTTACTAATATCTGTTGCAGTTTTTTGATGGTGATAGATGCTGTTCCAGGAAAAGCTCCTAACAACTTATGTTTTATTGCAGGGTATAGATTACTGAAAAGTGCTTATCCACATGGAGAGAGAGATGGTTAGAGGTCAATTGCTATTTCTAACATCTGTGTTGACTGTAGAGTTCATAGTAAATTGTTACCCATGTCCTTTATAAAAAGGGTTAAACTTAGTCTTTCTGAAAGGCAGACCTGATGGTTTTTTACACCTTATGTAACATCAGCTGTGCCTGTAAAGGATTCCTTATTGAAGGACATACACAGCAGAAATAAAGAGAATAGCTGTCTATTTCAGCTTTAAATGCCAAACAATTTTTAAGCTGTTGGTTGAGATGCTTCTTAGACTCAGACACTGATTTGCTTTGATTTAGAGTTCTGTTGTATTTAAAACTCTCTAAATAGAGTAGCAAGGGTAACATGCTTGTAGATACGTGTTGAAGTATAGATTTTTCACTATGATTCATGGATGTAGGTATATTTTCTAACTTGTGCTCACCTGAAAGCTACCCATATTGTTCGAAATACCATAATGTGGAGTGTTTACAAAGTTTTTAACATTGCTGTGGGGGCTTTTTTAGGTTTTTTTTTTTCGTTTGTTTTGTTTTGTTTTTTCCCTAAGAAATTAGAACAATGTTTTGTCCATAAGCTATTTTGTAGATAGGCTTTAGTGGATATTTACTAGGCTTATATCTAGAAGACTGCGCAACACATTTGTGCCATTTTCTGATAATTTGAGCTAACAAGTTTTTGGACTTGCATTTCAATAGGGTTCAGGTAATGTAATTCAGTCACATGTAATATTGCTTCAAGATTACCTATCACTGCAAAAACAACTTTACAATAGCTTTGATACCTAAAGTATATCATCCATGTGAAGCTGAGTGCCATGAATTGTTCACTTATTTAGCAAGCTTGATTTCTATAGTAGAAACCATAGTTCTTTCAAATTTTTGCATGTGAAGAAAACAGAAAAAATACAATGTACTAGACAGATTGACAGTATCTTCATAGCATTCTGAGATAACCTGTAATTCAGAGGTAAAAGTGGTATCTTCTTTACACATAGGTAAAACCCCAGGGCTGAACATTTTCCTTACATGGTATTCTGTGAGCCCTTCATGATGTCATTAAGGAAAGATGAAGGCTGAGCCTTGGAACAAGGACTGTGTAAAATATCTGTGCTTTGTTGACTGGAATTTTTGAAATTCAAAACCTAAAATAAAATTAGGGTTGGGCCCAAGGATAGAGTGATGACAGAATAAAGCACCATGGGTCACTTGTCCATGGCACTTTTATGTAAGAGCCAGATAAAGATTCAAATTTATGTTGTAAATCTAGAGACATCATTGTTACTGTCTCATCTGATCTTCTGTAGAGCAAAAGTCTAGGATTTGCAGAACCTGTAATGTTTAATTAATTGATTAATATGCAAATGTAATTTCAGAGCAAGTTACCTGATGTACAAATAGCTTGTTTCTGACAGTTCTAATTGGATATAACATGAGAACAGCCACTGATCTATAGCTGTAGCTAATATCACTGTTTTGGGTTGGTTGTGCTTTTGTGGTGTTTCTCAGCAGCATGGGAACCAATTATTAATTCCTGTAATTTTTTTAGGTGTCCCAGTTTCCTTGCTGTTCATGCATCTAAGAGTAAGCTATTTATCTTATATCAGATTATTATAGCAGTACTTTCAGTTTCGTGTGTTGTGTTCATGAAAGGAAATCAGTTTCAAATTGTCAGTAAGAAGTAGATTCAAGATTATTTGTAGCTTTCAGAGAGTCCCTGTTTTCTGTATTTGTGCAATAAATGTCTGGATAGTCAAAATGCCCTACAATTAGTATTTTTCCCTATCTGCTTCCCTTTTGGCTTTATGATATAGCAATGATCAGGGCTTATTTGGTTTGATTTCTTAGAAGTCTTTCATTCACTGTAATCTTAGTAAGGTCTTAAATCACAGAGTTCTGAGCCAGTAGCATCATATACCATTTTGACTGATTCCATTACTTCTTTTCCCTTTTTAACTCTTTCCAAAAAAGCTTGAGAGAATTCACCACTCATTTGTTTATGCTTGTTGGTAAAGTAAAAGCAGTATTCAGATATATTCTTCAATCTTTAATAAACATTTCTGCATTTCATGTATTGTTAAAAATGATATCAAACCAAATAAACCCTGATCTGTTTGTCTCTCATATGTATTTGTACATTTAACTTTGAGAAATAAAATCAAAATGGTACTGCAAAAAATATGTACAGAAATTGTGAATACCAGAAGAAAGGGTTTTCAGGTCCCTGAACTGAAAGGGGTTTGTAATTCCCATTCCTAAGAAAAAAAACTTCATAATGCTTATTTTATATTTGGAAAGAAATCATATTTCTTCCCAGGCTAGTATTTTGCTTCTCTAATGTGAGATTTTTCTGAGTTCTGAGTGTACTCTGGTGCACCTGTCTTTGTCCAAAAGTTAATGTACTCCAGATTCTTCTGTTTAATTATGTTGCTCGCTCCCATTAATCTTTAACAGCCAGTTCTTGTTGCGAAGAATTGCTATTTCACTGTCAGCAGAGGGAGCACAAACCACTGGATTTTACCAGACAAAATGAAAATAAGATAAGCTTTTTTTTTATATTCTAAATGCATTTTAATGTAATTCATTAACAAAGAGTAGTTAATTTATAATTAAATAATTAAGCTTGTACACCTGTTTAGTTATTATGGTCATCCTGAAAATACTGGTGTGTCACTTTCATGAAATTTTAGGGTGAGGTGTCTGCAAGTAATTTTCTTTCAAGGACAAAATTATTCCTGACATTAGTCATCTCCTGGAGTTCTAAGGAGTCCTTCAAAATCAATTTGTACATAATCCAGACTCAGTCTTCAGTTACTTAACCTTTAAAATCTGCAACGATTTCACTCAAAAGGGGGTAATCAGAATAAAGATAAATTTAATATTATAATTAGTATTTTACACTGTTGTTTTACTTTTAAAATTTTCCATGGAAAATACATTTTGGTTTTAATATGTTGAACCTAAATTTTCAAGGGAACAAGTATTTTTGAGTACTTTAGAAATCAGTTCTTAAATTATATTATGCTTGAAAATAATATTGTTTATCTTGTTTTTCTTTATTTTCATAGCTTTTATTGGAATTAATTTTTACCAGTTTTTGCATTACAAGCTGTCAAGCTGCAGGGAGTCTTTTCGCGTAGATGATCTTAGGGTCCTTTCCAACCCTAACTATTCTATTATTCTATGATTGAGTTCTTCTAGAGTTGTATTTTATGTTTTTAGGGGGTTTGACACACTATTGCTTTATCAAGCTACAATCTTGAACACTCCAAATAATAGTTTCTGTAGAAGTTACAGCTACTTGGCAGCTCTCAAGACATATTTTTTTTTGTAATATTTAATATATTTTTTATCATTATAGCAATAGGCCAAGTATGATTATTTGAATGCAAGTGGATTTTTTTTTTTTTTTGACAAGTAATTAATCACTGTTGAAATTGTTCAAGCAGTCAGTAAAAGTTATGCGGGATATAGTTCCATCTCCCAGGTCAGCATCATCCTCTTTAAAGTTAATCAATCATTGATTATGGTTTACTATCATATAAAGGAGCTGTATTTTTTGTTGTTGGTATGCATGTTTGGGAACATTGGCTATAAGGCATACACATATCAATAATTTCAAGTTTATCAATATGGATTTAATTAGCAATATTTCTATGATTTTTAAATTAAATAATTTGAAAATTAGTCATCTGGGGTATTATGAGCATACCTTAATGCTGTTTTATCATGCTCTTTTTTTTTTAAGAAACTGCTATTTCTGTTTCTTTGTTAGGAAAACAACCTCACAAACACCACACACAGATTTACTCCTAGTATCTATTGACACAGATATGTACTATTACATACGACTCTATCTTTTTTGTATTTCTATAGCACACAGGAAAGTAGCACACTGACTTCTGGGCCAAACACTAAATTAGGACACAAAACTAAGTCTTTTGCATGTACTTGTTTAAAACCAAAGGAAAACGTTGCAAGTGTAGAAAATGTTCAGTTGTACTGAACTTTTTAACTCTTAGTGTTGTTACTGCTCCTGCTGCTCAGACCCTTCACGTAAATCTCTTATTATGTCTAGGTACGACCTTTTGATTTGTGTCTTTAACTACAAGATGAGGAAATAGTATCTAAGCAGGCATCAAAAATTTCAACTTCTCCTGTTTCTGTCCCAGCTCATTTAAAAAAAAAAAAAGACAAATAATTTTTTAAGAAGAAATTATGCCCTAAAATAGAAAAATACCACCTCCTACTGCCTTTTACATGCATTGGCATTGATTTCCGACAGAACTTTACTATCTCTTGGAGTATATGAATATATATTCCTTTTGAGTATGGGGATACTCAGGATGCTTTGCGGATGCCCTCTGTACTGTGAGCCTGAGCACTCACAAACTGGATATTGTCATCATAATCCTACCTCTGAAGTTTTCCTCAGTACGGAAATATGACCCTTTCACCTCCTAAAGCCAACCTGCCCTGTTGCTGTGTTGCCTGTATTTTCCACTGTTTTTAAGCTGTGTTTTGAAATCTTATTGAGGATTAAGACTCCATATCCATTGATCTATGATGTGTGTGCATTTATAAATTTTTGAAAACAGACACTAAAAATTCAAGTTATTTCAGATGTTCTCATATTTTCTTTGAAAGTATTTTGGTGTATTTTCAAGTAAAAGTAGGAAGGACTTGTACCTTTTAGAAAACTTTCCTTATAGATACTTACAGAACAGAAGTCATTAATGATTAAAAATTGCATATCATGGAAAAATTTGGTGTCTGATTTACTAAATTGCTTTAGTAAAAATATTTAAATTTAGTGTTTCATTTTATATTCTTAACAAAATAGTTAATTTTGATTCTTTTATTTTTTTTATGAGACTGAAGATACCTAAGTGAAAGTATTTTGTTTTCTATCCAAAGTATTTTTCCTATTGTAAACCATTGTCAGAAAAGCCAAAACTGCTTAGTTCACATACCTGTAATGATTACAGACAATCCTTCATCCACCCCAAAAATGAGGATTAGGAAGAAAAAAAAAAAAAAAAAAAAGGAACAATTTCAATGGGAAAACATTATCCCCACTTCTCAGATGAAGAACTGGAGCATGGTTTTCACTTGTTCCTAGTGAGGGTTCTAGAAGGTGAAATGAGCTTGATATTTAAAAGACTGAGGGAAATTTCTTTATGTACTGTTCCGAAGGAGAAATAATGCTCTGAGGATATGGACTAATACTTCTGAAAAAGCAGCAATTCTCATTCTGCTTTCCCATGATGAAAATAGGAAAATAAAAATAAAAATCTCAAATTTCCCTTTTAAAAGAGACTTACTAAAAATTGTTCATGTATTTCTCAAGAAACTTGAAAAGAAAACCCAAAACACCACTGTTTCTTTGCAAAAATAATTATATAGTAGGTAGCATACATTGCAGAGGAGATTTTTAATCATTTTTTCTCATTTTTTTTAATGTCAATTTTCCCTTTTTTTTTTTCTCTATGACATGTTCTTAATGCACTTACTCCCAAGCACTATCCTAAGATTTCCTACTAAGTAATAGTCTTCCAGTTCTACAATTATGTTCTTTTTATCTACCTTTACTTAATTTTTTTCTTGTATTTTCTGCTATTTTAAATAATCTTACTTTAGTAATTTTTGTTTATTGCAACCAGAAAAATCTCTTCCCCACCTTCCACCCTAGCATCTCTATATAAACAAATCAGAACCACCCAGTTCTTCTGTTCTAGTGCTTTCTGGTAATTAAAAAGGCATCCTCTCCTGGGAAGAGGATTAAAATGAGCTCTTGTAGAAGAGCCATTATTTTCAGAGAAAAGGCAAGAGATTCAGAACTATATCAACACTGGTATGAAGAATTTTGTGTACCGCTTAACATGGCTGGATAATCACATAACCAATTAATTCATATTTTTTCCTACCTTTGGCAACGCGTGCTTTTCTGGAATATCAGATATAAATCTTGGAAGTCATAATAAATCTGAGGCCTTTGGAAACCCAACTGTTTTGAAGTCTTGAAGTCATTTGACTTAAATTTCCTCAGAAAAAGTTCTAGAAGTAGTTTAATATAGAGGAAACTGTTAATTCCAGCACCTGTATTAATCTTCATTATGAATTTAAAAATGCTTATCCTGTTCTTGGCTCTGACTGAGAGTTTGACTATTAATCTTTTTAAATACATGAGTGGGCTTTTTTTCTGTGTTTGCTCTGCACCTGTCAGAGGGTAAGTAAAGAGTTGCTGGATTTCTGCACAGTTTTTCTTTCTGTTGTGAAAGAGAACAACTGAGCAAGAACCACTTTGGTCATGGCAGTCTCTCTTTTTTAAAATATAGCCTTATTTTTGCAGGGTGGGCTTGATATCAAGCTTACTGAAATCAAACCAAGCTATTTCCACCATCTCATTAACTTCAGCATACTTTGCTTTTGAATCTAAGTTTCAGTTTTTCTCTAATTGAGATTTAAACCGTACAGACAGAGAAACCTCTACTTCCTCTAGGATACTGAACTAAAGTCTAATTAGAGATTTCACTGCTGTTGCTCTTTTTTTTACTAAAATCCTTTGATATTTTCTTTTAGCTCCGTAAAGCTTGATATATAATTGCAAGTGATTCAGCAAGTTCATTAGCTAACTCCCTTAACACAATGGCTTTCACATCACACTGACCTGCTGACTTATATGCTAAGTTTTTCCAAATATTTTTTTATCTGCTTTTATCAACAGCTATATTGACCTGGTCTTCATTAATACTTCATTATTCAGAAAATATTTATCTTTTATTAAGAGCACCTAAAATAGAAAGAAAGAATGTAGAAGCTTGGTTATTTTAGAATTATCACTGATTTTCTTGCACACACCATTATTACACTTAAGTTGTTGGTACTGCCTTGCTAGCTCCCCAGATCTCATCATCTGATCTGTTTGTAAATATTGCCTTGCTTTTTCTCTAAATTTCCCTGGTAAGCATTAGTTTAGGGAATGGCGTTATCATGGAATATGGTCTCCTGAAATGAGAGCATGAATTATTCAAGATGATGCTCAGGTGGAGGACCTCCTGCAGCAGGTGGCTGAGATGTAGGAGATGGTGAGAAGGCTGCATAACGTGAGGGAGGCTGAGAAGGAGTATGATAGCTGGTTCCAGCACAGTTCGTAGCAGACCCACAGCCCACAGTGAAACAGCCAAGAACTCGCCTACCAGCACACAGTGATAGGATGGTGGCCAATACTGCAGACAAATGGAAGCTTGCAATGGCAAGACTCTGCAGGAGGAAGTGACACTGAAAGCCTGAGATGCCTTTGCAGAACTGCTTCACCACTCTGCAGACTGAAGGGAAAGGCCTGTCACATGAGGAAAGACACTGCAGCTGAGTAGGGCAACGTGATCTCTCTTTATAACCACCACAACAACTAAGAAAAGGTGATGGATGATCGTAAAAGGTGGTTCATTTCTGAGAGGTACAGGGGCACCCATTTGCTGACCTGACACATTCCTCAGAGAGCTGTGTTGCTTTCCAGGGGCTTGTATCAGGGATGTCATGAAAAGACTACCAAGGCTTGTACAGTCTACCAACTATTATCCACTGCTGTTGTTTCACATGGGCATCAGTGATACAGCCATGACTGCTCTGAGGAACAACAAGAAGGATTACAGAGCCTGGAACCAGCAGTAAGTGACTCTGGAGCACAGGCAGTCTTTCATAAATCCTCCCAGTCAAAGGGAAGTGATTTGAAAGGGCCAGTCTAATCTGGCAAATTAACCAGGACTGGTGCCACAGACAGGGGTTTGGCTACTTAGACCATGGGACTCATGTTGAGAAACCTGATCTGCTGGGGGTTGATAGGAAAATACTTTTGCATTATTTTATCAAGAAACTTTGCCAATTAAAAACGCATAGAGTTTTAGGAGGCTAAATAGAGTTAATAAGAAAAGAACCCATTGAATTTTATGACTTAGTCACATCTTAAAATTGTATGCCATCTATCAACAACACACTGCTATGAAGGACCTGCCTCCATCTTCTTGATGACCTCTGCATTGGCACCAGGGAGCTGCTGTTAAGTCCCCCTGAAATTGTCTCCAATATAAGCAAGTCCTGGTCCCTTGGGCTTTCTTAACACACTACTATAGCTTCAAATGTGCCAGCAGCCCTCTGCTGAACTTGCATTGGTGTGTATCAATGTCTGCTCATATTGGTGGTACAGAAATACTGAAAAACTCAGTTCTTTATGACTTATAAATTTTAAACAGTTTAACCTGGTTTTTTCATTGCAAAAAATTCATTCATTCAAGTTCAGTGATCTTGAATTAGTTTTATTTTGAGGTTTCTGTTCACATCTGAATCTCAAAGTAAAATTTAGTAAGATATAAGCTCCAACAGATTAAACCCCTCTGCATAACAAATCTTCTGATTTTCAACAGCTGTAGATGGGAATGAAGAATTTTTTTGTCATTCCTTCATTAAAGCCTACCAGCTGTATCTCCCACATTTGACTTTTAAATTTTCAAATACTATCTTTTTCTTCCCAAAATTTCTTTTGCTAATTACAAACAAGGGATAAATTTTCTAATTATACTTAGCACATTGTTACATATACCAACACAGACCGCTTCTTTTAACATATGGTTCATTTATTTGTTGTTATTAGCAACTGAAAATATGTTAAATACCCATGGTCAGTAGTCATTTGAATCACCCAGACTTCATTTATTCAGTCACATTTTATTCACATATTTGTAAGACTGTTCTTTAAATAGATCATTTTTTTCACTTTCTCTCCCTACCCCCCGCCCCCCACCCAGCCTTTGCCGCCTTTGCCGCCTTTGCATGCAGTAAGCAGTGCATGTCTGAGTGTCAAGCTGTTAAAAGACAGTGACTATTATAGAGGGGGTGAAAATATTTGTCTACATGTAAACCCTTCAGAAAGATCAGTGCTTGAAAAAGTCTTTGATAGGATCACACAGCACTGTAAATGGACATTTAGCAGAAGTTTTCAAGGAGAATGCTGATAAATCAGCTGTATTGCCTCCAGAACATTTAAGTCATTGTTAAATAAAAAAGATGAGTTAGGGCAGTGTGGGTGTAGGGAAGGCAGTTGAGCATACATATGCATTTGCTGCATCTCTTTGTAGCAACAGCAGTCTTTTTAGAAACGGAATAGCCAGGAAGTGGTTGATAAATATGGACCTATACCTTTCACTGAAAGCTCAACACTGAAGACAGTGGCCACCAGCATTCTTTGCAGTCTGTGTTTTCATCAGTTAAATAAATGTACCATGGCTTCAAATGTGTTACTAGATCTGGGCTTGAGAAAGTTACTTATATGTAAGAATTTATTTTCTCTAGCTATTTTCATCTGGTCTTTCAGAGATAAAGTTATATACCTTGAGATGAATATAAAGGCTCCATTTAAATTAACTCTTGTCCTTCTAAAATTAATGGTGTATATATCCTACAGTGTTTTGAATCTTATACTTCCTATCAGATCAAATTCTAGACAGGGTTATAACTCTTGTTATTTTCAGATCAAGGCTTGTAGGTCAGGGGCTTTGAGAAGTTGAGGAGCAGACCATATAAACAGCTTTATTGGAAATATTCTTCAGTGTATTATTGCTAACAGTTATGTAGTAAAATTGTGTAACTCTCTAGGGCTATGTAATAAAGCAAACAGCTTTACTACTATTGCCAGTTTGTCTTGATTTCTTCAGGGAAATGAGTCTTACTGTCCTTTTTGATCTCTGGGTACTCTGTACAGATTATGACTTTCTTTGTCTATTCTTTCTTTTTAGATACCTGCAGAGTTCACCTTAATATAATTGCAGTGGAAGTCTTCACAAATCAACAAGTTGTTTTTTTCAAACACAAGTTACACATACGCAAACATTACCAGTCTTTACATCTGTTACTTAACATTATGCAATCAACTTACATAGTTTATTGTGTGGTGTTTTGTGTTTATACAGATTAATTAGTCACATTAAAATACAAACTTGTCCTTGTTTGCTGTGTATGGGACATACTTTTGATCACTGAGACTAAGCAAATTATTGCATTGGCAGTACCTTAAAAACCTAAAATGGCTTCTGGTGGCTTCTGCAAAACTAAAGTGACTTCTGGTTAAAATAGTGGAATTCTGGTTTTAGACAAGACTTGTGCATAATTCTCTCAGGAAATGCTAAAACTAAATAGCACTTCTCCACAAAACTTCTTCTGAAGACCGAAAAGAGATTACCTCAGTAACCTGTGAGTTAAATGTTCTAGATAAGAAAATTGTATATTGGTTGTGCTGTGAATGAGAGACTCAAGACAAGCAAAGAATGTACCTCTGAATGTGGGTAGTCATGCAGATGTCCCACATACAGGTGAAGATAGGAGTAATGAAGCAACCTAAGAATCGGGTGAAAGATACAAAGAAAATTCTCTTCCTGAAGATTTATATTTGTGCTGAAATTCTGTACTACCAAAATAATGGCAACAGTAGTGAAACTAGCTAGGCAAGAAATCCTAGAATCAAATTTAAATTAGTTTCTTGAGTCTAAAAATTTTCTGAATTAACTGAAACTTCAGTGATTTTCTCTTACGTTTGTCTAAGGATTTACTAGAAGTAAAATGGAGATGCCTCCCCTGAGCCCCTACCTGTGCAACTTCTGCCTATTGACTTAAGTGGGAATGAGGCTTGAAGAGATGTGGTGAAGGGCGTAACGAGTTGCAAGACCATGATACAGGTGATGAAGGCCAGATGTTTTTTGCTGTGGGGGTGGAAGAGGAAGTGATGCTAATGTGTCACAGTTCTCTTCTGCCCTTGAGTCCCACAGATGCAGTGCCTGGCCGGTGCCTAGTCAGGGCTCTCATTTACTCATCAAAATACACTACAGTGGGAAAGCAGCTACCCCCACACCGCCTGTGACAGCAGTCAGTAATTTGACTACAGTCTTGCCTCCACTTTTCTAAAGTTATATATTGGGCGTTTTAATTCCTCCATGGTAAGAGGATGAGAATACAGCCCCAGGTTGTGGACAAGTTGATGTTCTTGCTTCTTTCTCCTCCCCAAAGCAGGAGTGGCTCTTTGGTAAGATTTGCACCTCTAACTACACTGGATGATACCTGGGTGAAACTAATGAATTACCAATTGTTTTATTTTGTTTCTAGATGAGCTCGATTAATTGTTGGCGAGCCTTCGAATTTCAGCATTAATGCCGTTCGTGTATTTATCAGTGACAATTCCAAATCTGTATCTGTATAGTGCTTTAAAAACCTGCAGTATTGGTCAATTCATAATCCAGAAAGTTCTATTGAATACAACCAGACTTAAAGTGTTGAATTGGTTATAATCAAAGTTAAGCCTCGCTGCCCCCAGACCCTCTGACCTTTGAGACTGGCTGGACAGCAAGGGGGTTTATTTGCTGCCAAAATTCTATACTCATCATGCAGTAACCTACGGGTTGCTTTTAGGCTCTCTCTCTGAGTCCTTGCCTGAGCTACATCAGAGGTATGCTCTGCCAGGCCTTATTTCTTGGCTGACCTCTGCCTTGGCACAATGACTTGAGTTCCCAACTTGGCTTTAAGGAAGTTATGAATGCTCCATCCCTGGAAGTGTTCAAGGCCAGGTTGGATGGGGCCTTAAGCAACCTGGTCTGATTGAAGGTGTCCCTGCCTATGGCAGGAGGGTTGGAACTACATGATCTTAAGGCCCTTTACAGCTTTAACCGTTCTATCATTCTATGATTTACCCAGTGATTGCTGGGCATTCAGCTGAACCCAGTTGCTATCAGCATTCCTGCCCTGGTACTGACGCCTTATAGCTGTTGATGAGTTGCTGCCCTGTCAACCCCACACCACCCTCAGCTCACAGGTCTCTTGCCCTCATGGAGCAGCACATGCTTGCTGCTCCTCACAGATAGCTTAGAACATCTTGAGTCATAAACTGAACACCATGGAGTATGTCCCTCAGTGTGTGCAGGAAATACCTGGGGGGGGGGGGGTGTGTTACTGGAGGGTTCAGTGTTTTTTTTTTTTAATTTGATGACTGAAAGAAAATTAAGAGGTCATTTTCATGCAACTTACAGTGCATGAAAATACATATGACTTTAAACTCTGCTGCTTCTATTGATTATTATCGGCAATTTTAGAAAAAAATAAATTATTCAATTTAATAATTGTGTCAGGAGAGGTGCTGGAAGGATCCTTTCAGTCTGCCCCTAAAGCCCCAGTTCCATTTAGTCTTTCAAATCTTCAAACAGAATTGGATCTAGCCCTTTACACAATTTTTGTGTATTATATTATATATATGTATGCATACTTATCTTTCACCTGACTGGTGACAAGATGTCTTGATCTTGTAACACTAAACTCAGTTCTAAAACATACTTTGACAAGGATCTTTCTGCCCTCCAGAATATACTGGTTCCAAAATTTGCATTTTCACGCATCAGCTCACTAACCTCAAGTAGTTCACGAATACATGGAGGGACTTGACAAATGTAAAATTGGGCTGCACAGCATGTAGGAATGCTGATGTGCTATTAAATTTTAAGTGAGCACCCAGAGTATAAAATTCAGAATTAGAGTAGATTGCTATCTGAAACTTCATTTTCTGCTTCAGATTCTTCTTTTAATCTATCCCAGTCTAGAATTTATTCTGGAAACAATTGCTAATTACAGGGGTTTTTTTTGCTTTTGACCTACGTTGATATTATTATTCAGTTTGTTTCAGCAGATGTACTCCAGTTGATAGCGGATAAAACTTTTGGCTGAATTGATCTCATTTTCTCACATTTCCTTAGCTCAACCATGTAGAACCACAGTTTATACCAGCTAGATGTACTTCTTTCTGTTCTTCTTTAAGTGAAAACATTTCCTTTTCTTTTTCTCTTTATTCTAATTTACCATTTACAAAATATGAGAAATGAGGTGTGAAAGGAGCTAAATCTCATAGATCTTTAAGCTTTCTTGCTCGTGCTGAAAGGGGGAAAAAGAAAATCTATAATTAGTTTTAGAGTTTTCTCATTCTTGGAAATAGAGGAAAATTAGAGATATGTGAGTTTGCCAAGAACTCAACTGTGCTGCCAACACTTAAGCAAACAAAGGGAAGGATGCAGAGAAGATTGATTTACTTTTGAAACTAGTTCCTAAGGCTAGCTTTTCTATTGCTGTGTGACATTTAAAAAAATGAGGAGTCTTTCAAATTACTCTATGCCAAACGTAAATAACAGTACTGCAATATGATTTGAGTTCAGTATTTTTCAAAGTACACAGGAAAAATGGAGAGAACTGCTGTCAAGAAGTGAACAATGTGATGCAGAAATGGAAAGCTAACGAGCAATGGAGTGAAGTCATTAAAAAGCAGGGCCTTCTTCTTCTTTTTTTTTTTTTTTTTTTCTTTTTAATAACTTAATATTCAAAATCAGTTTGTTCTGAAATTTTGTGGAGAAAAAGATACAGACATTTTTTCTTTGGACTTTGCCAGAATCACAGCCTAAAAACCGATGTTTGGCTAAATAAATTAAAATCTTTGAAAAAGCAACTGCAGAAAGAATATACCAAGGCTGATGTGATAGCCAGGAAGTAAATAGAAGAATGGGAAAAAGTTGTTGCAGTTACAAGTAAGTAAGTATCTCAGACTTTTTTTACCATTTCTTCACCTGTGTTCAACAACTGCTTTAGTGGGTGATATGTTTATTAACATCCTTGAAAAGAGTAAACTTTAAGTGCGTGTTTGTCATCTATGGAAAGCACATTCTGAGTGACTCTATCTGGGAGGTTAGAAGGTAATGTAATAGTGGGAATACAATTCCAGGATAAGTCATTCCAGTCATGGACAACAGACCTCATTGTTAAAAGATTTTCTGGTCTCTTTTACCTTTTAATTTTGTAGATGGATATTGTTGTATCCTTGGTGAGTCTCAAAATGAGACTGTTAACACTGTGCAGTATCTTCTTGTTAAGGTATCTGATGGATATCTACCAGATAGTGAGATAAATTTGGCTTTTCATTTCTAAAGAATCTTATATACCTCCCCAAAACATTCTTTATTGCTATATGAAGCTTCTTTCAATATCCACGCAAATATGTGGTTCTATTACAACTACAGAAATGTCAAAGGATAGATAAACATTTTAAAAATCAAGGACCTATACCTGTTAATATCTTTTTTAAAACCTTTTTCTTTCTTTTTTTTTTTTTTTCCTTTCCTACCTTTTCACCTCATGGATTATGCCAAATAATCAGGGAACAAGGAAAAAATACTGAGGTTCTAGATGTTTCCTCACAACAACTACTGGATGTTGTGAATCATATTGTGAGTAAACCACTTCTTCCTATTTGCTCTAGGTTCAGCTTAGTTCTCAGTCTAAACAGATGAATTTGAGAACCATAAAGAAGGTAGTTGTGATGATTCAGAGTCTCACGAGCACCAAGTTCTTCTGACATCTATTCTCAAATTTTTCTGGGCTATAAGCACAGATGCTCAGGTTATGATGTTAGAGAACTGAGCCTTTAGTTGCCTATTTGAATCATGGAAATATTGCCATTATACATGTTTTTTCATAAAACCTGCAGCTTGTTTTTACGTGTCACTTAAAATGATCACAATGCTAAAAAGATGGAATATCACATAAAGAAATCCTTGAGTATTGACTCAAAACAAAATGCCAAATGCTGGGTTAGCAAAACTATTTCCTGGAGCACTTGGAAGGGTTGTTTTACAGAGATGCTGAAACACAGAGGCATTACAAAGGCTGATAGTTCTGAAGAGATCATTGCTAGAGATGCTACATGTACAGAGTGCAATAGTAAAATCATTTAGAGTGCTCCAGAGAATAACCATAAGACAGCAAATCCAGGCATCATTTTGCCTAGAGATCTATGTAAGATTAGCTAACAAAGCAGTTGCTACGCATTGAGCAGAGACAGGATGGGCAGCAGAAGCACTTTGCTTTTCAATGAAGAAAAGATATTTTTAAGAAATCCGCAGACGGAAGAATTCTGTTTGGTGCTTCTAGTTAGCCAGTTAGGAAACAGAGCTCACGTGAGGTAGAAAATTTTATCAGTCTTTACAAATTAAAAAAAATTACACATCTAATAACTGATGTACCATTTTTTCCAAATATTTTGTCTAAATATTTTGCCTGAATATTCTCCATTTCATTATGATCAGCTGCAATGGAATGCCTAATGGAAAGTGTTAATGGCTACCATACACCCTACAAGTGGTTTGAAGTCAGGTCAGTGTCCTGGGTTCAGCAGTAGCAGTCATTTTTCTCTTTCTTAGTAGCTGGTGCAGTCCTGTGGTTTTGACTTTCAGCCTGGGAACAACGCTGATAACACCAATGTTTTTAGTTGTTGCTCAGTAATGTTTACTCTGACCAAGGACTTTCTGAGTCTCATGCTCTGTCGGGGAAGCCAGGAGGAAACAGAGACAAGACACCTGACACAAACTAACCAAAGAGGTATTCCATACCACAGCACATCATGCCCACTATATGAACTGGGGGCAGTGACCCTGAAGGCCTAGATCACTGCTTGGGTCAGGGTGGGTATTGGTCAGCAGGTGGTGAGTGGTTGTGTTCTCTTCCCTTGTTACTTCCCTTATCATTATTATTATTGGTGGTAGCAGCAGTGATTTGTGTTATACCTTAGTTACTGGACTGTTCTTATCTCAACACGTGGGACTTAAATTTTTTCGATTCTCCTCCCCATTCGTCTGGGAGGTGGAGGGGAGGAAGAGGGGGAGTGAGCGAGCGTCTGTGTGTTTCTGGGTTGCCGGCTGGGCTTAAACCATGACAGTCAGCTAATGGTAGTTTTGAGAATGAATGGAAGGAATGTTTTCATTGATTACAAAATTCAAAATAAGGAAATGTTCTTCCAAAGTATTTGGCCCTCAGTTAATTTCCAAGCAAAGATTCAGCCAAAGACAATTTTCATGAGACCAATTGTGAATGAAGATGTGATAGAAACAGTTAGTTGGGAAAATAAATTAAACACTTGAAAGCAGAAAAAAATACTCTTAGAAACAAAAAAACAATGATTCTCTGCATATCCTGTTTTGAGAGAAATAGAGAAAAGTCTAAGCAAGAAAAAGCCCCTTCTTCTCACATTATGTTGTGAGACAGAATTGCATATATATTCTGATCTAAAAAAATGAGATATGACTGCTCACTTAGTTTGTCCCAACAATAATGACCCTGCATCATCCCAGTTCTTAATTTGGGCTTGTCTAAAATGTACTTCAGGCACTTAGTGATCTTTTTGAACCTAAAGACAGATAAGCAATGGAGATTTGGTATGATTGTATTGGTCATGAGCATGTATTTAAAAGAAAAAAATGCAAGAGGAAGTAAATACACTTTAGCTTCCCTATTACAGCAAAAACACATACTCTACTGATTATTGCTCCTCCAAGGCACCTCAGACATTTTCTTGGTCATTTCTTTTCAGTAAGGCTGTAGTCTGACATTAATGCAGTCACTTCACATTATAGCAAATCCATCCTAGAAACAGAAATAATACCTAGAAATTGACTCCCACTGTCTTCTTTAAATATCTGCTTTTCATGTCCTTCAGCTACTGTCCTGGTAACACTATTTACTCTGTATCATCATTGCTAAAAAAACCCCCAAAACCCTACTATCCAAAAAAAACCCAACAAAACAACCAAAACCAAAAAACAACAAAAGACAGAAGCACTTCAGATATTTTTTTCACTTTCCTTGATCTGAGATGTATTTTTCTTATTGTTTTTAAATGAACGTGTTTAGACTTAATAAATCCTTCTGCTTTTAACTACTTTGTTGCCATTTCTGAAAATTCTAATATAAATTCTTCTAATCCCAGCCTTATTTTTAATTGCTTTTTCTTTTGTCCTTATACTGGCCACTTGAAATTACTGGCCATTTTTGATAACAAAGTTTTCCTAAGGAAGGAGATCTTGACAGATCTTTAGATTTTTGTGTCACAAATGAATATTTAATTTAAATGGCTTCCTTTTAAAACTGTCCTTCTTACTGTAGAACAGAAATTAAAAATTAAAATAATGTAGCATTTTAATGTGGGAACTTTTATATGAATATATGTGCAGCAGAGCAAGGATTTTACTGATTTCAGGGGTTCAGAATTGGAGTTAGGTGTGGATGAAATACTTAGTTTAACTTCCCACTTAACATAAAAGAATTGTAACATGAAGGGATTTGATGATATTACCACGGGAGATATTAAAAATGTAAAAATATTTCAAACTCACATTGTCAATCAGTCATTTGTTAGTGAACTGCACTTTCCACAAATTATTTTAATGTCTAAACTGAAAATGTGTAAATGTGTTATACTTTTATTGATGCTAGTGTTCTGGACACTGAGGATGAGACTTAGGTCTAATTTGAATCTCTAAATTAAATTACCTACGTATTAATGTTGTGTAAAGATACCCAAAGTTATTCAAGACACCCACATGGTGCTCAGAGTTATGATTTAGGACTTACAGGAGATCCATACCTTCCTGGAACAATAGCTGGAGAAGTACCCTGGGGCACCTCAAGTGATAGATACTACATTGGTATGACTGAAGACTATGTGAAAAAAAAAAGAATGGTTTTCTCCAACCTCGCTGTCTGATCTTGCGCCCTGGAAAAATGTAAGTTTCTCAGAACAAAGAAAATAGGTCCTGAATAAGCATGTTAAGAGCCAAAAGAAGAGAGAAATTAGATATAAAGAAAAAACATAAATATTTCTGTCTCAGGGGTGTCTTTCTTAATGCATAAGGAAGAAGCTTAGAGAAAAGAAGGTAAAACAGGTTGCCAGACTGAATGATTTAGAACAGAAGCTAGTTGAAAGGAATGGGGACCTTGGATTCCCAAAATGATTACAGCTTAGTTGCAAACAATACAATGAGAAAATTAAGGCATTGTATATCTGTCTTACTCAGAGTGAAAGACATTCTTTTAGTCTATTAATGCATAATTTGTCTTATCTGTCATGCTAGGACTCAACACAGGCAGTGATCTGCAAACATTAATAGCAGTATGCAACAATATGTCATAAAAATAGAAAGCTGTATGTAAAATAGACTATACACATGTTCAAACACGAATGTGAACATTTCCAAATTTGGGGCAAGGGATTTGAAATTGTTAAAATTTTGTCATTTCTTGAACAAAATGTGTTAAAATGTATTAAGATTATGGTCAAATCTAAGGATAAATGGTAAGTGTGGGATTTGTTTGATTCAAAGTAGACATCAGCCAGTCACCTACACTGCCTTTATAGGCAGAAACTGGGGCTTCTACAATACTTCATCACATCCTAATGTAGGTATTTAACACAGGCAAGTGAATCAACTATATCCTAATTTCACTTTCCTGGGAGCTTAGCATTAATGTCTGTATCTAAGCTAATCATATTTTAGCATTAATGTCTGTATCTAAGCTAATCATATTTTAGATATCTAAAGTTAGGTAACAGAAACCACATGCTAAACTGCCTGTGAAAAAGAACTGTTTAAAAAAGAAAAAAAAAAAAACTTCAAGGAAACACAACACCTTTGAAGTCAGAGACGGCAATCAAAAGTTTGCTGATAGGAGTACATCTGTGACATAAAGTCAGCTATGAAGATAAACAATAAGAATAAGAATAGTGTAAAAAGTGGAAAACGACAGTTTTAAATTAGTTTAGCGTTGAAAGAATTTAAAACTCAAATTAAATCAACAGCTCCTGGTAATCTCAAGTCTGGAGAGATTGTAATGGACAACAGAAGGATTTATTGACAAGAAAGTGTTCAATTACTTAAGCATAGATTTTTAGCAGCATGTAAGACCCACAACTGTATTCCATCTGTGGTGCAACCAGTGCTCAGAGGAGGATATCCCATAAATCCTGTGACATGTCTGTCAGCTGTTACACTCAAAATCTTGTGTGGCATGATGGCCACAACTCATTTGAAAAGCCAGGAATTTACTGTTAAACTGATTTTAAACAGCCTAATAGGATATATAATATTAGTCACAATGATGGCAACAATTGTTCAAATTATATAAAGGTTAAACTGATACAAGCTTTCTATTATCTCTCCCTCTTTGGTGTTAAGTTTTCCTATGGTTTTCATGTCCAAAGGTCATTAGGTGCAAATGAGGAGGGTATTTAGAGTGAGATGTTAGTATCCCAAGTTCTTTGATGGAAGAAGTGTAATGTTGATGATTGGGTCTCTCTTTTGTTGCCAAAAAGGATTATGATATCTATATTTATGGGTTTTTTCCCTTTATTTAGTATTTGTTGATGATAATTTTTCACATTTGTTAATACATTCTATGCCTTGCTTTTGTCTTACATACTTCATAACACATCTGAATTTATCATATATTCTGTAATTTACATAAATTGCAATTATGCAATTAATATTTTAATTTCAGTAATTGGTCTTTGGTGATATTTTTATAGCCTTAGACCTCCTGTGTACCATGCATCCCTTGTTATATATCTGTATTCAGTATCCCTACTTGGTCTTCCTCTACATTATATAATTATGCCAAGGTCATATATATTTCATTCCACACAGTAACTACTTGCTTGTTACTATTAACTACTATCTGTATAAAATTATGGCTATATCACAAAATTATACCCCGCCAAATTATAATACTAACATTAGTTTAATTTATTAGTAGCTAGCTACTTTAATGTGATGGTAAATTATGTAAAAAAATTAAAAAAGGAGCTTGGAGCTAAAAAAGGAGCTAGGAGCTAACAGGGAGCAATCAAACACTAATCATATTTTCTGTATCAGGTCTCCTTTAATGATCTGGACTGGAGGGAAACATGATCCATATGGATGTGCTGTGCACATGTTGAAGTGGCATAATATTTCTATAGTTACATGACAAGTCTTTGCATTCTTCCTTGGCTAGTACTAAAAAGCATGTTATATTTCCCTTAGGTGTCAATAAATCCACCCTCACCAGTAACACTCATGTAGAGATATGAAAGGGATCATTGCAACATGTGAAAACTTGTAATTAGAATTTTTTATTAAGGTTTCTTGGATTTTTACATTGCTTAATTTTCCTTACTACGAAAATAATATTGTACAAGTTACTATTTTCTACTCCAGATACAAGACTGATTATCAGGTAAGGCTGAAAACTTTGTGGTTTATAATTTAGTATTTATGGATACTGCCAGTTTCCTGGATTAGACCTTACATTTCCTAGTGTCCTGGGTTCAGCAGTAGCAGTCTTCTTTTTTTCTCCTTCTTAGTAGCTGGTGCAGTGTTGTGGTTTTGACTTTCAGTCTGGGAACAGTGCTGATAACACCGATGTTTTTCATTGTTGCTCAGTAAAGTTTACTCTGACCAGGGACTTTCTGAGTCTCATGCTCTGCCAGGGAGGAGAGGAAGCCAGGAGGAAACAGAGACAGGATATCTGACCCAAACTAACCAAAGAGGTATTCCATACCACAGCTCATCATGCCCACTGTGTAAACTGGGGGCAGTTACCCGGAAGGGTTAGGTCACTGCTTGGTTGGGTTGGGTATCGGTCGGCGGGTGGTGAGCGGTTGTATTCTCTTCCCTTGTTATTTCCTTTATCATTATTATTGGTGGTAACAGTAGTGGTTTTGTGTTATACCTTAGTTATTGACTGTTCTTATCTCAACCTGTGGGAGTTACATTCTTTTGATTCTCCTCCCCATCCCTCCAGGGGTGTGGGGGGGGGAGGAATGGGGTGGGGAGTGAGAGAGCGGCTGCGTGGTTCTGAGTTACCAGCTGGGCTTAAACTACAACAGCTAGTCAGCTTTTCTTCTATGATTCAGATCTCAAAATCTCTCAATTTTTTATTTCATTGATTAAAAAAAAAACATGCCTGTAGACCACATTGTTGCTTAATTAATATCTATATTGCATTTTTCAAACTCACTTTTCTGATCATCAGAAAGTACCCTTACTATGTTGTGATATTTAATTACTTCTGCATAGTAATCCTTGTAGATTTTTAACCTGTTCATCATACTACCTTGCTCATTTTTCAAGAGATTAATTATTTCTATTATTAAAGCTTTTCTCCTTTTAGCTGTTTTATTTCTCACAGGTCTTCTTACAGACTGCATATATTTTTAATATACTTGTTGATTAAAGCAGTGGCTCAAATATTCTGTGAATGATTAAAATATGGAGTGACTGGGTTTGGGTTTGTTTTTTGTTTGGTTACGCTTTTTAGTATGTCAACACTATTCAAGGCACTGAAACTGAATATAAGTGTGAACCACTTTTAGTTTTTTAATATTGAAATGTAAGGTCTTTGTTAAACACAGACATGAACTATAAGGAAAAAAAAATAACAAAATCCTTATGCTTATTGTCTTCAAATAAGAAACGATTTTGTTACTCATCCTCCAGTTCAGGACTACCATACTTTTAACTGCAAAATATTTGTGGAGAAGCATTACATCAGTTTTCTTACTCCATTCCCTATTCATCTTTGTACAGCCAAGAAGACTCAGGTACTAATGATGTGAACGACAGGCTAGGAGAGTCTTAAAGGCATAGATATTCCTTTGTGGGTCTGCAGCTAATGGCATGCATCAATTTCAGGCACCCAAGGCTGAGTGAGCAAACAAGCAGATAAAAAGAATAAATAAAGAGAAGGTAAGAGAAAGAAAAAGGAAAAATTCTCCCTAGTGGCTAGACGTGAAGAACAATGGGCACTCCAAACAATTCCCCACTTTCTCTGGGCATCCTGTCTGGCGCAGCACATAGTGATGATGTTTTCTTACCAGTACAGTTACACTTTTCATTGAGACCCACTCGAGCTCCACACTGGTGGTTTCTGTTCATAAGTTTAGGATTTCACTGGCATTGGTTAAAGCACACCTAATTAGGGTTGGGTACTGCACACATTAAATTCTGTGTATTTACATTGTTAGGTAATAACTGATATTAGAAATATTAGTAATTTGTAGTTATCTCTAGGCTTTCTTGTAATATGACTTTATAGATGTGATAGGTTAACTTTGGCAGCAGTGAGATAGACACCATCCAGTTGTTCACTCACTCCCTCTCCTCAACAGGACAGGGGAAGAAAACATCATGAAAACCTTGTGGGTCAAGATAGGGAGACTGTTACCAGTTACCCTCCTGGCCAGAACAAACTCAATGTGTGCCTTTCCTGCAGTTTCTCCACTACCAAAACCTTGCCGTGTACCCCTGATACAACAGGCTAAAAGCCACAAGGAGTACATTGAAGGGATCTTAGCACAGTGTTACAGATTAAAGCTACAAGCAAAACTGTGAGGAGTTAGGGAAACAGCAGGGCAATTTAACATCAGTGGCAATTGTTTTCTGTGAGAAACACAGCATGGTAATGATTCATGCTCTGTCAGTGCCAGGCCATGAGTGTAAGGGTATTTGGGACACCAGAGTGATGAGAATGTACAGCAGCATCAGGGTGTGGAGATGAGGGATCACAGGGCTGGAAATTAATGGCGTGCATCTGAGTTGCAAGTAGAGGGCCTGTAACACTGACGAGCTTAAAACATCTCAAGTGTTGAGCAGAAGACCTTCTTTTTCCACCATGAGGTTATAGCGTGTTGCCCTTCCTTGCAGATCCAGAGACTTGTTCAGTAATAAAATGCTTTTTATTTGGTACATCCATAATTGGATTGTATTTATCATTTAATTATTGGAGTAGAAGTTATAGTCTTATTAATTATTTGAAAATTAAATTATAAAATTGCTTTTTCATCTGTTTTACCTCTGTCTTCTTTATCTTCTTTTTTGTGCTTATTTACTATAGACTCATGCTTTTTTTTTCCATCCCAGATTAAGGTAATTTTTTTTTTTTTCATTTTGTTTCATATTCCAGGAAAGTGGATTTACAAATAAGTTTGAAAGAAAGAGGCAGTGAGGAAAATGTAGCAACTATTTTGCCTTCAAGGTAAAGGCAGCTTCTTTCTTAAGATATAGATAGTTTCAGGAACTTTAGTTTCAGGAACTTTTAATGAGGCTGAAGTAGTGTGTATTTATTTGCTCTCAATTTATTTTGGCAGTAGCTGTGTTTTGATACCAGTTTTCTTCTGCATGCTGTGAGGAATGAAGATGAAAGGCTTGTACTGCCTTCTATGCAAGTAACAGTTACCTGTTCTCTGTTCAAAATATTTTCTGTATTTTGGTCTAGAATCTTTGAAAGGATAAACTTAGCAGAATACTCTAAGCATGTAGTTGCTGTAAAAAATAAAACATAAAATAGAACATTTGTGTGAATTTCTGTGCCAATTCTAGTTGTTTTCATCTTATGTTGCTTCGTTTTATTGAAATAATGAGTGATCAATGGCTGGCAAATGGATCAGTGTTCTGAATCCTTTTTCCTTCACTTCTGGTACTAATATTACAGAGATTAATACATTTCAAACTTCAAACCTCTTGGTGTGTGTGGGAGAGGGTTAAAAAGGCTCCAAGGCTCTATATGGATTCTGACATCTTTTGCCAAGCTTTGATGCCACCAATAGCTGCTTTGTCTATTGCTACCTAGGCTAACACCAGTCTGTATCACTCCTAATGGCATACCTTCACTTTCCACCACAAACCAGATGTTCTGATCTCTGCTGCTATTCTGTCTCACTGCATCTTCCTTTAGAGACCTTAAGGTAATATTTCCAGATGCCAGTTTCTCTGACTAGCATCTACCTGTATTAACTGACTAAATGTTGCTTGACTCAACTAAAGTTCCCATGCTGGCTGGCAGGATTTGTTTTCATGAACCAACTGAAATTATTTTGCATACCATTATATTTTGGTTTCAGAACTGATATACTACTTAGTCAATCTGTGGCTGGACAGTTTTACTTCTATGCATTGCATAAATGCATAGGAAACTTCTAGTACAAGTTTATTCCTCACTGTATTTCAAAGTCTTTGCTTCTTTAGGGTTCTCATCTCTTTCTTCACTGAATAAATTCACATATAATGCTAAGGGAAAAAATAAAAAATACCAGAAACATTCCAAGACTGATTCTGTGAATTAATTTTCCATATGTGTTGCAGACTTCTGTTCCTGAATAGTATTTTTCTCCTCAGAATGGAAAATGTTTCATTGAGAGTTAACTGTGTTCAGGATGATTGACAGCTGAGAACAAACTGGCACTTTAAAGGTCACACATTAAATAAAGTTAGGCTTCTATTTGTGCAACATCTATATGTATGGGAATAGAACCTGGAGCAAAATTGCACCTGGACTTAGCTCTATGGAAAACTAAGGGTTAAGCAGTTAAGCAATAGGTAGAAAATGACAGCCTGAAAGTCAGTTAAAGGTCAGGCCAGGACTGAAGTGCACCTGGAAAAGTAAGATGTGAGTGTGGAGCATGTCAAAATAACAAAGTATGCCAGTAGACTGAGAAGCTACCTGGAAGCTGTGTGAGGTCAAAAGGCCAGAATGCAGCCCATTGAGGAGAGACACATTGATTGCCACATCCTACTTACTGTGCAGCAAGAAGTGCAGAGAGTATTTGCAATTGTGTTCCTGGAAGAACCATTATTCTGAAGAAGCTGAACACAAGTAGGGAAAGCAGGTTAAAGAGCTGGGTGTCAGTGGTAGGAGAGCTTATGGCTTTTGTGGTCTTTCTAGAGCTTTTATCATTTTAGGGTACCATGTGTATTGTAGTTTTAGTTGTATAATTTCCTTGGGGTTTTTCTGGGGGGGAGATGGGGAGTTGGGGTTTTTAGTTGTTTTTTTTTCGGGGGGGGGGGGAGTGGTGTTTTGGAGGAGGGGGTGTTGTGTTTTTTTTTTTTTTTTGGTTGGTTGGTTTTTTTGTTTTTTTTTTTTTTTTATTTTTTATTTTTATTATACTCTACCCTGCTCATGCTTATAATGATAAAAACAAATTCTAGAGAAAACCAATTGTTACTCTTTGAGCTGGTATTGAGTATAAATTGTAAACAGTAGAGATAAACTTTACAACTCAGGTCTAAACTAAAAAATATTATAAATAGGAAATACTCATTGGCATTAAGTAGTTATTTAAAGTTGTACATCTGATTTATCTGATTGTTTTTCTTGCTGTTAGTGAACTTAGCCATAGTGTTCACATCTAAATTTTAAAGATTCCCAAATAAAGGTGAGAATGCTTAAAACTTCAATTTTTCTGACTGGAGCTGGGTGTGGAATGATGTTTGTATTAGATCAAATCAAAGCAGGCAGTTTCATTTAGAAGACAAATCATAAAATCTTCAATGTTGGCAATAATCAGGTTGAGTAGGGTTTGTAATGGTACGTAAGCTATGCATAACTGTAAAAGAGTCAGGCTATTAAAATAAAGAATAAGAAAAGGATGACTAAAATGTCCAGCTCTCTTTAATAACAAATTACTGGACAAAACAAATACTTCCCATATCGTTCCTGTTTATGTTAGTGTTGTCAGAGGAAGAAGATTGGGGAATTTCCTTAAATTATGTGGGCAAACTCTTGTCAGTTTGTTTTGAATCTTAGTCAGGGACTGGCAGGGTTGGAGCAGTAGATATGTTGCTAAAGGCAGTGAGAAAGCTATTTGAAGGAGGCACAATTCTTGAGTGCACAGGAGGCTGGGTAGAAGATAGATAGCACCACATACCTCCCTCTTGTCCTTCCTTCTACCACCCTCAGTGCAGCAGGGGTCTGAAGAAGACACCTTTATCCTCAGAAACTTCCTGTATGCCTTTAAATTCTGGCCAACCATTAAGTTTCTTCACTATTTGTAAGGAGATTTATACCCTGTTAATTGTTTTGCCTGGCTGCAGCACGGACTTCATAGTGTAAAATAAAATGTTCTGCACTTTCTTGTTTAGATCAATATCCCTCAAAATACTAATGCTCATAAGAATATACATAATATCTTTTTCAACTTATTTAGCTCTAATATTTTTCATATGTTCATAAAAAAAACATATTTTAAGTTTTAGCAGTTATTATACTTCAATCATCATAGAATCAAAATCATAGAGCCACAGAATATCAGGTTGGAAGGGACCTCAAGGATCACTTAGTGCAACCTTTCTTGGTAAAAGCACATTCTAAACAAGGTGGCCTATCACCCTGTTTAGCTGAATCTTAAAATTGTCCATTAGAGTAACCATCATGACCATTAATTCGGAGAAAACTCCAGGAACAAACTTGCCAACAAAGTTTTCAAGCTGACAAGCAGGTATTCTTTATTGCGGTGCCGGGAGACACGGGGGATAGCTCCTCCTAACGTGTGTCTGTCTGTTGCTACACAAGCCGTCCTTATATAGTCCCTGGACATACATGCATTACGGCATTTTTCAGAAAGTTCCCCACATGTGTACAGATTTGTGGTGGTGGTCTCTGAGGGTCGTTTACTTCCAACAATCTTCATCACTTCTGGCAGCCTTTAGAGCATGTGCAGTAGATGCTCATACCAGTTTAATTGGTTCATTAGCACTAGAGACATAATAATCCTCCTATCCTCCTACTTATCAGTTGGTTTAACTGTAGCCTATCCTGGACACCTGCTATTCCCAGATACTCCTTATCCCTGTGTCCTGTTCTTCTAGACTGTTTTTCTTAAAACTGTGTCAACTGTAACTATTTATCTTGTACAAGAATGCTCAGTGTGTTCTCTAGCTGCACTCTATTTTTTTTCCTATGTATCATGCACTTTAGTAATTTTCCATTGCTACTGTTACAAAGCCATCAAACTTAACATTACTTAAAACTGATTCTAAAGGTTTATATATTCCATTTTGTGATTTTGTGTCCCCCTTGTCTCACCATTTAGAAATATTGTATGATCTAGTAAGAATAAGCGCATAGAATTATAATTCTAAAAAACCCGCAAAAAATAACCACCAATATATCACTTTATAGAATTAATTTATTGTCTAGCCTTATATTTCTTGAGTAACACTAATTAGCATCTTTTCAGAAAACTAGAAATATTAGAGGATTATTGTGGGAGAAAAAAAAACTACTTATCAGAGATTTCTGTTACACGTAGGAATTAATTGATCTTTTGTGCAACATCTCATTCAAATAGCATATTTCATATAACCAGTCTGTGGGATGCTTTATCAAATCAGACTAAACAGAGAATCGCAAACATTCTTCAAAGTGAGTAACAAAAACAATAAGAGAAGGAAATACAAAGTTGAAGTAAGTCAAAATCCCTTTTCTTTTCTTTTTTTAACAAGTTTTCCTTCAGATAAACAAACAGTAGTACCAGCATTCTAGTAATTCCAGTTTATTACAGTATCTGGGACTGATTACAAAATTATTTCAAATCTAATATATATTTTGAAATTTTATTTTGCCAGGCTTACTTGAATTTCAAGACATACACCATTTGACAGAGAATTATAAGGAAAGTGTTATATACAATTTAAGTTATGCTATGGATTTCAAAATTTTAATTTCTGTATGGACGTCTTCTGAGAGCAACATTGCATCACGCAAATACAAGCTGGCAGAAAAAAAAAAAACAACCTAGCACACTAGAGAATATATAAACTCTTAGAAATATGATTTATAAGAAGGCCTTTATATTTCACAATGTGCGTATTTATGTGAAATACATGTGGGACAAACAAACAAAAGGGTACTATCAAGACTAGTTGCCACTAGTCTTTTCTAAATGGCTGCAATTTTTCCAAAGATAGTACCTTCCTTATCATCACCTTTTCTTTTTTTTTTTTTTTATGAAAAAATTACCAAAATGCTCAATTAATTGTAAACATGCAAAGAAAGTGTTCATATGGAAGCCTGCTGTATTAATAGGATTACATTTAACTTCCTGAAGGTAAGGCATTGAGTATGTTTTAAAGATGAGGCAAAGCAGTACCCGGAAACTTCCAGCTTAGCTTAGTGGAGATTTAATTTTTGCAGCTCAAAGAATTCAGCTCAGTTTCTGAATCACTCTGTCTTCCCTGTAAAGGAGTAGAAAGTGTAGACACCACACATGAAAAAGCTCTCTGTTATCCCATATTGCCAGAGTAGTAAGTGTGGCAGCCAGGAGTGGAGCGCAGGCTAAATAATCTCAGTTCTCTCAGCTGCTCATTGCATTCATTCTCTAGATCCTTCACCAGCTTTGTTGTTTTTCTTCAGACATGCTCCAGCACCTCAATGTCTTTCTTGCAGTGTGAGGCTCAAAACTCAATACAGAACCCAAAAGTGCAGCCTCGCCAGAGTTGAGCACAGGGGGACAATCTCTTCCCTGATCCTGCTGGCCACACTATTTCTGATACAAGGTGACTTTGGGGGAGTGAGTGAGTCTCAAAACAAACAAACAAAAAACAAAAAACAAAAAAAAAAAAAGGGTAAAACTTTAATCTTACTTATTCTTAAATAAAAAGCAGTGTCCAAATCCATTATAGGTTGTGAACTCTTCTGTGTCACCCATGACAGAAAAGTGAAATGTTACTTTGAAAAAGAAAAAGGGAGTACAAGGCACCAAGGAACTAAAGCTTGGTTGGGAGTGACACCTTAAGGTATTAACAGAAGAGAAGTTTTTCCTCCTACAGTTTTTTATTCTGCCCCTGACACCGCCATACAGTGCTGGTACAAGATTAAATGGAGAGATAGGTCAAGGCAATTCTGTCTGTACTATGAGTAAAACTTTCTGTTTTTCTTCCCAGGGGATACCTATTACCTAGATACAACAAATGAGCTGCAGACCTCGGCTGTAAGGAGCAGGATTAAAGAAATTAAAAGTGGTTATTTTTCCTGTTAGGATTTCTGTGTAAGCAAGGAGGAAAACCTGGGCAACAGTAAAAATTAGGAGATTCTGTGTATGAGTTCAGGACATTTGTAAGGTTGTGGTTAGACACTAAAGGTAAACAGAGAGGTCATGCTGGAGGCAATTGTTCAGGGCTGTAAGAAGTGTTAAAAATGGACCTATTTATATTTTCTATACTCGCCCATCAAGATGATTCCTAACTCCTCAATTTTTATATATATATATGTGTGTGTGTGCATACACACATAACATATATAAATATTTATACACATGTTCTGTTGCAACAATGCTGAAAAAGGAATGAAGTTCAAAAACTTGGAAGATTTATTTTAGGAGAGAAGTTTTCTGAGCCTACCAAAATGTTCAGATATTTTCTCATTCCATTTCAGTTTAACAGCTTGGATTACAAAATGGTTTGGGCCACATTCTCACTATTTAGTTCCACAAATCCTGTAGTTCTCTCTGCACATTGGTGCATCCTAGGTTGTGAGAAAAGCATCGAAAAAGGCTCTGAGGCATTTTGGCAAGTGTATGTATTAATTCCATATTAGCTCTTTATAGCAGCTATGTCTTTTTAAGAGCCAGTAATGTTGGAGACTAAGTGTGCAATTTTAACATATTTCATGCTTTAAACTTCTTTCAGTATGCTTTCACTATTTTTACTGACTGCCTTTCTCATCTGGCTATAACGCTTGTCCTCTGTGTAGGAAAGAATGCCTTCTTTTAGATCTATTTACTGTTTTTCACCAATAAAAGAACTTTATAGCAGTACAAAATTACTTGTTTATATTTACCAAGCTGTAGCTACCTATTTTCCCTTTATGAGATTATTTGTGAAACATCCTCCCATCAGTAAAAAGAGAAAAGAAATAGCAAACAGAAGTACATCAGAAGATACCCTGAAGCAGAGAAATACAGTCTAAGGAATGAAGTCTTAAGCATTCTTTGCTAACACTTAGATCACAGCTGTTATTATGGGAGATGGAAACAGTTCAGAAGACAATAAAACAGCACTTAGCAGTTTCAAGATAAAAACTTTCCCTGTGAAGACCTTTCAAGACTGTATCAACAGTAGTCTGAGAAAATTCCCCAAATTAAGATTCCCAAGATGAATTGTGGGATGAAGAGAAATAGTACGTTGCATTCTTGGAAGATATTCTTGACTGTAAATGTCAAATAAGGCAGTCTATGAAAGAAGCGGAGAATCCACCTCTGGAGACAGTATTTGTGCTGCTAGATAAAGCCAGGTGTCAGAACAAGCTTAAGATAATAGATGTATTGCAGGCAGCCAATATGAAAGAGAGAACAAGCCAGGAAAGTGCATACAGCACAGGGCACAGAACTTGTTCATGAGCACAGCAAAGGAATGGAACTTGAATGATCTGGAAATGATTTCTTAATATAAAGCAGGGGACTGAAATACTTGAGTAGCTTTTTGGAAAGATTATGTATTATTTGGGAAATAATTCAAGAAGGACTGGTCTAATTTACAGCCATTATGGTAATGACTATTTGCTCTAAGACTATTTTTGTAAGTGGCACTTTTTGCAAAGTATTTTAAACCTCAGAGAGTAAAGAAACAAAATTTGATAGTAACAGACCTAGTTTTGTGAAGTATCAGCAAATGGAATTTTAAAATTTACCACAAGGATTATGTCAAAACTTAAATTCTCAAAATAACTGAATCAACAGAATTTTATTTAATTGTTTTTAAAAATCATTCAATCTGACTAATAGCTTTAGGATTTCTTTATTACTTAAATATTTACAGATGGCAGAAGAACAAATTAACAGACTTGCAGATGAGGAAGTATATCGTCAAATTTAAAACATAAATCAGCCTCTGAATACTATTTCCAATTTCGTAAGTCATAACCTAAACAATTGTCATGGTAAGCATTATTTAGCAACAACTAAAACATTGGTGTGTTCTCAGATTAAAGTCAAAACCACAGCACTGCACCAGCTACTAAGAAGGAGAAAAATAACTATTACAACTAAAACCAGGGCAACTATTAATGGTTGAATTAATAAAATATCTTTTTTTTTTTTTTTACCTATGTATAAGTGCAGATCTAACAATCACAAAGGACTTCCAATTTTTTCTTCCAACTGAATCAGATTAATTCATAATAGGCCATAATTTTTTGTAGTTCTCTTTTTGTTGCAGATATAGCAGAAAGAGCTCTTCAGGTTTCCCTTTTGCTTTTTTACTCTACTTGAGCTTTACTTTTCTTATTTCCGTCCCTATATATTCAGGCGATGTTTTAGTATTCCTTCTGGGTATCCCATCCTCCCACCTCCTGTATACTTCCTTTTTTCTATTTGAGCTCAGTCAGGTGTTCGCTATTCACCCATACTGAATAGGGAGTGCTGTTGCACCAGCTTGACCTTCTGCCCAGTTATAGAGATCATTCTTGTTCCTGAAAGAGGTTGTCTAGGATACCCCCTTGACCTCTTTACATTTCAGGGCAGCTTCTCATAGCAACCAGATACAAGAGTGGATATCTGCTCCACCATAGATCACCTTCTCCTCTTCTTACCTTGGTGCTTTGTCTGCTGTTTTACGTGTTTTTCTGTTCATTTCTCTTCTGAATATCTGAACTGTTGTTTGGGATTGGTTGTTGGTGGGGGGTTTTTTTCACCTTTTCTTAAGCACATTTTTCCCCAAGGTACCACCACCATGACTTCTGGGCTGGGCTGTGCCCTGTGGTAGGTCCATTGGAGATGACTGGAATTGGCTGTGTCTGGTACAAGGTAGCCCCAGCCTCTCCTCTCAGAAGCCCTTGCAGCCACACTACTGCCAACACATGGGGACCTTCACCCAGGATTGGTTTGATTGACAGTTTGAGTAAAAGTCAAAATAATGGCAATCAGTATCTCTTGGAGCTCAGGTAAAAGGTAATGTACAGAGTATCAGGCTCAGCATTGATAAGTGGATAGGTGAACTGAAATGGAAAAAGGAAAATACTCTGCTGGTCCTTCAGTCTTGTTCATAAGGTTGGATTTTGGGAACTGCTAACACTTGTTGTACAGGCAGACTTAAAGGAATTTAATAAAAACAGCAACTAAAACTAGTAACAGATATTTGGGGCTTTATTAACCACATTAGTTTCACAGTTTTCTAAATCACATTGAAAATAATTGTGTAAATGCACATGAAAGGAAATTATTATTATTTAATCAAGTAATACAGTCTGGGGGAAAATTTTAAAATTCTGTACAAGACTGTACATTAAAGAAATAAAATTCAGAACTTGGCAACTTTGAAATTCATCTTATGAACATTTATGCCGTCTTCTCAGGATTGTGATTGTTCTTATGTTTGCTTGAGAAGAAAGAAAGCTTGAGGAAAAATGTACAAACAGATTGCCTGATTAGCTGTGGAAACATCCAGTGGAGGAATTTGTTTTCATTTGAAAGAGACTTGCCTTGTGTTTGAACTCTAGTGGGGAAGACAGCCTCAGGGTGAAAATTAAATAAGCTTAGCATGCCATATGATGTACAAATTAACAAAAAACTATATTATAGGAATTCAGAACTTATCAAACAAATCACAGTCCAGTATTTATTCCAATTTGTTATCTAAAGTCATTACTCCTAACATGTTACTCTTTTATCTATTTTTTTTTTTTTTTTTGTTTTAAGAAAAATTCAGTGTGGTTTTGGTAAAGAAAAAAAAAATAAATAAAGCCAACAGATAACTACATGTAGGAAGGAAATAAAGTGAATTTTAGAGAAATAAAAATTTAAGTTCTATTCAGACCTGGGGGTATAAATTCTGTTAATGGAATAAGAACTTGTAAGAGCTAGGGTTTGAAATTAATTTCCCAACTCACACTTTGCCCTTAGGTTTAAGTCACAACAGATTCCAAGAAAAAGCAGTCACAGGATCTGGCTCTGTCTGTTAAAAAATCTCATTTCCCTTGTTCCTCCAGGTTTTTGATGCTGGTCTCCAAAATGTATTTTGCTAAAAAGGCTCTTTGTTGGGATTAAAACAGAAAAGTTTAGCAGTGACACAGTAATGTCTGCTGTGTGAAGAAAATTCTGAGATGCACATGTTGTAACTTTATCCCTTTGGCTTCATACTGGTTGTCATCAAGTTACTTTCTTTTGTTTACAGCCAAAATCTTAATAGCTGTGTGTTTCATACCATTTTACCCAGAAAAACACTCCAAGTGCTACATTGTCTTCATTACAACTTCATGACATGTGACACTGAGTGTCCTAGGTGATAGGATTTGTCCTGCTGCCCTTACAGCATCTCCAACAGTGTGTCTTTAATACTTGCCATGGCATGTCCACGATATTTACTCCATTATTACACTACACAGATGTACATTCACTAGGGACAAACTTTGTCCTGACTGTAGGTTTTCAGGTTTTTCACTTTCTTGCCCTGGTTCCAGGGCTACCTCAGCCTAACCATCTGATAATCAGTATCTCACATAAACCCCCGTCATTTTCAGAGAGGGTACATGATACTCACAAGCATGCTGCTTTCAAAAGGAGGGGATTGCATGGCCCCAGTCTGCCTTCTGAACAACAGGTGCAGAGTTTCATCAAGCTAGCCGGAGCATCATTATAAACAAGTATTCTGTCTGTGCAACAAGGTTTATGAAAAAGGCATAAGGTTGATGCCTACATAGGTAGGATTAAATCAAGAATAATTAGGTATTTCAGAGGAAAAGATAAAAGGAATAAAGTGAGTAATATACAGGCAGGAACAAAAGAAAAGTCTCAAAAGAAGACATGTAAGTAAACCTTAATGATCTGTTGTTTCCTATGGGCTAAGACCTAGTACCTGTGCTGTTACATGAACTTAGTTTTATATTGTGGATATCCAAGTTTACAGGAAAATGTCAGACCTGCACTGCAGGGATAGTTGCACTTCATTAATACTAGCAATATTAAACAATGTCTTAGGAAAAAGTGCTTAGGATTGGTTTTGCACCAGGAGGTGCTGGTTCGTTTTGATCCCAGTAGAAAGGCATTTAAACCTTGTAAATTCATTTAAAATGCTGTTTATTAGAGGTAACATCCTGAAGTAGTACAGCTAGCCTGATATCCCTTTAGATGCTGGAAGCCACAAGCAATATAGTATTAAACCGGACTCCTTGTGCAGCACACCATGCCAATTCTGTTCATAGTAGAGATTCTCCCCTTTCAGTCATTCATAGAATCATAGAATCATAGAACAGTTAGGGTTGGAAAGGACCTTAAGATCATCTAGTTCCAACCCCCATCCAAGATAGGATTTTCTTACAAGGAAACAACTCTTTATCATCTCTAAAGCTAGAACAGATATGATGTTTTCATGAGAACTTTTTGCTGCACTGTTTGATATAGGCAAGGACATGCAGGTAGCACTGTTGCTGGCATCAAGTAGGAGTTGCCTGCAGGTTCATCTCTTACATTGAGCTGGCTGATGTCATCATGCAGCAAAGGGATTTGTGTAGCACAGTGCAGACTTGAAGGCCACACTGCACATACAGCACAGCGCAGGCCTGGGCCTGCTCAAGTTAACTGTACTGTGCATTGCTAACTCCTCAACATACAGCTTCCTGTCAGGACTGCTAAAAGACTAAGGAAAAGCAAAATTCTGAGAATGCCTTAAAAGTATTGACCTACCTTGACCTACCTTGAAGGTAGTTCACCATTTCTGGATGTTCTTAATGAAGATAGATGATAAATGTGGGAGGGGGAGGAATTTCTGTTGGTCCATCTTTGTCATGCTTGCTGCTGGTTTCAGACTGGCAAATTTATGAGCTGAGTTTGCTCCTAAACACTATTTGTTTTGAAATCTGCAAGTTACAATCAAATTAAAGTGTTGGGAAAAATCTGGAAACATTTGGATTTGAACTGTTGACCCAGAGTGTTCAGCTTCTTCAAAAAACCCTACACAGCATGTTAGGTATTTCTAAGACTGAGCTAGAACACAGTAAGCCTTAAACTGTTGAGAATTACATATATCATAAAGCTATTATCTTCCCTACATTTGTCAGTATTCTGACCATGTTGTAGTATTTTCTTAACAGTACTTTTCATCAGGGTAGCAATTCAAGTGTGTGTATATTGTTTGTCATCTCATTATTCATTTTCAACTTTACTACTATTCTCTGCTTCTAATTGAAGACATTTGATGTTTCAGGTTTAATTTGACTTTTATGCATTTGTTTTCTCCCTTTTAAGTTGTTCCCAGCTAGCTCAAGCTGTCTTTGTAGCGGTCTCTTTGTTTTCTTCCAGTAGCTGAAATCCTAACATTATTTCAACATGAAGAATGCTTAATAATTTTCAGCTGCTCCAACAGTAAAGTTCATTTGTCTTTGGCTTGACAGGGAATCTCTCATGTAGATCTAATCTTTGAGTGTTTTTAAAATCTGTATTTCTAATATACCTGATCATGTTTCTGTGTGTATTATTTCTTGACTTGCTTGTGGAGCTGAGATTGAGTTTGTTGTGAGAGTCACAACAAACTGAAAATTACTGACTCAGATGACCTTTGTTCACATTAAGTTCAAGTAAGTTCCAAAAGGCACCTATAAATGTAGAACCCAAATAACAAAGAGCCTCAATTATTTTTTATAAAAAATAAAAGCGTATGAAGGCACCATGGTGACCAGGACAGCTTGTGACCTTTGCCCTGTCTCTTTGCTACAGATCTTGGCTGGGTCAATCACTGGATAGAAAGTCTTCCCCGCTAAGGTAGGTGTGCCAGGCACCCCTTGGATCTCTTACTGTCTTTGCTGCTCTTTTATGCATTCATCTGATATTTCTCACTGCACCTCTGCTACTACTTTATGAGATATATCCTTCCAGCATAGGCTTTAATGAATCCCCTCCAGCACTGTTGCATAAATTAAGAGTTGAGTTGTATGAAAACATCTCCAGTTAATTATTTTAGTGTCCTTTTAACACAACATGCCACCATTTTTATGGAAAATTGCAAACTTGAATGAATTAAAGAAAATCCCCTCTGGAATTTAAAAATGAGACTCTGCATCATTTTATTATCTATAAAATGGAGGGGAATCTTCTCTTTTGGATAACATAGTCACCCGCTTCATATTACAGAAGAGATTATATATTGGCAGGAAGACACAGGAAAGAAGGGATCAACCCTTGCTAAGATTAGCACGTCAGTATAAATATGGCTATTTTTCCTCACAAAACATCCTACTGTCAGAAAAAGAATGCTTTTTGCTGAGAAGGCGCAGGCAGCCTAGCCTCTTTGTTGTACAGCCAAGCAGTTAAAATCCGGTAGAAAGCTCCCTTGGGTAGTTACGTAGAGATCTTTGTGTGTTTGGATTATTGGGGTTTTCTTAAATGATTTATGAACATGGAGGTAGTTTGAATCCTTACTGGGCTTCACCATTCTTTACATAAATGCATAAATAGAATTTCTTTTGTTTGTTTGTTTTATGAGAGTTACTATACTTTAAAAAAAAATCTGCTGCTATTGCATTCACATACTTGAAAAGTTTATGACCATTTCTGTGGTCAAACGGACACACTCCTGTGTGTTCAAAATTCTAAAACAGATTACAAAAGCAGTATAAAGCAGTGTGCATTTTATGTCACTATATTGACAAAATAATGCTACCTAGAATAAAAATAATTTTAGCATGGTTGGATTTTTTTGGCTGGCAATGCATTAGCCCACTGTTGAGAGATGAAAGATCAGATGTGCTAAACAGCAGAGATTATGATTAATGCCTAATATAGCCTAGTCTTTCAAAAGATAGTAAGTGACACCCAAGCTAATAATTCAGAACATACAATGTATTTAATGTATTATGTCTGGTTTTGTGATGAAAGGATGTTCTATACAACGAACTGCTTAAGCACAAGCTAAATTTACATACAGCATTGCCCAGGATTGTAAATGAAACATATGAATATGTGTTTTGCTAGATCAGGACTTGTCAGAAAGCCACAGGAAGAATATAGATTAGTGAGAGAAATTTCATTATTTAAATAAAATTTGCTATCTTTACATTTGTAAATAATCATCACAAAGTTAAAAAGAGTTCACTGTGAGCATCTGATTTTTGATCAGTAACTTCTGAGTTGTATTAATTAGTTGTAGCAATAAAAAGCAAAATGTACTGGGTTTGTTCTTTGTTTTAGTTACAAATCTTTTAAACAGGAGGAAAGACTAAAAAGCTAGACTATTACAGAGGCAAGTAGAGTTAGATCTCACTGGGGATGTTCAGAAAGTGTATATGGATTATTTTCCCTTTCTAAGGTAAACATTCTCTTTTAAGGCAGCAACATATACTAATAAATAAATAATAAAATACCCTGCAGAAGTGAATTATTTCACAGAAAATACCTTCAGTTTATGGAAAAAACTCACAGCAATATGCATGTCTGAAATGATAGTCTGGAGCAGTTTACCAGTTACCTTTTTGGAAGAGCAAATAACTCTTGCAATATTGCAAGTCTTTGCAATAACTGATCTTTGGTTTACCAGTATGTGGTTAAATAAGCATTTTTAAAGCAAATAATGGATTAAGATTTACATTAAGCTTTTATTTTCCTAAAAAATATGAGTGTGCTGTAGATATTGTGGTAGTTATAATTCTAGAATCATATCATCTAGAGTGAAGTTCAAGAGCATACATGTCATAAGAAGGAAAGAATCTTACCAACATTTAAACAAAAGCATCTTTACTGCTAGCTTCTGACTAATACATGAACATTCAGGGAAATTTTTTTAATGAAGATTCATTTTCAAGAGAAATAAATACTTTTATTCTAAAAATATGCCAACCGGACAATAGGATTTTAATTTTTTATGTGAGCATCCCTTAGTTAAGTTTGAACAGATGCATATTATTCCATTACATAATGATACATAAATTACATAATATACATAAATAATGATAGTGTAGATGTGCTACCATGGAATTGGATTTATTTATCAGTACTGCTTTATGCCATCTTGAGATTTACTATGTGTAATGTAATTGAAATTATGATTAAAAGGTAGGGTTTTAATCTGAAGACAAGTGGATGTTGAGAACATTTAATATATCCTGTGTTCATTCTTTTGCTTGTCTGGTCATAATACTGATATACAGTATTTAGCTGTATCTTCAGAACAACTATTTTCTTTCTTGATCCTGGGACATGATTAAAAATACTGGCAGCTCTATATACTTTGGCTAAGTTTGTATTAGTCACAGCAACCACATTTCAAGATTGGCCACTTTGTTTCTTTTAATTTAAAACAAAAAAATGTGCATACACTGTAATTTCATGGGGGCATATAATGTGGTTCTCTCAGGGATCTGACTATGTAAAAATTATTGACTTGGTACCAAAGCATGGTGAGTGCTTTCCTTTTTAGGAATGTGCTTTGACTGATAACTGGAGTATCTCTTCACCTTGCTGTTTTGGGCTATTTTTTCCTATGTTCTGCGTAAAAAACAAGTTGATAGAGCATTTTAACCATATGCCCTATATTCAGTGGAGTGATAGTGGACTAGTATTTTGTGAAACAGGTTATCTGAGCTTATATTCACTTTAAGATGAATACAAACCTCATACCTCAGAAGAGGACCCTACTAATTTTTCTCATTTAGGTGTTTTGAGTTTGTATGTTTGTTTTGTTTTTTTTTTTTTTTTAATTAGATCAGTTGTAATGAGGCTGTCCCATTCTCTATAGAAAAAGACATATTAATTTGAATAAAGATTGGATTTTAAGGCATTTCCCGGAAATGAATACATTAATATGAACTGGGTTTCACTGTTCTTTAAGAAAATGCGTGGTAATAACTAGGTACCTTGGACTGTGATTCCCACTAGCTGGTAAAGGTTTAAAACTTCAAGAGATTGTACAATTGCATTCTTGTCTTTTTGTTTTCATGCTTTCTCCTTAGCTCTGTAGCTTTTCTATTCCAGCCTGGGGAATAGACCTTTCCCTCAAAAAATGGCAAATTTGAACTTTACTGTCCAAGCTTAGAACTTATCCTTGGTTTCCATTCTACCCTAGGCATTATACTGTTATTTAATGTGAAACACCTCTTTCAATGGCTGTCATTTGCATGAAAATGACTTTGGGGTTCCTGGGTTTTTCTTACATGGATGATATGTGCATTTTACACAGTGAGGGGTTCTTAGTTTTCCTGGGGGGGCACAGCTTAAGAGAGTCAACAGATTACTTCTCTATAATACAAAGCTCTTTTATATGTTTAAGATTCATGGTTTATATTCAGTGATAACCAGAGGTATTAAAAATAAAAATATTTCATGAAAGAGGAAGTGATGCAATTGTATTTTATATTCAGGACTCTGAGATGGAAGCTAAATAATATTGTTAAAGAAAATGAATAAGAATGTACGTATCAGTTTTTCTGAGATAATATTAGCAATGTCCCTGTAACAAATCCAACAATATGGTCATTGGCTTAGGTTTTGTTATTGTTTGTTTTAAATTTTAAAATATCTAACACTTCAAGTTCAGGAGATATCAAACATATATTTGCTTGATATGATGCTTATATTTGCATTTACTGAGAGTGGTATTACTAACTGCTGACACTTTTATTATACTAGTGGTAATTTAACTAAAATGACTAGGAAAACTAGAACCTTTATACCAGTTTGTTGAAAAATCATATATTTATAATGTTTCATTTGTATTAACATCCTAGAGATTGAGTATAAATATTTCTTAAAAAGATTTTTACAATAATTATTGTTTTAAAGTCAGTTGCATTCATTACAATGGCTAAATGTTCATTGCAAATACACAAAACTACGTAAATGTTAAACCTTTCCCAGGTAACTGCAATTTTAATGAATGTAGTCAGCTGCCCTACAGACTTTAGTATCTTCTGTAATAAACTCAAACTTCCAGTGCCAGGGGGGGAAATTATGAATTCCTGAAGTTACAGACAATTGAAAGAAATTGTCATTTGTAATGTCAAGATAAGGTACAGTTGTGTTAAATCAGGTTTCAAGTCTCTAGTATTTGGTGCAAAACCACAGACATGGTTCCCTCAGTTTCCCATACCCATTCATCTGATGCTATTAAACATTATGGGAAGGCATTCACACAGGACTCTTACATACAATGCAGGATGAGTGACAGACAGGGACACTCTGGTCACTGGTAAGTGGCATTAGATGCTTGTGAGTGTGAAACTAAATCAGTTTCCTGTGGAAATGGAACAGTAGGACTCTCCTGTTTTCACAGATGGTATTGTCAATAAAGCCAGTGCGCACATTTAGCTCATGTGCAGGCAACTTAGTTTCCTATTGAAACTCCTTTGTAGTACCTAAAACCAAAATGTATTCATATAGAAAAAATAGATTCCTTGTGCCTTTATACATGCCCTGGCATAGCCTGCTTTACTTTCATCTATTGGTAAATGTTTCTCATAAACTGTGCTACGTCTGTCTGCCTTACCTTGCAAATACAGTAGCTAATTACAGCCATTGTGGTGCATTGACCTTGACTAGATGCCAGACACCCACTATGCTGTTCTCTCATTCCGTCTTCTCAATAGGACAGGAGTATAAAGTAATGCAAAAAGCTCATGGGTCAAGGTAAGGATAGGGACATAGCTTACAATTCCCTTCCTGAACAAACCAGACCCAACTTAGTGAAAACTAATTTAATTTACCGACGTTTCTGGGGGCTCAGCTGTGCCATGCAGTGGGCTCGTTTGAGCCAGAGGGAACAGCTCCAACATGCCAGTCTGTGTCTGGCATGGGGCAGCCACGGTCCACACTTTGCTACCACCCCTCCCGCCACCCCTCCTTGCCAACATCTTGACACCTACATCCAATGCAGCCATATTTAGACAAACCTACTGAACTTTAACCCAAAAGACAAAAAGAGTAATAACATCAGGTGTAACCTTAAGTGACTTTGTATGTCATTCAATAGTTCTTATGAACTCTATGTCATCTTTAATATATGGTTTATAGTGAATATAGCAAAATTATAGAGGTGCACAGACCATAGGAAGCAGACTTTTCTAGGCTGGACAGCAGTACAGGCATTTTGCTATCCCTCTTGTAGGAGTACAGTCACACTACTGTCCTCTCCACAAAGCCTAAATGTACATGGAAGGTCCTCTCCCTATATATATTCTGTCACTGCAGTATTAATTCTAACACTTTTTACTTCAATTACTCAAATCATCAAGTAATACATAATTTTTACTGCTGTGTATGCTGATATGATGTTCTTATGCAGAGTTTCTATTAAAATCCAGTTACTGACCAAGAAGCTTGACAAAAACCAAGCTTAATATGTGGAAAGATCTATCTATACATATATATATATATATAAAAAAAAAAAAGTATTTTAACTCAAGTTAGTTTTGTATGCAGAAAACAATTTGGGATGATCTGTATGTGTAGAAACAACAGAATCATTTTTTGTGCAAGTATGAAAATGATGAGTCATTTGCAAACTTGATTTTGAGAAATAAAGTATTCAAATATAAGTCACATCTTTGAAAGCCCTTTTACTGCATCTTTGTCTATTCATGCTGTGTTATTCCTAGTTAAATTACAAAGTAGGGTTATTTGCTTTGACGACAGATTTTGAAGTGCATTTGTCATTTGCTGCAATAACTTGTCTAAATGTCTTGCTACTAAAAAATTAAGACTTGTTGTGTGTTCACTTAATGATATTGTATTGTTTCCTCTAAAAAGTCTGTACATTTCAGCACCATTTCTACAGAGCTATTTTGGGTTTAATTCCTTTTAAGCTAGCGAGAACATGTTTTTCCACATTTTATGCAGCTCTACTTGTGATTAATTCATCTCTTGAATAAACAGCAATGCCTTCTACTAATTTTCTATGGAGATGCACCTATAAAATCTAAATATGGTCTTCAATAATGTAATATGTCAAATAAAGTTGAGCAGGCCTTATTGATGACAAGTGACTTGGCTGGTTCCCCAAAACTTAATTACCAGATTTTTTTTCAAAGTCCTGCAAATCAGGACAACTCTTAACAGAAAGTGCACCTGTGAAGTATCCCTCCAAGACAATGGGAATAACTCTTCAAAGAAATTTCAATTAATCAGCTTATCCTGCTTAAAGGAGAATTAAAATTAGATTGGTGGAGGAAAATTTCTCATAGCATTATATTCACTGTTCAAAAAACTAAGAAAAGAGAAACAAGGGAAAAAATGAACAATTTACTGCATAACTGGCTTAGTTTAAAATCAAAGTTAGAATGAAATATAGGCAAGGCCATTTAGATTAAGTGTTCTGTATTATTTTCATAGTGTGGTAAGAAAGTTCTTATATATGTCTTTAATACTGCTGTGTTTGCAGTTCAGTAAACATGCAGCTTAAGCAAAATATCTGTGTCAGCAGTTGATTGCAGATCAATATTTCCACAGTACTGCTGACTGCTGAATTAAGAATGTTGTTTCCAGAGATAAATAACACTGATGACTGAAGGAAAACTGGATTTATCTAGGAGAAAGCTCAGTCTTGGAGATAGCTAAAATCTGCGCAGCTTCTGTCACGTAAAAATTGTGGTTTATCTCTTCAGTAGCTAAATGATAATAGCATGTAGAATTGCTATGTTGCGGTTTTCAGTATGTCCCTATTAACTGCAGAGCACAATGGGCTAAAGGCTGTGCGCTGTCAAATTTACACGAAATTTGAAATTAAAATTGTGAAAACCCCTCCCCTCCAAAAAAAAAAAAAAAAATTTAAAAGTCTTTCTGCTTAGCAGAAGGAACAAAGTTGTCAATAGATTTTTCTTTTAATTTATATAGAAACCTTTGAAACAGCAGCCAAAAATCCTTTGTCATAAAACAGAATAAGTGTTTAAAGTAGTTCTGAGTGTACAAAAATAGGGGTTGCTCTGAGAAATATTTGAAACATGAAATATCAGTGTGTTTCTAGAATAGATAGTACATTTCTTCTTTGCATTTTTCATTGCATTTGCAATATTTATTGAATATGGTAATAATCAAGACTATTTGCCTGGTGCAAGCGTAGAGGAGACCAAAGGTATCTGCCTTTACCCTCATGAAGTTTATAAAGTTTCTAGCAGTGTTCAAGTGGAAGGTGGAATCATGGAATCATAGAATCATAGAATAGTTAGGGTTGGAAAGGACCTTAAGATCATCTAGTTCCACAACTCCTGCCATGGGCAGGGACACCTCCCACTAAACCATGCCTCCCAAGGCTCTGTCCAACCTGATCTTGAACACCTCCAGGGATGGAGCACGTATTCCTGAAAAAAACTCTGGAAGTCATGAATAAAACTTTTTTTTTTTTTTTTTAATTAGAGGCAGAATCAGCAGTAAAAACTAACTGAGAATCCCTATGATAAACTGAATGCTCTCCTGAAGAGTAATTAACACCACTCAAGGGACTTACTATATTGGCAAGGAGATGTGCCTTCAAAACATACCTTCAGTTTCTGATACAGCACATTGCCTAATGATAACGCTGTCCTAGCTGCATAACAATATTGAATCAGTTTTTAAATGGCAAACATGTCTTTTTCATTCATCGTTATTTACAGCAAATAATGGGAGTGAAATATTTCAGTGTATAGTGGATAATGAGCTATAGCTGCATGTCCTGCTCTACACATGGTAACTGCCATGAGGCAAATAGGCTGTGGCTGAAAACAGATTAAAAGATACGTCAGTGTTCAAGGTCAGTTTGGATGGAGTCTTGGATGACATGGTTTAGTGGAAGGTGTCCCTGCTCATGGCAGGGCAATTGGAACTAGATGATCTTAAGGTCCTTTCCAACCCTAACCATTCTAGGATTCTATATTTTCAGAAGTAAATATATGGCACAAAATAAGTGTATATAACTGTATACTCTATAGATTGTCTCCAGGTATTTCATACTCACATGATCCCTAGGAGACATGTATTTATAACACAACCTGCAAACCAGATCTTCCTCTATGATAGATAGGCTGATTTTTTAAATGCTTCTACGGAAGCCAAAATTACAGACAGTTCATCACTAGTAGTTAGTAACTACTGTCTCACAGTTAGCTATGTTCAACACTGGTGCCTGGAAAATTGTCACATGCTCATTAATTTTCATAATATGAATGCAGTTTTTACTGGTAATATGGTTTAAGTAGCGATGAAGTAAAAATATTTAATGGAAAAGTAAAAACTCCTATGTCCTGCTGGGACTGAAGGTTTTTCTCTACTTTCCCTTCCAGGGAGAAGAGTAGCCCCTCACAGCCTTTTTTTGGGGAAAAAAAAAACAAAACAAAACAAAAAAGCCTCCAAAAAACTCCCAAACGACAGCAACAAAAACCCAAATAAAAAAAAAAACAAAAAACCCCCACAACCCTCCCCCACAAAAAAAAAAACAAAACAAAAAAAAAAAAAAATCCTCCAAAACCCAAACCACTCAATTATTTGTTTTTCGTTTTTTTTTCTGTTTTTCTAATAGAAGCTGGAAAAAATAATTGAAGCCCACAGTTTCAAAGGCAAGAGGCAGTTATAAGTGTGTAGATAAAAGCTGATATTGTGGTAAACATAGACAGTATTGCAAGTCATTGCAAATGGAGTTTCTGTAGCGCTGTGGAAGGAAGGAGATATTTCCCAAATGGCAATGCTCAGTGTTAAGGGAAACACAGGTGCCAGTAGAAGTAGATGGAAAAATAGCTACCAGAATATATTAGATTGAAGAGTGAAAAAATAGATGCAGACAGCTAGCATGTGAAAGACTCTAATACTTGATGAACTCTGGAGAGTAGCAATCCTGCTGAGTCAACAAGAACAGGTGAACTCAGAACATTAATAGTTTGTCGCCTCTACCCAAGGCCACCAGTAAATGCCAGCATCAATGCATTTGTGTAACTCAATCCACATCCAGGAAGTTGGTGTCTGCTATATGATGACAAGTACTTCAGGATTACATAAACATCTGGTGAAAGAAGGACCTTTTTAAAGGGATTTCTGAAAACTAACCTAGCAGCCACAATTTGCCCCTCTGCTTCTGCATAAATACCTAGGGCTGGTCTTCCAGGTTTTGCTCAAAAACATTTACAATTATTGGTTGTGTATATGCATCTATAGGTGCCTGGGGGATATGTGAATGTGTGGTACAGTTGTCTGCTCTTAATAACAGCAGCTTAATGAAAGATGTTCTAACAAATATTGGTTATAATTGGTGTTTCTCCTGCTCTGATCCTCTTAAGAGGGAAAAGGGAATTTACAACAGGAATCAAGTCTTGTGTGCTTTTAGGAGAAAGAGCAAGAGGCTGGCTTAAAGGTTTTAAAGGCAGGATTGTGGTTACTGCCTGTGAGAAAATGAGGGGAAAATATGGAATGAATGGAAAGGTAATGAAATTGTTCTGAAAGATGAAAATTGAATTGTTAAACTGATTCAGTGGTCCAACAAAAGTATTTTATCCCCACATCCTCCCAGTTCACAGACCACTGTCAGAAGTAGGGTGCTGAGCACTGGACTTTTTCCTATTGGATTGAAATCCACAGGATATATAAAGAGGGGAGAACTAAAAAAGACTGAACTGTTTGTTGTGTGTCCTGCACATACACTTACCAGAAAGCTGCTACTTCTGTTTATTTATTTAATTAAATGAAAAGTTATGTAATCCCAGTTGAACTTTTAAATTAAGCTTACTGTCTTTCTGGGTTCAATGCTGAGCATATTACATAAGAGACTGCAACTTATACCAGATTAAAATGTAGGAATTAAAAATCTTGTCTGTTTTTAATTTTGAAAGAATACAGTCTTTTTGTGCTTTTTTCTTGAATTTAGATGGGTAAAGAAAAAGAGGTTTTATTCCAAGCAGTTGTTGCCACAATGTCATATAATGATGGAACAGAATTTGTACCAATCTTTTAAAAAAAGTAATTTCATAGACTAACCTGAGTAATCCTGGGAAGGGCCCATTATCTTGATTAGAGCAGAAATAACTGTGCTGTCACAAAGCACAGGCTGTGATGAAATCACCTGGAGACAGAGTATATGAAATAGATAAAATCTCAGAGAATGTATTTTGAATTTTATTCTGGTTTAAAGCACTGATAGATTGACGGGGGCTTTCTTATATACTTACTTAGCAATTTCACAATGGAAAGATATCAGAATCTCATCATGCTATTACCTGTCAGCAGAACTGTACTTTAATATAAACTTTACAAGACCAGGATTTATTCTGGTCCTTCTGAGTGATGGCAAAATCATGTGATTTTAATTGTCTTTGCAAATAGTTTATCTTCAGGGTTATGCACACATGTGGCTAATGATAATAGCATTTGCTAAAATTGTCCATTTTTAAATCAACAAGCTTGAATAATCTTCATCCAAGATCTCTAAAAGGCAGTGGAATTTTTGACACCAACGTTAAAACGTTAAACAAATCTTAAAAAGGTTTATAAATATTCAAGGGCCTCAACACAATTCTGATATTTTGAAGAGCAATAAAGCATACCACTTAGGACTGTATTTTTCTGTCTCGGACAAAATATTAAAGTGGTTAAACCACAAGAATGAGAAATCTGTTGTTAAAAATAAGTTAAGTCACTCTGTAGAAATTAGATCTAATTAAACCATTTTCATTTGCTTCATTGTGGGAAAGGTAGATTTTAAAAGCCTTTGTTGATATAGTTTGGGCTTCCCCACCACATTTGGATTTGTTTCTTGCCATGGTCCTAAAAAATATTTCAGGTGATATCAAATTGTTCATAGGATAGATTTTTCAGTGGAAATTACTTTTGAATTCTTGATCAAGTATCTCTCACAGTTTTATTAAAAGTTGAAATGATATTACAGGGTGTTGTTTCTATACTTCTAGAAGTCAAAATGCCACAGTGAGGCATAGAGTCTTTATTCCAAAGAAGGGACATTAAAAAATAGCATGAAGCCATTCAATATGAAGTTACATCAGCTGAGCTGCAGAATCTTGTTAAAGGGATAACTGAATTATTTTAAATGAGATTCAGTGAAGTCAGACTGCAAGAACTTCTACAGATCTCTGACAATGTCATAACAAGTTCTAAAAGCTGAAACAGGAACACAGAAATTTAAATTAAAAATGAGATACGACTTCCTAGCTGTAGCTGTGAGAGGATTAAAGACAGAAGAGCTTTCCAGCTGAGACTGTTGGATCATCATAACCCAAAGACTAAAATAGGTCCTTATATCTTTCTGAAGTACATCCTGTAAATTATCTTCTGAGGAAACTGTAAGGTCTGTTTACAGAGAAAATACTTGAACTGAATGATTATGTGGTTTCAACTCACCTTAAGATGTACAAATATATTAATGTTTATTCCATATCCTCAAGGTTTATTGAATTAAAGGGTTTCTTGCTCTTCCTCGGTTTTAGTATAACTGTTCAATATAGGGGAAACTACAATTCTTATTCCAAACAATGAAGTGTTACAAGTTTACTTCAGAAATTCTGTTAAGTATGTGAGAAATTCTTCAGTCATAGAATGCAGAAGAACAAAATTTGTTTATGTTCTGTTTGTGAAATATCTTGCCATACATGCAAGAACTTTGTGTAGTTTGTACATGTTAATTTATTATTCTCAGATAATATTGTTGTTATACAAAATGTTTAGTTGAGTGTCTTAGACATTTTTAAAGGTGTTTTAGTTTTGCTCTTTATTTATACAGGTTCTGTATGTCGATCCTATTGCTACAAAATCAATTTCTTGAAAATACAGTATTTTCACAGCTGTGTTGGTGTTGTACTCAAAATTGATTCAGGAATTTCTTTTAGAGAGGTTCTTGTCACATTATCCTACAAACAGTGTATTATTGCACTAACAAGTCTCAGCAATGTTCCATAATAAAAATATTTTAAAAGATGATGTGATACAATAAAAATGAAGGAGAAAAAGAAAGATTTCTTACAGTCAGTGAAGTTATAAATGACTGTCGTAAAAGCAAATGGTGGTGTAGTAAAGACTGATTATTGAATAGGCTCAGATGGAGATAGTACATAATGTTCCCTACAGTTAAACATCTCTACGGACAGTGACAGCTGCACACTACTTGCCTAAGGGTATGGACTGTAGGTGATTTTGGAGTTTTACATAAGCAAGTTATGGCACGTTTCAGTAGGTGCCCTGTTTTGAACTGGAAGACAGTATGTGAATGGTGCCTTAGCGTGTTCGTCCGACAATCAACATGATGAGATGTTGAGTGGTATGTAGTATTCTTATCAATTAGTTAATCCATTTGCCTTACTGCTTCAAACAATAAGGCCCTTATTAAAATACCACAGAATTATGAGTAAACCATTGTGATTTTTTTTTTCTTGACTCAATCCCCGAATTTCATGTTTAGGGAAGAATGTAATGATTTTGATTGAAGCAAATGCTTTGCTCTGGGGAAAAGTAAAAAAAAACAAAAAACAAACAAACATGTATTTCAAAGATGATACAATTTTTTTTTTCCTAAAATGCTTAAAATGCATTTCTGAGAACATTGAAACATATTTTTTTGCACTTTTAATAGAATGTAACCATTATATTTAATTTCTAACCAACACATTTCATCAATTTTAATACTTCCAGACTTCTATTTTTCCAGCTACAGCAGCCATAGATTTTTCTTCTTTCATTTTTTCCTTTTTTTTTTCAATTATACCACTGTATTTTTTAAGATCTTTACATTCTCTAAAGATAACGTTAAGAAGTAGCAGTCATTGTGAAACTTCACTGACCATCAGTTTATCACTGATACAGCAAAAAAAAAAAAAACCCACTATCATTCAGACAATAATGATTCTATCTGTACATGGATGAAAGAGTACAGGCTTCTTTCATTGCACTATATTTCACACTTCATTAACATCATTAAAATGCTATTCTTTGAAAAATAACTATCAATCACATGCAGAAATGGAGCAATCAATTTAGGTGTACAACAGGAAGGCCTAGAAAGTCCTTGAAAACTTTTCCATTTTAGATTTTTTTTTCTTTCAATAAAATCAATTCTGTTTTAGTTCTTCATCTAGTACTGAAAAAAAAAAATCTTCATTCAGTATTTCTTTGTTGAATTTATTTCTATCTCCTAATTTAGTAGAAAGTGAAATCATAGTGAGGATATAAATTCGGTTTTAAACCACACACACACAAGAGACAAAGAGAGAGAGGACACACCAGATTTTGCTTGTGAGAAAAGCTGCCCTCCTAACAACATTTGCACCCAGTCTTTTACTGTGTGAAGTGAAACACCAGATATAAGTGTATTTTTTTCCCCCCTCTCCACTTCACCTCAAATTTCAAATTCTGGTATGTATTTCTGCGTGTATTAACTCTCTTTTGTGGTTAGGTAGAAGAGGAAGGGATGAAAGTTTAGAAGTGTTTCAAACATATATATATATAATTAGAAAAAAAATCCCTCACCAACCAAACCGAACAAAAAAAAACAGCCAACCAAACAAAAACCCTTGTGAGAATTGTTGAATGAAGAGAATAATTGTGACTTAGACTCATGTCATTAACAGAAGTTAAACATACATGTCGCTACTTAGAAGATGAGTAAATTAAATAACCTGTATTCCAGTTTACAGCATCTCTGTTTATTTTTTTTTAGTCTAACAGTACATATGCGTATACACATATATATACATATATATATACACATTAGATTTAGTACTGCTGTATCTGTTTATATACACTATTTGCACTACTAATTTTGCTCGTGAATCTCACAGAAAGGAGTTCAGCCTTTATTTTGAACTAGAATCAAATTAAGCGTTCTTCCAAATTACTGTTCTACCATACTGTAATGTTGAAAACCTCTGGCAAATTCTCTGCCATTTATAGTCATAAGTAGCATGGATTCTAAGTGAGATACTAATTATGTATCTAATTATTTGCAATTCAGATGTCTGAGAACAGCGACATAAGAAAGAAACATGTTGAGTGAAGAACACCCTAGAGCTTAAGAAACGTAATTTCTTTAGAGAAACATAGGTGCTCTCTCCAGGGCTTTATTTTCATCTTCTTCAGGCTAAAACAACTTCATGTCAAGTTTTGAAAGACAAAGCAGGATTTATTTTCTTCTTTAAAACACCACCAATGGAATATTGTTTACGGAATTTAATATTTTGTATATAAATATTAAATTTATATATAAAATGTGTATAAATATATGTGTGTGTGTATATATGTATATTCCATGGCATTTAGCTGATGTCTAGATGCCTGTATCATTGAAGGGAGAAGAAGGGAAACTAACTGTCCCATGCTAGAAAAAAAAATAAAAATTAATACTTCATTCTTTGCTTTACATCATGGAATATCGACACTGATTATTATTTATGGAAAGTGAAGCTGAAAATTAGTAATCATCCTTTTTCAGTAAAATAATTTCAATATAAGTTGATCCAGTTTTCTGTGAAAATTGCACTCTTGAAGTCCTGAAGTATTAATACAAATGATCATCAGCTCTTAATATTCTGGCAAATGGAACTGTTTCTTCATGCCTATTGTTCCACATAAAATAAAAAAAACCCCACCAAACTAAACTAAACTAAACTAAACTAAACTAAACTAAACTAAACTAAACTAAACTAAACTAAACTAAACTAAACTAAACCTAAACTAAACTAAACTGAACTATACTTCTGGCTTGCTTTCATTACTTACTTGCTAGTGTATTTCTTGTCTTAAATTATGGCTCTTGAAAAATACTGTTTATGTCAGATGTTGCTTCTGAAACATGAAAATTACTTAAGAATGATTCAGGAATCATTTCCCAATTTGATTGTTATTTTTTTCTGAGCAAGTAAACATACGGTGATCAGAAGTATTAGGCAAATATTTCATATGCAAATACTGGGAAAAAGCCTAAAAATGTACATTCTGAAAATTTATTATATCCTCTGTCATTTCTTTGTTTAATAAGCATATTTTAATTCAACAGTTATAATTTCAATAGTACAGAAATATAGAATCATAGAATGTTAGGGCTGGAAAGGGCCTTAAGATTATCTGGTTCCAACAGCCCTGCCATGGGCAGGGATGTCTCACACTAGACTATGTTGCCCAGGGCTCTGTCCAACCTGGCCTTGAACACTGCCAAGGATGTAGCATTTACGACTTCTTTGGACAATCCGTTCCAGTGCCTTGCCACCCTCACAGTAGAGAACTTCTTCCTTATACCTAACCTGAACTTACGCTTATTTAGAAAAACACTGACCACACCCAGTTACCCGTATATACATCTATTTAACTAAACCTCTTTTCTTAAAGATCATGGTCAATAGAAAAAAGAAAAAACAAACAGTAAAAAAAAAATAGTAAAATCAAGTGGTTTAAAATATCTAGTAATGCTACTAAAGCAGATAACAAAAAAAAAGGTATCATTAAAGGATGGGGTGGGGGAGAAAGAAACACACTTCTGCAGCTTTATGCCCCGTCCTTAGTATTAAACTTCTGACTTTTTTCTGCTAAAAAAGCATATACTTTCTAAAATTGAATTTGGTAACTATGTTTTTTCCATCCATACTAATATAGCTGCATGATTTGGTAGAAATATCAGCATATGCATCTAATAAAAAATTCATAGTTATAACCAGCAAACTGAGATGTATTCTTTAAAAATGTCTAGTATCTGAGTATACATATATTCATTTTTATTACACATTTTATGGTTATATTTTGCCAAATAAGTGTTTCAGCTAACAAATCCTAGTCAATTTCAGTATGGTTCATTACTGGGAATACATAATCCTCCTTAGGTTTTATACACAGATTTGATCATTTGACAGTAATTACAAACCTACTTTCTTGCATATGAATTATAGCCTTATTAAGCCAGCCTGCAGGCAGCCACAGCAATGATGCTGGTTAAGCAGCATTTTCTACATTCCCAAATGCTACTATGTTCTTTCTGCTTTTGCTGATTTCATGCATTTTCTGCCAAGATACCGAGGCAATGCTGTGGGAGAAGTTTTCACTGAAAATACATCCTTTTCTAGATTTATTATAGAAATTAACAAAAGAGCTGTCTGACCCAATGATATAAAATGTCAGTTAATTGGTTTTATTGGTTACAGGCCTTACTGATTACAGAACAAACGTGAATTTGCAATTAAAAGTGAATGGATCAGTGAACATACTTTGGAGTTTTTTAATACTTTGCATTTTTGATCCTATGAACAATCAAGCATAAAATCTCCTCAGTACTCTCAGCTGTTGTTATTTCAGAAGGTCTTGGTTTGGATACAATTTGCTTGCCATAGAACAGATGTTCTAAAATCAGTAACTGAAGGTCAATATACTTCCAGTAAGCCACAGTATCCTTTAGCACACTTTTACAATTTATACTTACGAAATCTAAGTTTAAATAGCAATCTCAATATTTCCTTGGTAGGCATAATTAGTATTTTATATACTTGTCATGCTTTACCTGTTCATTTAAGGGCATTTACAAAAACACAATTGGCAGATGGCTTCTGTTTGTACCTTCAGAAAGCTGGGCAATACTGTCAAGACTTTAGCCAGAAGGTTGAGGATAGTGATTCTGCCTCTGTACCCAGCATGTGGTCACATCTTCCAAATCTGTTTATTATGCCTGCATTCGGATAGATCTGATTGTTAGTACCTCTTTTGAAGTGGTTGTTTCTCTTTATTGGTTTATAACTTCATTGAACTATATAAAATAATCTTCATGTTGATTAACAGTGTGGTGTTACTTCAGAAGGGTATGTGTGCATGTGAAGAACACTTTATCTTCTGAAGTTTCTGCATGCGCAAGTTCTCTTACTTGTGAGGCCACATGTTCCTGTGTGTCTTCACTTGTGACGCCAGATCCTCAAATGTGTATAAGTAGATTTAATTTTTTGTTCCTTCATCTGCCTATGTACATGTATTTATGGCACAAAAAAAAAAAAACAAAACAAAACAACATTTCTTTGAGCTGAAAGCTGTATCTTTCTGCTTTGCTTCTGTCTTTTCCTGTTGCTGCTTTCTCCCTTGGATCCTATTAAGACCATGTTTTCAGATGACATTGAATCTGGACCAGTGTGGACCATCAATAGTGGATCAGTATCAGCTGATGTTACAAATCTCTCGAAATTATAATTACTTTTTTGTCTCTCTGGTACAAAGGGACAGTAAACAATGTAAGTGTCAGATAGAAATACAGTTTCCATTCTTTTTGGTAGAGATTCTCAAGCAATAATTATCCATTTTCAATGAATGCTGAAAATGATTAATTTTTTTTTTTTTTTCTTGTGTGCTGTGCTGAATGAAGCACAGAAGATATTTCAGCTCTGCCAATATGCGGTCCTCCAGAAACAGTTTAAAACTTCCATACTGGAAAGATGGCAGATAATTCTTACTCTTTGGAAGAACTTGCTTTGTTGTGTTTGTTTGTTGTTGGTATGTTCATTTGTTTGTTTGTTAGGTTTTTTTTATTACTTTTTTTTCTTGTGTGCTTTCTGTTGTTGGTTTTGTGGTCAACTGAGATTCAATTTTGTGATAGCTAAAATTACTGCTACAGTAGGGTACAATGCTGCCATAGAATCACAAAAGTAACCTTCACCACAATTTCTATGGAAAATTTAATTTTTTATTTATACAAATAATGGGCAGAACTGTGCAGCCAATATAACATATTTTATCTAAAGCCAGAAAGGCCAAGAAGAACAGGAAAAAGTGTCTTCCAAGACAATGTGTCAAAGGGATGCTTAATGATTGAGCTATTTACAGAATCACAGGATGGTTGAGGTTGGAAGGGACACCTAGAAGTCATCAGGTCAGACATTGTTGCTCAAGCAGGACCATCTAGAACCCTAAGAACCATGTCCAGACAGCTTTTCAGTGTCTTCAAGGATGGAGATTTCACATCCTGTCAAGGCAACCTTTTCCAGTGTTCAGTCACCCTCACAATAAAAAAAATGTTTCCCAATGTTCTGACAGAAATGGCTGAGTTTCAGGTTGTGCTTATTGCTTTCTTAGTAGGAGAGATGCTCCAATCACTTGATCATCTTGTGTTTTGTGGACTTCTTTTTATTATGTCCACATCTCTCTTCTGTTGAAGAGCCCAGACCTGGACACCACACTCCAGATGTGGCCTCATCAGTGCTGAACAGAGCAACAAGATCATTTTCCTTGACATGCTGGCATCACTCCTTCCAGTGCAGTTGTCCTAGTTTCAGCTGCGATGTAGTTAATTTTATTCCTAGTAACTGGTGTTTTGGCCTTTGTCTGAGAATAATGTTGATAACACACAATGTTTTAGTTGTTGTTAAGTAGCACTGTCCTGGTTTTGGCTGGGATAGAGTTAACTTTCTTAGTAGCTGGTGCAGTGCTCTGTTTTCAGCTTTAGTCTGAAAATAATGCTGATAACACACCAGTGGTTCAGTTGTTGCTCAGCAGCATTTATCTTGATCAAGGACTTTTCAGTCTTGTGCTCTGCCATTGAGGAGGGGTACAAGAAGCCAGGAATAAGCAGAGTACCAAGACACTGACCTGAACTAGCCAAAGGGGTATTCCATACCACAGCACATCATGCCCAGTATGTAAACTGGGGGGAGTAACCCAGAAGGCAATGATTGCTGTTCAGGTCAGTCTGGGTATTGGTCAGAGGGTGGTGAGTAATTGTACTGCACATCACTTGTGTTAGTTGCTTTGTTTCCCTCTCCTGTTTTAGCTTTATGTTCTTTCCTCTTATTATTTCCCTAATATTATTATTTTAGTAGTATATTGTACTTTATTTCAATTATTAAGCTGTTCTTATCTCATCATGTGGGGTTTTACATTCTTTCTATTGTCCTCTCCATCTTACCCAGGGTGGGGGGGCGGAGCAGAGAAGGTGGGCAAGCAGCTGCATGGTACTTAGCTTCTGGCTAGGTTCAAACCTCAACAGCAGCGCCTGATAGCATTAGTCTTTACTGTAAGGCTAACATTGCTGAGTAAATTAGCTATCACTGGCTCATATGCTACTTGGTGTCCAGTGAGACTTTCAGGTCTTTTTTTAAACTGCTTTCTTCTTGGGTATGCAGCACATATTACTGCATGGTTTTGTTCTGCCCCAAGTACAGAACTTTGCACTTCTCCTTACTGAATTTTAAGAGGTTCCTGTCCACACTTCTTTTCAGCCTGGCAAGGTCCCTCTGGTATACAAGCCAGTCCCTCCAGTTTTATTTCATCAGCAGACTTGCTGAGGGTATACCCTGACCCATTTTCTAGATCACATGAAGGCGTTAAACAGGACTGACTGACCCCTAGGCTACACGGCTGGTCTCAAATCAGATCTTGTGCCATTCAACTGCTATTCAGCTGATGTTACTTCTAATGCTATACGACATCCCAATGCAGCTTTTGCTCTAGAGTTAGATGTGGTCAAGGCACTTTGAAGTCCTGAGTTTTCAGTTTGATTTTTATGAACTTCAAAACATGAGATATACAAATAAACCTATATTATATGCTTTATATTACTTCTAGGCTCAAGGTTACCAATAACAAATTCTTCTGAAAAACATTCATAAAAATCTGTAACTCAACCTACTTTTATTTTAGAAGATTAATGCCAACAAGGTGAAGAGAGGAATAAAAGTGAGATAATAATGATTTGTCTAGATTCCTAAATTGGGTTACGTACTCAGTACAGCACAGGAATGAAAGACAGACATTATCAAAAGGCAATTCAGATCACAAGCAGCCTGATTCCCATAAAAATTGTTACCATTTTCCCCTTGCCTGAATAACAGAAGATGCCAACACTTCTATCTGAAGATTTTTTTTTTAAGCTTTAACAACCTCTGACCTCATCCTGTAAAATTCTGAGCTCCTTTTTGAACAGGATTATTCCATATCATAACTTTCATTCTGACCGAGTAAATGTTGAGAAGAAGCTTCATTTAGAAAGGATTCAACTCAAGTTTCTAACACATGTTTGAGAAGCACACTTTCATGGAGAATTATAGAGAATTATAATTATGAAATCATAATAAACATTTCAATGAGTCTTACTACGGAATATCTATTTATGTAAATGACAGTTACTCATGCACATAATAACTTCATGTCTACTCTTTTCAAATGATGGAAAGGATACTATAAGGATACCATAAGGAAACTAAACTAAAAACATATTTAAGATTACAAAGCAAGAAAGCATTATTTCCTCCTTTGAAATGGCCTGTGTGTATCATTTGGTACCTGTGTATTGTGAGTTAAAGATGTACAGTTATAAATAGAATATTCAAATTCTTTTCCAGGAAAAAATACAGACTTTGTTTATTTGAGTTTTGATTTTTTTATAGTGGGGACCAAAACTTAAAATATAGTATCTATCTTAAATACAGATTTAAGGACTTGGAAAGTATATATGTAATAGTAATTCTGCCTCTTTATGACTTATAATCGTACTGTAGATATGATCTTGCAGAAATTACTTGTTCAACTAAACATCAAAATCAGTTCAATATTGTCTGAGAAAGAATTAAGTAATCACTTTTAGGATTCTTTTTTTTTACATTTTTTTTAATGGAATCTGTAAAGAGTTATTGCTTAGTATACCTGAAAAGTTTTTGCTTTGTGACTTCCATGTGCTTGAGTACAATTTCATTATCTTCTAGAAGTACTGTTTTTGTGCATATATCTTTCTGGTTAAAAAAATAGTAGTGATAAGCTGAAAATGATTACGCTCTTCACAGCAAAGGAAGTTATTGAAGGTGTCTTTAGATTTCTGCACTTACACTGAAGTATGTCCTGAGAACAGCTTTGTTGCCTGCCTCTGGATGTATTCAAGACCTTCACATCCTCCTAAATTGTGGGGCCCAGAACTACACACAGTACTCAAGATGAGGCTACACCAATATTGAATACAGCAGGATAATCCCCTCCTTTGACTGGCTGTTTATGCTGTGTTTGATGCACTCCAAAATGTGGTTTGTTCTCTTGGATGCCAAAGACACACTTTTGAATCCTATTGAGCCTGCTGCTGACCAGCACCTCCATATCCCATTCAGCAGGGCAGCTGTCTATTCATTCCTTTCCCAAATTATACTTTGTGCCTACCAATATCCATCCTAGGAGCAGAATCTAGCATTTAGACTTGTTGAATTTCATCCTATCAAACATAGCCCAATGTTCCAACCTGTCCAGATGTCTCTGCAAGGCCTCTCATTCCCCAAGAGAGTCAACAGCACCTCCCAGTTTGGTATTGACAACAAACTTGCTAATGGATTCCTGCATCCAGATCATTGATAAAACTATAGAACAGAACTCGCCCTAAAACTGAACCCTGAGGAACAGTAATGCAACACTATTAATAAATACAATGCTATTAAGAAATACAAACATATTACAATTACATATATAGCTATAAGGTAAGCAATACACAAAATTTAAGAAAAATATGAAGAAGAATGGGAAGAAAAACAGAGTGCAGAGAGATCAATATTAAATGGTGTAGTAGAGAATTAAACAAAAAAAGATACTCTTAACTAGTTCTTTTTAATAGGAAAATACAAGTGTTTGTAATAAATTCCATGAACAGGATGATAATAACTTAGTGAAGTATGAAAAATACCATACTGTTTATAGTATAATATCTGTATGATATCTGCAGTTTTCATTATTTTTAAATATATAAGCTCCAGAAAGCTTTACAGTGGATGTGTGGACCCTTTAGTATAAAATATAATATCTTGTTTAATCCTCAGAAGAAGGTCATTAATACCTATTTCCATATACCCTGTACGTCAAGTAAGCCAACTGCTTCAGAAGTTTGTTTTAAAAAACAAAATGTAGAAATGAGTAAGAATTAGAATTATTGAATTATTTCTAGTAATTATGCACTTTCTTTAGGAATGTACTGCATCTAATTATCCCTCTAGTTTTTAACTTTTCTATATAGCTTATATATTTTTATATCTAAAGTAACACGGTGTCCTGAATTCTTGATTTCCTTAAGACCTTTTTTTATAATCTTCTGTTTACTAATACTCTATTTCCCGAATGAAATTGCCATTATAGACTCATTTTGAGGAAAAGTGTATTACATTTTAATTTCAGACTCTAATAATAGCATGTAGCACTGGGAACAGTCAGTGATAGATAATGCTTAGAGGGCTGAAATGTGTTTTCCTTCACACAAGTAACTCAATAAAAATTATCACTATAATTCAAAGAATTATATAATTTAAAGGGTATTTGGAGTTATGGTGTTTCTTTTCATAAGTAACCATTATACCTGATGGAGCCCTGCTTTTCTGGAAACGGCTAAACACCTGCTTGCTGATGGGAGTAGTGAATTAATTCCCTACTTTGCTTTGCTTCTGCCCTCAGCTTTGTCTTTGCTTTTACTATTCAGCTGCCTTTATCTCAGCCCACAAGTTTTCTCACTTCTACCTTTCCGATTCCTTCCCCCACCTCACCAGAGAAGAGTGAATGAGCGGCTGTGTGGAGCTCAGTCAGTATTAACCCACAATAGATGGTCAGATTCCTTTATGTTTTTTTTTTTTTTTTAGTTCACACTAAAACCAGTTATCTGAGATCAGCTGACTGAAACAGGAAAGACTATATGACAAGAGTACAAACGGATGATAGACAGAATCATAGAGTCATAGAATCATAGAATGGTTAGGGTTGGAAGGGACCTCAAGATCATCGAGTTCCAACCCCCCTGCCATGGACAGGGACACCTCACACTAAACCATCCCATACAAGGCTTCATCCAACCTGGCCTTGAACACTGCCGGGGATGGAGCACTCACAACCTCCCTGGGCAACCGATTCCAGTGTCTCACCACCCTAACAGGAAAGAATTTCCTCCTTATATCCAATCTAAACTTCCCCTGTTTAAGCTTTAACCCATTACCCCTTGTCCTGTCACTACAGTCCCTGACAAAGAGTCCCTCCCCAGCATCCCTATAGGCCCCCTTCAGACACTGGAAGGCTGCTATGAGGTCTCCACGCAGCCTCCTCTTCTCCAGGCTAAACAGCCCCAACTTCCTCAGCCTGTCTTCATACGGGAAGTGCTTCAGTCCCCTGATCATCCTCGTGGCCCTCCTCTGCACTTGTTCCAGCAGTTCCATGTCCTTTTTATGTTGAGGACACCACAGCTGCACACAATACTCCAGGTAAGGTCTCACAAGAGCAGAGTAGAGGGGCAGGATCACCTCCTTCGACCTGCTGGTCACGCTCCTTTTGATGCAGCCCAGGATACAGTTGGCTTTCTGGGCTGCGAGCGCACACTGCCAGCTCATGTTCATTTTCTCATCGACCAGCACCCCCAAGTCCTTCTCTGCAGGGCCGCTCTGAATCTCTTCTTTGCCCAGTCTGTAGCTGTGCCTGGCATTGCTCCCACCCAGGTGTAGGACCCTGCACTTGTCGTGGTTGAACTTCATAAGGTTGGCATCAGCCCACCTCACAAGCGTGTCAAGGTCCCTCTGGATGGCATCCCTTCCCTCCAGCGTATCAACCGAACCACACAGCTTGGTGTCATCGGCAAACTTGCTGAGGGCACACTCAATCCCACTGTCCATGTCAGCGACGAAGATGTTAAACAAGACCAGTCCCAACACTGATCCCTGAGGGACACCACTCGTTACCGGTCTCCAGCCAGACATTGAGCCATTGACCACAACTCTTTGTGTGTGGCCTCCAGCCAGTTCTTTATCCACCGAGTGGTTCATCCATCAAATTGATATCTCTCCAATTTAGAGAGAAGGATGTTGTGTGGGACAGTGTCAAACGCTTTGCACAAGTCCAGGTAGATGACGTCAACTGCTTTACCCTTATCCATCACTTCTGTAGCCCCATCATAGAAGGCCACCAAGTTGGTCAGGCAGGATTTCCCCCTAGTGAAGCCATGCTGGCTGTCACCAAGCACCTTGTTGTTTTTCATGTGCCTTAGCATGCCTTCCAGGAGAATGTGCTCCAAGATTTTGCCAGGCACAGAGGTGAGACTGACTGGTCTGTAATTCCCCGGCTCTTCCATTTTCCCCTTCTTGAAAATGGGCGTTATATTTCCCTTTTTCCAGTCATCGGGAACTTCACCTGACTGTCATGAGTTTTCAAATATGATGGCCAGTGGCTTAGCAACTTCATTCGCCAGCTCCTTCAGGACCCGTGGATGGATTCCATCAGGTCCCACGGACTTGTGTGCGTTCAGATTTTGAAGATGGTCTCGAACCAGATCCTTTCCTACAGTGGGCCCAAGGTCTTCATTCTCACAGTCCCTGCATCTACTTTCTAAGAACTGGGTGGTGCAGTGAGAGCCTTTGCCAGTGAAGACCGAGGCGAAGAAGTCATTCAGAACCTCAGCCTTCTCCAAATCCTGTGTAGCCAGTTCTCCCAAAAGCTTCCTCAGGGGGCCCATTTTGTCCCTAGTCTGTTTTTTGTTTGCTACGTACCTGTGGAATCCCTTCCTATTATCCTTAACATCCCTGGCTATGTTTAATTCTAACTGGGCCTTAGCCTTCTTAACCTGGTCCCTAGCTTCCCGGACAACATCCCTGTACTCTACCCAGGCCACCCGTCCTTGCTTCCATTTTTTATAAGCCTCTTTTTTCCTTTGAATTTTCCTCAGCAGCTCCTTATCCATCCAAGGAGGTCTCCTGGCCCTCCTGCCGCACTTCCTTCTAGTTGGGATGCAGCACTCCTGAGCTTGCAGCAGGTGATCCTTGAATATCAACCAACAGTCTTGGACCCCCCTGCCCTCCAGGGCTATATCCCATGTGACCTTACTAAGCAGGTTCCTGAAAAGGCCAAAGTCTGCTCTTTTGAAGTCCAGGGCAGTGAGCTTGCTCCAGCCAACAAGCCAATTGGAGCTCGTCTCAGATGCCTCTTTACAAACGCCCGTAGCATGGGGAACAAACAAGAGGAATTAGAGATGTGTGCACATCTACGGGGGTATGATATAATAGGCATCACAGAAACATGGTGGGATGGCTCCTATGACTGGAGTGTTGGAATGGAAGGTTACAGGCCCTTTAGAAAGGACAGGCCTGGCAGATGGGGAGGGGGAGTTGCCCTTTATGTTAGGGATAGGCTGGAGAGTATGGAACTCTGTCTGGGGACAGGTGAGCAGTTTACAGAGAGTTTGTGGGTCAGGGTTAAAGGGAAAACAGCTGTGGGAGACATTACTGTGGGGATCTGTTACAGGCCGCCTGATCAAGGAGAACCTGTGGATGAAGCACTCTACAGACAGATAGGAAAAGCCTCACGCTCGCAGGCCCTTGTTCTCATGGGGGATTTCAACCACCCTGACATCTGTTGGAACGATGGCACTGCACGACACAAGCAATCCAGGAAGTTCCTCGATTGTGTGGAAGACTACTTCCTTCTGCAAGTGATAAGAGGAGCCAACAAGGAGAGGTGCCATGCTTGACCTTGTGCTCCCCAACAGGGAAGGGCTTGTTGAGAATGTGGTACTACAGGGAAGCCTTGGATGCAGCGATCATGAGATGGTCGAATTTGAGTTCCCCAGGAGAGTGAGAAGAACCTGGCAAGCCTCCTACCAAAACTGTTCTTCCCCTTCTTTACCAGAGCAGCTCCACCAGCCCCCAGTAGACCTGGCCTACTAACATCAGTCCTATGTTCAGGACACCCAAACCCCTGACTATGACACCACCCTTTTAACCACTTATTAACCTGGCCAATCCTCCTAGCTTTTTCTTGGTCCTCCCCTGTGTCCTGGAGAGTTGACGAAAAGACTATCTGAGCACCGGAGCCCCTAACCACCTCTCCCAGGGCTCTGTAGTCTTTCTTTATAGTCCCCAGTCTACTACTACCTATATCCCTAGCACCCACATGGATCACCAGGAGCGGGTAATAGTCCGTGGAACTTACTAGAGCAGGCAGCCTCTCTGTAACATCCCTGATCCGTGCCCCTGGTAGGCAGCACACCTCCCTCAAGACAGGGTCAGGCCAACAGACGAGTGCTTCCGTCCCTTTCAAAGTACAGTCCCCTATTACTATGACCCCCCGCTTTTTCTTTGTAGTGCCAGTAGATATCTTAACCGGTGCATAATCCGACTGTTTGTTATGCAAGTTTGTTTCTTCATCAGCCTCCTGCAGGACAGCAAAGCGGCTCTGCGTGGGGACAACAGATTTAGGAGGAAGCTCCTTGCTTTTAATTGTCCTTTTCCTCCTTCTTTTGTTATTTTTCTTTGTCACTAATTCCCAGCTTCCCGGGATAACGGCCTCCTTCTTTCCTTCATGATCTGGAGGGGAAGCTTGAGGCCCCTGCACAGTTTGGGGCTGGAGTAAGCAGCCCCGCTCCCTCTCAGCTACCCTGACATCTTGAAGCCCGCTAATACATTCCGCAGCTCAGCCACCTGCTGCAGGAGGGCCTCCACCAGGGAGCACCGAGTGCAGCCCTGCCCGTCATGCTCCTTTCCCTCACAAGCCCAGTGCAGGCACCCTCTGCACCCCTAGCTCTGCACTGCAGCCTCCCCTCTCATCGGCTCTGTCTGGGTGCCAACGCTGCCACCGCCGGGGCAGCCAGAGCAGAGCTCCCAGACCGGGCCCTGACCATACGACGGGTGCTCTCCTGCCCGCGCGAACTGCCCCGCCGCGCTCCTGGTCTCTCGCACTCCCCGGGGCAGGTTTTTACCCACTCAGGGCTGGTGCCGCTGCTCCTGGCTCCGCCCCCTGTGAGTCAGCGGCTCTCGTCCGCGGAGCTGCCGGCTCCGGGGCAGGTCCTGTCGAGAACTTGAAGCTCTCTCGGTAGCTCTGGCCGCTCTGAGTTGAGTCACTAGGTATTAATTCAGAATTCATTTCTATGGCCTCCGTTACCCAACACCTTTAGTTATTACCAGTATAGCAAGGTTCTTTCTCCTTACATAAAAGTAAATACATGAAAAGGACTAAAACAATGAATGACAAAATATCTGCCATTTGTAAGTGTGTTAGCATAGCAACAGCCCTCTATGCCATTGTTTTTCAAATTTCTCTGGTTCAGCTGTTCCATTTCATGTGAATATGCAGCACAAACACAAAGACACATCACTTCCATAGCAAACTACATGACCCAGATGACATAAATAGTCTTTTTAATGAGAAAAGTTATCAGCACTCCATGTCAGACTAGTCTGAAACAACCCTTATTTCTCAAGGTGCTCTTTATGATACATTTCAAACAGAACTCTGCCTACAAGTGACAATTATTTTAATATTATTAATACTTGGTATTAGTTGAAAATTAAAATGCCTGCAAAGTGAAGAAAGGGGAAGGGAGGACAGAAGGAAGGATGGAAGGAAGGACACTGAATATTGCTTTTATTCCAGACACAATAACATATAGAAACTATTAGAGTTGAGATCTGCTGTGGAGGAGTGCACTTTTCCACACCTTTCTGCACATCTGACCACATACCTTTCCATGGAAAGACTGGATTGTAGCACCCAGGAAAAAAAAAACAAAACAAAACCTCCACCACCAAGAACAATAAAAAAGCAGAAAAACAAAACAAAAAAAGAAAACCAAACAAAAACGAGAGAAGCTGTCTCAGTATTACATTGAGGAGGAAGCATATGCATCAGGAATATACAGCTGATGTCTATATATTACAGCCATGTAATCCAGAAACAAAAAACACCAAAAAGGCTTGCGTGGGCGTGAGGAATTCTGCTGACAACCAGTAAAAGAATTATCTAAATGGACTTAATAGGTAGACCTAAACCATGTTAAATTAATGGAAATTACATTGTAACATGGAGGAAACAAAATAATTACAGTATTTTGTGAAAGACTAGGAAACATGGTTTTCTCTGTATCATGCCCTGCTACACAGTTCGGTGCATTCACTGTGTGAATTTCTCATTTAATACTTGTATTCTGTAAGTCAAATGTTGAGCATTCATAACCATCCAGGTAAAAGTTCTAGCATCCCCTTTAGTTTTCAATTTAATTCTGATATATTTTCATGTGATACTGGGTAAAGCTGATCAAAATATTCATGTAATAAAGCATATGTGTATCTCTCCCAAACCTAAGACGCACCTGAAAAATGCTGCATGCTTTCAGCTCATAATGACTGTGTTACAAAACGTAAATGTTACTATTGCCTCTTACATTTTTTTTACAGGCAAGGTTATAGTTCCATGTAATTCTGATCATCACAATAAAAGGCTGTAATTTTATAAATTTTTATGATGTCATTCGTATTTGGGAATATCAGCACTGCTACATGACAGAGTTGATATGCTAGTATATTTCATATACCCTATGGAAAAACTTCATTACATCTTCAATTACAAGAGATATATAAGTACTTCTGATTATCTTAGACATAGATGGGGTTTATAGTAATAATTTTGCAGGGTCAAAACAAATGACTGTGAAGCTCCATACAACTTGTCATTAAAGACAAATGCAGATGGTGTTTTTACTTTTGAAGCTCCTTTGCACGTATGGCTTGCATGTATGTGTATATATATATGTATATATAACTGAATTAATTTCAGATACTAGGATTCTGTTCATGTGCAAAATCTCAACTAGCTTACTTTTGATGAAAATGGAACTTTTTATGAGTGCATTTGCCCAGACAATTGCTCTTTCATTAAAACAATTTGTATCCAAAGACTGAATGCTATTTTCCAGGTGGAAGGAGTATTACTTTAAAATTATTGCATTAGGAGAGCACTTTGTCCTACACAAAATTTCACCATAAAGCATTTAATGGTTGTTCACTTTTGGAGACAATTAGGCTGTCAGAAGAAGAAATTTTATTTACTTTTATCACATTCAATAATCTTAGAAAAAAAGGGTGCCTGTAAGAAGAGGAAAGGATATCTGAATTAATAACTTATAGTGCATTATGAAAATAAAGGCAGTGTTAGGTTTGACTTTCATCATGGTATTCAACGGGAAAACAAACAGTGTCTGTCTTCAGACAACACTGGAATGACATCACACAGTTTTTAATTCACAAAAAATATTCCAAGGATCAGAAAAGACTGCAGGAGTAGCCACATTTTTTTTTCTGCTTCCCTAATAATTATCTTTCTACTCAACTACTAGATAATTTATTCAATTATTTTTTACACTACTACTGGTAATTTACTCAGTTACCTATTTGCTCTCATATAGCAACTGCTTATAGACTAGACTAGCAAAATCATGTAAGCGAGCAAAGTTCCTATCAGGGTAGAATATAGCAGTGTTCATAATAAGCAGGGTGGAGCTGGGAAATATTTTGATTCTGTTCTGGGGAAGACAGAAGATTGTAGTCACAGCCTAGTAACTAATAGACTTACCAGCTTGAGTCAGTTCTTAACACAGAGGTATGCATAGAAGTCGTTGTTTAACTTAATAAACTTTAATAAATAATATTATTTCTTAATATATCTTAATACATTATAAATACATATTTTAAATATATTTGTTTTGCATCTATACGCATGTTAAGAATTTATATGTACATACATTACATTTTTAGAATAGAACTGAAATACTTTCCTGGGGAAAGGAAAACAAAATCTGTATTTGAGAAACTGCCTTCTAAGCAATTGTCTATTATAATTTGAAAATGCATTAGCTACCAGCTCACTTTATTTAAGTGTCCATTTTGGTGACATTTTCTAAACTATTCATATTACCATTATGAAAAATTCTGTTCTGGTAGACCTCTAGCTTTTTCTGCTTCTCCCTTCTACATCTTTTTCCATTCAATTTATAGTATCTTTTTGAAAATTCATGTGTGAACTCTCCCTTGTATTACCAACACTTCTATACTACCCATTTTAGAGATAGTTTAACTGATAATGCAAAAATATTTTAAACAGGCATCATTTCCCATCATTTTAATAATGCAAGAATAAGCATTTCTTCATTTCTATATTGCAATAATTTTAAATTGAGTGATAAATTCTAGTTTCAGTTCATCACTCTATCAAATTTTAGATATAATATTAGAATATGAGTTACAAACCAAGAAATTGTTATGGGTACCGAATACTGCTGTGGGACCACAACATATGAGATGTGTAAGTCTCTGGTAAACTTTTCAGATATATCTCTACATATGGGCAGAAGGAACATAAAATGGAAGTATTAAAAAATTCACCATCAATGAAATAATGGTTTCAGTAAGGTTCGGCAATCAGTGGAATTATATATATAAACTTCAAAAAAGACACAAAACAGAATCAACATTCTGGATGGCAACATCGTAGAGTAATAAGCTAAAAAAGCCAAAAGAAACTTGTAGACATGTGGAACTATGGTCAGAAATCACATCTTCCAATTAGATAAATCTGTATGTCATATACTGCATGAAATGCAGAGCTCTCATTCTGTTTCAAGGTATATTATCTGATCTGAGTTGGAAGTTGAACATTGTATATCAGTGATATAGTTCCATATTCAATTCATATTATGCAGAATAAAACATTGGCTTTAAGGTTAAATTTACTTTTGTTTGCTATGAATTCAGCAGTTTTTAACAAAATCATAGAATCATAGAATTTTAATGTTTCCTTACATTACATTGTTTTCTATTGCTTAACTCTAAAAAATCTTGCAAAACCACACATTAGGTTCTCAGCTGCCTTAGTACAACCTTATTTTGTTTTTAATAACCTGTTAAATACAGCCTGTAAAAGATCACAGAATGTTTATAGATATGCCTGACAACATGAAACTGTCAAGATTTACAGACTTAAGCTTCTCAGCTTATTCTTAATAAAGACTGTGTTCATAAACACAGTGTTTATGGCAACAGTCTTTATTGCATCACATTAAAAAAAAAAGAAGTTCTTCAATAGAAGCAATTTATGAATGGTTAAATGAGAAGACATTCTTTTCTCCTGCATTGATCTGCAACCTAACATATAGTGTCCATTGACAGCTTCTTTTGTTTCTTTACTGGGGTTAAAGTTTACATTACTACACCTTTATTGTATTTATTATGGCAATGATGATTTTGTACTGAAAGATACCTTTGTTCCACAATCCATCCACAGTGATTCAATGTGGAAGCAAACCCCAAGAAACAAAACAAAAAAGAAAATCCAGCCCCCAAGAAAACCAAAACAAATAAGCAACACCTCTTAACCAGACAGTACCAGATGTGATATAATGAAAACTACTGAAATAAATGATAAATTATCTGTCTTTAACATTTAACTAGTCTGTATCTCACCTTTTCCTCCAATCCCTTGCCATTTTTCACATGAGAAGTTAGAGCAGCTTACCCATAGAGATCATTCAATCTTTATCCTTAGAGCTTTTCAAAATCTGGCCCTGTGCAGATCTGAGCAACTATTATTGACCTCAGAACTGCCTGCACACTGAGCAGGAGCTTGGACCAGAGACCTGCCAAGATGCCTTCCTACCTGAGTGATTCCATCATTCCAAAGTTCTATGAGTCCATGATTCCTGCAATTTCATTGTGATTGTGGGGAGCAGTTGAAGGGGTAGATGTCTTGAAATTCTCCTCCTTATCTCCAACCCTTGTTCTTATTTCACTTACTATTTTCGCAGTAAGGGAAGACTTGTACAGTTGCTCATAGGATAATCCCAAGAAAATGGGATAATTTACTATGAGGGATTTGTCCATACCAATCATTAAAAGGTTCACATGTGGAAACCCATGTGCACAATGAGAAGTTATACAGTCAGTCTGTTAGAAATTCTTCTTCTGTGTCATTCCAGCAGCTTGTATGATAAATGGAAGTGAAAAGCAGAACAGAAGAGATGATGCTGACTCTCAAAGAATATTATGAAAATCAAATTGTCTATGTTGTTATGCTAACACTCAACAGAAATCAAACTGTGGAGGGGTTACTGGCTCAGCACCTCTAATTTGCTCATCTATCATAAAAGATTGAACATTTGTTTTGCCAAAATTTAAGTAATTCCAGCTTGCTGGACAGCTCTCAATACACAAGAAACCATCAGATAAGACTGAAGGTGGACCACTAGGAATTTATCTGCTTGATGTAAATGTCTTGCCAATGTTCAGTTATAAGCTTTAGCTACTTGGAGAGCATCTTCTGGCTCTAAGTTTGATAAACTGATGCCACAGGCACTGTGAACTTATTATCTGAATATCTTCAGCTGCCCACATCCAGGGCAGCCTTTTGTGAGGGTTCTGGATAAGCATCAATCATTTGGGATCTTAATAGTTCAGTCCATCTAATATTCCCAGTCACTGTCAAGGGAGAGTCCTGTGTTATGGCACTGCCTGGCTGGCAGAGCTTAGGACGCTTTCTGACGTCCCAGTTGTTATCTTGAGACAAGGTAGCATGAGCACTTCATTAGCTTTTGAGCAAACTGGCATTTTTCTTTCCAGGAAAGTTGGTTGTGCATAACATATTGTTCTTGATTTTGAATGGATAATGCTGCCTTTGATTTTGCCAGCTGTTCCGTCACCCTCAGATGGCAATAGGAGGGATTCACATGGAAACAAAGAATGTATGATTTTAGATGACTGTTGTTGCACCACAGTTTTTATGGCTTAATATATAAACATTTTCAGATATCTAGAACTCTTTTTTGTTTTCTTTTTTGTTTCAGAAAACTCAAAATTTGGGTTTTTTCCTAATTTTTTTCCTTTGACTAGTGGCAGACTAATGTCTTGTATATATATGTGTATAATGAATCTGTTTGTTATTGGCAAGTAATTAAATTCAATTATTTAAAAACAACTTTTCTTGTCACTATTAATACCTTCATTAAGAGTTGTTAGATTTGAGATAAATAAATTGTAACCTAGAACAAAACAAAACATGAAGCTCTGTCTAGCATTCTCAGAAGATACTATGCTGAAGAGATATTTGTGAGAACTTAATCTTTCAAAAGATGCTGAACCTAGTTGCTGAACTGTAAAGAAAAATATCTGTGAGGGTCTGCTAATCCTCATTTAAAGATAACCTGACTAACGTCATAACACAGACCCTTATGACGAACTGATATTTCAGTACCCCAGATTTTTCAGACTGCCACCCAGTTAAAATTATGTGCCTTTATGTTAATTTGTCTTACATAGGATAATGAACATCATGCTGGGAAACAAGGAAATGTGCCAGGAATTTTAACAGCTATGGATGTTTCATGTTTAAGACAAACAAGTTAAAAGGCATGAAATGTGAAGCAATCTGCTGAGTGATTTTGAGTACCCTTGGTTAACAGATGTAAGCAGGATTAAAACAAAACAAGAATCAAACGTTAGTGAAAAAAATGCTTCTACATATTTCTTTGGTGCCAAGTTGAAGATTAAGAACATTGCTTTTCTGATTATGAATGTCTAACCAGACTTTGAGGAAAGAGAAAGCAGCTACACCCTAGCCTAGTACTCAACTTTTGTGTATAAAAACATATATGCATATATTTAAATAGCAAACTCATTATTCCTTACTGTTCCACCCAAGCATCACTGACCTGCTTGGGTGTAGATATAAACAAGCATGAATAATGTAATTATATAGAAACTTGCTCTTAGAGCTAATCCAAATTGTGCTACTGGGCCTCAAGTTTGCCTCATGTTATCATACTTCACTTCTGCTTGAAGCTGTTTTTTCCTCTGGTTCTCTGATCAAAGACAGCATTGAAGACTATAACCTTGGTTATAAGAATTCATAAACTTATGCTTTCCAGACCTTAAGGATGTGCAGCCTTCCTCCCTCCATAACTTCATATAGCTACATTTTAAGATCTCTTCTAAAACCATATTGTATCTTAAATTGTTTCTGCTTTCTTTCAGCCTTTAGAAGTGAATGCTCTTCTAATACTAAAATATTATCTGTTCTTCATGCCTCACTCCAATAAATTGGAATGCACTGCAAGTTTGTAACTTCTACACACAGCTTAGGTAACCATGTGCGTCCACAAGAGACTGTCAAAAGTACTGCTTTAGCAAATCAGTATTTCAGCTTTTTTTTATTTTTTTTTTTTTCATTTTCCCTCCATCTCTTTTATTTCCCAGGAAGAGATAATGACTTCAAGAGTCCCTTAAGAAAGAAAAACACATGCCTTCATATATTTCCAGTTGCTTGACTTCTGAAATAGAAAATAAGCAAGTTGACTACTACTGTGAAGCATCAACACAAAGTATGTGTACCCAAACACATCGAATGTCTTTCTTAACATTTAAAATGGACGCATTTTTTTCCTTAAACAAAAATGATTTTACATCTGAATGCCCTAATTTAAAGTTGGGTATAACTTAAAATTTATCTTCTATCTGCTTTACAATACTGCAGAAGAAGAGCATTTCTGCACTAAATTAAATTACTTTTTTGCAGTCTGAAAATTAGTAAGCTTTGTCCATAGAGGAAGCAAGCAGTGTACATAACATGTTTTCATTATGTAACAAAATATTTTGTAATATTTTGATTAGTGTTTTATTTTTCCTTTTATTTTATAGGGTCAGCTAATCATCCAGAAATATTCATTTGCAGCTATTTGAAATAAACCTCTTCTGACTGGTCTTGCCACTTTATTTTAACCTTCTATACAGGTGTAGACAGTACAAAATTAATAAATCAGACAATGCAGATGTAAATAAATCTGACATTTACTTGAATGTTACTTACAGAACTCAACTTCACTTAAAAAGAAAATGAAAAAGAAAAAAAAATCTCACTAGTTGACTGTCGTAAACAAATCCAGATTTTTTTTTAACCGATAATATTTCTGAAAATATATTAATATTTTGACATTATCTTTGGATTTGTTTATCTGGAAAATACCATTATCTCCTTTCTTTCATGGATGGGAATGTTGAAGGCAATGTCATATGACCCAGGAACAACTAATTGCCTGGCAATCACAATAAAATAAGGACAGTCCAGGCTAATTCTTATGAAAGCTAAGGAAACTGGTACTAGGTGAGAGAGCAGGGAAACTTCAGTTCTTAAATAAAGCATTCATCAGCTGTGGGAAGTGCTGGATACAGCAGAGTACCTGGCTCAAAAGAGAAAAAACACAAAACAAAAGAAACCAACCAAAAAAAAAAAAAAAGGCAAAAAAGAAAAAGTGTTTACTTGGTCAATCCACTATCTTCTTTCATAGTGCTCAGTCTGTCATATTTTTTGTCATTTCAATTTCAAAAAATCTTACTGTCATTTCAAAAAATCTTATTGTTGTACATTTCACTTCACAGAGAAAAAAATCACAACATGTAGACATTTAATTTATGATTCAAGCAATCTGTGACTAACTTTCCAAGTCATTAATAAAATTAAGGAACAAATATTTTTTTATAAATTTGTATAAATCCATATATAAATTCCAACCATCCCCCCTTTCTTACCCACAGCTGGGGTCAGCTGTTCCAGCTGTATCCCTTCCCAAATTCTTATGCACCCCTGGTGTACCCCCTTTGGGGGGGGGGTTGGGGGGGGGGGGTGAGAAGCAGAAAAGTCCTTGACTCTGTGTAAGTACTGCTCAGCAGTAATGAAAACATCCCTGTGTTATAAACACTGTTTTCAGAACAAATCCAAAACATAGCAACATAATAGCTACTTTGAAGAAAATTAATTCTGTCCCAGACAAAACCAGCACATTCTTCACCCCTTATTCCCTACTATTTGCATTATGCTCAGGTTCCAAACTATGCAATGCAACCTCATTAACCACCACCCTCCTTCCCATCCTTTGATATAATACACAGATATCATTCCCTTAGTTTCTGGACCACCCCTATAAAATGTCCACAAATGTCAAAAAAATGTCCATTGAGTTTATTTAGTCCTTGACTTTGGGCTCCATCTGTTACAACAGTCAAGATGGAAGAGGTGGTGCGCTGTGTGGAGTTATTGGCACCAGAGCCAGCTCAGCTCGAGTCACTGCTGCACTTGCACTGCTTGTTGTGTGGCTTGACCTCCACTGCTTCAGGTGGTTCCTGCTGTATTAATTCCTACTACATGCATCTGGAAACAGGGGTCATTGCAGTTGCTTAGGGGTTTACCTGCTGCAAACATCATAGACAGCTTTATCCATGAGCTACTTAGAGGTATACCTGCTGCAACATAGACTCATCCACAGCCATAGTTGTCTTGAAATGCACCTGCTCTAGTGTGGCCTTCTCCATGGGCCACAATGCCTTCAGAGACCTAATCGCTACAGCATAGCCTCATGGCTATGCATATACTCATGGCTGAAGTCCCTCCAGGGGGTGTACCTCGTCTGTCGTGGGCTTATCCATGGCCATATATTTTGAGGTGCTCCAGCATAACTTCATGAACAGCTAGAGATGCTCCAAGGTATACCTGGCGCAGCACGGTCTTTACGGATGTTTCAAGGTATACCTGGTGCAGCATGGATTTACACTCGGCCCCCAGTCCCTTCAGAGGTGTACCTGCTGCCACCACACAGATATAACCACACCACAGATGCTTCAAGGTTTACCTGCTCTGGTGTGGACTTTTCCACAGCCACAGATGCTTTTGGGTGTCCTGCTCCTACGTAGACTCATCCACAGGTCACATTCCCTTCAACTCTACTTCTCACTGGAGTTCCAGCCCGTCTAGTACAGCAGTACAGAAACAGCAGTGATGCCCTGGCCATCTTCCAGCCCAGGCACATCACCATTGCTGTTATCAAAATGTTCCCAGGCACAGCAGAGTAAGAAGATAAGCAGCACAGCATTACAGCAAGCAGCAAAAGTAAAATGCAGCCACCAAGGAGTACTAGACTCTAATACACAGTGTGGCAAATGAGCACCATGGCAAGCACAGGAGACTTGCTTAAGAAAAAAGGCTCTCTCACTCCCTCCCCACATTCTCCAGTGGGATACGTGAGAGAATTGGAAGAGTAAAAGGGAGAAAACTCATTGGTTGAGATAAAAACAGTTTAATAGGTAAAACAGAAGCAATGCACACAAGCAAAGCAAACCAAGGAACACATTCACTACTTCCCATGGGCAGGCAGGTGTTCAGCCATCTCCAGGAATGCAGGGTTCCATCATGCGTTAACGTCTACTTGGAAAGACAAACACCACCACTCCAAATGTCTCCCCTTTGTTCTTCTTCCCCCAGCTTTATATGCTGAGCATGACATCATACAGTATGGAATACCCTTTGGTGACTTGGATCTCAGCTGGGTGTAAGCACAGTTCAGCAGTGGCAAAAACATCCCAGTATTATCAACATTGTTTTCAGCACAAATCCAAAACACAGCCCATACCTCATTTTCTTTCTGTGAAGAAAATTAATGCCATCCCAGCCAAAGCAAGAATAACCTGTCTGTTCTAAATCAATAAAAATAAATGGGACCTATTTTGATATAGATAGTTTTATCCTATATTTTTTCTTATTTTTTTAATTAAAAATGCAAAGAGTATAACATACAAATGCAAAGACTAAAACTACACTAGAAATTTTAAGTATAAATACATTAGAAATTTTGAGTTAATCTGAATTTTAAAAAAAATTTACTGCATGAATTTTTCAGATCCAGTTATTAATTTGCTGTTTGCATATATTTTTTGTAATAATAAAATCCAACAAAAACTATTATCCCTACAAATATGTTCACGTTATACATCATTTCATAATATATTTTCCTGCATAAAAAGCTTTCCTCTCCCCACTCTGTTCCTGATCTGCAAGAAAATTAAAATTTAAAGTAATTTGCCAATAGCAGTAATAAAAATATAGCAAATTGCTCGCGTATTTGGTATACCACATTTACTCAATTACACTCACTGGATGAAAACAGAAGACACTCTCTCCCATTTCACTTTGCTATGAATTCAATTCTGACCATTAAGAGATAATCCAGCTAAGTAAGATGCAAACTTGTCAACCCCCTCACTCTTTCCATTTCTTTATTGCAGATTTTCTTCAGCTATAAAATCGTGAAAGATTAGCATACCCCTTGTGACTTAGGCATAATCTTCCAGTTTCTTTTAGAAACAACAGTTTTTACAAATTGATTAAGAATTTGGTGTAATGTACAAAGCCTGGCCTGCTTTCTACTCTCTCTGATACTTGTACTATGCTTTGAATTGCTTATGCTGCACTGTAAGTGAAAAGTGTCATTTGGCCATCTGAGAATTGTCATTCTGTTAGTTTTTAAGAGACTGCAAAGCTGAGATACATTCTGTGTTTTTCTCAAAATTCCCCTTTGGGACTTCAGTAACCAAAGAAATTGAACAATATGAAATGCAGCAAATTCTTTTCTCAGGAGGGAAGATGTTATTTAATGTTCAACAGCATTATAACCCTGAGAACAATGTCTGGAAATGTCTTGGTTTAGTATCTTTTTTATAGACATATTTCATAGCTTAAATTTCTGTATGATTATCTCTGTTAACAATTTCATTGGTAACAAAACAAAATAATATTTTGAGATATTTAATTCAGGTAGACTGATAACTTTCACTATGAAAGCTGTGTAACTGTAAATTTGGTTTCTTTATTAACAGGACAACTTACACCTTTAAAAAGCAGGCACAATTAGAGTAATAAATACAAACCTAAAACTAAAATTTAGTCATAAGTATATTATCAAATGCATTAGCTTGTGATGTGAGGAAATAATAATCCAGAATCTTCTAATTCTAGATCATCTTAAATCATAGCTTTCTACATGCACAGATTTCAGATGGGTTTTTTGCCTCTCCAAGCCAGTAACAATTTGACACTTATTTTGACATTTATAAAGAAAAATGTTTAAATGAAGTCACTCTGAAAGATGCCCCAATGATGAAGGGTTTTCTGTTTGTTAGGTTTTTTGGGGTTTTTGTTTGTTTGTTTGGGGTTTTTTTGTTGGTGGTTTGTTGGGTTTTTTTCCATGTATTTGCAATTTTTTGCTTCTTTGTGTTTTCATATAATTTGGGCTCAGAGAAAAACATTTTAAAATGTTGCCATATTACCAAATATCCTCCTTCCTGGTCTGCAAAGATGAACAATCTCCTGCCTTCTATAAAATGAAAAGCTTAGACGAATCTTGTTGATTTTTAAATAAGCTGTTTATTGTTTTCCTCAACTCACTTTGTTTTACCTCTTTCATGATCTTTCCATGGAAGATTACAAAATCATATCCACACATATTGTAGCAAATAAGTAAAAAGAAACTCAGCCTAAAATAACATCTGAAAGATAACAGTAATACATCTAGAACATGGCTTGCTTGTTATTTTATTTTGTGTTTTCTTGTCTCCGCATTTACTTTTTTTTTTTTTTTTAGTTTTTTGCATGAAATCTTCAAATTTCCTTTCAGATTCATTTGAAAAAAAGATGAACAAGCTGGTAATGATATTGGAATTAATTCTAAGAAAGGATTACACTTCAAATGTGTAATTAATAATGACTTATTATGTGAAGGCAGTTGGCAACTGATACCATATGAAACCAGGAGTTCAAAATACCTACACTCATAGTTGTATATGATGTATGATTGTCATTGAAAATGCATAAAATGGATGCAGCCACAAAAGTTTACCTATCTGATCTTTCCTTTCATTTGCATGCAGAATTCATTATCTTTAAAACATTCATATATTTTAACCATATTTTAAAAACTTTAAATGCTGGAGATTCTATTATTCACTAAACACTGTGTTCTGACACTTACTTGTCCTTAAAGACTTCTTTGCTCTTAACATTTAGATTAAATATCTCTTACAACATCTAGAACTGTTGACTATTCCTATCCATAGCAGAAATAAGTAATCCTATCTTCAATGAAAATAATCAGTTGCTGCACAGTTAACCAACCTAAGTCAACTGAAAGTAAAATTTGGCTTTATGGGACACACTATAAACTATTAAGACTTTAGAAGCGTAAGTTCTTAAAAAGATTTTTTTGTCCATTTTCAGAACAGTATAGCTAGTTCAGTGTCATTGGGAGCGATTTTGTCAGGATGATTCATGGCATTAGATATCTGTGCTTCAAGGAAGTCAATTAAAAGGTCAAATATCTTCATCAGGCAAATGAAGAACTGATTAGGAAAAATTGTATACAAGGGATATCTAAACTCCTGTTTTTTTCTGAAATTTAGGGATATGAAACAGGTGGCTGTATTTGAAGTCCTGTGTCATTGTCTAATTTAGTAAAGGCATATTTTCATTTTTGGAATCTTGGAATTCGTAGAAAAGGTTGGGTTGTAAGGGACCTTTAAAGATCATGTGGTCCAACCTCCCTGCCATGTCTTTCAATACATTACGTTGTTCAAAGACCTCTGCAGTTTCATTCACTACTAGGGGTTCTTATGCCAACTTCCTATCCATTTCCTGATTCTAGGAAAAGTGAAAGTCTTATTTTCTGTAATATGGATATGAAAATGTATCTACTCACCTGCTCTCATTCCAAGAATATTGAGATAATAGTCATTCACATCTAAAATTATTGAAGCCACTTAAATAACTTTACCTGAACACTTAAAGGGTTTCATAGACTTGTTTTACTTAATGTCCTTTCTGGTTTGCTTTCAGTAATACGTTATTTTAAAACAATCTAATTATTCATTTACTCCACAACTCAAATATATTGTGCCTATTTAGAACTATTACCAGTGTAGCCCTTATCTCCAGAAAATATATATTCCATTGAAAGCATTACCTTTTCTATAATTTTTTTTTTTTTTTTTTTTTTGTATGCTTGTTAGAGAGAAGAAAGTTCAGCAGCTGCTGCAGGATGGTACAGGATACAGGATCTTTCACCCATTCAAATGGACTGAGATATTACACCTGGGGAAAGGCACTTTCCTGTAACATTGTTTCCTCCAGAGCCTTATTTACCTGCGAACAGGGAAAGGCCGGCAGCAAGACCAGCCGATCAGTCAGGGTATCCACATATACAACAGATGGTTTCCCTCTTACAGATCACACACAGCTGGCGATGTCTGTCTGCATGTATTTTTCCTTTTCTATTTGCAATTTCAAGAATGTAAGCCCACAAATGTAAATTAATACTAATTTTCTAATAATTTCACCCAAATGATGCTTATGTAGTGTTTATAAATTTTTCATTATTTCATTCAGTTGAACCTTCTAGCTAATGATACTAAGAAGCAAGCACTATAAATAAATAAAAAAAAAATCTGTTGAGGCTTTTTAATTAATTTGTTTTTCTGGAAGATGATTTGCACTGGATGCTCAATAATCCTGTAATGCTTTATTTGCACTAAGAAAAGATATATATTCTCACTTTCAACTTTTTCAGGATTGTTGGAAATACTTTTTTGAGACCAAAAAAAGAAAAAAGTACAGAAAAACATAACCGTGGATTATAAGGCTTCAAATAATTTTTATGCTCAACACTGAAGATTAAAAACCAGTTATTGACATGGTAAAATTAATGGTGTCATGTTTTTTGCCTGTCACATTTCTTTTTACATAGTGGGGTGTTTTCTAATTTATTTATATGATAGGTGAAACCAGACTTTTTGACAAGGAGTGTGGACAAGGGTTTCCTACACAGGTGGGTCTAGGATGGGTAGGAATAGATGTGTGCTTTGAAGAAGCACAAAGTACAACAAAAAAAGGTAAAATAAAATTCAGCCTAAGAGCATAGGCTCTAGAATTTATGGTCATTGCCTGGTGTCCAATATCTAAGGGTTTCAGTGCCCTGTTAGGAGCATGGGGGTCCTGAATGCTCAGGCCTTCTAGCCTGTCCGGAGACAGCCCTAAGGATCTGTCAGTCTCCTGATCTGTATGAGACGTCTTGCATTTCTCAGGGTGCACACTGCTTTTTATTCCCTCTGGTTTATGGTTTATATCTTCCATGAACATCAGGATTTGGTTCCTCTGGTTTTAGCTGCATAGGTTTTCAACAAGAGCTCAGACTGTTACTCTCTGTGCTTTCAGAATTAGTGTTTTTCTGCCTGCAACACTGCTTGTTGCCTGATGTGAAACTCCAGGTAAGGGTTGATGCACTGATATCATCTGCCCATGAGCTTATGACTGCTGTAAGTTGCTCGATTTTTGGAAATAGAAATAGTACTTGTGAACAAATTTTTTTCTGTTCTGAAGAAACATCTCTTTTTCTCCTCCACTCCCCTATTAAATTGTGTGAACTGTGCAAAAGCCAACAAAACCAAACCAGATCAAGAAGTAAGAAGTCAGATCTAGATCTATCACTTTGCTTTTTTTCTTTCTCTTTTTAAACTTTTATTGATGGGCATTCAGCTTTCCCTGACTCGACTACATATGGCAGACAGATTCTGGAAAGTGGTAAAAGTTTGCTAGTCTGGGGATAGCTGTGTTACAGATCAAGCTCAGTAACAAATCAGACAGCAAAAAATGTCATAGGTTGCAGTTTGCAACCCACTCACTCTGTAATTCGTTCCTTAAACTCCCTCACATCCCCAGGGCTCCAGCTGTCTGTCACTGTGGGCCTTAGCCCCGGTATGGAACACCCTGGTCACCTTGGTTCAGACAGGAGGAGACTGTGAAGTTGTGGAAAAGAATTCTGAGAAGATTTAGAAAGCTGAACTGTAGAATACGAGAAAGGTTAAGCTGCAGATAGAAGTAGGACTGGCCAGACAGAATTGCTAGTTGCTTCAGGGTTCAGGAACTCCCACATGGAAAGACAGCAGACTGTATGGGCAAAATACCTGTTTGCAACAGGGGCTGTCCCTCCTTCACAACTGACTAAAGGCTGAGCAGGAAACTCGGTGGTCCCAGGAGGTTATATGAAAGCTTAATCCAGTATTCTTTGTGTATTAATAATTGTTTTGTAGGCTTAAGCTGTCTGCTTTCTTCTCAGAAAGTCCCTTTGACCCCAGTAGAAGTCCCTGAACAAAATGTTCCTCGTAACACAAAGCTTGGATAGTATGCTTTGTTGAAAATAATCTTTCAGGGTAAGGTATGAGACTAATAAATCACAGCATGTAATGACACAGCTCAATACTCTCTGATCAGATTCTTTTATATATTCCACAAGTGGAGTGTGCAATGTTTAATATCAAGGTTACTTACTTGAGGATATTTGATGTTACACAGGATTTCTGATTTAGCAGAGTGATACAAAATATACAGAAAACTCAAAACAAATGTGATATTCAGCAAAATACAACAATTTCAATATACAGTTCAATCAAAATACCAATGTGATTCCTACTAACAGACTTCATTATACGGTTACTGTCAAGACAATGGATATTGCCAGAAAGGAATACATGGACTGAAGCCAGGTCAAGCTGGCACATAGTTTTGTGATCTCATTTCTAATGTTCCTTATTTTCTCCTCGGGACATAATCCAAGTCAAAGACCAAGTCAGAATAGAAAGCCAAAAGGAACATTAAATTCCATTAGTTAAATAAAATTCTTCACAAAGCAGGAATGTATTTTTTTTCATGACTTCCCAATAGAGCAAGAAACTGCAATGAGCAATCAGAAAACCAAATCTTGTTTTGGTTTTGTATAGATAGTTTGAAACAACAGCCTATTAATTCTCCATTGAATTCAAAATGTAGGTATCAGTCAAATCAGGTAAACCTACATCATTTCATTCACAAAGGGACATTCTGTTATCTGCTGCATATTAATACCAATTTGAAATCTTTGCTTATCATGTTCCTTTTAGCTCCTTATATTATTCCTTTTGGAATTACCAGTGAGAACAGAGTAAGGCACTTAGCTTCTGTAAACTAAAATAGTAATGAATTGCATGGTTGCAGAAAAAAATGTCTACTTTTATTTCATTTTATATTATCACTGGTATTAAATAAGTGCCAGTGTTTGGTAGATTTGCTGAGAAGCTTCACAAATAAAGTCCCACTTGCATTACTTGTGGTCACTGAGTGAAAATACCTGTGAGTTATAACTTTAGGAAATATCATGCACATCCTATTCACATATTCCAATTTTTCATATCAAGTTAAAAAAAATCACTTGACAATCATATTCTTATGATTCTCTCAAAGCTTTTCTGTAAATCCTTTAGGGTGGGTCTAGATGGAGCTTTCAGGAAAGTTAACACCTTTTGGCTCAGGGCGGAAGGATAAGTTCCTTAGTGACCTTGTGTGGATGTTGTCCGTCAGAAATAAAGTTACCTTAGTTTGCTGTAACACAACGGTCTCTCTGAGGGGATCAACCTGTGTTGAACCATGACGCCCTTTAGTTGACTGACAGCATCCATAGAATGGCGTAACATGCTTTAGCTTTAAAATTCTAATGATTCATCTCAGTTTTCTAAAAGAGTTCCTGCATTGTCAAGGTCTTACTGCCTAATGTTAAGTAGAATTATGTTTTACATGCTGCATTTCAGAATGATCAAAAATAATACAAAAATAAATGTTTTGAGAAATGTCATAGCATGAAAGACAAAAAGAGAAAAATTGAATTAGTATACATAGAAATATAAAGTCATTCTAAATTCTTTGTATCAAATTCAGACACAATAAAATCTAATGTATGTACTAGAGCTAACTATTAATCTTTTTACTGAGTCCTCTTGAGAAGTTCTGGAAAGATAAAAAAATTGGTTTTAAAAAGAAATGTAACTGTAGCCATTTTTTGTATAGTTCCAGTCCCTCATAATCAGCCCTTGACAGATTATCATGTCAAAGAGAAGTTACTCAGAGAGAATTTACTCAAATATTAAATCCTGGATAACAGACACAGTTCTATGGTAACCAGTCTATTGAATTAATAGTTTAGCAAAAAAAAAGAAAAATATTTTTCCTATTTTTTAGAATTTTCACACAATTTTTAGCCTTCACTATACAGTCTAACGTGATAGTCAAAAATAAGAAAACCAACATAGTGTTTACCTCTCAGATGATTCACTATGTTATTAATAATGCATATGACCTGTCCCAAAATTACAGTTCCCCACATTCAGTTCTAATTTAAGAAGAAATCTTTTATGATTCTTTTCTCAGAACAGGTTGTGCTTCATATCTATACAGATTCAGTGAGTGTTACTGTAATCCTCACAGGAACTTGGCACACTGATTATACATAACTATGTTTAATTGCACCATAGGCAGTCAATTTGTGCCACTCTTAATTAATGACTGATGTGAAACTGTCTCAGTGCATGCTCAGAGTTTTCTAAAATTTGTTTTCTTACTTACCCTGAACCTACTGTGTATTGAGTTGTTTGGGGCAGTAGGTTTCATTTCATTATTCCAAATAATTCCTTCCTTATCTGAAAACCAGTCTTAGCTTCTTTTTCTGTTATGTAATTCAGACTTTTTTAATCTTTTTTTTCACAGAACTGTAGATCTCAAAGACACCTTGGTGTGTTCAAAACTGCTGCAATAACAAAAAGGGATTCATGCTACAGAGGTTTAATTTGCTTGCAGCAGGGAAGATACATTATCAGTTGTATTGTTCTTTTCCACATTATTAACACCTCTACGGTTTATAACTTCTGCTTAAAAAGCGCCTCTTAGTGTGTTATCACAGAGAAGTACAGCACTGTTACATGGTTTCCTATAGTGGTTTGGTTTTGTTGTGGTCTTTTTTCCTTCCCCTCGTCTTAACTCAGTGTTTCCTTAAACACTTTTTGCCCCGTAACTGTTTTTTTGAATGCATTCTAGTAAATGCACAATACATCTATTGAGATGGTGTAATAGTAATAGCTGTTCACTTACAGCCTCTATTTTCAAAGGTTACACAGCCTTCAAAAACTTTTATTTGGAGGGAGGAGGCATCCCTTTCAATGGGAAATGACGTATGTAAAGAATCCCCCTGTAGTCAAATCCTGCCCTCTTCCATGAGCAAATAACCACGTATTCAGCTGGATATAGCATTTACATACCCAAGTGTTTGATGTGCACAGATTATCTCAGAGGTCTGTGTTTTCTGCTCTTCAAGCTTCAGTCCTTTAACAGATGGTTTAGATGTGCTTTGGGACCAGAACTATTCTGCTCAATTTAGATGATTTTGATTCTGAAATACAGATAACCAGAAATATAGAGGAGTAACACCTGTTATCTCTGAAGCTGAATTTGTTTAAGAATGGTAGGGTGGTGTTTATTATCTTTGGGTGCATGATATAAAGTCTTTGACACAAATTATATGTATCTCTATTTGTACATACTATGAATATTCATTAGAAAAATTTGGAAGCAGTTCGATTCTAGCTTGCTGTCTTTTCATTTATTGTGAGTCTCTCTACTTATATGCAGCATTAGGAAACAAGCTAGCAATTTAGTAGCAAGAATAAGAAGAATAGGAATCACACATCTTATTTCATGAAGTATTCAAATGATATTTGACCAGTATATAGAACTCATAACAGATGAAAATCAATGGCCACATCTCAGTGTCAAACCTACTGTCCTGATAAAATAAAAATAACTGAATTTAACTATGTATTAAAAATATACTTCTTTGAATACTTGCATTTGGGTTGTTGTTTTTTTTTTTTCCCTATAAAAATGAGAAAATAAATTTTCAGCTTTATGTACCTCTGCATTATAAAGAACCTACTCAAAAAATGCTACAATACTCACATTGAGTCTTCCTGGGCCTTTAAAATGCCAACACTTTAAATGTATCCTTCCCTATCTATCCTAGTTTGAATTACATGATTCATCTCCATTTTTATACTTTGAATAATCTATAATTTTATAGTTTAAAACCAACAACAGTGCCTATTCCTAAGGCTTCAAGAATAGTAGCCACAGTAAATGGTTATGTTATCTAGGAAAAATGGAGGAATCTATCATAATAAATTGTGTCAAACTGTCTTCTGGATTTATTCTTTAAAGATAAAGAGAGACTTTTAATTTAACTTTCGCTTCTTCTAAACATTTCTTTCAAAATAGGCCTAACTCCACGTTTTAAGAGGCAAAGTTTTTTCATTTAAGATGCAAATTTTAATATGCAAATGAAATATATCTAAGCCTTTGTCATGGTTTAAGCCCAGGCCATAAGTCAGCCACGCAGCCCTCTTGCTCACTTCTCCCCCTTTCTCCCTCCCCCCCATCTCACTCACTTCTCCCCCTCTTCCCCCCCAGCCCCGCCCCTCCATTCCCAGAGGGACAGGGAGGAGAAACCAAAGAATGTAACTCCCACAGGCTGAGATAAGAACAGCTCAGTAACTAAGGTATAACAAACCACTACTGCTCCCACCAGTAATAATAATGATAAGGGAAATAACAAGGGAAGAGAATACAATACCACCCGTTGATATGCAGCCTGATTGAGCAGTGAGCCAGCCCTTCCAGGTAACTCCCAGTTTACATCCTGAGAATGATGTGCTGTGGTATGGAATACCTCTTTGGCTACTTGGGGTCAGGTGTTCTGTCTCTGCTTCATCCCAGCTTCCCTTTCTCCCTGGCAGAGCATGAGACTCAGAAAGTCCTTGGTCAGACTAAATATTTGAGCAACAACTAAAAACATTGGTGTTATCAGAGCTGTTCCCAGGCCAAAAGTCAAAAACACAGTGCTGCACGAGCTACTAAGGAGAAAAATGACTGCTACTGCTGAACCCAGGACAGCCTTTCACACAAAATACAGCACTGTGTAAGAGAACAAGACAGTCTTCTATTTAATATGTATCTGAGAAGGGAATTCTCAAGAGTAGATGTGTTTGAAACTTCTTTTGTGAGTTTTTATATTTTAATAATTCAGAGAAATATTGGAACATAATCCCCTTTATTTCCTTTAAAGTTGTGTCACAAAGCTAATGCTGTCCTTGTGTAGCTAACTCAGATATTTGACTCTCTTGAAACTCATTTTTTTGTGGAAGAGAGTTAAGAAAAGACAATATGTTCCTCTATATGATTATAATACTGATTATAGTGTCCTTAATAATTAAAACAATAATAACTTTCATAAATTGCTTTTCTCACAACTGATCCTGCCTGATGAATGTCGCCATGCTTACTCTTGTAGTTTCCCTTGCCAGTTTCACCCTATATTAGCAGCACCCTTAGTAAGCAACATGATACTGTCAGATGCAAAAGCTGCAGAGAATTTTTTATTTTTAATGTTAAACTAATTTAAAATCAGGATGATCACTGAAAGATAAATGGACTTAATCCATTCTTAGGAAAGTACTGTGTAGTTTTTAAAGTAGCCTCAAGTAATACCATTTCTGAGTTAATATCATTAGAATCAATTACTTTGCAGTTTTATCAAACATAAAATGGTTTGATGCATCAAGAAAAATAATTTCCTCCTGATGTAGAATATATTCTCCAGTTCATCATCTTCTTGCAACTTGTCATTTCTTTGGAACTATTTGTTTTCATTCCACCCTTCTTTGCCAGTGGATTTACTATATATATGGATTAGGCAAATAATTAGTACCTGCGAGCTGGAGAGTGGTCATCAGCTCCAGTGTCTCAAAATTAACTCCTTGCTTGTGCTACTGTCCTGGGTTCAGCAGTAGCACTCTTTTTTTCTTTTTTTTTTTTTGGCTGGGAACGGTGCTGATAACGCCGATGTTTATAGTTGCTGCTCAAATGTTTGGTCTGACCAAGGACCTTAGTTACTTACCTTAGCTACTAAACTGTTCTTATCTCAACCCGTGGGAGTTGCATTCTTTTCGATGCTCGTCTCCGTCCCTCCAGGAGCAAGGGGAAGGCAAGAAGGGGGGGAGTGAGTGGACAGGCTGTATGGTTTATGGCTTTGTTTAAACCACGACAGTTCTTTTTGGCGCCCAACGTGGGGCACGAAGGGTTGAGATAGCGACAGAGATGATCGGATTAATACTCGTCACAATGCTGATTTATTGGCTTTCAAAGTTGTTTCTCTTGATCTCACAGTTTCAGAGTGCTGTACATTACTTGGAGCCGGTATTTGCTGTGTTGGTGTTTATGAAGTGTGGGGCTTGGGCTAAGGTTTTTGTTTCACTGTACTTTATGGCAAAGTCTTGTAATACGGACGCGCTCCGGCAGCAGGGCGGGATGGCCGTGGCCGTGGACTTGTACCCGGCCGTCCCGCTGCTCTTCACCGCCCTGGCCCTTGTCCTCGCCTCCGTCTTCGTGAGGCTGCGGGGAGCCGAGGGGGAGCGGCCCCGGGAGCCGGCGGCGGCCGAAGCGGCCCGGGAGAGCGGCCCCGGGGACCAGGCGGCGGCGGGAGCGGGGCCCGAGGCCGGGAGGAAGGCGGCTGCTGAGCAGCGGGAGGAGGCGGCCGAGGAGCCGAGCCCCGCGGAGGAGCCGAGCCCCGCGGCCGAGCCCAGCCCCGCGGCGGCCTAGAGCGTTCCCCGGGAGCCGCCCGCCGAGCCCCGGGAGGATGCAGGAGCCCAGGCAGCATTTCCCAGCACGGCAGAGGAGGAAGAGCTGCACCCAGGGAAAGAGAAGCCGGTGGTGGGAGAGCCGGCAGGCACGGCAGCTGCACCAGCCCCAGGGACAAGGACAGCAGCGTCACTGGAGAGTTCTGAAGGGTTTGAATGGCCTGTGGGTACCCTTGGGGCCTGCCTGCTGATTGTGATGGGGATCAGCACGGTGGCACACACACAGAGGGTGTTCTACCCACTACCATTTTGTCTGATCTCAGAAGTTAAGCAGAGTCAGGTTTGCTTCTTGTCTGGGGTTAGACCACAATATGGGAGGAACAAGAGATCTTCCCCAAGCCTGGACAGCCATGAGTGGCAGGGTGTGTGGGACAGTATGAGCGAGTATCTGGTCCACTGGGCCCCTCCAGTGCTTTGGAAGCATCGGAGATGGAAGGCAGCTCTATGGAGTCCCCAGCAACAAGCTGCAGAAACTGCTGAAGGGAACAGTGAATTATTTTGAGCCTGGTGGGCCCATGGCACTTCAGGCCATCAGGGCAGAGATGCAACATAGAGATGGACTCATGATCGAGGGGTGGACTTAGCAATGAACACTGTTGCCCAGGTTATTCACAAGTGCAAACGCTGCACACAGCCTCTCCTGCTCTGAGAGACTGTTACAAGAGATGGCGCCTGACATCATGGGCCAGATGGACTCAGCAGCTTTACAGGGACTGGTCCATGCACTAAGATAAGAGTGCACTGAGATAAGAGTGATGGTATATTGAAAATGTGGGATCTGAGCATGACGTGAATGGTGTGGAATAAGGGGTGGATACTGTCCTGGGTTCAGCAGCAGCAGTCATTTTTCTCCTTCTTAGTAGCTAGTGCAGTGCTGTGTTTTGTTGTTTTTGTTTTTTTTTTTTTTGGCCTGGGAACAGTGCTGGTAACGCTGATGTTTTCAGTTGCTGCTCAAATGTTTGGTCTGGCCAAGGACTTTCTGAGCCTCATGCTCTGCCAGGGAGGAGGGAAAGCTGGGAGGAAGCAGAGACAGGACACCTGACCCAAGCTAGCCAAAGAGGTATTCCATACCACAGCACGTCATGCCCAGGATGTAACGGGGAGTTACCCGGAAGGGCTAGTTCCCTGCAGGGTTGGACGAGGTATCGGTCGGTGCTCGGCTGGGGGGAGTGGGGCAAGTTATTGGTCGGCTGGTGCTGAGGTGTTGTATTCTTTCCTCTTGTTATTTCCTTTATCATTATTACTATTGGTGGTAGCAGTAGTGATTTGTGTTAGACCTTAGTTACTAAACTGTTCTTATCTCAACCCGTGGGAGTTGCATTCTTTTCGGTTCTCCTCTCCGTCCTTCCAGGAGCAGGGGGAGGGCAAGAAGTGGGGGATTGAGTGGACGGGCTGTATGGTTTATGGCTGACTTTGTTTAAACCACGACAGTTCCTTTCAGGTAAACCCTGTATTTTCTGTAGAATATCCATTCTCACTGCAAATGTCAGACTATTGAAAATGTAGTTTAGTAGGTACAATATTTTCTTGATCATTTCTGTCCTCATTATACTGTTCAAAATTCTTTTAGAACTGCATTTCTTTTAATGTTTCATTAACACTCCTTAGATTTTGCTAAAGGGATCTTCTGCAGCACAGTGGACCCTGGGTGAGAAACACAGACAATTCCTGGTTAGTAGGCAGTATATGTTTTCAGTCTCAGCTTAAGCTTTAAAGGAGTGACATATGTCAGAATTTATTTTTTCTTCCCCTGAAAATCAATTGCCTTGCATCATAGGATTCTTTGGAGAACTTTCAGTTTATTACAAGTATTACAGAATACAATTATAATGTGTTGGTGAAAGAGGTCAGCACATTGACAGCTATTTGGAGAAAAGAATATGATTTCTTTAGAACAGACATAAAAATTATGTGCATAATCTAAAAAAATTGTCCTTAGTTGTTATGATGAAAAAAAATAAAAAAATACTTTCTTTAATGGATTTTGAGAGCATTTCTTTTCAAACAATGTTAATGCAATGCACTAAAATTTCTATCTTGATGTCAGCAGATTTCTTGTGAAATATGTTGCTTTGCAAGCTATGTGGTAACTTACAGCTAAAAGGTGTATTCAAGTGGTCAAATAACGAAGGATTTTTGGAAGATCAATTAAGCAGGGTTTTTTTTTATGTGTTTGTACAACATGTGGAGGGAAAATCTGCTATCACTGCATCCACTAACAGATTAAATCTAGCAGAGGATTTACAGTCAAAAAAGGGAAATACAGAGATGATTAAGTCTCTCAGATCAAGTTAATATATCTTGGAAATCTATTTTGAGAAGTATCCTTCAAGAAATTCAGTTGATTAGATGAAAAGACTATTATAAAACTTGCAATAAATTTTTTAATCAGCAACTGAAAACAGTTTTTCTCCATCAAAAAGTTAGAGAGTATGTTTTATCTTGAAAACTTCAGTTAAGACTTTAGATCTTATTTTCTATGTCTCCAAAGCAAACCATCTGCCTAACATATTTTGGTATTTTGGTCAGGTAACCGATGTTTAGTTCCATTCCCTACTGTTTCCTAACTGGTTATGAAAACACTATAGCATTAGTCTGTTTTGATTTTGTTTGTGGGTTGTTTTAATTTTTTTTCCCCAGCTTTTAAATTACATCTTGTTCTCAGACCTTTATTTCATACCAAGAAAAAAAAAAAAAAAAGGAAAAAAAGAAAAGAACAAACCATTTCCAGTGCAAAGTATATTTCTCTGCAACGCAGGGAGTCAACTCTGCCTCAGAAAAAGGCCAATGTCCCATACATCTATGCGTCCTTAGAAATGAATAGGTGTAGTACCTAAACCAAATAAATAAATTACAAAATCTCACACTACTTATTTGTTGCATGATAAATCTAGAGGCCAAAATGACAGCCGCAAAGTCACAAAAGATCAAACTAAATCCAAACTCTTCAGTACATCTTTGACAGATTGTCCCGTAAGAGAGTGATTTCATCATAATCCACATCTTTCTGAGGAGACATCTGGAGCTGAAGGTGTTTGAGGTTTCCTCAGGGAATCATACCTATAAATTCAGTTTTCCGTCAGCGCCACTGGGTTGTCAAGGGGCATATGCTTCTGTAGCTTATTATTCTGCTAAACTGCATGACTTTCAGCAAAAACGATGATAAACTGGAAATAAGAAAGTGGTTTTGGCCATTAGCTTCCTAGAAACAGACAGCTGTCAGAAGGCTTTGCTCCCTGCAGAGTAAGATGACTTCAGTGACGCAAACCTTGGTAATTCCGAGTTTAGCAGAATACATTAAAGCCATCTTGTTTTACTTTATGTGGCATTATCCACTCACACAAAGCAGCAGAAGTAAGGAGAATCACATCCTGTTGTCTCTCCTACGTCTGTGAGAAGAATGTAATGAAATATCTAAGACCAAAATCTACCATTTCAAGTCTAGGTTAGTCAAAACTGGCCCAGCAACACATTTTATACATTAGGGCTAATATGAGCTATCTTAAGCAGTGCACAGTAACAATTATTAATCATTATGAATTTAGATTAAAGCATTATTGATATGTACTACTACATTCTTAGTATACCTTAAGGTTTTTTTTGTTTGGTTGGTTTGGTTTGTTTTGGTTTTGGTTTGTTTTTAACATTGAAGCTTTATCTAACCTATCCTGAGCTAGTTGGGTTTTCTATTTAATGGTACTGGGAGAAGCTCAGTAGAGCTGATTTAACTGTTTGTTTATTTCTTTACCATTCAGTATTTGGTTCACCATTTGATTTACCAGAATGCCTTCTGTAAGGCATGGATACCCTATTTCTCTGTTGCAGTTTCTTCCTATGGCTTTGGGGTTTTGTGGGTTTTTTTTTTTTGGGGGGGGGGTCGTTTTGCTTTGTTGTGTTGGTTGGTTTGTTTGGGTTTTTGTTGTGTTTGTTGTATTTGTTTTGCTTTTGTGGTGGTTTGTTTTTTTATTTTTGGGTGGTGAGGAATTTTGTTCTTTGGGTGGGTTTTTTTTTTAACCCCAAGAATATATTTTGGATGAACTAAGTTCTTTAATAAAATAATTATGATATACGGAGATGATCCAACAAATCTAAAGACAGAATTTAGTAACTGTGAGGGAAAATTGGTAAGTGATACGTACAATCCTACTTGCTATGCTGTCACAGTTGAGTGAGTTTCTGAATGAGGAAAGAGTGAAGTGAGAGACAGTTTCAGTGAAAGGCCATTTTCTGAGATATTTTGAATGTCTATTGATAAACTGTGTAACATATTTCCATAGCTCAACTTTGTTATTTGTTGGTGATGAGTGAAAAACTAATTTAAGGCTCTCTAGTGACTTCAAAGACGAAATGTTCAACTCCTTTGAGCTTTGAAGCAATTTTTACTTAAATGAATTATCTTTTTTAATCATGTAAAAATCGTACGAACTGGCATATATTAAGACTGTGGAACAGCTTGATTGACTTAACTAATTCCAATTTTTAGTTCAAGTACCATTTCATGAACAGAAACCAAACAAGGAAAGTGTCAGAGTAGCTGCTATATCCATATATCACTTAGAGCACTCATAAATTATATTTTGATGCTTTTATTCCAATAAAGTTGTTAATATCTGTCACAAGATATATATATATATAACAAGTTCCAAAAGAATTATTCAACTCAGAATAAAGTTATCTACAGTTGAAAAATTAAGCAAATGAATAATGGTGTTACTTATTTTCTAACTCCATATCATGTTAAAATGACACTTTCCGAGATAATCAGAGCTTCACTACTTGAATTTTAATTCAGTGCATGCTGCATGGGAATTCATGCCAGCTAGAGCCATGAGGTGAAGAAGTCTGTCCCACTACCTTAAAGAAAACATTTTGAGAATATCAGAGAGGAGTTTAAATCTTTGAAGTTAGATGTTTATGAAACAGACATTAGAAGAATAAATATAAGGAAATAAGTTCTTTGGGATACAGCAGAACACAAACAAAGGGCCTATAAATAAATTTTTTCCTGTTACAGGCTCCAATTTTTCCTTTTCTCTAGGCTTGCTGCCAATCCACATATTCTGATCAGAAACATACTCCATTTTGTCTCTTTTGTGTACCTCCAAAAAGCACTTTTTTCCTGCTTGGCTGGAGCTTACATGTCTTGCTGCCCTCTAATCCTTAAAAAGTATAATCTAGTTTGTCTCTTGGTTTAAATTTCTGTTGTAGCCAGGAATCTCTATACAGGTGGCTTCCAAATAACTCTAAAACTTAACCTCATCACACTTCAAAGTTGTATGACACTATTTAGTGTATTAATTGCTGTATGTATACTTATATAGTGGTGTGGTTTTTTTTTATGTTAGACTTAGTAAATTAGTGGCTGTATAAAATTCTGTGAGCATTTAACTGAATTAATTACATCAGTGAACACAATCTTGAAAACAGACTTTCTGAGTATTTTGAAGAGCTTACGTTAGACACTGTGTTATCGTTGCTTTGAACAAAGAAAAATAATGCACAGTTAAATTTAGTAAAAGCACAAACAGCACATTACCTCATAATTTTCCAAATAACCAAAAAAGAGGACTAGTACTGCAAACAATTTTTCTTATTCATTCTAGGTTTGGTTAGATGGTGAGTGGTTATCCGCCTGTCATTACCTGATTCTCTGCCGTAATGGTTTAACTCCAGCTGAAAACTAACCCCCACACAGCGACTCACTCACTCACTCCCCCCAAAACTCCAGTGGGATGAGGTAGAGAACTGGAAATATAAAAGTTAGAAAACTCGCAGGTTGAGGTAAAGACAGTTTAGGTAAAGCAAAAGCCACACATGCAAGCAAAGAAAGATAAGTCATTCACCACTTCCCATGGGCAGGAAGGCGTTCAGCCATCTGCAGGACAGCAGGTCTCCATCATACATAACTGTTACTTGGGAAGACAAATGCAGTAACTCAGAGAATCACCAGCTTCTTCCTTCTTTAGCCAGCTGTATATGCTGATCATGACATCATGCAGTATGGGACATTGTTTTGGTCAGTTGGGGTCAGCTGTTCTGGTTGTGTCCTCTCCCAGCTTCTTGCGCACCCCCGATCTACTCACTGGAGGAGCCATGTGAGAAACAGAAAAGGTCTTGACTCTGTGTAAGCACTGCTCAGCAGTAATAAAAACATCTATTATCAATATTGTTTTCAACACAAACCCAAAACATAGCCCCATACTAACTTCTGTGAAGAAAATTAACCCTCTCCCAGCCAAAACCATCACAGATATGCATTCTCATTGTTATTCATTGTTTTCACAGAACAGTTCTTTTAAACACAAAGAACACCCCAGAAATTGTATTTCCAAGAACTTTGTAATGCAGTGGCTATCTATCTTGATATTTTTATTTTCTGACAGTTAAGCTCTTTCATAATATTTACCTAATACAAAAATGTAGAATGAACACCTCAATAGTCACAAATGTTAAACATATGTTCAATTTGTGGCACATCAGGATCTCTAAGCTTTAGTGAAATATGTATAATAAATAATACAAATGCATTTCGAGGGTTCATGTGTATTTCAGGTGGCATTGACCTTGTAAGGGCTTAAGTGCAGGGATGTAAATTTTCCACGAGATGTAAAATTAATTTAATTCTATAGAAGCATAAGATCTATATACGACTACTTCTTGTAGACCACAGTAATTCAAATTTTAGTTCCTGAAGTCACTTCTAAAGCTGCAGAAGTGTCCCTTATAATAATCTTTAACTTCTTTAGCTTTAGTACTGTAACATATATTCTTCATGTCTTAAAATCTGACAGCTCATGTTCTTCCATTTTGCCACAAATTACCTTATGACACAGATACAGCATTTCTGATAACAATACCTCTAATTAGGTAGTAAAGTAGTAGCAGAATATTTGTAGAGTAGTAGCAGAAAGTATTTAACTTTACATGTGAGAAAAATCAGGGCTTGCTTTCTATGTATATCTGTTTGCATGTTAATTTAGTTAACGGAAGTAATCTCAGTAATAAAGATAAAATTAAAACCACACAAAATATTAAATAAATCAATCAATGTTTTTTTTCCTTATAGAATCTTCTTTATTTAACATCTTTCTTAACATGCTTCCAGACTGACACTGACAGCTGTCAGAGAGATAATACAAGACTGTGAAACAAGACTAAGACTTTCAGGGTGATTGACAAATCAGAGGTGTTTGTTTGCAATCTGTTTGGAAAAAAGTAATAATAACACAGGATCTCGATGAGTTTTATCAGACCATCAAGTAGCCCTAATTTAGCCTGTGGATGGCAGGAAGATGCCCCCACAGGTGCTATCAGAAGACATTATCTTCATCATTATCACCCACAGAATTCCATCTGGTTGGGATTTTTCATGTTGAATTTGTGCTACATTTTATATGCGGATAACTGTTTTTCTTTTCATTTGAGCTGGCTGACAGGCTAGGTTTACTGTCAGCGGGAGTTAAATAAAAATTTGGAGATATACCGATGAGCAGTACCGCTGGGACATTCAAGGAAAATTTAATGCTACAGTCTACCCTCTCTTCTAGCTGGCAAAGTTTAAAAGCCTTTGTTGAACACAACAGCAGTTCCTCGATACAGGGTAAGAGCTCTGCAGTCCTGTTCTATCTACTTCTCAGTCACTCTTAAGGGAAGATAAGTAGAGTGCATATAGTTTCCTCAATCTTTCTCCTTGCTGTGAAAGAAGCCAGAATAGGTATCTACAGACCTCACTAAGTTCCAATAAATAGAAGGGTTCAGTAATGATGGTTAATAAAGTCAAAGGTGATGAATTATTTTTTTAAACTCCCTATCTGCCCTGCTGTTTTTGTATTATTCCTATCCACCATTGCTAAAGCAAAAAAGAAAGCTCAGCCTAAGCAGAAGTGTAATTTGTCATAATTTTAAGTTCATTGTACTGAATAAAGCAAAGGAAGCATTTTGATTTTTGTTCCTGGTGTGCATAACAGCACTTCCTTTCGCATAATCTGATTTTTTAGTTTCCAACTGTTAGAAACATTGCTGCAATTTCCATTGATGTTCCCTTTGAGTAATGAAAGCCAGTAATTTATCCAACTGAGTCAGGCTGATTAGATTTGTTGCATACTGATCAATCAAAATGCTGTCCTGATCTCACTGGCCTTCAGATTCTGCTTTAGAAAAATCAGGCTTAGGGAAAATATTTTGCCTTTTCTTTTTATTCCTTTATAAATAAATTCAGCAACTTAGAAAATAGTGCATGATTTGCTTAACTCTATGTTTAATATCACATGAAAATAATGATTAAACTTCACACGTGTAATGAGAATCAGAAATACAGACAAATAAAACAAGGTTTTAATCTAAAAAGAATGGTGCATTACAAAAGTGTAAACAATATAAGAAAGACAAGTTTAGAAGGAAGTCATGAGAATAAGCACAAAATAGAAGACAAGTAGAATCATGGACAGCAAAATTAATATCTGAGAGAAAATGCAGCTTTTCTCACTGTGTGAGTGGTGAGACACTGGAACAGGTTGCCCGGAGAAGTTGTGGCTGCCCCATCCCCAAAACTGTTCAAGGCCAAATTGGATGGGAATTTGAGCACCTTGGTCTAGTGGAGGGTGTCCCTGCCCATGGCAGGAGGAGTGGAACTGGATGATCTCTAAGGTCTATTCCAACCCAAACCATTCTATGATTATTCTTTTGTGTCCATATTATGTTTGTACCAGGGTTTATCTTTAGGGAACACTCTTTAGGAAAAAAAAAAAAATGCGCAATATGGTATTTTTAGAATCATGTAGAATAAAGATCCTCCCTCACCTGGGTGTACTGTGTAATGCCTAGAAGGTGTTTGGATAACACTGTTTGGGGATCATGCCCCACAGGCTACCTTACTTGGAGGAGGAGGAGAGCTTGGGTGTCTTCTGTGAGAAGCTGCTAGAAGCTTTCCCTGTGTCTGACAGGGCCAATGCCAGCCGGCTCTGAGACAGATCCACCACTGGCCAAAGTTGAGCCCATCAATTACAGTAGTAGAGCCTCTGAGGTAACGTATTTAAGAAGGAGAAAAAAAAACCTGCTGCACAACAGTAACAGAGAGAATACATGAGACCTGGAGCACTGCAGGTACCCGGATCAGTGAAGAAGGAGGGAGGAGGTGCTCCAGGTGTCAGAGCAGAGATTCCGCTGCAGCCTGTGATGCAGACCGCAGTTAGGCAGGCTGTACTCCTGCAACCTCTGGAGGTCCACATTGGAGCAGATATCCACCTGCAGCCTGGGGAGGACCCTATGCCAGAGCAGGTGGATTCACCCAAAGGAGGCTGTGATCCCATGGAGACACCACACTGGAGCAGGCTCCTGGCGGGACAAGGGATCAAGGGAGAGCAAGGGAGAGAGGAGGTCACGCTGGAGCGGTCTGTTCCTGAAGGACTGTACCCCATGGAAGGGACCCACGCTGGAGTTCTTGAAGAACTGCAGCCTCTGGGAAGGACTCACATTGGGGAAGTTAATGGAGAACTATCTGCCATGGTGAGGACCCCAGGCTGGAGCAGGGAAAGTGTGAGGAGTCCTCCTCTGAGGAGGAAGGAGCAGCAGAGACAATATGTGATGAACTGACCACATTGTCCATTCTCCGTTCCCTTGTGCTGCTCAGGGGAGGTAGAGAAAATGAGGAGTGAAGCTGAGACCAGGAAGAGGGAGGAGTGAGGGAAGGTGTTTTTAAGATTTAGGTTTTACTTCTCATTATCCTACTCAGATTTGATTCATGAGTTGAGTCTGTTTTGCCTGTGACAGTAATTGCTGAATGATCTCTCCCTGCCGTCAGCCCTGTGAGTAATCTCACTGAACTCCAGGACTTTTCTCATGATAAAGCATTTGCAAAACTGGCCCTGAGATAGCACAGGAAATTAAAGATTTATAGAATTCCTCATAGTGGAAGTTATAATGCACTTTCATCATATCTGTTTGGTGACTTTGCTGACTATGTTCCTGGCACTGCAGCCTTAATTATGCTTTTTTTCTTTACCCTATGGTTGAGATCTGTTATCTGCTTGTATATGGGACTGAAAACCATTTTCTAGCAAATCTGAAGTTCAAAAAAAGATAATGTCAGACAATAATTTTTATATGCTTTAGGGGACTTACCTCTCCCTACAGACACATAGGAAGAGTTGTTACCTAGGCTTTGGTAACTCACAAGTCCAGTATTTGATGCAGAGAATTTCTCTGCTGCATAGTTATACCAAAGCCCTACACATTTGGTCGTCATTATAAGTGGTAATAGCAGTTTGTTGTTGCTCTTCTTGTACAAAGTATCACAATTTTTTTAACATAAGTTCTTTAGTCTCATCAACCAGCATGGGACCCCTATTAGTCTTGGAAACCTGACAGCCTTGATGAGTATCCCTGCTGCTTGTGTTTTATGATTGGCGTGTACTCGCATTTGGCATCAATTGAAGATTTGAGTGGTGCTTGAACTCTTTTCAAAAATGATGCTGTAATTTTCAAACGGGTTTAAAGTATGTTTCTATGTCTTATACAGCTACTATTTTACTGACATCTAATTTAGCATACAAGGAAAAATATTTTCTTAGCTCCTACTTAAAAACATGTAGTTTGAGTCTCTTAAATGCTTTTTAAAGCAATGGAAAAGCTTTGGGGTCGAGAGTCACAAAGGGACTCTCTGTTAAAGGATTTGGACACATAACTTCTTTAAGTCTGAAAAAAAACCCAACCAAAAGAAAAAAAAAAACCCTCAAACATACAAAAACAAACCAAAAAACGAAAAAGAAAAAACTCACAAGAAAAATCACCCCCCCCCCCAAAAAAAAAAAAAAAACAACAAACAAAAAAACCCAAACAAACAACAACAACAACAAAAAAAACAAACCCAAGCCCCCAGACATGTAAGGATAATCTGAGGACAAGATATATTTGGGCTTACAAACAATTGTAAAAAGCTTCTCACACAAAGCTTTTAAAGTAATTTATATGGCATAGTATAAAAGGAAAAGTACTTGCTGGGGTGGTGTGCTTCCATCCCATTTCTGCTTAAGCAATAACAATGAGTGGTGGATGTGATGGCTGCATCTGGTTTAAGCTGGATTCAGAGAGGAGAAGGGGAGACAGATAACAACACAATAGCTAAGTGCCATAAATTTTACTCAGCAGCTGATGGTTAGTTGAACATGCACCAATCAAAATACAACTGATATGCAAACATGACTTAAAGTCAATTATTCCATAAAAACTGCACTGCCCACAGCAGCAGGTTGCACGCCAGGATCTCCCCTTGAGTAGAGACACCTCTAAAGCTTACCCCTTGAGGCTGAGAGAATCTTTATCATATCAGATACTTGGTAAGTGAATTGGGAGTAAATGTGCTGAAAGTCTGAAATTTTAGTTAAGTGATATAAAGGACTAACTGTGCACATATAATCCCTTAGACATAAACCATTGACCAAATCAGGGACAAAGTCTGGATCCAGATGCACCTAAACTCCTCAGAAAATAGTTTAGAACACAAGGGAATCCTTTCTGAACCTCATGACTCATTAGGAGGGTCTCCCTGACAGTTTCATCTGACCCTGTACTTTATACAGTGAATAATCAAGTGTACCTGACCATTGAATCTTATTAAACCACTGTCACATTTACTATCAAATTTTGTTAAATCACTGTTTTTATATCAATGAAAATATTGCTACTTCTCTCTTATAAGTGAAGTGCTTCCCTCCAGCCACACCACTCGCATGGGTTAATAATTAGTTATAAGACAAGTAACATGACAAGAGTAAATTATTAGTTTTTGCAATGGAGAATGATCCCTGGCAGAATTCTGTGGGGTCTATGAGATGACTTGTGTTGTTTAAGATACTGACAAGTGACATGGAAAAAGAAATTGAAAGAAAGATGAGAAATACTGCTGATGACACAGGACTATTAAAGGTTGCAGTCATAGCAGCACACTTGTGGAAGAACTGTGGAAGGACATTATAAGACTGTGAGACCAGGAAGAAAGAATGCCAAAGAAATCCAATGTGAATAAAACTTACGTACCTGCTGAAAAACAATCCTAATGCCACATATAAAATTATGTACTCTGGCCTGAACTGCTGGCACACAGGAGCAGTAAAATGGGGTTATGATAGTTGATTAAAATGTCACCTTTTGGTATCAGTTGAAAAAAACAACAACAAAGAAATTACATGGAAAGGACTAAAACTATATACTAAAAAATAGAAAAAAAACACAGTATGCTCCTTAAAAATCCATGCTTTGCCCATACTTTATAGCTTGCTGTCTTGTTTTGCTTGGGTTTTGGTTTTGGACTTGTTTGTTTGTGAGGGGAGTTTTGTTGTTGCAGTTGTCCTATCTTGAAGTAACAAAATAGATTCCACATGATGAATGACTAAGCAGGCTAGAGGCCTTCAGTTTGAAAAAGAGATGGCTTAAAACGGATATTGTAGAAATTATCAAATTGTGAGTAACATGAACAAAATGGGTAGTGATCAGCAATTTGATGTCTGTTCCCAAACCAGAAGTAAGTACCATGAATTTAAATAGGAAGAGGAAAATTCGAAATGCACAAAAGGATATATTTCTTCACAAACAGGGGTCTTTGGTGTCATCCAAGTTGCAAAAGGATGTTACTGGTGCAAAAGTTTAAGGAGAAGTCATAAAAGTATTCATAAGAAAGTTCAGTGCATGTTTAGATCAAGAATCAAATGCTCATCAGGTTTCAGACAGAGAAAAATATTTTTTTAAATTTTTATTAAGATTTATTAATTTCTATTACGGTTTATTAAGATAGTAACTTGTACTAGTAGAGATAGATTTGAGGGCCTCCTCAAAAGAATATAGTGCTATTTGGTATAAAATGCATAAAGCAGTATCAGATTCTATACAAGAACACAAATTTTCCAGTTTTGGAAGTAGTACCTTAGGCATTAGTTCCTTTATGATTTAATTCCTTCCCTCATAATGACAGTTTCAAGAAGCCAACTAAAAGTGCTTTCATGCAGTATACCCAACTGAAAAGCAATTTCTCCTGACAAGTGTCAGAATGCATAGTTAGGTATTCCATTTTGTTATTCTTTTAATCTCAATTAGATGCAATGTGAGCAGAAATCGAGCTAAATATTTCCCAGGTTTTCATTTGATCTTTGTTCTTGTAAGTAGCTCAAAGGTTAAAATATCTTCTGTTTGCTTTGTTTTTAATTAAGTAATGCCACTAAAGCCAAATAAACCAAGGGTGATTTTTTGTTTGCCAAGGCAACATAGTTGTAAAATAACTGCAAGACACTTTGAATTCCCTTTCATGGGTGCATTACTAGATTAAATGAGGTTACCATTTATACTAAATGGAATTGGTGATGAAGAGATTAAATGCATATTTAACCAAATTCAAGCTTTTACATGAAGAATATTTCTCCCTCTTAAATGAGAATAGTATATACAATAAAGTAAAAGAAATGAAACTGTTGTTCAGGATATAGTTGTAAACTTTTATCAATCAAAAATTTGCACTTTAAAAATAAATTTAATATTACAGATAATTTCTCTCATAGCTGCTTAATACTTCTTTCAAATATGTCTTAAATGAGGAACATTTACTTCACATTCTTTGGAATACTTTGTAGCTTATCAGATGATAAACCAGCAAGTCAACTTCACTGGGGACTCAAATCATGCTTCTATGCACACATACATAGCACAGGAATAAACAAGAGGAGCTTGTTGTCTGGGTGAAGAACAGTGATGAGTGGTGTTCCTCAGGGGTCAGTACTGGAGCCAGTGCTGTTCAGCATCTTTGTTGGTGACATGGACAGTGGGAATGAGTGAACCCTTGACACGCTGGAGGGAAGAGATGCCTTGACAGGCTTGAAAGGTGGGTCCATGTGAATTTTGTGAAGGTCAGCAAGGCCAAGTACAAGGTCCGGCACATGGGTTTGGCAATCCCAAGCACAAATACAGGATGGGTGGAGAACAAATTGAGAGTAGCCATGAGGAGAAGGACTTGCGAGTGTTGGTGCACGAGAAGCTCAACATGACCCAGCAGCGTGCACTTGCAGCTCAGAAAGCCAGCTGTATGCCGGGCTGCATCAAAAGGAGAGTGGCCAGCAGGTCAAGGGAGGTGGTTCTCCCCCCTTACTCCACTCCTGTGAGAATCCACCTAGAGACCCACCTGTGTTCAGGTCTGGGGCCCCCAGCACAAGCTGTTAGTGAGTCCAGAGGAGGGCCAAGAAAAGCTGGTCAGAGGGCTGGAGCACCTCTCCTATGAAGGCAAGTTGGGAGGGCTGGGCTTGTTCTGCCTGGGGAAGAGAAGGCTCAGGGAGACCTCAGAGCAACCTTCTACTATGCCAAGGGGGCCTACAGGAAATCTGTAGAGGAACTTTTTACAAGGGCCTGTAATGACAAGACAAGGAGTAATGTCTTTAAGCTGAAAGAGGGGAGATTTAGATTAGATATTAGGAAAAAAATCTTTGCTGTGAGGTTGGTGAGAACACTATAACAGGTTGTCCAGAGAATCTGTGGCTGCTCCATTTCTGCAAGTGTTCAAGGTCAAGCTGGATGGGGCTTTGAGAAACTTGGTCTAGTGGAAGGTGTCCCTGCCCATGGCAGAGGTTTCGGAACTAGATGATATTCCCTTTCAACCCAACCGATTCTATGATTCTGTGGTCCTTTAGGAGATATAATTCTCAGACACATAGATCATTGACACCAATTTATCTTTTTTCATATTTATCCAATTGACCATTAGAACACTCACCCTATGCTGTTGAATTAGATGAATCTGCTGACAAGCATTACCCCATTTCAACACTTGGAAGCCACAAAAATACGTTTCATACTTCAGGCACTTGCAGTTTCTGATACTGTTCTGGTGGAAAATGAGAAATGTACCAAGCAGTCCAGCAGAAGTGATTACAGCCTTCAATGCCATTAACAGCTATAACAACCCCAGCCAGACGTTCCCTTTTAATGATAACTTTAGTAGATTCAGCAGCATGTGAGTTGCACATTGCAAATTTCATTATACACAAGAATAAGCATAAATAATTCACGCTTTACACTTTATTGAAAGAAAGGTATGCAAGCAGGTGTTTTATCTTTACGAGGGACTGATGATTAAAATGAATAAGCATTATAACAGAAATAAACAGCATGCTTTGTGAATTATGATGCTTTGAATTCATTGAAACTTGACATGGAGATATAGCTTAGTAGCCAGTGCCTCATTTTCATATCCATGGATTAGATACATCTACGAATATTTCACTCATTGCCCTGCTGCTCCAGCTGCTTGTCCTGTTACTTGTACCAGTCCTAGAAGAATACATTATATCACTTTTGCAATGGCTCACTTTCTTTCTTTCTGTTTTGGTTTGTTTATATGCCTGTTAAAATATCTCTTCTTTAGCTTTTTATTCATTATATGTTGGGGGGTATGCCTCAATTTTGAATGAAAGCTAAAATTACTTTTAATTAATTTAAAGATGTTCTTTCATCCCTGTAGCTTAACAGTATAATGTGTGTTTTCTGTTGGTTTAACTTCAAAGCTGATGGTACTAGGGAAAAATCAGCTGAAACAGAATGTAATAATAGGCAATTTTCTTATGAAATTAAATTATATTCATGGATATTATGGAAAAAAGATGTAAAATTAATTTAAAAATAAAACAAAAAAGCACTGTAAAATTAACTATTCAAATCAGTTAATTTACACACACTCCCTTCTCCTTTTCCTGAGCTTTTATTGATGAACATGAATATCATATGGTATGGAATATCCTCATTGTCAGCTGTCCCAGGCATATCCCCATCCTCAGCCTATAGGTGTTCGAGAAAGGCAAGTGTTTGGAGAGAAAGCCTTGATGCTGTGCAACCACTGCTCAGTAACAGATAAAATATTTGTGTGTACCCAACACTGATTTCACCACAAATGTAAAGCAAAGCATCATCCTGGCTGCTACAAAGAAAGTTAACTCCATCCCAGAAAGAACCAGTACCCATCACAAAGAAATACATGTATTTCTCAAAGATAACTGGAAAGAAGTCCATTAGCTATTGTGACAATGTTGAACTCCAATTCTTTCCTACAGTCATAAATCATTAATTAACATTGTTATGTATGGTATGGAGTCACAATCTAACATTTAAATATGAAATCAACTTCAGTTATTCACATATTTGAGCTCCAGATCCAGATACATTGTAAGACCTATCACACCCTGTCATGTGTCAGCATCCATGATGATCTTACTTGGCTTTTCAGACAATTACAGAAAAATGCTCTAAGAATACTGTATCTTGACTGTCAATTTTTGCAGATCCTCACAAGCTACCGTTATTGTGTTCAAAGTTCTTAGAGAGATTATTTGTTATTGGAGAATACATACTTCTCAGCTTTACTTGTGTTCATCAGCTACTTCCCAGATAATGACATGTCTATAGAAACATTAACATATGTATTTATTAAAAATAAGTTCTACCAGGGAACTAAAGTCAGCATTATCCCATGGCTATGAAAAAATTAATAAATATAAATAGCAGCACTGTCATGGTTTAAACACGGACAGCAACCATGCAGCCTCTTCATCATCTCCCTTCTACCTCCCTCGCCAGGTGGGAGGAGAATCAAAGAAATGTAAAACATGCAGGTTGAGATAAGAACAGTTTAATAATTAAAGTACAATGTATTACCACTACTACTTCTAGTAATAACATAATGATAAGGGGAATAACAAGGAGAGAGATCTAAACCTAAAAGACAAAAGACAAAAAAACCCAATCAACACAAGTGATGCACAGTACAATTGCTCAACACATGCTGACCACAGATCACAGTCTGTGAGCAGTGATCAGTGCCTTTCAGGTAACTCCCCCCAGTTTATATATTGGGCATGATGTGCTGTAGTATGAAATACCCCTTTGGCTTGTTTGGGTCAGGTGTCTTGTCTCTGCTCCCTCCCAGCTGCTTGTGCCCCTCCTCACTTGCAGAGCATGAGGGACTGAAAAGTCCTTGATCAGGATAAGTATTACTTAGAAACAACTAAAACATTGGCGTGTTATCAGCATTGTTCTCAGACTAAAGCTAAAGCACGACATTGTACTAACTCTTAAGAAGAAAAATAACTATCCCAGCTGAAACCAGGACAAACACCTAACTCCCTGCAAGTAAAGTCACACTGGGAAATTTTCTAGTAGCTTCACCTACCTTCCAACACCCCCAGTCACAGGCTTGACTGTCGGTGGGCTAACCATACAACCTTCCAACACAGCCGAAGCCATGGTGAGTTGAGGATGTTACAAGACAGTGGCAAGTATCAATTTCTTTAGAATCACTACTGTTTTTTTCCAATCAATTTCAAACGATTAACACCATTCAGAATACTTTTCTTTTGTCTCTGTATCTAGCATTCCCGTCCTTAAATATAGAGTTTGAACTGTGAATTGAGCCTGAGCTGAATGCACAACAGTAAAATTCCCTTGTTTTATACTGTAGACATCTATAGCTGAGCTAGTTGCCCATATGCCTTTTATAGTTAATGAGGAGGAACAGGATTAGCTAATCCTCAGGGAACTATCTTAAGCAGACCACATGTAAAACTTCCTAAAAGTGCCCCTTTACTTGCAATGACAGTGAAATAAGGGTAATTAACACAGTTGTAGGTATTTACATCACTATGTTTCCTGTAAGATGAGAAGGACTATTTCTATCAAGTCTGTTTTCATAATTTTAATATTATAATGTACCACTTTTCATAGCAATGCAGACTATCAAAACAACCCATAAAAGCAGAGGTCTATTTAGAGCCACATTGTGACAGCTTTATTTGCATTAAGTAGCTTTTTATTCCACAGACAGTGTTTCTGCTCTTTTGTTTTTATTTTTAATTGCAACTTCTTCTAGAATGAGCGATACTAATTAGCATAAAAAAGGGTGGCGGAAGCAATTAACATATATTATTTTAAAGGTTATTGCCCTCATTTTAACATATTTAGTGCTGTAAGGTGAAATATATATTACTTTGAAACAAAATGCATTAAGTATAGTTTTCATATTGAAAAAATACAAAAATGTATTTAGTTCATGTGTTTGCATACATGGCATATATCCTTAAAGTACCCATATGTGTTCACTTGAAACAAATTTTCATAAAAGTCATCAAAAGCAATTGAGAAATTGAACAATTAAAAAAAAATCATTAGCTAGATCAGGAATGAAAAAAAACACTTTTCATTCTAAAAAAAACTAATACCCTCACATTTTAGCTTTTGATATTTAACAAATTTGAAAATATGGATTTCATTCCATAACAAGATAGGTTAATGAATCAAATAAAACAACTAAATACTAATGCTGAATGTAACTATATTCTACTGATTTACCTACAACATTTAATTGAAGTAAGCATATTATATGTCTAGCACCATAATTGAATTGTTCTAAATTAAATACACAAAAAGTCAAATAAGTTATTCATATTTATTGAACATATATATATATATTTAATATATTATTATTACGTGAACAGCTGAAATAAACTAAAACCTTAGATTCTCGTAAAAACAGAATGACATTTACACTTATTATTTTGACATACCTCTTTTGTATGGGTCTTATTGCAGAAATTTAAGCACTAGGGGATCATACAAATGCAGTGACACATCTATAATTTAAAAATAAATCATGTTGAAAAATTGTCTTATTCTTTTACTTAGCTGAACATCCCTTAAACTTTATTTGGGATTTTGTCTGGATGAGGTTTGTAGAAATAAGCCTTTTTGGTAGAGAGTTGCCAGAAGCACATGTTTCTGTAGTCTCTCCAAAAGCAGAAGGGATATGTGAAAAATAGGTATGTCCTCACAAAGAAACAAACACATAAGTTTCAGGTCTTTAATACTGTATACAATCTGTGTGCTGGATATGCATCATGTTCAGGAATTTTAACCCGGGGTAGTCTGAAGTACAACTGCTGGTTGAAGAAATCAGACCAACTTGAAATCAATTTAGGTACTTTCAGTGGCAAAATGGCTGTTAAATTCTAGCTTGTTCTATAGAAGCCCAATCCACCTTGTTTCAGCCTATGAGCTGCACTTTGAGGCAATCCTGAGTTCAATTCAAAGGTGCTTTATGGAAAGCAGTTTATTGTTAGTGTTCTTGTCTTACTCCCTGTGGCTTAAGGAGATTTAAATCCATAGTTCACATTTCCCAGGAAGCTGCTTTAACCAATGGACTGTCAGAATCTCTACAAGGGTGCCACTAAATGTGCCATTGAACTACCCACAGGAATGAATCCAGGATTTAATAGGACAAAAAAAAAAAAAAAAAAAGAGAAATAAGCAACATGGAACCTTCCTGTGTAACTCATTTGTTAAGGGCATTCCCTCAGATAGGGATCCCTGTCATCTAGTACCTGCTTATTGGATGCTTATGCATCCTGCGTTTAATGCATCTTGGTACTGGGGAAAAGCATGAAGTTTAAGTTACCTCCCTTCCATGCTTTTTTTAAAAGGGCTCCCAAGAATAAACATTTTAAGTCATCTGGAGGCTTTCTGAGGAAGTTATTAAGAAAAAAGGTATCTCCAATTTGATGAATACCTTGCAAGGTCTCATTGACTTTAAACAACAATTTGTTTAAAAAATACTGCATGTATGTATAGACATATATGCTAAAGTATCTTTTATCTGTAAAGAAGACTGAAAATTAAATCTGTCAAAGTCAAAAAACTATTATAGAGCTTCACACACTATAAAACCCATGCAGGTAACAATTTAATTCCCAATGCTTCAAAGATTTTGTTCTATCAAATATTTTTTCCTCATTTCCTGTCTATGTGCAACAAGAAAATAGTTTTAGTTTCTTTATTTTGATTAGCAAAGAACTCAGTATGGAAAAGACTGTAAATGATTTTTCCCTTCAAATTTTCTTTGCAGCAGAAAAAGAACAACAATTTTCATTGAAAGGGGCAATAAAAGTTGGAGAAATCATTCACTGGAATTTTCTGTTGCTTTCCGGTTATCAACCTTTCTTCCAGTCAGAACAGTTAATTATTTCTAATAATAGACTTATTAGGTACCAGAATTTTGTTGTTCAATAAAGTGAGATCTGAAAGAGTATGAACATATAAAAGTAGAGATTGCTTCTGAAATTCAAGGAAATCTTTTACTTCAAAGTTTACAGGTGTAAGAGAAAATATAATGTTCAAAATCAATTTGTTTTGGACAGAGACAAGTTATCAGAATTTTAGAGGAGTCAAAAGTAAAATATCCATTGAATGAAAAAAGGAACTATCATATAAAGCAAAGATTTCCAGACTCTGATGGAAATATGTCATTCCCATAGAATCACGCTGGAGAAAAATAGAAAAATCCACATTATCCCGAGTTGTGGTAATCCCAAACGCAAATACAGATGCATGAAGAACAAATTGAGAGTAACCATGAGGAGAAGGACTTGCAAGTGCTGGTGCACGAGAAGCTCAACATGACCCAGCAGTGTGCACTTGCAGCTCAGAAAGCCAGCTGTATGCCGGGCTGCATCAAAAGGAGAGTGGCCAGCAGGTCAAGGGAGGTGGTTCTCCCCCCTTACTCCACTCCTGTGAGAATCCACCTAGAGACCCACCTGTGTTCAGGTCTGTGGCCCCCAGCACAAACTGTTAGTGAGTCCAGAGGAGGGCCAAGAAAAGCTGGTCAGAGGGCTGGAGCACCTCTCCTATGAAGGCAAGTTGGGAGGGCTGGGCTTGTTCTGCCTGGGGAAGAGAAGGCTCAGGGAGACCTCAGAGCAACCTTCTACTATGCCAAGGGGGCCTACAGGAAATCTGTAGAGGAACTTTTTACAAGGGCCTGTAATGACAAGACAAGGAGTAATGTCTTTAAGCTGAAAGAGGGGAGATTTAGATTAGATATTAGGAAAAAAATCTTTGCTGTGAGGTTGGTGAGAACACTATAACAGGTTGTCCAGGAAAGCTGTGGCTGCTCCATAAAACACCTGCAGAAGCAGGTGCTCAAGGCCAGGCTGGTTGGGGCTTTGAGCAACCTGGTTTGGTGGAAGGTGTCCCTGCCCATGGCAGAGGTGTTGGAACTAGGTGATATTTAAGATCCCTTCCTACCCAACCGATTCTATGATTCTGTGATGCTCTCCTGACTTCAAAATACCAAGCTCAAAATTCCACCAAAACATAAGCCTAGTGTTTCTCCAGTTACTAAGCTATTCATAAGGTAGCAAAAAAAAAAAAAAAAAAAAAAAAAAAGAGCAAAACCAAATACTGCTGTAAGAAGGCAAGTTTGGGAAGGTAATAATAAACATTGCAGAAGAAAATCCTGGTGCTTTCATTGCACGTACATTTCCAGAAGTACTTAAAAAATGTCTTGCATGATTCTGTATGGAACAAGCAGAGTATCTTTGTGGGATGCTGTTGATGAACAGATTGCTGAACAGTCCAATATCACTCCTGGGCCTCACTGCAGCTCTATAAATTGCTTTACAAATTATCTCCTCATTTTGAGTGAGTATTTAGGGAGCATTAGGTTGCATTTTTCTTAGCGGTTTCTCAGTAAGTGACCTCAAACCTAGTACTAGTTTTCAGCACTTCAGAATCGCAGTCAAAAAAAAACAACAAAACAACATAAAAAAAACCCTCAAGCTTATATCCCCCCCTGTAGCTACATTATATATACCTTAGGATGCTTATTTTTTTAAACTTAGTAAATTATGCTTTATCAATCTGAATAGCAGACAGCACAGTTCTATGTTTACTAAAACGTGCTTCCTTCCTCTTCTCTTGACCATGACTTCTGCAGATTGACTAGGATTTTCTCTTTTTCTCTTCAGAAATTTGCAGTATAGCTTGTAAAGTTTTTTCAGCCCCAAACACAGACTACATTCTTTTTGTTATAATTCTCAGTTGTAGAAAGACTTGCTGATCCATAAAGTAGTCTAGATTACACCCTCAGATCAATAAAGATACTGAAGATCACAGAATCATAGAATAGTTAGGGTTGGAAAGGACCTCAAGATCATCTAGTTCCAACCCCCTGCCATGGGCAGGGACACCTCACACTAAACCATGCTGCCCAAGGCTCAGTCCAGCCTGGCCTTGAATACTGCCAGGGATGGAGCATTCACAACTTCCTTGGGCAACCCATTCCAGTGCCTCACCACCCTCACAGTAAAGAACTTCTTCCTTATGTCTAATCTAAACTTCCCCCTTTGAAATTTGAACCCATTACCCCTTGTCCTACTACTACAGTCCCTAATGAAGAGTCCCTCTCCAGCATCCTGTAGGCCCCCTTAAGAGCCTGTTAGAGGGAGAATCACATTGCAATTGAGCTGCATTTTGTTTATTTAGAAATAATCTTGGGGGTTTTTAACAGTGGAGAAGTCTCACAAAGGTAATAATTTCAGTCCTCGTAGCTCCAAACACCTTTTTCAACGTTTTTCTCTGTTGTTTTCTCTCTCTCTTCTGGCATTTTCAGTATTTCTCATTGTTTCTCACACATACATGCTCTGACGAAAGTACTGTTTACCTGAAAGTCCCCCACCTGTGTTATTTATATTCTGTTTCAGTGTCATGTGTGTCTTTATTATGATGTGGCAGTATAGATGCATAAGTCATAATGTTATCTACATTATATATGGATATTTTTGTATTAATATATGATTGCTGTCTTTTATCTAGTTTCATATGGAAGACTAATGTTTTTTAACAATCTTACAGAAAAGGTAAAGTTTCTAATCCAGTGCCCATTCAAAACTGTAGATCCAATCTAATGCAGTAGTTTATAAGGTGATCTAAGTAAAACTATGACTAACAAAGAACAATATACATGTATGAATATATATTTGTCATCAACCATTTTATTGTTACAGGGTGATCTACTGAAGCTGGGGGATTTTCATATTTAATCTAACAGCATGATGTAGAGGTCAGAAAAATACTTCAGTTTACGCAAACATAATCAGATTTCCCCCCCCCCCTAAATCAGAAGATAAATTTAACTGCAATGAGAATTATTTAGGCAGTTTGATTAAAAAAAAACAAAACCAAAACCCAAACCAAACCAAAACCAAAAAAAAACACCCAAACAAAACAAAAATATGTGCTTTAGTAAAACATTCTTCAATAGGGAAATGCCCCCACCTCCAGCCCCCAGAGTTCAGTGAGAGACCTGGGATATATATTTTTTCACTGAATTAGACCCTGTGAATGCAGTAAAAAGGGACTTTAACTCTGGAAGAACTATGATGTTTCTAAATATGTGAAATTGGAACAGTCCATATTCCAGCACAAAGGAATAGAGTAGGCAAAATCGGAAGATTGAAACACTTGGAAAAGCAACTAACTTGCACACAAATCTAAAAATATATTCAGACTATTTGTGCTCCCTCTCATTTAGTTGATTACTTATGGGGGAATAGTTAAGTGCTCTTCAGCTCCTAGTATCAGTAAGCGCTAAGAAGGCAACTATATGCATTTTTGAAAGAGTCTGCAGGAAATTATTCTACTTTCTCCACTTCTGAATCAATTAGATGACTTTATTAAAATTATTTTAAAATATTATTAAAATTTATTAATGAGCCTGAATGTCTTGTACTTCATTTTCAACAAGGGAAATCAGGATGTAATTGGTAAGCAAGATTTTTTTAGCAACAATAAATTTATATCTTTTTTATTCCTTGAATATCCTTCTGGATTCCGAAGCTAACAGTTATACATATATTTATAGTATTTGAAATATTATGATTTTTTAAAATGTGTGAGGACATAGGTGAGGATATTGCTTAATTTTTTGTTGTTGTTGCTGTTTTGTTTCTGTTTCATTATTTTGAGGGGTTTTTTTGTTTTGTTTTTTGCTATGGTTTTGGGTTTTTGATATTTTTTTGCGGTATTTTTGTTTGGGTTTTATTATTACTATTTTGGTTTTTAGGCTTTTTTTGTTCTTTTGGGGTTTCGCCTTACTTTTGGTTTTTTTAAGGATGACCATATGTTGACTCTTATCTGGAAACTAAAATATTTTCATGCAAACCATTCCAAGAGATGTTCCTGTAGAATAATACTGTGACATTGCCATGTGTCTTGGTTTTAGCTGAGATAGAGTCAATTTTATTCCTAGCAGATGATGTAGTGCTGTGTTATCATTTCAGTCTGAGAACAATGCTGGTAACACACTGACGGTTTAGTTATTATTAAGTAGAGCTTACCCTGATCAAGGACTTTTCAGTCTTTCATGCCCTGCCAGAGAGGAAGGGCACAAGAAACCAGGGGAGAGCAGAGACAGGACACCTGACCCAACCCCCAAAAAAGGAATATTCCATACTGCAGAAAGTCACGCTCATAACCCAATATATAAACTGGGGGGAGTTATCTGGAAGGGACTGATCACTGCTCAGGGACTGGCTGGGTATTGATCAGAGGGTAGTGAGCAATTGTATTGTGAATTACTTGGATGTATTGTTTTGCTGTTTCGGGGTTTTTTGTTTTTTGTTTTTTTTTGTTTGTTTGTTTGTTTTATTTTTTTTATTTCCCATTTAATTTTATATTATCTCTCCTTGTTTTTCCTCTTATCATTATTACTATTAGTAGTAGTGGTAGTTTTATATTATACTTTAGTTATTAAACTGTTCTTATCTCAACCAGTGAAGTTTGCATTCTCTCAGTTCTCCTCCCCATCCTGCCTAGGAAGGAGGAGGGGAGGATGGGGGAAGAGGAAAGAAGAGGAAAGGGGGGAGAGTGAGTATGCAGCTGTGTGGTACTGAGTTACCTTCTGGGTATTGTGCTAGGATGCCCTCTGCCATTGGAGGTTTTCAGGACCTGATTTCACAAAGCCATGATCAAAGGTCAGACATGACCTTGATTTGAGCAGAAAATTAGAATGGACACTTCTCAAAGTAATTTTCAACATTGACATGATCCTATAAATTGATGAGAATGATAGCATATCACTATTTATACAGATCATACTGTCCAATCACTCTTTAAAATCATGGTTCTATGACTCTGTGATTCACTTTAAAGCTAATTTAAGGATACTCAAAAAAACACACACACAAACATCTTCAAATTAGGTTTCTAATTATAAGCACTCACTTAAAGGGAAATAATTAATAAAACTAGCTAGACATAAATCTCAAGACCTGATTATTGAGAATGCTTGCTACTAGATTTAAACCACAGGTGTAGAAAGTGTACAGAATTTGTGTACAGAAAGTGTACAGAGAAAAAAATGTCACACCAGGTAAATCTTGCATAAATTGTCCTTGATACAACACCAAATGGCAATCACTTATATTCCTAATATATCTGTACATCTTTAATTGCCATTCTCCTCTTTGTATCTTGTTCTCAACAACCTACTACATATTAGTTCATATAATTCAGGGAGGTAAAACACAAACCAAGAATGAAGCATTGTCATCGTCAAGCTGGGTGAGCACTTTGGTTGCATGTGATTGACAGGATATTTGTGGGATACTTACCCCATTAAAAAAAAAAATACTTTGAGTGCTTATTGGATCACTTACTAAGGGAAAATAAATTAGAAAGTTTCTAGTTTCTGGTTCTTGAAATAATTATTGACTTATTCTCTTAAGTTTTCTGTGTCCCCAGATAAGCACAGAAAGGCAACGTCAGCTTTCTGTGGGCAAAACAAATATATTATGTAGCTACAGTCATGACTAGAAGCTAATGTGCCTATGTTTGTGTATGGGAGGTATGTCATAATTTGGGGGTTTAAAAATAAAACCCAAAGAATATAGCTTGAAGTTCAGCTACCGGCATATATGGCTATTTTTGTTTGGGTTTATTTTGGGGGGCTGTTTTTTGTTTTGTTTTGTTTTTTTACCTTGCTTGTTTGTTTAATCTCTCCCTTTTGGTCTAAAAAGTAAGACCTGACACATCTTAGAAAAGGAGCTAAGGGAATTTAACTAAAGTAATAGTAGACAGTGCATACTAGACAATTACCAGTGGAGACTAGAAAATTCTGATGGAAGACTAGCTGACAAAAATAAGAAACTGTTAGTTTGTGGGTGGAACCATTAAGATCTATGAGTCATTGAGGTTTAGGGCTCTAAGGCTTTCAGAGCTGGCTGTTACCAAACTGACAACTGTGAATTAGGGTTATTCCAACAGGAATTCAAGAAGAAGGAAAGGATTGCAGGTGGACATCTGCACAGATTCTAATGACAATTCTGATATATTTTTATTCCTAGTTGTTTATTTAAAACTGAATGGACCAAGTTAGGCAATATTTATTTTTCATTGGAATTGTATTCTTTACAGAGAAGAAATACAAGCATCTTCCACACTGCTGTATAGAATTGATTTTAGAGTTCATCATGTATAATGAACATACATATGCACATAGTAAGAAACACATAGCTACTACAGTACTGTAAAAAAAACATCTGTAGACATTTTTTAAATATTTGATTAAAGATCATTATTTTGATAGCTGTTTTAACAGTTTTGATATTATACTTTATTCCACATAACTATTGAAATATAGGTGGGCAAATCTATTTAATCTTTTATATCTGAGCTGGGGAAGGGGAAGATGGAAAATAGAAGTACAATAGTATTAAATGACGAGACAGTAGTTAAGTGCAATCTTAAAACTGTAGAATAGTCTATAAGCTATTTTTATCTCTGGCCACGTTAAAACCAGTCAATTTAATAATTGACTGACCTATATGTAAATTCCACAGGCATATAAAACTTAATGGTGTCAGACAGAAATTAGAGAGAAATTATAAACTATAAGATGTAAACAATAATAATAATATTTTTTAAATACAATATATTTTTCACGACAATTCCTGATATATTGTATAATACCCCCCTATAAATAATTATGGGTATATTAAAATGAGTAGAAATGAGTTCATTTTTATTAACTTTGAATCCATACTCTTTTGATACAAACATTTTAAACACTGTATAAAAAATAATTAATCACTAATTTCTGATATAATCATTCATAGCATTTTTTCCTACAGACCATTTCTTTCTGACAAAGAAGTTTATACTGACTGGTATAGCAATATATCCTCAGAAATACTACCTTTAGGAACTTGTACCTGTAGATGTAGTTTGTGAATGGACTTTCTGTTACAGGAAACAAATTATGGGAATTAAATTATGAGAATTTTGTTTTCTGTCCATGTCCACGATAAGATCTTGCTATTCTCAAGTGTTTCAGCTATTTGAATTTACTTGACCTTTAATTCTTTTTTACTCCATGAATTGACAGAAACATTATCTGTGACTGTTCCATATCTATATTGGAAACTACTGCTCTCTTGGTTAATTTCAAATGCTCAAATAAGAAAAGTGTTTTGGTCTGCATGCTCAAATTTTACTTAAGTGAACCTTTTTCCTTTTACAAGAGAAATAGTAATACGAAGAGAAGTAACAGAAGAAAAAGGGGGGGGGGGGAAGGGTCCTCAATAGTTTGGGAAAATGTGGATAGTTTCCTGAATTAAACTAATGTAAGATTCATAGGCTGTATGCAAGTCAAGCTTAAATACTTGATTTTAGCTGTGAATGGTACAATCACATTTTGGCTCACATCAGTTTCTTCCCATCACAAAAATGATCTACCTTTCTTGCTTCTCTGCCATGGTAATAACAAAAAATTTTGGGAGCAGTGTTTCCTTTGACATTTCCTGCTTTAACTGAGCAAATCATCTAGGCAGCTGCATTCTGCTTAAGACCATTTGTGTTTAAAATAGAGTGGTATATAGTTTGTAAGGTGCATTTAATAACTAAGCAGAGGCCTAAGTGGGCAAAATTACTGCAAATCATCAAACATAGCACGAGGAAGACGTGATGTTACATCTTCTTACTGGTTGCAGAACTTACCCCAAAAATTAGAGAAATGTGCTTTATTAGCTTTAGGCAATGAAATCAAAAGCTGCTATAGATGCTGTTCGCCAGCTGATATGTATTCAGATAAGGCTGCCCTTTATTCAGTTCCAGCTCTTAAAGTTAGTCCACGGTCCACATAGATTTGTGAGATTCTTTTCCCCAATATTTTCCTTGAAAAAACCCGGGAAAATCATACGCACCAATTTTAAGTGCTCAATCCTTAGGCAAACAAGGTCTCACCCTGAAGGTTTATAAAGGTATATGCAGACTTTTGCTAACATCCTAGGGAAGAGAGGCAATTTATTCAAAAAGATAAGAAAAGCTAAGTGCCTAAATCAGGCTAACTTGGACTCTATCTACATCAGGTGTTTGTGCATATATGTGCTCACATATGCATATATATATATATACATACATATGTATAAAGGTAATTTTTATAAGTCATATAAAACTCCGAGTGCTGATGTGGCTGAAATTCTAAATTAGGCACTTTTTGAGTTTCTTCCGTTTTTTGTGATTAGCTTCCAAGTAATCACATAGCCCTGCCGGCATGGCTGATTTAAAGTAATTCCCTTCCAAGAAAGAAAGATATTAACACTGAACAAAAATATGCAATAGAAAAATCGTCCTTTATGGCAAAGTTAGTTCTTACAACTTAAACTTCCTTTAGGGCATGCAGTTCTTGATATATCCATTGCCCTTCATCAGTATCTCTCTCTCCACTTACTTTGGCTCAGTGATTCTATCTGAATAAAAGTTTTGATCATTCTGGGGCCTTTTGTTGCTGCTTGTTTCATGTTAATATTCTGAACAAAATGAAATCTTGATATTATTGCTTGTATTCGTATCTTTCACCAGGGTACCATTTTATTATATATTGGCTGTAGGTGGCAAGTTTTTGGCAATGGAGAGCTGCAGAGGTGACCCCTGTGAGTAAAGGTGACTGGCCATCATATGTTGGACACAGCCATTTCCAGGCAGCTCCACAACAGACCCGCCAAAGGACACATCCAAACCCATCTGCCAAACTGGTGGCTTCTCTGGAAAAAAACATATTTATGAAAGGGCAAAATGCTGCACAGGCATTTTGTGAGGAGAAAAGTGAGAAACAACCCTGAGAACACCAAAGTTGGTGAAGGAGGGGCAGAAGAGGTCCTGCAGATGCTATAGAAGAGATTCCCCTGCAGCTTGAAACACATCAGAACAGATAACCACATTGCAGCCCACACCATGGAGGACCCTACACCGGAGCAAGTGGGTATCTCCTGAAGGAGCTGTGATCTGCTGAGAGTACACACTGAAGAAGATTTTATCTACTCTGGAGCAGTTTTATGCTGAAGGAATTTTGTAATATATACTCCATATAATTCTGAACTCTGACATGTTGATTTCTTTGTGTAGATATCACAAAAGTTTTTTATCAGTAGAATCAGATGGGTTCGTGTATTTTTTCACTAAAGAAAAAAAACAGCTCAAAGGCACATGAATATAAAGATTTAAATACTTGGGATTAAACATATAGGATTGCCTACTTTCTCAATTTTAGTAAAGAATTTACATAATTCTGTGATGAGTTTACTTTTCATATATGAGATGCAGTCTCAATCCATCCTCTGCAATGGACAATTTTTTTTTTTATACAAAGCTCCTTAGAGTAGTTAAACGCACTTTAAATGAATGCTGTATTATTCTCAAAGCTCTATTAAGTTTTCTCTAAGTCTTCAGTGACCTGGTTGCTTCCCAGCAAATTTATTCTTTACTGATAAACCTGAGATGAGGAAAAATAAACTGTGGAAACTGTAACTGCATGACCATAATATCTCTTCACCTAAACACAGACCTGAAGGTGTTGGTTGGTTTTGGCTGAGATGGAATTAATTTTCTTCATAGTAGCTTGTATGGTGCTGTGTTCTGGATTTGAACAAAATGGAGTTAATAACTGCTGTGATGTAGAGAGATATATGTACACTGGTATGCAATGTCTGATGTTTTTAAAGTAGAGAAGAGTTTACCATAGTTTGACTATCAATAACAGTATTTAAATCCCTGCCTAACAGTCATAAGACATCGTCATTTAATTTTATACTTTATTTATTCTGTGAATGAATCCTGCACAGCAACAAGAAATAGGAAATTAACGGTAGCAACAAAGAAATAATGATGGAGTTCACAATACAGTTATGCAGAACAGACTAGGGCTTTTTTTACAAATGATTACCAGCTCAGCCAGCAATCCTTTAGATAAAAGACCCACTTTTCAAAGTATTTACTTCATTCAAATTCTTGTTTTGTGCAAAAAGGGCACACTCTTTCTATGGGGAGTCCCCCAAACTTATTGTTAAGTAAAATCATGAGGATCTATGGAAAATACAGCTGCAATAATATTAATACTTATAGTCAAACTACTAGATAATACTTTCCTAAAAACTTACACACACGAAAACTCAATATCTATCCTTTTCTTTCCTCACAGCAGTGAGAAAGACAAGTGGCAAGCTAAAGATTTCAGGGTAACAGAATTTTGCTAGGTCAGCGATGTAGTAAGCCTGATTTCTTAGGAAAATATCTGCCTTACAGGATGAAGGATCCCATGACACCCAGTCAGTTTTTCAAGATGGATTTCTCAAAGCACCAGAACAGTCCATATTGATCTCCAAGAAAAGGCCAGCCTTACTGAATATGTTTGGTTATCTGGAACACAAAAAAGGAGGTATACAGGAGGCAGAAATAGAGACAGGCTACCCATGTCTGCAAAAAAAGAACTGGGAAGACCAGAGCTTGTCTAGAATTAAGATAGCCTGAGGATGTGAAGGGCAACAACAGGGGATTCTACAGGAATATCACCAAAAGAAAACAGAAGCAGAACATAGTGCCATTGTTGTGTGTTCTAAAGGAAACCAAAAAGGATGAGGCACTGAAGGCTTTTTTTTTTTTTGTTTGTTTGGGTTTTTTTTGTTTGGATTTGTTTTTTTTTTTTTACCTCAGTCTTTATTAACTTTATTAGATAGGCTAACTTAGAAACAAAGTTTGAATAACAAGGTGCTAAACACAGAAGGATTGACTTCATAGAACTGTAGCATCATAGAATGGTTTGGGTTGAAAGAAACCTTTTATCATCTAATTACACACTGCTGCTGTGGCCAGGGACGTGTAGATCAGTTATCCCTGATGCATCCAGCCAGACCTTGAACACTTCAAATGACGGTACACCCACAACTTCTCTGGGCAACTTCTTCCAGTGTCTCACCCTCTGTGAAATAAGAATAAAATAAAATATATAAAATAAAATAAAATAAAATAAAATAAAATAAAATAAAATAAAATAAAATAAAATAAAATAAAATATTATTATGTCCAATCTAAATCTAACTTCTTTCAGTTTAAAACTATTACCTCATGTCCTACCACTACAGGCCCTGGCAAAACATTTCCTTCTATCTTTTTTATAAGCCCCCTTTTAGGTGTTGAAAGGCTATAATAAGGTCTCCCCAAAGCCTTCTCTTCTCTAGACTACCCTCTGTTAGCTCCTCATAGTCCATTGAACTTATGTCTCATGTGTTCACAGAGCTGGGATCTGTAGAAAGAATAAAAAGAGAGAAACAATTTTTTCACCCAGATCCCAGCTAGCTTTCCCTTTTTCAGCCTCAAAAGTTTCCTATTACTTACTCACTCCCCAAATACCTATGTTAGGGACTTTCATCCAGCAACTATCATGTGTGTTAACTCCTTGCTCTTAATTTCTGTCATTGACAGATTGACTTGGAGCAACAGCAAGCTGCTATATATACATATGAGTTTATGTTTCCACGAATATTTTTCCCTAAATGCCCCTACATGCTTAGCACACCTACTATAACATGCTTGGTTATGATCTGAGGATGGAATCTCTGCAATGTAGAGTCCTCTGAGGGTTTTAAGGATATGCTTTGTAACTGTACCCAAGATATTTCCTGATGACAAATTAATTACATATCTAATAAAGGTTTACTAAAAATTATCCGACTTTCAAAAAATGACGCAGATATTATTCTCCTAAATGGCTGACATTTTGGGATATGTATGATGCTGAAAAAAAGAGAAGAGAAAAAAAAAAAAAAAGTAAACTTTCACTGAAAAACAGCACAGGAAATCTGACTTAAAAATAACTAACTGGCAATTATTGCTTACTTCAATACACAGAATTTATAAGTAAATTTTGCATGAGCAACTGTTCAACAATGTTAATTTCTCAGATGATTTCAGTTTATGTTCCTCTACTGTAAATCCTTTAAATGTACTCTTGCTTGTTCAGTCTTCCACAGTTACAATCTGTACTGGTTGTACAGAGGCTTCATGTTTTCCTGAAGATAGTAATTGTAAAACAAAAATTTGAGTAATCTTACAGAAGTTTAAAATCATCACTGCATGCTGCTCTTTGCATTTGTCTTCGGAAACTTTCTGAAGGTGTTCCAGAAATCTGTACCTCCACAATTTGTCGTGTCTTTATCTTCACCTTATGTCTGTATTTTGTGGGAGGAAAAAAAAAAAAAAAAAAAAAAAGCTGTTTACATTTAATTCTCAACCTCTTATTGAGATATTGGCACTATTGCCATCAGAAAGAATCATTCTACCGGATTAAAAAAAGTCCTCTCTGTTTTCCTTTTTTCTTTGCCTTCTCCATTCCCCACTTCCTTCCTTCCCTTTTTTAAAAAATTCGTTTTCTTTCAGGTGTTTGCCTGCAATATCTGTTCTGTAATGAACACTTCCAGTCCTCTGTGATTTTGCTTCTTCTGGTTCTTCAAGAACACTGGAAAATTTTAATTTGTTAGCAAGTCTGTTGTTGAATGTCAGCACACCTACCTACGGCTGCTTCATTCTTCCTCATCTGACTCCTAATTGCCAGCAATACAGCTTCCCGTTTCTTCCCTGCTGTTTTTCCTGATATTTCAAAGCCTTTTTCCAATTCTTTTATACCAAAGCCCGTGCTCTCCATATGATGAAAATGCAATTATTGACATGAAAAGTCAGCATTCATCTTCAGATATCTATAGAACAAACTTTTTCCAGTTTTAAGCATGGAGCTACACTCTATGGGTTAAGGTCCCTCTGAAAGGAAACTGCTAGCAAACACATTTTTTTTTGAGAATTGTTGGTCATTTAGCATAGCAAAGAATTAGTCAAATTACTCGGTGATTGGAATCTCTGAAGCATTCATTCATTATCTCACAGAATGTAACTTGTAATACGGAAGTTTTTCTAGGAGGAAAACAAACAGGTTTTACTTATGAATGTGTTTCACTACAGTAATAATCGTTACGAGGTAAATTGCTATTTGATTCCAGTATTTATCATGACTCCTACCATACCATATGTTTACTTAAAACTTGGTTTCAAAAGTCTTGAGATTATCTCAAACTCTATAATTAAAAATTGTTTCATATAAAATATGAATGATTCAAATGCACAATGAAGTTTTCTATGACAGGAGGAGAGCTGAAAGACTCTAACTCTTAGAGATTTTAGTTCAGTTGCTAATTCTTTTATATTCTTGATTCATGATTTTCTTGGTGTAAAGTACCAATACAGCAATAAACTGTTACTTGAACTAAATTGCTTAGTAAAAGTTGACCCAAACACTTTTATATATAGATATATGAGCAGATACAGATAAAGATAAAAATAAAGATATAGATAGATACAGGAATGTGTTCAGTTTTGGCTCCTTCATTACAAGAGCGATACTGAGTTGCTGGAGCTGGCCCAGAGAAGGGCAAAAAAAGCTGCTGAAGGGCTTAGAGCACAAGTCTTATGAGGAATAGCTGAGAAAATAGGGATTGTTTAGTCCGGAGAAGAGAAGGCTCAGGGGAGACCTTATTGCTTTCTACAACTACCTGAAAGGAGAATGGTCTCTTCTCTCAAGTAACAAGTGATTGGATGAGAGGTAATTGCTTCAAGCTGAACCAGGAAAAGTTTAGGAAAGTTTTGGATATTAGGAAAATTTTTTTCACTGGGAGGGTGATCAAGTATTGGAACAGGCTTCCCAGGGAAGTGGTGGAATCACCGCCCCTGGAATTGTTCAGAAAACATGTAGATCAGTCTCAGTCTCCAGAGGATCACTGGAAACATAAGCATAACACCAAAGAAGTAGATGCTAAGTACTAGGAAGTTCTGTATGACAATGCTACCAGTATTAGTGTTTTTTTATATTAATTAATTAGTTCATGCACTGTGCATGTAGATATCATTCAAAATGCAATAATTATTGTATTTTGATCAAACTATTAAGACATACTACTCCAATAATAATAGAATCATAGAATAGTTAGGGTTGGAAAGGACCTTAAGATCATCTAGTTCCAACCCCCCCACCATGGGCAGGGACACCTCCCACTAAACAATGTCACCCAAAGCTCTGTCCCAACCTGGCCTTGAACACTGGCAGGGATGGAGCATTCACAGGTTCCTTGGGCAACCCATCCCAGTGCCTCACCACCCTCACAGTAAAAAACTTCCTCCTTATATCCAATCTAAATTTCCCCTGTGTAAGTTTGAACCCGTTACCCCTTGTCCTATCACTACAGTCCCTAATGAAGAGTCTCTCCCCAGCATCCTTATAGGCCCTCTTCAGATACTGGAAGGCTGCTATTAGGTCCCCATGCAGCCTTCTCTTCTCCAGGCTGAACAGCCCCAACTTTCTCAGCCCATCTTCATATGGGAGGTGCTCCAGTCCCCTGATCATCCTCGTGGCCCTCCTCTGGACTTGTTCCAACAGTTCCATGTCCTTTTTATGTTGAGGACACCAGAACTGCACACAATACTCCAGGTGAGGTCTCACAAGAGCAGAGTAGAGGTGCAGGATCACCTCCTTCAACCTGCTGATCACTCTCCTTTTGATGCAGCCTAGGATAAATACTTAGTTTCTTATATTATTTGTCCCTTTTGTCCATTATAGGATTTTAACTGTAGCAGTAGTATGTGCCTGATCAAAACTCTGGTGATATTACTGAAACATCTTCTGTTGGATGCAGTGGTCATAGAAGCATGAAATTCTAGCAGAACCGAGTGGGTGAAAAGGTAAGTATGTTTTAAAATATCTTCAAACTTTTTTAAGGATCAGTGTTTCGAAGGCAAGATTTTCCTTGTACACTTCAGAAGTACTGGCACTGAAAGGAATAGAAATCATAGCAAATATGGTACTTAATTCAGTATGTTAGTTAAATAAAGATTCTGCCATATTTGTAATCCAGCTTTATTACTAAATCTTCATACATTTTGGATTTATTATAAACATCAGAACATAAAGAGTAGGAGTTGCAAAAGGTAGCTTACATTCAGGTATAAAAGTTTACAAAAAGATATTCCTTCCAAAGAAGCAGTAATTGCTTCAGAGAATTGTCAATATTTAAGCTATTTAAGATACATCTGTAAAACAAAATATTATGCCAATCCATTAGTAAAAAACACAAACACAACAAACCAACAAACCAGATTAATTTATTATTTTTCCACACATCTTCTATTCTTCTCCCTCCTTTCAGTACCTTGTAAAAACTTGTCCTTCACTTCCCCCACCATCTGAGCACCTCACTTTTCATTTATATGCTTTGATATTATCAGATGCATTCTAATTGAATTCCTGTGGGTTACTAGATTAATAACAATAAACTTTCAAAGGGATATAGTTTCACAGTTGTAAAAAATGCTTTGAAATTCCATTGCAATTCTAACAAGCTGTTCAAGGTGGGGGTTTTTAAGATGCTTTATATCTGTTGTGAAAGTCTGAATTGTAAAAGCTGTAATAATTGGACATTCCAATATATTTAACTACTATACTAATAGCATGTCTCCCTGCTTTAGAAAAGTTTTGACTCAGCTTCTTTATTTACTACTTTATCTTTACAGTAAAATAAAAATTAATGCCAAAAAAGGCTTATATGTTTAAAACTAAAAATTAGAAGTATATATCTGTGCCTCTAAATTGTAAGTTTGAATCTAGTATTTTAAATATTTACATATTTAGTTAAAAATATCTTGCCTTATTATTTTCACTTACTTGCAATAGGAAATATTCATTAGACATATTTTTTCAGTCTGAACACATGCCAGACTGTTCTGATCAGTCTATTTTACTAGTAAAGTATAAAATTCTACAGTTTTGAAAAATAGGATAAAAACTGGTAAAAGCTAATAAATTCAAAATTAAGCTTTCAATGGTATTTTTTTCTGTTTTCTATGTGCATTTTTCCTCAGAAACACAAGGTGATGTGGTTGTAAATGGCAAGGCTGCTTAACATTGTTTAGTAAAACAAAATGGACAAAGAGCCAGTTGGGCTAGGTATGCAGTATTTATAGCTTATATACACCTTTACAGCAAAGCTGTGCATCAGTAAATGAGTCTGGTTGGGGTTTTATCTATTTATTAATTAATTTTTGTGGTCTGCTTGTGTAACGATAATTTTATTTGGAATGATCATATATAAAATAGAAAGGACTAATTAAAATCTCTTCGTAATGTAACTTAGGAGGCTGTTGTCCTTTGTTGCAAGGGTGGTGGCCCATAGTCAGCTTTGTGCTCAGCAGGACCCTAGGTCCTTTTCTGAAAAGCTCCTTTCCAGCTCATTTACACTTGTGTACTTGTGCATGGAGCTATTCCTCCCCAGTGTAAGAACTGTACATTTCCCTTTGTTGAACTTCAGAAGACTCTTATCCTATTTCACCAGCCTGTTGAGATCCCTCTGAATGATCACACACCCACTTGGTGTGTCAATCACTAGTCTCAGCTGGTTAAGAGTACACTGTTTTATCACTGAGATCATTAAGATGTAAAATATCATTGGCCCTAGTATGGATGTTTGGTATGCAGACAATTTGAAATCTACCTCATTGCCCACTGATCTAGTTCATACTTCATCAATTTGTTAGTTTGTTAGTGGGAACAGTATTGAAAGACTTGCTAAAGGCAAGAGAAAAAACAACCTCTCCCTTCATCCGTCAAAGCAGCTGTCGGACAACTCCAAATCACCTTCTTATCCCTGACATGTTTGGAGATAATCAACAGTGACCTTCTATCGTGGTTTAAACCCAACCACAAACCTCGTTCACTCACTCCCCCACTTCTTGCCCTCCCCCTGCTCCTGGAGGGACGGAGAGGAGAATTGAAAAAGAATGCAACTCCCACGGGTTGAGATAAGAACAGTTTAGTAACTAAGGTATAACACCAATCACTACTGCTACCACCAATAATAATAATGATAAAGGAAATAACAAGAGGAAAGAATACAACACCTCAACACCAGTCGACCAATAACTCACCCCACTCCCCCCAGCAGAGCACCGACCGATACCTCCTCCAACCCTGCAGTCCCCTAGCCCTTCCGGGTAACTCCCTGTTACATCCTGGGCATGACATGCTGTGGTATGGAATGCCTCTTTGGCTAGTTTGGGTCAGGTGTCCTGCCTCTGCTTCCTCCCGGCCTCCCCTCATCCCTGGCAGAGCATGAGGCTCAGAAAGTCCTTGGCCAGACCAAACATTCGAGCAGCAACTGAAAACATCGGCGTTATCAGCACTGTTCCAAGGCCAAAAGATCAAAACACAGCTCTGTACTAGCTCCTAAGAAGGAGAAAACTGACTGCTGCTGCTCAAACCAGGACACCTTCTAATGACATCAGCCACTTTCCTCAGCTCTTGTGGGTGCATCCCATTATGCTTGGGTTTTTTGTTTTGTTTTGTTTTTGCATGTAATTTGTTTAAATGTTCCCTAGCATGACTCTCCTCCACAAAGAGAAAGTCTTGTCCCCCAGACTTTCCCATAGGTCTCAGGCACCTAAAATTCCTGAACATAATCTAACTAGTCTAGACCTAAGCAAAGAAAACACCTTGGCCTTCTTCATACACCTTGTCACACCAGCTGCTCTGCCTTATTCAGTAGCAGGTTATCTTCTTTTGTTTTCCTTTTGACGCTGACTTACCTGCAGAATATTATAATTAGAATATTATAATAATGTGCAATTTCTACTAATTTTCATTGTCAAACTTATTTGCTTTCCATCCCAAAACATCAGTAGAAGACCATTTTCCAATGACTTCTCTTAGGTTTTCTTTAGTGCAAATGATGTGATATCTATACATGATAGAACAATGAAACTCATTTTACTCCCTTTGAACTATCCAATGCCTTTTATCTCTAATGCACTGTCTCAGGAATCCTTTTTAGAAAAAAGGTATTTAAGAAGTAGGTCAACATAAGCTACAATAACCTACACTTATCATATCCATCCTATTATTATACAGGACACAGTTAGTAATTGTAGAAGAATAGATGGTCTGAGAGTTACACATTCAGATAGGAAAAGAGCATGAGTAACAGTCTTGCCTTTACCCAGCGGCCTGGACAAGGGTGTCACGAGAGATGAAAAAGTATCTGTTTTCCCTCTGCTCCTACAGAGTGAGTGCACTCTGGAAGGAAAGCAGACTTCACAGGAAAGCAAACTTTAGAGCAATAAAACGCATCCTTTCAAATCTTTTTTCAAGTTCCCGGCTGACATCTTTTCCATGGGAATATGTGCAAATGTGGAATAAATATCTCCATCAGTGAACTCCAGAGCATGCACATATCCTTGTGGTTTACACTGAAATTTTGTTCCTAACATATTGGTACAAAAGCAAACTCTAAGTTCAACGTCAAACAGCTGTACACCCACTAGTTAGAAAGTTTTTAAAGAAAGCTCACTGACTTTCTGCTTTATATCTTTCGAGGACTAATGCATGTTTGGTTTTCACAGTACTTTTTGAAACAGGAAGAGAGCTTATACAACAGCACAGTTTAATATCACACAATGATTTTCATTATGAAAATTCTTACATTAAAAATACTGCTTAGCTTTCACTAAGGTGAAGGGTCAAAATAAAACTGTAAGACAACTCTCTTTCAAGAAAACTTAGCCTGCAAAAAGCTGACCCAAGGCTGTGCTATTTGAAATTCATTTACCAAGCAATATATTGTGGAAATTCTAATCTAGCTGGGAATAATTTTTATATTAAAATGTGTATTTTACTAGCGTGCTTTTCATGTCACTTAAATGTTTTCCATTATCTTCACCTTAATAATTACCACCCTGGTGGATTTTCTTTTTCTTTTTTTGTAGTGGTTGTTAGGTTTTAGCGTTTTGGTTTTGCTTTTATGTTTGTTTGATTGTTTTCATCCAGGAAAAAAAAACAAACAAAAAAAAAACAAAAAACCAAAACAACAAACAAACCAAAAACAAAAACAAAAAAAAAAACCACCCACACTAGAAACAAAAAAGTCAAAGGAAGAAAAAAGTTCTGTGAATACTTTTTAAAAGCAACTGTAATATTTTAAATTCCTGAATGTGTGTTCTGGTTTCAGCTGTAACAGGGTTTGGTGTTTTTTTTCCTGCCTAGTAGGTGGTGCAGTGGTATGTTTCATCTTTAGTCTGAGATTAATGCTGATTGACTGATAACACACGGGTAGTTTAGTTGTTGCTGAGCAGCACTTAGTTACCCTGATCAAGGACTTTTCAGTCTCTCATGTTCTGCAAGTGAGGAGGGGCACAAGAAGATGCAAGGAAGCAGAGACAGGACACCTGACCAAACTAGTCAAAGGGGTATTCCATACCACAACACGTCATGCTCAGTATATAAACTAGGGGGAGTTACCCAGATGGGACCTATTGCTGCTTGAGTCAGGCTGGGTATTGTCCTATGGGTGTTGAGCAATTGTATTGTACATCACTTGTGTTTTGAGTTTCTTTTTTTCCTTTTCCCTTTTAGTTTTATATTCTCTCCTCTTGTTATTTTCCTTATCATTAGTAGTAGCAGCATTTGTATTACAGAAGCATAGAATCATAGAATCGTTTGGGTCAGAAAGGACCTTAAGATCATTTAGTTCTAACTCCCCTGCCATGAGCAGGGACGCCTCACACTAGACCATGTCTCCTAAGGCTCTGTCCAACCGGGCCCTAAACACTGCCAGGATGGATCATTTGCCACTTCTTTGGGCAGCCGGTTCCAGTTCCTCACCACCCTCACAGTAAAGAACTTCTTCCTCATTTTGTACTTTAGTTGTTAAACTGTTCTTATCTCAGCCGTGGAGTTTACATTCTTTTAATTCTCTTTCCCACCCTGCTATTAGGGGGGAAGACGGAGGGAAAGAGAATTGCTGCATGGTGCTGAATTACTGCTTGTTCTAAACAACAGCAATGCGCAATTTTTACAAAACTGGTCAGAAAAGTCACAACAGTGACAATACAGGCAGTAACAGTGTATGATTGTGATAAAAATCTGCTTTAATTCTCAACATACATAAACCATCCTCTTCCATATTTATTCTATACACACAGCAAAAATGTAATAATTGTGAGACACCAGGAGAAATGAATTAAACGTGGAGTCTTTCTAAATAATTTGACTTTTCTTAAAGTTTTCTTTCAGAAAGGAAAGCTTGCTTTGAATCAATTTAGGTAAAGATTTTCTGTTGCACAGAATCCCAAAGACAAAAGTTTACAGAACCTTAAGAAATTGAAAGCTATTACAAGGATTTTTTTGTTTCATTTCCTTTCTTCCTGCTTCATGCAGTTTCTATGAAAAAAAAAGGAAAGACTATATGCTGTACAAGTTACTCTTCAGATAAATAATTTTCAGTGCTATCCAAGACTAAATTTGATTCTGAGTTAAACCATGCCTGCCAATTATTTCCACCTATCTATTTGATAGACTAGTTCTATTCAATTCAAATTCCATTCTCAAGAAAATTTTTTATGCAACGATACACTCTGAAAATGATACTTTGTGAGAGACAGAAACAATAAACTTTACTGTTCTTTTTCTGGAAGAAAAGAGAGGAACATCAGGAAACTGCAAAATTGTACATTACAACACTAGCTCTGTGGAGGTTCTAAAGCTGTTATTTTTGTGTCAATGCTGTTTTAAATGAAAGCTGTATGACCAGGTTGGGAGCCAAAAAAAAAAATCTCACATTTACATTTTGAAAAAATAAACCAACCTGTCTGCTTTCAAAATATTTTTTAAAATGAATACTTAAATTTCATAACTAAAGACATAATTTCAATTTATCACTCAGTATCTTGTACAGCAGATAAGCAGGAAATTCTGGTTTAGTTTCTGTTGAGGATAATATAGAGTAAAGGGTTAGGAAAATATATACTTTCATAATATGAGAAAAATAGATATGCTTCTTTACTGAGTAGGGGTATTTCTAATAACGGGGGAAAAGGAGAAAGGTCATAGATAAATTTTCTTTACTGTTAGCTCATTTCCCTTCTTCACATATTCATAACTTAATATATTTCTACAAAAGATTCCATAGGCTACTGTATCTTCAGCATACCTGATCACTTTCCTCAAATGAGGCATAAAATTTGTTTTCTATCCATAACCTTCATTGACTTTAGCTGGTATAATATCCAAAGAAACAAAAATGTTAATGATATTCCAGTCACTATCATGGCATAATAATTTTGTATTTATTTTAATATCTTTTAATAGAACAATTGTATAATAATGAAATCAATATATCTTTTTTGGGTTTTTTTTGTTTGGTTGGTTGGTTGGTTTTTTTTTACCTCTAAATGTATGTGAGACTGTTGGGTTGTTGTTTGTGTGTTTTTTTATGGGAAGCAAATCATGGAATATATTCAAATGTATATAAATAATATTTAGAGTTTATACGGACTCAGAAATTGATAGTTATCAATTTATGTTATCAATTTCTATTCATATAGAATATGGACCTATGATCATGGGTGAACTGTATGAACACAGACTAATAATGTAATTTTTTAATATTTTATTCATTAATGAAGTGATTAACCTTGGGGAAAAAAAGGGCCCACTTGTTTATTTTTCTTATGAATTCTTATGACTTAAAGGATAAGCTCTGTTTTGATTATCCTAATTTCCATGTACAATTGTCTTGACAGACACCCCACGTTTTACGAAGCAATTTCTTGCATACATTGTTTAGGTAAAGTTGAAGATAAGCACAAGCAAGGAAAAAAATATTTTGAGCACAGTTTAGAAGAAAGTTATGGTTCAATTTTTAAATAAAGCAAAACTTCACTAATTTGCTTAACAGTTTGCAAGAAATCCTGAGTTAAGAATCCACAGCTAATATTTTATATTGTAGAACTGAATCAAATGGTGTATGCAATTTTGTTTTCTTATAATGACTAGAGTCCCTGTTTTTTCAATATCTTTACATCATGGATGCCCTTAGAACATTTTTTCCTTCTCTGCAGTATTAATTTCAGGTGAAAAAATATTTGTAGGAGAGTACTGAAAAGCAATAATCCCAGTCTTCTGTCTCTAGAGGACTCCATTATGTTTTACAGGAGACTGGAAACTGATTTGTCTATTGTTTGTACCATGTTAAAGTATTCACTTCCTTGAATGAACAATTAGTTCTAGTTAAAAAAAAAAAAAAAATCAACAAAACAAACAAACAAAACCAAAATCAGTTAAAAACCCCACAACCAACTAAACCAAACAAAACGCCAAACCAACCCAAACCAAACTTAAAAGAAAGACTGAAACTTCTCAGGTGCACATTTTATCTACTTGAAATGCTTATTCAGACCAAAATAATTGCACATAATTTCAAGGCTAAGCTTTAATTTTCACCATATCTGAATTCCCTGACAAGTTTTTTTCTCACCTCAGCACTGGCCCACACAATGAAACAAGAGAAATGTTTACAAAAAAACACAGTTATTCAAAAAACAAAATCATTTTTTGCCTGTATAGTTCTTAAAAATAATTTTTAGTGTGCCTGTTGCATATGCACCATTTGTTCAGTGGACTTACCAGTGAAGGATTTTTCACTTTCTTGGTTATCTTGTTATCCAAAATTACATTTTTACAAGCTGCAAATCTCAACATTTTAGAGATGCTTTGATTGCAATGAAAAGGTGATTTTATTTTTTTCTTCCACATTTAAGTTTTATTTATGATTTACATAATTTGGTTTACTTTGAATAAGTATTAGGACTTATTAATAAGTATTTTATTAAGTAAATAGAACGTTAAGTAAATATTAATAATACAATAATAAGTATTAGTCTCACGTTTTCTGTAAACACAAAAAAATGTCTTACTTTCGGCAAGTTGAATATATTGCAAAGATAGAATATTTAAGATTGGGTAAATTGCAATTATAATGATATTCATTGTCAGAACTGCCTAATAAGGGAAGAGTAGATAATTTCATTTTTTTCCCCATTAGTTGGGATCATTATAATTACATTAATTTTCTGAAAAGTTAATGTAAATTAAAGATTGCATAACTTTCTATAGCAGATGAGAGATATTTAGGCTGAAGAATTTCTATAGTGTTTAACATAATGAAGTCAAATCATTATCTCTACAGCCAGAGGACAGCTTGCAGTGTAAATAATGCTGATTAAATAAGTAAAAAACAAATCTGCATCAGCTGATAAACTTTTCATATTTTAAATCAAGTTAGTTACAGGGAAAGAAAAGCTGGATCTAGGGCACAGAATTTAACTCAATGATACTGGATTCTAAGAATATATTGCTTAAATGTTCAACTAGCATAAAAATTCAAAATTAAGTCTGATACAGCTGGGAAAAAAATCATTCAACTGTGCTGAATTTTAGTATAATAGAAAGCTTGAGAATAATAGTTTTGTATGAAACATTTAAAGCTCAATTTTTCTTCTGCTCAGTTTGATTAAGAATCTTGCATGCCTCATTTGCCAAATAACCTTGAACACTGAAGAGTTCTGATTTCTCTCAGAATGGTGGCTCTTTTCTTTTTATTCTGTCTCACATTAAACAACTACTCTCTAACATGTCCCTCCTGCAGGTGTCAAGTTACACACATACATATAACAATTCAGCATTTCTAGTTTGGTTTGTTTTCTTTTAAACAAAAATTGATTGTACGTAATTTCCTAATGAGGTTGTTCGATAAATTCACTGGGGTTTATTATACTTTTCTCAGGAAATGCATATTCAACTTTGGATTTTTCTTGATTGCTTAGAATTGAAAACCACAGTTAGTCAAGGGAAAAAACTTGCTTTCATTCTCTAGGAAAGGAATCCATTGTTTTAATTCTTGGTTGCATTTTGGCTTGCAAAATCTAAAATATTAAGGCACTGAGATGTCTATTTCAATCATTAGACAAAAGTCAATTTGGTCTCATTCACTTTTCTAATTCATGAGACATTCTTTCATGCTTTGAGTCTGTGATTTTCTTGAGATTTCACAACTACAGCTGTTTCAAGATACAATAGACATTTTTAACCACACAATTGGTTTGAGGAAGAATTTAGAATATCGGACAGGTCCAAAACACACCTTTTCCATACCTCAGATACGGACACTTCACAACCTTGCTAGCCGGCTTTCTACTTTGACTTGTATACACCAAGTCAAAAAAACCCAAAACAACTCCCACATCCTAATGTAACTTCCCTCCACTAAAGGTAAAGTCCTCTTCCCTCCAAAAGACCTCTTCCCTCCAGACTCTCCTATAGGTCTCAGGCACTTAGCATCCCCAAACATAATCTAACTAGTCCAGACTGAAGCAAAGACAACACTGAGTACCTTGCCCTTCTTCATATACCTTGTCACACCAGGTGCTCTGCCTGAATCAGCAGCAGATCTGTATTTTCCTTTCTTTTCCTTTGATGCTGATTTACCTGCAGAAGCTCTTCTAGTTGCCTTTCACATCGCCTGTCAGATTCAGCAGCAAACAGGCCTTGGCTTTCATATTCACATCCCTGCATGCTCACACAGTATCTTTTTAGTCCTACGGGTCAACTGATCCTGCTTCAGACTCTTGCATGCTTCCTTCTTATGCCTGAGTTTAGTCAGAAGCTCCTTGTTCATCCACATAGGCTTCCTAACACCTTTGGTCTAGCAACAGCAGCCTGCATACCTGATATTCCTGACCATTTTATCCTTGTTTTCATCTATCAGATCCAGCAAAGCATTTAATCCTTCTCAGGTCTTTGGTCACCTGTATTAGCGAGCATGCTGGTTTTGTCTGGGATACTCAGCTAAAAGCATGAGGATTTTCCCCGTTACAATTTCCTGTAGACACCTCCTAATTTTTGTACATATGCATGAGGTGTCACCCTTCAGCCATGTTCATAGATTACCAAATATCTTGGATATATCACCCTGAAGCCTTTCCTTGCCACTTCTTCACTTGTTTGAGGGTCATAATCTCCCTGTCCCTTTGTCCTTGTTTAAAGCTTCTCACGAAGTATTAGAACCTGTTGATAAAGTTGCTTCTGTCTGACTTGATGAAGGGGATTCCATCCCTTTTTCACAGTTTTGATCAGCAAGGAGGGTCCTGTGATTGGGAAAGTCAAATTCTTTTAACCCCAGCAGCACAACTGGCTGTGGCCCAGCAAGTCCACTTCCTCCTTCCAAAGCCCTTCCACCCCTTCAGCTGGTGTCAGGAGCTGTATTCATGTACCCTTATCTTGTTTACCCTTTAAACTCAGAGCCACATAGTTTGATATGCTCCAGGTTCTCCCCAGCAGCAGCACTGGTGACCATGTGTCACAGAGGGCCAGACAAGCTTCTGCAGTCTCCATGATTTTCAGATCCAAAGCCCTGTCAGATGACAGTCTCTGAGAAGTTGATAGAGCATGGAAGCCATTTCTGAGCACATGAGGGGCAAGATGATGACTAGGAACAGCCAGCATAGATTCAGCAAGGACAAATTTTGTCCAAGTAATCTAATTACCTTCTATGATTAAATGACTGGCTTTAGCAGTAGCAGTCTATGTCCATTGGAGCAGATACAATTTACCTTAAGGTTTGGAAGGCTTTTGTCAGTCTCCCGTGTTATAGTAGCCTATCTCAAAAGAAATATCTGCATAGGTGAACATAAGGTACATAAAAACACCTGGACCACCATGCTCAGAATTTTATAATGCACACTAAAAGGTCTAGCTGGCAAAGAGGCAACAAATATAAGTCATCAGGGTATAGACTGGTGACAATATGCCTGCTAAATGAGAAATGAAGCTATACAGCAGTTGGAGAATATCTTCTTCTTACCAGCATCCTTGTGATATTAACCTGCCCCATTAGGTACACTACATGCAGTGGTCAGTTCATCATCATTAACTTAGGTGGAAAAGATGTATCCTGTATAATATCTGACTGTATTTCTGCAATAATGCAGTCTTCCTCCTTTTGCCTCATTCACTGGGGAATAAATGTGTGCCTGAACTCAGTTGTAATGACTCATGTAATGGGTGGGTCTTTCATGGATTTTTTTTTTGGGGGGGGTGGGGGAAGAGAAGGGGTGGATTTATTTGCTTGCCTACAGAGTCCTCAAAGCATTTGATTTATATTCCTTTAATTCATTGAAACAGAAAAAAAAAAAAAAAAAAAAAAGCCATCAGTTTTAAAAATACGATTTCAAGCAGGTCATTTTAAGAGCATAGAAAGAATATGGTGCTTGTAGGCCTTAGAGGTGATACTGGTTGCCTTGAAAAATGCCTGTGATTAGTCTTGATGCAATACATTTTGAGCAAAAGAAATCAAACTATTGCAGGTAAGTGCTACTTATTGTATACTCCTTTTGGCACTAATCATAGGACATATCAAAAAAAAAAAAAAAAAGTACAAACAAGAAATGCAGAAGCCTTTGGCTTCTTGTCAGGCTTTAAAATGGATGTCTCATCTATTTAACTAATGAAAGAGATTTAACCCACAAAGCTGCTCTGCCTTCAGAAACTGTGTAACATTTAATGTTAAAAGTAATGCCTCAATTAGAACATTCATTACATGCTGTACCTGTAGAAAATACTAGATGATCTTGGCAATTACAGAGAGGTTATCATCATAATAGAAATATGTATCCTCAGTAGATATCATCCTAAGTCCATGATTACATCATATTTGTAAATAGCATCTGTTTTTGTAAATAAAAATTCCAAAACATATTGCATACACTTTTAGTATGTCTTTTTGACTCTATAAGGTAATTGATATTATTTGTGAAGTAATATATAATTTTATTTTTAAAAGCAGTCAGGTAATATGCAAACATTTAACCTTCCCTTCAGCAGCTTTCCCCCTTCACCATGCTATCTAATCTACCCTGAATTTAATTTCATTTTCTATTATTTCACAAATGAACCAACCTTATCCTTAATTTCTTTCCTTTTCAGTATTTGTTTTGTGAACAAAAGAATTTTGCTGTTCATCATGGTAAATTGTAAGTCAGCCTACCATTTAAAGAAAACTCTGATGGTTTATTTATTTCTTTAAAAAAATAAAGCAAACAGAAAACTAACCACTCTTTCAGCTAGGGGCACTTTCTTTAAAATTTATTAAAAAAAACCAGTTAATTTACATTCCTTTCTGAGAAACAGATATTTATGGGAAAAATATTAATATCTAAACATCATGAGATGTAAAGGAAAATTCCTAGAAGATATTGAGTTGCAACACAAAAGCTAGTGTGTATGTGTTTGGTTTCTGTTCTCCCCAGCTCCCCTTTTATCTAGCAGAACAAAAAGTACTTAGCATTGCTGGTGTGTCTAATAGTTTATATTCAGCAAAATGTTTCAGTGGTGACTCCTATCCCTTTTTGCCAGTCTTTTAGAACTTATATTTGCCTTGTTTTCCTCTTAATAGCTTGTATTAGTAACACTATTGACAACATAAACTTGTCCAAGTTCCAATTGAAGATACCTGTGGTATCTCCCTCCAGACAAGTTCTACATATAAACTCTTTCATAAATATACTGCAGTAGCAAATAACAGATTTATATAATGTTGAACTTTTTCCACTTAATATATTGTTAATAACTGTCTATATATTTACCAAGCTGTCATCTCAAAATCAAATTACACCGTAGTTGTTTTCTTGCTATAGATAACCAGATCACCCTGATTCAAAATATCAAAAAGACGTAGCTATAATGTAACTGATGTCATGGTACTATGTCACATTCTTTATTAGTGTGGTATTTTTAGAAGTCAAATACTTAAACGCACCTAGCTCCTAGGCACTAATTACAACTATCTTTATTATTTTTCATTTTAACATTGTATGAATTTAAAGCTAGGTAGTGCCTTCAAGGTATGATTCAATATTGAAGTTACTGCAGATTGTACCGTGCTGAAAGCTTACAAGAGTCTGTGTATATTCACAAACCTCTACAGATGTGGTACTTGAGTCACACATTGAAATTATGTGAAGCAGGCAAGAATATAGCTGTCCTTCATTCTTTAAGTTCCTAGCTCATACAGAATAAACATTCTTATATGCAAGGACAGGACTCAGCCTAGGTATAAAAATTCCTAATGAGAAATATATAATTGGTTGCTTCATGTAAAATCTACATGAAATTGCTGGAAATACTCAATGAGAAAGTTAATATTTCTTGTGAATACTTGCAATAATCTGAACCTATATTTCATACTAGATTATACTGAATTTTTTCTTCTGGAAAAGTTAATTTCCATGTATGCCTTTCAGAAATATTGTATCTGAAATCACTAGATCTGAAGCTGGATTTTTTTCTTCAACATTATATGTGCTGTTAAAGAAAAATACCCTTACAGACTTCATTAATATATTAACTATACAAACATTTTAGAATATTTACTGAGATTTCAGGGACTAAAGCATACATTTTTTTTTCAGTGTTACACTCTATATTATATCACTGTTATGCTTAGTCTATTTTTTCAAAGTTATAGTTACTGGAATATTGAACAATATGATGAAATGCTTTTAGTACTTGCTGTACCTAATAAAGCTTTGACTGAGAAATACAGAAGTAACATTAGATTGAGAGCTCCTAAATTTAAAAAGCCCTTTATTTCGTTGAACTAACATAGAAAATAAGCAGCTATTAGAGTATTTAGACATTGGAATAGACTGTTTAAAACCTTATTAAATCTTGATAACCTCCAGTTTAGACATCAAAATATGGACACCTAAATATAGCTGCATTAATCTGGAGAGAAAACTTGTCCCTCCTACTCCCATCTTTGTGGACCTCCAGTTTTGAAGGCTCTTAAGTAGATATATCCATAAATATTTCAAATAAACTGCATACTAATTGCATCATTTCAACATAAACAAGGGTACCTTCGAATTGGTAAAGAAATCTAATATTAAGTAGTATTAATTTGGCCCTGCATTTAGTAGTTTTCAAAATCAAATCCAAATAATAAGAAATAATTAGGAAATAGTCCAGTTATGATGACTCATTAGGGACTATAAAAAGGAGCGTGCACTGATAGATAATAACATGAAGTACACAAAGCAAAACACGAATGTGAACAACCTTAACAATGGAAATCCGTGAGACACTGGAACAGATCTCCCAGAGAATTTGTGGATGACCCTGAATGTGTTCAAGGCCAGGCTGGATGGGGCTTTGAGCAACCTGGTTTGGTGGAAGGTGTCCCTTGCCCATGGTGAGGGGTTAGAACTAGATAATCTTTAAGGTGCCTTCCAACCCAAACCACTCTATGACTCTAAGAATTTTAAAGAGCATTCCAATATTTTCCTGAAGCCAAGTTTATAAGTTGCAATCATGAGAATATTCCTCTAAAGTACAATATTTTTTTCTCTAAAAAAATGTTATACTGTAACTGCAGTTGCATAATTCTAAGATCACGTAGTAACAGTAATCCTTAGTAGTTCTGTCTTTAAATTTTCTCCATTTAATGAAAGATGGTTTTAGCTGATACACAAAGAAAGTGACTTTTTTTTTTTTTTTTTTCTGGATTGCTGGGTGTACTTTGAATCCAGATGATTTTTTAGCAGCATATATGTTTTCCAAGTTAAACTGCCACCATTTAAGTGGAATTTTTATTACTTGGGTGCATAAATGCAAACCAAAACAAATAACACAAACCCCTTTTCTGGGAGCTTCTTGTTACCTTTTTTTTTTTTTTTAATTTTTTTTTTTTTTTATCTGTTTGGCTTTATCTACCAATGACAAAGATTGACTAACTGCACTTAGAAAACAATTTGTGGCTGGGCCATGGCCATTTATGAATTTTGGTTTGGTCCCGAGATAAATTTCTGGAAGGCAACCAGAACTCACAGTACGTTGTCTTATCTAAACATATGAATAGTAAATAAGAAATATTGCCAAGCTGGCGAGTGTGGTTTAGCTTTTAGGAGTTCCATTTTGCATCCCTGATGTATATGATGTTCTGTTTACAGAATTGGTCTACTCTTTTCATACTAATGACACTTATCTGATATTGAATGGGCTATGCACAGGGGGACAAAGGCCAAGTCAATCTCCTTACTATCTCAGAATTAAGGGGATTTGGCTTGAAAGAAAAAAACATATCATATTAGTTTTTCTAGTGTATGGAGGTCTTGCTATCTCAACTGTAACCAAGCAAACAAACGCAGAATACCCACTTTTGAGATTTTATGTGATATCTCCATTGGTTTCAGCCCAGTGGTCACTGGATTTATTCACTGACCTACCCCGTTGTTCATACTGTAATAAATATAGATACGGTGACTTCACATGAATGGCTGGATGGTGGTAGTTGATCATACTTAAAACATTACTTTGCTACTAATGTGGGTTTTTTACTTCTTTTTTTTTTTTTTTTGAGATGTTCTCAATTCTCACATTAACTACTATTATTTAAACAAAGATTCAACACAGTATAGCCCCCAAATACATTGTGTATTCTTAGCAGCCTTCATGTCACCTAAAAATTTCTAATTAGTGTCTGCTTAATTGAACATGCACACATATTCAAAAGCCATTGCATCGTTATGGTGTAAGACTCTGTTTTGCAATAATATTAACTGAAATTATAATAATAATCTTAATTTATTAATTACAACTATTAAGAACATGGACAACTAGATAGTTTCTTTAAGTATTTCATCAATTTAAGTTTGGCAATCAATTTAAGTTCTTTGATGGCAAATTTGTAATTTTTTATATACTAAAATCCTTGAAGATAATACTAAGAAATAGTCTGATGTTTATGAGATCCAACTCTGGATTCTAAGGTTCTTGCAATGTATTGTGCTAGGTTACTTTCCTATTTTGGCTTTGTAATCTTATTTAATGTATAATAGAATACTATTTATCTCTTTTGGTAGAACTCTAGGCTGAGTTTCAAATACCTACATTCCACCTTGGCAATGGTCTTGGAAGATATCTAAGTACCTAAGTTATGTTTGCTTTGAAAATTCTTCTTGCACATCATTAGAATTTGATTTTGAGTATTGAAATTAATTCTTTGATGCAAAAAAGAATGGCTAAAACTTGCATGGAAAAATATCTTTCTCCAAACAATTTTATCAGTATTTAACTTTTTTCGGAGAAAAGGGAATATGCAGTTGGAAAACTATTGTGGGGGTATTTTCTTCAGGGTGGGTTGTTTTTTTATGATGATATTGTAGGGCTCAATAGCTAATGATAAGGAAATACAGTTCTGTGGTTCTTGAGAAAAAGTGTGAGATCCTTTCTGGGGACATTTTGGAGCTCAGGAGCTGGTAATATGCACACATCTATAGGTGAATTATTGAAATTATAACTTACTGACACTGGAATGCAGCTTTTCTTTAAAGGCTTATTGAAGACATAAATACAGGACAAGCTTTTAATTTTCAGACATGGAAGAATAAAGAAATCAAATTACAGCACAGGTGAGTAAGAGCTTCTTTTCATAACAGTATCATGAATGATTTTCCAGTGTTGTAAAATGCAATTTGATTCAGATGTTTTTCAGTATGGTGCAGATATCATTTGACATAATTAAACTGCACTAAACTGAAATTATTTTTAGGAAATTTGGGAGCAGAATCTCTGAGTCCCGTAGACCCCCTCTGTAATAAAAAAGAACAAACCTGCAAAGGTATCTTCAAGTTATATTAAAGGCGCACTTGAAGATAAATTGTGACAGAAACAAATCTACAGGCGCCGCTGCAAAGTGTGTCGTGGTCACCCATTCTGTTTTCCTTCTGCTCACGTATGGAGAAACCAAGATCAAAGCTCATGTTTTATAATAATTTCTACTATTAATATACTAAATGCCTCCATTTGGAGCAATAAACAAGAACCCAAGCTTAATTTGCATACCACTTGCCTTAGTTTCTGCCTGTCCCTAGAAATGAAAAACAGAAAGGTATTTATATGGCATTCTTCATTTCTTAGTCAAGAATTTATATTTTTTCATTATACATATATATTTTGTTCATAATATATAAATATTATTCTCAGTCATTGTGTTCCAGATTCATCCTGTGTAAGCAACTTTGGGTCCATAAATGAAGATCACCGTGTGTTTACACTGTCCATTTACCTCACTCTGTATTTCGTTTCAGGTATCTGATTATTTTTGCTGCACGAATGCCAGTTACATTTTGTTTGGAAATTTGCCAGGTGACTCCTGCCACAGAGAATTGGGGGCAGAGTTGGAAATATTTTTTGTTTCAGCATCAGTTTTAGTATTTAAATGCACTGGAACAAGTTTTACTTTCATTATCTAGGATATATCCCAAAATTATCCCACCAGGCCTCCTAAACACTGTATGCTATTCCCTTGTAGAGACTGGTAGTGTTGTTATGAAAACACTTTGTTGCCAGTCTGCAACATTCTCCTCACATATTTCAGACACTTTATACCTAAAGTAAACAATAATAATAATGAATCTATACATTATTATAATAGTATAATTATATTAATTATAATTATATTTATTATATTATAATAATATAATAATACTAATGAGTCTATATCTTTACTCAAAAATGTACTACTGAGTAGTATGCAACATAGATGCACCAAGCACTCTCCAAGTGATTTAGTTCAACTGGAAAAGACATAAGCCTATCCATTCCAATTGGCCTGGAACTGGCCCCTTTTTTGGTTCACAAAGCAGATTAACCATCTTTGGAGACACAGAATTAGGCATGTCAACATATTAGAGAGTCATCTAAGCTCCAACTGCAGTCAATGGAGACCAAGTAAATATTATCACCACATCTTAGAGAGCTATTCAGCTTTCCTTAATATACATAGTTCTGATCAACTTCCCAGACACCACCGAGATGACTAGCAGGAGGTCAGACACCTCATTTACATCTGGTCCTTTAAGTACGTTTGGAATCTGGAATTTTGCACCAATGCTTTCACATCTCAGAGTATTTTTGTACTGGTAAATTAAACCAGACGAGAATGAATACAGGCACTTTTCTGCAGTCATCCATGCAGTTTCACTGTGCAGCTGGTTGCCAGCTTCTTTCTCTTCTGTGACAGACTTGCAATGCCAGACAGACAGACAGCAATGCCAGAGCACTGCTCACTGGGTTTAGCTGGGTTATTTAAGGGAGCCACCTGTCATGTGCATAATTCATTTCAATAATGCATCCCTTCACATGTTACATTTTGGGGGTTAAGGTTTTGTTTGTTTGTTTGTTTGTTTTTTGTTGTTGTTGGCTTTGTTTGTGGTTTGGGTTTTTTTTTTGTTTGTTTTCCTCCATGTTTTTTGTAGTGTTTTCCATACCTTATTATCCAAGCAGGAGACTCATTTGTTTTACGCCTAAACCAGTCACCCTTTTAGACAAGGAAGAGAAATAAATGTATTTTAATTCTAGGCAAAAATGTATCTCAATTTTGAAGGTTTTCTAAAAAAAGCTCAAATGAATAACATCCAAAAGGTGCCTATTTGTCTTCAAAACAAGTTAGTATAACAGCAGATATAAACATTTACTATGTAAAGATCATAAATCAAGTAAGATGACATGTCTTTTTGTATTTCACACAAAATTTACACCAAATAGTCCACAAATGACTCAATCATCATACCTATTGCAGCTTCATTTGACTTAAAGTCCTTAGACATTGATTTATTCCCTACATCTCATCACTCAGAAATAACACAAAGCCTATAAAAAAATGGGACACAATATGGATAAAAATGAGTAGCCCCTATCATGTAGAAATAAAAATAAAGTTTAGTATCTCTAAGAAAGCTTTATAAATTTATGGTACTCAGTATTTCTGTATTTCAATAAACATCCCATAATAATTTTTCCAGGGTCAATACTCCAGCAGACAGCACAATACTTCACCTCATTAACACCAGATACTAGGAATGGTATTCTGCTCAAATGTGAGCAAAACACAAAAACACACACGTACTACCACCACGACAGTGAGGCATGGAAACTGGAGAAAGTTAACTGACACAGACCTCTTCTGTCAATAAGGTCATGCTCTGATTTTCTTGAAAAGTACACAGTTTACAGTCTTGTCTCTTCTTTCTTTACAAGAAAGCCCCAGGTACAGACCCTGTGAGTCTTAACAGAAATGTTAAAAAAACTATTTTGACATCCTGGCATGTTTCTGGATCTGGAGAACTCCCATCATCCTGCCCTTGCCATACTGGAGGACAAACTCCCTCTCTTCCATTAGTTCCCAATTGTCTTTTCTCTTAACAGTAGGCAGCTGCACTGACCTTATCTGCACCTGACTTGTCACCTCTCAAAACAGTTCCAGCCCAAGAAAAAACATTATTTAGCTGGACAAAGTAATTATAGCTCTTGTGCCAAATGACAGACTGATGCTTGCCTCAAAGATGAAGTAGAAAAGACTTACTTCTAAGCTATCCCCTTTTATGATAATTTTTTTTCATAGAGAAAGCTATTCCCTAGAGAAAGTGCAGAACAGAGGCAGTGAGTGAGCTAACATCATAGGACTCCAGTGCTTGAACTGGCTCCTTACTCTCTTTTATTGATGTACTTAGCACTAGAACTACCCCGTGACAGGACACAGGCACTCCTTATGTCATAGCTCCAGATCAGTATTCTGGGGAATGTCTGCAGCATACTCCACGTACCATTACTGTCTTCAGAGCACTCAACTATCACCTGAGATAGCACTCTCAAAGAGTAGATGTGATTAAAGAGCAATTTATCAGTTCTGTGTAAAATACATTAAATCAAATGATTAAGACACAAAATCTGTAGGGGTACACAGAAGGAGAATGTTGACTCCTCTAACAGTACCTGGTCAAAGCAGCCATAAATCAGAACTTGCAGAAACAGATCTGACCAAGAAATTATAAGGGAGGTAGGTCATAACAAGAAAAAAAAAAACTGGTTAGTGGAATGAAGAGTATATGGGCTGTGAAAATGTTTATTCTTTTCAGTTGGAAGGATAAAGAAAGGACAGGAGAAACCAAAGGGTCATAAAACCTGTGCAATAAACATTAATAAAGAGAATAACCAGAAACAAACCTGGTCAGTCACACTAGTTGATGGGCTATCAAGTAACTGCAGGCAACCCAGGACTTTGCAGCTGATAAGGATGCAAACCTGAGTGTCCCAGATGTTGGAAGGGGTTGGTGGGAGTGTGCAAACTGATGAGGCAACGTCCACAGGAAGGGGGAGCAGGGAGTAACACAGCAGAATAGACAGAAAAAAGGAATAAAACAGGGCTGATGGCATTTTGATCAGAAGTGGTCAGTATGCTTATCTGTCTGAGCCCTGCACTTTATCACTGCTGTCTGTCCTGTCTTCTCATACTTTCTTATTAAATCTTTTCTTAACTCTTTGCCTGCGTAATATCACTGTCTTGTGCGTGTGTGTGTGTGCACTAGCAGTTCCAGCTAGTGGTGAGACTAACGTTAGTGGTCCGGGTGCCAGCTCCTGGAGTCAGACTGGGGATGTGGGTGCCCCCAGTCCGTGATGTCAGCTACTGCAGCCGGTGGGGTCTCAGCATCACCTGCTGCAGCCAGTGCGGGTCTTGGGTGTCAGCCACTGAGACAGAAACAGTATGTGTTCCCAAAAACAGCTACTCAGGGGACCTATGTGCATGAGGCATGTGTGAGTTTCAGCAGCAGTGGCTTGAGCAGGACTGCAAGGAAAAAGACAAATTATAAAGGCAGCAAGATGGATTAGACAAACTTCTTGAGAAGATCTAGATGGAATTGGAAAGAAAAGGTAAATTGGAGCAAAATAGTGAAGTAATTTCTGGGTCCAGGGAATGTCAGAAAACATAAAGTGGAATTGGAATACTACCAGCATACTCCCAGTGCAGGTTCTATGGTAGTTTACATCATTCATTTAGCAGGTATCATTGAGGCTTACTTGATGTTTGATATTCCCCCAAACTTTTCTCAGCATTATAAGAATGCAGATCCATGAAGTTACTAGTTTGGCACTACCTTGTCTCTGTAAATCTATGTTTTTAGTCAGAACTCTATTAGATTATTAGCACTGGTTTTTGGAGGAAGACAGTAACCTAGACATAACTGAATGACTCCATATTATGACATCTATAAATGCATGTCACAGGGTTGTCCTTTCCCAGGAGATGTCTTCTCAGTATTTTTAAGTCATCTGCTTTAAAATACAAGGTAGCTTTTTGTACGCCTGGCCTTGCTATTCAGTCCAAGAAATCTGAAAACAGCATGCTCTTCAATATGACAGTGTTCTGTATTTCTGATTCGCCTCTCCCACCATTTTCTAAACTTCTCTGGTCTCTAACATAGACCTTTCCTTATCTGTGCTTAGACTCCTGCTGTTTAACACTTTTATCTACTTCCAGTATTTTCCCCCAAGTATCCGTTAAGCCAATGCATCTCAACTGTTTAAACAGCCACTGTAATCTAAAATGATCCCAATGGAAAATGAAACACAACTAAGTGTGTCATATAGATGAGATTTATATAACCAAAATAGCTGTTTACATGGAAATGAGTACGTTTTGGGGGGCCCAGCCTCCCTTCAGTGATTTGTCTCATGTCTATGCATGTCAGATGTAAACAGTGCAGATCTTAAGTATGTGGAAAAAATATATATACAGGATGAAATAAAAGTTATGATGATTGAACACTAAACTCACCAATAATGATCAATCACTGAAATCATTTAAGCTTGGTTTAGATCTTGGTCAATTGGAGTTGATGACAAAAATTCTTCATAAGGTTAGTGGTTCTTTCATTGGAATCATAGGAATGGAGAAGTATAGTTAGACTTGTGTACAGTATCTTAGTTTCTCACAGGTAAATAAGTGAAATCAGCATAAAATAGGTTTCATACTCTATTTCTATTTGTATAGCTGAAGCATTGCTAAACACCTGCTCATCAACTGAAGTAACTATAGTGTAAATTGCATATTCTAAAAGTCACAGAAGTGACTGAAATAAACATCTGTCTGTGTAAAATGTTTATTTACTTTGTACAATAGTTGTGTACTATTTATTTATTTAATACCAGGATTAGAATATTGTCCAGTACCATGTCCTAAGCAATAACGGAAAATAGTATCTTTTTCCTTATTCGTAATTTCTTTTCTGTGATATCTAAACCCAAACTGAATATATATCTTGCTCTGCAAGAAAGTCAGCTAATTAGTTGCTAAATTGCCTGCTGTCTCTAGCTTTTCTTTAGTAAATTCATATAGGAATTAACTATTAAAACTTAGTTATTGTATTTTCCTGCTACTGTCAGGTAAAGGTAAATAACGATAATGATAACGGTAAAGGTAAAGGTAAAGGTAAGGGTAAAGGTAAGGGTAAAGGCAAGGGCAAGGGCAAGGGTAAGGGTAAGGGTAAAGGTAAGGGTATTTCTAGCAGATTCTAAGGAATTGTCAGCTGCCCTTGATCAAAGAGTGCCAACGGCTTTTGTTCTAGCTGACCCATGATTAGGGAGGGTCAAAGACCCTTTCAGCCCATGCTAGGGAGAGTCCTATGTAAGAGGCAGCCTTTTCCTTCCTTGCTGAAGTTGGTTGCAGGATATGAAGGAAGGGTCAATGAATTTTGCCCAACATTTTTGTTTTTAGCTACAGTAGTCATCTGCCTAAGGGCAGAGACCCCATGTACTGCTGGAGGAGCTGTCCATTTATAATTAGACTCTTGTATGCGAATGGAGCTTCTGTATGAGGATGCAGCTCTGCAAAATTCAGGCTGCAGGCCTCTTGTTGAGTTTGGGGCAAACCCTGTTCTAGCCTGAATAAGTGTGTGATTCTTAGGGACCTGTGCTGCCAAGGAAATGAAATGCTCGAAGAAGTCAGCAGTCTGCAGCATTATACACAGTTCGGATTGTCTCTGAGAGCTTCAAGAGCCGAAACCTCCACCTGTTGTGGAAGGTTAGGAAGAGCCTGTGCTTATGAAGACTGAGAGTTGAAACTCCAACCATGATGAAGTTGGAAACTGGTGGCTCCTCATACCAGAAGGAAGGATCCTATGCATAACTTCACTACCCTCATAACTGATGAAGAGCTAGTAATGTTGTCAAATGGAATGTTTCTGGTGACTGAGCCTAAGTCATTCAGGACCAGTAGAAGTAAGCGGTGATGGTGGTAGGAGATTGCCCGCTACAAGGAATGAAGGCCCCCACCTGTCAAGCTGTCTCCTCTTGTAGAGAGGTTTCCTGCTTGCCAGGGGCTTGGATTTGGAATGTTATAAGGAGGAAATTCTCTTCTGTGAGGGTGGTGAGGCACTGGAATGGGTTGCCCAAGGAAGTTGTGAATGCTCCATCCCTGGCAGTGTTCAAGGCCAGATTGGACAGAGCCTTGGGTGACATGGTTTAGTGTGAGGTGTCCCTGCCCATGGCAGGGGGGGTGAAACTAGATGATCTTTAATGGTTGTTTTCCAACCCTAATCATTCTGTGTTTCTATACTTGTGCTGTTAAAGTTTATCCACATATCTTCACTGTTCTTCCCTACTATTCTTCCATTTGGACACCAGTGAGACCTCTGGGGTGATCTGGAAAGTACTGTGTGACTACCACACTCTGGGGACCTCATGGGGTTCTTGAACTACTCTTATATCTGCTAGAAGTACAGAACAGCAGGGTACAAGCAGTCAAGTTAATTTCTGGAGGGCACCGACAACAGCTTTCTCTGGTTCCTTGATCGTCTGTGTCAGGAAGATGCTCTGCTAGACCACATAGTGGAGGCCATCTTCCATTTAAGGAAAGACTGAGAGAGCTGGGACTGTTGAGCCTGTAACAGAGAAGGCTTGGGGGAAGTAGATTTTGTCAGTACATATGACAAAATGGGAGATAATGAAGATGAGGGAGCCTTCAGGAGCCTTACAGGGTAAGAGGCAATAGATACAAATTAAAGGGTAGGAAATTTCATTTGATTTAAAGCGAACTCTTTTGCAGTTACTTCCTGTCATACACAGGAAGAGGCTGTCTAGAGGTTGTGGAGTCTCCATGTGGGGAGACAGTCAAAACCTGACTGGACACTGTCTCAAACATCCTGTTGTAGCTGACTGTGCTTTAATAGGGAGGTTGGACTACATGTTCTCAAGTACCTTCCAACTTCAGATTTAGTAGCTTGTTGAAATATCATTTTAATTTTTATTCAAAACTTCTTTCAAATGAGATGCTGTTTCGTAGGTTTCACTGGCACACTATATTAATTGCATATCGGCTCATGGGAACATATTTCCAAAATTAGAATCACACTTGTTCTAAAATGTTTTATTGGCATTAGCAATATGGAATGACTAGACTATGGGGAGTGTTAATTTGAACATATGACACATATGGATAAAGGTACTGAGAAGTCAAGAGAATCCATGATTAGTTTGAAGTATGGTTTTTTTTCAGTAACAGTTGTAATTTCAGGTTTCTGAGCTCAGTTCTAAAAGTCATATTATATCTTATGGCCTCTTGTTTTAGTGAGAACTGATGTTGAATGCTTCACAGGAACACCATACACACAAACAGCTAGGTATATATTTTTATTATATTTTAAATGTCAGATCTTTCAATTCTGAAGAATTGGCTGGTGGCAACTTTGAGTTCCTGCTGAGTTCCTAATCATTAGCTGACAAACCTCACTATCTTCTGGTCCTGCGAAAATGTAATTGCATTGTGGCTGCAGATCTGTCTACATCCTATATAGTTTCTTCAATTGTGGCTTAAAATGGAATTTTACTCTATGAAGGGGGTCTAGGAGGAAGCTGTTCCCTTTCCAAAGTAATCTCATGGAAATATACGTTCTTCTGTCTCTTCTGCCTTCCTCATTTGTCCTTCCCAGCATGACAGTATCCATATTTCTTAATTTTAGCTATAAAGACGTGATATCAATGGAGGGAAAACAAATCAACCTATTTCCCTGCCCCTCAGGTTTTGGAAATAGAAATTGGACAGAAGGAAGAGGAAAGGACCACAAACTTAATGAGCTACATCTGAACCTGAACTGATCCCAAGATTTATACCTCTCTATAATTATTCATTTACTTCTTGGATCAGTTATAAAAGAATTGTGTGCCTGAATGCAGTTAGACACAAATAAAGAATGCTTAGCTGACTTAGAGCAAAAAGGGTAGAAATATATAGAAATTGTTTGTCTTTTGTACCTAGAATTTTGTTTGTAAGGTACATATAAGGTTCTTTGTTTCTTTTCACAAAATAATGAAAAATAAAATGTAGTTCAACTGTATGAACACTGGAGAAGTGTTATTTCTTGGAAATAACGTAAATTACTTGTTTGGGGTTTGTTTGGGGGGTTTTGGTGGTTGTTTCTTTTTTTTTTTTTTTGTATGTTACTATATTTTCAAATTAATGTTAATTTTTGATGAGAGTACAGTCATTGGAAGCAATACATGGACTTCCTTTTATGAAACATACAAAACAGATTTAAATTACTTTTCTGCTAGGAAATAAAGTTGAGAAGTTTTCAACCTAGTACACCTTAAAGGTTCTATATTTAACAACCTGAAATCCTGCTTAGAAGACAAAAAAAAGCAAAAATTGTTTCTTCTGCTGTGTCAGTGTGCTAAGGCAGTGGCTTGCTGTGATGTAAACATCACCCTACCCTATTAAAAATATTCTCTTAAACCTCCTCCATTGGGAGTTTTTTATCACAGAAATCAATGAGACAACTGGAGAAAGATATAGAAATATGCAAAGGACCTTAATAGCAATTGTATACCTCTGGGAATTCTTTCTGTTACTGGAACTAGAAACTCATCTACCTAGTGGAGCATTAACTGGCAAGCTTAGATGATGCATTTGGTGCAAGTTAATAGAACAGCCAGCATAATGTAATCTTATTTCCAGTTTCTAATGGGTATCAGTGTAACTTATTTAATAGATAGTTCCTGAAAATGCATACATATAATGCATACACAGACATACACTGGATTTCTTTCAGGTCCTGATTAATATCTTTATGAATGAGTTGGAGGGGATGATACAGTTTACTCTCATCAAGTTCTCACATGACACCAAACTGAAGGGGTCAAGTTGCTTCACTGGAAGGCAGCGAAACCATTCAAAGGTACTCTGATTATCTGGAGAAGTGTACCAGCTGGAACCTTATGAAATGCAATAAGAACAAATGCAGAGTCCCGCCTTTAGGAATGAAAATACACACCTTCCCTCAAGCCCTGATAATGACATTAGATTGTATTGGGCAGAGTCACCAGGGTGATCACAGCTAGAGTACTTGGTCTGTGAAGAGAGTCTGAGGGACTGGAGCCTTGCTCGGACTGGAGCCTTGCTCAGGCTGGAGAAGAAATGGTTTGTAGGAGGCTCCAACAGTACCATGGGGTGTTTATAGGGTGGTTAGAAAGGAATTGGAGCTAGCGTGTGCATAGGAGAATGAGAGACATTAAGTATATATTGACAGAAGAGAGGTTCAGTCTGGGTACAAGGACAGGAAAAGCCAGGCAGGAAAACAGGTTATTCAGACAAATTGCTTGCCTATATTGTTGGTGTTTTTGAAGACCTGATTGGGCGAAGACCTGATTGGGCAAATACCTGCACAACCTGTTCAGAGCTTGACTTGCTTTGACTTAGAATCATAGAATCATAGAATAGTTAGGGTTGGAAAAGACCTCAAGATCATTTAGTTCCAACCCCCCTGCCATGGACAGGGACACCTCACACTAAAGCATGCCACACAAGGCTTTGGCAAACCTGGCCTTGAATGCCACCAGGGATGGAGCATTCACAACCTCCTTGGGCAACCCATTCCAGTGCCTCACCACCCTAACAGTAAAGAACTTCTTCCTTATATCCAATCTAAACCTCCCCTGTTTAAGTTTTAACCCATTACCCCTTGTCCTTCCTATCACTACAGTCCCTAATGAAGAGTTCCTCCTCAGCATCCCTACAGGCCCCCTTCTGATACTGGAAGGCTGCTATGAGGTCTCCATGCAGCCTTCTCTTCTCAGGGCTGAACAGCCCCAGCTTTCTCAGCCTGTCTTCATACGGGAGGTGCTCCAGTCCCCTGTAGCCGTGCCTGGGATTGCTCCGACCCAGGTGTAGGACCTTGCACTTGTCATGGTTAATCTTCATAAGGTTGGCATAAACCGACCTCACAAGCATGTTGAGGTCCCTCTGGATGGCATCCCTTCCGTCCAGCATATCAACCGGACCACACAGCTTGGTGTCATTGGCAAACTTGCTGAGGGGGCACTCAATCCCACTGCCCATGTCAGCGACAAAGATGTTAAACAAGACCGGTCCCAACACCGATCCCTGAGGGACACCACTCATTACTGGTCTCCAGCCAGACATTGAGCCACTGACCACAACTCTTTGCATGCAGCTATCCAGCCAGCTCTTTATCCACCGAGTGGTCCATCTATCAAACTGTTGCATTCTGTGTGTTTGTACTATCACTGTGCAATAGAAACAGAAATTTCTGAAGGGGAAAAAATAGTGGAAAATAATAATTCCTGTGAATTTATAGTTGGAAACAAGGGGTAATAAATTTTCTCAAGTTAAATGCAAGCACCAGTAAGTCTTATGATACGAATGCTTTTCAGAAAAGGATTAAAAGAGTTTCAGTACACTTGAATGGGTCAAAAGAGTAAGTATGCAAGTTTTAAATAGAGCATTTTTTTATCTAGGGTGTATACCATTTAAGGTTTTGTGCAGGTGAGCAAATGTTCAGCTAGGCATACTGTCAAAGCAGTGTCCATTTAAAAGGAATAATGAGAACCATTTGCCATTGTGAGTACAAGAATAACTGTATTTTTAATATTTTTTTATATCTGGAAGGCCAGATCTTCCTGTAGATTCTTTGAAACAAGTTGATATTTTTATCAGCTGAGGCCAAGTATCATAGATCCATTGCTGTTCACCCATATAGACTTAATGATTTAATTTTTCTATATTTCTGCCATATTTCTTGAAAAGGGATAAACTTTTCTCATACTGGGCCACAATAAATATAACTATGGTCATTATTTTTCAAGTTATGTAAATTGACATCTTTGCATTTTTGTATCCAATTTTTTTCTTTCTTGTAAAAAAGTTTTTTCTCTCATGTACCATGCTTAGAAGCTTTGAATACAGAAGGGAGGAAGTGAAGGGACCAAAAAGAATGTTTTAATGCTTTGAATATTAAAGCAATTGTTCAAAATAACGGCCTTATTTTGATTTCAATATTTGCAGCTGCGGGACTGTACAGTTTGACATTGCCCTTGTCACATAAATGAGGTCATTTCTTATTAAAACTCTTAGAATTCCTAGAGGCTGCATAAAAGAATATTACAGAGAAGAGATATTGGGCATCCTGTCCAATTTCTAATAAGAAAGATTGTAGAACTGAAATTCTGACCTGATTAAAGTCAGTGAAAGGTTTAGCATTGATTCAACTAGGAGAGGATTTTACTTGAGGCAATCAAAATAATCCTAGATATAAAAGGCAGAGGGAAGATGATATTTAGCTTTAAACTAGATAGTAAATTTAGATTCCTCCATTAATGCTTGCCACAAATTTTCATGCTATCTCCCACCTCCACTTCAATTTTAGAGATAAATGTTCTTCAGCATATATGCCTTATGCCAAACTGAGGAGGTGAGTTGCTGTGTACAATACATTTTAGTCTAAAATAGGCATTTAATCAGGGTACAATAAATCTCACTCCATTGGTTTCTTTTCTCTATTTTTTTCACTTAATAATGAGACAGACTGAAGTGGCTATATCAACTTTGGCAACCACTGAGAAATTAATCTCACTTGATTTAGACGTTTTCAAAAATTATGGCTGTACTCATATGCCTTGGGCTTCCTAAAATGCTGCTCTTCATTCTGTTCTGGCTTAATATTACCACTATGTTTCTAATTTTTGAGATAAAAATGAGATAGAGATAGGAAATTCTTCCTTGGTAAAATTATAACTACAAATTTTTGCTATGCCCAAGTACTGCCCATGCTGCCCATGGCAGCACCAATTCAGATATACAATTCATTAGTTAACTTTTCCAAGAGAAATCTGAATTTAGATACTTTATCTGTTCCGGAAGGGAACAATGAAGCAAATCCTGCCTAAGACATCCCAAAGTACTTAAAAGCCTAATTATTAAAACTGAAAAGATACATAGTAATTTAATTTAAATTAAGCAGTAAAAGTATAGTATTATTTAAAATTATTATTATTTATAACATCTTCATACTGAAATTTTAATTTTTATTTTGCACTTTGTGCACTTTGTATTGTAGTATGTTTGATCATTGGACTTTATCAGCACTGCGATGGTCAAAGGATTTTAAATGATAATGTTTAAAGTAATAAGATCCCCCCTAATGCAGAAACAAGGAAGGCAATGTAATAACTTGGGAAGGAAATTTCACTTGAAGAGTCAGGAGGTGATCTCAACTAGCAGAGATTTATTCATACTTTAAAAGACTGTGACCTAAGGAACTTACAGCAGGAGAGACATAGATTTTGAATTTATTTGAGGACATGTCCCTAATTAAGAGCCATAAAAAATATGCTGTAGAAACTCAATTGTTCTGTAGTGATCGGCTCTTTTAACATTAAATGACATTCCAAAAAGTTAATGGTTTTCCATTAGTTGAAATAATGTTGTTAAACACCTTAATGGCTAGACCAGAATGCTGTAAATTAGGTAATCTCTGTCCTCATCACAGTTCTGGCCCTTACTTTGGTGAGGTTGAAAAGTCAACCTCTCCCTTCTACTTCTTTATTTTCCAAGATTGTAAATCAAATATTATACTGGTTTCTAGGCTTACGATGATGTTGACCTTCTCTAACATTCTACTCTAGAGGGTCTGTCTTGGAAGTGGCTGGAACTGGCTTTGTCAGACACCAGGGAAGCTTCTGACATCACCTCACAGAAGCCACCCCTGTAAACCTCCTGCTACCAAAACCTTGCCATGTAAACCCAATGCAATGGGAAAAATAACAGTGTAAAACTTTTCTGGGGAGGAAAGGAGCGCTAATTATTATTGGTAAAAGCACCTTCCAAACACTACATTTTCATGTTATATCCATCACTGAAATGAAAGTAAGTTAGAATTAGAATAACGTACAATGTAGATGTAGATGGTCTACGCTGTCTAAACACCAGTTCAAGATTTATGAAAACTCCCACATGCTTTGACATACAATTTTAGGGAGTGTGTAGAAACCAGGTGTGCAATTTTATCAGCTTTCATGATATGGAATGTATGTTGAACTGTCTGGAAGAAGTGAGGATATAAATTCCATCCAAGGCACATCTTATATGGTTCTGTTATGCTATTTATCTTTTTTCTTAATTGAATTTTCAGGAACGCATTACCAAATTTACTAACTACACAACCACAGAGATGATAGGGCAATTTTTTTATCTAGATATCAGTATTTAAATATGTAAATATGAACCATAGTATTATAGAGAATTGTTGTTACCTGTGTGAATTTGTATCAGTTTATTTTCATTGATTTGATGGAGGATTATAAGCATTAACAATATTTGAAAAAACATTTTGAAATTAGTAAAAATAAATCTTTAGATTCTGGTTTTAAGTAGTTATTCCTACTTCAATAGCTATGAAAAATTTACAGTATTTTTTAAGTTCTTATTTGTGAAACAATTAAGCTTGGGTTCTATTAGTAATTCCTATGTGAAACATTCAAATTGTAGTATCTTTTCCTGAAGACCAGGATTTTTATAGCATTTAGATTTGTGTCTTTCAGAGGCTGTTGTTTTGGGTTTAGTTTTTTTGTTGTTTTTTTTTTTTTCCTTTTAACTCTCCATAGGTTTTCTGAACATCTGTTTAAAGATGGTTTATTACAATTTTTATAAGCTTTATTTAATCTTCATTGTTTGGTACTGTATTCTGCTGTGCTTACCAGGTATACTTATTGCCTCCTGCTGCTTCAAATTCAGTTTTCCGAATTTATTTTGAACCTCCTGCTGTGTTTAAATTCCCTGGATCTGTTCCTTACACTGGATTTACTGGCTGCTTGCATTCATGAATATATAAAGATCACATGAATCAGTATCTCAGAGAGTGGTTTAGTTTTTTTAACTGACATCTGTCTTCAGTACAGCTATTAGATACAGATATTTGTTATTCAGTCTGCAGACTTCTTCAAATGTACTGACTTGAACATACCGTTCAAGTGAAACAGGAACCCGTGGTTCCTGTTATGCATAGTTCTCTAATACCTGTTTTAACTGTTTGCTTTTTGTGAAAATCTTGTATTTGTGGCCTCCCTCTCCTGTCACAATGTTACAGTGACGCTTGGATATTATCTTTTTTCACCTGGATGAAAGTTTTGTTACCCAGTATATGAAAAATTTGAGTGTATGGATATGGTTATACATATACATCTATGGATATGTCTAGCTGGCTGTCATGGTTTAAACCGATCCACACAGCTCGTCCTCACTCCCCCCAAGGACACTGGCAAACATTTTTTCCGTTACTCAAAGCATGCTATTTACAGTAGTGTGGGCTTAGTATTTACTTGTCCACAGACTAATCCTTTACCTCTGGGCAAAACTATGCAGTGACTAATACCCACACTTCTAAAGACTATTTCTCTTCTAGCAGTAACGCCACATCCACCCTCCAGAACACTTGATTCTGGTTCTTTTTTCGACAACACATGGTGTTTCTCTGACCTTAAGATATTTTTGTATGTGTTTCTCTTGTTGTTTCATGGAAAAATTAAAAACAAACAACTAAACCACTAATAAGCATTGAATGTATTGGGGCACAGTATCTGATGATGATATGTGGGAGTTCTTGAGGGGTGCTTGAGCAGAGTAAAGTTCACTGGGATAATTCTTAAGGACTGCAATGGATCCAAGCCTGGTACAGTCATGATACAGTCATTCATACTGCCTCTTGTTAGAGGTCTTTCACATGAATCATCTGGAAGGTTTTCTTTTTTTTCCTTGCAGAAAGCTATTTGGGGTGCTAACTTAACTAACTCCTTTACTTTCCCTATCAAATAAAGACACATTTGCTGAATGCTGATATTTATATTCTTAGTGCATTAACAGATAAGGATGTTGTGAGACATTTTAGATGAACAAGACCCCAAATAAGATAATCTCTGCTAAAAAAACAGTTAATTACCCAAACACTTAAAGATTTTATCTCAGTAAGTTCATCAAAAAGAGCAAAAACAGACATTATAAATTCTGTTTCAGAGATAAGCATCTGAATCACTTGAAAATAAACCTGATCCATAATCAGCATGTACTTTAATACCCAGTATAAAAATCCAGACCTTGTTTTAGAAAAAATTGAATCAACCAGGGTGTATATGGGAAAAAAACAGCATTATGTCAGGACAGATGGAATACAGGTATGCACTGACTTTAAAAAAAAAGAGTAGTTTCAAATCCAAGACTTGAGGATGCTCATTCATGTTTATTATTTAATTCTACCAAGCACAACAGGAAATAACAATACCTATCCTCTTCCCCTTAATAATCACACATTTTAAAATATACACTAGAACTCTATAGAGAGATGAATTCTGTGAATGAGAAGTTATTCAGGAGCTACTGATAGGAGAACAAAATAATGAAATTAAAATAAAACTATTGCATAATATACATAAATATTATTTAGCCTGAACAATTTTTCACTACAGGATGCTTACACTGGAATACAGTGTCATAATTTATAAAAACTTGTTGCTTGGCTAAACTAAGCAGGAAATCATAAACAGCATAATGTACAGCTAAATAATATAATATAGAGCCTCATCTGACAGTTATTATTTGTACTTAAGGATATGCTGAAATACTCAAAAAGGTTACTCCATACTTGTTAATTATTGTTTCTTGAACTTCTTTTAATCATCTGACACTTTCTCAATTGTCTATTGGATAATATATAGTATCATTCTTGTGGTTATGAAATAAATACCAAGACTGGCTAGTGTCTGCAAGAAAGTTTTCTTATTGTGCTTTCTATAGCATAGGCAATCCACATAAAGCAAATGCAAAATACTGTTGGCAATTCTGGCATAAAATAGCACATCGGTGCTCTCATACGCACAAGTATAAAAAGCAGCAGTTTAAGTAACTACTTACATTTCAATTAAATATTTCAACAGCGAGTTTCTCCAAAGAGCATAGATAAGGTCTTTGTTGTTTATATAGCAATAACAAAAGAAGAAAAGCTCTTTCTAAAATAATAATTAATAAATAAAATCAGACTTTCTTTCTGGAACAATTAAATGACTCCACAGGTGGGACTGAATTATGCTCTTTAGATTTAGATACAAAGAAAATGTCAGTATTTATTCAAAGTCTTAAGTCAGTGCTATTGGATTCTCAAAGTCTCTGAAGAATGAGTTCATAAAAATCAATGTTATTTTACTTTTGAAAGAGTAGCAATTATTTCCTTTCACAGGTTAAAAATATGTGAGATTTCACAAACATTCATCTCTGTTAAGTCATTAAAACCACTATGGAAATATAGATGTTAGCTCAGTAATGTTTACTGTTAGGCTTGCGGATAGTCACATTAAACCTTTAACAATGATGTGTCAGAAGATATTGAGGAATTTTCTGTGACGGAGAAGTTAATATAGTTGTAAAATTACAATTAGTATATAGAATATTCAATTGTGTCTTACCTATTTGTGCTAAAAGAAATGCATGTACAAACATTGATATTGCAGTTCAAGGGCCAGAACTAAGAAAACAAAAATTCATGAAAGAACTGGACAGGGGTTTTTATTTTATTTTTTTAATTTGATTTGCTTTTGAATTAGCTCTCTGAACTGGCTTAGTCTATGACAGCATGAAAGCCAGTTACTACTCACCAGCACACATGACTGAGGACAGAGAGGCAGACAGAAAAGGTAATCTCGAATTAGACTGGTTTAAGCTGGCATGACACTAAACTCTTAAGAAAGTATGTGGGGATTTTGGCTTAGCTAAATGGGAGTTAATAGCAGATATGATTATTCCCTGCAACCATAAGTAGAAAATATTACAATAAAAGCAATAATTTTCAATACTAATAGGCATAAATGGGCATAAACTGATCATGTGTAAATATAGGTTTGACCTTAAATGGGAATTTTATGGTGTAGTTGCTCACAATAGCAGAGAATTAAGCTTAGCTGATTGACAACGTTGCTTTAAGGCCTATATTCCTGGAAAAAAAATAGAAATGGAACACAGCAAGCCATGACTTTTCAAATACCATGGGGACTGGCTTGGCAACTACCTCAACCAATTCCCTCAGGACTATGGGATGCATCTCATCAAGTCCAATAGACTTACGTATGTTCAGGTTCCTTGGGTGATCAAGAACCTGATCTCCTATTACAGTGGGAGGGACTTTGCTCCCCCAAACCCTGTCTTGTGGTTCATCCGCTTGAGAGGTGAGGGAGAAGTGAGTGTGCCAGCAAAGACTGAGTTATTGCCTACCTCCCTCTTCTCGAGGGGAGTATGCTTTCTTTGATCTTCCTTTCCTGGCTGACATACTTGTAGAAGCCTTTCTCTTCCTAATTTTTTTACACATCAGGATCAAGAGCTGTTTTACTCAACAGGAATTATCCGTAAGGATCTGTCAACTCTTCTTGTAGTTTGTTTCTTTTAATCACTGCTTTTTTCTGCCTTTTTTTTTCTTTTTTTGTTTTCCTATCAGCACAGACAGTTACAGTGATTGGAAAAGATTATAACCTGTGCCTGTGCACGATTCATTTGCATATCACCATGAGCCTACATGAGGAATTATTTATATTTTGCATAATTTTCCTTAAGTATAAAAGTAATCCCAAGAACAAATAATTTGAAAAGACTATCAAGGCTGCAGCCTCAAATTCTCAGAAGTGGGAATACTACGGTGAATACTGCCTGTGGATATTTAATTGAATCCCCCTGCATGTAAAGTTCGTGAAGTGTAAAGTGAAGATTGCAGAAACAGTTTATCTGTGCAATAAATTGGTAGGCACTGGCATTAAGTCAGAGCTCAGAGAGATGTACGCTATTAAAGACTGGCCTGCTCCTGACTTGAGAAAGCAGGTACAGCCCTGTATAGGAATTATTTTTTATCGTAAATCCATGCCTCCACCCATGACCAAACCATTAGGAAGTAAAGACTAGAAAAAAAAGTTTACACTAATCATTTAAAGGCCATTAATAGACTAACAAAAACTTGGAGTAGATGCTGATTTTGACAACATTCTTGAATTTTCCAGGCATGCAGTTGTAAGACACGGGATAAGTGAACAAAAAAGTCTTATACACACTTGTTGTTGAAAAAATATATACTAAAGAAACAATAAGAGTATGTAAAAGAAAAGATTGTATCACAATCCTCATGCACAAAAAAAGTAAAAAGGATTTTTTCAGTTAACAGTGTTTCCAATATTTGTGAATGTCAGAAATTATTCTGATTCTATAAATTCAGTTTATGGAGAATCATGCAAATATGTATGTGACAGATGATTTATGTGGAGATTTATATGTACATCTCCAGGTAAATTTGCTGTATATTTCATAATGTATATAAATATATACATTACACTGCATTTACATTAATGAATTATAGGATAATTTAGGTAGAAAAGTACCTCCACAGATAATCTAGTCCAAACTCTCGCGTAATTAGCTCAGGTTAGTTAAGGCCAAATCCAATCTAGTCTTGAACACTTCCAGCAATGGAGATTACACAATATCTCTGAGCAACTTTCTTCAGCATTTGACTACCCTTATAGTAGATAGATATGTATATCTAATCAGAACTTTCTAAATTCCAACTTGCGCCTGTTGCTTTTTGTGCCGTCACTCTGCACCTCCAAGAATTCAGCTTTGTCTTCTCTGTGTTCTCTGATCAGTGAGGCATAGACAGCTACAAGGTCTCTCAGAACCTTTCTCTTCTCCCAGCTGACCAGGTTCAGGGCCTTTACACTCTCCCAGACTTCAGCTCCCTAATCATCTTGGTGGTAGTTTGCTGGACTCCCTTCAATATGTCAAAATCCTTAATGTACTGGAAAGCCCAAAACTGGCCTTGGTAGTCAGAATCACAGACTGGCTGAGGTTAGAAGGGACCTCTGGAGGTAACCATTCAAACCCCCTACTCAAGCAGATGTCCAGATGATTTTAATTATCTCTATGGATGGAGACATAAACAATATCCCTGCTTAATATCCAGTATCAAGCAGAGTATTTGCTTCCATTACCTTTTTGGACTCATGCATTCAAACTCAAGTACACTGCCCCCTGTTGAAATTGGCATAGCACAACTACAGTAAAAACTAAGCTTAAAATGCACGTTTGTTTTGATCTAAGGACATACACCATCCCTACAAGTCTTGGATTAGAGCATAATACTTTTACACATCCAATTTCATTGTTTAAAGTTCTTCCTTCTTTCAAGTTTAGTTACTCTTCCTATTACCATCAAACCAGCTGCAAAGTAGGCAGTGAGGGTGGGGGGAAAGATGTCTGGAGTCCATGAAAATGAAAGAGGACACAAGATTCTTAAAGAAGGTTTTCTAAGTTTTCTAGTAAATTTTAGTCAATATCTGGTATGGTGTATTTAGTAGAACCCAATTATTTCTTGTGAAGAATTAGATACTTTCAGTTTCTGCAATAAATATACATTTTCCAAGTTGGAAAATTCACTGGAATTAATGTATGCTTACTCATAAGGAATATGTACTTCTTTATAAGTAAATAAAAAATTAAATATTTCTCAGAATATGGATGAATATCAGTCTTTCTAATCAGAATAAGAGAAGGAACAAGGAAGAAAGAATGAATAAAGAGGAAAGAAAGATGAAAGAAAGAAAAAAGATGAAATAAGAGAGATTCTCAGCTGCCATGGTCAGAATAAAACCTATAATACATATCTAAGATTTAAAATGGATTTCATGAAAATATAAAGCATCCAGCAAACATAACCCATAGCATTTCTAATAGATAAGCAGTAATTATTTATTTCTGATGTAAATAACTTCATTCAATAAAGTGAAATAGATATGTAATCCTTTTTTACACATTTTATGACTAAAGGAGTCACATCCTTGAAATAGTGTCTTTGAGCTTCATTAGCTTTAAAAACTGTTTATCATTACTTCCAGCACCACACTAAATATCAGCATTTTTCTAAATATTTCCACAGTGTAAATAAGGAGGTAAAATATATTTAAAATGTCAGAAAAAGTTACATTTAAATGGCATAATTATTCTTTTGAATAAAGTATTTGAAGGAAAGAAAATGAGCTCTTTATGTCAAAAAAACCCACAAGAATGAATATCTAGTTCGAAATGTAAATTTGAATGCCAAATTTTTTTACTGGCAAACCAAAAGCCAAGAACATTTACATCTGGGGATTTAGCTGATCCTCCACTTTAAATGCTCGTCTATGATTAAAAAACCCATGTCAAACAGTTTCACAAGAGCACCTAGGAAAGCTTCATGTTGTGCATTTCAAAGTTATTTGAGGTATGGCAGAAATCAAACTCAGTGTGAAAAAGTTTTCTTTACTATTTTGAACTTACTTACAAAATGATGGCATGGGAACAAAAATCATGAGCAATCTAGACTAAAGTTAGTCATATTAGAAGGAAGTTCTGTATTTAGAAATTATAAGATATTAATGGTAGCATATTTTCAGAGATGGCTCATTTTATTGGCTTATATCTTCACAGGGCTGTTTTTCTTATCTGTCATGGGCACCACTGTTTTTAACATTAGTAAATTTTCTTCTCTCTTGCCAGGTTGGTTTATTTTGTTTGTTTGTGTATTTGTTTGTTTTAATGCAAAATATTTTATTAGATTTATTCTACCTTGCTATTAAGTTTTTGGCAATTAAGGCAGCTGAAATATTAATAAGACTGAAAGGTCCAGGAGGATTTGAATACAATAGCATTTAATTTAGTAATTGAAATGTGTATCTTACTTGTAATAATCAAGAATGATTTTTACAAGATAGGTACTGCAGAGAGCTGTGTTGCCCACACAGGGCTATGAGGGGCAGGTGGGAGATCCCCATAAAGTCAGAATAAATAACATTCTTATTTAGTATGTCTAGTCAGTTATTCAGCTTCTCCTGCTTCCCTCTGTATGTCCTGGATAGTACAGGTTTAGTCACTGGGGAGGTGGCAGCTGAAGCTTTTTTCCTTTTTTAGGGTGTAAGATAAGGTAAGGGTTAAATTGTTAAATTTTCTCCTATTTTGATTAACACTTTGCAAAACTAGAACAACAGCAAAAAAAAAAAAAAAATCTTATGCACTTTATTAAAGATCCATAGGAATCTTGTGGCTATTAATTTCAAAATCTGCTATGCACAGTATTTAATTATTCTTAGGGAACATACTGAGACCACACTAAACCAAGCTGCACTCAAACTCCTTAATATTGTAGGATACAAAAACCCCTACTTCATATCAAAGTCAATATCTGTTTTCTGAAAATAGGTTAGCTTACTTTTATGTAAATTAAACAACTATCTATAGATTTGTCAGATCTGCATCTCTTAACTTTTACACACAATGTTAGGCTAATTACTGAATGACAATACAATACATCAGGTGATATTAAGCACCGATGTTTTCCAAGACAGTGGTCTGGATTATCCATCAAATTTAGTCCCTTCATTTCTGCATTGTTAAAACCCTTAGTCTTAACAACCATTGAATGGATTGATGATGCTGTAATTTTCTGTTAGACAAGGTGGAAAAATATAGCTTCTTGCTTAAATTAAGTGGTCTGATCTAGTGCCTGCTAATTAATTCAGGAAAAGTCTTCAGAGGTCTTCAGATTATTTTCTTTCTATGGTACTGGAACACCACAGGTTCATGAATATTGTGGATTCTTTCTCTAGTCACTTAGCACAAGTAGCAAACATCTGAATTTGAATATTTTATATTCAAATTACAGCAATGGGATACTGAACGTACATGGTAAACTTTTGATAAAAAATGATTTGGCAAATAATGTCATATTGAGTTAGTTATTCCTAAATAATTGTTTAAAAATTTAATACTTATGATAATATCTTTTTGTAGACAATGCATGTTTATTTACAGAGCAATTTAAAACTTTAAATTCATTATGTCAGTAAAAGAAAGTGTTATGAACACATACACGTGCACATGAATTAGCTTGTGGAGTTACTGAAAGAAAATTTACATTTAGCTATAGTTTAAATTTAGTATAGTTTACACACTCATATCACTATCAATATTAGTGCCAAAAGCACATCTGCGTGTCTGTAATAAAGCCTGTCTTTTACACATTATTTGTTTTAACCACTGTTGTGGTTTAATTCCAATAAGCAGCTAAGACCCACATGGCTGCTTGCCTGCTTCCTCTCAGTGGGGTAGGGGAGAGAGTCAGAAGGGTAAAAGTGAGAAAACGCAAGGGTTTTCTCATAAAGACAGTTTAATAGATAAAGCAAAAGCTGCATGTGCAAGCAAAGCAAAACAAGGAATTCATTCACTACTGCCATTGTCATGCAAGTGTACAACTATGATCAGGAAAGCAGGGCTTCCTCATGTGCAAGGGATACTTGGGAACACAAACACTGTAACTCCACATGTCCCCCCTTCCTTCTTCTTCCCTCAGCTTTTATTGCTGAGCATGATATCGTATGGTATGGAATATCCCTTAAGTCAGCTGGGGTCTGTTTGGCTCTGTCCCCTTCAAACTTCTTGTGCACCCCCAGCCTACTCACTGCTGGGGCTGTGTGAGATCCCTCTGTTACCAATACTGTTATGGTCACAAATCTAAAGCATAGCAGCACACAAGAGCTCCTATGAAAAAACCTAACTCAATCCCATCCAAAACCAGTACAACATACAATCTAATACAGCTGTCAGTGATCAATAGTAGATTGCTGAGTGTGCAACTGTATTAGTACATCTGTGAGAAAAAGAACATGTGTAGTTTGGAGTAGCTCCACTCTCCAAGTCTTTAATCTAACAGAACAAGTCCAAGCTCATGCTCACCAGCAAGTACTTACTGACACTTACTTGTACAGTATGGGGGCAAACAGCCAGTTTTGCTGGAGCTTAGTACAAGAAAGATCCTGCCTGTTTATAATGCAGAGGGTTTTGTCTTTACTATCAGAGTAGTTTTAAGTCCATTCCATATAGGAAGTGAGTTAAAAAAGAAAGCTGTAACATTTTGTCCATTTCTTATGAACATGAAGGCATTACAGAGAAAAAAAAACCGAAAAGTATTCTTTCCCGGTCTTACTGAAGTCACTATAAAATTAACACAGAACATAATTTTATTTGTGCCTTTATTTTTAAACCTTCTAGAAAGAATGTGATTTGATGCAACAGTCAAAGGGTATTATGTTAATTTTGTTATGGACATTCTAACATCAGCCTGTTTAACACACCCCTTGTGCAAAACATAATTACCAAAGAGGAAGTGCTTGTTCTGTACAGATGAAAAGCTCTTGCTTCTTGGAACTGTTTTTAATACACTGATATCAGAATATCTTTAAGAGTAAAATATTTTAACTTTGTAGCATCCATCCAGTTTAAAAAAAAAAAAAAAAAAAATTCCATCTGCTGAGTGAAAGGTCTTATTCTTTTCCTAACTAGAAAATTTGAGCCAGATTTAGATAAACTCTTTTGCAGCTAAAATTGAAATTGTCTAGTGCTGAGCTGTACAATTAAAATATGGCAATCCAAACATCACACTCCAGTAGCTGCCTAGACATACTCTATTTTATCTGAAAGCCAGTATTCAATACTCCAAAGAGCTTAAGCTGTTATCAAAACACACGGGACACATACAAACACTACAGCTTCACAAAACTGAATTACAATTGTGATATTTGTTTTGTTGCCTTTTTATTTTAATAAAAAAAAGCTACTGTTTATACAGCACTGCTACTAAAACCATGTACCCCATGAAATAAGAAATCTGTTCAATAAACTCCCTCAGGCTTTAGCAATGGAAAACCATGTTTCCCTTGCACCATGTGCAACCAACCGGCTAAGGTTCAGGTTACATGACGGATAGATGAAGTGCATCTACAAAAAGCAAGGCAATTATTTAATGGGATTTCTGTTCAAGCAGAACCATTCCCAAGTTAAGGTTTTCAGGGAGCAATTTAAGTGCTTAAGCTTAGATGTCTACTTCTGTTTGAAGTGTCAAGTATCGAAGATAGATAGTTTTGCTGTCCTGGCAGTCTGAACATAGGATGTTACGGAGAACCACATAGCTCTTATGCAGCAGCTGGTGTCAGGGCAGGATATGATTGTTAGGTGCACATTTAAATGTTCAAATCATTATTCCCAAAGAGCAGAATTCTTGGAAAAGGCTCATTCTGTCAATTCAGATTTTTGGGGGTGAGCATTCAGTCACCTATGTAGAAAAGAGGTTTGACCTTTTTACACACTAACATTTTCAGTCTTTGAGGGCTTTGTTAAGTCTTGACATGAATTGAAATAAGCATTTTCCAAAAGCATATGTTTCCATTTCATATAGTTTATGGCATGTTATAAAGACTCTGTTATTAATGTCTGAGTCAGAGCAACCACAGGCACAGCTACAGGTTAGGCAGAAAAGAGATTCAGAGCAGCCCTGTGGAGAAGGACTTGGGGGTGTTGGTCGATGAGAAAATGAACATGAGCCAGCTTCAAAGTGTGGCTGGATGGCCGCACACAAAGAGTTGTGGTCAATGGCTTAATGTCCGGCTGGAGACCGGTAATGAGTGGTATCCCTCAGGGATCGGTGTTGGGACCGGTCTTGTTTAACATCTTCGTCGCTGACATGGACAATGGGATTGAGTGTGCCCTCAGCAAGTTTGCCGATGACACCAAGCTGTGTGGTTTGGTTGTTACACTAGAGGGAAGGAATGCCATCCAGAGGGATCTTGACACGCTTGTAAGGTGGGCTGTTGCCAACCTTATGAAGTTCAACCATGACAAGTGCAAGGTCCTACACCTGGGTTGGAGGAATCGCAGGTACAGCTACAGATTGGGCAAAGAAGAGATTCAGAGCGGCCCTGAGGAGAAGGACTTGGGGGTGTTGGTAGATGAGAAAATGAACATGAGCCGGCAGTGTGCGCTTGCAGCCCAGAAAGCCAACCATATCCTGGGCTGCATCAAAAGGAGCGTGACCAGCAGGTCAAAGGAGGTGATCCTGCCCCTCTACTCTGCTCTTGTGAGACCTCACCTTGAGTATCGTGTGCAGTTCTGGTGTCCTCAACATAAAAAGGACATGGAACTGCTGGAACAAGTCCAGAGGAGGGCCACGAGGATGATCAGGGGACTGGAGCACCTCCCGTATGAAGACAGGCTGAGGAAGTTGGGGCTGTTCAGCCTGGAGAAGAGAAGGCTGCGTGGAGACCTCATAGCAGCCTTCCAGTATCTGAAGGGGGCCTATAGGGATGCTGGAGAGGGACTCTTTGTCAGGGACTGTAGTGACAGGACAAGGGGTAACGGGTTAAAACTTAAACAGGGGAAGTTTAGATTGGATATAAGGAGGAAATTCTTTCCTGTTAGGGTGGTGAGACACTGGAATCGGTTGCCCAGGGAGGTTGTGAGTACTCCATCCCTGGAGGTGTTCAAGGCCAGGCTGGATGAAGCCTTGTGTGGGATGGTTTAGTGTGAGGTGTCCCTGCCCATGGCAGGGGGGTTGGAACTAGATGATCTTGAGGTCCTTTCCAACCCTAACTATTCTATGATTCCATGGTTCTATGAATGTATTATTAATATTTAGAATTAGAATTTAGAAGACGAGTGCTTCCGTCCCTTTCAAAATAGAGTCCCCTATTACTATGACCCCCCGCTTTTTCTTTGTAGCGCCAGTAGAGATCTTTACCTGCGCATAATCCGGCTGTTTGTGGTGCAAGTGCGTTTCCTCGTTACTCTCCTGCAGGACAGCAAAGCGGTTCTGTGTGGGGACAACAGATTTAGGAGGAAGCTCCTTGCCTTTAATTGTCCTTTTCCTCCTTCTTTTGTTATTTTTCTGTGTCACCAATTCCCAATTTCCCGGGTTGGTGGCCTCCTTCTTTCCTTCATGAGCTGGAGGGGAAGCTTGAGGCCCCTGCACAGTTTCAGGCTGGAGCAAGCAGTCCTGCTTCCTCTCAGCTACCCTGACATCTTGCAGCCTATTAATAGCATTCCGCAGCTCAGCCCCTGCTGCAGGAGGACCTCCACCAGGGAGCACCGAGTGCAGCCCTGCCCGTCGTGCTCCTTTCCCTCACCAGACCAGTGCAGGCACCCTCTACACCCCGAGCTCTGCACTGCAGCCTCCCCTCTCATCAGCTCTGTCTGGGTGCCTACGCTGGCCACCGCCGGGGCAGCCAGAGCAGAGCTCCCAGACCGGGCCCTGGCCATACGACGGGTGCTCACCATCCCGCTCGCCTGCCCGCGAGAAGTGCCTCGACCCCGCTCTGCTTACAGCACTCCTGGTCGCTCGCGCTCCCCGGGGCAGGTTTTTACCCACTCAGGGCTGGTGCCGCTGCTCCTGGCTCCGCCCCCTGTGAGTCCCTGCTCGCGTCCGCGGAGCTGCCGGCTCCTGGGTGGGTCCTGTCGAGGACTCGAGGCTCCCTCGGTAGCTCTGGCCGCTCTGAGTTGAGGCTCCTGGACTCTGATCTCTCTCCCGCTCCGGTGTTAAAGGCGTCCTCTCTCGAGCTACTCACCTCAGCAACTGATTATTTTATTTATTTATTATGCATAAATAATAAATACTACACTATTTCAAACCTAAACCAACATTGTTGAATTATTAAAAGGGCATCTAAGAAGCATATTATCAAACACATTTTAAAAACTAAGCAGCATTTAACATGATACTTTTAGATCGGCTTTTAATTGTGCAATGTATTTTCTCATAAAAACTCTTATACAAAGGGTGCAGGTAAACGGTTTTAAAGCACAGGAAAGCAGACGAAAAAGTTCCAGTGGATCCCATCAAGATCTGTGGCTCAACTTTACCTGAACAGATTTTCAAATCTAGGTTTTCTATATTTACAGATAAATCAAATATGAGATGAAAATATGTCACTTCAACACAGTTTTTAAACACAGACAAATTTGAATCTAAGTGTAACCGGACATGATTACAGATACTGATGAAACCCTAGTATTTCTATATTGCTTATGCTTTTGGATATCCTCTCTGACAGCACACATTATGAATGGACTTGAGTATAGATGTTTGCCTGAACTCCTAGTGAGGTTGTGGGTTACTGATTTAATTACAAATCAGTAATTGACTGATTGTTACAGGAGCTCTCCAGGTGGGACTTTTGGCCTGTCCCAAAGACTCCCTTCAGGTAATTCTTGCTGTGCGGGGTGCATATCTGATCCTGGGGGAATGATTTGGCCATTTCAGAGATTCATTTTGGATGTTTCTGCTGAACAGATTAAACTGTTACATAAATACGACATTTGTAAACAGTCGGTAGAAACTATTTTTGCAGATGCAGAAAATGTTATGTAGAACTGTCTTTCTTATGCATTTAAGGTATTTAAAAGATTTGTTTTTAATGCAGTTATGTAGAGCTTTTTTTAAACAGAGATGGTTGGAGTAGTCCAAACCAGAGCCAGATAATTACTTAAAAGAAGCATGCACAACAAGGAATCCTGGGCTCATGCCCCACTTCTTAAGCTTTTTTTAGCCTTAATGATAAATCATGTGATGACTGGCTGACTTAAACACTTTATACCAGCAGTTTATTGATGGGTTTTCTGATGCAGTAAATTATGTTAATATTCCTTATTTTGAGCCATAATCTGGTCAGATATAAGCAGTCTATAAGCATCTGGGAGAATTCTTACGATCACTAGCCTTGTTCTTGTAGGGGGCTTCAACTTACCAAATGTCTGCTGGAAACACAATACAGCAAACACAGATTTTTTAATTATTGGAGAAGTAAGAGGAGGGGGAGTCAGCAGAACTCCTACCTTGGACTTCCAGAGGGCAGATTTTGGCCTGTTTAGGAGACTGGTTGGCAGTGTCCCTTGGCAGGCAGTCTTAAAGGACAGAGGAGTCCAGAAAAGCTGGACATTTTTCAAGAATGAAATCTTAAAAGCATAGGAGCAGGCTGTCCTTACGTGTCAAAAAACAAGCCAGGCTGAACAGAGAACTTTGGCTGGAACTCAGGGGGAAAAAAAAAAAGAATGAAGAGGGAAAGGCGCAGGCATCTCAGGAGGAGTACAAGGATGTTGTGATCTTATACAGGGAGAAAATCAGAAGGGCCAAAGCATGACTGGAACTTAATTTGGCTACTGTCATTAACGACGATAAAAAATGTTTCTATAAATACATTTGCAACAAAATGAAGGCTAAAGAGAATCTCCATCCTTTATTGGATGCAAAGAGAAACACAGTGACAAAGGCCAAGGAAAAGACCGAAGTACTAAATGTCTTCTCTGACTCAGTCTTCAATAGGAAGACTGAGTCTCAGTGTACCCAGACACCTGAGCTAGAAGACAGGGTTGGGGAGCAGAATGAAGTCTACATAATTGATTTTGGTAAAGTCTTTGACACTGTTTCCTATAGCATTCTCCTGGAGAAACTGGCTGTTCATGCCTTAGACAGGTGTACTGTTCCCTGGGTGGAAAACTGTCTGGATGACAGAGCCCAAAGAATTGTAAGTGGTGTTAATTCCAGTTGGTAGCTGGTGTGCCAGGGAAAGTTCAGATTGGACATTAGGAAAAGGTTCTTCACTGACAGGGTGGCTGGTCACTGGAACTGGCTTCCCAGGGCAGTGGTAGTGGCACCAAGTCTGTCAGATTTCAGGGAGTGTCTGGATGATGCTTTTAGTCATATGGTTTATTTTCTGGTAGTCCTGCAAGCAGCAGGGAGTTGAACTCAATGATCCTTATGGGTCCCTTCCAACTTCAGATATTCTGTGATTCTATGCTTCTATGACTTTTTGTTCTGAATGTTTGTTCTTGGAAATTGCTGGAAAGGTCATAGAATCATACATAGAACAGCCCAGGTTGGAAGAGACTGTGAAAGACTGCATGGTCCAACTTTTTAATTTTAGATGTGATTATCTAGCTCCTTGTGCAATCACATGTTGAAAACCTCCAGCAATGGGGACTCCACCATGTCCCGTGGCAGGTTGTTCCAATAATTGATTATTCTCACTTTAAAAAAATGCCTTTCTTATATCAAGATGAAACATCCTACAGCGTACCTTATACTCATTTTTCCTTGTCTTATCCACTGAGAGACACTGTCTTGTCTGTAGCCACCCTTAGGTGCTAGAAAACTGTGGTGAGATCCCCCTGAGCCTTCTTTTCTCTAAGAAGAAAAGTCCTAACTACTTCTGTCTTTTCTCCCAGGGCAGGTTCTCAAAAAAAAAAAAAAAAAAATCACTTTTGTGTCTTAAATGCACAAGGGCACCACACGAAGCACAGGGGAGACCTAACTAAGACAAGTTATGCAAAGTGAATCCAGATATTCTGCTCTACGCCAGTGTGGAATAGACCTAATCAGCATTTCTCCCCGCCCAACTCTCCAGCCTGTCCAGGTCTCGCTGAATGGCAGCACAGCCTTCTGGTGTGTCAGCCACTCCTCCCAGTTTTGTGTCATCAGCAAACTTGCTGAGGGTGCACTCAGTTCCCTCATCCAGGTCATTGATGAAAATATTAAACAGCACCGGCCCCAGCACCGACCCCTGAGGAACTCCACTAGTCACAGACCTCCAGCTAGATTCTGCGCCATTGACCACAACTCTCTGCCTTCTTCCTTTCAACCAGTTCTCGATCCACCTCACTACTTGATCATCAAGCCCACACTTCCTTAGCTTATCTATGAGGAACAACCCCATGTACCAGTACAGGTTGGGGGTTGACCTGCTGGAAAGTAGTGAAGGGGAAAGGGACCTGGGGGTCCTGGTGGATAGGAGGATGACCATGAGCCAGCAATGTGCTCTTGTGGCCAAGAAGGCAAATGGCATCTTAGGGTGCATTAGAAAGGGAGTGGTTAGTAGGTCAAGAGAGGTTCTCCTCCCCCTCTACTCAGCCTTGGTGAGGCCGCATCTGGAATATTGCGTCCAGTTCTGGGCCCCTCTGTTCAAGAAGGACAGGGAATTGCTTGAAGGAGTCCAGCGCAGAGCCACAAAGATGATTAAGGGAGTGGAACATCTCCCTTATGAGGAGAGGCTGAGGGAGCTGGGTCTCTTTAGCTTGCAAAAGAGGAGACTGAGGGGTGACCTCATCAATGTTTACAAATATGTGAAGGGTAGGTGTCAGGATGATGGAGCTAGGCTTTTTTCAGTGATATCCAGTGATAGGACAAGGGGCAATGGGTGTAAACTGGAGCATAGGAAGTTCCACGTTAACATCAGGAAGAACTTCTTTACTGTAAGAGTGACAGAGCACTGGAACAGGTTGCCCAGGGGGGTTGTGGAGTCTCCTACACTGGAGATATTCAAGGCCCGCCTGGACAAGTTCCTGTGTGATGTACTGTAGGTTACCCTGCTCTTGCAGGGGGGTTGGACTAGATGATCTTTTTAGGTCCCTTACAACCCTTGGGATTCTGTGATTCTGTGTAACACAGAGCCCCTCCTGAAAAAGAAGACTTGACTATTGTTCTGTTTTTCTAAATAGTTTGTGTTCTCTAGATACAAAGTTTTGTACAAAAAAGGTTGTTGTTTTCATCCTACTTTTTTGTAAACTCCCCTCCCCCTAAAAAAAGAATAATTATAGAAGGGTTTTTTGGTTGGTTGCTTGGTTGGTTTCAGAAATACACAAATGTGTGCAGATGCACTGAAGTTACTGCTGCATAGAAATGGATTAATGCACTCATGATTCTGAAGACTGAAGATTTTATTCCTGAGTCTGCAGTTGTAATTTCATGTGTATTTGTAGGAAGCTTTTCATACCAAGTAAAGTTAATAATCTCTATCTTTGGATTAATTTTCTAATAGCAAATGTTATATTATAATGGATTATAACGCCATTACAATTACAGCTCTGTTTCTCTACTGTCAGCTTCCATTACAAAAATATTTTACATTTTTTTTAAATTCTAAATCTCCTCAACCGATGCCTATTCAGAATTCATACTTATATCTTTAAATTCCTGTGGCTGTGTCACAAGACAGCTTATTCAATGCAATAAGTTTTGTTGTTGATACCAAAGTAAAAGTGCTATCTTCTTACAAAGTTAAAGTGGTGGTTGTTCTGCCAGACTGGAGAGGATGGGCAGAGCCTGAGATTATAAGTAGTAAAGGAGCAAAGGTCTGCATTATCTCTGAATAACAGAGTGTTGAGATGTACTGAACTAATCACAGGGTTAATGTTAAGAATGAACTTTTGTGCTTTGCTGGGTGGAGGTCAGAGTTTAAGTTCCCTCATTGCAGTAGTCAAGTAAAGAATTTGCAAGACTTATTGAAGAGACTGACAGAGCAAAGAAAAAGTGCACAAATACTAATACAGACTATGCAATATGCACAATGGATACATTAAATTAAAACAATATTTTCATTTTATTATCCTTCACCACCAGATTTAAGAATGCTCTGTATAATCATAAAAATGTACCATAGCCATAGACCCATACATAATACATTTCAGGGTTATTTTAGATAGTCTTTGGAAAGATTAACATCTTGACCAAGATGTGCAGTTTTCAGGACCTAGGAAAGGGTTGCCACCTAATGTAGCAATACAGAATTAAAACCCAGCCAACTAAACAAACAAATCCACCACCACCATGAACACCAAAAAAGTGTGTCAGTCAGTTAATTTCAGAAAGCTGATTGGGGAAGAAGGCACTTGAAATTATATCTATTATTCAGGACTGGTTTTTTACTTCAGTCAAAAGTGAATGGCAAAATTTTACAAGCAATATGCTATCAGAACAACAAGCAGCAATATTCACCTGAGACTCTGATAAAACAATCAGATTTTTTATAAGCTATATCATGAAAGAGAAAGAGAAGGTACATTAAAATTGGAGAATTTTGCGTAGTAGGGACCAAAACTGAATACAGTATTCCAGATGTGGACTGACAAGCACTGAGTGGGATAATGACTTCTTTATCTCTGCTAATGATGCCCTTATTGATGTAACCCAGCACCCTGTTGTCTTTCTTTGCCGCAGCTGCACACTGTTCCTTCACATTGAGTTTGTTGTTCACCTGGTTTGGTATCACTGGCATACATGGTCAGGGCACACTTGATCCCATCATCCAAATCACTTATGAATACATTGAACACTGTTGGGCCCAATATCAACCCCTGGGGGACCCCACTTATTACAGGTTTCTAGTTTGAAAAGGAGCTGTTTTATCACCACCCTCTGGGTGCGGCCAGTTAACGGCTTCCCAACCCACTGCATAGATCAGTTGTCTAGACCAAAACATGTTTTCTCTAGGAAGAGTCTGTGGGAAACTGTATCAAAAGCCTTGGAGAAAGACAATGTCTACTCTTCACCCTACATAAACTGAGCAGGTTACTTTGTTGTAGAAAGCAATTGGGTTTGCCAAGCACAATTTGCACTTGGTGAATCCCTGCTGGCCTTTCCCAGTCACCTGCTTGGTTTGACTTGTGATAGCCTTTAGGAGGATTAGTTTTATAATCTTCCCAGGGACTGAGGTAAGACTGATGGGCCTGTAACTTTCTGGATCCTCCTTTAAGCCCTTCTTGTAGATGTGAGTGGCATTTACTTTCCTCCAGTCTTCTGAGACATCCCCTATCTTCACTACTTCTGAAAGATTATGGAAAGTAGCCCCACAATAATATCAGCCAGCTCTCTTGAAAACCTCAGGTGTAAAGCATCTGTGCCCATCAATCTGTAGGGGTCAAGCTCCTGTAATAGTTCATATACCAACTCTTTCTTCACTGATGGTGGGTGCTTTTGCATCAACCTGGAGTTTTGTTGTCAACACCAGGGGCTCAACAGTGCTTTAGAGAGGTGAAAAATGACAAAAACTTCTGCCTTTCCAGCATTGTTGGTGCCTGCAGGCCAATATTTTCCTTCTGTTTCTGCTTGGTTTTTACATACTCAAGAACCCTTTCTTGTCCTTCTTTGAAATCTCAGGCCCAAACTGAGCTTTTGTTTTTCTAACTGCATCTCTGCACACCCTGGCAATAACCTTGTAGTTTTCAGTGTGTATTTGTCTGCTTTTTTGTCTCTTGTGCACTTATCTTTTGGTTCTGAGCAGACTCAGGAGCTCGTAGTTAAGCCAAGGGAGGTCTCTTGCTCCGTCTACTTCCCTTACCATTAAAGGATATGAACTATTTTCATGCTTCCCGACAAGGAGAGGTGCCATGCTTGACCTTGTGCTCACCAACAGGGAAGGGCTTGTTGAGAATGTGGTACTCCAGGGCAGCCTTGGATGCAGCGATCACGAGATGGTCGAATTTGAGATCCCCAGGACAGTGAGAAGAGTGTGTAGCAAGCTCACTGCCCTGGACTTCAAAAGAGCAGACTTTGGCCTCTTCAGGAGCCTGCTTAGTAAGGTTCCATGGGATATAGCCCTGGACGAGAGGGGGGCCCAAGACTCTTGGTGGATATTCAAGGATCACCTGCCACAAGCTCAGGAGTGCTGCATCCCAACTAGAAGGAAGTGCAGCAGGAGGGCCAGGAGACCTCCTTGGGTGGATAAGGAGCTGCTGAGGAAAATTCAAAGAAAAAAGGGGCTTATAAAAAATGGAAGCAAAGACAGGCGGCCTGGGTAGAGTACAGGGATGTTGTCCGGGAAGCTAGGGACCAGGTTAGGAAAGCTAAGGCCCAGTTAGAATTAAACCTAGCCAGGGATGTTAAGGATAACAGGAAGGGATTCTACAGGTACGTAGCAAACAAAAACCAGACTAGGGACAACATAGGCCCCCTGAGGAAGCTTTCGGGAGAACTGGCTGCACAGGATTTGGAGAAGGCTGAGGTTCTGAATGACTTCTTTGCCTCGGTCTTCACTGGCAAATGCTCTGACTGCACCACCCAGTTCTTAGAAGGTAGACGCAGGGACTGTGAGAATGAAGACCTTGGGCCCACTGTGGGAGAGGATCTGGTTCGAGATCATCTTAAAAATCTGAACTCGCACAAGTCCATGGGACCTGATGGAATCCATCCACGGGTCCTGAAGGAGCTGGCGAATGAAGTTGCTAAGCCACTGGCCATCATATTTGAAAAATCATGGCAGTCAGGTGAAGTTCCTGATGACTGGAAAAAGATAAATATAACGCCCATTTTCAAGAAGGGGAAAATGGAAGAGCTGGGGAATTACACACCAGTCAGTCTCATGTCCATGCCTGGTAAAATCTTGGAGCAGATTCTCCTGGAAGGCATGCTAAGGCACATGAAAAACACCAGGGTGCATGGTGACAGCCAGCATGGCTTCACTAAGGGGAAATCCTGCCTGACCAACTTGGTGGCCTTCTATGATGGGGCTACATGGATAAGGGTAAAGCAGTTGACGTCATCTACCTGGACTTGTGCAAAGCGTTTGACACTGTCCCACACGACATCCTTCTCTCTAAATTGGAGAGAAATCAATTTGATGGATGGACCACTCGGTGGATAAAGAACTGGCTGGATGGCCTCACACAAAGAGTTCTGGTCAATGGCTTAATGTCTGGCTGGAGACCGGTAACAAGTGGTATCCCTCAGGGATCGGTGTTGGGACCGGTCTTGTTTAACATCTTCGTCGCTGACATGGACAGTGGGATTGAGTGCACCCTCAGCAAGTTTGCCAATGACACCAAGCTGTGTGGTCCTGTTGATATGCTGGAGGGAAGGGATGCCATCCAGAGGGACCTTGACACGCTTGTGAGGTGGGCTGATGCCAACCTTATAAACTTCAACCATGACAAGTGCAAGGTCCTACACCTGGGTGGGAGCAATCCCAGGCACAGCTACAGACTGGGCAGAGAAGAGATTCAGAGCAGCCCTGCAGAGGACTTGGGGGTGCTGGTCGATGAGAAAATGAACATGAGCCGGTAGTGTGCGCTCACAGCCCAGAAAGCCAACTGTATCATGGGCTGCATCAAAAGGAGCATGACCGGCAGGTCGAAGGAGGTGATCCTGCCCCTCTACTCTGCTCTTGTGAGACCTCACCTTGAGTATTGTGTGCAGTTCAGGTGTCCTCAACATAAAAAGGACATGGAACTGTTGGAACAAGTCCAGAGGAGGGCCACGAGGATGATCAGGGTACTGGAGCACCTCCCGTATGAAGACAGGCTGAGGAAGTTGGGGCTGTTTAGCCTGGAGAAGAGAAGGCTGCGTGGGGACCTAATAGCAGCCTTCCAGGATCTGAAGGGGGCCTATAGGGCTGCTGGGGAGGGACTCTTCGTCAGGGACTGTAGTGACAGGACAAGGGGTAACTGGTTAAAACTTAAACAGGGGAAGTTTAGATTGGATATAAGGTGGAAATTCTTTCCTGTTAGGGTGGTGAGACACTGGAATGGGTTGCCCAGGGAGGTTGTGAGTACTCCATCCCTGTCGGTGTTCAAGGCCAGGTTGGATGAATCCTTGTGTGGGATGGTTTAGTGTGAGGTGTCCCTGCCCATGGCAGGGGGGTTGGAACTAGATGATCTTGAGGTCCTTTCCAACCCTAACTATTCTATGATTCTGTGATTCTATGATTCCAGGAGAGCATTCTTGAAAAACTCTCAGTAGTAGCTAGCTCATTATCTTCCATGGAAGACTCCCACATGATCCCTTCCAACTGAGCTCTGGCTGAACTGATGTTTGCCCTTCTAAAATCTAAAACCTTTGTCTCAGTACTAACCTTCAACATGCTCAGCTGGATCCCAGACTCCACAATATTGTCATCACTGCACCTAAGGCTGTCACCAACTGAGGTACTACAAAGCAGGTCTTCTTGGTTTGTGAGTAGTAAGTCCAGCAATGCCTCTTTCCTGGTTAGCACATCTAATATTTGTATGAAGAAGCAGTCCTCTACATATTCCCGGAACTTGATGGATGATGTGAGCTGCTGTATTGTTTTTCCAACAAACATCTAGGTAGTTTAAGTCACCCATAACAGCCAGGTTATGTTGATCCAAAGCTTGCTAACGTGACCCAAATATTGCTTTGTTGACCTTACAGTCTTGGTTTGGAGGTCAGTAGCAGATGCCTACCGTAAGATCCCCCTTGGAGATGACCCCTCTGATCTTGACCAAGAGGCATTTGATAGGGTTTCCACAATTGCCATAGTTAACTTCTATAGAGCATGAATCCTCCTTTTCTCTGCCTGTCCTCACAAACAACCTGTAGTCATCCATCTCAATCCTTCAGTCATGGGAATCATCCCACCATGTTTCAGTTATTTCTGTGTCATCATAGTGCCAAAACCCTCATGAGAGCACCAGCCGTGAAGCCTGTAGCTGATTTACAGTAGGCATCTATTTCTGACTGCCCTCTTTAACTGGTAAAATGGAAAAAAAGATAACTCGGGGACCAATACTTTTCACTTGTATCCCTATGGCTTTTTAGTAATTCCTGATTCTGCCCAGGTTTCAGTTTGTGGTATCACTCTTGCCCTCATGAAAGGGTAGCAGCAGGTAGTAGTCTGTATTCTTGACAACTTGTGGCACCCTCATGGCAACATCTCGGGCCTTATATCCCAGGAGGAAGCATATCTTACATAACTCCATGTCATGCTGGCAAATGGACAACCCAGTGCCCTTAATGAAGTATCACCCACCACAGGCACTTTTAATTTCTTTTTGTGGTACCCACTGTGTGCTGCTGGTACAGCTTTTCCTTGCAGACCTTGCTCATGGGTGTCTACAGCTATTAAATATTCATATCTGGTTTTGGTTGTTATGCTGGAGGGTGGGGACTGAAGTAGAGTCCTACTTTTGTGGGTCACCAGGGGCCCATGTGCTTCATTCTCTGTGATGTCTGCTACCGCAGTATGATTCTGAAACCACCTGTCTGTCTCCATCTCAGCCCCACTAATACTGTACAGCCTTTTAACTGTTTCCTGCAACTTGGCCATCTGACATAACAGTTCCTCAACCTTTGCACAGTTTGTGCAGGTATTTGCCTTTTCTCCAGGAGAAGGGTCTGGGCGCTCATTGCAACCTACCATCTATACTATACCAGTTCCGTCTTGGCAGAAGTATCAGACATCCTGGGGGTTTTCTCTGTAGAAACACTAGTTTTAACTCTGAGGTGAGTGTCCATCATCCTGGCAGAGACCTAGAGAACATCCCGGGGCTGTGGACCTATAAGCAAGGTATAGAACCCTCCCTGCATGCCTTCCTGCACGGATTGCCATGCCACACCACGGCTGACATGGAACACCTAGTTTGCTTGCTCCTCGTCTCCTGGTCACTAGCACTCCTCAGGGGTACTTAAATCTCCAGTGTTTTCCCATGGCAATACTCAAGCCATGTCATCCTCCCTTGTGAGTGCTGTTGTGGCTCTTGGCTCTTGCTTGGGTTTGCCTGGCTCTGGGAACCCCTGTCCACCTTGATCTACTGCTTAGCCACAGAACTAACCATTGCATGCCTCGCTGAATGTCCTGTGTCTTTGGAAAATAAAGATTATTCAAAATTTGTAAGAACTTAGTTGAAAAAAAATTTATGAAGCTGAAAAATGTCTAGTAGAAAGTGGCAGTTTTCTCTTGCATAGGTAAAGGTTGCTTTTTTTTGCAATAACCTTTTCTTATTGTTTTAGCAGACTTTCCTTCCCTGGAGTTTTAAGCTTTTCAAAACCATCTACTAGACAATGATTAAAAATGCCAAACTCTCAAAAAACAAAAGCAACAACAAGGAAAAAAAAAAAAAAAAAAAAAAAAAGAGGCAGCTGAAATAAGATTTGAAGAAACAAGCAACTTTTTTTTACCATTTTTTTCAGAATACAATGCAAACTAATAAATGAGCATGTTGTATGGGTCTCGCATGGAAAGGTGAAAAGCAGAGCCAATGCCAGCTGGCTCCAGCATTTACCTGATGCTGTCCAAGGCCAAGTTCATCAATGATAGTGGTAGCACCTCTGGGATAACATATTTAAGAAGGGGAAAAAGTTACTGTGCAAGAGCAATTGTAACTGGAGAGAGGAGTGAGAATATGTGAGAGCAAAAACTCTGCAGACACTGAGGTAAGTGAAGAAGGAGAGGAAGGAGGTGTGTCAGGCACCTTAGCAAAATTATCCCTGAAGCCTGTGGTGAAGACTATGGCAAGGCAGGCTATGCCACTGCAGCCTGTGGAGGTCCATGGTGGAGCAAGTGGATGCCCAGAGGGGTCCGTGGCCCCATGGGAAGCCTGTGTTGGAACAGGTACCTGGCAGGACCTGTGGTCCTGTGGAGAGAGGGGCCCACTCTGGTATAGGTTTGCTGGCAGGACTTGTGACCATGCAGGGGGTCCACACTGGAGCAATCTGTCCGAAGGACTGCACCCCATGGAAGTGCTCCCCATTGCTCCACCCACACTGGAGAAGTTTGTTAAGAACTGCAGGCCATGAGAAGGATTCACACTGGAGAAGTTCATGGAGAATTGTCTCCCATTGTAAGGACCCCATGCTGAAACAGGGGAAGAGTGAGAAGTCCTCCTCCTGAGGAGAAAGGAATGGCAGAGACAACATGAAAAGAGGTGACTACAATCCCCATTTCATGCCCCCCCCCCCCCTTCCTCCCCTGCTGATGTGGGGGAAGAGGAAGAAGATTTGGGAGTAAAGTTAAGCCTGGGAAGAAGGGAGGGGTGGCGGGAAAGTGTTTTTGCAATTTGGTTTTATTTGTCATTATCCTACTCTGATTTGGCTGGTAATAAATTAAGTTTCCCAAATCAAGTCTTATTTGCCTGTAACGTTAATGGGTGAGTGATCTCTCCCTGTCCTTAACACATGAGCCTTTCATGATATTTTCTCTTCTCTATCCATTTGTGTAGGGGGAGTGATAGCTTTGGTGGGCACCTGGCATACAGCTAAGGTTAACCCATCACATGTGCATTCAAAGTCAGAAGCACTTCCTGTAATACATAAAAATAAAAAGTTTTTCTAAAATTATTTTTGAGCATTATATTAATGTTTTTGACTGCTAGAACTCTTTACATATGAAAAGACTGACAACTCACAATGAATACTGAACTAGCAGAAAATTAATGAACATCATTATCCCATCAAGTCTTCAAAAGGAATTTTTGAAGTTTTAAAATAAGCAATATCCCTGAAAATTGACTAATTTTACATATGGTTTTCATGTGTATAAACATCATGATTGTGATTATACAGTAAAAGCAAGCTGATAATTCCTCATTAATATTTCCTTCTCTAGCAATTTTTCAACTGAAAATTAAGCAAGCCCTTTTTCTTAGCACTGTAAATCCATAGGATAGTCAATGTGGGGATGTACCTCAGAAGGCTTCTAATCCAACCTCCTGCTCAAATCAGGGGCAGCTCTGAGATCAGACTAAGTTGCTCAGGGTTTTGTCCAATAGGATTTTGAAAGTTACCAGGTTTTCACAGCTTCTCAGGGCAACCTGATCCACCCCTTAACTGCTTTCAAGGCGGAATAGATTTCCCATTCTCTACCCATGCATCAGTGTGAAGAGCCTGGCTCTGTCTCCTTGCTGACCTTTAATGTCAGGAAATACCAAATTTATAAATACATAACAAGGGTATTTGTATATTGGTTCAACTTTCAATTAGGACTGTAGATTCATTTCCCTTGAAGCTTTTGAATAACTGACTCTCAGTATTTGTATCTAGTACAGGTATATAGACAACTTCTTGGAAGTTTAAAATAGGTTTCCAAAACTGTAACTGCAACCATATTAAATACCTTTCACTCTTAAAGCCAAGAATGTTTTTTTTTTTTTTGTTGGGGTTTTTTTTTTTTTTGGTAGTTTAGACAGAGATCTCAGTTTTAACATTGACAACGCTAGATTATTTCTTTTTTTGAGAAATAATCACTTGAACTATTAAACTTCAGATCAGAAGATAAAGCGTGTACATAATGAGTCAGTAAAATTCTTAATATCAGGGTTACTTGGTGTGGCCAAAGCCCTATGACTCTGACAGGAATAAGAATCAGTATAGTATCTTGTTGATTTCTCCTTTCTAATTCCAACCTAGTTACTAAGTTGAAATTATTCAACACCTAAAGCACTTTACGGATAAACATGACCTCTTTCTAGCTCGTTTCAGAAATAATACTGAAAAGAAACTGCAGACTTCTGTTGTGCCTTGCCTTCAAAAACATGTTAAAGTGTATCATTAATATATAACAGAATTTGAAAGATTATGTTAGCAATAGATGTCTTTTCTTATTGGATAGGCTTACAGCTTAAAAATACATTATCCACAGATAGTCTCAGCCATTTTCATGTATTCAAGTGAACCAAAATAGTAAGTATATTTCTCTTCTGAAATCTTGCAAAACAATCCCAGGCTATACTACTACAAGCAATACTGCTGTCTTGCCAATTTGAACTAGTCCTAAGACAAAAAATAGTAATTGTTTCTTTATAACTTTTCTACTATCAGTAGGTCATTTTAGAGAGTGAGATGGATCACCCTGTTCAAATATAAGTGTCAGTACACTGATATATGAAAGACAGCTATTCCACAGTCGTTCCCTTGCTAATTCAGGGAGGTCATTATTATCCATTTCTATTTCTGTTACTAGATGAGCTTCTGTGAAGGCTCTGTGACTGCAGTGAGTATGCACTGTGAATATCAATATCAGCTTGATCTTGAAGGTTGCTACTGGGTACAATTAATGTCAGAAATGTTTTACATGTATCTCCATGTCAGCCATACTGCTTAATAGGCTCTTATTTCATAGTTGTTCAGTCTTACTTGTACATGTTTTAATTTTTGAATAATACACCACATAGCTATTTTTCTGTTTAATGAATTACATCACAGAAGCAAGTAACTCACTAAATACAATGCAGTATCCTCTTAGATAACTATTTTGTGATTGTAAGAGAAAGAAATGCTTTTTAGATATTTCACACCCATGCAGGAAACCAGATTTAGAGTTCTGAGATTAAAGTGCTGGAATTTGTCACACATAAACAGATATCTAAGTTTGAAATAGAGTTTATAGTCCCATTATGCCCAAAGTAGAGAGGAAATAGGCACATCTAGGGTGAAATTAATCAGATCTGTTACAATTGTAACATTACAGTGAGACTATCCTTTTTAAAAAGGATGTGGACTAAGATGTTGCTCAGATGCAAATGGCTCCATAGTGAGTATCTACACTTGGCCAGATGAAAACTGGAATGTCCAAACAATCTAAAAACCGCTGCTACGTCTTTTCCTTTTTTAAAATTGAAGCTCATTTCACATAAACTCCCCCACCACCACAAAACAGCAAAACAAAGCAAGCCCATCCTCCTCTCCCTCACCCCCTAAAAGAAAACAACCCCAAAAAATCACACACAAAAAAAACCCCTACTCCCAAACCAGAGCTTTGACTGCTTTCTTAAACCGAAGTTAAAGCAAAAATATATATATTGCCAAAATTTACCATTTTTAAATAAGGGTAGCACTTGACCCAAGCTTACCTCTGAATGCTTCATGGTCATACGGTATGTTTGCTTCCTTATACACTCCAGTGGTAAAAAAAAAAAAAAAAAACACAGCTGTTTTAATATTGAGCTGAGAGGGTAAAACAAACCAAACCAAACCAAAATAAAAATGTAGTGTACAAATTTATAGATACATGCAGCTGCAACAGAAATTTAAGTCCATTTAGATGTACCTTTGCCTTTCTATAAACTGGCCTTTCATTATCTTTTAAGATTTGTTTCACGTTCAAACGCGATGGTAAATTGCACTGTAGGCCTGCCGTGTTGAACAGGAGATAATATTCAGGTGGACTGCCTGCTGTGTCCTGGAGCATTTTAAAGTGCAGACAGGCTTCAGTATTCTATGCCTGACCCTGTCACATCCATTAGTATCACTCAGTTCTGTGACATATCATGAGCCCAATATGGACAGACAAGATATTTCTACTGATGTCACCTGCTGCTGAAGTAGATGAAATTTGTAAATAGCTCCACTTAAAGTTTCCTATAAAAAGCAATACAGATGTGTGCAGCCAAGTGTTTTTAGCTGATCACACTTCAGATTTCTGTAAGGATGGGCCAATATTTACAAATTATTGTAAATTAAAAAATTAACTTTCTTTTATAAATATTATTGATTTTACGATATGGGAAAATTAAACATCTGTGTGGAAACAAAGAAAATTTAAAAAATCGTAAATCAATAATGATATTAATGATGAAGGGTGAGAAGAAAGAGACAAGCAGAGTCTGGTAGGTATGGTAAAGATTACTCTTTTCTGTTCTTCACTATCTTTAAAAGTATCTATATATAATTTCTGTAAAGAAAAAGCCAGCTATCTTCACACATGGTAAGGAACATAGTAGAGATCATGTCAAACAGCTGTTGGGGAAGAGAACATTTTAGAAGAATGAAACATTCTTTTGCAACTATTATCAGGTACCTAGGTCATTTGCAGTTGTTAAGGAACTGGTCTTACAGCTATGTTAGTGGCATTCTTTTGTGAACCAGTGAAGATAATAGATGAGAGCTTCTGAATGAACATCAGTTCATAGACTAAAACAAAGGCTCTAACGTTTTCTTAATTTTCTAGAGGTTTACCTCATTTGTTTATACAAGTAGCACAATATACAACATGCATCAGCTATTAAAAAAAAAAGAAAATATATACTGGAGAGAGACAAAGGTTCATTCCCACAGATCACCTGTGACATCACTGGTATTTAAAGTCTTTTGTGTTATATATATTCCTTTGTATGATACCCAGTGGTAGTCTATTCAATTGTTTTTGAGCTATGCTTAGTCATCTTTATTATCTTTTTTTATTGTTGAAACAAACAGCCTGAGAATTAAATTGATTTAGGGGAAAAAAAAAAACAAGCAAACAAACAAGCAAACAAGAATCATCCAGCAGTCTTTTGAGAAGCTAACTTACAAGACTGAAGATATATAGAGAGAAACAAAGATCGGTTTTGATAGAGAACTATCAAAACCTGTCAATATCTATACAAAATACCAAGAACTAAAGAAAATTATCCACAAGAGAAACTGCAAAAAAGCATGAAAGCGAGATGGCTCAAACAAAAGGGAATTTGAGCCTTTAACCTAGTTGTTGGAGGAGGGAAAGAGATGTTACTATTTTTAGCCACAGTCATTCAATTAGATAAGCATTAAAAATCCAGCTAAATGGTGAAAACAAACAGCTGAATGTCCCTAGGCAGGATCTTCTAGCTAAGTTATACTGGATCTATTTCTATATTTTACTCCAAGGTATTAGTCAGTGTTGAAAATAAATACCTTCGAAATCACTAATTCTGAAAATTCACCCAGGAGTTATCAGGTCTTTCTAGAAGATATAAGCGCATACACCAGCTGTTGATAAACATAAAAGGTGGCTGAAACATTTTTTGAACTGTTTAAGAAGACTGCCTGGCAATACATCTGCTGCTTTTACTCTCAGCATGTAGTAACAGCTATTTGCCATGTATGGAATGGTGGTGATAGTCCTTTGTTCAACACATACGTGCCTTTTGTTCTGAAACAAAGCTTTCTGTGCTTGTGATGGCTTTGTCATAAAGAGCAGACACAGAATAAGGTGTAAGTTGTTCATTGTATGAGTGTTCCTTTTGAAAGGGTTAGGTTGTTGTTTCAGGTTGGTTTGTTTGCCTTTTTAGGGTGTGTGTTTTGATGTTTTGTTTGTTGTTTCTTTTTCCTTTGAAATCAGACCGGTATTCTGTGGGGTACATTCTCTTCTCCACTCCACCCTCTGCCAGTATTATGTTGCCGATAGATTTGTTCCTGTACGGTATTTAACTATAGAGGTTAAGTAGGTATAGAAAATATCTTCACTATTCACAATGTTTTTACACTGGGTCTGATGAATTATTATACAATCTTGGGGAAAGTATGGAAACTTATTATGCTATTTTCCTGGTTTCATGTTACTATGTAGGAGTGAGGAGATGATCACCTATTCTTCCTCTTTCTCTACCTTGGTCCCAGAATGGACCATTTATACTGTCTGGTATGGCATGAGAAAATGCCTTCTCTTGACATATTTGCAGAAGGTAAGCTTCACAGGTGTTAAAAACAGAAAAAAGCCATGACACACATCTCAGAAGAGGTTGGTTGTACTGGGAATAATGTTGAAGATGAACCTCTTCTTCTTTTACCTTTATACACAAAATGGTATATGGGAGAAGATTTTTAAAATGTGTATTATTTCATACACATATAGGAATACATTACATAAAATAATCCTGCAATATTCAACATGTCAAAATATTTGGCATATTGTGCATGCAAAACATACATAGACTCACAATCAACAAAGACTTATTAATATTATTAGAAAATTTACTGTGCATATTTTTATTATTCTGATTTTTTAATTTCATATCTTTTTTACTGTATTTTTTTTGGCAAATGGTATATTTTAGATGAATGCTCACCATTGTTCAATCCTGATATACAACTGCAAGAACCAGGCTTTTGTAAAGTTATTGATGAGTTTGAATTTTGCGTAAATAACTAAAAAACATGTTAAGAGAAATCAAGATATGTTCCCTGGCAGAAATAATATATTTTTCTTAGCAGCAGGGGGGAAAAATCTGTTAGCCTGGTGAGAGAAATTGCTATCAGAGAACAAACTGCATCTAACTGTGAAAGCAAATAATTGTGTGACATTTTTTTCCTCAGAAAGCAGAAACCAGTGTAGGAAGATGATACAGGAGGTCTATGAAACAATCCTTTTTCCTTGTCATAAATGCCAACCTATCTGTCCTTCAAGTAGTAGGGACCCATGTATTTATTCTCCTGATGCTGGAAAAATCCCATTCAGTGCTAGGTAAAAAACAACAACAAAAATAACAACAAAACAACAAACAAACAAACCAAAAACCACACAAAAAAACAACCAACCAAACAAACAAAAAAACAAACAGTTAAAGGCAGTTTTGAAGACAGTGATGGAGAGCAAAGGAATTTACACAGCAGGAATTACATGAGTTTCTGTAACTGGTAACTGTTGTACTTGGTCAAATCCTTCAGCAGAATGAAAATTATCTTGCAGCACAGATGATAAAAGCAAATAATTTTCCAAGTATTGTTGCAGAACACAGGGGTAAAAATAAAGCAAAAAAAAAAAGAAAAAACAAACAAACAAAACATTATCATTGTACTGAGATGTTAAAGAGCTCTCTGTAAATAGGAGCAGTACAGACATTTTACTTGTGCATGAATATGACAGGTAACAACTGTTTAATTTTAACAGATTATAAAAGGAATAGAACTTCTTGACATGCAGATTGTTGCCTCACTGTGTAGCAGCAAATTGCCAAGACTCATTTCAATGTAAAAGAATTAACTTTCTAGCAAGTTTCTAGATTCAAAGCAACCTTTGGTTATCCAAACAAGTGATTAAGTATATATAGAGATAAAAAAATTCTTTCGCAGTTTAAGAAAGAAGGTGAAATAAAAATAAAAAGTGTAATTATTAAAGTAGTTCTAATCAAATCCTGCAGAAAGTCAACTAACTTCTAAACTTTACTCTTTCAAGAAATTGCTTGTAACAAAGAGGTTACTTCTGCATTAAGGGTATATAAAGACATAATAATCCAATTGTTCATGGTAGTTCTGACTCTCATGGTAAGTGCAGAAATATCATTTGGGCTTAGTCTCTCCAGTTTTTTAATCCAGTATTTAATTCATATGTTCTGAAAAAGTTCCAAATTATGTAAATGTTTATAAAAATTTATATCTAATATGAACAGCTGAAGAGACACCTCTTTGCACCAGACAATTCGATAATTTTTAAAAGGTGAATATGTCAGTATATGACTATGGTTTGAATAGGCACTGAAAAAGGAACTGTGTTTTATTAACAACAGTGGTCTGTAGGGAGACGGGGAGATATCCTGAATCTTACAGAGTTCAAGCAGCTGGTGTAGATCTTTTTTCTCAATTGCCTGGGATAAAAAGAAGTAAACTATATTTATAGTAGAGCCTTTAACCCATGAGCAATAGCGCTGTAGTAGCCAAGTTCAAGGATATTTTTGTTGTGTTATTAGTAAAAGCATATTCTTGGAAGAAATAGAGTGCGTACACTCATTAGGGTGTATCAATTTTCTGAGGGTTGTCGGGAACCAAACTACTTAGAAAAACAATGGAACCACATAGATACACTTTTAAAGACTGCTTAGAACTAACACTGTTCATGCAGCCTTCCTGTCTGCCTATACCTGTTGTCACAAGCAGGGTCTCCGAAGAAACTGTGTAAGATTGTGCTACCAGCATGACTACAGAAGATTAAGAAAAGAGGTAAACAATAAGATTAAAAAAAAAAACAAAATGAAGGACTTCAAACTAACTAAGGATGGTCAAATCCAAAACTGACTGCAAAGAGTTTCAGGAAACTCTAGTGGTTAATGGTAGGTAATGAAAAGTGATAAAACATTTTACAAATTTGTGATATGTCAGATGATGTGTGTATGGATAAATGTTCGCTATAAGTAAATAGTGCTGAATTTCAAATGACCTAACACAAATGAAGAAAGTGATTTTGAAGGTACGATTATTCTGATAACACTAATTCAATAACTATTAGGAGGGGGGACTTAGAAAGTAGTTGGAAGGGAACAGAGACCAAAACCGAAACATCACTACTAAATATATCTCTACATTTTGATCACTGTTAGGGACATCCCACTTTAAAGAGTATCACAGAATCAGAGAAGGAAAGTAAGACAAAGGTAATAAATATCTTCCTTATGACAAGACTAGCACTCCTCTTCCTGAAACATAATGCAGAGCTTGATAGAGCTCTGCTCTGATTCCATGTGGCAATCTTTATGCCTGAAACTACTGAAGTCCTGGGTGTTTGAAATTAGTTCAAAATGTGTGTCTCATCGTTTATTGGAAACAGCTAAATTAAGCATATAAACATCATTAGAAAAGAATTATTCTAATTAAGAAGTAGCTTAAATAAATTTGCAGATAATTTTGATGAAAAGGATTTTGCCTTGAAAGAAAATTATATATGGAATAGTGCCATGCTTATAACATGAAAGCTGCGGTTTTAAATAATCTCTTCAAACTTTCTGCATCAAGTCTAGACAAAATGAAAATGTTTTTTCTTGCTTTTTTACTTAGATGCCTGGACCACCAATGGACTCTGGGCAGAGCAGACCAATGACTGGGAAGCTCTGATAAAATATTAAAATGATGTCTTATATATCCTCTGTATATGCACTTCAGGTACAATTGGAAATACCTTCATTTCATGGGTGATTACTTTTTCCTGGCAGCAAGTCTTTAAATTCATTAAATGTAAGAATGTAGCCTGATTGCTCATGCAGCATGCCAACCCACAAATTATAAAACATTTACTTTTTTGGTGATTTGGTATTCAAGTTATTTGACAGACACTGGAAAAAAAAAAAAAAAAAGAAGCAGAAAAAGAACTGTAGTTAGACATTAACAGAAAAAATTAAATGGAAAGAACATTTGAGTGCAAAACAAACAGATGAAAATTCAGTGAAGCCTAATCAGGCTCTTTAAAGGCTTCTAAATTCCAGTTTTCTAATTGTAGCCCTCCTGCTTTCAGGGCCCTGAGTGGACCAACAGGTTTTAATTGCCTATAACCATCCTTCTCTATAAACCTCCTCTACACAAGAGCTCACCTTGGGCTTTAGCCACCTACATTTAACATGAGTACTGACAAGGTTCAGCTGTGCAACTTTGAGTTATACTTAAGTGAAAACATCTAAGCTGTGAGCAGCTTCCTTTAGGTCTTCCATGTATGTGTTATCAGCCCTATTGGTTGGAGGGGGGAATTTTAGGTCAGGCCCCTGCCTTGAGTAATATTTTTGGCATGCTCTGTTCAGCCTTTTACTTCACTGACCCTGACTTTACTTTCTGGCTTGGCCTTAGACTCTCTGCTTACCCTCATTTCCCCATCCCTATTCCAGCCTTGCTCTCCTGGTCAGGTACTATGGGACTATGCTCCTGGGTGAGTCCCTGCTTTGCTGGCCTCCCTTCACTCTCTGCTTCCTGTCTCTTGCAGGCAGTTTAATCACACTGGTTCTTTTAACTTTCCTCCAAATATGTTCTGATACAGTTTCTGCATTTTTTATTGACTAAACATTGCACACATCGTAACAAGAAGAGTAAAATCTGAAAAGAAGCTAACTGATTGATTTTTCTGGGCATCAGTCATAACTTAGAAAAGAGGGATACAATTTTTTTGTTGTCAGTGCCTGAATGCATTATCAAGTGAATATGCTTGAAGTCTGACAAGAATAGTATTTTGTCACTGACTTAAATAAACAGAATACAAAGACTTGCTACACTTCAAATAATTTTGCAGCAAAAGAATGACCAATAAACATTTGCTTCAGAGAGAGAAATTAAGGAAATATCGTGGTTTAAGCCCAGCCAACAACCCAGAACCATGCAGTCTCTCTCTCCCTCCTCCCTTTCCTCCCACCACTACTACTACTGAAAGACAGTAACTCCCATGGGTTGAGATAAGAACAGTCCAGTAACTAAGGTATAGCGCAAACCACTACTGCTACCACCAATATTAATAATGATGAGGGAAATAACAAGGGAAGAGAATACGACTGCTCACCAGCTGCCCACTGATACCCAGCCTGACCCAAGCAGTGATCTAGCCCTTCTGGGTAACTGCCCCCAGTTATATAACCCTGGGCATGCCATGCTGTGGTATGGAATACCTCTTTGGCTAGTTTGTGTCGGGTGTCCTGTCTCTATTTCCTCCTGGCTTCTCCTCCTCCCTGGCAGAGCATGAGACTCAGAAAGTCCTTGGTCAGACTAAACATGACTTAGCAACAACTAAAACCATCGGTGCTATCAGCGCTGTTCCCAGGTTGAAAGTCAAAAACATAGCACCTCTCCAGCTACTAAGGAGAAAAATGACTGCTACTGCTGAACCCAGGACAAGAAAGAAGGGAAAGGGAGACACAAAGAAAGGAAGGCAAGGAGGCATGAGGGGAGAGGGAAAGAGAGAGAGCAGAAGGGTAAAAGAAAGACTGAATGAATGAGCAGAAGAAATAAAGGGGAGGGAGGGAGGGAGGGAAGGAGGAAGGAAGGAGATTCTGCTTCAGACTGTAGAATTCTAATGCAGGAATTTAAACCTCTAGATATGAGGTGGCTGTACTCTATCATCTATCTATCTATCTATCTATCTATCTATCTATCTATCTATCTATCTATCTATCTACCATCTATCTATCTATCACAGGACTGAGTTGCCTAAATATGTATGTCCTATCAAAATGTCTCAGCTCATTAAAGATACCTCTGTGCTTAGTAAAAAAAACCCACAAGACATATAATACACTGGCATGTTTTTGCACCTTCAGCTAGAGGATATTGGGGAGTCCCTAGACATCACAAATGGTACAGACTCCTAAGTGTAAGGAACTAAATAAAGTCCCAGGTCAATACAGCAAATGGAGTCTAGGCTGTTCATCTAGGCAAACACTTAGGTCTCAACTCAATGCTGAAACAGCCCCTTGATTCCACATGATATACGAAATGACGATGTTCCTAAGTAACCAGATGAGCAATACATGATACATGAACTGTGGAGACCTATGCCCTTCTACAGCAATAACTGGAGACCAAGCAAAATAGTTTAAAAATATTAAATCACACTCTGCCTTTGGGTTCAGGAAACAGAACAAGACACCAAGACCAGTATGACTATAAGCCAAAAAAACCAGGACAAAAAAGACAGAACTGAGAATAATTTTTTTAAGTGACGTTTTGCCTCTGTCTTCTCCCTTCAACTCCTTAAATACAATAATTCCTTTAATCTCTTAAAATTTATACAACTATTTAAGTGATAGGTTCAGGTTGATTATATGTGTGGTCTCACTGTAAGCAACTCTAGCATTATTATTTCTGCATGCCCATAAAATAAAAAAAAAATAGAGAATGAAACTTCATTTCAATATTTCAGAGGATGAAACAGATGACTTTGAGTGGTTTTCCAGAATCTCCAATTGAAATAATATTTCTGTCTAGTTACCCATGAACACTACAAGAAATGTCTATTGGTTATACATGGGACTTTCTGAGTGTGTGTATGCTGTAGAGCTAACATCTTGGAAAGGACAGATGAACAATGAATGTTCTGCGCTTTCCAGACCATATCAGCATGGAGCATTTGCAGTAGAACTATCTTGTTTGAGACATATGTCTCATTCACTGGCTTCACTTAAGCAATTGACATGTTTGGGATTTATAAATAGTCAGAAATTCTAGCAGTTTTAAATAATGAGAAAATCAGAACTGGTTAAAGTATGTCTAGCAATCTTGGATAAAGGTGCAGTGTCATTAAATTTTACCTCTGTCTAATTTCTGGACATAAATAATGCTAAATCACATTAATCTTGAATTAAATTTTCCTTCAGTCTTTTTCTAGCTGAACCTGGTGTTAGGAACTTTTAAAGTCTCAGTGAACACAGTAAGAAAAGATATCACTGGGATCCTGATGTCATTAATTGCTCTTTTTCCAGAATACACGTTTCTGTTTTGGTTTTGCTTTTTTGTATTTTGGGTTTTCTTGTTGTGTTTTGGTTTGTTGTTTGGTTTTTTGGTGGTGGTGGTGTTTTGTTTTGTTTTGTTTTGCTTTTGTTGTGTGTTGTGTTTTGGTTTTTTGGGTTTTTTTTTTCTTCTCTCAGAGGCTTTTATCTTCCTTTATCTTCCTGCCTTCCAACAACACAAATCCCTTTCCTTTACTACTTCTGCTCCCTTGACTACATTTCCAGAAAGCACTTGCATGTACCATTATAGACTTTATGAAGCTACTTTAATCAGCCTCCAGATTATTTGTACTATTTCAATTTTGTTGACAAATATAACACATTCTCCCCTTCCCACATCCTATCCCAAACAGCTAAAGGCTGTAATGCTATGTAATAAAGTCACCTACGGGTTTCTTTGAAAAATCTACTTGACTCCATCGGTGTTTGTGTGAGGCTTATATTCAACAGTTACTGCCCATTTTTTGGGGTCTCTCAGGCTATATGAAAGCAATTAAACTAAAATTCCTTTTCCTCTTTGTGATCTGTTTGTCACATTAGCATTAAGCCCAGAAGCAATGTCGGAACAAGGCATGACACTCTCCTGAACAGTAGAGGTAAGTCAGAGGCATTCAGATCCATGTATGTTCTGAGTTCTTTCTCATCCTGCTTACAATGAAAAAAAAAAATAAAAATACGACATTTCCAATTCTAAAATGTACTCTGTTTGAAACAGAATTTAATTTACAGGAATCCTTTTTATTCTACTATCTGAAAAGGAAATCAATACCTTTATCCTGGAGATCCATAAGACCTAACATATTTCAGAACGTATAAAGAAAACTGGTTACTAATAGAGATTCAAGGCTCGTCTACCCTGTCAGACTCTTTGGGAAACTTATTAGTATGGGCTGGAGCTTCACTATCACAATAATGAAGTTTCCAGAACAGGCTTGGGTTTCTTCCAAATAACGTGGAGAAGACACAACGCCTTCTGAATCTGATCCTGCAGACAGATCTTCCTTTAGATAGAAATGTTCTCTTAAACTTATTTCTTACAGAGCTGGGTCACAGTTATTAAAAATAAAAGGAGTCTGGCTCTAACCGGTATATATATATATATATATATATATATATAGCCTTTAAATAGTATATACAGTCTTCTTGATCCATGTTCAACAGTCTATATGATCCTGTAAAAGTGTGCATTGTTGCTTCTGAGATAGGCTCTGTTACACCTGTTGTGTGATACTTTTATTAGATGCTTATTTCTTTACATTGTCACCCTTCAAGTTTGGATTATGCTCCCCCCACCCCCCCCCCCCATTCTCCTACAGAAAAGTCCCGTACAAAGATTATTTTTATTTGTTCTATCATTAGCCATTTTCAAGATTTCCCTTGTAAATAATTATAGCAATACACTATAAGCAAACTTTACATCTAGTTAAATACTTGTCAATAGAAAGTAACTAGTTCTAGGAAAAGAAAAAACTTGTTTCTCTTTTTGCTTGCATGGTCCTCTCCACAGGCTGCAGGAAAATTGATGCTTCAGTGTGGTCTTTCTATGGGCTGCAAGAGAATCTCTGCTCAGCTGTCTGGAGCACATCTTCCTCCTCCTTGTTCTCTGACCCTTGTGTCTGTGCGGTTAGTTGCTTTGATTGGTTGACTGATTGATTGATTGATTGATTGATTGTTGAGTATTTACACACTCCTCTCTCTCATTCTGCTCTCTCTTCTGCTGCTCAGAATTTTTCTCCTTCTTAATTGTTTTTCACAAATGTACCACTAGCTTTGCTGAGTTAGCTTTGGCCATAGACAGCACTGTTACTAAGCTGGCTGAAACCATGTGTCCCCCTCCAGGCAGCCCCTGGACTCTTGTCACATAGTCCCCTTTGCAGCATACACACCCCCTCCCCACCACACAAAACCTTGCCATATACATCTAATTTTGTCAGGACCTTTATTACATCTGCTGCAGTCCATCCTCACTTCACTTCCTATCTGTCTTTAAACTTTATCCATCTAGTTTACATCAGCACTGAGCTGGGCTAAATGCAAGTAATGTATTCTTTGTTACAAAGTAAGCTTTTTCTAAATTTCTTGCTTGCTAACTTAGCTACACATCTAGGCTTTGGGACCTACCATACCATCTGCACAAGTGTACCTCCCAATGATTCAATAAAGTGTGTTTGTTCTTTGTGGTCAGTTGAAAATTTCATATTTACTGTGCAAATTTCCTCATGATCATGGTCATTAGCTGTGTTTTCATCATGCACCTATTAATACAAAATCTAACCCCAGGTGGCAAATATCAAGTTATTAATTTTTTCCACTCCCACACCCCCACACCCACCCCCCCACCCCCAGTGTAGTGGTATCATTTTAACACTTCCATTGTAGAAGCAACCTAGTTCTATGTAATACCAAGAAAAGCAAATTCTGATTTTGTCTTACAATTTCCATGGAATAGAATTTTTAGTAGGAAATAAAAAAAAAAAAAAATGTTACTGTATATAATAGTTTTGGACTAAACGGTTTGAAAATTTTCTCTTCAGAACTGAAATATAAAAATGGCAAAGTTCTTATCCTTTGAGATTTCGAATTTGAGTTTCACATTGCTCAGGAAAATATGTCTGTTCAATTGGTTCATCTAAAATTCCAATATTAAAGTATTTGGGAAGTGACAAAGCAAAATTTTTATTTTTAGATTATTATATATCAATTTGATTTATTGATCACATCTACAGGATTATTTTACTACAGTAATTCTCAAAACTTTTATTTCTGACATGAAAAAAAAGATGACTTTTAAAACTGGATGACTCAGCTCAGATGTGCTTCCTTTCCCAGTCAATGGGCACTTTAAAAATTATTTTGGAAATAACAAGAATTAATTAGTGTAGACTACATATTTTATTATAAAATTCCAAGCAGAGATTATGTACAAAAGAAAACATCTGCTTTGCAATACATTATTTCCTGTAGAGAAAAAATCAAAGAAAAACAGCAGTGCTCTCTTGTTGCCACTGAATAGTCTTTTTTCCCTGTTTAACTGTTTCTTATATATTATTACTTAAATCTTAAAGCTTAAACTCAGCAGTTGTATTTTACCTTACTTTGGGTTTATTTGTGTTTTTTTTTTTATTTCATAGTAATGCAAATTTCCATGTCAAGTCGAATTCTAGTGATATATCAAAGCTATGAATTACCCTATTATCAGGTTGTGTTTTTTTTTTTTAATCCCAGCTAATGCCTGTATTTTCCTGAGGAAAGATAACAGGTTATATTCTTTTTATTAGGTATTATATCAAATGCTAAAGAAGAAGTGATAATGCTTCATTAGTTTTATGTGACTGATTAGACTGAGCTACATATTCTTCAGAAAATATACATCTATGGTTTCAAACTATTTTGTGCATTTGCTATCCTCACAAACTACTAACACAAAATCTGTTGCTCTAAAACATTTCTTAAGAGCATCTTTTTTCCCCTATAAAAATAATGCCTACTACATACTGAAATTTGTTCAAGTGGTACAAGTCAATGTAATAAGAAACTTCAACTTGCTCAAAATGCTTAAACTATGTTTTATTCACATAACATTACACTTTTTCTTAATAGAAAATGCTAGACATATGTCTAAATTGCAGTATTCTGAACAAAGAAATGCAAACAAGCTTTGGAGACAAGTGTTTAATTTATCTTTATACTTCTTATAACCATTTCAAAGATCTTCAGGGAACAGGAAGTTTAGCATATTAAATAATAACATTTTAAAGTAAAAATAGTTGTACATTGGATGGTATAAAAATATTTGGTTATTTTTAGTTTGCAAAATCACTTCAGAGACTTTTGGCAGATGAGTGGTTTAATGGACTGTAGTGGATGAACTGGTAGTGTAATTGTTTTTTCCTAAGTCAGCCACACTATGGGTAGAGTGAATACACGTTTCAGCCCAACACACAATACAAAAAAATACACAATTAGCAAAATAATTTCATTCAAGGGATCCCTTCATTCAACGCCAGGTTGGATGAAGCCTTGGGTGGGATAGCTTAGTGTGAGGCGTCCCTACCCATGGCAGGGGGGTTGGAACTAGATTATCTTGAGGTCCTTTCTAACCCTAACTATTCTATGATTCTATGATTTAGGAGAATGCAATGAGCTTGATCTGGCTTTGACCCACATGTTCCATCCTGGTGACTAAGGACATCCAGTGTCACAGAATTGTAGAATCATCTAGGTTGGACAAGATCTTCAAGTCCAACTATAAACCTCACACTTCCAAATCCATCACTAAACCATATTCCTAAATGCCACATCTACACATCCATAAATACCTCCAGGGATGGGGACTCAATTACTTCCCTGGGCTGCGTGTTCCAACGCTTGGCAAGCCTTTCAGTGAAGAAATTTATCATAATATTCAATCTAAACCTCCCCTGGTACAACTTGAGGCTACTTCTTCTTGTCCCTGTTAATTGGGCAGAGATCAACAGCCACCTTACTACAACCTCCTTTCTAGCAGTTCAGGTCTCCCCTTAGCTTCAGCGAGCATATTATAAAGACTTGGTAATGAGAATCACATTGACATTATATTGTAATTGAACTGTGTATCACAATTTCTGTATTTTCCTATGTGACATGTTCATATAGTGTTTTCAGTGAGATATATGGAAGTATCTTATTAATGTACACATTCACAGCAAGTGTGTGTGTGTGTTTATATGTGCATATAACTTTTTCAGAGATAATCAAATTAAATTCTCCATTCCTAATATGGTTATCAGCTGATCAGCAAATACAGTTCACGCTGAATATTTGTAAACCAATTTTCTCTGTGACAGAGTTTTAGCATGAAGGTGAACATTGAACAGACTTGTGCTGGACAGAAGGCAAAATAATTCACCTTGGAAATGGCAGTCAAAAACCTTAAAATACTAATATTTATTCTTTTATTACATTAAGAATTGCTCCCTTGTTCCTTTAGGTTTAGACAATCCTCTCTAAATCTTAGTAAAGAGTTTGTTCAGATAAATGCTCAAGAGAGAAAACCAAAACAAAACCCTTATGTGCACATTCACTCTTTGCTTTTGTAACATCCATCACAGTAAGACTTGAGCACTATATTAGCAATATCTTTTAGTCACTGTACCTTCCTTTCACTTCTTAGCAGTGCTACTGAAAACTGCAAAGGAGTAATACAACAATACCTCTTTAAGAGCTTTAAAGTGCTGCAGTCATTCTACTGGTTAGCCCTTAGGAAGGGATAGTGTAGCAGGACAACTCCTCCTCTCCTAAGCTGTATGATAATTGTTCCTTTCTGGTCATCTGGAAGCAGACTGGCAGCCAACTAGACGTGGAAAGACCTAAAGCAATTAAACAAATATTGGAGAAGATAAAAAAATGCCAGATCAAATGTACTTCTGATAATTTTTAGCTGATGGAAAAAAAAGAAAAAAAAGGAAAAAAAAAAGAAAAAAAATTCTCTCTCCCAAGATGATTGTTTTTTGTTGTTTTTTTTTGTTGGGTTTTGTTGTTGGGTTTTTTTTTGTTTTGTTTTTTTATTTGTTTTTTTTCTTTAAAACAAAATAACATTTGAAAAAAAAAAATATTTCAGATTCACATATAACCACTGCTAGAAATACATCTGTGTTCTATTGTACAAAAAGAAATTGTGTGATAGGGAATGAATGCAGGGACTGTTTTGAATCCTGCGTTATCATGGGATCAGAGGAGATGAGCATAATGTTCCCCCCTAAGTGTAACTTCAGTTTGAGCACTGCTTGGTAGCTATAGACAACTTACTATTACCAGCTGTAATGTCTACTATGATTGACACTTAAGTACTGTAACACAGTGTAGTAGAGACAATAAAGACTTCTTTTGTTGCAAAGCATAAGGCATACTTTGCTTGGATAGAATTTCCTCACAAGTCAGTTAAGAAATGATTCCTGGGAAGGAGAAAAAGCCAGCCAAGTTGTTTTCCCTCCCTGTCTACAACTGCTTCAGACTGCCAGCTTATACCAGGAAGATTAAACTGTGCCTCATCTTTTACTAAAAACAACTGTAGCAAGAATACATACTTGGAAAAAACTCAGGTGCCTGAATGGGTCTGCAGCAAATATCCACTCTTTGGTTTTTGTGCTGTGTGCCGCAGAGGCTGTTTGCTTTGTCTCACATGAAACACTCGGAACATTGTAGTGGTTCAACTGTAATTGTTCTCAGGTTACAGTGGACCTCATTCAATTTATGAGTACTTCTGCAAACAGGATTTCTATTGCAGTTCTATTACTTCTTAGAGAATGGAGGAAGTAAAAAAATTCTTTTCCCTGTGAGGTTTCTGGCCTTGAGAGGGAGCTCTACAGCTCTATGAGAGGGAGCTGTATGCATGAAACTTCTGGTACGATTTTAAATATGTATTTCAGATTTTATGACTTGTTTTTCTGATTAAAAATGTTTTGATTATCAGAGATAAAACATCTTTCAGAATGACTGACAATATAATTGAACACAGAAATTTCCATTTATACTTTTTAAGAAAGATTGATCTTGGTATGTTTAGCCTCTATTAATGAGTATTTAATGAACAGATCACACCACAAATTAAGAAATGTATTTGTATTGCAATTCTTCGATTAAATATTAATTATAAGAATATTCATAGGCTGTAAAAAGATAAAGTGTAACTGTTTACTATTTAGTTCTAAATTACACAAGCAATACAAAAGTAATTGAACTGCTATTAATAGACTAATATAAAGTATAATAAAGCATTTTATTGGTGTTTAGCAAGATAATTAGAGCAAGCAAACTAGATATTAACAAAGTTAGTAAAAGACAGTATTTACAGACTGATACCATATTTATTTACTTAACATTAGTATTACTAACATTAATTAAATTCTTAATTAGCAGAAATAATGTATACATGTGGGCCACTGAGCAGAATCACCTGGCTGAGAAAATTAAAAGTGTAATTTTCAATAGAAGACTCTGTTGGCTGGGATTTCCATTACATATTTTTACATTTTAAGGTTCTAACCCTACTGGAACTGTTAGTCCTATCTGGCATTTTTACTAGCGAACCTTTTTTAGCTGAATTAGTCATGGCTATAGATGCCTTAGTTCTAGGTTATAACTTGCAGAAGTTTGTGCATTGAAGTTGAAGTAATTTTGTATGTTTAAAAGTTCCAACTGGCTTTAGCTGAGAATATTAAGAAATGAGTAAAGGGTAAAAGATATATTCATCCACTATGACTTTTCACATATTTTTTTAAAAAAGAAAAAGCTAAGACAAACAAAAATTCGTGAATTCACCATATATTCACTAGCGAGAAGTAGTTACGGCCTTCAAAGCAGTTTTTTTATTTATAGATTATTTCTAAGCATCAGCTTGCTTACTGATACATGATGAGGCACTAGAAATAAACCAAGTTCTACTCAGATTTTTTTTAATGGAATCCCTCTCATGCTCTACAAGCCTTCATTTTTTTTCCTGTCAAAATGCTTTCTTCTCCTTCATTTCACCTTACTGCATTGTCCACTTGTCTGTCTTTACTGATTAATCACATTGCATTTAGAGAAAAGGGCTTGCTGTTGCTGTTTGAAAAGTACTTAGCAGAAGAAAGATGTGGCATTTTACTCAACTCTTCTAAAGCATATTAACGTACAGTAAGAACTTTGGCTCATCATGGGGTTTCCAAGATCTAAATTTCTTTCTCAAATAGAATTGCTTCCCAAAACATTACCAAAATTTTACCTCTAAATTGAAGTGAGATGGGTTTGATGGATAGATTATTAAATAGATAAACAATTGGCTGAATGGCCATGGTCAAAGAGTTACAGTCACTGTCACAATTTCCAAGTAAAAACCAGCAATGAGTGGTGTCCGTCAAGCACCTGCACTGGGACTAGTACTGTTCAGTGTCTTCATCAGTGGCATAAACAGTGGGATTGAGTGTGCTTTCAGCAAGTTTGCTGACATCACCAAGCTGTGTGGTAAAGAGAAGGGATGCCATCCAGAGGGACCTTGACAGCCTTGAGGAGTGGACCCATGCAAACCTCATGAGGTTTAACAAGGCCAAGTACAAGCTCCTGCACCTGGACTGGGGCAGACTTTGGTGTCAATGCAGTCTGGTGTCTCAAGTCACAAAATCTGAATGAAAGTTTTTTTCTAGTAGTATGTCATGTATGTAACAGTAAGAAAGGTAATGCTTAGAATTAATCTACACATTCAAAACTATTGTAAAGGTTGTAACTGTATTTTAATGGTGTTTCCTCCACATTTCCCACTACCAACAATAGTCAATATTGAGGTTACCATTCGTAATGCCAAAATTGTTCAGAAAAATATAAAATAATTAATACTTTAATAATGTATATGATGATAAATATTATTCTTTCTTACTAGTTATTAGGTGCTATGAAATACCACTATACAGTTCAGTTTTTCAAGTATTCTAGATTTGTTCTCTTTGTTTGAACAAGAAATGTGCTATGGACAAATTTGTTCTTTTCCAGAAACTTCAGTTTGTTAGACCCTATTAAGTGTATGTATTGATGATTGTGACACATATTGCACTAGACTAATTTAAACTCACCTCACACTTTTTAATACACATAGAAAAAAATCAAGCATATTTATATCTGTCTTGAAAATGTGCAGTTTTCTCATAGCTGACTTGAAGAGCTGATTACTTTTGTAACAGTGGTGTCATCTGTGCGTTACAGTTTTGTCCCATCATCTACACAGCTATAAGATTTCCTTCAGGTAGACTTATGGTTATACTTTTGAGTAACTCATTGGCTTTTAAATTAAAGTGTGTGGAAGGTTAAGAAAGTGTCTGAGGGGAAGGTTAAGAAGCTCCTAAGGGTTTTTTTTTCCTCATTTTGTTTGTTGGGTGTTGATCCCTGAGCAATTCTGAATCTAAATCTAAGCTAATGAAAACACACATGGGAAAAATCTGATGGGTTTTGTTAATTGTTGAAGATTCTAACATCTCAGAAAGCTGTAAAACCATATTGATACCACTGTTTTAGAACTTCATCTGTTTCCTTTTTTTTATCCACATAAAGTTGTGGTTAAATATTTTTCTTTTCTAAAACTTAGAAATTAATGAGATGTTTTCAGAAAATTAGCTTTTATATTCATAAAAAAATCTGCGATAATTGCCTTTAAAAATATTTATTAGTGAAGCACATACCTCGGTTCATATTTTATTAATTTCAGCTACATATTGCATTAATAAACAACACTACTAGGCAGATTTTCAATGTCCTATCCAGATGCAAGAAGTAAGATTTAAAGATATTAATAAATTATAAAACAGATTCAGAATATGAACTGCTCCAGTTTTTCCTGTATAAAACTGGGTTCCAGCATCCTTAGGAGAATCTAAAATTTCAGTAGCTATTCTGCAATTCAGTGTTTATCAGAAACTATGTTTCAGTCCCGTAATTACGTTTTTGCCCTTCACTGGATTTGTTCCAGTATGCCAACATCACAGCACTCCAGGTGTGGCCTCACCAATGCTGAGCAGAGGGGAAATTTCACCTCCCCTGACCTGCTGGTGATGCTCTGCTTGAGTGCTGGCACCCAGAGGCTGTTAGTTGTCTTTACTGCAAGGGCACATGGCTGACTTATGATCAGATTTTGGTCTGCTGGGACTCCCAGTTGCTGCAAAGTTGCTTTAGAGCGACTGGAAAAACAATTTTTGCTTTTCCATGTTAAGAAATTTGCATTTCCCCTTGTTGAACTTCATGAAGTTTTTCTTCAGCCTATCCAGGTCCTTTGGATGGTAAGACACACATCCAGTGTATAAGCCACTTCTCTCAGTCTTGTATTGTCTATAAGCTTACCAATTCTGGAGGTTTCTAAGAGATCTACAGCTATTTGATATTTCTCCTTCCTATTTTGTGAATGTTATCTCACTAGTATGGCCATTAACATCTTTAAATATCAATAAAGTTCAGTAATAAAAAAAAAAAAAAAACTAATACACCACAATGGTGTCCAAAATTGACTCCATATTGTTCTACTGTTATCGTTACATAAAGAAAAAGCCTTCTTAACTTCAGACATTTCTGGTGTAGACATCTATACAGAACATGGCAGTCTAGACACTGTTCCTAACCACTAGAAGGAAACAAGTGTAAATCGTCTCAATTTGGAGTAAGCTTTTAAAACAGGATATGCTAACCACAGCCAGAAAGTGTCTGTTTCTCTTCCTTTACAGTAAAGGTAGACTGAAATGTCTAGCAGGGATGCCTACAGTTGAATGATACTGATATCCACATACAGGGTTTATCACCTTCAGGACCATTCATATCCTTCAGTTGTTCATCCCTTTTACATAAAAGGGAGTACACTCCTTTGCAGCCCAGTTAATCAATAAGACATTCCATAGTCCCTTTCAAAAGAAAATGGTTAGGATGTTTCAGAAACCAAGTATCTCAAACCCTGTGGTCATGTCGTACTTTAAGTCCATCATGCATCACCTCCTCCTCTGGTGACATTCCAAAATCTTTGTCCCTCTGGCCAGTCCATGATGACTTCTAGAATTCCTGGATGACTGGGATTTCTTATTTGAGCTCGTTGTGTAGTCAGTGCAACCCACTTACTCTATGTAGCATCGGTTGCATGATGTGTAGAGGAGATCCTGTCTTTGAACATCCAGCCCAGCACAGGCAACCTGGGTGCCAGAAGGAGCTGTGCTTCAGTGCCAATCACTTCCGAAGCAGCTTGAACCCCTTCTTAGGCTGCCAGTATCTCTTTCTCAGTTGAGGTATAGCTGGCCTCAGATCCTTTGTATCCCCAACTCCAAAAGCCGAGGGGTCGACCTCCAGTCTCCCCTGGAGCTTTCTGCCAGAGGCGCTAGGTGGGACCATTCTCCCCAGCTGCGGTGTAGAGTACATATTTTACATCTGGCCCGGTCTGGACCGGTCCAAGGGCTACTGCATGAACTATCTCTTGTTTAATTTGCTCAAAGGCTTGCTGTTGCTCAGGGCCCCATTTAAAATCACCTTTCTTCCAGGTCACATGATAGAGAGGGCTTACAATCAAACTGCAGTTCATGATGTGCATTCTCCAGAACCCCACAGCAACAAAGAAAGCTTGTGTTTCTTTCTTATTAGTTGGTGGAGACATTGCTGTTATCTTGTTGACCACATCTGTGAGGATCTGGTGATGTCCATCTTGCCATTTTATTCCCCAAAATTGAATCTCCTGTGCAAGTCCCTTGACTTTATTCTGGTTTATGGCAAAACCAGCTTTCAGCAGGATTTGGGTTATTTTCCTCTCTTTCTCAAAAACTGCTTCCACTGTATCACCCCACATGATAATGTCATCAATGTATTGCAGGTGTTCTGGAGCTTGTTCCTGTTCCAGTGCAGTCTGGACCAATCCATGGCAGATGGTAGGGCTGTGTTTCCACCCCTGGGGCAGTTGGTTCCAAGTGTACTGGGAGCCCCTCCAGGTAAAAGTGAACTGTGGCCTGCACTCTGCTGCCAAAGGCATTGAGAAAAATGCATTGGCAATACCAGTTGTGGCATACCACCTGGTTGCCTCTGACTCCAGTTTGTACTGAAGCTCTAGCATGTCTGGTACTGCAGCGCTCAATGGCGGTGTGACTTCATTCAGGCCACGATAGTCTGCTGTTAGTCTCCACTCTCTGTTAGACTTTTGCATGGGGCATATGGGGCTATTAAAGGGTGAATCGGTCCTACTGATCACTCTTCGGTTCTCCAGTCTATGGATCAGCCTGCAGATGGGAATCAGAGAGTCCTGGTTGGTGTGATATTGCCACTGGTGCACTGTTATGTTCACGATTGGCACTTGTTGTTCTTTGACCTTCGGCAGCCTCACAACAGAAGGATCCTCTGAGAGACCAGGCAAGGTGGACAGCTGCTTAATTTCCTCAGTCTCCAAAGCAGTAACACCAAAACCCATCGGTACTCTTTTGGGTCTTTGAAGTACCCTCTCCTGAGGTAGTCTGTGTCAAGGATTCATGGAGCCTCTGGACCAGTCACAATGGTGTGCTTTTGCCATTTCCTCCCAGTCAGGCTGATTTCAGCCTCCAGTACAGTCAACTCTTGGGATCCTCCTGTCACTCCAGAAATATACATGGGTTCCACCCCTTGATAGCTTGATGGCATCAGGGTACATTTTGCATAGGTATTCTACTGGAGCCTTATACGTTTGTGGGACTGATGTGCCAGGCCAACTGATCCAGAGTCCAGTAAATCCAATTGTCCACTGCCTCCACCTGGCTGGAGGCAGGGCCCCTCTAATAGTCATCACAACATTGGTCACTTATGTCTTGTCGAAAGGGATTAGTCTTCTTTATCACAGGAGCTGGATTAAAATCAGCTCTTCCACTCCATCTGGGAACCTGCTCACCAGAGACTGAATCTGCAGCTTTCATGGGATGATCATCTCTGACCTTTGTTCTCCTCTTCAATTCACACATTCGTTCCTCCAGAGCTGAGGTAGGTTTTCCGTCCCACTTTCTCATGTCTTCTCTGTGATCCCACAGGTAAAACCATTGGGTGGCCCGTGGTGTGTACCTTATATGTCTTCTCTCTCGAGCAGTAGGACACTTTCTGTTAATAGCTGAGACGTGGGTTGGTACACATGTAGAGCTGGATAGATTGGATGGATCATCTCTCAATTGTTTGAACTCCTGAGACAGCTTTTCCACAGCTGAAATGATGGAAGGGGTGAGATTGTCTTCAAACTCTCGGAGTTGACAAATCACTTCATTTGCTCTTGGTGGTGCTATGTCATTCCAGGTTATTGATGTCAATGAGTGAGCATATGATGACGGTGCACTCTGTGTAAATTTCCGCCACATGGGTCGTGTACATTCAACTTCACCTGCATTACGGATGCGTTCCCAACATCCGGCCTACAATATATCATCTCTAAAATGATTGATTCCCCTGGAGACTGGATGCATTTGTCTATCGTGCCCCACGTTGGGCACCACAAAGAACTGTCGTGGTTTAAACCCAGTCGGTAACTCAGAACCATTAATCCACGTGCTTACTCCCCCCACTTCTTCCTCCCTGCACTCCCAGAGGGGCTGGGAGGAGAATTGAAAGAATGTAACTCCCACGGGTTGAGATAAGAACAACAGTCCAGTAACTAAGGTATAACACACACCACTACTATTACCACATTGATCATAATAATGATGAGAGAAATAACAAGAGAATACAACTGCTCACCACCCACCGACAGATACCCAGCCTGACCTGAGCAGCAATCTATCCTTTCCGGGTAACTCCCCCCCTAGTTTCTATCCTGGTCATGATGTGCTTTGGTATGGAATACCCCTTTGGCTAGTTTGGGTCAGGTGTCCTGTCTCTGCTTCCTCCCGGCTTCCCCTCCTCCTTGGCAGAGCATGAGACTCAGAAAGTCCTTGGTCAGAGTAAACAATACTGAGCAACAACTGAAAACATCGGTGTTATCAGTGCTGTTCCCAGGCTGAAAGTCAAAACCACAACACTCACTGCACCAGCTACTAAGGAGAAAAATGACTGCTACTGCTGAACCCAGGACAGGTCATTAGAAAGTTTCATGTCCACATACTATGCATGTTTACACAAAAACATACATATGTATGCATATCTCTAAGTATACACATATATGTGCTCTTCAAGTCCTTCAGAGTTAAAGGAGCAGCTGGATGACACTACTAGCTATATAGTTTAGTTTTAGGTATTCCTGAGAGGAGCAGGGACTTGGATTCAATGATTCTTGTGGATGCCTTGCAACTTGAGGTAGCCTATGATTCTATTCTATGCAATGCACACACATGTATAAAAGAATGTATGCACAAAAGTTAGCCAGATGATTACAGTGCATGACTCAAAGAATACGGGAGTTTAATTCCTGGTAGGCTTTGTATGCAGGGTTTTTCCAAGTTTCCAGGTTGCAGGGTTAAAAAAGAAAAAGAAAAAAGAAAGATAAAAAAAGATTGTTGTACCACATACTGTAATGAAAATAAGATCATTACAAAATGCAGTTCCAACCCCAGAAGATTTGGGAATACATCTAGGGAAGTTAGTATTTTGCATTCCTATTTCTAACAGCTTCAATCTCAAAGCATCCCAAATGGGTCACAAGCTATTAAGACAATCAAAAGACCAGTCCCAAATGCGAAACAAACCAGGCTTCTGCAAAGCTGTTGCTTTAGTCTACGATCACAGTAGATATTTTTTGTGAAGTCGAAAGAAATAGCAGTTCTTGAAACTTTTGTTTAGGCTATTCATCAGATTTCATAATGCATTTCTCTACTACCTTGTCTTCATAAGGTTCGTAGGATGGTAAGCTCTCAGCCTTATCTTAAATCTTACTTTTCACAGTAAAAATATATATATTAAACGTTACTTTATAGCTTGCTGTTTAGTATCTTTTACATGACAGCATCTGGAAAACCTCATGTAGCATACATAGAACATGTGAACGTGTTACCTTGTGTCTCCCAGAATGGTCAAGCTGTCCTTGTTTTTATTTATTGAGTAATATTAAAAGAATATCTGTGAGAAGTTCTTCAATATTTAGAGGATATTTGCAATAAAACTGTCTTTATTTGGATGATATTATCCAAATCCACTTTATGCTACAGGTATTCTCATTATATGCCTCTAATTGGTGTCTTTTAATGGATATTTTTCCTCTTTTTTTATTTTTCTTTTAATTTTTTTTTTTTATTGCTTACTACACCAACGGAGTACCAGAAATGAAATGTCTCTCCTCTTGCTAATAAGTAACTGTACAGATGAATTTGTTTCTTAGAACTCAGCTACTCCAGCTATTCTCAGATGTGGGATTGTTATAGCTTACACTGGTTTTCCGAGCAGAGCTTCAGCAGAACTTCAGGAAAGTCTGCAAGTTCTGATAAAAATCTACTTTTTTAAAAAAAGAGTATTCAATTAAACTATGGGTCATGCAATAGAAATAAATAAAGGAGAGATACAACCACAAGTGAAAAATCACTCATATTTACAGAGAATATATTTGGTAAAATTTCACACAATTTGCAAGGTCAAGTACATAAGTTAAGAATAACAGAAATCAGATGATGTGTGCAAATCCCATATGTCTGTGTTCTTGACACAAATATCATGATGTTGAATTTAGTTACTCAATCAAATAATCTCTTACTAAAGCTTTTTGTTACTGTTGCATCCATGACTTCATGCTTTATATACTGCACTTTACACCCTGCTTCAGAAATGGAAGTTTCTTCTGCTTGTACATTGTGTTACTGCGACAGTATGCATATGTTTCGCAATATTTTTTCAAAACTGTTTTGTGAATAGAGAAAAACTATTATTCCCATTTTATAAATGAAAAAAAAATTAAGAGAGATTAATATAAAAATATTTGACTAACCTTGCTTCTCAATGTGAAAGTGTTTCAGGTTATTTAGTTCATCATAGTTGTATGCAACATCTCCATTTCTGATTTGCCTTATTCATTTACTCCACAAGTTTCCAAATTCAGCTTACCCTTTCACGCTTCTTCTGTATTCTCAGTACTTCTCTCCACACCTTTAATTTTTTTAATTACTTTTCTCATTGATCAGCATATAAAACCAAGTTGTCAACAACATGATATTAACTCTAATTTCGTCCTTTATTAGTTCGATAACCAATCAGAGTAATAATTAATGAAGAGAGACAGAACTCACCAGAAGGAGAATTGAACTGTCTTTTTTAAACATTTTTGTTAGAACAGTGTGATTTATGTTATAGAAGCACCCGAATCTAATGGACCTTAAAGGAAGCCTGGAAAGCTTGGTTAAATTAGCCCTAAATATAGTATACAAGCTCTAACTTTATTAGAAGTCATGGAAATTTTCAGACTTACCAGAATTATTCAGACTTACCAGAATGCATTCAGTCATACATTTCAATAAATAAATAAAAAACCCCTTAAAATGCAAAATGATAAGTTAAGTAGTTTTACTAACACAGTGTTTTCCCATTTCATAAAATTTATATTAAAACAAAGACCAGAAAAAAAGAGCATTTTTATTGTAACAGTCCATTTTTTTTAATATAATTCTATAAAGTTCTTGTTACTTTTTCTGCTGTATGCATGAAATTGGTGTGATTTTGTTCACTTCTTCTAATCCTGTGAAACTGTCATTATCCCATTTAATAGAGGCTTAGATTGTATTAGTTCAATAAATGTTTCACATGTCATTAAAAATCTCCATGTTCTCGCTGGTATACCAATGTACAAATGAGCAACTCAGTATTTACAATTAAAATGTGGAAATAAGCAGTAAAATTACTATGAAGTTTTAATATATTATTCTGTGGTGGCTCACATCTTTTAAATGAGCACATATTCAGTAATGAAAGCAAATATCAAGAACAAACAAAATAAAATTAAGAGGACAATGAGTTTGGGGAAATAAACCTAATTGCATTTCCAACCAAATCTATGAAAAGCAGCTATAATGATTATGACATTTATTGGAAATGAAGTGCTTTGCTAAATCTCAAGACACCGTCAACAACTTGAAATACGAGCAACCATGCCAAGTTAATTTAGCAAAATCATTTCCTTTCTAATCTTAAAAAAAAAAAAGAACATTAATCCCTTATAACCACAGAAAACATCAAATATATAAAAGCAAATTATAAAATTTAAATGAGACCCTTAACATATGTGGTCAGCTCCATCTACACTGTTGCAAAACCTTACACAGGAAAAAAAAAGAAAAAATATAGGCCTGTATAACAAAGTTTCTGTTTCAAGGTTTCCAACCCAGAAATATTGTTAACCTGTCCCAATATTCACATTCCAAGTGTGATGTAGTATAAGATGATAGTTTCATGAAAAGTTTGTTAGAAAAGGAAATACAGTCTGCAGCAAAATGCTACTCTGAAATACTGGATCCCCTACAGATGACAGACAGGTAGGGCTACTTTTCACAGTGAAAGAGACATTCACAGTATTCTTTACCCACCAGGATACGCCTATGTCTCTTCAGTCTTTCTCCATCCTCTTTAGAAAGACAACATGAGATTAATTTTGACCATGAATTAAAGAACTAGATAATTAATTCAAACTTCCCAAGTGTGGTCTAATAAAATACAACGATTTAGTCTTAAACACTACGGTTGTATAACATAGCCATCTATTTCTTCTATGTATGAGGAAATAGAAGAAAACTGGTATAAAATTTACAATTTTATCCAACTTAGCAATATCTTTAATTTTGAATAGTGATTTATGTTTTTCTCTGTTTGGTTAATTGATTGTTGTATTGTAAAAATTAATAGCTGTTTACTCAGGAATAGCTATCAGGTAGCTTTGTGGCTGAAGTAGTTATGCTTTCAGCAGCAGGTCACAGAATAGTCTCCAATGGAGGCTGATCTAGCACTTACAGATAAAGAAAGTAGAATACGTTTTTCCTAAAGTGATTCTGCACTATGGAAGTTCTCTCGAATTCCCTGAAAGAGATTACTGATCTCAATATACGAAAGTAAGTACACTTCCAGAGTAACATTTGAACAGGATAAATAAAAAAAAAAAAAAAAGTGTGCTACTATGATAAAATTTGACTACATAGCTTGTCTTAATTCTGTCTTTTCCCAGTTTATGAGCATTTTACTTCTTTATCTGAACACTCCTCCCACATAAAATCACCTACATTTTCATTTATTGACTAACATGTTGATTTACTAAGAAAACTCACATTATTTGCTTGCGAATGGGCTAAAAACATCAAGTACATGTCAAAAGACCTGAAGTATGTATGCTTAGCATACTCTCTAGATCAATAAGGCATGAGTAAAAAGTGTGAACAATATACAGAAGTATTAAGCGAGAAGTTATAACAAGAGAACTGATTAAGACTGCAGCAAAGCTAGAAGAAATTGTTTCTTGAGTGAGAAGTAGAAGGCCACAAGAGAAAAAAAATATGGATCTTTATCTCCTGTCATTTATATTGGTTTACAGTGCTTTTACAATAATTCCTAACTAAACCATCATAATAGAGAAAAGCATTGCAGCCTGTGAATATTACTATTCATTCCTCTTGTTTGTAGAGTGAGAAGCTTCATATTTAGCATTTACATGCAATAAAAGGTTCCATAAAATGTACAATATAGGCATATTCTCATTTATAATGTTTTCTAGCAGTTAGATAGCTACATGCTCACATATTTTCACCAGCACTGGGCCATACCCAATAGTGTTAATGTTAATACTAACAAATTATAAAGATTCTTACTAAACTTTCTAATTGCACCATTAAATTTGATATCAATGTTTTCTGTTTTCTCATGCTTAGAAGAAATACAGAATACTAGATGACTATTTTATAAATTCACTGCAAAGTATATCAAGCAGCTCAGAATCTTACTGGATTGCTTTGTTAATTTTATGTTATTTCAATAAGTTTTAATGTTTCTTGTACTTTCTAAAACAGACTGCTATATGGTATCACTCTGTACAATACACTGTGACTAGCTAAATGTCTGATGGTGCTGTGCTTTATCATTATGTTCTCAATACTTTTATGTTGGTGTTGGTCAACAGCTGGCTGAATACGAGCTGGAATTGGGCCCAGGTGGCAAGGGCAGCCAGCATCATCCTGGCCTGTATTAGAAAGAGTGTGGCCAATGGGACTAAGGAAGTGATCATCTCCCTGTACTCAACACTGGTGAGGCTGCACCTTAAGTACTGTGTTCAGAAGGGACCTTAAAGATCATCTAGTTCCAACTCCCTGCCATGGGCAGGGACACCTTCCACTAAACCAGATTGCTCAAAGCTCCATCCAACCTGGACTTGATTACTTCCAGGGATGGGACATCCACGGTTTCTTTGGGCAACCTGTTCCAGCTTCTCAACGCCCTCACAGAAAAGTACTTCTTCCTAATATATAACAGAAACCCATTCTCTTTCAGCTTAAAGCTGAAAACCTTTCCTACTACTACATGCCCTTGTAAAAAGCCCCTCTCCAGATTTCTTGTAAGCCCTCTTTAGATACTCGATGTCTGCTCTAAGGTCTTCCCAGAGCCTTCTCTTCTCCAGCATGAACAACTGTCGTGGTTTAAGACCAGCCAGTAACTCAGAACCACATAGCCGCATGATCACTCCCTGCACTTCTTCCTCCCCGCACTCCCTGGGGGATGGAGAGGAAAATTGAAAGAATGTAACTCCCATGGGTTGACGCAAGAACAGTTTAGTAACTAAGGTATAACACAAACCACTACTGGTACCACCAATAATAATAATGATAAGGGAAATAACAAGGAAAAAGAATACAACTGCTCACCACCCTCCAACCAATGCCCAGCTTGACCCAAGCAGCAATCTGTCCTTTCCAGGTAACTCCCCCCCAGTTTCTATACTGGTCATGCCGTGCTGTGGTATGGAATACCCCTTTGGCTAGCTTCCCCTCCTCCCTGGCAGAGCATGAGACTCAAAAAGTCCTTGATTGGAATAATTACTACTGAGCAACAACTAAAAACATTGGTGTTATCAGCGTTGTTCCCAGGCTGAAAGTCTAAACCACAGCACTGCACCAGCTACTAAGAAGGAGAAAAAATTACTGCCACTGCTGAACCCAGGATAACAACCCAGCTCCCCCAGCCTGTCTTCATAGGGAAGGTGTTACAGCCCTTGGAGTTTTGTGACTGTAGTGAGGTGGGTATTGGTCCCTTCTCCTAAACTAACAAGCAAGAAGACAAGAGGAAATAGTCTCAAGAAGCACCAGCTGAGGTTTAGCTAGGATGTTAAGAAAAACATCTTTGCCAAAAGGCTTGCCAAGCATTGGAACAGACTGCCCAGGGAAGTGGTTGAGTCCCCAGCCCTGGAGGTATTTAAGAGATGTGTAGATGTGGCATTTAGGGATATGGTTTAGTGGTGAACTTGGCAGTGTTAGGTTTACAATTAGACTCAATGGTCTTAATGGTAGTTTCCAACCTAAATGATTCTATGATTCTATGTTTATAAGTGATCATCTCTTTGCCCTTCATCTGCTACCGTTCTTTCAATGACAAGTAATTTATATCTCTACCTATTCACTTATTGGGAATATTACATGTACCTCTGACATAACTGGGAGATTTTAAAACATTTAAAATGTGATTTTTATTTGCCTAAATTAATTATACATCTGCTTTTGATTACGCAAGCTGTACAAAGATGTTGCCTAGTTATTGCTAATATAAGGATTTTGCTTTTGTTTCAATAGCTGGTGTTAATTTTACTTTTTTTCTATGACAGTTACGATGAGTGACTAATTGCTAACACCTGGCTCATAAGCCATAGAGTACTGATTGAAAAGATCATCATATTGAAAGAAAGTTACCAATGTCAGAACTTTAAGAATATAACAGATTTCACATGAGTTGAAATGGCATTATTTCATGTAAGAATTGCTTGCATTATGGCATTTGTTATTTATGAACTCACCGCTTTTTTTTTAATTTTAATTGGGATGATCAGTTCCAGACATTTCTTTCCATCCATCCTTTGGGGGTTTCAGACCTAAGCTTTCCTTCCATCCTGTTGGATTGTCAAGATTCAAGCAACTAATCATTATGTTGTTGATTTATGCTACATGTTTCTAGAAGTCCTAGTAGACAAAGGTTGATTTCTTTTCCAAGATTAGATTCTCTTCACTGTTATTATCACTACTTTGGTTATTATTGCTGGCATCTACTGAAGTGGTGGACAAGACTGTTCCAAAATCAGGCATGCTCTGCTAGAACTACGTAACTGCAAAGTGCTACAGGGGTCTACAAATAATTTGATGAAGATGTCTCATAGCAAAATTAAACTTCTTTAATGTATTTTAAACATTGGTCCAGGCTCTACAGCAGGAAAGAAAAAAAAAAAAAAAGATAAGTTTAGATAGATAGATAGTTAGATGAATAGATAGATAAACTTTAGCTACCTACCTAGCTAGATAAGGCTATTACGTGTTACTTCTGTACTCCCCAGTACGAGAAACACAGAACTCCTATAGAATGTCCAGCAAAGGGCTACTAAAATGATTAAGGGTCTGGAACAACTCTCATATGAAGAAAGGCTGAGGGAGCTGGTCCTGTTTATCCTAGAGAAGGGAAAGCTCAGAAGGGGTCTGATTAGTGTATATGAATATCTGAATGGATGGTCTCAAGAGCATGGAGCCAGACAATTCTTGGTGGTGACATGCTAGGATGAGGGACAACTTAAACACAGAAAATTCCACCTAAACATGATGAAGAAGGTGACTGACCCTTCAAATTGGTTGCCCAAATAGGTTGTGGAGTCCCCTTCCCTGGAGATATTCCAAAGCCAACTGGACAGAATCTTGAGCTATGTGCTCCTGGTGACCCTGTTTGATCAGGGAGGTTGGACTAGATGACACCTGTTGGTCCCTTCCACCCTCAAACATTTTGTGATTCTGTGATTAAGTACCTATGAAATGAAGTGCCAGACTGTAACAATTAGTGTGAGCACTTTTATACACCTCTGATTGATAGTCCCGTTTCACTATTTCTTTTGAGTTACATTATTCTAGTAATACAAAAGGTTGTCTTCATGTAATAGTTTTGTCTACATTGAAGCTTAATTAAAGGAGAAATAATTCCATCACACTTTTATTTAAGTTTTAAATGTTTTGCCTCTCCCAGGCTTTCAAAAGTGAGCATACATTCTAACAGGGTCATGCTCCTCTGTCTTAGAAGTTGCTGTTTAACCAAACACCAATAAATCAAACTTTAAAATTATTTTCTGCTAAATTTCACTTTAAATATTAGAGGAAATTATGTGAAGACAATATCTGCACTTTATAGTTTGATTTATTGCTCCATATTATCTTTCATTAAGGGATTCCAAAAACTCAGGTCAGCATAAAATATTTAAGACTGAACAGCACTATTTGCTTGAAATGCTTTTTTGAGCTTTTTTTAAGACTTTGAAAGAAACAAGTGCAAAAGACTTCCCCATACCACAAGATAGAGATTTCAAGTCAAATTGTTCTTATTACAGATATCATAAAGACAATGCATTTGTACTTTACTGAAGGTATTTCATAAGAGCTGAAATTGAGCTCTTAGTCAGTCCAAAGGGTGGATCGTGTTTTATTAGCACTTCAGGTATTTCCAGTACTCTTGGAGTACATGAATTCTAAGGATCTGGAGCATGTTTCCTTTGAGGAAGGCTGAGAGAGCTGGGGCTGTTCAACCTGGAGGAGGGAAGCCTTAAGGGATATTTTATCAATGTGTAGAAATACCTGAAAAGAGGGTGAAAAAATTATGGAACCAGGCTCTTTTCAGTGGTGCCCAATGACAGGACCAGATGCAATGGGCACAATGTGAAGCACAGTATGTGCCATCTGAACATAAGGAGACACTTATTTACTGTTAGGGTGACTAACCACAGGCACAGATTGCCAGGAGGGGCTGTTTAGTGTCTCTTCTTGTAGATCTTCAAAATACTTCTGCACATGGTTTTGGGCAACTGACCCTATGTGGCCCTGCTTGAGCCAGAAGTCCCTTGCAACCTCAGACATTTGTGATTGTTTGATTCTGTGGTTCTGTGCATTCAGCACAAAACTTATGAATGTAGAAATTGTGCAATTTTCAGTTATCTTAGCTGTAGCTGACTTTATACAGGGCCCAGTGTATAAGATGGTATGGTAAAGAGGAAAAATAGAGAGTACTCTTTGCAAAGAGTTTAACTCCATGTCAGTCAGAAATGAAGTGGCAATGGCTGACTTTTCTTGTAGAAAAGTAGAGTAAGATCTGAAGAATAAACAACTTAAAAACTGAATCTCACTCATGCTAAGGCACATGAAAAACAACAAGGTGCTTGGTGACAGCCAGCATGGCTTCACTAAGGGGAAATCCTGCTTGATCAATTTGGTGGCCTTCTATGATGGGGCTACAGAATTGATGGACAGGGGTAGAGCAGTTGATGTCATCTACCTGGACTTGTGCAAAGCGTTTGACACTGTCCCACACAACATCCTTCTCTCTAAATTGGAGAGATATCCTTCTGATGGATGGACCACTCGGTGGATAAAGAACTGGCTGGATGGCCGCACACAAAGAGTTGTGGTCATTGGCTCGATGTCCGGCTGGAGACCAGTAACGAGTGGTGTTGGGACCGGTCTTGTTTAACATCTTCGTCGCTGACATGGACAGTGGGATTGAGTGCGCCCTCAGCAAGTTTGCCAATGACACCAAGCTGTGTGGTCCGGTTGATATGCTGGAGGGAAGGGATGCCAACCAGAGGGACCTTGACACGCTTGTAAGTTGGGCTGTTGCCAACCTTATGAAGTTCAATCATAACAAATGCAAGGTCCTACACCTGGGTGGGAGCAATCCCAGGCACAGCTACAGACTGGGCAAAGAAGAGATTCAGAGCGGCCCTGCAGAGAAGGACTTGGGTGTGCTGGTCGATGAGAAAATGAATATGGGCCGGCAGTGTGCGCTCGCAGCCCAGAAAGCCAACCGTATCCTGGGCGGCATCAAAAGGAGTGTGACCAGCAGGTCAAAGGAGGTGATCCTGCCCCTCTACTCTGCTCTTGTGAGACCTCACCTAGAGTATTGTGTGCAGTTCTGGTGTCCTCAACATGAAAAGGACATGGAACTGTTGGAACAAGTCCAGAGGAGGGCCACGAGGATGATGAGGGGACTGGAGCACCTCCCGTATGAAGACAGGCTGAGGAAGTTGGGGCTGTTCAGCCTGGAGAAGAGAAGGCTGCGTGGAGACCTCATAGCAGCCTTCCAGTATCTGAAGGGGGCCTATAGGGATGCTGGGGAGGGACTCTTCATCAGGGACTGTAGTGACAGGACAAGGGGTAATGGGTTAAAACTTAAACAGGGGAGGTTTAGATTAGATATAAGGAGGAAATTCTTTCCTGTGAGGGTGGTGAGACACTGGAATGGGTTGCCCAGGGAGGTTGTGAGTGCTCCATCCCTGGCAGTGTTTAAGGCCAGGTTGGATGAATCCTTGTGTGGGATGGTTTAGTGTGAGGTGTCCCTGCCCATGGCAGGGGGGTTGGAACTAGATGATCTTGAGGTCTTTTCCAACCCTAACTATTCTATGATTCTGGACTAAATATTCAGACATGATTAAATTTTTGGCTGCAGTAGTGGCCCAGCATTTACAAAATGCCGGAGTTCAAGCCTCGCATCTTGGTTCTCAGAATTTTATGCATTGTTTGCAGTCCTACATGACAGCTAAGCAATCTGACATAGTCAGATAGTTTCCTTTATCCAGGTTTTTGTTGTTTCGTTGGTTAGGTTTTTGTTTTATTTAGTTGTGTTTGTTTTTTTTTAAGGGAGAAAAAACAGTTTAATAATTCAGTGACATTTGTCATTTTGGAAAGCAAATATTTGCCAGATAATTGTTTTGCCTGCTTGCATTCCACTATTCTTCCTTTTCACTGCACTGAAAGTTGTAGCATGTGCAAAAGAGACAAAATCTGTTTGTCTGTTTTCCTCTATAATCGGAAACACTAAACATGTATTCAGGAAAAATTAACCATTATTTTCTTGGACAATCTAATGACTATTTCATAGCTATATATTTAAAAAAAGTCATCTTGATAACATGCAAAAATAAAATGAGTGTTCAGTCTGTGCAAAAATGTGCTGCCATGACAATAATAATACTTCATTACATATTTACAATTCACACAGCCACAGGATTTGAGCAAAAGTAGGTTTTTACTGTAAAAGATAAAATACTTCCAGCTGGTTTTGTACAAATGTTCGTCAAATATTATCAAAAAAAGCTCCAAGGTCATTCAGATGCTTTTTAGACACCATTGAACAAAAGTTTATCATATTATGTCCTGTCCTTATCTAGCAGAGACCTTCATCATAAATTCCTCTTTACCCACACATTCCTCTGCTTTAGTTATATGTTTTCCTGGGAACAAATCTAATCTGAAGATCTTATTGAAGATCTGAAGAGGCTGTACCTCTCTACAGTTAATTTTTTTCAGAAGTGGAGAATTTTGTGTTGAGCTGGAACTGAAGGTTCATTTCCTCCTAAAGCCAAATAAAAGCACTCTGAAGTGAAACACCTGAACTTGGGCCAAGGGGGGCATACCTTCTGTGGGCACCCCACTGATTCCAGTAGGGACCCCCAGGCACTGATCACTCAGTGTAACCCCCTCTTTGCTTGATAAAGGCCAAACTTTCTCACTCAGCATTAGGAGGATAAAGACAACACCAAAGAAACGGTAGATGACAGAAAGATTATGGATAGAAGAAGAAACGGTAGATGACAGAAAGATTATGGATAGAAGATGATGTATAGCGATTTAAAGTGTATTATTGATCAAGCCTTTCTATATTACTTAGATATTTTTTCATATGAGATTGCTGTTACTTACAGTGAATAAATTTTAACTCCATACAGACTGTCCCAACATATTTCAGGGCAAAACAGCCTTATGAAAGAGAAAATGCTTAATTGATAGGCTCTCTCTCTGTAAGAGGTTGTCTGAGGATTCTTTTGCTATCAACAGCGGTTTCCATCTAACCATACATCCTGGCAAGTGGAAGGATGTAATAAGACTATGGAAGAAGTTAAAAAAATGCTAGCTGGCTTGCTCTTTTTTCTTGCCTTTGATAAAGGTTGCAGGTGTGCTTGTTTTTTTTTTCCCCTTCTAATCTTATTTGTGGAATTATTAGGGTTATTCCTGTAATGAATTAAGCCTTATAAGCTTGGTCCTTTTACCAAATTGCCTTAAATCTGGGTCTTTCATAGGGCAGATTTGAGCAATGATTTTTCATTGGAAATGTCATTACTCTAGGAGGCCATTGCATTGGATAGTTATTGCTCTAAAAGAATAATTACACTGAAGCAGTAATTTTAGACTGACTGCTCTGAAGCATGCATTCAGAAAAACAGTCTTTGTTTAAAAAATAAACTTCCTGAATCTTCCTGTGCTGTTACCTGCTGTGTTTAGCAACTGAGTGTTAAAAATTAATGAGGGAAAAGGAAAAAATTATCAACTGTGTTCAGTGAAGAAAACTCATTACCTGAAGATTGGCTTAGCGTGGCTTTTCTGAGGAAGTTAAGTAACTGCAAAGTGCATCTTTGCCACCTTTTCTGTGAAACATATCTACCTAAAAGTGGAAACATATGCTTGTCTTATTAATAAGTGATGAGGCTACGGAGTGAGATGGTGCAGGGAACACAGATTGATAATTCATACCATTATAATGTGAAATTTTTTGAAATTTTCTGCAAGTATTTTTTCTGAAATTATGTGATTAAATATTACATTACACTAAATATTATATTATAGTTCTACATATGATCCAAATTGTTTGCCCTCTTGATACCGTGAGTGTCTTTCAATAGACTAAAACCAAATGTTTACTGATATTGAAATACTTCACTTTTGGTAGTGATACATCTGTGCTGCTATGTCTTTGCCTCCACCCACACCAACACATCCCAACTCCTGGATTGTATAGGGGCAGTATTTATTTGTTCTTCCATAGTGGGCATATCATTTTAGAAGACACATGTATTGCCTGCCTTGCACAAGCACAAGGAATCCAGCACGCGTAATACAGGCATCTTGTAGCTGGTACAAGGCATCCCACTACAGATCTGTGCTGAGATTTTGCTGCCTACCTGTCAGCTGTTCTTAGTTACGATATAGCCATGACTACAGAAAAAGCCCACACACAGCATAAGGATTCTGAAAGGAGGATGAAGAATTACCCTCAAATGAAAAAAAGAAATGTTGATCCCATACTTGCTCAGGCTGGTTATGAGACTATCAACAACATGGGCACAAAATTTAAGAAAGACTTTTTGCTTACAATAATGATTGCCTGGTTTGTTTCTCCTTGTTGCCTGGAATGACACTTTTCCTCTTAGAGGGGGCAAACATAGTTTTTAGAAGTGTGTGAGACATGCAGCAATTTTATAGCTGTGCATTGTCCATCCTATGAATGGAGATATTTTGAGAAGCCATGAGGAAGTGCTGAGTGCTTTCCTCCTACCTGCTGTAGATCATCCAGTGTCTATCTGCTGTTTAGCTTACTGGCTATAGTCTCCACGAGGGAAGAGAAGCTGACTGGAGTAATGACCTTCTGGGGGTAGTATATTTAGCAGAGATGCGGAGTGGTTCTTCTGGGAAAGTCGATGTAACAATGTAGAAATCTACTATCCTGATATTGCATAAAAGTACAATTAGATATTGTCCTGATATTACATACAACATACCATTTTCCATGAGCATGTGCACAAGTGTGTCAGTTGCTACAAGAAAAAGTAGTGCTCATGAACTTACCTCTTGAAATAAGGTAATTCTCTTATCTACAGACATAAGAGGTGGCCACTGACAAGTTGGTGCAGGCTGTGTGGTACAAATATGTCTTCATATAATTCAGGATGCAGCTGAGAAGGGTGATCATAGCACTTGAGCTAGTGAAGAATATAGAGTTCAGGGAAATGTGAAAGACTTTTACACAGACACACTGGACACTTTCACACCTTGCCTTTCGCTTGGCAGGCTTTCTCTTTTCCTTTTCCTTTTCCTTTTCCTTTTCCTTTTCCTTTTCCTTTTCCTTTTCTTTTTCCTTTTCCTTTTCCTTTTCCTTTTCCTTTTCCTTTTCCTTTTCCTTTTCCTTTTCTTTTCCCTGGGTTTTCTTTTCTTCTCTGCTGTTTTGCTTGTGAGGAACCCCTTCCATTAAATTATGGAGGCTATGATACATTTATAGCAAGGATCTGAAATATTTTGATTCAACAGGTGAAGGTTTCAGATGTGCTGTGGTGTGCTATGTGTGACTCACTGTAACTAGGTATTGAGCACATTTAAGAAACACATTGAAAATGCATTGCGTAGTATAATATTCATAAAAATACATCTAAAAAACCAACCACGGGTTTTTGAAGTCTTTTTGGTTTTGTTATTTATCTTTTAAATCCCTTGTTCACATTTTTATTTAATTTTTATTGTTTCTTTATCCTATATCCAGATTGCTGTATTTAGTAAAACTAGTTATCAGCTTCTGGTAGCCCGTAAAGAATTCTGTAGCCAGCTGTATAATTCATGATTGGAAAAAGTCCTGCACATTCAGATGTTTTTATTCATTCTTGATCTGTATCATGCTTCAGATCATCTGTGGGAGTACAGAACTAGGAATGAGACTAGTATGTGACAGGACACAACATGAGATGACATGGCATATGCCTGTTTACCTGGTAAATTGCACATTAGATGAGACTAAATATTTAGCAGATTATTTTTGTGTAGCATGGTTTACAAAGGAAACCCAGAAATTTTGCTACCAACAGCATGGGACTGTGCAGCAGTGGCAGTGAGGAGAGTAATTTCTTGGTACTTCAGACTGTTCACCACAGATGCTACTTGGGAGGAAGAATGGTACCATCCAGGTTTTGGGCTGCAGCTACAGCTTGTTGACTACTTGGATGGAGGACTGTTATTTGGCTGAGTGTCATGGCCAAAAGTGTTACCCAGTCTGTTAGTGTGTAAGAGATTGCAGTTGTGGGTTTGTAGGATTCTGTAATACACAAGGACACAGAGGCTTTATCTTCTAAATTTCTCTATTACAGATTAGTACAAATATCCCCCAAATCACCACTAATAAGTACACCTATGATTAATAAAGTATATATGTGTATATATATATATCAAGCTATTAAAAATTGTTATCAGCAAATAGCAGAAATCAATAATATAGCAACAACTAATAGCAGCAACAACCAGGTGGGTATATACCATTCCAAGCTACTATAAACTTACCAGTAGTGAAGCTACTTATCAAGAATATAACAGCAGATATAATAGATTACTTGTATGGGTGTATATAATACTAGTATTAAGAAATTTCATGGATTTCAGAAGTGGACAAACCATCCTGAATCAGAGGACAAACCTATCCCATAGAGAGACTTAACCATTCTAAAGATAGGACAATAAGCTGAATCAAGCCCAGAAGCAGAACCAGAGTTGGGACCAGTAACATAGGAGACAGAATTTCACTTCAAAGATGGTGCATGTCACAGAGTCTGGAGTCAGCCAGGTGTGCCTGGTGAGGGTCCAAGATCTCATAAAAGACTGTATGGTGAATTCAGACTGTTTAAGATATGTTTTCACCTGTAACAGCCAATAGAGGATGATGTTTTCTTTCAGAACAGTTTTACTTTCCCAGACTGTTTCCATGTTTTCAGATTATAAATTGTCATTACAGTTCCTCGTTTTTATGTATATCAATGGTATCTCAGAATGTCTCCAGTTTTCCGGTACCCAGCTGTACTTCAAAGACAGCAACTGCGCTTTTCACGGATGCTCTTGGTTCCCAGACCTAGTTCCCAAGTTCACAGCTCCCAGGCTAGCAGGCAGTTACTCTGACAGTATTTTCAGCAGACTTTTTTTTTTTTATGTTCAGTAATTTTTGTCTTCTATCCAGGCTGCTTTTATGGCTGCTCGTATCACTCGGAAGGGATGAATGTGGTAAAACTTAGGCCTCAGTGTATTTTTCCTATAGGTCTGTTTGCTCCTGCTCCTGCTTGTAGATCAAAGTATACCCACACATAAAACAGGACAGAGAGTGGTGATCAAGCACAGGGCTCAGACCAGACAGACTAATCTCTTGCTTATTCAAAACCAGACCCTTTTATTCTCCTTCACACCATGCTGGTTCCTCCTACATCAACCTTGATTCTTCTCTTTCTCGGCCTTTGTTTCCTCCAAGTAAACATACCCAGAACTGATGTATTTAAACACCTTTACTTGGATCCTCTTCCTTAAATGGTATCACAAGTGGTTACTGAAGCACTGTTGGCCTTTCAAAGTTCTTGTATGCTTCCCTTCAGCTGCCTGTAACATTTGGCCATTTTGAGCAACTCCTTTTAACCCTCCCTGAGATCCACCCGTCCCTAGTGGAGCTATCTGTAACTTTTGTCAGCTTCTTGCTCTCTTATGTATAATGTCCAGCAGTTTTTTCATGTCAAATCAGGCAGCTTCACATGAGATGTTTAGTTACCTAAATTTCAGACTGAGGAGTAGTCATTTCCCTTCACATCTCACACTGGTGTTTAGAGAAAGGTAACTCAAAACCCATTGTAGAGAGATAAAATATAATAATCCACAATAATCCTCTAATAATCCACAAAATTCACTGGTTTCTATAAAGTGAGTACTGTGTTGAGGACATTCTACTTCACTTTCTTCATGACCTTAGTTTGCAAATTTTAGTTTTCTGTAATAGAATATTGGAAGGCTTCACAGATAATATCACAACAGATTTATTAACAAGTGAAATGTACTTAGGGGTTCAGAGATAAGTGTTGCATAAAATCAGCTAACATTTTTTTTTCTCTTTGAAAAATGTAGGAATGGCTATGTTTGGCTTCAGACCAAGGTTCTATCTTCAGTATCCTGTATCTCACAATGACATTTAGCAGATGCCAACAGAAGACTATTAACAGGAGAGACACTTATGATTCTTTCCAAATCTCCAGCAGTTTTCAGCTCTGGGAATTTCCTGACCCTGATACATTTTTTTCTGTTTTACTGATCTTCAAGTTTACTCTTCCTGGTGCAGCTCTTTCTCCCTCTGAACCATTGCTGTGGTGAGCAAAATGGGTATGAGGTATATAAGTTCACATAAGATTTGTTTAATTGTGTGTATGGGAAAATGTTTGCAGCAAAGAAGGCTATGATTGCCAATCACCTTTACTCATCACACACACGCAATGCAGATACTCTTAAGACATCCGTACCCAGGCAAGAGACCCTTTCATATCCCTTCAAGAGACCACCTGGCAGGTGTGATGTGGGATTCTGCATTGTGATTCCGCCTGGGCCCTCCTTGCAATGGTACCACAGCTATCATCTGACCATAAGGATAAAAGCTCTTGTGATCTGGAGGGCCTGGCACTTCTCAGGTCTGGTCAGTCCTGGCATCAGTCATCCTCTCACAGTGCACTGGTGTCATACTTGGAATAATGGAGGTATGTGAAAGGCGGTTTTCTGCTTTGAGACTACTTCCCCATATGATAAATCCAAATGACATTTCTTGTCCCAGCTGCACACCAGTTGGCACTCTGTTCACAGACTGTCACTCCATCATCCTCTTGCTATGGCAGAAATATCACTTTTTTGCTTCGTTCTGTCATCACCTTACTGGCAAGGAAGTCCCAAGTAACAAACTTTATACCTAACATTTCATACATGGTAGCTTAAGTGCCTTAAGATGGAAAAATCATCAAGGGGACATCCACATAAACTTTTTTTATCAGCAATGTGTTTGGCAAGTAAGTCCATACATTTGCTCCTGGTAAACCCAGGACAATCATGAAGAAACATGTAATTATTTCCTGTTTCGAACCTACTTCCTTTTAATTGTCCCTAACTCTTGTATATTGCTTTGTACCCTCTTCATGATACTCAAGAAATCTAGCATAGCTCCTTCCTAAAGCAATCTCATTTACAATCTGAAGAGTATATTGAGTTACTTCCATAAGGCGGCCACAAGCATTTTTTTGCTGATCTTCCTTAAACCTTTCTTCCTCTCAGGATATTATTGTTAAAAAGAAGTTGATTAGTTAAACCTAGAAGTTTTACAGACACTGAACTACAGCTCTCTAATTTACCATCTGCTGTATAGAGCATTAATTCCTGTTTATAATTAGTATTGATTTTTGTTGTTAATGAATACAAGAAGGGCTTCAAACATCTCCACTTTTCCCCAGACAAATATATTTATCAGATAAAAAGTAGTTACAGAAATATTGTGATATTGTCCGTGTTTTTGTATGAGAAATGTCAGAGAAGCAAGACAGTTTATAGAATCACAGAATTGACTGGGATGGGAAGAAATGGCATCCAGTAATGCCTCTGCATGTTCTGTTTGGGAAAGAAGGAGGGGAGGATAAAAAACTTGGAAGGGACCTACAGTGATCATCACGTCCAGCTGCTCTAGCAATTTGGGGCTGGCCAAAAGTTAGCGCATGTTAGTCAGGGAGTTGTCCAAATGCCTCTGGAACACTGAAGGGCACAGGGCAGGCCATGGTTTAAACCCTGTCAGCCATAAATCAGCCACGCAGTCTCTCTCTCTCACTCTCCCCGCTTTTCTTCCGCCCGCTGCTGGAGGGGTGGGAAGGAGAATCAAAAGAATGTAACTCCCACGGGTTGAGATAAGAACAGTTTAATGACTAAGGTTTAATACCAATCACTACTGCTAGCACCAGTAATAATAGCGATAAAGGAAATAACAAGGGAAGAGAATACAATACCACCCGCCGACTGATAATACCCCGCCTGACTGAGCAGCGACGGATACCTAGTCCAACCCCGCAGTGATGTAGGCCTTGCGGGTAACTGCCCCTGCTTCTACATGCTGGCCATGACGTGCTGTGCTATGGAATACCTCTTTGGCTAGTTTGGCTCAGGTGCCCTGTCTCTGCTTCCTCCCAGCTTCCCCTCCTCCCTGGCAGAGCATGAGGCTCAAAAAGTCCTTGCTCAGACTAAACATTTGAGCAGTAACTAAAACCATTGGTGTTATCAGCGCTGTGCCCAGGCCGAAAGTCAAAAACACAGCGCTGCACCAGCTACTGAGAAGGAGAAAAAATGACGGCTACTGCTGAAACCAGGTCACCTCTCTAGGAAGCCTCTTCCAGTTTTGGGCCACCCTCTAGGTAAAGAAATGCTTCCTAACGTCCACCTTAAACCTCCCCGGGCACAGCTCTGAACCCTTCCCTTACGCCCTACCAATGGATGCCAGCCAGAAGAAATCAGCACCTCCCTCTGCATTTTGCCTCCTTGAGAAGAGTTATAGAGGGCAATGAGGTCACCTCTCAGCCTCCTTTTCTCCAAAGTAGACAAACCCAGTGTCCTCAGCCGCTCCTCACAGCACAGGCCTTCCAGCCCGCTCACCACCTTTGTTGCCCTCCTCTGGATGCATTCCAGGACTTACATGCTCTTCTTCAATGGTGGTGATCCCGTCTTTTCCAGCTAATCATGTTCAGTCTATAAGCCAGTTACAACCTTGGTCTATTGTCTTGATAACTGTGATTTTGTTCTCTGAAGGCTCCCTCTTTTGGTTCTCTCTTAAATGACGGGGCCAAGAACTGCAGCCAGTACTCAAGGTGAGCCTGCACCAGCGCAGACTGCAGCAGGAAGATCACCGCTTCGAAGTGGCACGTCATGCTGGGTGTGATGCACCCCAGGATGTGGTTTGCCCTCTTGGCTGCCAGGGCACATTGCTGGCTCACACTGAGCCCGCTGCCAAGCAGCACATCCAGATCCCTTTCTGCAGGGCTGCTCTCCAGCCCCCTGTCTCCCAATTTACACTTTTGTGGCTGGCAATCCTCCATCCCGCGTGCAGAATTCAGCATCTGCTCTTGTTCACTTTCCTACCATTGATGATTGCCCAACACTGCAGTCTGTCTAGATCCCTCTGCAAGATGGCTGGTGCGTCAAGAGAGTCAACAGCACCTCTCAGCTTAACGTCATCAGCACAGTCAGCAGTGATGCATTCAACTCCTGTATGCGTGACATTGATAAAAGAAGATTGAACAGACTGGACGTGGTATAAGCGCCTTTACTGATACAGTCCGACCATAAGGATTAATTTCCAGGGCCACCCAGCAGAGGTGCCAGGTGTGTGGTCGCCATGGGCAGGGACATGCCCCTGGGCGTCCTGGGCGCAGTCACTTCCTCAAGGCCAGACCCCAAAGATGTTTCTCTGAGGCACGCGGGGCAAAGGGGCAGCAGCAGCAGCAGCAGGGCTGCGGTGGCTGGGGCTGCGGGGGCCCCGTCACCCACGTGTCACAGTGCCAGCATGCGCCAACACAGCATCACAATGCCCTGGGGCAGTATAAAGGCCAGCACCCTCCACCAGTGCTTTGGAGCTGCAGTGCCAGGCACTGGAAGGGTTCTTGCTCCCAGGGTACATGAGGCCAGTGGCATTTTGCTGTTGTGGGAAGCCTCTGAGCCGGCTGCAGGTGGAGGCAGAAAAGGCAGGTGCAGTGTCCCCTTGGAGGCGTAACCAGCCCGTGGAGCAGGAGCAGGTCTTGCTGCCGTGCTCAGGGAGTAGCCGATCGCCAGCGCTGGGGTCAGGAAGGAATTTTCCCCCGCGGCAGATTGGCACTGGCCCAGGGTTTTTTTGCCTTCCTCTGAGCACTGAGCATGACCACTTGCCAGGGCTCCTGTGCTCCTGGTGCTCTGCGTTATCGCCTGGTGCTCATGCACCATGAAGGTGGCCCTCGTGTCCTGCAGCTGGGGGAGGAAGGCTTTTTTGCCCCCAGGCTGGACTAGCAAGTGTCCCTGGGGTTTTTTCCTCCTCCGCAGCCGAGCACAGCCCCTTCACGGGGCTCCTTTGGGTCATGGTGGCACAAAGGCAGCAGCTCGTGCTCCACGCAGCTGGCCCTCGTGCCCCGCATCCGGGGGGAGGCAGCCATAGGCACTCCCAGGGTGGCCTCTGCGTGGCCCCGGGACTCCCAGGCTGGCCCCAGCGTGGCCCCGGGACTTGCTGCTGTCCTCTGTAGCACTGAGCACCACCCCGAGTCAGCTCTTCCCTGGCCCTTTCTGGCTGGGTTCTTCCACTGCTCTCGCCCCACCACGGCACCGCTCCTGCCCCGGCTTTCCTCTCGCAGGCTGCAAGGGATGCCTTTTTCCACAGAAACTGAAAGATGCATCAGCCTGCTGTGGTCTACGCATCTGCATCCTGCTAAGGCTTGTGAGCACCAGCTCTGACAGATTTAGGAAGAGGAAATAGAATCTAAGCTAAACTAGACTGAAATTAACCCAACTCAACTAAACTGAGACAAAGAAAACCACTGGATTTATAAGGAAATAAAATACTCTTTCCACCTCTAACCTCGTTTCTGTCTGCTTTGCCTCTTTCAAAGTGTTTCTGGTGTTAAAACCCCTTGGCATTTTAGGCAAATAACGGTCGCAGCATCACACAACTTATCAAGAGGGCAGGGAATCAAATGGGATGGAATGGAAAGGGATGGAATGGAATGAAAAGGATTGCAGTGGAATGCAGTGGAACGCAATGGAATGGAATGGGATGGAATGGAATGGTGTGGAATGCAGTGGAACACAATGGACTGGAATGGAACAGATTAGAACAGCTATGCTTTGCCATGCATATAGTTCTGCATGACAAGCTCTGATGTAGGCCTGAGGGGATGTCTGCAGTGCAGGTTCCAAATGGGGGCCAGTCTCAGGCATGGAGGCCTATGAACACCCTCCGGACCCTGACACAAGTAGACCTGCACTCCTCATCTACTCTCCTTTCGGCATGTATGGGGTGCCAGTGGAGAGAGAGCTTGGGGCCAGATGGACTCCTGATGGAGCGTTCTTGTTCCCAGGCTCTTTTGCTCTCTTTCTCCAAAAGAAACAACTCAAGCATTTTTAAACACCAGTATTTGGGGGGCGAGCGGGGCTAGGAGTGGGGGGAATCACAAGGACACGAACAGGTATTGCCCACGTAAACAAGATTTGCAACCGTGTAGTTCAGGAGCACATCCTGCTTCAGGCTGAGGGCTTGATCTTTGAGCCTCCCTGGTGTCACAGACGTGATCTTTTGCTATCCTGTGCAAATCCGAAGAAACTGGGTAAACACAGCAGAGTTTCCAAATCCAGTTCACACGTGGTCTTTGCAAACCTGTTCAGATGCTCAAATCCTCCAGAGACAATGGCCAGCTCTCACCCCCATCAGAAGGCAGAGGCCTCCTTCCCACAGAGTGACAGAGCCCATGCCTGTGGTGGGGACACAATTACCCATTCAATCCCTTGCGCTAGTGCAGGGCTGGGAAGAAACGGCATCCAGTAATGCCTCAACACATTCTGTTTGGGAAAGAAGGAGGGAGGGATAAAAAACTTGGAAGAGACCTACAGTGATCATCACGTCCAGCTGCTCTAGCAATTTGGGGCTGGCCAAAAGTTAGCGCATGTTAGTAAGGGAGTTGTCCAAATGCCTCTGGAACACTGAAGGGCACAGGGCAGGCCGTGGTTTAAACCCCGTCAGCCATAAATCAGCCACGCAGTCTCTCTCTCACTCTCCCCACTTTTCTTCCGCCCGCTGCCGGAGGGATGGGAAGGAGAATCGAAAGAATGTAACTCCCACGGGTTGAGATAAGAACAGTTTAATGACTAAGGTTTAACACCAATCACTACTGCTAGCACCAATAATAATAGCGATAAAGGAAATAACAAGGGAAGAGAATACAGTACCACCTGCTGACTGATAATACCCGGCCTGACCGAGCAGCGACGGATACCTAGTCCAACCCCGCAGTGATGTAGGCCTTGCGGGTAACTGCCCCTGCTTCTACATGCTGGCCATGACGTGCTGTGCTATGGAATACCTCTTTGGCTAGTTTGGCTCAGGGGTCCTGTCTCTGTGATTTTGTTCTCTGAATGCTCCCTCTTTTGGTTCTCTCTTAAATGACGGGGCCAAGAACTGCAGCCAGTACTCAAGGTGAGCCTGCACCAGCGCAGACTGCAGCAGGAAGATCACCGCTTCGAAGTGGCACGTCATGCTGGGTGTGATGCACCCCAGGATGTGGTTTGCCCTCTTGGCTGCCAGGGCACATTGCTGGCTCACACTGAGCCATGTTACTTTTCAGCTTAACACAATTCAGCAAACTCTCTAATGCTGCATTCAATTCTTGTATCCAGATCATTGATAAGAATATTCAACAGAAATAAACCTAGAATTGGTCTCTGAGGAACACTTGTAATGACCAGTTACCATCCAGATGTCATCCCATTCACTACCACTCTCTGAGCCCTGCCATTCACAGATTTCTTCTCTCAGTGCACCATGTGTCTGTTCATCTCACAGCTGGACAATGTGTCCAGAATGATTCCAAAAGGGACAGTACCAAAGTCCTTACTGAAACCGGGAAAAGATAGATCTGCCACCATGCCTTCACTCACCAGGAAGGTGGCCTTATCACAGAAAGATCTCAGATTAGCTACACAGGACTTTTCCTTAGTGAACCCATGTTGACTGTGCCTGACGGTCGCCTTGTGTTGCATGTCAGAGAATAGTCTGTCACTTCACACTCATTGCTTTATTTTTTATTTTTTTCTACACGGATTATTAGTGCAAATGTGGTTGCAGAAACAGGCTGTGAGCTGATGAAAATTATGATCAGAATGGGCTGGCCATATGCAGTCATCAGCAGAGAAGTGCTTTTATGCAACTCCACCTAATTAGGGCACTGGATTTGGGGAAATCAGATGCTTCTCCTGAAATTCAAATGCTAAGAGCGTAGTACTGTAAAGCAAGAAAAAGGTTAAAATCAGCTCCATATCCACTTTTGGCCCAAGAAAGATGGCAGCAAGACCTCTGCTGCCATTTATGCCTAAGCCAGTTAATGGTGTTTGCCCCTCTTCCCAATGTTAGCATAATTGAGGAAATATTAAGACACAGAAAAAGCATTTCTTTCCAGCATTTCTCTCAGATTTTCACATATAATTTCCTACAGTTCTGAGGCAAATATTGTGCAGCATTTGGGGATAACATTAGCTTCTGGTTTGGATGGTCTTTCCATCTGTAAATAGTACTGCAAATGGTATTTTACTTCTTTTGCTTTTTTTTTTTTTTTTGTTAGTGTACATATTTGTAGGCTGTGAGGTTTGCTGGTGTAGTCCAGCAAGCTGTTCAGCAGCTCTTGGCATGGAGCCTCTACCTGGAGAAGAGGCAGTGGCGATCCCTTCGGGATTGTTTCTTCTCCAAGTGCTTTTCAGAGTCCCTGGCTTTATTCTGCTCTGCAAGCTCTATTGTTCGGCCTTGCAGGTTTAGAATCACAGAATCAGAATCACAGAATCCCAAGGGTTGGAAGGGACCTAAAAAGATCATCTAGTCCAACCCCCCTGCAAGAGCAGGGTAACCTACAGTACATCACACAGGAACTTGTCCAGGCGGGCCTTGAATATCTCCAGTGTAGGAGACTCCACAACCCCCCTGGGCAACCTGTTCCAGTGCTCTGTCACTCTTACAGTAAAGAAGTTCTTCCTGATGTTAACGTGGAACTTCCTATGTTCCAGTTTACACCCATTGCCCCTTGTCCTATCACTGGATATCACTGAAAAAAGCCTAGCTCCATTCCTCACAGGAGAAGCACTTGCTGACAGAGTGAAGGGTTTACCTTCTATTTTTAAGTAAACATCAATATGTGGGAGTACTGGCCTCTACACTCGGAGCTGCTACCACTACATTAACAACAGGAGGTTGCTTTCCAGCCCCTGCTTGTTTTCACTACCTTTTTTGGTGGTTTATAAATGAAGACGGCAATGAGAAAAAAGATTATGTAAAGAAAAAATATTTTTTTTTCTATTTATAGTGCACTTTGTTCCTCCTTTGAAATTATTCAGATATCCAAGCAGTAAGTTAAAAAAATATCAATACAAATACCATAAGTGATTACTTCTACTGTAGTAAGCTAAGTGACAATCCTTGTTTCAGTCATTTCAGCCTTCTCCTTCGCTCACACGCAGGATTCCTTTTCCTTTTCTGAGACTCGTGCTGCTTAGGATAGTATTTTTACAGCACTTGCCTTTATCACATACACCATTATTTTTTTTTTTTCTTTTATATTATATCTGAAAATATGTTTGTCTGATTATGCAAGCTAATACATTCTAACACTGTTCAGTGTTCAAGACCAGGTTGGGCAGAACCTTGGGTCACATGGTCTAGCGTGAGGTGTGTCTGCCCATAATAGAGGGGTTGTAACTAGATAATCTTTTAAGCTCCTTTCTAACTGGGCCTTAGCCTTCCTAACCTGGTCCCCAGCTTCCCGGACAACATCCCTGTACTCTACTCAGGCCGCCTGTCCTTGGTTCCACTTTTTATAAGCCTCTTTTTTCATTTGAATTTTCCTCAGCAGCTCCTTATCCATCCAAGGAGGTCTCCTGGCCCTCCTGCTACACTTCCTTCTAGTTGGGATCATGAAGTCCCAGCTTACAGTGGGAGGGTCTTTGCTCTCCCAGTCCGTGATTGCAGTTCACCTACTCTTATATCAAGTTGGGCAGTTGCTGATTCCTTGGAGCACAGGGCTACCAAACAGACCAGTCTTGACCAGGTGACTGCCAAAGGTTCTTTCCAACCTAAATTATTTTTTCATTCTATAATTTAAGTGGACTGCACTGAATATGAGGTGTTAGAAGCAAGCACTTTGCATATTGAAATGTGATTTTCTTCAATACTGATTAGATATCTGTCTTCATTTGCCTCCTAAATCTGTTAATTATGGAGTTCCTCAAAGGATGAGTGTTTCACTGATTCCATTCTATGTTTATAAATAGCCTTGGCACCATAATTATTCCAAATGTTTTTGGCATTTACATAGTCCAGCAATGGAGAGAGCCAATCCACACAAAAGGATCCATTTTTTAAAACATGGTAGTTTAGAGCTATGTTAGTTGATCTAAGTTTTTAGGTCCTTTTTTAGCCATTACTCCTAAAAGGTACACATCCTATCTGCCATCCCTCGATTGAATACCCTTTGAACATGCTAAAAGCCTGTGGTGGATTGACCCCATCTGGATGCTGGGTGCCCTCCAAAGCCACACTATCACTGCCATACTCAGCTGAAGAGGGGAGAGAAGTTATAATGAAAGGCTCAAGGGTTGAGAGAAGGACAGGGAGATCACTCATGGGCAAAACAGACTTAGGTAACTAATTTATTATCAGTCAAGTCAGAAGAGGATATTGAGAAGTAAAAACTAACTCCCAAAACAACTTCCTCCAACCCTTCCCTTCTTCCTAGACTTAATTTTACTCCCAAATACTCTTCCTCCTCATCACCAGCAGCATAGGGAGATGGGGAATGAGGGTCACGGTCAATTCCTCACACTTTTTTCTGCCTCTCATTTTTCCATTTTTAATCCAGGAAAAAAATTCAAGCCTTCAGATGCAGCAAAACTGTAGGTATATTTTACTTCAAAAATATACATTGAAGATTAAAAAGTTCAGCATTTCTATAATCAAAGTAGGGGCTTAACACTCTGAGGCAATCAGTGTTTATGATAATTCAGATCATTTGTATTAAAAAAGGATCCCTCCTCCTGTACATTAAACTAGCTTTCTTTTTTATTTCAAAATACTCTATTTTTCATTTGAAAGTAGTGGAAAATATGAAAATATATTAATATTTATTTTATAGGGGGTTGGGTTTTTTTTCAGGAAAAATTGAAATTGTGTCAACATTACTTACTAAATTTTTCTGCAAAAGTATCTTTTTTTTTTTTACTTTTAACCATCTTTTTAAATATATTTTTCTCATAAACCTAATGTAACATTTCAAACTTATTTTGCTACAGCCATACGCCAGAGGACTTGTTCATTTTTCAGCAAAGGCAACAAGTTCATTTCCTCAAGGAAAACTTGCTTTGACAAAAATAACAGAAAAAAAGAGAATATTATTGGTCAAAAAAAGGGTAGCTTTAGAAGCTATCCCATTAGCTGAAGCAGATCCATCAAGTAGGCACACAAATAGATTTTTCATGTACCTAAAGTAGCTAGTTTTAATTCTCTCATTGAAAAATCAGAAGACTTTTCTTTGTCATGAAACATCAATTACATATTTATTAATAGTAGTTAAAAAAAAAAAAAACAAACCAACAACTTTTGTTTTTCTTCTTCAGCTTCACCAACACCTTATTTATTTCCAAAATATTTTTCAGACTGCCTACTGGCTGAACAAAGGAGTTATTAAATGCTGGAAAAGAAAAATACAAGTTAGCCAGAAGGACATATTTAATGTTCACTCCATCTTTCCATTCCTAGTTATCTTACACTTCTCAAATCAGTTATCTTTTGGTATTTGTTTTTTTAACACTGGCTTACTTTACACACACGAACTCACACTTATGACATAAAAGTTTGTGTTTGCTTTACAATAGCTCTCATAATTCAAAATCTAGTGAACAAAATTAGGAACTTTAAAAGGCTTTCCTGATGCCCTGACTTATTTTTTCCCCCTGAGTTTGTTTGAGGAAAATGATGTTATTCACAACATAATCATCACCAGAAGTTTCCTAATAATTTTCCTGAGTACTTCTAACAAGCATGCTAGCCAGATTTCATGGTTTCCAAACTTCGCTATTTTCAGAACTTAAATGCTTCTGTGGCACATTCTTTAAAGATGTTTTAAAATGTCTGATAGCTGAAGACAAGCCCAGCATATACAGCAGACATTTACTTTTTCTCAAAGAGTATTTATCATTTACACATTCTAAAGTAAGCTAGACAATTTTACCTGACATTTCAACTGACAGTGAATGAACTTCTCAGAGTTTTGTAAAAGCTAGCAGAGAATATTTCTAACAGCATATGTATAATGAAAGATGTTTCATTAGGAAGCAGAAAGTTTTCACTAGCAATTGCAGTACATCAGAGATGTGATATAGAGTGAAAGACAGCACTTCCAAATAATTGTGCTTTCCACCTGTCTTAGGCAACACCTGAACGGTAGCAAGATTTTCCATTTCTTTATCAATACAGAACTTCAGAACAGAACAGTTTTTCTTTAAAAACATATGCTTTGAGATTCAGTATTCTTATCACTGACTAATGAGTTCTGTGGGATCTGGCATTAAAGACTTTTTGAGGTCCCTTGGTCACTGAGAAACTGAACATGAGCCAGCTTCAGTGTGCGCTTGCAGCCCAGAAAGCCAACTGTATCCCGGGCTGCATCAAAAGGAGCATGACCAGCAGGTCGAAGGAGGTGATCCTGCCCCTCTACTCTGCTCTCGTGCGACCTCACTTGGAGTAATGTATAAAGCCCTCAATATAAGAAGGACGTGGATGTGTTGGGTCAAGTCCAGACAAGGGCCATGAGGGTGATCAGGGGGCTGGAGCAACTCACATATGAAGACAGGCTGAGAAAGTTGGGGCTGTTCAACCTGGAGAAGAGACGGCTGTGTGAAGACTTCATAGCAGCCTTCCAGGATCTGAAGGGGGCCTACAAGGATACAGGAGAAGGAATCTTCATTATGGACTGTATGATAGGACAAAGGGTAATGAGCTCAAATTTAAACAGGGGAAGTTCAGGTTAGATATAAGGAAGAAGTTACTTACTGTGAGGGTGGTGAGACACTGGAACAGTTTGCCCAAAGAAGTTGTGAATGCTCCATCCTCAGTTGGAGGCCAGGTTGGACAGGGCCTTAAGGGACCTGGTCTAGTGGGAGGTGCCTGTGCTGATGGCAGGGTGTGTGGAACTAGACGATCAAGGTCCCTTCAAACCAGATCTATTCTATGATTCTACGTTTCTGGGATTTTTCCATGTTCTGTATTAGAAATAGCTAGCATCCGTAAGAAATAAGTTTGTGTCTAGGGACTTGATATAGCTTGAGAAACCAGTTTCAAACTGCAACCCAGCAACAAGAAAACTCTCAGAATAGCCAGTAATTTGCCTATTTGCCTCCCACAGCTACTGGCACAGCCAGTGGAGAGGAGAGGTTGCGCTTCCTTTGTTTTCACGGACTTTACCAGTTTCTGGCTAATCCTTGTTTGTTCTGTGGTAGACATGAAATGAGACTCATAGGTAGCATATATAGATAAGTAACACAAGTACAAAAAAACCCCAAACCCTCACATCAAAACCAACCAAAAAAACTCCTCATCTATTAACCTTCTATCCTATGACATTTCTTATTTCACCTTGTAATTATGCTGAAGTGCACTTCTCGTTATCATTGTGTAATTACAGAGTAAGTATTAATTTTCCAGTTAGAAGCAAATAATTGCATCATTCACTTATTTTTACTAAAGAACTTTCTCAATTTTCTTCACTATAAAACTTACGGCTAAAATAAAATATAAGGATACAACTTTTTTTTTTCCTTTACTCTGGATTTAGTAAGAAATCAGGAATCATATGCTCATATATCTCCCCACGTTCTCCAATTACAGGGAGTTTACTGAGAGTTTGATGAAGTTCTGTTATACCTAGTTATTAGATTTCTGATTGTAATGTGAGTGCACACATTAACGAGCATTAGAGGTTTCCTCAAGAATGAAAAATGCCTCAGTTATGGAAAATCCTTCATTGAGAAACTGAAAACTCTCATCCTCAACTGCAAGTCCCACCATCAGTTATTCAGAAGAAGCACAGCTATGGGAAACTAGGCTTCACTAAATTTCTGCATACATAATACAGTGTGCTTCTAACTATAGACATGATTTTGGTAACTTTGCTGTAACAAACTTCTGATTATTATTATTATTATTTAGTTTTTACCTTTCTGCAAAGCCAGTGTTAATCTCTGAATACTTGCATTCGTATTGAAATATTCTCTTATTTTATTGGCCATTTTCAATGTACTATTGAACACATTATCTAAATAATTCAGGAAAATAATTTTGTAATTTTCCTGACCTGACACCACCACTGCTCTTCATATTTAAACCTCTATAGACATTCTATAGTCAGTACACATTTTTAACAGACTACATAGCTACTTTCCCAAATAACTATGTTTTCACTTCTAAAAAATAGCTTTCAGAGAAAAACTTGCCATAATTACTATTTACCACTGGGTTCCAAGTAGCTAGATTACTGAAGCAGCAAAAGTATCTCAGATAAAAATATTCTTGCTACTAAAAGCTATAGATGGCAATGGCTTGTGCAATTCTATTACCAAACTTGTCAGTCCACTGTCCACCCTAGAATTTGAAACTGTCTTCTTGTTTTCATAAACTTAAGTCTTCCAGATATTAAATGGGTGGCAGGCACATGCTAAATATAATAAACTTTATTTACTTTCAGTAAGTTTTTGGCAAGCACTGGGAGGCAGATCTCTTTCCGCCTTGCTCTTCTGTCAGACATTTAAAGGAAAAAAAGCATAATCTAATTTGTCAGGTATTTCATATCAGATTTATTTATATACGTTAGACTCTCACCTCCATGAAATTTCTCCCTGAAGTGCTGTAAGATTATTTTTACTAAAGAACTGTGTGAAATGATTTAAATATTTGGCCAATAAATTTTTAGCAATAAAAAAGACCTATATTTCTTCATTATGAATACTACTTTAAGCAGAATGTAAGCTGTTCATCCTCACTGCTATAGCCTGTTAAAACATACTGCAAGTATTGCTTTTCTTTTTTTTTTTACAGTCTTTGAAGAGATTGTGTCAGCAGTTTGAAAACTGAATAAAGTACAAATTAGTTTATTTTCTTAAGGAAACTCAGCTTCCTCCAAACAAAGGATGGAAGTCAGCTGCCTAGCAGTAAATGTCTAGTGTGCTTTGATATGCCCTAAGGTGTGCTGCTTAGCTATATATGTATTGCTCTTCTAGATGAACAGAGATTTTTCTAGGTCCTTCCTCTCATCTGCCAGCCTATGTAGCTGTCTCTCATACCCCAGAGTACCTTGAATGAATCATATGCCAGCATCTGGGGAACTCAGTTGGAGCTTTAGGTACACGCTGTTTGACAGGTATGCTGGATATATTATTTTGTATACACCATTCAGACTTATAATCTGTGTTAGTAAGAAACTGGAAAAATGAATAGATAATATACCATTTGTTATTGTCCCACACTGAAAGAACAGATATCAAAAGAAGAAAAAAGAAAGAACTTCATATTTGAAGGACTGAAAATCCCAACAGATTACATGGCTTAAAGAAGATCTGTGGTATGTTCCATTTTAACTAACACTAAAAAAAAAAACCCAACTTTTATTTTTTTGCTGTATTATGCATAACAACTTTATTTCTCTTTGAACAGAATAAAAACAAATGATGATGTTGCCATGGAAAATTTCTGAAATAATTTGAATTGAGGAATTTGTTTTTCAAGAAATATTGGGTGGGATATTCTCTCCCAAGTAGTCGGTAATAAATTCAAGAATTTAAGAAGAAAAAGTGCATGAAGTTCCTACTGAAGGAAGAAATCAAGAATGTAAGGGACAGAGGAACTGTGTGCTAATTTTTGAGTCTTCAAGTTTATTTAACTGTGAGTTCGTGTGAAATGAATGATAAACGAATTTATGTGACACACCAAACCACAGTGGCCTGAAATTCTATTCCTAAGTAAATGAAGCACATAGTTTTATTAGAAGAATAGTATTTTACCTTCAAATATGTTTTAAATTGGCATGCAGGTATTAGAAATATAGAGCAGATGTCCTACGCAGATGACAGCAGAAATTGTGGAAAATTCTTGAATTGTTGGACATATGTGAAAGATAAATTTATTGTTATGTAACCTCTTTAATACAAACAGACAAAATAGGCAAAAATTTAGGAGAAAACGGAAAGAAGTGTAGACATTTGCTAAGCTTCCTTGCAAACTTCTGAATATCTTTTCATGCTACAGTGTGCCAGTATGCCTTGTTCTTTTCTTACGTCTTTACTTGTGTTATATTAGAATTAGAAATAGTTATATTTCACAATGCAACAAAATAGCTATTATTTTCAAATGAATAGACCAAATTATTATAAATAAAAAAGCATTCCAGTGTAACCTTTCATTTGATAGAATGTTATCTTGATACTGTGATATCTTTATTTATATAGATATAAATAATATATATATTTATATTATATATATATTATATATATATTTATATATATATATAATATATATATATATATATGTAGTTATTCTTTACTATGATTCTTCTGGAAAACATCATAGTGAAACACTGGAATGAGTTGCCAAGAAAGAGAGTGTAATTTTGGTTCTTGGGCATGTTTAGAGCTCAGCTGGAAAAGGCAAGACCTGATCTAGTTTTGACCTGCTTTTAGGAATAGGTTGGACAAAATGACCTCAGAGGTCCCTTGCAGCCTGCATGATTCTGATTCTATAAACACTATGGATGTTATGATGCTACTATTACTGTTTATTCTTACTTGTAGTAATTTGCTATTAAAAACCAATAGTGACAGTAATTTACTAGTTAGTGCTACTACTACTAAAATGGTGGTAACCTGTAGCTATGGAAAAGATTATTGATAAGGAACTGTGCAAACAGGGAGGACCATCTTCTTCACAAATAGTTTATGCCTTAATAAGAATACAAATGAAAGTGGAATTATAAGGAAGAAAGAGAACTATATCATCAACAAATAAAAAATGGTAAAGCTCAATGTTAAGCTCACTATAGGTCTGTTTCTTACATTTGATATTTGTATTACATCACACTGTGCTATTTTTTTTATTTTTTATTGCTGATGTTGTTTTGTGATTGCAATAAGGAATGAGTTGAAGTTTTTTGAAATCTCTAATTGGAAAAACAATGTACATGAGTTTCTAACCTGTCTGCTAGGTCATACTACAGAAAGTATTCAGAGGCTGGGGTTATTCCAGTAGTTACGTGACAGCATTTGATGTTGCAGTCTTGAACTGGATAACTGTTTGCTTGTATGCATCCATCAACTCTTAGTAAACAAGGAGAAAAGCTTTATACAGATTTTGGCCTTGGGGATATATGCACAAAGGTATCTTGTAATTTCCCTACTCCCTTATATAATACTCAGAATATAATATTCAAAAGCACTTTCCATTGTCATTTATATTCAATAGATGTCATGTGTAGTAGACATGTAAAGCCTATTGATATAACACTAAGCTAACAAACTGTTTAGAGCTTCCTTAGATCAATAGGAAAGACTGAAACTAGACAGACAATTTTCTTGTTCTCAGGGTCTTGCATTATGGGTGTTCAGAGAAAAAAAAATAAATTAGTAATGAAAACCTACAAAGATAATCCACATAGAAAAGCTTCTAAGATGTAGTTCTTCAATAATGGAAGTATTATAGAAGGTTCTAGAAACCTTTGGATTAAATTTATTACAATTCCAAATTGTAATTTCCTAACTGAGCATTTTCACTGAGAGGAAGATGCTGCCTACTTTAAAACTATCTCTTTCAGTCCCTCCTAATCTAGCCATTTGATTTGATACAAAAAAATTAAGGACAAGGTCTCTGAACCTCACTCATATTATAGATATAACTTACTAATAAAGTTAGTGTTCTTTCTCAAGCGGCATACTTTCAGGTAGTTCTTCTGAACTTTCCTTTTCCTCTCTAGAAATAGAAATCTCCTTTAAATGCAGCAACCATCTCTATAATTCATAGCAGCCATCATCCTTGTTTTACAGTTGTTTTGTGTTACTAGAGAATTAGAACTGCATTTGACATAGTATGTGCATTTAATATATGTAGTGCATTCACGACAATGACACAAAATATTTACACAATATGCATTGTAAATAATGTTCTAGTCAGTAAAAATATGCCACCATCATAATTCCTAATGCTCTTCGAAAAGGTGACCTTTTCTTATTGGCTTAGCCAATTCCAGATTGTTTGTAGAGCCATTTAGAAGAAACCATTAATTTCTTTACTGTGTAATATTTGAGGTAGCAATACATCTAAATAGACATCTGTGAAGCACTAGTTTTACAAAATTACGTCCACAGACTTGATCTGCTACTTTTATTATTAAAATAGAGTCTCTTTCTGAATAAATATGTATTAAACTCAGGGAAACATGGTTATTATGCATTTGAAAATCTATTCATTTTAGTATCTTCAAATGTTTCATTGCCTCCCTTTACTTTTAGTTATCTATTATTAAAGTAGTTGCCAACACGACTAAACGTTCTATCATTGTATTTTTATTTCCTCTGGCTCTTGTCAGGGAAAGAAGAAAGGAGAGGAGATGAGTGGAAAGGAGAGGAAAAAAGAGGAGAGGAGAACACAGGACGAGGCAGGACAGGAGTAAAAATGTAAAATTAATGAGATAATTTAGATTTTTCAGGTTTATGAAGCGTTTCATCTAACAATCTGTACTTAAATGTACAGTATGTGTGACAAATCAGTGCAGGCTGGTTAATAGCAGGATGATTTTTTTCTCACATGTACTCTCAGTAAGGACTTCTCAGTGCACAAAACAATTACATTAATTGCCTTTCTCTTTAAACGCATCCAAGTGAAATAGCAGAAATCTTAAAAATCCCAACAACTAACAACCAACCAAACCTGTATAAAATATTTTCTACTAGAATGTACCACGATTACACAGCATATAACTGTTGTGTGTATATATATATATATATATATATATGTATTTTATTTTTTAATCTATGTGCTTGGAATGAAGTCCAGTCAGATTCCATCACTTACAGTGTGGCAATGAATGTATCAATGTGAAGGACTGATTATGGTAACATAATATGCAGTACCAAACAATAGCTGTTACATAGCAACTGATCTACTGAATAATACTAGTGTTTCAAATAATTCAATATTCTGTCTCTCAAAAAAAAAAAAAAACCAAAACAACTGCAGATACTTACAAGTATATAAGAAAAATTCAGCAGCCTATCATGAGATCTTCAGCCTCCCAGGAAAAGCGTCCTTCTAAATCCTTCCAGTTAAATGAAAATTTAAGAAGTAAATGATGATGTGTGTAGATGTACTAGATACTCTAGTATACTTACAATTGTAGTAAGTAGCTATGGCGACAGTATAGCTTCTAGACAAATCAAATCAGTATTGTCTGTGAAGCTGTTCAGCTGAAAACATAATGTACAATGTGCGAATTTCCCAGATTGGGTTTTGTAGCTCTCAGTATTGATTTGGAAATTCATTCAGAGGCCTCAATGGTGGAGTTTGGTGCCATGCACCAAAGCATCTTTGGACTAAAGGAAATCCTTATGTTTTTGCAGTGGCAACTGGAAGGCAATCAGGTTACATTCAGTCAACACATACATTATTAGGCATCTGTATTGACGTATCTATATTAAGCTGCAGAATTTCATTAATGAGAAAGGAAGCTTGGACTCTCAGCTACCTTACAGCAAATTTATGCATCTGCAAATATAGAGCTGAATCCTGACCTGTTTATAGTCATGATTTATTCACCGGTTCTTAGGCATTTACAGCCATCCAAGGTCCAAGACATCCTAAACATGCACCTGAGTTATTATTCTTATTTTCTCAACTTAGTCTTTCTTCTGCTGTGTCTTCTGAAATGGCAAACAGTGTTCTTCTCAGGCTGATGCTATACTTCTAGAGTATAGTATTCTCAATATGTTGTCAGGGCACAGAGTGGTCCTGCAACATTCTTGAAGTCAGGGAGTGTGGCACCACAGGGAACCCAAGGTCAGCTGAGCTCTCCTTGACAGCACTAGGCAAAGCTGGTGGCCTATCAACAGTCCGCAACAGTTTGTTGAGTTTCAGGCTGAGGGTGGAGTTTGGCCATCGAGAGTGGATGGAGACAGGTTGGAGATGAGTAGCAGTACAGGCCTGATAATCCCATCCAGGAGATGAGATACTGACAGTGCTGGGCATAAGCCTGCTAGAAATAGGAACAGAGATAGGGCTGGGCACAAGCACTGATACCCATCAGCAAACTAAGGCCAGGTGATGTCTTCAGGTCCGACATACACATCCAGTGCTTGGCTTACTGACCTTTTCACTAGCAAAATAAGGCAGCTTTATTGAGTTACCTGGAACAAAATAAAAATGATTGATAGAGTCATAATTTTCCCCAAATGATTACCTGGATAAGTCTCACAATATGAATGCAGTTTCACCATTACAAAAATGTGTTACATGGGTATGCTTTGCTCTTCACTATTTGGAGGCAACTGTATCAACGTAAGGAAATCTTATATGTAAGATTTATCTGAGATTATTACTGTGTCCAGGCAGAGGCTTATAAGGATATGGAAGGAACAAAACACCTGGAAGTGAGAAAGCTGAATACTTTTCAGTTAATATGACCATGTAAAACCTAAATGCTACCCAGCCTGCAGGTGTGTAGAGATTGTGACCTTAGGTTCACAGGCTTTCATGATAACACCAGGGCATGGAGGCTTTATCATTTCAACTTCTGTACTTTACTACAAAAATCACTACACTAGCAAGTAAGCTACCACAAAACCCACCTCTAGAAGTATAACTATGACTAATGAAGTACGCACATATACAAATCAAGATATTAAAATTATCAGCAGTCAGTAATACAGTACCAACTAATAGTATAGCAACATAACAAAAAAAAAAAAATAACAGCATCAACCAAGTAGGTATATACTTTTACAAGTTACTGCAAACTTACCAACAACATAACAGCACATATAGATTACTTGTATATAACTTTGCTATAAAGCAATTGAGATGGATCTCAGAAGTGGCCAAATCATCCCTAAGGGGAGGGCAAAACAATCACAGAAGGGTACCCAATCATGCCACAGGTGGGACAACAAACTGAAGCAACCCCAGAAGTGGGCCTAAAAGGGGACCAACAAAATAAAAAGGAGAGTCTCACTCTGAAGATGATCCACATCAGGAAGTTTGGAGTTGACCAGGTGTGCCCATTGAGAGTCCAACAGCTCACAGAGAGTCCAACAGCTCACAGACAGCTTGTGTATTCAACCTGTTTAGGTGTGGTGGGTTGCCCCGGCTGGACACCAGGTGGAACACCAAGCCACTCTATCATTCCCCTACTCAACTTGACAGGGGGAGAAAAATACAATGAAAGGCTCATGGGTCAAGATAAGGACAGGGAGAGATTACTCACCAAGTACCATGATGGGCAAAAAAATCAGTTTGGGAAGTTAACTTATTACCTATTAAATAACAGTAGGATAATGAGAAATAAACCCAAATCTTAAAAAAGCTTCTCCCCATCTCTCCCTTCTTCACAGGCTCAACTCCACTCCTGATTTCTCTATCTCCTCCACTCATGGGATGGGGAATGGGGGCTGTGGTCAGTTCATCACATTGCCTCTGTCGCTCCTTTCTCCTCACGCACTTGCCCTGCTCCAGTGTGGGGTGCCTTCATGAACTTCTCCAGAAAGGGTCCTTCCCATGGGTTGCAGCTCTTCACAAACAGCTCTGCCGTGGGTGCCTTCCACACGGTGCAGTCTTTCAGGTCTCCCACAGGGTTAGTCCTGCTAGCAAAGCTGCTCCAGCATGGGCTTCCCATGGGGTCTCAGCCTCCTTCAGGCATCCACCTGCTCTGGCATGGAGTCCTCCAGAGGCTGCAGTTGGATATCTGCTCCATTGTGGACTCCCATGGGCTGCAGGGGCACAGCCTGCCTCACCATGGTCAGCACCACAGTCTGCAGGGGAATCTCTGCTCCAGCACCTCGAACATCTCTTCCCCTCCTTCTTCACCAACCTTGGTGTCTGCAGAGCTCGTTCTCTCATGTATTCTCACTCCTCTAATTTGCTGCTGTTGCATGGCAGTTTTTCCCCCTTTTAAAATATGTTGTCACATATTTTGTCAGATATTTTGACAAATATGTTGTCACAGTGGCACTACCACTGCTGCTGATGGGCTTGGCTTTGGCCAGCAGAGTCTGTGTTGGAGCTGGCTGGCATTGGTTCTACTGGAAGCAGGGGAAGCTTCTATCAGCCAAGAGATAATGATGTTTTCTGTTCTTTCAGAATTTTGTTTCCACAAACTATTTTCCTTTTGTTTTTTTTTTTTTTTCCCCAGACTGTTTTTCACCTTTTCAGATGATAAGTTGTCACTACAATTCTTACTTACTGCATTCTCAGGATGCCTCTGGTTTCTTGGTTTCTAGGTATCCAGCTGTACTTCAGAGAGGCTAGATACACTTTTCATGGATGCTTCTGGTCCCCAGACTTACTTCTCAGGATCACAGTTCTGAGGCTGGAAGGCACTTTCTCCTGTTTAGTTAATTTTTCTCTTCAAACCAGGTCACCTTTATGGCTGTTCACACATCACCATGGTGATAAATGCTTCATGCTAATGAAATTCTTCTCTTTCCATCCATCAAAATAAAAGCTATATTGAAACATGGCTTTCAGAAAGCAGATTATATATTTTACCTAGAGAAAAAATTTGTGAGATCTACCTGTACAGAGAAAACTTACATCTTGTTCTTAGTGATTATAAGATTGTTGATGCATGACTGAATTTCGAAGGATATTTTTAGACAGCTTCTCAGACTCTTTAATTTTGAGCTGCACTATTTTCCCAACAATTTACACTGCAGTCTCATAACATAACTTGTCCGTTGAATTTGTCTCTAATGATGGAATCTTTAATTATTTCATAATTCTCGTCTCATTTTTACATATAACCATGTTCTAGTTCTACCTTCTTCACTACCAGCATCAGTTTGCATATACCTGTAGCGCTCTATGTGTAATAATTAAAACTGGTTACTAAATGATGTGGCAATATTCCAGAGATAATAAATTGGGGCTCAGAAAGAGAATAAAAATCAGTTTTAATCAGATTTCCCCTTAAAATAGTACCTTGTAACTTCTTACTGTCTTGAAGACAATGGTAAAAATGTTTATTTCAATGGCAGTGGGATTGTGCTCTATGTGAAAGCATATATAAAGAAAACAAAATAAAAGGTATGCTTTCAGGGACAGCATTTTAGACAATGTTAGCAGTGCAATTTTATTGACAGGAAGATTTTTTTAGCAATGGGTAGTAAGAAGATGATAGGAGTTTCCATTATTTATTAATTATTGCTATAAATTTTTCCTTAATGACTAAATGCATGATAATTCAATGATATATTTTATATGTGAATTTTAGTAGTCATTTTATACGTGTATTATTATAATTTTTATATGTGAGTTTAAGTAATCATTTTCAGGCATGAAAATGAACTGAATTATAAAAATAGTTACATCTGATGAAAATTATGAAGTAAAAAAGGCTCAGAATCATGAATAGAAGGTAAATGTGGAAAAGCTATGTTATGTGATATTTTAATGAACCTCATCTCTGCAAGTAAGCTACCTTAAAAATGCTCATAGGAGTAGTATGGGTGTATTGAAACATTTCTCCCAAACATATTGATTGAATACTTAGTTTATGCATATTATAGCTCATGTAGTCCTCTTCACTGAATTTGAAACCTTTGTAAATAGATGAATTTAAAATCCACTTTGAATTAAAAGTAAGTACCTTTGAACTATTTGAGCAAGAGAAATGTTGCATCCATAAAAAGCAGAGCTCTGCTGCATCCATGAGGACAGTAGCATACCAAGCAGATTTCAATATTTGGCTGTTATGAACCCAAACATAAGCACACTAATAAGCTGTGACTGTATAAACCTTTCCTTACTTCATATTCACTGGAAAGAGTGTTGCTGCTGGGACTCGTACTAGCTGTGCCTTATGCTGGCTGTGCAACGTCTCTATCCTGGTCCCTTGTTATCAGCTTATTATGGGAACTGGCTGTGGAAACACAAACTTGAGAGCTGGAAAAAAACCCTATGTTTCCTTTAATGAAAGAAGCAACTGCTAAGGAAGGAGAAAACAAACCAAACCAAACAACAACAGAAAAAAACCCCAAAACCCAAACACACCAAGGCAATAGCCAAACTACAGAGGTACCTGCCTGTAACTTCACCCTCTCATTTGTCATCTCTCTTCTCTGTTGTCTCTAACAGAGATTAAGAGGTGGAATTGTTTAAAACTCAGGTGTCTTATAAGAGAATATGGTCCCAAAATTGGAGTGGCAAAGAGGGGACAAACCTGCTTTGTTCTGAGCTCTTTTTGCTGAGATCTCCAAAGTCTGCTCACCTCAGCCTCAGCAGTAAAGACTATCATACACCATAGTTATCAGTGCTGACTGCTCAGAACTTTGGTGTGCTCACAGCTAATATGCGATGTGTCTCCTAGGGACTGATCACTCTGAATACATACCTTTGTTTTAAATTTCAAAACTGGACTGGTTTGTTAATCTAAACAACCTGAACACACTGATCTTTGATTTAAAAATGGAAATACATCATACCTATACACACACTCATTCAATTCACTTGGAGCAAACGCCATAAGGCAAAGATCATGGGGTGGGATTAAATTGTAGGCAAAATAATGAAGAATGACATATTAACTTCCTTACAGAAACAAGCAGTTATTATTCCTATAGTACTTAGAAAAATGCACTGTAAATTATAGAGACCATGATGGAATTGTGTGAAAGCATAAACTGATCAAACCAAGAAATGACAAATTATGGTACAGGAAAAGGAACCTGGAATCTTTTTTTACACAATTGGAAAGCAGGGCTGAGGCAGAATATTAGTGAGAAATCAAAAAAACATGCACAATGCACACTCATTATCACACAATGTGTCGTATAGACAACACTATGCAGTCTTCTCTCTTATCTGCTGCCAGGGCAGCAGCTGTACTTGCTTGTATGTGATCTTGGGAAGTATCTAGGAAAAAGGTTTTGTCTTTTGATACACCTGGATCAAGATTTCACCCCTAGGGTATATCTCTATGTCAAAGATATCCCTGAGGCTGAATAACTGAAGTTATTTCATGAAAAATAACAAATGCTCCAGAAAACATTTCTGACTTCCCTTAAATAAAGATTGCAAAAGCAGGCTCCTCATATGCCAGTTCTCAAGTTTGTCTAAAGTGATACAGAATTCTACTTGTCTTTCTTCCTGCTTAACATTGGCATTTAAATGGAATGAGTCACCCCAATTTTCCCAGTACTTGATTGCTTAGAAATTAATTTAGTGCTGAGAAATAAAGATTTATGTATCATAATTTGATTTTGGCTTTCTAATACAGTCTCCGTGCTTTCATGCCCAGATTCACCATAGAAACTGAGACATCCCTAAAGTGCTAAAGTCAAACAGAATGTGACAGGTGGTGCTGAGTCCAAAGTGATTCCAACCTTTGTTATCACAGAACTGTTGAATATGATACAGACAGCTTTGGCACAAAGCACACTTTGTGAAGAAGTAAGAATTTTGTGTCATTGGGGGAATACTGAATACACTTTGGAGAGATGATCTGAAAATATTTTTAAGTTCAAAATGCAAAAAATAAACAAGAAACTGAGCGATTAAATGAGCAGAAGATACTGTGACACTACAATTCCTTAATCTTTCCCTCCCAAAACCACTTAGTACCAGGATGAAAGTGGATTCCTCTTTACTGCACCCTCCAAGACCAGGGTATAAGTCTGATGGAGAGTCTAGCAGGCTATCAAAGAAGCTCCCCCAGAGTCTTACTGGGCTTTTATCTTCAGGTCGATTTCATTACTGACCATAGGCACCCCTCCCACTGGATGTTCATCCTCTTTGCCTGACTTTACACCTTCTTCTTTCTCCATTTTCTACTTTTGGATATATCTTCTCTGTCCCTAGTTGCTTCTTCCTCACTGGTTTTGATTCTGCTATACACATACCCAAATATGGAATTTCAAATGTTATTGCTAAGACAAACTTAGCCTTATGTGTTATTGCTGACACTGCTGCCTAGGTGGATGAAATTGGTGCCCAGCAGCTATCAAGTTTATACTTGCAACACATTCTCCACCTCAGACAATCTTAAAGACAAAATGTTCAGCTTAAGCCTTGATAGCTCTATGTAGTTCTAATCAATCACAAGCACTTTGTTACCTTACGTGCAGACTGCATACCAGAGCAACAGTGTGTCATGTTTTTCAGACCCTGCTTTTGTGCTCATACAAAATTCTTGCTTTTGAATTAAGTACTTTCCTGGCTCCATGCAGACATCTTAGCTAGTTAAGAGTTACTCTAGTGCGACCTCTTGTTAACAAATACAAAACAAGTGAGCATTTCTGTAGTAATGACTAGAATTAAATGATCATTTTGTCTACAGAGAAAACATTCTAATCAGTGCATTGTGCACTGTGGTCAAGGTCCCCTTTTCCTACAGTCTTTTTCTCCTGGGAACATACAACTTGCATAAACAATTCCTACCTCAACCAACACTAAATCTTGCTGCATAGAAGTCCCTATTTAGCAGGAAGGGAAGACAACTGTTTCTCTCCCTCTCCTTTCCATTTCCCACATTATATCCAATGGTCTAATACTCAAGACTATCTTTTGGGTTCAAAAGCCTCTGCAGGCTGAGGAAGGAATTATTCTGGCATTTCCTGCTTTGGCCAAGTGATTTAATTAGTTAGCTCCATAATAAAATTATTTTTTAATTCTTTGTGGTATGCACAATCTGAGACCTTTTTCAATCGGGCACCAGCATAAGAATTTCTTCTGTCCCATGCCTAATAGAACTTACTTTTCTAAAAAATGATAAAATTGTAATAGTTGCTTTTATGTTCTGATAAGCTGTACATACTGAATCCTAAATAGGACTACAAACAGTCAAAATAGAGATTACTACTAATCAGAGTCTATTGTTTTTGAAGCTAGATCTTTCAAATGACCCCTCACTTAATTCGTTAAATCTTGTAGCTGGACTCCAACGGGATGTTTGCAAAATTATAAGAACTAAGACTCTGTGTCTGAAACTATATCATGTGTTTCTTGCATATAAGGTCTTACCTCAGAGCCTGATATGTAATTGAATTTAATGAAAGATTAAGATGCTTATAAAATAATATATGATTATAATATTGTGTAATGTCTTCTTGGCAGACTTACCTTTGTTCATACTGGTAGGTATTGATGAAAGCCAACGAATGGATTTTGTAGTAATAAGTGTATAATCATTATTGGGATAACTCTCTTCAGCCATTAAAATAAACCTAAAACTAACTAATAAAACTTCGTATTTTCCATCAATTTCAGAAGTATTGAAACAAGTGTAGATACCTACAAATCATAAGTGTTTGGTTGCATAGAAAAAAGGTATTTATGAAAATTTGACCTCTAATAATTTAATTCAAATATTTCCTCAAATATTTTATGAAAATAGGTCTATATTATTGCACTCTAGTTAGTCATATCCATGTAAATCTAAACCAATCCTGAAGCTATTCTGTATATGACCAAGTAGTAAGATGCTGTCATACACTGACTTATATACCCCCTAATATATAAACTGCTGAGACATTGGAATATCACGATTTAACCAGGTCATGAGAAAAGCATCATTATCTTTTTGGGAGTGGTAAACAAACAAGATTGTCTTATTATTGTAGAACATGTTACTTGGTTTTGGTTTGGTTTAGTTTGGCTTTTTTTTTTTTATTTTCATGACAAAAAATTTTGATATATTTGTAAATATTTTTTTTTCTACAGAATCTGCACGTTTTCTTGCATACACTGTCCCTGTGAAATGACAAAGAATAGTTTCACCAAGATCTATTCCCTTGCTCAATTATCTTTTGATAATTGTCCCTTGAGCAACTTAGAAAATCAGGTGAGTTTGAGAGCACGATTACATGTGAGTCTCTCATATGAAGTGTGTGGAGTCACAATGCATAGTTGTATAAATTCTGTGCATTGAAGAGACCCTCTGTCAAGGCAATGGTATCTTATTCTTTTTTTACAGATGAGAATTAAGTCTACAGTTCTTCAACTGGGCAAATTTATATTGTATTGCTTTGTAAAGGACTTCTTTGAAAATAAAGGAAAATAAACACCCTAATTCTGCACTGTTGAAAAAACCTACAAACAAATGTTTTCTGGTTTTAAAATATTTTATGAGTTTCCATTCTACAAGATGGCTCCTGCAGCTTTCCTGATTCATTAAGACGCAAAGAGAAAATCCATTTCCACCTTTTTCCACTAAACATGTCAATTTATTTATCTTTGCACCTTGAAAATAAAAGCAAAATATATTCACAGGGAATTTGGAGTAGTCTATGTAATTATGTTACTAATATAAAATACACTAACATTTTCTTTTTATATAGATATTTTTGACTATAAAAACATCAGGATATTTCTGAGAAAATGCAGTTGCTATGGGAAACAAAAAAGGCATGCTTGTGTTATTCAACTTAGGGAATTGTTTGTGCTTGGAGGTGTTTTGTTTAGGTAAGAGTGACTCTATACTATTGTTGCTTTAAGAATAGAAAGCCATGTTTTGATCCCAGAGTTCATGTAAAGGATCACACCTTACTCCAGGTATAGCCCAAATGAAACCAGGGGAACAGATCTGTAGTTGACTCTAATTAGGCAATTTACTTCACTATGAATTTTCCTTTGCAGCTGAAAACAATGGCCAACATGGTTTATATAATAGGCCTGTTTTCCTGAACTCTCTCTGTACATCTTTGCGCACTTCCTCTTACCCAATTTTCTCATACAAAAGTACTCCTTGACTATTATAAGGAGTATTGTGAATATATTGTGTGATATATGTGATATAATACTGTACTAGACTAATAACATAAGAACAGAACAGATCAGAACAGAACAGAATAGATATAAAAAATGTTGCAATGCTTCATTCATAACTGTTACTTGGGAAAAAAAAATGCTGTAACTGCAAACTTCCCCCTTTCTCTTTCTTCATCTGTTCAAGGCATATATTCAAACTGAAGTTAATGACTCCATTTAATATAAATTTAATTTTTGGCATGGACCTTTCTGAATCTCAACTGATTTCCCAGAAAAGCTTGATAAAATAGGTATCCATGGATTTTTAGAAACTGACTTCTGTGGAAAAATATGGCTCTCTTCCACTAAGATGCCACTGAAGAGAATGACTTCACTCACTGTTTCTGTAGCTTTTTTTACTTTTAGAGTTTTTACCAGACTTTGAAAACACCTAGTATACACTGGCACAAAGATGTCCAGGGTCAAATGGGAGTAAGAAAATCTGCACATAACTAAGATATCCAAATTACAATATTAGAGAAAGGAAGATATCACTTCTATTGGAAAAGCATATGGTCTTGAGTTCCTCATTTTATTTATTTGTATTGGTCTCAAGCTTGGAGAACAGTAATGTTGCAAGTATCTGGACTGAGATTAAAAGAGTCAAGGGGAGGATGATATAAAAGACAACAGCCTAAAAGACAGCATGGCAGAATAAGATCAAAACACTAACGCATAGAAGTAGAAGACAAATACAGGGAACAAAAAAAAAAAAAAACAACAACCAACCAAAATTACTGATTGTGAGCTATGTTAAAGAAATGAAGCCTCTCAGTCATGTCATAAGATGCGCATGATGGACCACAATGACCTTAAGAAAAAATACTGTCTTCAGAGAAGAATTTATTTAAACTAAATAGCTTATTTGTTTTAGAAGCATAGGGTGGAAAAAGAGGGAAAGTTGAAAGCTTTCCTGCCATAACTGCAAGCTTTGATTTTCATAAGATGTTCTGTTGGTTTCCATTTTTAATTTTTCCAACAACATTGAGCTCTGATTTAGTCTGAATCTGCTCCAAATAAAAGAATACTGAGTCTGTGAGAGCTCTCAAATCATTCTGTAATACTACTGCTCCTCATTCTTTCTTTTGTTAAAAGAAGCAAAGCTCTTGTAAAAATTTTGCACTACAGTGTACCCTGAAGTTCTTGGCATTCTTTTTCACCTCAGCTTGAGCCCATTCAGTGTTGCCCAGGCTCCTGTTGTGAAGGAAGTGAGATGGGAAAATGGCAGTTAAGGCACATTGAAATATAGAAATAGAATGGTTTGTTCAGTGCAGTTTTCATATTGTGAAACAGCTTGCTGCAACTCTGGCTTATTAGGAATACAAGCTTATCTCTCGGAGTACTGAAATGATTTGCGCAAGATGTGTGCATTGAAAGACTGGAGTAACAGATTGTCAATTTTGTGTAAGGTAAAATTTAGAATAGTGTCTTAAATGAAAAAGCATTATATCAAAGTGAAGCTGACATTTTATTTTTTCCTCTTACATTACTTTCCAGCATACTTCGAAATCAAGCAATGAGAAAATTTTTTAAATGTGCCCAAGTTACCAAACTCAGTCCTTGTTGTTAGCAATTGATTCGCATAAAAGAACTAAGTTTCTCAATTTTCCCTAGAAAGCTATTTCTAAATAAGAAAGATTTAATTAATGAAATGTAACAGATAAAAACTTTGGAAGAATTAAAGAAATTACTAATTTTGCAGCCTATTTACAGAAATTTCTGGATAGCATCTCGCCTTCCTTTTGTCTTTTCAATTTAATAAAAAGATGATATTCAATTTCTGTCTCAATACTTGAAGAACCCTCTTCAAAGCAGTTATTAGAAGTTTAAAATAAAATTAAGACACGTTGTAAGTAAAAATGTAGAACTACGAACTCCTGAAATCTAAGGCTAGACTAACAAAATGCACCCTAATTTAAACATAGTTGGAATATGGCTGCTGCAATCTGTGCCCAAGACATCTTTTCGGGAGTGTACCGTTACCTAAATATTGGGTTCAGCATTGCTTCGGTTGGACTTAATTCCTTGAAATAGTCATTGAAGACCAAGATTACAGGTACACTCATTCACTCAGTCTAAGGTGATTATGCTTAAGCAAACCTATCAAATTAAAAATATCAGTGGAAAACACAGTTGTGGAATCCTTAAGAATATCTTAACTCATTATACCATATCTCAAGAGAATTAGAGATTCTGTTCCATATTTTTCTCTGTTCGAAGTTGCTTGACGCTATGATACCAGTATCTGACCCTAAACTGAATCACAAAACATAAAAACAGTGTGAGGGTTACTTAGGATAGCTGTTTTCCAAGCAATTTCTTTAACTGAAGGGTATTAAATATATGGGTGTGGACACCTCAGTTCACATTTATCCAATCCACAGCAGATTTTTCCAATATTATCTCATCTTTTGAATGAGAAATGGAACAGATGAAACAGGATGAGTAAGGAAAAAAGCAGCTTTTACTTAATAAGAAATGAAAAGCTTTCATATTTCAGAAGCTACAGAAAGCAGAATATAATGATTTTATTGTAGTAATATCAATGACTCCTTGGAATAATATAGAAGGCTAAATGTGCCTATCTCATTTTTAAACTGTTGAAAATTTGAAGGGAGTGAGATATATGCTAAAGAAAATTCATTAAATATTCTAATGATAGAGACAATTGCACACAGGATATTCAAAAACATTTATTTGTGCAAAAATTATGTTAAAATCTCTGATGGGTAAAGTTGGCTTCAAATTCATATAACATGCATTTTCAGGGTATCTGTCTCTAATAAAAAAAAAATCTTTACGTAATTTACATGCATGTATCTGTCAGGATCATTCAGTTTCGCTATCTCTCCTTTGCTTTTATGCTCGCTGTACTGAAAAGACTATGTCTAAATTATAGGGGTTAGCACATTTCATGTAGGGGATGCATCTACCTTACTGCATGTTGGAGATTTTGTGCAGATGTGAATGTGTGTTTTGTCTATGCCTGTTGTTATGAATTACACACTACACCTGCACTTAGGACATGCTTGAAAGTGTGAGACCAAGCTGAAGTCATGCTCTGGGGCACCATGTAAGACTGTCCTGCTTGAAATTTCTTTTTCCTAGGAGGAAGGTGCATTTTTTCTGAGGTCACCCAGCAGTTTCTTCAGTATGAGCATACTGGATCCCATTTGTCATGGAAGTGATCTGTCACAGCTATGAAGATATCTGCTTCACATTGTCTATTAGGTGCACAGTGCACACATAGAGCTGGAAATTGAATTAAGCTTCATTGCACTGTGGAAACTGTGGACTTAATGGTTCTAGAATCAAAATTTAACCCTGGGCCTTTTCTCTTTGCACTGCAGCTGTCAGGATATTAGTACGGAGTTCAACTGTTATCCCTGGCCGACCATTTATTCAGACTGAAGGACACTTGTCCCATGAGCCAAATGCAGCAAAACCACCCAAGCATTGTTCTGTCTCAGAACAGGGTCACTGGGAAGAAGGAAACAGAAAAACAGACACCTAGGGGAGCAGGCTCTGTTCATAGTAGGAAAAGCCTTTTCTTGTTTTTGGTTTGTTTGGTTTTTTTGGTGGGTCCAAGCATAGTGAAGGATATTTAGCCCATCTCCATTGTAGAACATAATTATTTTAACATATTGTTGTATCTGTTCAAAATATTTAAGTAACACCTTTACTAGATACTTACATACATACATATAAAAAAATTGCATACATGAAAAGTGATATTACAAGTTTTGAAAGAAAGCTTCAATGAGAGGTAAGGTGGAGAGCTGAGGGTGAGGGAGGGCCATCAAGACAGTGACTCACCAAGAGGCTCAATTCCACAGCAGACAACCAGGAGAGTAGATATGGGATAGGGACAGTGACGGGGGTCAGCCAGGAGCCTGGTAATTTCCAGGCAAGTCCTCAGTAACCAGGAAGGCCAAAGGGCAAATAGGAAGTTGTGCCTGGCAAGAGGCTTTGTCTAAGAGTGCAGTTGCAACATCATACAATGACATTAATAGCTGCAACGGGATCTCTCACTACTTTTCTGCCTACCTTTCTCGTTAAATACATTCTATTGCTTGGTGATCTGAAGTGAGAAAATTATTGTTTTAAATTATTCTAATTTGTATTTCACATGTCAGAAGAAAATCTCTACATAATTAATGGATTTTAAGCAGCAAAGATATTAATATATTCCACATCCTAAATGTTTTGCAAAGCTTTGTTTTATTATACAATGTGGGTGCATTATACATGGCATATATATAACCATGGTATAATACATGCTGCATAAAAAGGAGTTACAGAAGCAAATTCCAAAATACAAGTAAAAAGACAAAGGGAAAGCAGTGAGGGAAGAAGGCTGAGGTCTATCTAATACTGTTTGATATAAGGAATGCTTCATATGTAAAAATATTGCTCAAATAATTACTGAACACCTCGCCTCCTCTCAGAAACACCTTGGGTAGAATGAATGACAAATGAAGTGATCAATTATAGAAGAAGTAAAAGCAACATTTTATGTTAAACATCAAATGTAAGATGTCAAGGAATGAAACAAAACCATCTGTGGAAACACCAGGGAAAAGACTGAACATAGTAGGCACATCTGTCAAAAAATTGCACTAACATTTTTGAAAATATGTCCTCAATTAGAAAACACTTTAATAAAAAATAAGGTGAAGACCTGAAATCTCCTTTGGGTGTTTTATTATAGGAATAGAAGAAGGCAAAGATAATTTTTCCCGGGTTTTGCATAACATCTGTTGAATTTTCTGCTGAGTTTTGCAATTGATCATATAATTTAATTGGTAAAAAATGAACTCAGATCTCTAATACCTAGAAACCAATTCTGCCTCTGAAAATCCCTGAGTTAAATCACATAAAAAATACTGACGATTGGAAATGTATTCCAGGGCATAATATATACTTGTCCTGCTATTGGCTACTGTCAGAGATAGAGACAGAACTAGAAGGTTCTTTGAGACAAACCAGAAGGCTAGTTTTCTGTTCTTCCCCATACCCCCACCCTCCCCCCAAGAATAACTGTCCTTCAAGATCTGTTCCCTGTTTTATTCATGATATGGTAGGCAGTGTGAAATCATAATCTCCTGCCAGCACCTTCTTACTTAGAAGCTGTCGTGGTTTAACCCTCTCCAGTAACTAAAGCACCACACAGCTTCTTGCTCATGCCCCACACTGAGGGATGGGGTAGAGTATCAGAAGGGTAAAAGTGAGAAAACTTGTGGGTGGAGATGAAGACAGTTTAATAGGCAAAGAAAAAGCAAAGTAAGAAATTCATTCACCACTTCCCATCAGCAGGCAGGTGTTCAGCTTTCTCCAGGAAAGCAGGGCTCCATCATGCATTACCATTACTTGGGAAGACACTGTAATTCTGAATGTTCCCCCTTCCTTCTTCTTCCCCCAGCTTTACATTCTCAGCATGATGTCATTCGGCATGAAATATCCCTTGGGTCAGTTGGGGTCAGCTTTCTAAGCTGTGTCCCCTCCCAACTCCTTGTGTACTTCCTGCCTACTCAGTGGTGGGGTGGGATGAGAAGCAGAAAATGCCTTGGCTCTGCATAAACAAAGCTCAGGAGGAACGAAAACATGCCTGTGTTACCAACATTGTTTTCAGCACAAATACAAAACATAGCCTCTTTCTAGCTACTATAAAGACAATTAACTCTATGTCAGCCAAAACCAGTGCAGAAACATAGAGGAAGATGCCTTCCAGTTTGCTCTCCATAGGAAAACATCAAATAACCTAAGCTTCACAAGCCACCTTATGGAAACTTCATTAATATGATCAAGTAGGTCCAGAGAAGTTCATTGCCAACCATGTATGCTTAAGTTTGAACCCGCTAGATATCTGGTTCTTCACTAGACTCATATGTTATATATACTTAAATTTATCTATCTCAATGTGGAGCTGAACCTCACTCTGTAGGTAATTCAGGCTCTGAAACACAACTACACAGTTTAGATCCACTTATGGTACATTTGCAAACTGTGTCTGGCTTATTGCTGCTACTTTAGAGGTGGCCTTTGAAGCATCTGAAAATGTGTGGGATATCTATTCTCATGTGCTAGGGTACTAGATGCCACTATGCCTTAAACTAAGGTCATCCTGACCTCTCACTCTTAAATGCAGAGCTGGATGGCTACCTAGCAGGCAGTCTGGGCTTTTTATTTATCAGCAAATGAAAGTAAGAAAATTATATGCTTACACTAGTTTGCTCAGGATAGTAGAAGGGGTATAGTGACAAAAGCAATACTAGCAACCTGAATAAAGCCTGCCTTATATTCTCCTTACCAAATGTGCAGAGAGGTACTGATGCTTACATTGCTGCATTTTTGCTGACATTGCTACCCAACTATAGCTGAGCACAGTCCCCAAAATATGTTCATTTTTATCTCTCAGGTATGCTCTTGCATTGCAAGAAAACGTTTCTAGCTAAATATACTATCTTGTATAGTAAAAAATAAAAAAAGGAAATCATCCTCAAGATGTCTACTTTCCACCTTTTCTCAAAGTGGAAAGTCACAGTTTTCTGTGACAAAAAATAAGTGTCTATTTTTTCCAGGTATGTTTTCTGGTTTAATACAGAGTATTACCTCTACTTAAAACTTTGTCTTATCATCTTGACAATAACATTCTAACCTTCTGTCTCCATGTCTGCAACAATGCTCCTTTTGTAAATAATGTTTTAATCTAATATATCTTAGTATGAACTTTAAAGATGACATTACACTATATTCTGAGAAACTTCTCAGCGAAGAAAATCACTTACAACTCAAAATGTAAAAATAAAAATGAATAATAGAGCCACCACTGATAGTATTGTATTAATTGAATTAGGAACATGAGAAAAATACTCATACTGATGTTAGATTTTCTGGTGGTGGTGGTGCGACAGTTAAACATTCCTCTATATTTTGTTTACAAGGAATTTAAACTGGGATCCTCCCTTGTAATTTTGAGACCAATTTTAATTCACTTGAGAAGGTAGAGAAAAATGAAGTATTTTGTGCTGCATTGATTATAGTTTAACTTATCATTAGTTGGTTTATATGTAATAAAATATTCTGTTCACTTACAGCATACAGTAGACTTTATTAGGATCATAATATTATTGTTAATAATAATAATAAAGCAACAACAACAGAGCCATATTATCCTTCAAGTGACCTAGCTAAAAATCCAAAATCACTCGTTAATCATCAGCTGGAAAACTTTCATTTATTCTGAGGTTTTTAGATTTATCCTACTTACTGATATCAGATATAAGCATCTGTAGGTCAGAGATCCCAGCAAAATTTTTCCAGGTTTTGGATTGAAAAAAAAGAAAGAAAACAAATTGCCAGCAAATCCAAACAGGAAAATATGTGCTTTTAAGGTATTGTAAGTAAAAGATTGACTAAAAATGTTTGAATATTTTAAAAGAATTGATATGGTTTCTGAATTTGCAGTATCTTTTGAAGTAAAAATATCTCAAATTATTTATGTACAGCTTAATGAAAGAGTTTCACCATTGTGCAGCTGCAGTAATGAAGTAATTAGAGTGCCTAAGTGAATAAAAATAATATGAAATACATTGCAGGTACTTTGAACTGGGTCCCTATATAAATGGATTCCATTAGGTTTAACTTAACATTTCCACCACAGAGAGAGAATTATTATATTCCACTTGCACTTTTATGCTTAACCACATGCAAATGCTGAGATTAAAAGGACACAAAGATAATAAAGGTGAATAAAAACAGGAAAACACAACAAAACAAAATCCACCAAAGCAAAGCAGTGTTCTCCTTGAAGAACGGATGTAGTGATGGGCTTATTAAAAGTACAAAACACCGTTTTTCAGTCTACTGGCATTTATATTAGAAAAACAGGAAGAAAAAAAATACCTTCCCTAACAGCAGGTAGCCAGTGCATTGAAAACATTACTTAAACAAATTGTAGATATGGGGTTTCTACCCTAACTTGTTTTAAAATAAAAGTAAATAGATATATATAACCAGTGACATTGACCTTTATGTTTCAGGCTTCCAATTTACTGATTTTTTTCATACCACAATGCGTTCTTCCCAATCTACTTGTCTCTATATGGGCCAGCATCCATTTTCTTTCTAACTTATTTTTTTCAGGATCTTAACCTTCTGTAACAGCCATTTTGAAAAAGGCCTTTGAACTACCAATAATTAAAGTCAGAACAGCAAACTTCTGTTTTGAACATTTTTTCATGTTACACAATCTACTTATATATGTACTTATAATACAGTAAGTATATATTATTCTCTCTTTCCCTGCCCTCCTCATATTCTCTGCAAAAACTACTCTCATAACTCTCACAGACCTTCTTTCCCTCCTGTATTTATGCTGCAAAGTCAGAACTTTTTATACAGTTTTTACAAAGTTTTGTTAGTGTTTGAACACTTGTGATATTAGAAGTAGACTGTAAGCCTGAGTAATATATAGATTAAACTGTAAATAAGAAAGAGATTAAAAAAAATAATAATTTCGGTGATACTAAGAGTTGTCTTTGTCAGTTCTTTAATTTTTCCCTGTAATGAGAAATCTGGTAACAGACAGCAACAATGTGTGCACTTATGAAAATCCACATTCACAGTGTCATTCAAAATCTTAAGTCAGTGAATCTAGGCCTAGACACTTCCCTGTCCCCTAATCACTAATAATGACACGTTGATAGAAAAAACCCAGCTTTCAGAACATTTTCTTCTGCATACCCTTAAAAAACTCTGTCAGTATTAGACTGTTTCTAAAACTGTTTTCATGCCTCAGAAAGGATCCTTCTAGCATAACTGGCAAACAATACAGTAAAATGTAATTAAATATGGAAGTCAATGACTGTTGGAACAGTTTCTGTTTATCAGTATTAAAACACTGCTAATCCAAAACACAAATGTTCTCAGTGTGTATTTGTCAGATAAGAATTTTGTATAATTAGTACTCTTAGGATTAACAAAGGAAGCCTAGAGGTATGCTATGCACATACACACATATGTGCGCAACCTTCCTAAGCAAGCAAACAGGAGAAAACCAGCCTGAATCTATAAAGAAATAAGGAAAAAATGCAGTGAAATGAGAGAAAGGAGGAAGGGAGGAAAATTTAACTTACTGTAATTAAGGCAATTTAAACTTTAGCTTTTTATTTTGCTATTTCTGACACTTCAATATACCATTACAGAAAAAAGGAAACAAGAAAAGAAACAAGAAAAAGAAACAAGAAAAAAAGAAACAAGGTTCCTTACTTCCTCACTGGACATTCCCATTGCTTCTGCCAGACAAAAAAGTTCTTTGTACAGCTAACATTGGTCTTTTTCTTCCTAACTATTTAGAACCTACATCTATTTTTTATATTTGTTCTCAGTTGTTGACAGCTGCAGAAGTAGGAAAAGTTCAAGATAAGTCAGTAATAACTGAATCCAATTATATTAGCATCATTATTTGGGGCCTATAGGGATGCTGGGGAGGGACTCGTCATCAGAGCCTGTAGTGACAGGACAAGGGGTAATGGGTTCAAACAGGGGAAGTTTAGATTGGATACAAGGAGGAAGTTCTTTCCTGTTAGGGTGGTGAGACACTGGAATAGATTGCCCAGGGAGGTTGTGAGTGCTCCATCCCCGGCAGTGTTCAAGGCCAGGCTGGATGAGGCCTTGAGGGAGATGGTTTAGTGTGAGGTGTCCCTGCCCATGGCAGGGGGGTTGGAACTAGATGATCTTAAGGTCCTTTCCAACCCTAACTATTCTATGATTCTATTCTGTGATTCTATGATTATACTAGGCACAAATTGCTATATTTTTCTTCATTAACTATGATGAAATATTTATGTCTTTTCAGAAAAACAAGTAGGAGTTTTGTTAAAAATATTTTTACTGTTACAGACTTTTGACAGTTACCTTTATACATTTGAAAATCAAGAAACTGGATTAAAAACAAGGACTTGTGTTATTTTTTTGTGTTTACTTTTTTGGTAGACAAAGAGCTGCCCTTTAGCTTTCTAAGCCCTCAGGAGATACTCGGTTGGGATATTACAAACCTTCTCTGCAGTCAGGGCATTAGTAAAACCACTTATTCCAGATTGTTCTGTTTTAGACATGAAAAAAGAAACTTTTAAATTTTAATTCAAGGATTATATATTTTTAAAAGATATGTGATCTTTTGTTAATATATTCTTGTATATTAGTCTTTCTGTGGATAAATACAGTGTTGTTTTTTTTTTAATTATGTAATGTGCTGTTCTTTGGAAACAGCTCTCCCAAAATGAATTTTATTCTGGTACTAGTAATTGTGAAGATAATTTTTTTCACATATTTAATGATAAAAGTGTCAGAAATTATTTTATTTTACATTCATAAAAAAAATAAGTAGAGGCAATGAATGCTGCCTATAAACAGCTATTTATTCCCCAGCATTTAATCAGAACCATCTGCTTGAAGCAAGTAAAACTATTTCTTATGTTCTAATACAGGCTGCTTTATTTCTCATGAAGAACATAATTTTCTCTCTCATTTTCTGTAAGGCTTTGCAATTCTGATAACAAATTCATTTAATTATTTGTATTTCTCATATCTGTAACTTAAGAAACTCCACTTTCGGAATTGCCATTTTTATGGGTTAATACAGGTTTTGAGATGAAAAATTAGTGCTCAAGTTACAGACAGAGCTTTTTAATAATGTTACTTCAGCAACATTGCTGCAAAGGCTGTCTCCCACTGCTGTAGGGCAGCTGTGGCACCGATGTGCTGGGGTTAGTTCATGTCTTTCAGCAGCTTTAACATCTGTCCCCACACTGTACAGAAAATGCTTCACAGCTGTGATGTCTCCTTACATCAGGGTAGTCATGCTCCCACACACCTATCCTCACAGGCGGCTGTACTCATGTTGGTTCAAACCTCTATTAAAAATGGGTCCATGTTGACCCTATCCAGGGCACAAAATAGTGGGCATAGTCCCAGAACTTTTTCCTGTGTGGCTCTAGTGACCTTGCTGTAGTCAGGGTTGTCTGTATCTATGTCTCTGGGGTCTTGGTTGAGTTGTATCTCAGGCTTGCATTGCTATGGTGGATTATGGCACCATTCTCCCTGTCTAAGGACTACATGGACTGTGACATTAAACATTTTTTGATGATTTTGTCCAGTCTGTCTGTTATGCCTTTTTCCCTTCTTCCTTCCTCTTTTCCTCTCTCCCCTTTATTCCTTCTCTCCACCAATCAACAATAACCTTGAACACTGTCATGTCCAAATTGTTAGAATTATCCGACTGTAAAATACTGAAACTGCTCAAGATATCATTAATTACCTCTTTCTAAATTATAATTAAAGGACTATCCTCTTTTAGTAGAATACCCTCACTCAATTTGTGTGCTTCTATGTGGTTCCCTTAGAGATCACTAAAATTCAAACTTCCTTCCTGTTTTTTGTTTTGTAACCTTTACTTTAGTGGAATTATTTCAGAATTTTTGAAGAACAGTGTAAGAGTCTGTTTGTACATCAACAATGTAAGGATCAAAGAGATCTGAGGAAATTAAATCTGCTTTGTGTCAACATGCAGTCCTGCTCAGTGTATTGATCACGTATGACTTTCTGCCACAGTTATATAGGCCACTGGTTCTATCATAGCAATTCTTAAATTAAACAGACATGAGCCAGGTACTTTTGGTGACATAAAGTATAATTTCCCTAACACTGCATCTTCTATTAATTAAACCTACATTAACTGGCTTGTAGATATGCTTTACGTTCAGACTAAAAATGCCTTCCTTTGAAAAGACAAAAGATACTATGAAAGATATTGCCAATCTTGTTTTATTCTTCTCTGTATAATCTAGTAGATGGTTCAGAAGGTCCAACACAGAGTAAAAATGATCACCATTGTCCTGTCATCATAAAAGTTGGTTGGAGAAACTAAGACTCACTTTGGAGTTTTAGAAAGCAGCCATTCTTTATTGCAGTGCTGGGTGCACATGTGAATAGTTTTGCACAGGTGAGTGCACCCGTTACTTGCTAGCCACAGCTACATATTTATATAATCATACGCATCTATAGCTTTTCAAAGAAATTATTTGCATATTCATGAGATTTCTGGACACTAATTATAGTATTTTCATTCTAATTAAGCATGTGCTTTCTTGCTGAGTGGTAGTCTCTGGTGGCTAGCAATAGTCTTCCTCCTGGTGTTTACTGAGTGACCTCAGTGCTTGGGCATGCCCACAGGGTCTTAGCGCTGAGTTAGCAGTTGGCATGTCCCTGCTTCTGTTCTATTCCAACCTCTCTCCGCTTTGGGCACCACTCTGTTATCTTAAAGGCTAGCATCCTTGGTCTTAATTACTGACTCCTTAGTTGTTACCAGTCCTGTGGTGTTCCTTTTCTCGTCAGACGAACATTCCTTTCTTTCTATTTGTTAGCAAGTTAGAACAATGCTGTATTTTACTATGTTAGTTTAAAGCCACACACACTATTGTTAGTTTAAACCTATTATTTAAGCCTACAGTTCTATTGGCATAGGAGTTGCTTATGCATCATATGATCATACAGCTAAAAGACTTCTAACTACTTTTCTCTTGCATGATAGAGCAGAAAGGAGCAGAACATTTCTTTCTTACTACTTAAATGGATGTATGAAAAAAACAACAAAACATCACAAGTTGGAGAATTTGTCTACACAATTTATAAATCACAGCTGAGGTTATAGACTGTGTTCCTCCATCAAGTCACCTTTTCCATTTTCTAACCGACATGTCGTGCTGTCAGCACCATTTGTCCCTCTAATTTCTCTGTTGTCTACCTCAATATTTAGCTGAAATCCTAAAAAGAAGGTAACACAGACCTCACTTGCTAAATGAATGCTACCTCTATTCAAATAAAATATACTAGAAAATAAGCAAGTTCCTATTGATAGTAACCAACTTCTGCACTGGAAAGATACCTTAAAAATAAAGTTACTTGAGAAGAGTTCATGTTTCTCTGAGGAGACTGATTTAGGAATGAAATTACAAAAGGACTGAAGAGTTGTAAAAGGGAAGAAGATAAGCCATTTATTCTCTTCAGTTTCACTAGTTCAGAGGAGTGAGTGATGAGGCAAAAGAAGACATCTTACAGTTCAAAAACAAAAGAGGGCAAAGACGAGAGCCAGCAAGCCTGCTAACTTGGTGAAGAGATTCCTAAATTAAGAAGAAAAAAGGAGAAAGCTACAGTCAAATGTGGAAATGGTAGACACAGCTGGAAAATCAAAGATCCATCAGGTTCTTTGGCAACAGGAAAAGTGACCTAAGAAACAAGGTTGAACAACACCTCCTTGAAGGGTACATACAAAAATGTTCGCAACGAAACAAGCAGGAGGAACCAGAATGCCACATTTTGTTGCACAACTGCAGTGCTGCAATGTTGTTGAATAAACTAAGACATGATGGAGCTGTGGTGGTGCAATGGGCAAATACAGGCTCTTCAGGAAATGCACACAGGAAAGGTGGTGAGGTTGGTTTTGTCATCAGTATGAAGGAGAAACTTGCCTGTAGGAAGCTCTCATATGTGATGGACAACAGGCTGGCTGAAAGTTTGAGAGTTAGCATCAGAGAGGAGATCACTTTGTGGCAGGAGTGTGCTACAGAACACCTGATCAAGATGAAGAAGTGGACAGTAGGTTAGCATGAAAGCATGAAGTAAATTTTTTGCTGTGTATTGTACCAACCACACACAGCGTTAGCACTCAAAGCTTTGTTCACATGTACAAAATAAATGAAGGAAACAATAATTAATAAAAGTGAACCTTCCTATCTTCTGATTCAAGATATTAGCTGTGTTAAACAAGGTTATTACTCCAAATGATTTGGAATCCATGCCTGTCTTTTTGTTTATAGCGGCAACTAATCTATATATCTCTGGGGAGGTATCATCGCTATATTGATTAGTTCCGTCTCCCATGAAATATTTTAGCGCTTATGATAAGCATGTTAATTAAGATTTTTCTTAAAGCCTATGATGCCAGAATCAATTAGACACCAAAATATTTCTTCCAAAACTTCAGGGAATAACTAAAGAGAACAGCCAAGAGTGCGTTAAAGATTGAAACTAATAACTTTTTTCAAGTATTTAGATTACAAATCTCCTTCTAGCAAAATGTTGTATCCAGTAAAAGAAAAAATTCTATATTAGTGACTATGCACTGTTACATGAAAAAACAAAGAATGAGTACAAATATGAAAAAAAATCATAATACAAGTCTTATGCAAAACCAGAGTGACATGGTGTATAAATTCTGTTGCTGTAATTACAGACATAGTGGAGTTACTAAGCAGAAAATCACAATCTCATTAAGACCATACGTAGTAGCAATAGCTTATCCACACTTCAGAAGTATATATATATATAAAGAGATTGATACAAATAATTAAATGAGTTATTTTTACTTTGTACTTGCTAAATGCTAATACTACAAGATTAAATTCAGCATAATCAGAAGATTCAGGAGGTCAAGAGAACAGCTTGACCACAAACAGTAAGTTTCTAAACAAAACTTAGGTCAATCTAAGACAGAAGTTTGATACAGGAATAAGCTAGTATAATTCTACAGTTTGTACTAATCTGAGAAAACTAAATGTAACTTCTCCTAGTCCCTTTTGGATTTACAACCTATAAATCTATCTCGGTACATGTACATTAGCCACAAAGAGCCATTAGAAGGGAAGAGAGGTAAGAATTCTAAGTGAGATAAACTATCAGAAAACTAGTGAGAAAACAGCACTACCATCCACGTCTTTTGGTTCTCCTTAGTTTTGGAACCATTTTTTGAGTTGCAGGAAGATATACATTTATGCACTGTAGAAATAGGATGCATAATGCAGAAAGCGATCCAATACAACTTATTCAAGTATCTAACTTGCGCTTAACTTTTAGACACCCAGGATCCACCCTGAGCAAATTTAACTTATCTTGGTGGATCTATGCTCTAGAGTTCGAGGATTCCGGGTGAGAGAAACAAGACACAAATAGAGAACCCGTAACTAGTTTATTAACATAGAAAAATATAGAGATACTAACAGATACAGTAAAGGATACTTCTGATGTCTGGTCATCTTAACAACCCCAAAGACCGTGTAATGATGATCAGGAAACCAGCTCCAAGGATCATCATCACAGTGCAAGGTGGCAGGCTCAACCTTAGTGGGCGTCCCCATGGAGGCAACATTGACCTGGGTAGTACGAGGTTCTGCCTTCTCTCATTGCATGAGGCTTGGGCTTTTATAGAATCAAAAATGCACACTCATTCTGATGCAGGGGGCCAGCCGACATCAGAAGAAGTGGCCAGCAATATCTAGAAAGGTCTCCAAGGGTCGGGACTTTTCCAGGGAGTTCTAAAGTGGACATTTTCAAGAAGGAACCAAAGCGGGACCTTACAGGGAGGAGCCCAAAGCAGACAAACAGTACTTTTCTATCTTTATGTGTTTCACCACAGACCATTATCTATTGTCCCTGACATAATCTATTAGACACCCAGGACTTGCAAGAGACATCTGTACTCCTGTACCACAGGCTGAGGTCAGAGTGCCAAGCATCTTCAATGTGTTGGTAACTAAATCATTTCCTCAGTGCAGTAAAGTAGGAATTAATGTGTTAAAATTTATTATTTAAAATTAATTGCTTGGTTAGATAACATGATTCAACTTTATCCTGCTTCTTATAGTATCTTAGCTAGAATGAATTCAAACCATTTCAGTGCACTAGGGGATTTCTCTCATCTTAATTTAGCTATCTAAATGTACCTGCCTAGTCTAAGCTAATTTTGGAAGTAAGCTTTTTGATCAGTAGTGACATCTTTATAAGGCAATACATTTTAGGCACTAGAAACCAATTTTACAATTAAATGAATCACACTCTGAATATGCCTCGTTCTCTCCACATTACATAGGGAAGGAAGCAAGACTACTAGTTTAAACTAGCCAATTAATTTTTAGTCGGCAAGTATTATGTACATTCTTATCATGTCAAAAGATGACTATTTATTTATTGATTTATTATGCAAGAGAGAACTCATTACAGAAATTGGCCTCTCAAAGAAGTTGGCAGAGAACATAAAAGAAGACATGGCTGAATATAAGGAAACCTAATTGTCGTGGTTTAAACCCAACCACAAACCTCGTTCACTTACTCCCTCCCCCTTCTTGCCCTCCCCCTGCTCCTGGAGGGACAGAGAGGAGAAACGAAAAGAATGCAACTCCCACAGGATGAGATAAGAACAGTTTAGTAACTAAGGTATAACACAAATCACTACTGCTACCATCAATAATAATAGTGCTAAAGGAAATAACAAGAGGAAAGAATACAACACCTCAGCACCAGCTGACTGATAACTCGCCCCACTCCCCCCAGCAGAGCACCGACCGATACCTCCTCCAACCCTGCAGTCCCAGCCCTTCCGGGTAACTCTCCGCTACCTCCTGGGCATGACGTGCTGTGGTATGGAATACCTTTTTGGCTAGCTTGTGTCAGGTGTCCTGTCTCTGCTTCCTCCCGGCTTCCCCTCCTCCCTGGCTGAACATGAGGCTCAGAAAGTCCTTGGCCAGACCAAACATTTGAGCAGCAACTGAAAACATCGGCGTTATCAGCACTGTTCCCAGGCAAAAAAGCAAAATACAGCACTGCACTAGCTACTAAGAAGGAGAAAAATGACTGCTGCTGCTCAACCCAGGACACTAATATATTCAGAGACTTTTTTTTTTTTTTTAAGAAACACGATATGTTAAAAAAAACCAAACCAAACCCTGAGATTTTTTAAAAATATAATTTTTTTTCAACAAATTGGAAACTATTAAGTAGATTTATAGAGAGATTTTTCAAAATTTATGTTGAATCTCTAGACTTCAAAAGTATTAGTGTTTTGATAAAGTGCTGTAAGAATTTTGTAATCAAATTAATACCACAATACAAAATGATGGAAGACAAACAACAAAACCCCTTTATTTTAAATACTTAATATTTTACACTCAATAAAAAAAAAAAAGTTTCCTTTTACAAGCTGTTTCTTTTCTGATACTTTTGGGCTGTGATTATTCATAACATTTATATATTTTTTTCTGGGTTAATTAGAAAATGCAAATGTTGCTTTTTGTAATACTCTTTCACTTAAACCTTGAAATAAATTGTTTTCTTACACAGATTCCTCCTGAATCTTATTATCAATAAATGCAATACTATGATATTTTGGTTTAGTTTGGTTTGGTTTTTCTGGCCAAATTTGAAATCTTATTGTCAAGAAATACATGCATGAGCATTGTATCTCATGAAAGTGTTTACATGTTGAGATATCTATGACACCTCAGGAGACTTTTTTTTGCTATTTTTCCTAGCTACACGAAGTCTATAAAGGGTAAAGATGTACTAATAGCCTCTCTTCAGCAAGCGTATTTTGAAATCACTGTCTCAAGATGAAAGTTCATATTATAGTAACATCTCATATCTTTTAACATAGAAATTTCAGACATCCAATAATAGATTACTTATTCTATAAACATTTCAAGTAGGACACTTTTTCAGGCGAGAAGCTATCATTGCAAATTGCTGTGTGTCGTGGTTTAAATCCAGTCAGCCATAAATCACGCAGTCGCTCTCTCAGTCCCCCATCCCCCCCTCTTCTTGCCCTCCCCCTGCTCCTGGAGGGATGGGAAGGAGAATCGAAAGACTGTAACTCCCATGGGTTGAGATAAGAACAGTTTAGTAACTAAGGTATAACACAAACCACTACTGCTACCACCAATAATAATAATGATAAGAGAAATAACAAGGGAAGAAAATACAACACCTCACCCGATAACTCGCCCCCCCCCAGCCCGACTGAGCACTGACCGATACCTAGTCCAACCCCACAGTGCACTAGCCCTTCCAGATAACTCCGTTACCTCCTGGGCATGACGTGCTGTGGTATGGAATACTTCTTTGGTCAGTTTGGGTCAGGTGTCCTGTCTCTGCATCCTCCCAGCTTCCCCTCCTCCCTGCCAGAGCATGAGGAGAAAAGAGAGAAGGAGAAAAATGACGGCTACTGCTGAACCCAGGACACTGTGCTTTCTTGAAAGGCCCTTCATTTCTGCTAGACATTTTGCTGGACAGCAAGTCATAAATGTTTTTTATCATCTCTGTTTAATTCAACAGAAGTATATCTTGGCATTTGGGCTATCATTTTGAAGCTTACCCGGCTGCTGAAGATGCTTGTCTGTTTCTGTCCATCACCACATAATAACTTTTCCCTCTTTTTCTGTATACTAGCTGTTCAAAATAAAGCCAGAATCAGGTGTTTTGCCTATCTGCTACAATGGCATGCTATTCCTATTTACATACTGTTCAGTTTTTTTTCCGGTATTTCAGAATATGCTTCTTTCTTCTTATTTCCTGCTGTGGTTTTCTTACTGTTATAGACCCCTTACTAGCTTCCTTTGCCAAGAATAACGGACACATCTAGTTTATATATGATAATTTGCCTCTAAGGAATTCTTGAACCCTAGACTTCTTCTCTGAGTTTATCAAGGAACTGTATTAAGTAAACATATTCTTCTAGTAACATAGAAAGAGATATATGTATGAGAGAGTAAGTGTCTTTTTACTGAATTAACTTTCTGGTCCCAGTGGTATCACATGATCTGGAAAGAAGGGGAGATAAGTGAAAGAGTATTATGAGACGTTTACACAACAATAAATCCCATACCCAAAACTGTAGGTAGGCATGAAAATACAATCAACTCTGTCTTATGTTAAGGGTAGTGTTCGTGACCACATCGCACACACTTCAGTTTAGATATTTAAATGTGATAAACTGCACCTTAATTTGTGATTGAAGCTCCTAATAGATTTGGCTAACAGAAGCATTTGCATTCATTTGCGATGCCTTAGTGAATCCAAGGCAAACACGACGATGGTAGATACAATATGTGATCAATGGAAAACCCGTGTCCTATTGACAAATGGCAGGTTGTGGGAAACCTAAGGCATCTTACATAGCACCAGACACCTTATGGACAGCTAAACTGAAGCTTCTGGCAGCTTCTCACAGAAGCCACCCCTGTAGTCCCCTGCTTTTCTGCAAAATCTTGCCACACAAACCCAATAAAGCATCTACTTTCTAGCATCTCCATGGAAAACAGAGAGAATTTATGGAGAACACTTTTAAACTCCGTAAGAGACACACAGACAAGCCAAAGCATGCCTACAGTTTAACTAATGTCTGAAAGTAAGGGCCTGAGCTTAAACAGACTTGAAAGAGAAACGAACTGGGAGGGTGTGGGGGAAGGTTGCTTGTGAGGGCTCTTCTGACCTTGTCTTCACAGCAGTCTAAACCAAGATTATGCACCTGTGCTATGCCAAGGTAATGACACTGAATACACAGAGGCAGACTTAGAGAAGAGACAGGATGCCCCAGGTTCTGCCAAAAGAAGAGCTGAACTAGCACAGGTGAAAGTGATGACAGGTCAAAGATAATGAGGGTTGATAATGATTCTGTGATTATGACAAAATATGGTCATAACAGTCTTTAGAAAAATAATTTCAATGAGTGATAATTTCACTCATTATTTCAATGATACTTTCAGGAAGCTAAATCTGTGTCCAGTGAAGAGGGGAGAAGAGTTCCAAACAGTTCTTTAGAGTGTCTTTCTCAGATTGCTTAGAATTAAGTCACTTGCTATTGAAAGATATTTCCAAGATATATTTTTCTCTTTTTGTTTACTCCTTCTGTTTCATTGGTGTTTTGAGTTATTTTTGGGGTGGAAAAAATCTCATTGTGATTCCATATAATTGCTTAAACTATTCTCTCACTACAGCAGGTGTTTCCAGTGCCTTCTACAATTTCTGTGAAAAAACAGAAAGAGGTGGAACATCAAAGAGCCTCTATACCTGAAACATTACTACTACTGAGTTACAGATTACAGAAATGTATGCATATTTAGGATTGATTATATATAGCTTGTTGTGGTTTAAACCCAGCCAGTAACTCAGAACCACACAGCCGCTCACTCACTCCCCCTCTTATTCCTTCCCTCACTCCCAATGGGACGGGGAGGAGAATCGAAAGAATGTAACTCCCACAGATTGAGATAAGAACAGTCCAGTAACTAAGGTATAACACAAACCACTGCTGCTGCCACCAATAATAATAATGATAAGGGAAATAACAAAGGAAGAGAATACAACCACTCACCACCCACCTACTGATAATACCCAGCCTGACCCGAGCAGTGATCTAGCCCTTCCGGGTAACTGCCCCCAGTTTATATCCTGGGCATGCTGTGCTGTGGTATGGAATACCCCTTTGGCTAGTTTGGGTCAGGTGTCCTGTCTCTGCTTCCTCCCGGCTTCCGCTCCTCCCTGGCAGAGAATGAGACTCAGAAAGTCCTTGGTCGGAGTAAACAATACTTAGCAACAACAAAAAACGTCGGTGTTATCAGCACTGTTCCAAGGCTGAAAGTCAAAAATGTAGCACTGCACCATCTACTAAGAAGGAGAAAAATGACTGCTACTGCTGAACCCAGGTCAAACTACAGTACAGCTGAATTTTAGAATTGTCTATTAAAAAAATAAAATAAAAAATGTGCTGTTGAAGGATTTTGTGAAAGCATGTTTCAGATCTTTTCCCCCAAATTGTGAACTTTGAGTCTGACACTTTCTGACAGATATGAACGTTCTGAGCTTTAAGTCTTACTGAACACTATGGAAACATTTCACCTTCTTGTCACCTTTCCATGTAAACACCAGTAGAACTGTCAGTATGAGAAAGATGACAGAGAGTAACACACAAAAAGGCAGCAAAGAAAACATGAACCTAGTAATTCTTTTGTCAAGTCTTGATAGCAATCTCTTTCACCTGTACATCAGGTCCTTCTATTTCCCTACTATATATTCTATATATGTGTACATAACCATAGAATTATAGAACTGGTTTGAGTTGGAAGAGATTTTAAAGATCATCTAGCTCCAACCCCTCTGCCATTGTCAGGGACACTTTCCACTAGACAAGGATGTCCAAAGCCCCATCCAACTTGTCCTTGAACACTTCCAGGGATGGGGCATCCACAGCTTCTCTGGACAACCTGCACCAGTGTCTCTGCACCCTCTCAGAAAATACTTTCTTCCTAAAATCTAATAAAAATCTACCCTGTTTCTATTTAAAAAATCTACCCTGTTTCTATTTTAAGCCATTCCCCCTTGTCCTGTTACTACATGCATTTGTAAAAAATCCCTCTCCAGCTTTCCTTAACACTCCCATTACGTACTGGAAGGCTGCTATGAGGTGTTCCCAGACCTCTCTCTTCTACAGGCTGAAAAAACCACAATTCCTCAGCCTGTAAGATATCTGTAAGATAGGTGCTCCAGACCTCTGATCATTGTCGGGACTCTCTTCTGGATTCATTCCAACAGATTCACATCCTTCTTATGTTGGTAGCCCCAGAGCCGAATGCAGTACTCCAGGTGGGGTCTCACAAAAGTGGAGTAGAGGGGGAGATTCACCTCCCTCACTTTCCTGGTCATGCCTTTCTTGATGCAGTCCAGGAAACCACTGTCTTTCTGGGCTTCAAGTATACATCGCTGAGTCATGTTGAGCTTCTCATCAAGCAATGCCCCAATCATATCAATCCATTCTCTGCCCAGCTGATATTTGTGCTTGGGATTGCATCAACCCAGGTGTAGGACCTTGCATTTGTCCTTGTTGATTGTCATGAAGTTTGCCCAGGTCCATCTCTCAGGTGGCATCCCTTCCCTCCAGCACCACACAATTTGGTGTCATCGGCAAACCTGTGGAGAGTGCATTTGATCCCATTGTCCATGTCACTGACAAAGATGTTAAACAACCCTAGTCCCAGTACTAACCCCGGCTGAATGCCACTCATCACTGGTTTCCACTTGGACATTGAGCCATTTGCTACAACTCTCTGAGATGCACATGCACAAGTGTGTGTCTATATATATATACACACGTGCATAGTCTTTAGTCTAAAGTAAGTCATATAACCAAAGTTTTAAATGAGGATCTGATTCTAAATTATAAGCCCTTATAAGCTTCTTTTGCATATGTATGAGTGGCAGAGGCTCTTCCAGAAGATAGCTTACATCTGAGATGAAGTGATTTGCTCTTAATGGATACCTCTTTTTTTCAACTGGCTTTTTTCAGTTAAGTGTTTAATGTGGTGCACGCTTAGTCTGGGTGACAGAACGTGTCTCTATCAGACAAAAAATTCAGACAAAACAGATGAAAGAGATAACATCTCAGATCCCTTTAGGCATATTTATGGTGCTAAAGTAATAGGTGTAGGGAGCTAATTTGAACATTAGGTCCCTGATCATCCTTGCTGTTTAATCGTTGTTCTTTGGCTCTGTTTTGGAGGACCCTGAGTAAGTCACTTATAAGCAAAACACAGGTTCCAGGTTCAGAAAAGCATATAGTCCTAAAGGTATCTTATTCTAGAGACAGATTTTTATAGGGGGTATGAATAATACAATTGTGGTATGTTTTACATGGTCTACATCATACCTGTGCCTGCATATCCTCAAATTTTCCACATACCCACCCATACAGTAATGTTCCCCATACTTTAGATGTCTTCTGAAATTCATGGTATGCCCTAGTGGTCCAAAGTCAGGTTCTATGTAGTGTGAACATCCTTACTTTGCTTTGCAGGAATTAGCTTTAAAAGTGCAAAAAATTAGTCAGCTTTTGGTTTGTGGCTTAGGAAGTATTTCCTCTGTGCAGGCAGCATTGACAATTGCAAGTCTTCTCCCTGCGGCATGATACAGGAATAGGATTTATGTTACCTAGCTTTAGAAACCTATAATGTAGAAGTCTGAGCTGGTACTCTAATAATTCTTTATTAACATTGGACAAAACAGACTACTGGAGTGTAATTGAGTGTTTCTAAGCATCTGATAACATTTGGACAACTTCTGGAGTTACATGGTCATGCTTACCAATAGTAAGCATCTGGACCTGGTTAAATTGCCCATGCATATCTATCTCCATGCCATATGGTCTGCAGCTGACACTTCAAAAGAGCTTGTGAGCTCCTGTCCTTCTGCGCCATCATTACTGGTCTGAAAAGGGTATCTCCCATCATCCAGCAAGTCTCAGATAGCAATAAACGTCTGTGTAGTACATACAGCTAACTGAACCAACATCAGGAAGAGATGAGTAACAGTCTTCTTTCCTAGGCTAAAGTGTATTCAGAATCACTAGTGTAGATTTAGGGAAAAATTCTGATTCCCATCACTTTCTTTTTTTCTTAACTTCCCAGATGCTCAGACTTGCTACATCTCCCTGGTCTTTTCCTAGCACATATCCTACCTACTCCTCATCTGCTCAGGATACCATCAAACCTCTCTGCTCTTCTAATCTTTCCATCCTTGCAACTGACCTTTGCTTCTGCTTCATTAATCTCAGTCTTGGGCTCTAGAGTTTATCTTTAAGCATTGGGAAGCCCCCACTCCTGCTCATTCCAAAGTGCTGTTACCAGGACCAGTCTTAACTGTTGAATTTTTAACGTGATGGAGGACATGTTGTAACAGTCCTCCAAAACTCTGCTGTGTCTTCCTCATCTTCCAGTGTATAAGATGGGTTTCATCTGCAGAGTCCCAACCACCCCTACTCCAGTCCTTTTCACTCCTGTGCTGCTGTCTCCCTCGTGTCCACTTGCGTTCTGTTCATATCTCAGTTCTTCTAAGCAAACCTTGTGAGTTTCCTGCACATAAGCCTGAAAAACTGTAAGGTTCAGCACAGGGCATTATTTCATTTGGTTTATTATTTAACAAGACTAATGGTAAGATTATTTCATAACTTGATCTTGTTGACACACAGACTTTTAGTCAATGGCAAATGATGGCATTTATTACTTAGTTGGAAAGGAAACATAACATCTAGAAGATTACATTGGTCTAAAATAACCAATGCATCACAAACTAGCTTTTACGGTAAGGACAAATTTAGTGTGCTTTATCCCTTCATTGGTGAATTTAAAGACAGAGCAGTCAAAGCAATATGTAGTATGCTTATAAAAAAAGGTGGAAAAAAAGAAGGAAGTGCTATTTAGTGCTTTCATTTGGCTTTTTAATACACTGTGGAAAGCAATAGTTAGAACGAATCAGACATCTATTAAAATGCAGTTTTTATATCCTAGCAGCTGACTAAATTATTTCAGGTGTAATTCATCTGAAACTAAGCCTTGCAGCCTGATGTATTAAGCTTTTGATATGAAATGTTTTCCACCAAGTGCATCAAAATGTATTTTTAAAACACAATGATTTAGCTCAGTAACTGAATGTGGATATTAAAGTTTCTTTAAGAAAAGCAAGACAGTTAATATTTTTGTAGTGTAGCTGTCATTTTTTATCATGTTTTGTCCTTATATTTCACTTAGAATCAGCTGCTTTCGCAATAGATCTTAAGCATACATTACACACACTTTCTAATACAGTCTATTAGCATAGTTAGGCTGCAGCTATGCAACTAGACCTGTTGATAAAAATGAAGACTGGCTCTTAATAATAAGAAATATTTAATTAGTTTCAATTTCCAATGTACAGAAAGAGGCTGCTGTATTGTGTATTGGATGTTTCTACCACAAATTAAAGAATGATTATGTGACAAAGCTAGCAGCTGATTTTGTTGCCTCATCCAGGAAAATTCCCCTCTTCTGAAACAAATTATAACAACTGAACAGAACACCCTATTTCCTTATCCAAAACTAACTTAATATTCTCTGCATACTCTGAAATTAGGCAGAATAGTCTCTAATTTTCTTTTTTTTCATCTTCCTCACTCAGAGTCTTCTATTGCTAGTCATCTAACTTGCAAAGAGTGTTTGTTTATTCTCAAAAATCCTTTAACGAAGGTTTGGGTAAGTAAAAGTATTTAAAGGAAAACTTTAAGTACATGTTCAAGGAACTGATATCCATCAGGAGCCATCAGCCTTTTGCACCTTTCAATCTCTTACCTTCTCTCCTATTCTGTCCTGTATTGATGAACTGTATTTGAGTTCTGAATCACACTGCAATGTTAGTGCTTTCAGGATTAATTTGAAGTAAAAAGGATGTGAGTCACAGTAAGAAATCTGCATCCAAAGGATATTTTGTCTAAGCAAAGATGGAGACAAAGCTATAGAGTGATATGGGAGCAACAATTGTGACAATACTAACTGAGCTAATGTTTGCAAGTGATGTTCACACAAGATGCTTTCAAATACAGAATCAGTTTTAATTCTTTGCTTCGTAAGTTTTCACTGCTACCACCAAAAAAACTCAAAACAAACCCATCAAATTTCCCCCTCTCCCACCACAGTCAAGCTTAGATTTTTCTGGACCTATTTTTCAAACAGTTACTACTTGTCCACTGAGCAATTTCATTCCAGTGAAATACATTCTCAGCAAGGTACTTATTTACCTATTGTACAGAGGTAAAAGAAGATACAGCTATGTCCTGAAGGAACTGCACTATAAGAAGAATAATCTGTTCCCAGTCTGCAGACAGAACTATCATTAAACATTTGGAAAGCCGGAGAATGCCCCCTTTAGTGAATACTTAATGACTTTTACAGTACCAAAGAGAGAAGACTGAACACAGTTTGTAGGCTTACAAGACAATCAGGTGAGATCTGAAACTCCTATTAAGTGCATTTATATTTATTTTTTGATTGCATAATAAATATTCCTGGAACCAATTTTATGTTGAGAGGAAAATAAAACACTTCTGATAGAGAATACCAAATTTAGCAACAAAAATCAGTACCATGTCAAACTAACCAAATTATGTTTTCATATGGCAGAATTTTTTTTTATAGTTCTGTTGTCTGTTCACCTGTGAAACAAACAGAAAAAGAACCATATTCTGAGGAGCTCATTGAGCTATATTGGAAAGAAGTGGATAAATTTCAAAAGTAGCATATATATATTGGTAACATTACAGATGTTCATGGCATTTTTCATTATCCTGTGGTTATGAAAAGCTCCTTCTTGATTAAACTTTATGATAGCCTGAACAAAATAACCAGTGAGCACCTCTGGGGGCAAGAAAACTATCAATGATGAACAGTAAGAATACTGCTTGCAGAAAGTTCTGAAAATGGAAACACATAAAATAAGAAAATATGATTTTTAAAATGCTAGCTTTTGTTATAAGGGGATAGAACTATTGAATGAAGATGACTGCATTTAACAAAAGTAATAAGACCAAAGTTATTCATGCAAGTGATCATGAAAGTGAAAACAAACATACAAACCCTCACTGTAACAGTGTACTCAGGTTGCCTCTGAGAGTGTTTTCTAAAGAAATTGTTGAAATTCTTGTCACTGTTCCTAGTGAGGACATGATCATGAGTAATGCCATAATGATCCACATATGCAAACATATTTGACATTGCCAAAACTACAGCAGATGATTTTAAGCATCAGTTCTTCTAATTTTAAAATGTCTATTATCTTTCGTGTCATCTAAAATAGTGATTATCTATTGAAAATGGCTGTTGTGTATCTGTCAATGATACATCCACATAGAGAGGAAACTGGACCTAAAATGTGTCAGTGCAGTCCACAAGGGGTTTTTCTTACCTGTGTTCTATTTAGCATCTTTTAGTGTTCTAGCATTTGCTTTCTGAATGAAAATTTTTCAACAAAGCAGAAGACCTAGACTACTCTTGCCTACTTGAGTAGGCAGCTCTTCCATCTCCTCAGTGTTATGATGTTTAGGCTCTTGAATACAGACCTTCCAATTCCCTGATGCTTATACTTTATTAAGTATTATGACTTGTATTAAGTGTGGATTTGTCAGTTATTCCCCTGATTACACTAAATATGAGATACAACTGAGACTTCAGTCTGCTCGCATCAATACTGGCTCGCATCAGTACTGGCACTGCAGACAGTCTGATTCTGTTGTGATTCTCTATTACCACAGATGCAGAAAATGAAATTCTCTATATGAATGGGACTTTCTTGGCTATTCTCAAATTTAGGCAGGATCTTCTGTACTTTACTGATTTCTATTTATGATTTAAAGAAGGTATTTAATCCTGTAATTAGAATATTCTCCTTTCTATTTCCTGTGTTGCAAAGTGTCTTAAGCCCCTTAAGCTTTGTAATCCTAAGGGACTTCACCTGGATACTTAGAGGTCCTCCCTTTCAGCCAGTCATGTACTCTGCCTGTCACTTGCAACTGGAAAACCTTCTTTTTTTTTCTTTTTTTTTTTTTTTTTGCTATTAGTCTCATGCAGTTTTTCTTTTGCTGTTATTTTTATGGACTTACCCTTGCAAAAGTTGGTATTCCTATTATGGGTGGGTTTTCATGGGAAGTGATTGTCACTGGGATGAGGAAACCTCTCCCTGCCCCTCACTTTTCTACACCTTTTTGTAAATTTTAGTTTGTACTAGAGGAAAATCAAGACTCAATGGATGACAAAGTATATAATTGTCATCTAAATATGATAAGCCTATCAGTAATATATATGCACAGAGTTTAGCATCACATCAGAATGCAATTTTTGCATCCATCAAAGCATCCTCTAGTCATCCCCAAAAGCATCATAATGGGGAAAAACCCCACAGAGACTTTGGGCAGGATCCTGTAAAAACTACATAATTACTATCAGAAAAGTATTATGAGGAAATCACCTGCTGCACTTGAGAGGACCTCCAGAGGACTTCACTCATATGGGAGAACCCTGCCACTTCAATTCCTTGGCGGCTGTTGAGGACAGTTTTCCCTTTCCCTTTTCTTTTTCTTTTATCCCTTTCCTTTTATCTTTCCTTTTCTCTTTCTCCTTTCCCTTTTCCCCTCTCCATGCTCTCTGCAATGTGAAACGTTGGAGTGAAGGGGGTATAAAGGTGAGAAGAGTAAGAGGATACATCCACACACCCCAGCCAGAGGAAAGAGCATAAAGGTCCAACAAAGAAACTAAAATAGCTACATACATTTAGAGACAATCCTAAAAGAGAAGGGGAAGGGACCTTGGGGCTCCACAAACACAGACTGGGAGTTATTCAGGTACGTGGACACAGGTGTCTAGAGCTATATGAAATGAAAGCATGCTGACTGACTGCCAGAAAATGAAGGAAGCTGTTGTAGACTTTGCCAAGCTTACCCTGTGTGATGTCTTAAATAACTAATGGCCTCCAGCATAACATTAGATATATGTATTTAATTCTGTGAAGTTCTCTTCATCTGGTGTAGACACATGACCCATACCAGCCAGGGGTACTGGGAGGCAGTAAAATTCGACTAAGCAGGTGAATTTCTTCCAACCCTTAAGTTATGAGTCTTTATAGCTTCTTAACAAAGCTCTTAATAAAGCTCAATATAATTTCCCTTTATGGTCCTTCCAAGACCAAGTCAAAACACGGTTTACTTTCAAGATGAAACTGTTGTCATGAAAAATTTTAACAAACAAGTTACAAGTGGAAGAGCTTTCAGAATATATTGTTGCTGTTCAATGAGTAATAGTGGTTATAAATATAATCAAGGCAGGTGGGTTCCCACTTATTTTCTGCATTTTCATATTTCATTTTAAATTGCATGTATAATCTATAGTGTAAGAACAGGAAACTTTAAATTCATGTCCTTCAATTAATTTTGTAATGATTAAAGATATATTACCCTGATGAAATCTGGAAGTTAAGTTTGGCAATAGAAATGTAGACAATTTATTAAGGAAGAAAATGGCATTATTAAAGAAAAAGGGGGAGCAACATTAGCAGGTAGTAGTGTCTATTGGGCATCACTTGTTTGCACAGCAGTTCATGCAGAAGGGCACATAGGAAGGGTTGCCCGCTCTGCTCACCCCTAGGCTTAGGCTTCAGCTCTGATGGTCACACCTGCTAGCTGGTGGCTGTGCAAGCCTACCAGCAACTTGAGGTTTCCAGGGAGCTAGAAGGGTTTATCAGGCAATGCTCTGAGTTTGTTGGAAGCATGATAGTAGAGACTGGGCAAGAGCTGTACTCTGCAGCTGCCAGGAATCAGCCATCTGGTAGACTGGAAGAGTACACACCCCCATGCTGGGTGGAGAAGAGTGAGAGCTCTACCTGCACAAGGTGTGCTTTGGTGGAGTCACTCAAGAAGCAGGTGAAGGACCCGCAGAACAAACTTGCAGGCTATGCTGTATTGGGGGATGAGGGGTTGGTGAACGAGAATTTGAGTATTATCCAAGATTTTGCTACAGGGTCCTGTAGCAATGACCTCCAAGAACTATAAAAATGCTTCAACAGCTAAAAGACAGTACCCTGAAGAATGAGGGGTCCTGGTAGAATAAAAGCTGAAGGCTGCATCCAAAGGGGCATTACTAGCAGAGACAGGGACATGGTCATCCTGCTCTACTCAGCATTTGTCAGGCCACACCTGAAGTATCGTGTGCAGTTCTGGTCCCCACAATTGAATATATGTAAAGAATGCATTCTGCCTATCTGTAATAAAAGAAGTTTTGTTTTATCATCTCTTGTGCTAAAAGCTAGCTGTCTCCTGTAACAGAAGTGCTCACTGATAACCATCAGTGATAACACAAGTTACTCTGGTAACACTGATAACCAACTGTGATAACACAGTTTACTCACTGTTATTCAGGCGCTCCCTTTTAAAGCAAAGTAATATGTGTTGTGTTACCAAAGACAAAAAAAATGTACCTCCAGACCAGCAGCTGCCTTTGCTCCAGGATTTCAGAGTTTTCTAAATATCCTGTTGAATGCCTGTCAGAAGTTGAAAAATGAAATTATGAAAATCTGTTCTTAATCTGCAGCATAGTGGAAAGCACTGGAATCTAGATTTCTTGATTCTGGTTTATTCTGTTACCTTTTGAAACACTTTCAAAGTGATAAAAAACATCACTAGTACCACTACATATGCCATTAAGCAGGGGGTATCTAAGGTAGTGAAAAATCTATAAAGGGCAGTTTAGCTTCTCAAGATCAAAAGACATGTCTCAGAGACTGAGGAAAACATATACAGCTTCCTATAGAAATCAATGAATAGTGATTAAACAGTTACAGGTATAAAGCCTTTGTTAAATTTGCGCCTGAAAATATACATCTTAAAAGGTAACTGGAAGCTAGGAGCTTTAGGATCTGTTTCGCAGAACCTGTCTTCCACTGAATCTAGTAAAAGGGGAAACCAATATTGTAAATGCTGTTTTCCAACATGTAAATAAAATCAATTCTGCAGATTCTTTTTCATTATGAATACACTAAAAGAGAACACAGTCAAGAGTTGAAAAAGTGATATTTTGATTGGTCAGTCTCTTTATAGTGATACATGAGAGTCTAATGAGCAAATATGCCATGTTTTACTAGCATTTAACTGGTTAATGCACATAAAACTCACTGGCTAATTACTACATTTTAGATACCAAAGGAAAACTTTGTGAAAAAATGTGTCTGAGAGTTTTAAGAATATAGTGTTATTTTAAATCTGTGTGATTTACTGAGGAACTTTTCATCAATATAAACAGTTTTTTTTCTTTTGGCAAAGCATGTAGAATGTTATTAAAATCTTTCAAATTTTCCCTGGTGCATTTCTGCCATATTTGTATAACTCTAAGAATAGGGAGGAAAAAATTGAACATTAAATCACCAGTGAGCTTGCAGAACAATTGCTACTTTGCAGTCCTTTAGACAGGCAGATGGATGAAAATGTTGCATAGGTCTGACAATGAAATATACCTTCCACTCAAGCTGAAAAACTTTAAGACCCATATAATATTTCCTTTTGTGCTTAGTACAGTTATGAGTATTTACCCTTTCATTCCAATTCAAATTTATAGTTTTGCACCATGGCATTATAAATAACTCTCACCATTCTGGAATACAGAAAATAAACTCAAAGTAAAATTCATAATATAATTGTTTTAAAATTGCCAACATCTTTGTAATTAATGCTTGCATTCAGCTTTCTTAAAAATTCTAGTGGAAGTTCCAAATCAAAGACCTATATGCATGCAGTGGTTTGTAGATCTGCATGCAGTGGTTTGTAGATGTATATGCAGGTAACATGGACACTGAGTAAGCATTAAGGCAGATGGCTAGGGTAAAGATCTTTGACAGATAGGTAGGTCAATTTTTCATCATGATCCATTTTTTAATAAATACCTAATACTGAATCCCAGCTTCTTCAGCGTTTAATTCAGTGCGATTAATTACTTTAACCAGTGTTTCAGTTAATCAGGTAATTAGAAATAATTAGTCTAATGCATGATTTTTCTTCTTTTTTTATTTTTTTTTCCCAGAGAGCAACACGCTGTAATGTAATGATTATTGTGTCATTACAAGGCATAATAAAAGTGTATCTTTGTAAAGGTTGAAATATATATTCTCTCATCTTCCTTTTGCTCCTGAATATTCATAATAAAAATTAGTTTGCATGCTATCTAACTTCCGGCATTTAAAAAAACATGGATTCAGCTTAATTGCTAACGATAGGATTTTAGTTCATTTTCAAGTGCTTAGGAAGTTCATGACCTCTGTGTAAGTCTGGAAGACACAACACAAGACCCACAGCTACAGAGGATCAGTTCCCATTTCAGCCAGCAACTGAATGACAGGTAAGATTCCTCTGAAAATCTCAATTGGCACAGAAGGTACAATTAGTATGAGCCCTTGGGGTCACATATCTCACTTCTAAATTGCAAATAAATTTAGGTATCTAAGTATATGTATCCACTTGGTAACTAGACATTTAAACTCCCATTACAGTAAATAGAGATCTAGTTAATAATTCCTGTATAGCCCAGGTGCAATGTCTTTACTTCTTAAATATTCAGGTGATATCAATAGCTTCCTCAAGGCAAGCCAGTTCATGTGAAGGAGACATTAAGTTGCAAGCTAGGCAATTGTTCCACTGAGATCCTGGAACAACTGTAGAGACAAGTTACTGTTAATTATAATCTACTGCTTTGATTTTTTTTTCACTCTTGTAAACTGTTTTCAGTTCCCATTACCACAAAATTAAATGTTTTCAGAATAAATATTGTTTTCACTTTGATATACTCCAGTATTTAAAGTAAGCAGAGTATATCTCATAACTTGGTCAAGTTCTTTCTTCTCTGCACAAATTGCAAAGATTTTCTGGATGAAGTTTGAGAATTTAAATTTGCTATCAAACTACAGTTCAGAATGTGTGCTATCATTATCAAGTGTCAGGACTGAAAGGAGCCCTCTGCTTCTCTGTTCCCAGTTTTGCATTCACATTTGTTCTGTGGAAGATGGCTGGTGGACAGCCCACAGCTTTGTACTTTGTACTATTTTTTCTAATAGTCTAACTGAAACTAGTCATTATACCAAATTAAAGTTATATAGAAAACCTGGGACAGAACAGGAGATGCCCATACCATAATAATTGCTCAAACCTGTAGAATAATTTTCTATGGCTGATACATGGCAGTTTAGCAGATACAGAGACAGTCTTCACCAACTGTACACTTTCTGCATTAAAAATAGAGCAAGCTGCAGAAACATTAATCATGCATTGTCTTTTTTATATTCCCATCACTTTCACATAAGATGAATGCAATGCTTCCACTGCATGAATCTGTAATCTCTGCTTTTCTGCTGATTTGTTTTCACAGTAACTTTGAGAGGAGAAAAGAGCATGTTTAGTTTTAAAAACACCATGTCTGTAGAAGAGGTTATCATGTAAAACATAGAAAATACATATGACTCTGCATGATTTTTGTTTATCTTTAATTTCTAGAATGTTAACTAGAAAGAAAAAATCTTGATCTGTAATTCCTGTGGCCAAGTTTAGAATAATCATCCTCTTAGTAAAACATGATATTGCAGTCAAGGCTGTGTTTCCCATGATCTATCTCTTTGTTTTTTCTACAGTCATCATTGCTCTCAGCATGTATGGGACCAGTTCTTTCATGTTCTCTTCTCCTACCCCTTTCTATATGCTACAAATTAAAAAGAAGGAAGGTACTTTGCCTAGGCAGTGTTAATGTTCTTGCCATCTTTCCTAATACATTCAATTTAATGATTACTCCAGAACTATGCTGATACTGAACTTTTTCATGCACTACACTATCTCCATGTGAATGCTACCATATACAGCAATACAGAGGTATATATGTGGACAGGCTATATATATATTTGGCTGTCAGTTTGATCAAGTACTGTTTTCAAAATGACAACAGCAAAATGGACGTTTAGCTTTACCCCTTTTATCATGCATGACTGATATATCTCCATACAGCCTACAGAGTGATGGAAAGTTAATGTTATTTACCTCTCAGCACTGAATCTTTGCTAGGCTAACACATCACAGTGCTGCTGCACAGCTACCATTCTTGACATACTAATGACGTATGCACTCAAAGGTCTGAAATTCTTGAGTTGCTACACACTATTAGTGAACCAGTGCTGTTACAACTTGATTTTGGGTTGCTAACTTGCCAAAAAATTCCACGATATTCAACAAAAACATTTTCTTTTTAAGGCAAACAAATGGTATAATATTGTTTAACAAATCTTTCCACAATGTAATATTCTCGTAGCTTAAGTATTTTAGATAATGTTTCACTGAAAGGAAATGTTAATGAAAGAAGAATGTGACAGTGCAATGTGCTTACGAGTTCTCTGAAGATATGAGTTATCTCTTGTCATACCATAATGGATGACAATAATGGTAATAACAAACAATAAAAATAACAACAATATCATTCCAAATAACTGAAATGTTACTTATAAGTAAAATATTGAATATATAAAAATAAAATATATCCACAGATGATAACTATTGCTCTAACAGTGCAAGAAAAGAAAAATTTGATGTTTCTTGGTATGAAAACGTCCCTTTATCCTCATCTCCCATCCTTAAAGTATAAGATCATATATAAATTTCATGGTCCCTTAAGTGAGTTTCTGGCTTTGTTTGTTTTGTTGCTTCCCCCCTCTCCCCAAACCCCAGGCAGATCATCATTTAGCCTCAGTTAAGTCCATCATACTAGGGTGTCTTGTGCCTTTTGAGATGCTGCTATATTGAACAGTACATGCATGGACACATCAACTATATAAAACTGAAGGGGCACTGAAGTGATGATATTCCATGTAGTATCTGTCAGTTACATATCAATATATCAGATATTCTTGATTATCTTTAATTACAAGAGATGCTTATGTGTAGGCAACTGCCACCTACCACACCCTGCAAAATCAGGAACTGAATCTCATTCTTGAAGTCCAAGCAAGATAAGTGTCGTGGTTTAAACCCAAACCACATAGCTTGTTCACTCACTGCCCCCCTTCTTGCCCTCCCCCTGCTCCTGGAGGGACGGAAAGGAGAATCGAAAAGAATGCAACTCCCATGGGTTGAGATAAGAACAGTTTAGTAACTAAGGTATAACACAAATCTCTGCTGCTACCACCAATAATAATAATGCTAAAGGAAATAACAAGAGGAAAGAATACAACACCTCAGCACCAGCCAACAGGTAACTCTCCCCAATCCCCCCAGCAGAGCACCGACCAATACCTCCTCCAACCCTGCCGTCCCTCTACCCCTTCCAGGTCACTCCAAGTTACATCCTGGGCATGACGTGCTGTGGTATGGAATACCTCTTTGGTCAGTTTGGGTCAGGTGTTCTGTCTCTGCTTCCTCCTGGCCTCCCCTCCTCCCTGGCAGAGCATGAGGCTCAGAAAGTCCTTGGCCAGACCAAACATTTGAGCAGCAACTGAAAACATCGGCGTTATCACAACTGTTCCAAGGCCAAAAGACCAAAACACAGCACTGTACTAGCTCCTAAGAAGGAGAAAAATGACTGCTGCTGCTCAAACCAGGACAATAAGTATCACCTGTGACACCTGATAACTTTTTAAATCATAGTAATTCAAACATCATGGAACATAGGAAGTATGAGTACAGAAAGGTCAGTTACTGTTCACAAGAGAAATGGAGCATAAAGTACTAGACAGAGGCCATTTTTGGACACCAGCATAACAAACACAAATTAGAACATATTCATAATACATGTGATCAAATACATGTGATGTCAAAAGCATGAACTGATGTGTACTTTTTCTGTTTCTGATGCATACTATTTCTATGCCTATTTTATATATGGTGAAAACAGATTGGGTAACAAGAAGGTATAACAGTCACAGCCAGTCCAAGAATAGAAACAAAAGAGCAGAGGTTTGTTTTAGTCTACCCTGTGACTAAGGACACTTCAGGTGATTGATGCTAATACTTAAATGCCATCACGTACACCTCCCCTCCAGTAAATGAGGAAGCCTACTTTTTACTCACTACATTTTTATTCACCACATTTCTCTGGTGAAGAAACAGCAGTCATACATAAAACATTATGAATGACAATATAATTAGGTTAAGTAAATTAGAATTCTAAAACTCGGTGTATGTTGTGTTTCTGTTCCTGTCTTCCCACAGGACAAGATAATTGATACCACAATAGAGAGTCAGAGTAAACTTGATTGAAAATCTAGCAGTTGTGTTGCAAGCATTTTCTCAATGTAATCCATTTTTTTCCATGTGCATATTATGCTTTGTCATTTCAATTCTTCAAGTTGTTCAGCTTCCATTTTAAGTCTAGATAACTGCATTCAGAAGTCCAAAGGTTCCCTCTCAAATGCTGTACACAGAAATGAAAAATGACAAGCATTTCCTTCTCACCCTTCCTCTATACATTATGCGCATGGATTACAATAGCCTTTCTGACCACAGCATTGCACTGGCAGAATGGCTTCACTGTGCTCCTTACAAATCTTCCATAAAACCATAGAACATAGAGTCACAGAATGGTTTGCGTTGGAAAGTACCCTGATCATGGAATCATAGAATAATTAGGGTTGGAAAGGACCTTAAGATCATCTAGTTCCAGCCCCCCTGCCATGGGCAAGGATGCCTCACACTAGACCATATCACCCAAGGCTTTGTCCAACCTGGCCTTGAACACTGCCAGCAATGGAGAATTTACCATTTCTTTGAACAACCTGTTCCAGTGCCTCACCACCCTCACTGTAAAGAACTTCCTTATACCTAATCTGAACTTCCCCTGTTTACGTCTGAACCCATTATCTCCTGTCCTACCACCACAATCCCTGATGAAGGGTTCTTCTCCAGCATCCTTGTAGGCCCCCTTCAGGTATTGTGTTAGTTTCCATTACTGTATGAAATAGAATTTGTCTTGTTCATTTTTGTTGCCAAGAAACACGAATTCAGAGTGAAACAAGTACAGACAAGAATGACGAGTGATGAGAACTGGAGAGGTCTTTCTTACAACAGAATACTACAAAAGATTTTCTTGTTTAGTCTAGTAAAATCTGAATGGAAAACAAAATCTGAAGGGAATATGACAGCTTTATACAAATATCTCAGGGACATAAACATCAGGAAAAGTAAAGAGATGTGTAAAATCAAGAAAATGCTGGCATGAAAAGGAACAGATACAAACTGGTCTTGAATAAATTTAGAAGAAAAGTATTCTTGGGAATAATTCTTGGAGATATTCTTGGGAGCAGAAACAAAACCCATCTGATAGTAGGGCTCCATAGCTGCAGATTTTCCTAGCGATAAAACAAAGATCCAAGATAGTAGTGAACTCATACATAGGAAGATTGGAGAGGATTTAAGAAGTTAAGATCCATACAAAACACAGAATCACAGAATCACAGAATCCCAAGGGTTGGAAGGGACCTAAAAAGATCATCTAGTCCAACCCCTCTACTCAGCCTTGGTGAGGCCGCATCTGGAATATTGCGTCCAGTTCTGGGCCCCTCTGTTCAAGAAGGACAGGGGATTGCTTGAAGGAGTCCAGCGCAGAGCCACAAAGATGATTAAGGGAGTGGAACATCTCCCTTATGAGGAGAGGCTGAGGGAGCTGGGTCTCTTTAGCTTGCAAAAGAGGAGACTGAGGGGTGACCTCATCAATGTTTACAAATATGTAAAGGGTAGGTGTCAGGATGATGGAGCTAGGCTTTTTTCAGTGATATCCAGTGATAGGACAAGGGGCAATGGGTGTAAACTAGAGCATAGGAAGTTCCACGTTAACATCAGGAAGAACTTCTTTACTGTAAGAGTGACAGAGCACTGGAACAGGTTGCCCAGGGGGGTTGTGGAGTCTCCTACACTGGAGATATTCAAGGCCCGCCTGGACAAGTTCCTGTGTGATGTACTGTAGGTTACCCTGCTCTTGCAGGGGGGTTGGACTAGATGATCCACAGAAAACAAGCAAACCATCTAGAAACTAATATGCTAGGGAAAGAAGTCATAAAAGCCAGAGCTTCTGGGAAAAGTTCTTTGCACTGTCAAACAACTCCCTGCTGACCCGGTACATTAGAACCAGCATTTCAACCAAGCAGACTTCAAGGCAGCTTCAGGTTGTCAAAGGCAATCTGAAAGTGAAAAAACCCAAACAACTTGTAGCTAAGAGATTTTTGTGATCACTGTTAGTTATAATCAAAACAGAGCAAAACTGCTGTGTTCAGCAGAGTAGGGCAGGTAGTGATTCTCAAGAGTATATGTCTAGTAAGATGGATACCTGCGTTCAAGGCTTTCCACAGTAGTTTAAATTCATATTTCTCATATGCCAGGAGAAGCATCCTATCCGCTGCCGTAGGGCACTCCACAGAACACTTGCTATTCTTATTGAAGCCAGGCCATGATACATGAGCTCTGAAGCTGAAAAGAGCAATTAAGAAAGTAACAATCCTCTTGCTTGTGCTTGCAAAAGTCAGAATGGAGGAGGAGTACTGAAGTTTAAATAACCTGTTTAATATGTTAGTTCTGTTCTGTATCTAATGGCTCCCTAATGTAAAATACACGAACAGCAGTCCCTGGCTGACAAATTGCTGCAACTTATAAATCAGTATAAATATGAGAGTCTTGAGACCTTAAGTTAACTTTTCATCCTTAACATTTTTTTTCAAGTGCAATTCAGAGCAATTTAAAAATCTGAGCTGGCATTTCTCTTTAGAATTTTTTAAGATGGCTGCCAGAAATGAAAAAGATATAGTATTTTGAAATGTTCTTTAGTTTATTTAGACAAGCTTTTATTTATTTCAACATTGCTAAATCAGTTTAATTTTTCATTGACAATATAAACTCTACTATAAAAATAAGTATATAAAGCTCTCTGATAAAAAAAATCTGTACTTTTTTTGTTGCCATCACATTTGTATCACCTGTGTCTTTATATGTAAAAAAGGAACAAATTATCTTGTTATCCAAGTCACAGTTGTTCCCTGAGGACCCTCTTTGTTTCCTGCATTTGTAAACCAGTATTAAAACTTTTCATTAGTGACACATCTGTTTAAGACTTAGTTGGATTGTGTTCCATAAACATGTTAAGTAGTGCTTGTCGTTTAGCCTGGTAGAAACTTGACATCCTTTGTGTCTTACAGGATATTTCTTCTGTTAGTTCTCCTGCATCTAAAAGTTTAACTGTCCCAACTCCATTGTTTGCAGTAAGAAAAGTTTCAGATGACGTTCTAAGTGAAAGAACAAGCTTCCAATTTTGATGTCAGAAGCTTGATACTGCTTACTGCCAAGTCCTACTCAGAACCAAAACTTAGAAAAAAGATAAACAGTATTATCATTTTTATATTATAACCAGAGGGGGAAAAAGAGAAACAGAGGAGTACCTCTGACTGGTTTTCGGGTTTATGTATGTCTGAGCAAACTAAATAGTTTGCCATTGATTTCAATAATACTCTTCCTATAGCATAACTATTTGAGTTAAATAATCTCTGCCTTTGCTGTGGAGTTTTTTAAACTCCCATTTTGGTTCTCTGCTTGATAGGAAAACTCTTTTGCAATATATTTTTTACTCCACTTTTGCTGTACTACATGATTTAGTGCATTAAGAGACCTTTTCATCAATAATTAGACTGCTGCTGCTTAGAAAGTTGTCATTTTCTTTAAACACCACAAGAGAAACAAAATATCTAATTATTCATCTATTCTCAGAATGTATTTTTTGTTTTAAAAAAAAATGGACGTCTGGAAAATATCTTGACATTTGATCAGCTGGGAAGAGAGTCTTGCTAAGAAACCAATAAAAAAAAGGTACACAGATAAGGATGTCTTGCTTAACAGAAGTAAATTGAGTGATAAACCAAGGACATACAAAGCCAAACACATAAGATGAAATGGAAACATCACAGTACTTTGTTAGCTGTGTTCAGTGAGAAACTGATCATAGTTCTTATAAATCACCTCCTTATATTAATAGCTTTGATTCTAGTAGGAAAATACAAATGTCCCAAAACGTTAACACTTGTGCCTGACAGTTATGAGAATTCTCTACTCTTTTGATCTTCTTTGTCTTCTCACTGCCTGAATACATGTAATTTGTCTTTACTTCCAGAATACATGCAATTGATGCATGCCAACATGTGCCAGGAGGGGCATTCCACTGGTTCAGTGGAGAGACTTGAAGTTTACATAAAAACAGCACACTGCAGTTTCTACGGGACAGTGAAATTTTCCACAGATTATATTTTATTGTATAAACAAATATTGTATAATTTCTCTGAACACAGAGAAATTATCTTCATAGGACAAGGAACCCACAGTTAGGAGATTAACCACCACCTACTGCACACTGAGATCTACACAAGTTCTTACATTTATCTACAACTCATTTAAAATACAGAAAGGTACCACCCTTGACATCAAAAATTAAAAGATTCACTTAATGAGATCACAAGAGTTCCAATAACCACCAACTTTATTGGTATAGGTAAGTATGGAAGTAAATTATACAGCCAAATTACTTGATTATGATGTGACTTGGTTAAGCATATTGTGCTGTGAAGCCAAGATTTGCTTTCAGCTACATTACCAGAGGTCAGTAGTAACACTTTTGGCTTAACAGCCCTACAGATGTGACATATAAAAGGTGATATAACTGGGAACCCTGTGTATTCTGCACGTTTATGACCTTATTTTATTTGTACCTCATTAAAAAAAAAAAAAAAAAGAAAAAAGATTCAGATAATTCTTCAAATTCAGTTCATTTCACTGAAGATCAAAATTACCCTTGTGTAGTGATTGCTTTTCACAATTTTTCTTGCACACTTACATAGTTTTAAAGAAAAAAATCTCAAATACTTACCCATTCGTTCCGTACAGAAATTAAAAAAATGGGTATCTTTATATCAATCCAGAAATGTGTGAACAAAACTGTTATGTATTTTCAGCGTATTCCACTCAGGTCATGTCATGAGCATAACAAAGCTATAAACAGAAATTGTTACAGACTATAGTTACAGACTATAAAGGTAATTTTTGTTAAGCCTAAAATAATAATGATTCAAAAGTTGCTGTCCCATGGACTAGAAATTCTAAGGAACAAACCAGAATGCAAAATATTACTGTTAAAAAAACCTGCATAATTCATATACAAATATGTAGCATTTGTTTTGGCATTTTTCAAAACAAAATTCATTTCACTGTAGTGCTCCTGAGTATTGTAGATTTTCAAAGAAATAAAAGATTAGTTTTTACATGCTAATGTAGCTTGTATTGGAGAATTGTTCATCTTGACTTCTGGGAACATTTAGTACTTTGGCATAGATATTATTACATCTTTGGTTTAGTTACTATTAACATTGTTCAGGGAAAGAAAAAAGCTGAATTGCAGAGGCTATTATCATTTGACTGAGAAGAGAGGATTATTACTGTGCTTTAGAATAGCATGTTAAACTAAATTTTCTATGTATCACACTCTCAAAATGATTTCACCAGGAACTTAAGGAGAAGGAACAAAACATTCAGTTTTAAATCCTTTACAAGACTTCAGCTTGAGAGCTCCTGCTTCTTGGAAAACCTACTTGTTAAGGGATTTCAGTTATTATGATGCATCTATAGGAAAGGGCAGACACTCAGAGGACCAGGTGATAAAAATTTAAGATAGATCAGGCTAGCAATCATCTTCTTCTAGCTCCCATAATCCTGCTGTTAAACTCTACAAAGTCTCATTGACTTCATATCACAAGAAACTATATACTGTTTTTTAATTTTTTTATATCCTACAAAAAAATTATGTAGTAGATCAGAGTTCCTGTTGTTCCCCAGCACCTAGATTAGAGACTACAAGAAAAGTCTGAGGATGTACACCTAAGTTGCCTACAGAGTTCGTGGTCAAATACAAACAGCAGTTTTGATTCAGAGCATAGTGGCTAGGAAATGTTATTGTAAAAGTACATTAGCTTTTTTCAGATCTTATCCAGTAATGTGAAAGCGAGTTTTAAAAGAGGCCTTTAGCATGAGGGCATACTTCTTCTTAAATCACAGAAAAAATGAGAAATACTGCATAAGAGTAAGGAAAGGTAAAAAAAATACAATATAACAAAAATAGAGCAGAACCACTAAACCATATATAGGTTTATTATAAGGGCAGGTGGGAATAGAAACAGATGAATCCTGAATTTTTCATTGGAAGGCACACTGTATGACATTCACATCAGACTGCAAGTTTCCTTAATATAGTCCCAATGATCAGATTTAGACTTCTGATAATAACAGAAGCTCATTTTGTTATTGAAAATCTCCCATGACCATTCACCAAATACAAGAGGTTTTTTTTAATTGAAAGTGTGATAAGAAAATTATATGTAATAAATCAAAACCTGTACATTCTGCATGAAAATAATAACTGAGAACACAACTGATATATCCCCTTGTGTAAGAAAATCCTCTTCAGTAATTCCTTAGAGTCATATACAACAATGTGGGAAGCATATTACCTTGCTCTTGGGAAACACACAAGTACCATAATTTAATTAGTAGTTCTGGGAGAGGATTGATTCCTGTGTCACAGCACCCTTTGAGAAATACAGGGACTTCACAGCATTTTCATGGGCTAGCTGCTGCTGAAGTGATTGTAGATTGGCTCAAACCCAAAATCTCATTAGCTATAATGTTCTTCCTGCTCTAGCAAGGGCAATGAATGCACATTATATAATATTTATTAATTTTACATTATTTGTATAGCATTGTTAATTTAAAAATAATTAAATTCATGAGAGTAGCATTTTGTCCTTTGAAGGTTATTAAGATTATTTATAACATTTTCTTTATATAACCTATGTTTTTAAAGACTGTAGAAATTTTAAGAGAATTGTTGTCATCGGAGTTTCTTAATATAGCTTTTCAAACAACTTATGAGCAGATTTTGGCTTCTTCAAACTCTAAGTATAAGAAAGAAGTACACAGAAGGTAGAAGCAGGAATATATAACCTGTGAGGAATGCAGAGACACTGTCCAACCATGCAGACATGAATTGAACAGGACTTCTGTAAGTACATAGGAGACAAAAGGAAGACTAGGGAAAATGTGGGGCGTCTGATCTTAATCTCTCTCCCTCCCCTCTCCTGTATTTTTTTTTAAATGTTATTATGGGTATTGAATTTCATTATTATTTATTGTTACATGGGCCTTTGACTAGACAATGAAAACTGTCTTTACCTGTTGCATCTAGACCACATAAATATCAAAGAATATATATTGAAGGTAAGGAGGTTACTTGTTTCATGTGATATGCCTTGTGCTCTCTCTTAATGCTTACATACACAGGTTACCTTGAAGATCTGGTCAAAAGCAATGAATTTTGAGGAGGAATTTGGAGAACACGAATGGGACCTGCAGGCAATTTTGGCATAGATATTTGGGGATGAAATGCCTTAAGCATTTTGTTTTCTTTTACAAGCAGTGCTAGGTGATTGGTTTCATAGCAAAGGTGTGTGTGGGGGAATTTACTTGTCACCTTTTTGTTTTCTTTAATTCTACCTTGAAAGCTTTCATGTAAGTTTAATGCCAATAAATCAGTCCCAAGTTGAATCGCCAATCAGAGAATATCAGAGGTTTTAGAGACCTTTCAGTGTTTGGAAAATACCGAAAGAAGTGTTGAAGTATTGCTGGAAGGAAACAAATTAAAAACAGCAAAAAAAAAGCAAGACTAGTGTTAAATGTGAGATACTGTCAGGAGCACAGATCTGAGCAACCAAAACAGTGACCTCAAGTATGAAGCTGAAGGAAAGAATTATATGATTGTAAGAAGAATATGGTGGTGGATCAGAGACATGAGGAGTTGATTAGAATGCTCTTTTTAGTGGCCTGATACTTAGAAATAGAAATCAGAATAAAATATGTATGACTTGCAGGGTTTAATTCTCTAAGCAAGCTTTTAGATGCTTTTTCACCATTCAAAAAATTAATAAAAAAAGAAATAATTAATGTTTACTTTTGTATACACACTGAGGGCAGCTGAACCCTTAATTCCATAGGGAAAAATGAAGGCATATGTAAAAATGTTGTAGAAGCATATGTTGCCAATATTTTAACAGAGTCCCATTAAAATATTTCCTCATAAAACCTCAAAATTTCTATAATGAGCTACAGAATATATTCTTCAGTTCTAAGTGCATCAAATGTGGGTTTTGATAAGAAGTAAAATGGCAAAATAAAAATGCATTAACTGAAAATATTTATTCTTAATTTTAAAAGAAGAAAATCAGGTTACAAATTGATAAAATACAATTATCTAAAATGTGATTTTTTTTTTTTTGCATACTTAAGAGGTAATATGCTCACTTTTACAAATAGGTGTTTTCACTGTAAGCTCCTAGAACACTTGCAGTGGCATGCATTTTTTCTATGTAGTTATACAACACAGGAATCATCTGAATGCATGTAGCTGTCTGTGTCTCACCTAGACTCCCTAAACTCTCTTTGCAAACAACTGAAATAAACAGGCATTTCTAGGGCATGGATCATCACACTTTAAAGCAGACTCCTAAAATAGGTCAGATTAATTGTGCTTTAAAAAAAAACCTCACAAAACGTCCCATCTTATTTCTCTTGAAACACATGAATCTTTATTGACGGTTTTCGTATCTTCAATTTTCCATGCAACTTCTCTAATTTTTATGAAGAATTAAAGTATATAGAGTATATAGTATAGCCTTGTACCACTGGTCTCAGGAGGAAATGTGGATACAAAATTATTCTTTGACAGCATATAGCACTTATTACAAACCTGTATGTTTCAAAATTATAATAAAAAAAAATACTAATTTCAGGGGTTTAAAATATGCCCTATTTTTGTGGTTTAGGCCCAGTCAGCAGCCCAGAACCACGCAGCCGCTCTCTTACTCCCCCCACTTCCTACCCCAGCTCCTGGAGGGATGGGGAGGAAAATGGAAAGAATGTAACTCCCACGGGTTGAGATAAGAACAGTCCAGTAACTAAGGTATAACACAAACCCACTATTGCTACCACCAATAATAATAATGATAAGGGAAATAACAAGGGAAGAGAATACAACCACTCACCCCCCGCCAACCGATACCCAGCCTGACCCTGGCAGTGAACTAGGCCTTCCCGGTAAATGCCCCCAGTTTACACCCTGGGCATGACCTGCTGTGGTATGGAATACCTCTTTGGCTAGTTTGGGTAAGGTGTCCTGTCTCTGCTTCCTCCTGGCTTCCCCTCCTCCCTGCAGAGCATGAGACTCAGAAAGTCCTTGGCCAGACTAAACATTACTGAGCAGCAACTGAAAACATTGGTGTTATCAGTGCTGTTCCCAGGCCAAAAGTCAAAAACACAGCACTGCACCATCTACTAAGAAGGAGAAAAACGACTGCTACTGCTGAACCCAGGACACCTATGTAGCTGTCAGAATATCTGTCAGGAGTGATTTTATATATTTAAGATGGAGAAAGATCCAATAAAAATAAATAAAATAAAAAAGTCATTTCACTTTTTCCTTTCAGATTTGTGGCTGTAATCATAAATTACTTGTAACCCAATAATACTCTATGCTCCATCTAACTATTGCTAACTATTGGTTTTGAGCTACTGTAATCTCTCATTAGCAACTGGAAAAGTTTATCAGAAATTGGTATTTATGTAGTCAGTGTTTCACGTGCAAAAACATATATCATTTAAGAAATATGACATGCTTTCCTCTTAACCACTGTGCAATGCTATCTAATGTCATGTAACAGTACACACACTGTTCGGAACATATTAAACACTATTTATGTTGTCTTTTTACATATAGGGTTTCACAAGAGTTAAATGAAATTAAGGCTACTTTCCTAACTTAGCAATAAAGTAATTTTTATTTCACCTTGTCTGGGTGGTGATGTATGTTAAAAGCTTTAGCCATAGTTTACCCATCAAAGGTTTTGAAAACTTTGTAAATAATGGAATCCTAGTATCTTACTCATTCAGGTATTCAGAACTCTCTGTTCCAAGTCATTAAGTGCTAATTTTTTCATCTGAATGCGCAGACTAGTTAGAAAAGGTGTAAAAACAGAGCCTGGCAAATTGCTCTTCATCTCTTATGTTTCTGAGAAGAGTTCAGATCCGTGTTAAAATAAAAAGATATTATGTGTATATATTTACATCCCCTGAGTTTTTCCTTGTTTTATTCCGTCCTTATGCTGTGTTTTAACAAGTGTAGTGCAAGTCCTATAGCATTATTAATTAACAACAATTCATATTTTACCTAATAATTTCATCTAGATTTGTACAGTATCTTGTTAATGCCATCTATCTAAAATATCCATATACATTCAACATATATATATGTGCACATACATATTTATTTGTGAGTAGGAAAAGAAAAAAAGTATGTATCTTCTTAATGTCATCTATCTAAAATATCTATATACATTCAACATATATATGTGTGCACATACATATTTATTTGTGAGTAGGAAAAGAAAAGAAATATGTATCTTCTTAATGTCATCTATCTAAAATATCCATATACATTCTATATATATATATGTGTGCACACATATTTGTGAGGGGTGAAAGAAAAAAGTATGTTTACGTCTTGTACGAATCCTTTTTCAACAGAAGTCTTTGGTACAGACCACAAGTACTGTTCAGAACACGTTTATTTGCTTAATTCTGCCTCGAAAACAACAAATGTTATCACTATTTACATAGAAACTGCTTGAGTAAACGAGAAAAAAAAATCTGCTAAATATATTCAATTCTTGTTTGCAGAGCTGCTTACTTTTCAATTGTCACAAGTAAAACAGCATCCCATTGAAAAAAAATCAATCTTTATTCTCCACTCTGTAATTACCAGTTTATCATATGTGCTAAAAAGTAAGAATGCAATAGAGGAGACTTTGTGATGTGAGAAATGTGCCTCATTTTCTTCTGCATCAATTCAGTGCATTAGTATAAAGCAATGCTCATAATAACAAACAATTCTTTATCACGCATTGAACACTGCATACAATTGTCTGGAAACGTGGATTAGGAAAATGCAAACATACGCAACAATCCAGAGTCCTTCTACAGAGCAAACATAGACCATCTGTGAAAGCAAACATGCAATTAATTCCCAAGAAATATTATGTAACCCATGCTTAATGAATTAATTTGGTCAGCCAAGATAAAGTTTCAGATTTTTGGAAGCAAGATGATATGATGCCTGTTATTAATAGTATATTAACGATTTTATTTGCTGCAGTCAAACTGGGCCTAGTAGCCTTTTTCTAGTCTTCATTTGGTTAGTTAGTTCACTGTTCATCTACTTTATATATATTTGAATTCACAGGATTCCTGTTTTTTTATCCTGGTATCTCCCACCATGTCCCGACACGGCTTCCAATCATAGTAGTAGCAATGGTTGTCACAGCTTGTTATGGAAATAAGAAAGCTGTAAAATACTGTATGTTGTTTTATATTTTCTATGTTTCTTCTTGAAGACCCATTGTTTGTATTATTAGAAGATACTTTTGGAGAATGTGAAAATTACTTTCAAGAAGTTATATGAAATTACATGAAATTAAGCTCTGTTTTCATGAAGAAAGACAATTAAAACTCATAGTAAGGTGGGTTTATCTTCCTGAACACTTGTAAATTAGCTTGTCTTCAGGCTATGCACTGGAATTCACTTAGCTAAGCTCAGTAAAAGAACTAATCTCTACATTCATTTAAACCTACAAAACAAGCAAAAGATTTTGCTTAGATTGAGGTTTTTTTGCTTGTTTTTTCAGGGTTTTGATTATTATTTTTTTTTGTCCCCTGTTCCATCCAGAAGCAGACACCTAATACGAATTGGGTAAATATGCATTAGAAATGCCTGTGCCTCTTTGTGACTATGGAAAAACCCAAAATTCTTGAATCTCACTGTTAATACAAAGAAAATTTAATTCTGTGGTTTGTCTTCAACAAGTAAGAGCTGTCATTCTGGGTAAATTTCTTGTTAGTTATTTTAGGAAACTCCAACATCCCCATCCTGAAGTTGTGCTTTGGCAGACAGATTACTGGTACTTGGATCCAGAAGTTTCAGATTCAACAGTTTTTCAGTGTTCCAACAAAAAGGAAGTCCCTGAAAAATCTCATATTTTTCTTAGCACTGCTGCTGTGTGTGTACATACACATACATAACAGTTTGTTAATTTCCATAAATACATGATATCATGAAATTTGGCTCAGAAAAGATAAGACTAAAGAAATGCACTGGCACTTGTAACAAAAACTAATGGGGTTTAAAATGGGTTTAGTTTCCTACAGTTTTTTTTTTTTTTATTCCAGCCTCACCCTCTACTTTCATTTTTAATTTCTTGATGTTGAGGACTTGTCATCTTTTGAATGCTCATTTACTGTGATTCGCCACTCAGTATAAAGCATAATGTTTTAAGTTTACCTTATTTCTGTTTAAAAGATGAAACAATGAAACAACTCTATTGTATCTGTGGAAAACAGTTTATTTGGTGATAAGCATTAACTGCTGTCATGTTTCAATTCATTGCGACACTTTGAAAGGCAACTCTACAATTATGAGTGAATTTAGTTAATGTACTATTAGATAATGTCATCTAACCCTCAGTAAATATTCCAGTAGTTCCTTGAAATAAATTATCTCAAACACCACTTTTCATATATTTTCTACTATTTTGTAAAGATGTAGAACCTTAATAGATTCTTTGTACAGCTGAATTGCCTTTACATTTTGCAAGTGTATAATATAGCGGAAACATTTTGTTCTCATCAGTTAAAACAACCTTTGCCACTTTATTTATAACTTGGCTTTTTAAACGCTTGACGGGATACCAGAAAACATTTTTAAAGCATGTCTGGGACCAATATATTTGTTCTCCTTAACTGAAATCCATTCACCTTGACAATTAAGCTCATGAAGGACAAATCACACAGATCAGATCATTACTATTAGGAAATAATATAACCAGACTCACAAAGATTTAAATTACAGTGAAAGCATATTTATTGTCTTAAGTCATCCAAGTAAAAGTAAAAATCAAATTATTTGTCTCCTCTGTGTATGTGCATTTGCTTACATTTCACCAAATTACATTTTATGGCCATTTATTTGTGTTTAACTCTTATTTGTTCCTTACCGCACAAATACAGAATTCTGCTTTTTTGCTATACACTGGCAGTTTTAATTGAAATTGAAAAGGAGTTATGCATAAATTTAAGTAAGATAGTTCGAGTTGCAAAGAATTTTTTGCGCATTTTCTCTAGTTGCTTGCTACCTCAGTACAGCAAAGGACAGCTTTCCTTCTTCTACTGAGTTTCCAGTTTCCAGGAAAGATGTGGACAAACAGTTTCACCTCTCTATCTGCTATGTACATAAAATGAATTTCTCTTCATATGCTCCTTTAATCTTGTTTCTGTCACTTGGACTTGTCTTTCTAAATGTATACATTATTTCTATGTGTTTTTTATTTTTCTTTTGACTTTTCATTTTTCTTCTGGCTTATAATTTATTCTTACCATTACTCCTTGTCATGCAAATGATCCAAATCTTACTACTCCCCTAAAGATCTCTTCCTCCTTCCATACATCCATCAGAGGGGGATTACTCAGAGATAAGACTCCTTTCTTGAGGGGAAAACTGCCATTCTCTAAGAGTGCCTATCTTTCTTGTGTGCATAGAAAAAGCAAACTAGACGGCTAGCTGATTAGATGAACTGATTTTCATAGTTAGTGTAATGTTCCTTACATCCCTGACCTGTACAGATATTAATGAAAGCAAAAAAAAAGGCAGAAGAAATATTGCAGCTTCTAAAATCTGAGACTGTTGATACAGTAAAAACTGATGAAAAAAAGCATTCAGTCATAAAGGCACACTGGTGTAGTGTACTAAAATCATACAAGTTGATGGTAACCCTTTGGCAAAAGGGAATTACTACAAAACTATACCTCATTTCCTTAGCTCTCATCCTGATCTCATCCAGCCAAACCTACTTCCTGTTTTGATAAGTTCTCTTCTGTCCTCATTTCATGAATGAACCAGCAGAATTACAGTTCTGTAAATAAATGTTTTATTTATAAATTGATTACTCTACAGGTGTAGATCATGGAGCTTGCCATCCTTCCTTGATCGATCAAAACATTCATAATGAGCTACTAATGTTCTCTCCAATTATCATATTCATGTGAACCATTCAGGCAGTCTACACACCCTTGATAAATACATCGCTCTGAAGGTGAAGAAGTCTGTTCAAAACTCACAGTTAAAGGGAGCAATATTTGCTTTGTGAATCACCGACCCAACAACTGTTAACATCAGTAAGAGTGTTTAGCTACAATTGTGTAATTAAGAAAAAGGAGCATGATTCTGATCTGGCAGCACCTCCTGTATGTCCTAGGACCTCCTATAGGTCCTATATGAAGACCTCTGACAGAACTGAGAAACTGGTATATAGAATTCTAAATGCAGTTTCAGGCATCTGTATCAGGAAGGAACAAATAACTACAGCATTTTCCTGCACCAGAACTGAAAGAATGTATCAAAGAACTATTTTCTGTCTTGTCTGACCTTACTAAGGCCATGTGTGATCTCCGTAGGGCATGCTGGCACCTTTATAAGGCAGCAAAATATGCTGCCTCTTGACTGCAGTTCTTCATAGGGGGTGTTTTGTGCTCTGTCTCAAGTGTGGAAACTTCTCACAAGAGTTTCCACTATTCAGCATCCACAGTGGTTGAATGTGATGTGAACGAAACAGCATACAGCTGTAACAGTTTGCAGTGGCTAAGACTAATTCCTCAGCTGTTGTCTGGCAAGGAAAGCTTACCCTTCACAGTGCGCTTCTAAGGACTGACCAGATTAGCGTGTCAAGGGCATGGCTGAGTGACAGTATATTTCACTCCTGAAAGTTTGAATGCAGGTTCTTGAGGTTTTGATACAGTGTGAGTGTTGCCATGCAGATGTGGATACTTTGTACAGAGCGACCAAATGCGGGCTCACCCAACAGTAAAGGCACACATAGCTATTTATTTTCAGTCTTAAATTCTTAATAAAATTTTTCCTGTTACATGAGATTTCTCTCATTGTCTGAATGGCATGTGAATGCCATTGCTTGGACTCAGCCCCACTTGCAGTCTTCATCCAGCACTTCATCTTCTCTTATCTTTCATTCTATATTATATCTCATTGTCATTGTAAGTTTCTTCTCCACTGAAGTCTAAAAATTCCTTGGTTTTACAAGTGTTTCAAAACTATTTTCACAAGTAATAAGTCTCACATTATATCCCCAATTTGCATGCTCTTCAGGCACATTAAAATCAGTTCAAAGAGTTTAGAAAGACCTTCAAACTGTCCCAAGACTTTTCCAAACCAAATATTCACACATTCAGCTCATTTTCTGTCTGCCTAAACTAATAACGAAAGAGAAGTAGCACAATCTATTTTTTCATATATATATATACACACATACAGATACACACAGGAGGGAAATACCTAGGTGAGATTTATGAATAATGGGGTTTAGTACTTTTTAACAGTAAAACCACAGTTCAGTAAGGACTTAAATTAGCTACATTACTGCATGTAGTACATGGATTTCACCCCTCCATTATGTGTTACAGCACAATGAGATTAACATGGATAGGGTAAATTAATGGGACATCAAATTAAACTAGGAAGAAGGAAACTCAAGGTAAGAAAAAGGAGTATTTTTTTTTTATCCAGCAGACAGTTAAAAGTGACACTCCTTGCCAAAGAAAGCTTCAGATGTTCAGGGTTCACAAGGGATCAGAAGAGACTACATGAGATAATTGAAATGCAGTCTATGAGCACTGAAAATAGATGCAATCTTTGGGGACTGTTAACTAACTAAATTCATAATAACTTTATCTACCTCACGAAATCTGAACTGCAAATGTTTGGAGAACAGTAGGCTGACCTCTTTAAAGAAGGATTATCTATGCTACAGTCTAAGTATTTGCCCAACCATAGCCAGAAACAAGACATAACAGCTGATTAAATCTGACACCAAATGGTTACTGATGCATAAAAGACAGTAAAACTGCTACCTTCTCTGTAAATATATATGTAGGGAGTTTATACAGGGAGTTTAACTGGAAAGTATGGACTTGGCGAAAAATGACAAGAAAACACTTTAAAGCTCATAAAAAAGAACTGTGGAGGGATGGAACGTAACAGTATTTCCTGGATGAGTTATAATTCCACATCAATAGGACCATAGGATTTATATAAAGATTCATGAAAAGTTTGTGGTAGAATACTTGTATTGTAGGTAACTAAGCTTATCTAATAATTTTTCTGCTTTACTGGTTATCAAAATCAAGTATCTATTATTTTCTATTGTTCTAGTTTATCAGTACTATAGAAGAACAGGATTCAATTTTTGCTATTTCTTGAGATACTAGCTCTTTCTCTTATTTAGAATCCTATTTGGCTATTTTAAATGACACATTTAAATCAAATTAAATTGGTGTTTCCTTAAAGGTAACAGAACAGGTAGGTGTTGTTAGGTTATGTGATAAAACTCTGCAGGCCCACAAAATAGCTCAGAGAGACAATGGGAGGGTTCAAATAATGCCCAAATAACACTCTACCAGGCTACTCCCAATCCCATCACAGGAGTCACCAGTCTATCAAAGGCCCAACTCCACAAACTCCAAGGAGCACAGGGGTGAGCAGTGTCAGGCAGGAAACCGAATTAAGGACTCCTAAGGAACCAATACGTTGCGTGGGCACTTTCCAGATGCCACAGAGCCATCAGACACATGATCCAGGTGTGAAACCTATCAAGATAGTCAAAAGGAACAGCTCTCCAAACAACCTTGCAGACTGAGGGGTGTTTACTGCCCAATACAAGCGGTATGGGGCCACTTACATATATAGTATAGGTATATATACTGCCATAATATATAAGTGGTGTAGGGCCAATTACAGTATGCAGAAGAAGAGCAGTTTAGGATTCATAGAATCATAGAATCATAGAATAGTCAGGGTTGGAAAGGACCTCAAGATCATCTAGTTCCAACCCCCCTGCCATGGGCAGGGACACCTCACACTAAACCATCCCACACAAGGCTTCATCCAACCTGGCCTTGAACACCGCCAGGGATGGAGAACTCACAACCTCCCTGGACAACCCATTCCAGTGACTCACCACCCTAACAGGAAAGAATTTCCTCCTTATATCCAATCTAAACTTCCCCTGTTTAAGTTTTAACCCGTTACCCCTTGTCCTGTCACTACAGTCCCTGACGAAGAGTCCCTCCCCAGCATCCCTATAGGCTCCCTTCAGATACTCGAAGGCTGCTATGAGGTCTCCATGCAGCCTTCTCTTCTCCAGACTGAATAGCCCCAACTTCTTCAGCCTGTCTTCATACAGGAGGTGCTCCAGTCCCCTGATCATCCTTGCGGCCCTCCTCTGCACTTGTTCCAGCAGTTCCATGTCCTTTTTATGTTGAGGACACCAGAACTGCACACAATACTCCAGGTGAGGTCTCACAAGAACAGAGTAGAGGGGCAGGATCACCTCCTTCGACCTGCTGGTCACGCTCCTTTTGATGCAGCCCAGGATACATTTGGCTTTCTGGGCTGCGAATGCACACTGCTGGCTCATGTTCATTTTCTCATCGACCAGCACCCCCAAGTCTTTCTCCGCAAGGCTGCTCTGAATCTCTTCTTTGCCCAGTCTGTAGCTGTGCCTGGGATTGCACAGAACTGAAGATATATTTACAGAAGCAAACAAAGGCAGGAAAAGGGTGGGGAGGGCAGAGAATTTTGGAGGAATTGACTAGGAAAATAGAGTTGTAAGGGGTAAAAAAAGGGCCAGTCACAAGTAAATGGTTTGCTGATCAGTATATTGCTTGGTGATGTTCTGTGCCTGTTCAGTGCAGTCTGTCTGTGAGTGCAGCATCTGGAGCCAGGCCATGAGCTGAAGTACCCATGTATCACTGGAGTGAGTGTATATGAGAACATAACGCTGAGAAGAGGGGAATCAGGCAAAAGGGTTAAAACCTTCATAAATATTCACATATATGTGAATCGAAATACTTCAGCAGAAGAATAATGCATTTGCAGCATTTCCTTAAAAGCTCATTCTCCAATCCGCACTGCGTATGTACACAAATAAACGTGCTAAGAAATAGATGATTTTTTTTAATCTCCAATACTTTTTTTGATCTAAGGTAGTACGTCCTCTTCCTAGTCACAGGACTGAAAAATATGTTTAAGGTTTCCAAAGGCCTTAAGGTTTTCAGGTAAAACTCACTGTAACTCTTATGCATCATATGATAAAGTAACACAACAGCCAGTATATCCACTGTGAATTATAGAAAGTTACAAAAATATCTTTAGAAGCTTTCATGTTATTTTAATCTTAGTTTCCTCTGATATGTATGAAATCCTCTTGGAGGTTATGTTCAAAGATTTAGGCAAGTATTTGTCACAGCACCAGTGGATGTCCTGGTCAATTCATAGAAGCACTAATGAATTGCCCAAGTGATTATTTTCACTTTCTCATAGCTACCAACAGGAAGAACATAATATTCACAGTTGTTCAGAAAAAAATTCTATATTAAATTATTGCCATGGACCATGCATGTGCATCTAGTATCACCCTTTCACATGATGAAGTGGACAACTGAGATAGCTGTAAAATATTTTCAGAACAATTCACAAGCTAATGGTGGTGTGGCATCATCCTATTTATAGATGTCTTCGCTAGTTTCAAAGCATGTGTATTTCTATGATCATGCTTAGAAAGAAGGTATATGCTGTCTGTGGACAGGATTTGTTTAGAACACAGGAACGCCTGCAAAAACAACACTAAGAAGAGATGAGTATTTCATAAAGAAAGCAGAATGTTAATCTGAAAGTCAATTAACAGCAAAGACCTGCTTATAGCATTATGCTGCAAAACACGAGAAAAGTTAAATAGATATAAATTTCTATAGCTGAATAAACTTTGGAGTATTTTTGTGAGACAATAAAACAGTCTACTCATATTTTTTCTTTTTTTCTTTTTTTTTTTTTTTTTTGAAATTGCTATGTGAACTGCATCTTCCAAATATACATCCAGATTATTGCCTGTCCTGGAAAACATATTTTTCAACATTGTCTTTGTAATCTTTTTTTTTTTTAATTAGGCTTCTAAGTTGAACATTAAAAATCAAACAATATAGAAATCATAATGAGCACAAATTAAACCTGTTTATGGACAGTAGTGGTGTTTTGGCTTTAAATAAGTTTTGTTAAGTACCACTGATCTAAGTTACTACTAGCTTTTAATGTTCAGCAATGAGTAATGTACAAGAAAAGGAAGAAAAAGATGTGGGTTTATGATCGTTTTCCATGGAGGCTAAATTTCTGTGTGAATACTAATATCACAGCAAATGAACATGGGAGTCAGAAATAGCATTAAAAGGGAGAAAAAAATACCCACCAAAAAAATCCCAAAACATTAATCAGGTAATCAATGGTATTTTATGCATGTATGCACACATAATGTCATTTTAGAATGCAGAAATAGGTGAAGGCTACATATGAAGGCTATAATTCTACCACTTTTCTTTCCTGCAAACCTTGAAAATGTTTGTGCATATAATGATATGCAGTATGACATCCCAGAGAAAGGAAAAGTGAATAGCCAAATTTCTCTGTTACCATATGAGTGGACTACAGCAATGATAATTCATTTGAATTGTAAGCAGGATAAAACCAATTTTTTTTTCCTCTTTGTGACAATGCTTCTGGATGAAAATTAGAGGAAATATTTGTATTCGATGCAGTTACTGCAGAGATAAAGAGATGAAGGGCTTAATAGCAATAGTAGCTGTGAATCCATACAAGGGCTATTTGGTCTGCAGTCTACAGAAAGCTAAAATAGAGATCTGTAAAATCCTGAGTGTCATGGAGTACGTTGTTTAATCTCTTTCCTAGTGAAAGATCTATAGTGCCAGGTTCAGAACAAATAAAAGGAAATACTTCTTCACACAAAACACAGTTAAGATATTCAGCTGTCTGTCACAGGACATTTTGAGTGCTCTACATTTACCTGTGTTCATAAGATCTGAACAGATTTTTAAAGAAAAATTCTTTGGGGTGTATTAAATAAAAATAAATCATGTCTAGGTCAGGAAGACCTTGAGTTACAAATCATTATACACTGGAAGAATGCAGCCATCTGGGAAAACATCAATCCACATGTCCCATTCTTATACTCTTTCCTAAGCACCTGCATTGCTCCTTTCAGAAACTGCACATTAAACTGGAAGGTTTTTAGTACTGACTTTCTCTGCCATTCTTTGGCTTTATGCTTAAACATGTCATTTGTAAATAGAAACTTATTGTGTATAAGTAGCCTTGCAAAGGGATACAACTCCAAGTTGAAAGCTCTATAAACAAACAATAATGAAAACAAAAATAGTAAATACTACTTTTTTTTTAACATTTATTCAAGTCAAATCAACAGTAAAGCTCTCTCTTAATCATCTTACAATCACGCCAAATGTACTTTGAGTTCAGGACTCCCAGTAACCCCAAGACATCCCCCTCTTGTCAGATCCCTAAAAAGGAAAGCTTTTCTGTTTTGAAATCAGTTGAAGGCTGTAAAATAGTTTGAATGTATAATCATATATTTATGAAATACAATATTGAAATTGAAATACCAAGGCTTAGTTTTATATATTCAGTTGGTAAGCTTGGAAATGTTAAAGTGGCAGTTCATAATCTTAAAACAAAACAAATTTCTGTTTGGTTAATATTGTTATCAGATCTTTGTTTTTCAGCTCAGCTGAAAACAAAACAAAACAAAACAAAAATATCATTCCCCATGGGCTCGTAAAATTCAGATGTCAGGGTTTTAACACCAAATGTGCCTGAGTTCAGAATAGGAATGACTCATTAGTATAAAATAGTTTAATATTGTCAAGTGTATTGAACAGAAAATGAAAGTGTAAAAATACAACTGCTGAAGTCTTTTTTTGAATCCTTGAACTGATGATCACGTATGGACTACTGACAGGGATTGTTTTGTGTTTGCCCTGAAATCTCAGAGTAGACATGATTTTGCTTGGTTGTGACTATGCTGTTATTACTAATGAAAATGGAGATAAGGGCTTGTTCAGTCATGACCTCATTGTAAGATTCACGGTTTTAAATTCAAACCTGGTATTCTGCAACCATGACAATATTTTAGAAGCACCAACATGATACGGTGCTGAAGAGATAAGACATTGAACTTTTATGTATCTTACTTTACAGGAGCAATTAATTAAAACAATTTAAAAGAAATGCCAATGTATTTTTGGAACTATACTACTTTTTTCTTCATTATTCTGAAAATAAAACAATAAGTTTAAGATTTATGAGCAATAAAAACAAGTAAAGCTAGTAAAAACTTTTAGAATTTACTCTGTGTATTTCACACAAAACCACTGCAGCTTCACTTTTTCCAGGTGGTTACTTCTCTAATATTCAGTTCTGCTGAATTCTTTTCTTTAGGCCAGCTGCCTTAATATTTATTTCCAGATCTAGACAGATAATCAATGCAGCTCTGTACTCGTTGTGCCTGGTATAGAGTTAATGTTCTTCATACAAGCTTCTGCATGGTGGTGTGTTTTGTCCCCCAGTCATGCGAGCTTTCCCACCAGTTTCTATTATTCCTATGACATCTTAACTCTCGGACTAGCCACAGAAATCCAGTTCCTCCTGTTTGTTGGATAGACTATGTACTTATATATGCACTTGGTATATATGCACTTGGGGTGGCTGGACTTAGGTTTCTTGTCTTTGGAAGGGATTGGAGAGCATTCCTAACAACTCTGGTACATGTGCTCATCTACCCTGTTGCTCATAAGTATACAGGTATCACATCTGGACCCCAAGCTCATTAGTTTAAAGCAGAATTCATTACCCAATCTGCTAGCAAACATTCTCCTGCTTCTGCTAGATAGGGGGATACCATGTCTCCCCATCTCTTGTGATTACAGAAACCAAAGCTCCCATAAACCAGCCACAAAGGCAGGTACTGATGTGCATGATGGCTGAGGCAGGTACTGACTTCTGCCTGAACCGCTATCTCTGACTGTCAAGAAAAAGAACTGAAAGAAGTTCAAAGTAACTTTTAATTCTTCTGTTAATTTTAACTGGATTTTTTAAAATTTCTTCCCTTTGAATTCACTTTCACTTACCCATTACTTTCTGTGGCTGGTATTGTGACATGTATAGAACCACACTGTCTAAACATTAGTGATGACTGGATATCCTTTTCAGAATTCAACCTTTTTTCTTTCAAAACACATTGCTCATTCTTTATGCTTTGAACTTTATGTCTGAACATAAAAACTTTAAAAGAAAAAGAAAGTTGTAACTAAAGTTAATTTTCTTTCCTAGAGAATATAAGGGTGTTCAAGTTTAATTCTGAACTTGAATAAAAACACATTTCAGAATCTTCAGGTTGATTTGTTTTCAGCTTTACTTAATAAAATACGAATCCAATATAATCATGATGCAGCTGTGGAGTCATGTTCAAGACTAATCTGACCCAGCAGCTATCTAATGTACTTGACATCAGAATCTTGTGTGATGGAAATCTGCAAAATTTTTATCAGTACAGGTACAGATATAATTTACAACAAGCAAGAATCTACACCTACAAGTGTCTTTAAGGAAAAAGGTAACCCTTTAGCCATTTCAGTAATTAGCCTAATTCTTCATACAAAATAGTTCTATTTTACAAAAGTTCCATGAAAAACTGTTAGGCCAGCATAGCTACTCTAGTTTCCTTAATGAACAGAGCCTCATGTGCTATAGTTAAGACCTTAGTTAATTAAACATTAATCTCTTCATTTACTGTATGTGCAACTTAATTACACAACTAGTTTTAGAGTCATTTATCATTTAAGGACTATGAAATAAAAATAAATCTGTTTAATCATACTTTAATCAAAAAAATGATTCATCAATTAATTTGGCATATCACACCTACTTCACAGCTCTCTAATTAAGACTTAAAAATTTGCAGTTCAGAGTAAAATAACAATCCTTTCAGTGATAGCTTGGAATCGAGCTTCAATATTTACCTTTAGGCTTTGACAAACTGCTTGTTATTTCACAGATAAGATGAAAAAGCTTTCTAGGTATCATTCAGATGCTATTTTCTTCCTTAACAAGTTAGCCAGATGTACACATTTTATGTTTATAACTTGTGTTTTATTTTATCCTTAGCATCTTAAACTGAACTATCATGTCTTTCTGTAGTTGATGTTTCTTTATCATGAAATAAATTATATTCCATGAAGACCACAAAAAAGTCTCAAAAGTTCCGGCAATAGTTTTTCGTATTCTGGAAAACTATGACCCCACTTTTGATTGCAACGTAACACAGTTATATCTCTTAGAAGGAAATCTTTAGTCACCTTTCAGAGCCTCCTCATTTACATTCTGCTGGTTGAAGCAATATGTATCCAATATGTGGTTCTGGACAACTTGATATAGTTCAAGATGTCCCTGTTCATTGCAAGTGCGCTGGACTAGACAACCTTTGAAGGTCCCTTCCGACCCAAACTATTATATTATTCTATGAAAGGAACAACAACAACAACAACAAAAAAAAAAAAAAAAAAAAAGAACAAACCTATAGAAAGTAGTCATGTTGTTCTGGTGCATAAATAAGCTACTTCTTAGGAAACAAAGTTAAAAAAAAATAAAATCAAAACAAACCAACCCAAAACCAAAACAAACAAAACCCAAACCATGAACAAGCTACCTTTATAAAGATTATCAGTGTGATTTTGTGATATATCCAGTGATAGGACAAGGGGCAATGGGTGTAAACTGGAGCATAGGAAGTTCCACGTTAACATCAGGAAGAACTTCTTTACTGTAAGAGTGACAGAGCACTGGAACAGGTTGCCCAGGGGGGTTGTGGAGTCTCCTACACTGGAGATATTCAAGGCCCGCCTGGACAAGTTCCTGTGTGATGTACTGTAGGTTACCCTGCTCTTGCAGGGGGGTTGGACTAGATGATCTTTTGAGGTCCCTTCCAACCCTTGGGATTCTGTGATTCTGTGATTCTGGGACTAACCTTGATTTACACAAGCATAGAGATTGCAACTCTTGTGTAACAAATTCAGCACTGCATTCTTACATAAAGCTGTAAGAACAAAAAATAACCCCATTCTTACATAGTCTCCTTATTACCAAATGCTTAATAGTAACATGTTTGCCAATGAATAACTTAATTCCTGAAATAAACATTTTTTTGTTGTTTGCTTCTATTCCATTCAGTGATCCTAATATGCATTTTGCAAATTGTTGTATGAAGTTACTGTAACAGATGTTGAAGCAATAACAAAACTTGAAGTAATAAAGCTTGACTGATATAATTCTCTGCTGATAGGAGTTGAAAACCTGTTTTTTCAGAGTTCATTTGCATTAAATCTCTCAGTTTTTCTAAGCTGAAAGAGCTTGTTTATCTTTTTCTGGATAGAGGAAATGAGTGTTGGATTTAATTTTTTTTTTTAATTTTTTTTTTAAGAAAGAGAAGGGGTCAAATTAGCAGGTAATACAGACACAGGTTTAAGTAGATTAGAAACACAGCTGACATTTTCTGTTAAAAATTTACCTATAAACTGAAGACTTAACTGGTAAGTGGCTCTCTACTTCTGTAGAACTTTTATTTTCATACTTTAATTGGAAGCACTGACTAAATAAATATTAATCTGCATTTGTTATACATAAGAAACTGTTCTATTTCAAAACTTCCTAGTAGAGGAATTAGGATGATGTAGATATGCATTTGCCTTCATGAATTATTCAAACAAGGCCAAATTCAGACCTTGAATAAACATTCATTTTAGTAGAGCTACACCTGCTTGCATTAACCTGAAATTATGCCCCATTTGCTTCTTGCAAAGACTACAATTAACATATATTAATTAAACACAATTAAAAGAAGGTATAAACCCACAGTATTTGTAACTATACTTTTCTCTACAATAATACAGTATTTGGGGTTCTACTTAGCTCTGGTGACCTATTGTTTTGCATACTGTAGTGTCATTGAAAGTTCATAAATCTAAGCTGTGCATCCAGCTAGCCTGTTTAGCAGAAAAGTCAAAATTTTGACAGCTAGGTCAGGGATGCAAAATATACAATGAAGAGCATTTTTGGTAATAAGCCTTCTATAAACTCCACTGTTGTCATTCTGACTGAGCCCTTCCCTTTTGGTGAAAGCTTTCCTAGAATGCTTGATGATTCCATATAAGCATTTAGGTAGGTGCTTTCACATGTATCTCATAGGATTTTAAGCAATGGATAAAACAGTTTTCCATCATGCCAACAGCAAACTCACAAAATTAAAATTTTAAGAGTCAGTATGTTCAAAACTAGAATATAAAAAAAACTTGCTTAAAATTGAGAGATATCCCCATGTTTAACATTTCCACTTGGCTGTCTTTGCTATATCTATGTAAAGTCATCTGCTGCCTGTTATTTAGGTATCATTTAGTTTTTTAATACATCTTGTACTGCACACTGAGTATTACTGAGGAACTGGAATGCTGTGATTTTATCAGTAGTGCCTGTATTATTAACAACAGATTGCATCCTCATTTATACACAGTAGCATCTTCTTGTTCCTAGAATTACCTGGGCTGGAGGAAAGGCTGGCTCTGTTGTTACAAAAAATGTCTGTGTTTTTGGGAGTGTTTTTATCATGGCCACTCCTTCCACACAACTTTTATATAGTTGTGATCTATCTGTCTCAGCACTTCAGCCACATAAAAACATTAGAATGAAAACACTGACATTCTCCTTAGGGCATCCATTTCCTTCATTTTTGTTCCTTAATTATGATGTTAGCTGTAAGCTGTCTTTGGCAGAGATGACATTTTACTCTGCCAAACACTTTAATCTCGATTAGTACCTTATATGGTAACACAAATAATATTACAATAACTGGCAGTCATAGGGTCTGGGATGCTTCTTGGCACTGGCAGATACTTTCTTTGACATAGTAATCTTTCTGGTGATGTTTTCACAATTCTTTCTTATGTTTGCTAAACACATTAGAAATGATAGCGTTAAGAGTTATTTTTTTAACTTAAAGGATAAAGAAGCCATGCAGATATTAGTGGAAACTGCAGTTACATACCAAAGGGAACATAAGGAATGAATTCTTGGTGAATGTTCAGATTGGTAGAACTTATTTCACATACCCAGTGTCTGCAAAACTGTCCACAATTTGCAGCAATTTTTAGTGATAGAGGCTGATTGTGTTTCTGAAGCACTTATTCAGCTTCGGATAAATGCTAAAGTATCATTTAGACTTCAGGGCTCTGGAAATTTAGCTCCAACAAATTTGGAGGATACTGTGTACTTTAAATGGCACTCATATATTCCTAATTATATGTACCTGATTTACTAACATTCCATCTGAGTTAGACAACTACATGTTTAAAATGATTAAATGACAGAAGGAAAAATCAAACACTAGATATATGACTGTCTCTCCTGATTAATTTCTTTAATTTATGCACTATGTTACTGAAAGCAGTTTTTTTGTATTGTCTGATGACATAAATCCATCGTTAGGTTTTGAAATGCCACTGTGGATTTTTCATCTTTTTTTTTTTTTTTTTAAAAAAGGTGCGTAGAAAAAGAAATTGCAAGGACTTTCAAATTTGAATGAAAAATTAACTACTATTTTAAGGTTTGTTTTTTTTAAGGTACATAGAAAACTAAAACACCTCAGAGCTTAACTACATATTTGTATACCAAATCTTAGTTTTATCAGTCATAGAAACTTTGATGTGCATGACATTGCTCTCTGAGGCACGTTGGGAGCCTTTCTGACTCTGGTTTTGTATATAAAACCCTGCTACTTTCTGAAAACATACACAAATGGCTGCCCAAGTTAATCAGTTGCTGATTGTGTATCAATGGTGAACGTGAATTTAGCTAGTTAAGAGTATATAGGTATAGAAATCTTCAACCATGATTAAATATCTCATTCCTTAAGGAAAACAAAAAAAGAAAGTGATGTACATATTATGTCTGTTACCTGGTATGTTTCAAAGGGGGAAAAAAAAGGGAAAAAACCCTCCCAACTTCAAAACAGAACCAGTCCCTCAGACCAAAACTCAGTAAAAAAAAAAAAATAAAAAAAAATTGTTTTTTAAATACCAAAGATAAATCTTCAGGATGCATTACTGGTCTTTAAAGAGATGCGGTGTTTTACTAAAAAGAATGAAAACAGTGCAGTGCACACTTAGCTGAACCTCCTTCATGGGATTATTATAGTTTGGGAACTTCCAATGCATGTGTCAGGGAAGGATTTACCTTCTCCTAAAATATCTGTCTAAAACAGATTTAAGGAACTGCTTCCTACAATTCCCTGTTTATCTTCATTGGTTGTCAATGGAGCCTAGATGAATACTTCAGGTATAGCTGCCTACATAAGAGATGTTCAAAGGTTGGTGAAACAAATCGCTAACTCCTAGCAGAGTACCCAAGTCAATGTACTGTTATTCACATAACAGACCCTCTTCTGAGGCTTACAGAAAGATATTTGTCTTGAGAAGACATAAACCCCTGTGCTCTGTATTCCAGAAGAAGATTATGCATAGTTATTCAAATATTGAGACATACTTTTTGCTGTCAATCTAGTCATAATGTACTGTTGCTCTGAACCTAAGTTACCAGGAGGTATCTCACCTCTTCTTAAGGATCATGAATCTGGGAACCACATTTTGCTATAACATGATGTCCTGGGTTCAGCAGTAGCAGTCTTTTTTCTCCTTCTTATTAGCTAGTGCAGTGCCATGTTTTCATTTTTTGGCCTGGGAGCAGTGCTGATAACACCGATGTTTTCAGTTGCTGCTCAAATATTTGGTCTGGCCAAGGACTTTCTGAGCCTCATGCTCAGCCAGGGAGGAGGGGAAGCTGTGAAAGCAGAGACAGGATACCTGACCCAAACTGACCAAAGAGGTATTCCATACCACAGCACGTCATGCCCAGGATGTAACGGAGAGTTACCCGTAAGGGTTAGGGGACTGCTGGGTTGGATGAGGTATCGGTGGGTTCTCGGCTGGGGGGAGTGGGGCAAGTTATTGGTCGGCTGGCGTTCAGGTGTTGTATTCTTTCTTCTCGTTATTTCCTTTATCATTATTATTATTGGTGGTAGCAGTAGTGATTGGTGTTATACCTTAGTTACTAAACTGTTCTTATCTCAACCCGTGGGAGTTGCATTCTTTTCGATTCTCCTCTCCATCCCTCCAGGAGCAGGGGGAGGGCAAGAAGGGGGGCAGTGAGTGAAAGAGGTTTGTGGTTGGGTTTAAACCAGGACACACGGCTGAAGCCAAACACTGAGTAAGTTTTGATGCTCAGCCAAACGCTTTGGATCGCATTTAGATTTTTATTGCAGGAAACAAACAAAATGCAACTTGTAGTTAATTATGATTGTTTCTGTTTTGGACACACAGCTCAATCTCATATAATTCAGTCAATGTTTATATGTCTAATTGGATCAAAGTGTTCTTAAAATCCTTCAATCTCATATGTCTTAATTCTAAAATTCTGCCGCTGTGAGATATAAGAGATTTTGCCAATGAAATTTGCAGCTAAACGTGCACTTCAGTATACAAAAATAGAATGCCTGTAAACAGCACTATCTATGACTTGAAAAGAATTTGTAAAAAGGAAGAAAGGAGCGCGGCGAACAGAGCGGGACGAGGCAGTTCGCGCGGGCAGGCGAGCGGGATGGTGAGCACCCGTCGTATGGCCAGGGCCCGCTCTGGGAGCTCTGCTCTGGCTGCCCCGGCGGTGGCCAGCGTAGGCACACAGACAGAGACGTTGAGAGGGGAGGCTGCAGTGCAGAGCTCGGGGTGTAGAGGGTGCCTGCACTGGTCTGGTGAGGGAAAGGACCACGATGGGCAGGGCTGTGCTCGGTGCTCCCTGGTGGAGGCCCTCCTGCAGCAGGTGGCTGAGCTGCGGAATGCTATTAATAGGCTGCAAGATGTGAGGGTAGCTGAGAGGAAGCAGGGCTGCTTGCTCCAGCCCCAAACTGTGCAGGGGCCTCAAGCTTCCCCTCCAGCTCATAAAGGAAAGAAGGAGGCCACCAGCCCGGGAAGTTGGGAATTGGTGACAAAGAAAAATAACAAAAGAAGGAGGAAAAGGACAATTAAAAGCAAGGAGCTTCCTCCTAAATCTGTTGTCCCCATGCAGAACCGCTTTGCTGTCCTGCAGGAGACTAACGAGGAAACGCACTTGCACCACAAACAGCCGGATTATGTGCGGGTAAAGATCTCTACTGGCGCTACAAAGAAAAAGCGGGGGGTCATAGTAATAGGGGATTCTATTTTGAAAGGGACGGAAGCACTCGTCTGTCGGCCTGACCCTGTCTCAAGGGAGGTGTGCTGCCTACCAAGGGGCACGGATCAGGGATGTTACAGAGAGGCTGCCTGCTCTAGTAAGTTCCACGGACTATTACCCGCTCCTGGTGATCCATGTGGGTGCTAGGGATATAGGCAGTAGTAGACTGGGGACCATAAAGAAAGACTACGGAGCCCTGGGGCTCTGGTGCTCAGATAGTCTTTTCGTCAATTCTCCAGGACACAGGGGAGGACCAAGAAAAAGCTAGGAGGATTGGCCAGGTCAATAGATGGTTAAAAGGGTGGTGTCATAGTCAGGGGTTTGGGTGTCTTGAACATAAGACTGAAGTTAGTAGGCCAGATCTACTGGGGGCTGGTGGAGCTGCTCTGGTAAAAAAGGGGAAGAACAGTTTTGGTAGGAGGCTTGCCAGACTGGTCAAGGAGGCTTTAAACTAGATGTGTTGGGGGAAGGGGGCTTCATTCCATCCCCACACACCCAGTCAGTTGCCAACACCTATAATAAATGCTCGGAACAATGTAGAAATATTCCAGCTGCTCCAGCCAACGAGCTGGCTTCAATTGGAGCTCGTCTCAGATGCCTCTATATGAACGCCTGTAGCATGGGGAACAAACAAGAGGAATTAGAGATGTGTGCACATCTACAGGGGTATGATATAATAGGCATCACAGAAACATGGTGGGATGGCTCCTATGACTGGAGTGTTGGAATGGAAGGTTACAGGCCCTTTAGAAAGGACAGGCCTGGCAGGCGGGGAGGGGGAGTTGCCCTTTATGTTAGGGATAGGCTGGAGAGTATGGAACTCTGTCTGGGGACAGGTGAGCAGTTTACAGAGAGTTTGTGGGTCAGGGTTAAAGGGAAAACAGCTGTGGGAGACATTACTGTGGGGATCTGTTACAGACCGCCTGATCAAGGAGAACCTGTGGATGAAGCACTCTACAGACAGATAGGAAAAGCCTCACGCTCTCAGGCCCTTGTTCTCATGGGGGATTTCAACCACCCTGACATCTGTTAGAACGATGGCACTGCACGGCACAAGCAATCCAGGAGGTTCCTCGATTGTGTGGAAGACTACTTCCTTCTGCAAGTAATAGAGGAGCCGACAAGGAGAGGTGCCATGCTTGACCTTGTGCTCACCAACAGGGAAGGGCTTGTTGAGAATGTGGTACTCCAGGGCAGCCTTGGATGCAGCGATCACGAGATGGTCGAATTTGAGATCCCCAGGAGAGTGAGAAGAGCGTGTAGCAAGCTCACTGCCCTGGACTTCAAAAGAGCAGACTTTAGCCTCTTCAGGAGCCTGCTTAGTAAGGTTCCATGGGATATAGCCCTGGAGGGCAGGAGGGCCCAAGACTGTTGGTTGATATTCAAGGATCACCTGCTACAAGCTCAGGACTGTTGCATCCCAACTAGAAGGAAGTGCAGCAGGAGGGCCAGGAGACCTCCTTGGGTGGATAAGGAGCTGCTGAGGAAAATTCAAAGAAAAAAGGGGCTTATAAAAAATAGAAGCAAAGGCAGGTGGCCTGGGTAGAGTACAGGGATGTTGTCCGGGAAGCTAGGGACCAGGTTAGGAAGGCTAAGGCCCAGTTAGAATTAAACCTAGCCAGGGATGTTAAGGATAACAGGAAGGGATTCTGCAGGTACGTAGCAAACAAAAAACAGACTAGGGACAAAATAGGCCCCCTGAGGAAGCTTTCGGGAGAACTGGCTACAAAGGATTTGGAGAAGGCTGAGGTTCTGAATGACTTTTTCGCCTCGGTCTTCATTGGCAAAGGCTCTGACTGCACCACCCAGGTCTTAGAAGGTAGACGCAGGGACTGTGAGAATGAAGACCTTGGGCCCACTGTAGGAGAGGATCTGGTTTGAGACCATCTTCAAAATCTGAACGTGCACAAGTCCATGGGACCTGATGGAATCCATCCACGTGTCCTGAAGGAGCTGACAAATGAAGTTGCTAAGCCACTGGCCATCGTATTTGAAAAATCATGGCAGTCAGGTGAAGTTCCCGACGACTGGAAAAAGGGAAATATAACCCCCATTTTCAAGAAGGGGAAAATGGAAGACCCGGGGAATTACAGACCAGTCAGTCTCACCTATGTGCCTGGCGAAATCTTGGAGCACATTCTCCTGGGTGGCATGCTAAGGCACATGAAAAACAACAAGGTGCCTGGTGACAGCCAGCATGGCTTCACTAAGGGGAAATCCTGCCTGACCAACTTGGTGGCCTTCTATGATGGGGCTACAGAATTGATGGACAAGGGTAAAGCAGTTGATGTCATCTACCTGGACTTGTGCAAAGTGTTTGACACTGTCCCACACAACATCCTTGTCTCTAAATTGGAGAGATACCAATTTGATGGATGGACCACTCGGTGGATAAAGAACTGTCTGGACGGCCGCACACAAAGAGTTGTGGTCAATGGGTTGATGTCCGGCTGGAGACCGGTAACGAGTGGTGTCCCTCAGGGATCGGTGTTGGGACCGGTCTTGTTTAACATCTTCATCGCTGACATGGACAGTGGGGTTGAGTGCGCCCTCAGCAAGTTTGCCGATGACACCAGGCCGTGTGGTCCAGTTGATATGCTGGAGGGAAGGGATGCCATCCAGAGGGACCTTGACACGCTTGTGAGGTGGGCTGATGCCAATCTTATGAAATTCAACCATGACAAGTGCAAGGTCCTACATCTGGGTCGGAGCAATCTCAGGCACAGCTACAGGTTGGGCAGAGAAGAGATTCAGAGTGGCCCTGCAGAGAAGGACTTGCGGGTGCTGGTCGATGAGAAAATGAACATGAGCCGGCAGTGTGCGCTCACAGCCCAGAAAGCCAACTATATCATGGGCTGCATCAAAAGGAGTGTGACCAACAGGTCGAAGGAGGTGATCCTGCCCCTCTCCTCTGCTCTTGTGAGACCTCACCTAGAGTATTGTGTGCAGTTCTGGTGTCCTCAACATAAAAAGGACATGGAACTGCTGGAACAAGTCCAGAGCAGGGCCATGAGGATGATCAGGGGACTGGAGCACCTCCCGTATGAAGACAGGCTGAGGAAGTTGGGGCTGTTCAGTCTGGAGAAGGCTGCGTGGAGACCTCATAGCAGCCTTCCAGTACCTGAAGGGGGCCTATAGGGATGCTGGGGAGGGACTCTTTATCAGGGACTGTAGTGACAGGACGAGGGGGAATGGGTTAAAACTTAAACAGGGGAAGTTTAGATTGGATATAAGGAGGAAATTCTTTCCTGTTAGGGTGGTGAGACACTGGAATCAGTTGTCCAGGGAGGTTTTGAGTGCTGCATCCCTGGTGGTATTCAAGGCCAGGTTGGATGAAGCCTTGTGTGGGATGGTTTAGTGTGAGGTGTCCCTGTCCATGGCAGGAGGGTTGGAACTAGATGATCTTGATGTCCTTTCCAACCCTAACTATTCTATGATTCTAAATTCCTAACATAATTGTGTATCACACAGAAATTTATTTTCAGTGAGTTAAAAAATATTTCCACTGTATATTATAGCCTGAAAAATCTATCACTCATATTCCTCCACACTTTAAAAATTAAATACAGCATTAAATTAATTTTCATTAGCTATAAAACTGTGGCTAATGTAAATGGAAATAACTTTTTCGATAAAAAAAGTTAATGCTTCAGAATTAAGAAAAGTTTGTAACAGAAAAGGTAATGATTTTACAGTGTTTTTCAGAATTTTGCAAGCTGCAAAAGATCCTGAATTTTGAAGAATTTTCAACTTCAAATCTTTATAAAGACACTGAGAGAAACCTTCAGAATAAAGGGACTCGTAAATTCATCATGCATTTGCGAAAAAAAAAACCAAACAAAAAAACAAACCAAAAAACCCCACATCTGGTCCACTAATAACATTTGTCTGCCATTTAGACTACAGTGATATGTGTTTCTTCTGTGCAAATAGTTTTTTCTTTATTGCAATTTCTAACTATGTCACATAACTTATTTACCTGTTGGGGCAATAGGAGGTAGACATCCATGAAAATAACATATTGGGAATAAAAACAAGGATAATAATAAATTAAGCATTTAAAATTAAAATCCCTTGATTAAAAACTCTACCTTAATAAAGTTAGAATTGTTTGATCGTGTTGTATAAAGTATTCTTAGCATCTGTATTCCATTTGTTTGATACAGCTTTCTTTCACAGTCATATAAAATAATTAATTTTTTTCATTTCTCTTCATTTGTTTTATCCCCATGAAACACTTCCGCTTTAACAATTATTTTCTTTAATGTCATTATTTATTAAACATCTTAAATGGAAAATTTTCACAATTTGATGGTTTTAAAATGACACACAGCTGTATAATATATATATATTGTACCTATTTTCTTACCATTCGTTCAAGACATTCCTGACTTCCAATACCTGAAAAAAATTTTCTGGGCTTTAAAGATGTCGTGAATAACTTTAATGAAAGGTTTCATGATGATATGAAAGCTGCCCAAGAAAGTTGTGAATGCTCCACCTTGGGCAGTGTTCAAGGCCAAGCTGGACAGGGCCTTGAGCAGCTTGGTCTAGTGGGTTGTGTCCCTGCCTGTGGGGGATGGAACTAGATGATCTTTCAGGTCCTTTCCAACCCCAACCATTCAATGATTCTACAAAAGTATTCTTAACATTCTTAAAATATATATATCCATCTTCAGAAGTAAATATCTGAACCAGTAAATACTTCAATGTGTCATATAATGATCTGTACAAAAATAACTATATACCTTAAATTTCATTTATACACATATTTTAAATTATATATTAAACTGTTTGTGAGTATCTTATAAGATATAAGTATCTTATAAGAGAGTTGAGGATAAGATCTAGAAAAAAAAAAAAAGCTGATTTCATCTGACTGTCATTTCCTATTCAAGGATTCCCAGTAGTATAGTCTTAGTAAAAAAAAAAATATTTTGGAAAGTTTTAATAAAAATATTTTAACTATTTCTAAGTGAGCTGAAGGAATTTATTTGTTCTTAACCCATGCCTATTTGTCCGATTCTTCTCTTGTGAATTACTTCAGCATGTAGCTGAAATTGACAGAGACGTTTGGGTTTGTATTCTGGCTGCTTACTGTGTTTTGTTTTCCATTTGAATGAAATCTGAAAACTAAGATATGCTTTAAACACCTTCTGTTCAACAGGCACAGTAAATGAGAGGGAAATATCACAAATAGACAAAATGGGTTTAGCTCCAGTTTCCATTGAAAAAACATATGTAACAGTACCTAGCATGAAAGTCTAATATTTAAGAACTAGGTCTACAAAAGATAAAAAACTTCATAAGTTTTCTGGCAGTTCAGTAAATCAAGGAGCTTTTTGTGCTTATGTCAATATGGATTTCTGCAAGCTTACCGAAAAGATGTAACTCTCTCCATAAAGTGTTATTCTTTGTCACATTAGCAATATATAATAGTTTGTATTATCTCCACCTTAACATGATTTGAAATAGCAACTGGTTCTTTATTAAACTTTCTTTCGACTGCAGTCCACAGATATTAAGCTCCCAAAGTGAACTTCATCCTCACAGTGAGAGCCTACTTCTGAAGAGTCTTTAAGCACTTAAAACTTCACTGGTATCACCTTTTGTATTCCATCCATCACTTTGGATTTATGGTGATGTCAAAGTCAAGCCTGCAGAGTAAAGTCAAGACTGCAGAGTAAAGATTATTTACTTCACTTAGAAGGTGGTGAATGAATTACTTAAATGTGTGTGAGATTGCAGATCCTGCCCTTAAGACTGAACTGGAAACATACAGAAAATTGTGTTGTTTGTGGGTTTTTTTTCCTGGCACTTACATTGTGAAAGTACAGTACTTAAACTGCACCTGGAACTGGAATGACTGGATGGTACATGATGGAAAAATCGGTTGGTGTTTATGTGAGGATATCAGAAATGAAGAAATCACTTCCCCTTAATGACCTGTATTTCGGAGATTAAATAAGTGTTTAACCCCAGTAAAATGCAAGCTTTCCAAAGCTCACAATGTGCAAAAGAAACATGGGCAAGAAAGAAAAAGAATTAACTCATAAATTAACAGTGGTTTGGTTTGTTAGCATTTCTTCCTTGGCTTTTTTGGCAATTGGTAAGCTTAGTAAATGGTGATCTCCCATGTTTTGGGGTAATTCACAGATTACACCTTATTAGGGGTACTTGGGGGAAAAGGAGAAGCAAACTGCTGCTCAAGTGACTGAATTGTTTGGGGTTTTTTATGTATGTCTGTTAAACTCTGAAAGCTGTGGAAGGCACACAGGGAGGGCAGCTGAGCACATCAGTAGGCTGATATACCACTTCGTATTCCACAGTACAAATAATAGACACATCTCAAGCATGAAGCAAAACAGCAGAAAAGGATAAAGGCTTAAAAACTTAAACAAGATGAACACTATGTAAATGGTTGTGTAAATGTTCGTGTTTAAGATTATGGCTGGGTACGCGAACTGAGTCAGAAAAGGAAAGGAAGATGAAATACAAGCAAATGTCTCTGTTCAATATGTCAGATTTTTTCTAGAAGTATATCTTAAATCCTAGAAAGTGCAGAGACGAATAAGTAGCTTTATCTGCAAAGGTTATTACATTTTTTTGCTCAGCAGAAAAACACACCAGCCTTATTCATGTCTCTTTAAGGACTTCCCATCACTAGCATATATGAAGTCACTGAAGTTTTTGGAAAAATATTCTAACTCTACATAATTATACAGTTAACATGCTGTGTCTGAAGAATAGCCACAAGGAGGTTGAAAGCTTATGGGTAAGACAGACCAGATATAAGATTTTTTTACAATATGGGTGGTGAAACACTGGAATACTCTTGCCCAGAGAAATGGTAGATGCCCCATCCCTGGAAACATCCGAAGTTAGGTTAGACAGAGGTCTGAGCAAAATGATGTAGTTGAAGGCACTCCTCCTTATTGCAGAGGAGTTTGACTAGATGACTTTCAAAGGTCCCTTCCAACCCAAATTATTCTATGATTCTGTAAAGCTAAAAAAACAGAAGTGTAAAAGCTCCTAAAATGCTTGTTGAAGTCACAAAAGGCCACCTGCAATATTAGTATAGAATGATGCACGTATCATTGACTTTACATTCTCAGTGTACTAGCCAATTCAAAAATCACTGAGATTTCCTACCTCAGAATATAATTCTTGCAAACTCTTTCCATCACAGGGATAAGGAAAGGAAACATTATTAAAACTGAAAAACAACAGAATCCTTTCAGTGAGAGAAAATGGTACATATGTGTGTAAGGAGGCAGGTGAGAATTCAGATAGCTACATCGTATAAATCATCATTTACCAACGTATGCTTTAAAACCAAAATAGTTCTCAGAAGTGCACTCTAAAAGGTATCACTACAACAAGAGTTGAATATTTTAACACTGAAAATCCTCATCTGTGCAACATGATTGGTCCTGTAGAAGTCCCATGCATACTGAATGCACCCAAGATGATATAAAAAGTTTTCTGCTTCCAGAATGTCCCATAGTTAAAACTAAGTAACAAATAAAATAAAAAGCAGTGAATGAAATGGATATAAAATACATTTCTTTCAATATATACATATGTATATATATTTTTCTGTAAAGAAAAGGTTCGCTTTCTCCTTGAATTAGTGACAGAGCTAGTCGAATGTTTAAAGACTGCATTAGATTTAAAATATAACTACCATCTAGTTGATCATTTAATTTCCACAAAAAAGTGTAAGATTTAAAATGACTTATCTTTATAAGGGTATAAACAAATTAATAAGTCTCCTCATAAACCAATGAAGATCTAAGTTATAGTATTAGTCAGCTTACCATGTGGACATTTCTTTATATTTCGTCTTTATTGCTAAGTGTTTTTTCAGGCTGTGTTCCCACTCTCATTTCCTAAATGCAACACTAAAACTGTGTATTTTAAGGGAAATTTGGTCCTCCTGAAGGTACAGACTAATGTGTCATCGAGTTTAACAAGTACTGATTATCCTTTCTAAAATTCTGACAGTCTAGGGCTATGTTCTCTCTTCATTGAATTCAAATCTATTTCATTTTCAACCCTGCCATTCTTTCAATTCAGTAATTCTTCAAATATGCAAAAGGTACTTGTACAAAAAAACTTTGTTAATTTGTCTTATAGTCCAGAGAGGTGAAAAACAAGAAAGAGATAACTCAGTTAATGAAGGTTTTTCTTACTGCAATGACTGGTTTTCTTATTGATCTTAATTGGCTGCCAGCTCCCCACCAAGGCAAAGTTTCCTCCCTCTCCTCAACAGGACAAGTACAGAAAATAAGATGGAGAAGCTCATAGGTCAAGAAAAGTCATCTAGATCTCTTGCCAAGTACCATCATGGGCTAAATTGACTCAACTCAGTAAAAAATAATTTAATTTATTACCCCATAATAAAGGAGGTGGTGAAAAACAAACCCCAAACCACTTTCCCTACCTATTTCTTTTTTCCTAGGTTCATTCCTTCATTTCCAACTCCTCTACCTCCTTCTTCCCTCCCTGGGCAGTGCAGGGCAGTGAGGAGAGTGAGGGACTGTAGCTATTTTGCAACAGTTCTTTAAGCATAGGTCTTCTCAACGAGCTATAGGCCTTTAATTGCTGCAGTCTGAATACTCCACAGACCGCAGTTCCTGCCAGGAGCCTGCTCCAGCATGGGCTCTCTACAGGCTGCAACTGCAACTTCTTTCAAGATATTCCCACCTGCTCTAGAGTGGGGCTCTTTGCTGCTCACTAATTATCTTTGGTTTTAATATTTTATGTTGCTGTTATTACCTATTAACAAATACCCAAGTTCCCCCTTCTCTCACCAGTTACTGCAATGTCTTCTGAGAACAGAGAAACTCTTTGTGATATCTATAATAATAGGAAGTTCTTTTCTCTAAGAAAACTGAACCCTGAAAATAAAATTAAACACATAAAAACAAAAACAAAAACAAAAATCCTGTACATCTCATCCCAGAGCTTCAATTCCATAGCTTTTTCCTCATGTTGCTTATGCCCAGTAAAGTCTCAAGTGTCCATTCCCCACCAATTGTGATTTTGATTACCTAGAGAATTACTTTCCCTTTACTTGCTCCATGCAGATTCAGATTCAGAAAAAGCTGTTATTCGTTAAAACTCGGGGTGGTAGTGGGGTGGTGGTGAGAAGGAATCAATATAATCACAAGGAAAATAGAAGATAACTGCTAGAAATATTTGCTAGAGATACCTTTTTCTTGAAAGCTGAGCATGATACATTGGTAAGATGCTACAGTACACTGTTTACCTTGAGAAAGGCAAAAAGCAAAGCCTCTGCCTTTAAACTGACTATTCCTTTTCTACGTCTATGATAATTCTAACATTCTAGCATGTATCACTTTTATATGTATCACCATTCTGGCAAATGCTTGTCTTGAGATATAAGAGAATCTAATTAACGTGAGTTGCTCTATGTCACAGTATCCTAGACAATTTCCTAATTCAAAAATGTCTTCAGAATGTTTCTGCCTGCCCGTAAGTGCAAAAAATGGTGTTTGTATTCTGCTAGCAGGCAGGGGAATTATAGCTTTCTGCCAATCAAGAATGAATATAAAAATTGCAACAGAAGGGCCACACAAAAAAAATGATCTCTAGTGGGACACATGCTTATAGACCCAGTGTTCACTCAAGTTTTGTATCTCTAATGCAGCATCCTTAAGAGACTATTTCTACAATGAAGAGCTCTTCCTAAAGCCTAATTCGTATCAACTGTGATGACTATTTACAATTTCTTTTTGGGTATTCTCTCATGAAAGGCACAGCAGGGAATAAGACTGCTTTAAGCCCATAGCTCAAGAAATGTTATTACCGTAATTGAAATTGTCAACACCAGGGAATTGGAGACCACTGTGATTAAAAAAAAAAAAAAAAAAAGAAAAAAAGAAAGTCTGAGCAATTGAGTCACCAGCAAAATCTCAGGTCTTCAAATAAGCATGTATTCATCGCATTCAAGTAATATGTAATCTATCTTGAACACCTAAGAATCAAACATTAAGCATGCATACTAGGGAAGCACTAAGTATATGATAGGCTACTGGTTCTGATGGCTGCAGTCTTTGATGAGTCTTAGTTTCCAAGACAGAGTCAAACTCTGGGGAGCCAAGGCTGAAGGAATCCAAAACCAAAAAGCTCAAACTAGACTGGTTATCTTCCCTGTGCAAAAAACTCCAGTGACTTTGATAGGACAAGATCTGTCTAATCTGAAGAATTGCTTGCTTTTTTCATAAATTAAAAACCAGATGGCTCTGATTTATGTAATCTGGTTTGTATAAGCTCATTTGGTTGCATGGTTGCAGCTGTGTGATAGTGATTTGATTCTATTTGGTAGCTAGAGGCTGTGTACTGTTATATTGGCCTTGTTATACTTACGTAACTCTGCCAAGCCATATTACAAAATATGCCTGGGGAAAAGGCAGACAGAATAAAATCACCAACAGGCCTAAACCACTGCTCATTATTAGGCTGCAGCACTGATAATAGCTAGGTGTTGGAGACTTTGTGTCAGCTCTGCCAGGCTTCAGGACTGGACCTTGTTGAACTTGCTTTGCCCGCTCTTGTTTTAAGGCTTGTCTGAAGCTTTATTTTAACTTTTTAGCTGTAAAAAATAATTGTTTAGCAATCACTAACACACATCAGATGTTCCATTTTCTAATTTGGAGTAGAATTATGGACTCCCGTACATTGCAGACGAAAGCTCCCTTGATTAGCAGAAGGCATCTGCAGGCCACTTAAACTTCAAAAATCACCTACTTTGAACACTAACAAAGCTTAAATTCTTCTGGCTCCATAAAAAAAAGAGAAGGACTTGAAATCACTTTCTTAGTAAAATGTCTTATTTTGATTCATTAGACAGACCTTAATTTATCCCTGAATGCAAATTCTTCTGAGAGTACTAAATGGTATTTCTCTAGATTAACAAGAAACTTGCCAAGTCTTACCATTGATAGGCACATGAAAATTAATCACATTATAGGTCATAATAAGAAAATATACAATATGATAAAACAATATAGGTTTCCTTATAGGCATATTTAAATTCTTGTGTATAAAATTAAGTGACGAACTATGTGTTTAGCACAGATTTATCAAAGAAGGAAGTAATGAATTTTTCATTTATTAAAAAAAAAATTCTACTGAGTAATAGGTCATATGGACCTACTATTTCATAAGTATGTATTTAAATATATTTATTTCATAACAGTATTAGCAAGATAAAAATGGCATTTGAAAAGCTACATTTGCACAGAAGATGAAAAATGCAGATAATAGCTCACATATGTTGGACATATGATTTATTCAATGTATACTATTTGAAAACAAAGATAACATATCCTAATATGAATAGCATCACATAAAATTGTGAAAAAATCAGCAGAAAATAAGTACATTGTCTAAAGTACTTATCATAAGTACTTGTCTAAACTCACATACTGGAAGTATTTGTGATATTATAAACATGATTGAACAGATGCCAGGCAGGTACTGAAGATCATTTCTCCTTTTCTGAAATTGTTAAGACAGATTCTTTATCCTAAGTAAGATGACCATGAATGTCTAGCCATAATTATTTGTCATAGGTTTTCTCTGAACAAGTCTTGAGACAATGTTAGTGATTAATTACATCAACATAATTCTGTCTAAAAAGTAGGTATTTAATTTTAGAGCTGTCTAGGCTTCTTCTATAGCGAATGACAAAACAGGCATTTCTAGAAAGTATTTTAGTTAACTAATTTAGATGGAGCAAACCAGCCTCTGTAAACTTTTTCCTTTTCAGTTTACAGAAAGAGTTTAGAGTAACTACTACACACATATACTCTAAACACCTGACTGAATCTCACAGCAAATGTTTAAAGTTACCACTATAAAGTTACCACTATCTTTAAAGATACTGCCAGTATTTTTTGGTGTATGCTTGTCCTAGGTTTACCAGTAGCCGTTTTTCTCCTTCTTAGTAGCTGGTGCAAGCTGTGTTTTGACTTCCAGCCTGGGCAGAGAGCTGATAACATCGATTGTTTTTAATTGTTGCTAAGTAATGTTTATTCTGGCTAAGGACTTTGTGAGTCTCTTGCTCTGCTGGGGACGAGGGGGGGGCAGGAGGAAGCAGAGACAGGACACCTGACCCAAACTAGCCAAAGAGGTGTTCCATACCACAGTACGTCATGCCCAGGGAAGTAACTGAGAGTTACGTGGAAAGGCACGCTCTCTCTTCAGGGGGGGGTTGAACTCGTTCGACAGTGGTATCGTATTCTCTTCTCTTGTTATTTTCTCTTATCATCACTGGTGGTAGCAGCAGTGATTTGTGTTATACCTTAGTTACTGGACTGTTCTTATCTCAACCTGTGAGAGTTACATTCTCTCAATTTTCCTCCCCATCCCTCCAGGAGTAGGGAGGTTTGGAGGTGGGGGGGGGGGGGGGGGGGGGGGGAGAGGAAGGAAAGAAAGAGGGAGAAAAGAAAAAGGGGGAGTGAGTGAACGAGCTTTGTGGTTGGGTTTAAACCACAACAATGTTTCATTTAAAAATAATTTTATATTCCATACAAAGTTTCTATGTATATATTCCACAACAAATGAGGTAGATTTTAATAAGAAAAATAATTTTATCCAATTTTACTATGAAGGTAAGTTGCTGGCTAGTCAGATATATTTTCCATGAATTAGAGGGATAATGTTAGTGGTAAAAAACTCCAAACAAACAAACAAACAAAAAAACCCAACAACCAAACAAAGCACCGCAGAACTTTGTTTTAAGGCAGTTTCACTCTATCATAAAACTTAGAGGTAAAATGCAACAGATAGTATTGATACATTAAAAAATTGTTTTCTGACCCACTAAGCAAATAAATCTATACAAAGATAACTCATGTCAAGGCTAGAGTCCAACTTATGACCACTGTACTATTCTAAGGGTAAATTAAAACACACTGGTGGTAATAAATGTCATCTGAGTGCAATATGATAAATGCAATGTGTCTCTGAAATCAAAATGCCTGGCTGGAAAAACAAACAAAACAATAAAAGTATGATTGTGAGTGGATTCACTTCAGAAAATAAAAAGCATAAAACCATATTGAGTATCATACTGCCATTACACCCCTATGACCCACTATGTATAACATTTAGAAGTGATTGGGACTGACACTTTCCTATTCCATGTTTGTAATTCACTGTTTCTATCAAGTCTGTATCCCATATGTCTTCCAAAAAGCCAGTGAAACTCCCTTAAAATGATGTATGACAGGTCCAAAGCTAATCAGAGCTTAGTAGTCTGCTTGCAAAACCCTTTCTTTTGTGCTGAGTTTTGCCAGAAAAGAATTTTTTTTTGTCATCTCAAAGTCCAGCTGTAAATAACGTATAGACTAAAATGATTGATGACTATTAATTTTCTTCCAGTCTCTGAGATGTCTTACATTTTCAAGGCACTGAAGTTATCTCGCTTTGCCAAAGATATTTCTTTTCTGTGTCAAGGTTCATAATTTACCCTTTTAGATATCTCTGTTGTCTATCAGCTAGAGGCCTTGGGGCTGTAAGGAGGGTGTGGTACAGTATTTCCAGGGTCACTGCCTGAATCCTCCATTAGGGTAGATAGGCATGGGTTCTCTATCTCAGCAGAACCTCTTCTTCAAGGGAAACTTCCAGCCTTTGTCTGTGATCCTTTTTCCTTTATTTTTTTTTTTCCTTTGCCTTTTACTACGTATAGTCCACAAGGTTTTTTATATGTCTATATTCAGTTACTCAGGAGGAACGGAAACATCTTCCTACTCCTTTTGGAACATTCCCCAAGTCAGACAATGCCTTTTTAAAGACCCACACATTGGGAGCAGGTATTGTCACTCAGTGCAGCTTTTATGCATAGATAAAATAAAAAAATCTGAAATACAGTTTGATAGGATGAGAAAATAACATCTAATATTTATCAAGATTTATTATTCTTTGAATTGCTTGTCAGGACATTATATATTGACTCCTTGCCTAATAAAAATGGAATGAAAAATGAGTACAGCAACAAACACTGGGATCAAAACAGAAGATGTAAAAAGGACGTGCTAAATGGTTTTGAGTATGCAGCACAAAGAAGAAATTGCAGCAAATTTGTTTGTCATTTGCTTCTACTCCTATGAAAGCAGACAAAAATATTCAAAAATAAGACTTCAGAAAGTCTTTAAGGTTTTCTTTAGCATAGGCTACCTCAGCAACATCAGTTAGTTCTTATTAGAGGCACATGCATAGCCCATGAATAATCTAACTTTTACTTATAATTCTGATTGAAGGCGTAATTTCTTCCTTGAGAGAACACTAAATGAAGATGATGCTTGTTCCAAGGACACTTCACCAAATTTATGTTTGGGGTTCAAACTGATATGTTTAAGATCAGTAGAAGATAACACAACTGTAATTTCATTTATATAAATATATTTACATATTATAAATAAGCATTATATTATTAAAAAAATACAAAGAAATTACATTTCCATAACTACTTGTTGCTTTTGTTAAAGATATATTTTTTTTTGTTGCTGAGCAGAAAAAACTATGTTACATGGTTCCGAGCATTTATAATTACCTGGAAAACCTAAAAATCTTAAAAGTTTAGGTTTTAATCCTAAACCCAGCTCTTTTATATAGTACATTTCTATAGAGATGCAACTCAAGAAGCTATTTTCTAATTCTAATGCAAATTCTTTTCATCTGTACAGCTGCACATTTTGAATGACAACAGAGGAAGATATTTTCTCTTTAAGTTTCCCTCTAGTATCTGGATGCTCTAGAGAATCTCAAATGGCTCAAGTGCCCTTATGTTTAGCGAGCTAAGCTCTACCTTTCTCTTGACTGTTTACAGGAGATTAGAAACAGTTCACATGGAACCATTTCGACACCTAAATTTAGATATTTGAATCCTAGTACAATATTATTGAATCCCAGTATAATGTCACTGATGCTTATCATCATGCAGTCATTTAATCATGCTGAAAGTACATAACAGAATTTAAGATTGGTGTATATACAGTCTTCTGCTTACCTAGTTCTTTTCATTAGGCAGCTGGCTAGAAAAAAAACCAAAACAACTAATCAAGCACATACACAGAAAGATAGTATTGAGTAGTAGTGTTGACATCCTTACTATTTTGACAACTTTTAAAATCACTTATCTGTTTCTTCTGGCCTCTATTTTCCTATTATAAGGAAAGGATACAGGTCACACACATTTGACCAAGCAATAATTCCAATATAAAAAGGACTCAAGAAAGTAACAGAAAAAATAATTCCAGAAGACTCCACCAGTAGTTAAAAGACAATTCCAGATGTGCAAAACTGTTTCTCTGAGCAACCAAAGGAGTGAATGCAGGCAAATGCATCAGAAATCTAAAGAAAATATATTTTCTGTAAATAGGTAAGTATCATTGGCTTTGTGACAATAGGTTTATTTCACTGCCATTTTTGTTTCTCTTTGTAGTGCAAATAATTCAAGAATGAGTACTCTTTTTTTCCTCAGATATGTGCAATAGCATTATCCGCTGAGCCTAAATAAAAGAAAGAAAACCTTTCAGTTCCTAGTATGGGACACTGACAATTGACTGATATACCATTGACTGATGCAAGTAATTTTCAGTACTTATTAGCAATTCCAGAGCCATGAAGACAAGCAATTGAGAAAAAGTTTGAAAAACTAACTTTTGAGATCCCTGCCGGTAGGAGGGTGTGGGGGGGACAATAAAGCAGTCATCATAAGCAAGTCAAATATTAATCCTAAATTTCAGTGTAACATTTTTCTGGTGGAGAGGATGACACAATAGAAACAGTACTGGAAAGACTTCACAAGCAAGTCAACGACTGATCTTACAAAAAAAAGACATCTCAGTATTCAAAATTGTATTTGAACTCCTCTGAAGCTGGAACTGGGAGATTTCACATCAGAGACATAAGCCACTGCCAACACCTAATATGTTAGAAACTAGATATTAATGTATTTTCCAGCTGTTAGTTTTATATAAAGAAACATCCAGAACAGAACTCAAATCTTGAATGAACTGATTAATTTATCTTCGACAAACAAGCTTTGTGGCTCCCAAATTCCTGTGAATGTGTTGTAGTTGATAGCCTCAGTTGATTGGAAGCAGAATGGAAGAACTTCAAACAAGAAGTTGGAATAATTTGAGCTTGACAGTATAATGAATGATGTAAAAGCTTATACTACCTACAGGCAGCAGTAATAAAGGCTTTCTGAAGTATTAATGTGAAAATGTTTTAACTATGCAAGATTTTTCTTTTTCAAAAAGAAATATCAGAATTATATTTATCCTAACTAGAAGGAAGTTCAACAGTAGGGCCAGGAGACTCCTTGGATGGATAAGGAGCTGCTGAGGAAAATTCAAATGAAAAAAGAGGCTTATAAAAAGTGGAAGCAAGGACAGGCAGCCTGGGAAGAGTACCTGGGTTGGAGCAATCCCAGGCACAGCTATAGGCTGGGCAAAGAAGAGATTCAGAGCAGCCCTGCAGAGAAGGACTTGGGGGTGCTGGTCGATGAGAAAATGAACACAAGACGGCAGTGTGTGTTTGTGGCCCAGAAAGCCAACCGTATCCTGGGCTGCATCAAAAGAAGCGTGACCAGCAGGTTGAAGGAGGTGATCCTGCTCCTCTACTCTGCTCTTGTGAAACCTCACCTGGAGTATTGTGTGCAGTTCTGGTGTCCTCAACATAAAAAGGACATGGAACTGTTGGGACAAGTCCCGAAGAGGGCCACGAGGATGATCAGGGGACTGGAGCACCTCCCGTATGAAGACAGGCTGAGAAAGTTGGGGCTGTTCAGCCTGGAGAAGAGAAGGCTGCGTGGGGACCTAATAGCAGCCTTCCAGTATCTGAAGGGGGCGTACAGGGATGCAGGGGAGGGACTCTTCATCAGGGACTGTAGTGACAGGACAAGGGGTAATGGGTTAAAACTTAAACAGGGGAAGTTTGGATTGGATATAAGGAAGAAATTCTTTCCTGTGAGGGTGGTGAGACACTGGAATAGGTTGCCCAGGGAGGCTGTGAGTTCTCCATCCCTGGCAGTGTTCAAGGCCAGGTTGGACGAAGCCTTGTGTGGGATGGTTTAGTGTGAGATGTCTCTGCGGGTTGGAACTAGATGATCTTGAGGTCCTTTCCAACCCTAACTATTCTGTGATTCTATGATTCTAATGATGACCTGTTATTCAGAAAGGCATAATCAAAATTTAAAAACATAAAAATTAAAAAGCAGTAATAGAAGAATTTACTTAAGTGATAGCGACTGCATTAAGATCTAGTGTTGATATTTCAATAACCTTAGCTATTCATAGACAGTATTTAATGAATGCCTTTTAACATATGCAGGTTTTCTTGGATACTGAAGAAAAAATATCTCCAGACATGACTAATATATAATTTGAAGTCATATACGAAGTTAAAATATTTTTCAGTGAACAGCCACATCTGACTCTTGACAACGAGGTTAACTTTATACATACACAGAAACTGTTGTGAAACATATAAATAAATATGATCTTACCTATTCATTCTCAAATTTTTTTATTACCCTAGCAATCCTTAGCTACAGAGAATTTAGTACAGAGACCTTTTTACAGATTTTTTTTTTTTCTTTTACAGAAAATTTGGAAAGACTTGTAATTTTTCAATTTGACTTCCTTTGTATTTTTCATAGTTCTGGGCATACACAAAATTATCAAGGTGTCGAAGATCAATCATCTTTGTACATAAATGTCTGAGCAATGTCCATGTTGCCCCATACCACAGACAATGTACCTGACTAGAAAAAGTACCTTCTTAGGTGTGTTTTTTGTAAATAGTAATAGTCTTGTGGGTGTACTGATACTTGGTGGATGTCTTGGCCACAGTGATCATGAAAAGTGTGAATTAAAAGCTTTTGGTAAAATGAGGAAAAAAACCCTATCAGCAGAGGTACTACTCTGGATTTTAGGAGAGCAGAATTTAGGCTGCTCAAGGAACTAGTTAGTAAGGTCCCCTGGGAATTTGATTTTGAGGGTATTGGAGCATATAAAACCTGTTCGCTTTTTAAGAGTCATCTCTTAAGAGCACAGGAGAGCAGTTCATTGACACTTGACTGCCACAAGTCAAAGCAAGCAGGGCAGAAGGCTGGCTTAGCTTAACAGGGATCTTCTAGAACTTAAGAAGAAAAAGAAAGTGTATGGACTTTGGAAGCAAGGTCTGGCTAAACAGGAAGACTACAGAGATGCTGTTTGCCACTGTAAGGAGAAAATTTAGATGGCCAAGGACAACTGAACTTGAAGCTGGCCAGTACCATGAATAACAAAAACCCCACAACCTTTCTTAATTAAGTATGGTAACAGCAAAAGGAAGACTAAAGAAAACATTACTCAATGAGGCTGGTCGCCCTACAAATAGGTGAGGGTGGTAAGTCACCCCTATCACAATCAGGGATCAAGATAAAGCAGAGATATTTAATGCCTTCTTTGCCTCTGTCTTTTATGCCAGTGATGGGACCTGGGACCTTCAAATCACTGGCCTGAAGTACTGTGACTGGGGAAGTGATAGTCACAGTTCACTTTGAACTTGTACAGTATTCGCTCATGTAACCAAATGCACATTTATAGGGCCCAATGGAATTCATCCAGGGTACTGAAAAAGTTTGCTAATGCTATTGCAAGACCTATCTCATTTATGAAGGGTCTTGGGAATCTGGAAATATGCCAGTTGACTGGAAGCTAGCAAATGTTATTCCAATTTTCAAGAAGGGCAAGAAAGAAGACCCTGTTAAGTGTAGGCCTGTCAATCTCACTTCAGTGCTGGGTAAATGGAGAGTATGCTGGGAGTTACTGAAACCACTTGAAAGTCAATTCAGTCATTGGTCAAAGTCAGCATCAGTTCATGAAGAGAAGGTCATGCCTTACAAACTTAATATACTTTGACAACATTACCTGTCTAGTGAAAGAAGGGAAGGCAGTGGATGTGAACCCAGGACAGGTTGTTTTACATATTTTATCAAAACTTTGAAACTATGTCTCACAGTATCCTACTGGACAAATTGTCCAGCATACAGATAGACATATATAAAATATAATGAGTGAACAACTGGCTGAAAGGTCGGGCTTAAAGAGTTGTACTAAAGGTGGTAGCATCTAGTTGGCAGCCCATCACTAGTAGAGTTTCTGAGGGCTTAATTTTTAGGCTTTTATTAATTACCTGGGCATAGAAGCTGTGTACATGAAGTAAGTTTGTTGGCAACAGTAAAGTAGAAGATGATGTTGACTCCCTTGCTACTAGAGAGGCCTTACAGAGAGATCTTAATAGTTTAAATGTTGCACAATCACCAGCTGCAGGAAATTTAACAAAGAGAAATGCTGGATTCAGCATCTGGGACAGTGTAATCCTGGGTGTACATCTAGCCTGGGGCCCAAAAGGCTGGGGTGCAGAACTACAGGAAGAGATCTGGGTTTCTTGGTAAATTCGATGAGTCAGCAATGTCCCCTGATGGTCAAAAGGGCTAACTTTGTCCTGGGGGGCATTAAGCAAAAGAAGCTATCATGCCACTGTATTGATCATTGTTGAGGCCTCACTTCATACGCAGTTTTGGGCTCCGTAATGTAAGGATGTAAGGATACTAGAGTGCGTCCAAAGGAAGGCAACAAAGATGCTGAAAGGACTGCAGGGCATGACTTATGAGCAACAAACAATGATATTAGGTTTGTTCTGTGCAGAGGAGATTCAAAGGTGACCTCATTGCTGTCTACGGCTTCCTCATAAGGAGAAGTTGACAGGGAGGTGGCAATCTCTTCTTTCTGGTGGCTAGTGATAGGACACAAGGAAATGGCTTAAAGTTCATCAGGCAAAGTTCAGACTGGATATTAGAAAAGAGTTCTTCACTGAGAAGGTGGCCAAACACCTGAACAAGCTCTCCAGGGAAATGGTCACAGCTCCAAGCCTGTTGACATTCAACAAATATTTTGGACCAACGCTCTTAGATTTAGGTTTAACTTGTAAAAGTTAACTTTTAAAAGTTAACTTTTAAAAGTTAACAGTTAACTCCAGTGTAGAGTCACAGGAGTTGGGCTTGATATCCATGAGTCCCTTCCAACTCAGGATGTTCTACAATTCTAACATTTTATGTCTATAAATCTAATCAGCAATACAAACAATATGAAGTTCAGAAACTATCATAATGAACAGCAATTTCTATGAAGCTTGAAAGAAAACACAACTGAAGCTATTTAAATCTAAGAAAAAAAAAGATAATCTGTTTTATTTCCGTCCTTAGATGACATGATTGTCTAGATATCATATAGACAGAAAAAAAATCAAAATAAACTTCAAAAGCAGGTATCTAAAGAATTATGGTACTGAACAAATATGTAAATAATACAGAAGCATATGTCAGTATTCCCTCAAGAGATTTATGCAAAAATTCATGCAATTGAAAACATGTAAAAACAATAAGTAAAGCCTCAACCATACCGCAGAAACTCACTCTCAGTAATAACAGCAGAAAGGGAAAGGAAAGAAAAAAAAATACAATTCAAAGCAACAAAACCTTCAACTTGTGCTGTGATTTACTGAAAAAAAACCCTATTAGACATGTCAGCCCAAGTTTCTTTCCAGTTCTTGCAGCTTTTTATTTCCTTTGTTAAACTATGTTTCTTGCCTGTTTCTATCATGTTAGGAAGGCAGTTTACATTTAAAATAAGATTAGGGAGCTGGACAATATGTAGCATTTGTATGGATCTATGCTGTTTACAGCAGCCAGCTAAAAAAAGCTACAACATTCCAAGGCAGCAAGGGTATTGTGACAGAGAGAACACGGGATGCAGTCACATATTTTGTTGAATTTAGCCACGTGCTTGCAGAATACTGAGATTTCTCACGAAGGTTAGACACATGGCAGCTGGTTAATACAGTCTCATAAGATTCATTTACAACTCCGGAACTGCTGCCAACAATTACTTAGGGTGCAAGCCTGTATTAAAATGAAGGCAGAAAACCACAGACACTTCTATATTTACTTTCCTCTTCCGTATCTTTAGACATAAATCACTTAAAATAAAGACTAAAACAAAAGTAATTTACATGAAAGGAGGAATTTCAAGATTAGCTCAATTTCAAATATTATTCTTGTAACATACTTGACCAGAAAAGCATATTCAGACACATGCCAGTTAAGCAGGTTGAGTATGTGAGTCTTTTCAAAAGTAAACATGTTGACTTAGTATTTTAGAGGTCTTTCAGTTTCTTGCTACAGCTGAAAACAGACATGTGGAAGTAGCAACACCAATTCACAGCCAATATCCTCAACTGATACAAAATTTCATAGCATCAGAAAAATATACTGGATAAATATTTGATCTTGTGGGTATGTACAGAAGAAACAAAATGTGTAAAATTATATTTTTAATTATCTTTTTTCTTTTTTCCAAAATATTTTCCTTACTTCCTGTTTAAAAAACACATATTGAAGCCAAATACTGGAATTTAATTATAATAAAATACACATACTTTTCACCTGATGTATTTTAAATATCTCAGAGAAGATGTCTATTCACTATTTAAGCTAAACAGCCTCAAAGAAACAAAACTTTAGCTACTGTTTCAAGCAACATATATTGTCTCATAGTAGTGTCGGCTAGTATTAAAATACAGGACAATACTGTTTTCAGTGTGTCAATAACAAAAGCTCTCTGTCATCTTGCTTTGCTGAAATGTATTGAAAGATCACTTTAGGGTAGTCAGCTTTCACATTAGTTAACATTGTGTTCCAAGCATCTTTGGATTTATTCAGATTTATTTTAAAAACAGATGTCTGCATTGTACATAGAGTACACCAACTATGAAAAATAGGAAATTATTAAATCTGAGGGTTCCCACTGGCTTCTCAACTTGATCTTTTCTCATCTGTTACCAACAGCAGTGACTGATATCACCTGAAAGTAAAAGCTTTTCTGTGATAGCCTCTGGCATGCCTTGTTTTGTCCCTTTTTCTCAGACCTCTAGAGCTTTCATCATGGTAAAGGCATATCTTTCAGATCCTGTGTGACTTTTCAAGTCATACACTTTTCTTTTGAGAAAACAGTTTCTTAAGGAGCTGACACTGGAATGTCTATGCTTCATGTTGAATTTTTCCTTTTACTGCACAATTTAGTCTGCCGCTTGGGGAATATAGCAAGAACACCATGATATTTCCAAAATGAAACCACTATTGTCAATCCCTGTCTTCTATCTTCTTTCGTTTTCATAGCACATCAGCTTTAAGTCCTATTATGTTGTTCAAAAATTATGTTAATTTATATGTACTATATTATTCACACCTGCAATCTTGAAGATCAATATAACAACACTTTTTTTTTTTTTTTTTTTTATTTTGAGGCATTTGTTGCCTTTGTGTGCTTTGAGTTACAAGCATAAATGTGTAGTTTACAAGCATACGATGTCCTTCTCTGAAGCTTAAACACAGTGGTACAAGTTTTCATTGAATAGCCTAAGAAATGACTATATAATAAATGCTACCAAATATTATGTGGATTGAAACATGCAATAAGGAAAACAGGAATGCATGTAGAAATTACACGTTGTCATGGTTTACGCCCAGCCAGTAACTCAGAATGATGCAGCCACTTGCTCACTCCTCTCCTTTCTTCCTCCCCTCCCACTCCGAGAGGGATAGGGAGGAAATCTAAGGAATTCAGCTCTCTCAGGCTGAGATAACAATCCAACAACTAAGGTACAATACAAAACTATTACGACTACCACCAATAATAATAAGGGAAACAAAAAGAGGAGAGAATATAAAAATAAAAGGGGAAAAGAAAACAATAAACACAAGTGCTGCACAATGCAATTGCTCACCACTCATCAACCCATATCCAGGCCAACCCAAACAGCTATCTGGGCCTTCCAGGTAACTGCCCCTGGCTGATATACTGGGCATGATGTGCTGTGGTATGGAATTCCTCTTTGGCTAGTTTGGGTCAGGTGTCCTGTCTCTGATTCCTCCCAGCTTCCCATGCCCCTCCTCACTGGCAGAGCGTGAGAGACTGAACAAGTCCTTGATTGGTGTAAACATTATTTAGCAGCACTAAAACCATCAGTGTGTTATCAGTGTTGTTCTCAGACACAGCACTGCACCAGCTACTAAGAAGGAGAAAAATAACTGCTACGCTGAACCCAGGACACATGTGCAGCATGAAACAGGAAAATGAGGAAATGTTAAGTTAAATGTCAAGTTTATCTTTCACCCTCCTAATATCTAACACCTTCTCAGAGAAACTATGTAAATTAAGAAATGTCCTTCACTCAGCATCATACACTTGTTTTCTCTTCCTGAATTGCATTGTACATATTCTATTAGAAAACTTTCTACCCAATCAGAACTTATTGGTATTGCATGGTTTACTTTGTTTAAACTTGTCAGAAATGCCATCTTATTCTAGCATCCCATCTAAACTAAACTTTACCTATATCGAAGCGATGAAAATTTAAACATTACTGAGTTAACATGCTTTTGTTCTGCATAAGTTACAAATTCCTTATTTATACATCCTCTTCTTCCCTCAAACTGCTTCATCAAGGGGGAAATGTGGAAAATGTCTCCGTGTACTACTTACTGCTTAACTCCCCCTATGATGTGGGAAGTCTCACATTTAAAGAAGTTGGCTCCATTAAGAAAGAGAGTAATACAGATGTTCTGTTACTTCCTTATCCAGGAACCCATAGGAAGAGTTGAATACATGAGGCCATGCTGCTTTTTGATTTTCCAATTATTTTAGGTTTTGTTTTTTGCAAGTCAGTTATAGCTGATTTCACACCATCAGCCAAAACCAACGCCTAAATTATTTTTATTGCCGGCATCTAGGAATCACCTTATTCAGGCACTTTCACCAAGTCTTAAAAATTTTTTTTACATACTATACACATTTCTCTGAATATTAAAAAGAGAATTTAGGTGGCAATGTCTTTATGAAACTATTCGGATTTCTAAATTGTCTAACATATATGCTTCCAGTAATATGTTATGCTGAAAAAAAAATTGCTATTCTACAATAACAACTTTCTTGAATGTTGTAATAGGAGTTTAGTTTATCTGAACTGTAGTAGTTTAGAGAAAGGAAGAAAGAATAGCAATCATGCAGCAGTTCCTGGGTCATTTAACTGTTCACTCACATTTTTTCCTTGGTTTTATTCTGACACATCTAAACCACAAAAAAAAAAAAACAAAACAAACAAACAAACAAACAAAAAAAAACCCACAAACAAAAACCACCAAAAAAAACAAACCAAAACAACAACATAAAAACCCAAAAAACAGACAAGGAAAAAGGAAAACCAACAACAACAAAAACTACGGCCTCAGGTCTTTAGTAAACAACTCCCTTTTCACAAGGATGTTATGTTTAAATACCATAAAATTAGTGGTTGGAAATAGTTTCAGGAATCATACATAGAATAAAAAAATGGGAAGAGTACGATAACACAAGAGCATAGAATGGAGTGGGAAGCAAAATGCACCAAAGGAGAAAATAAAGTAATAAAAGGGAAAGGTTTCAAAGTCAGTAGAACAATTACTCTAACAGGATACTAGCTTGGCTGAAAAATAGCACAGTAAATTAGTTACCCGAATATAATAAAGGACAAGCATAAGAAAGTCTAAGATACCCAGGTTACTATATGCCTTATAATTTATTTCTTTCCATGCTGTTGTCAGGCCTTTGACACCTAAAATTATAATTGAGTAACATATAATTATTGTTTTCCTTGAACTCAAATAGAAGTGTACTGAAAGAGCATAAACAAAATAATATATAACTACTTCATAAAACTGATTACATAGCCAGACACAATACAAGACTTTTCCATGAGGGTAAGAACAATGTAACTACCTGTCCCCTCCTGCTGGGCAAGAGAGGCAGAGCGGATCTTTTGTAACACTGCGCGGTTTGCAGGAGAATCCACAAACCCTCCAGAGGTTTACATTTTATTGTAAACTACACTAAAACTGTGTCAGGAGGAACAAAACTCACTGCAAAATCCGAAGTAGTCAAAGAAGGAAAAAAAAACCCAAAAAACAATAAATAGGCTCACCACTCAATAGACCCAAGCGACATCTTCTCAGTCAGTGAATTGTAGCCCATCTAGGAGTAGTCCTTTCAGTCAGTAATTCCCCCAGAAACCAGTGGTCGCACAACACGCTGTCGAAGGGCTGTTTTGCCCTTTTACAGGGCAGGCAGGCAGGCCTGGATCCTTCCTCTTGTTTCCAAGCTTGCATTACTTGAACTGTTCTGGAGTGTTCCAGGCAGTGCCAGGGGGATGTGGTGAGCCCCAGACCCAGCAAATGCTGTGTCCTGACAGGTGCCACAGTGTCTGTGTGGCTGTCTCCGGGCAGTTGACCTTTGCGGACTCAGGGGAGGCACACGAAAAACCATACCCCGCCTTCCTGGAGCACGATCCTGGGTTGCCCCCTCACCACTGACGCGCTGCTCACCACGGATAGGTGCTCAGCCTCCCTCAGTACCTTCTGTCTTTCGAAATTTTTTGAGGCACACGCAAAAAAAGTCTCTTGACCATCACGCTTCCAAAGGCTCAAAGATGTGTAGCTGCATGCAGGAGCACCCAAATTACAGAAAAAGAAATGAAGTAATCCCGAAGAACTACAAGCAGGTAGGAGACCTTCCTAAAAATTGAGACAAATATAAATAGTATTAGAGACAGACAAGAATCCCTTTTTGGGATCACAGTTGCCTTATTGACTAAGAGGAATCAGGAACTGCAGGCACTGGTGTGATTGGTGTGATTTCTGTAGTACTGTAGTAGTAGTACTCTAGTTTCATGCACCTGCAGCTAATTTAGTGTAAGCTTGCTAAGGAATAATGGTTTAGTGATAATGAAGAACTAACCGTCAGCACGGAAGGGTGTTGTTAATGAATACATTAAATAGCTTGTATTTTATAAAACTTGAACAAATTAACTTGCCTGTCTTCTAGACACTCCCACCACAGCTGTCTCCAGTTCCCTGATATCTGTCTTTATACACACATACATACATAGACATGTCTCATATATAGGTACAGTTTTGTGAAAAGGCAGATCAGAATATTTGTAACCAAATATTGTAACCAAAGCCCCGTATGAATCTGTACAGTCTAAGTCCACTTTATGAAGACATAGGACTAAAACCTGCTAAAATATTTTAAATTTTGTGGTTCCACTGAAATCAATGCTTATGCTAATATTTACCCCACAATTTTTTACAAAACCCCACATAGACTGTGCAGCATCCCCTTTGTCTTTCAGTATTATATAACTTTCATTACTACAAGGTACAAAATAAACTAATAAAAACCTTAAATGTATGAAATCATTAAAATAATAATTACCTTAAAGGTACATGTATTTATATGTCTACATCCACTAAAATTTAATTCCCACCTGACCTGTTTGCAATTGTTACTTCATGAAGCTGAAACTGTTAATTAAGAAAGCTTTTCTAGCATTTGAACTGCAACAACGACATAAAAGAAAGTTAATTAGGCACTATGGGGATTTCGCTGTGCCTTGGGTTCAACAGTAGCAGCATTTTTTTCTCTTTCTTAATAGTTGGTGCAGTGTTGTGGTTTTGACTTTCAGCCTGGGAAAAGCGCTGATAACACCGATGTTTTTAGTTGTTGCTAGGTCATGTTTACTCCGACCAAGGACTTTGTGAGTCTCATGCTCTGCCAAAGAGGTTTCCCATATGTCCTGGGTTCAGCAGTAGCAGTCCAATGTTTTCAGTTGCTGCTCAAATGTTTGGTCTGGCCAAGGACTTTGTGAGCCTCCTGCTCTGCCAGGGAGGAGGGGAGGCCGGGAGGAAGCAGAGACAGGACACCTGACCCAAACTAGCCAAAGAGGTATTCCATACCACAGCACGTCATGCCAAGAATGTAACGGAGAGTTACCCGGAAGGGCTGGGACTGCAGGGTTGGAGGAGGTATCAGTCGGTGCTCTGCTGGGGGGAGTGGGGCGAGTTATTGAGTTATTGGTCGGCTGGTGTTGAGGTGTTGTATTCTTTCCTCTTGTTATTTCCTTTTTCATTATTATTATTGGTGGTAGCAGCAGTGATTTGTGTTATACCTTAGTTACTAAACTGTTCTAATCTCAACTCGTGGGAGTTGCATTCTTTTCGGTTCTCCTCTCCGTCCCTCCAGGAGCAGGGGGAGGGCAAGAAGGGGGAAGGAGTGAGTGAACGAGGTTTGTGGTTGGGTTTAAAGCACGACACCACACCACAGCAAGTCATGCCCAGGATGTAGAACCAGAGGCAGTTACCCAGAAGGGCTAGATCACTGCTCGGTTGGGCTGGGTATCAGTCAACAGGTGGTGGGAGATTGTTTTCTCTTCCCTTATTGTTTCCTTTATCACTATTATTGGTGGTAGCAGTAGTGGTTTGTGTTATACCTTAGTTACTGGACTGTTCTTATCCTAACCCGTGGGAGTTACATTCTTTTGATTCTCCTCCCCATCCCTCTGGGTGCAGGGACGGGGATGGGGGATGGGGGGGAAGGAGGGGGAGAGAGACAGAGAATGCGTATTTCTGATTTACGGCTGGGCTTAAACCATGACACCCTGGTGAAAAATTGTCAGAAGCTGTATGCCAGACAAAAGGAGAATCATATGAAAATGCAAAAATTATGGAGGCTTCTTTCCAAAGAGTAGCAAAAATGTGGGGGGTTTAATACTCCAATTTTCCTCAAAATTACCTTGTTTAGCCTACTACCCTTGCGTTAATTGTTTTGTATCAGAGATTTTTATTTTTTTATTCTAGACTCTTCCTTTAGACTCTTAGGAAATCATACAGTATTTGTTGAAATTTATTTTAAAAGGATATACTTTTTAACTCACTGATGTGTTTGGCTCCAAAACAACTATTTTCTAATGACAGAAACATAATTATTTCTACCCATGACCCGTTGATGCCACTATATGCTTTCATTGTCCTTTAGTGTAAATGATTCTTAGCCTACCCTTGTGGTGACAATCATTTGAAAAGAGCAACTATATCCCTTCTTGCTACTGAGATGCAAGTTTAGGATTGTTGTTGTTTGGATAATCTTGCTCTTTAATTTATTCCATAACCACACAAATCCGTCCTCAGCTCATAAAAGAAGAAAATGTGACAAAGCCACAAACTTCTGTATTAAAGATATTAAATGCAATTCCTTTAAATACCCATTTTAGTCTGCAGTTCCTGTAATTCTTTTAATTTGTGTAAGTTTCCCTTTTGAAGTATGGAACCCCCATTATGTACATTGCTTTACTTAGCTTTCTAAATTAAACAAAATAAATGTCATCTTTCAAGCCAAGGCTCTTTCCTACAGTCATCTCTCATAACTTATTATCAATGACAATGGGTCTCAAATCACTGGCTGTTTTAAAATCAGCATTGGAAACGCTAAAATAAATTATTTTAGTTATTCTGGGTTGTTACTGTGCCTCCTGTTCCCTTACTTCAGAAAAAAAAGCAAGAGCTTTCTTTAATTCACATGAAAATTCTGGCATAAATTTATTATGTATATCCTTCCTTAGATTCAGGAGGCCTGGGTAAGCACTTGAAAAAGTGATTCTTCTAAAGACTGCTTGTTAACACTGGGTTACTTGGCATTCTTTTTCTCCCTTTCTTTGCTCTATTGGTTTTGTTTTGAGTATGTAGATTTCCTTCAGCCTCATTCCCACTAAATGCAGGAAGACAGCATACAAAAATCATGAAAATGGGATACATTATTACAAATTAAAAAGTATTTAGCATATTGGGTGGAATTCAGTTCCAAAGGAAAATAAATTACAGTTGACTATTGGGAGGTGTTCATAACGCCCTAATAACTCATTATACTTACAGGAGATAAGTCAACAGAGCCTACATAGTGATGCATCTCACACTAAAGTAGATGCTGAGGGTACGAGTCAGTACCTGAGCATATAGATCTACTTCCAGTTGTGATGCCTCATGGTAATCCATCTGGCAAACAGCTCTTGGCCCAGATCCTGGACCTCGTGTTGATGTGACCTATCTGTCAAGCCCGTGGAGGGAAGGAATTTGGCCAAATCAGGGGATCCGAAATGACACTGAGATCATAAAATCTTTAGGCAAACAAACGAGTTTCTGACACTTTGTTTTATCTAAACATCATTTTAAGAACTGAGTTCAAATGCCTACGTGTCAGGTGCCATGCCAGTTGCATGGGGGATTCAAGGTATCCCTATGTCATGGTTTAAGCTCAGTCGTAAATCACGCAGTCGCTCTCGGAGGGATGGGGAGGAGAATCGAAAGAATGTAACACCCACGTGTTGAGATAAGAACAGTCCAGTAACTAAGGTATAACACAAATCACTACTGCTACCACCAATAATAATAATGATAAGGGAAATAACAAGGGAAGAGAATACAACCTCTCACCACCCACCTACCGATAATACCCAGCCTGACCCATGCTGTGATCTAGCCCTTCCGGGTAACTACCCCCAGTTTACATCCTGGGCATGACTTGCTGTGGTATGGAAAACCTTTGGCTAGTTTGGGTCAGATGTCCTGTCTCTGCTTCCTCCCAGGTTCCCCTCTTCCCTGGCAGAGCATGAGACTCAGAAAGTCATCAGTCAGACTAAACATTTGAGCAGCAACTAAAAACATTGGTGTTATCAGTGCTGTTCCCAGGCCAAAAGTCAAAAACACAGCGCTGCACCAGCTACTAAGAAGGAGTAAAAATGGCTGCTACTGCTGAACCCAGGACACCCCATGAAGCTGAGAGCTGTAACACTGAAGATCAGAGATCTTCTGTAGTTCACAGCCGGAAACAGAGTCCAGCTCTGGAGTCCTCTGTACAGGAAAGATATGGAATCATTGGAGATGGTTCAGAGGAGAGTTACAAAAATTATCAGAGGGATTGAGCACCTTCTCTGTAAGGAAAGGCTGAAAGAGTTGGGGTTGTTCAGGCTGGAAAAGAGAAGACTCTGGGGAGATCTTTCTGTAGTCTTTCAGTTCTTAAAAAGGGCCTACAAGAAAGATGGGAAAAGACATTTTAGCAGGGCCTGTTGTGGTAGGATGAGGAGTAATGATTTTAAACTAGAAGAGGGAAGATTCAGGCTGGATGTGAGGAAGAAATTTTTTACAGTGAGGGTGGTGAAATACTGGAACAGGTTGCCCAGAGAGGTGGTAAGTGTGCCATCCCCAGAGACATTCAAAGCCAGGTTAGATGTGGTTCTGGGTAACCTGATTTAGTTGAAGATGCCCCTGCTCATTGCAGGTGAGTGGGACTACATAGACTTTGAAGGTCCTTTCCAACCCAGACTGTTCTATGATTCTAAATTGGGCAGAGTACTTTAGGACATTTTAAATGGCTCTAGTTCCTTATCTATAAACAAAGCAATCAAATCATTAATGTAGTTCTAGGTACTGTAGGATACCATGCCTGACCTGCAGTAGCTACTCAGAATGACAGCCTATTCTACAGTCCAGTGTCTTATGTGTTGTCCCATAAAGATGTCTTGGATAATCAAATTGCAGCAGGAAATTGCATTGAAACTGTCAACTCTTCTATGTCAGGTCAGGGAAATCACTGTAGACTGAAGTCTGACATCCAACTCACATCTATGTAGATGCGCACATCTATGTGTAGTCATCTAATATTTGGTGTCTGGAACTAAATCTTGTCTTAGTTTAAGACAGTCTTTGGTTCCTCTGTGATGAAAACTATGTATCCCTCATGCATCATTTAATTTTTAATTAACAAGCTGTAGTGTTTACCTTTGTGAGATAACTGGGAAAAAAGTTAAACAACCTTCTCAATAATTAAATGTTTTGTGTCATCATAGCTTCTAGCCTTTCAAAAATATTTACTTTTCAACATAGATAATCTTAGAAGTTTTGCTTTTCTTAAACACATAAGAATATAATTCCTCTGCTCATTCTCCCCTGGTTCTACTGAGTTCTTAGATTTTTTAATAAATTAGTAAGGTAAGATGTTTGTTTGGGGCTCAGAATGGATATTGTATACTCCTTTTTTTCTGTGAATATAAATAAAAGGTGTTGAAGGGCTACTTGAAGATCACCTTCTCTTTCTACAGTAAGATTAATAGTAGAAAAGCTCTTCTTACAAACAGCTTTTCTATGCCCTTACTTAATCCCTCACCTGTAGTAATTGAAGGAAAAATACCTTTCTTCAAAATATATTCTTTAAAAATCTACGGTAAAATAAGACTGCTTTTGGTAAAGTAGTAGTAATGAAAATCCAGACTAAATCAGTTCTGATCAAACAAAATTTAAAATTCAGATATCTTAAAAAAACTTTTACATAAAAAATAACTTCCACATACTCAAGGTGTGAATTTCCCTGGAACCCTAATGCACATTGAATTTTGAATATACTATTGTTCTTGTTGCTTCAGTCTTTTCTGAAGGTGTAAAAAAGGCAAGACAACATAGAAATGGAGGGGATGGGGAAAAGGAATTGGAAGAAAAAGTCCTGTGCTCTGTTATGCTTTAATTGGAACTTCAGTTATTTTAAAGCATCTTAGCCAAAAACGTTTACATCCCTAAGGTCTGCCAGAAGTAAAATAAAAAGTATCATTTCTATAACACTTTTGTTCAATGTTTTTTGCCTTTTTCTGCTTTTCTAGTTAACTCTTAATCAAGCTTGTGTATTTCTTCTACCAAAGATAACACTTCTTCCAGTTCTCTTTCCCATACTTTTTGATATTCAGCTAATTGCATTCAAACGTTGACACAAGCATTTCTTTTCACAAGCATTTTCCTATCTCCATTTTTCCTACCTCCATAGCCACTTTTTTGCATCTTATCTTTTTATTTTCATTGCTGTTGTTATAGTTTCAGTTCTAACTGAAATTTATTTTCCAAACTGACTACCAAAATTCCTGGACAAACAGTTTTTGAAGCTTCAGTGGGCAGAAAAGCAGAATATATCTGAGGAGAGAAGTGGGAGAGAAGGAGGGGAGAGTAGGAAAAGAAATGCATATTAATCTTTTTCAGTATTCATATCACTTGTAAAAACTCCCTTTGCGTGTCCTGTACCATGTATATTTTTCACAGAAAACAAAAATGAGGAGCCATGAAAAAGAACAAATTGCTGACTTTCGCTTTTACAAAACAGGACAGTTTTCTCCTGTACACAGAAAAAGGGATCCACTGGCTAAACGGAAGGTCTCTTGTGCATATAACTATTTAATATATTTTTATTGTTTAGATTAGTTTTTATAAAGCATAAAATAATTGTCCTTACGTTATCAATAAATGGAGTAATTTATTCTGGTTTTACAATCCAAAAGTCTTCTACTCCCCAGCTTTGCAAGTTTCTCTTCTAATAAGAACACTATCTTTAATGTAGTCCTTTCCAACCCTGATAGAAAATGTTATTACAATATTTTACAGTATTTTGTCAGATAACATCCTTAATTCTGACTCAGTTCCATTCTCAGCCTTATCAGGCAGAGAATACTGGCAATTAGAAAGGCCAAGGTCAGAGATAGGCATGCTCATAGTCTTAATTTAGAAGTTTCTTTATAGTATCAGTGAAACAACAGAAAATTCTGTTCCACCATATAAATTGACTACAAAAAATAAATTATTTTTTTTTTTCGCAAATATACACTACCAAAACAATACACCCAATACTGGTCCAGATTATCGTCATGTACATGGAATTGTCTACTAACAGCTGAACAGCTCCTGAAGCATATACTCAGTTGCCTACAGAGAGCCATAAAATGTCATTTGGGATTCTGTACAGTATCTGTATCGCTGAACAAGAAGGATGGCCAGTACTTTATCTCTGTACTGACTCATGGATAGTGGCAAATGACCTGTGGGGATGTGTCCTGGGTTCAGCAGTAGCAGTCATTTTTCTCCATCTTAGCAGCTGATGCAGTGTTGTGGTTTTGACTTTCAGCCTGGGAGCAGCATTGATAACACTGATGTTTTTAATTCTTACCAAGTAATGCTTAGTCTGACCAAGGACTTTTTGAGTCTCATGCTCTGCCAGGGAGGAGGGGAACCTGGGAGGAAGCAGAGACAGGACACCTGACCCAAACTAGCCAAAGAGGTATTCCATACCACAGCAAGTCATGCCCAAGATGTAAAACTGGGGGTAGTTACCCAGAAGGGCTAGTTCACTACCAGGGTTGGGCTGAGTATTGATCGGCAGGTGGTGAGTGGTTGTATTCTCTTCCCTTGTTATTTCTCCTATCATTATTATTATTGGTGGTAGCAGTAGTGGTTTTGTGTTATACCTTAGTTAGTGTCGTGGTTTAAACCGAACCACAAACCTTGTTCACTCACTTCCCCCCTTCTTGCCCTCCCCCTGCTCCTGGAGGGACGGAGAGGAGAACCGAAAAGAATGCAATTCCCACAGGTTGAGATAAGAACAGTTTAGTAACTAAGGTCTAACACAAATCACTACTGCTACCACCAATAATAATAATGATAAAGGAAATAACAAGAGGAAAGAATACAACACCTCAGCACCAGCCGACCACTAACTCGCCCCAGTCCCCCCAGCCGAACACCGACCCATACCTCGTCCAACCCTGCCGTGAACTAGCCCTTCTGGGTAACTCCCTGTTACATCCTGGGCATGACGTGCTGTGGTATGGAATACCTCTTTGGTCAGTTTGGGTCAGGTGTCCTGTCTCTGCTTCCTCCTGGCCTCCCCTCCTCCCTGGCAGAACAGGAGGCTCAGAAAGTCCTTGGCCAGACCAAACATTTGAGCAGCAACTAAAAAACATCGGTGTTACCAGCACTGTTCCCAGGCCAAAAGATCAAAACACAGCACTGTACTAGCTACTAAGAAGGAGAAAAAATGACTGCTACTGCTGAACCCAGGACAGTTACTAGACGGTTCTTATCTCACCCAGTGGGAGTTACATTCTTTCGATTCTTCTCCCCCTCCCTCAGGGGGTGAGGAGCGAGCAAACTGCAACATGGTTTTTCTGGGTTACCGAGTGGGCTTAAACCATGACAGGATGGTTGCAGAAATGGAAGCAGAGCAACTGGCAAAGCCGAGGTAAACCCATGTGGGCTGCTGCACTGTGGCAAGATATCGCTGCCCGGGTGGAGAACCTGGTGGTGAAGGTACGCCATGCAGATGCTTGTATACCCAAGAGTTGGGCCACTGAGGAATACCAGAACAACCAACAAGTGGCTCAAGCTGTGAAGATTGAAGTGGATTTAGACTGGCAACGTAAGGGTGAATTATATTTAGCCCTGTGGGCCATGAACATCAGGCCACCAGGGCAGAGATATAACATATAGATGGGCTCATGATTGAGGGGTGGACTTGACCATGGACACCATCGCCCAGGTTATTTATTAATGTTCAGCACTGCAATTAAGCAAGCCAAGCTGTTAAAGCCTCTCTGGTATGGAGGATGATGGCTGAAGTACAAATATGGGGAGGCCTGGCAAACTGACTATATCAATATCTCTTCAGGGTGAACTGCTTTTCTAGATTGATTTAGTTACTGACTGTGATGCATTTACTTTTGTATTGAAGAATTCTAACCAAGAAATGGACTAGTGAGAAAAAAAAAATAAAAACTCCTAAAGGATGTATGATACTACTTTGAGTTGTGTTTTTCATTTTTCATTTTCTTGTAGATTAAGTTTTAAAGAGCTTCAGCATTTTAAAATATGTTTATGTAGTGAATCATTATATGAGGAGATTTATTTTACGTCATGGTTGCCATGCAGAATATAGGTGTCTAACCTGCACAATTTATTAAGGGATTTTTCTAGATATGCTCTCAGTCCTTGGTGGTTTTCATGGTAGTTACCATGTTCTCAGTCAGCTGTGAATTATACCTTGGGGCTGTGAATTACACCTTGCACTGTGACATGTCTTGTTAAACTATCCACAAATGAGGTCTCTTTCTCCCCTCTCCCAACTCCCATCACCAAAGAAAGGAACTTTTCAGGAATTCTGACTCTAGTGTTGGTCATAATGGTAAGAAAGAGACTGAAAACATGAGAAGGAAACAGATATGGAAAGAAAGATGCAGAATTTTTATATCTTTTAATACCTATTCACGTCTGCTGTGGGGAAAATACTAAATATTTAATCCTAAGGGACAGCCACTCTCACAAAATAGCCAGTACAAGAATTCAGGTTCTATTATAAACCTGTATCTTCCTCCTGAGCAATTTGTATTAGCCATGCTTTACCTTAGTATTTATGAACTCTCAAACAATGCAGATATTAATCTCCTTGACAGCGCTAATGATGTATTTTATAAACTCTTTTTTGTGTGTCTTACCACCTGTTATTCAACAAATCCTTGTTGCCAAGAGGAAAAATGCTGATACAGATTCGAAGACTATGAAGATAGAAGGCTTTGTGATGATAATTTGCTGTTTATCCAGTAGAACATAGATGATAAGATAAAATAACTTAATTTCCACTTCAGGTCCCATGCTTTGTGTAAATTGATATTTTTTTAATATTCAACCAAGCTTTTCTTCTCAATTCATTGTGTCTAGTAGCTGAGAATCTCACCATTACCACTGATTGTTTGGTCCAACAGTAATTTGATCTTACTCTGCTTTAGGATCTCTTAATGTTTCCCAGTTACAGCTAGCTAATCAATGACAGTCTGATTTGCTCTTCCTGATTACAATTTTACTTTTTCTTTAGTTTCTGTCCAGAAGCTTTGTGTCATATTTATCTTACATCCACTCTGATTATTAATCAGCTTATTAGTCTAGGAAGCTACAGTATTTTAAATACAAATCAGGAGAATTTCTTTCATTCGCCTTCAGTTTAATCTCAGAAGAAAAAAAAATGTGTAGGCTTTGTCATCTCATAACACTAAATGTCATTAAGGACCCACACTTTCTATAACTAAGAGTTATAAAAGGGAAAAATGACCGATGTCATAACTAGCTGTGCTTGAATTACAGACCAGTCAGTCTCACCTCTGTGCCTCGTAAAATCTTGGAGCACATTCTCCTGGGTGGCATGCTAAGGCACATGAAAAACAACAAGGTGCTTGGTGACAGCCAGCATGGCTTCACTAAGGGGAAATCCTGCCTGACCAATTTGGTGGCCTTCTATGATGGAGCTACAGAATTAATGGATAAGGGTAAAGCAGTTGATGTCATCTACCTGGACTTGTGCAAAGTGTTTGACACTGTCCCACACAACATCCTTGTCTCTAAATTGGAGAGATACCAATTTGATGGATGGACCACTCGGTGGATAAAGAACTGGCTGGATGGCCGCATGCAAAGAGTTGTGGTCAATGGGTCGATGTCCGGCTGGAGACCAGTAACGAGTGGTGTCCCTCAGGGATCGGTGTTGGGACCGGTCTTGTTTAACATCTTCATCGCTGACATGGACAGTGGGGTTGAGTGTGCCCTCAGCAAGTTTGCCGATGACACCAAGCTGTGTGGTCCGGTTGATATGCTGGAGGGAAGGGATGCCATCCAGAGGGACCTTGACATGCTTGTGAGGTGGGCTGATGCCAATCTTATGAAGTTCAGCCATGACAAGTGCAAGGTCCTACATCTGGGTGGGAGCAATCTCAGGCACAGCTACATGTTGGGCAGAGAAGAGATTCAGAGTGGCCCTGCAGAGAAGGACTTGGGGGTGCTGGTCAATGAGAAAATGAACATGAGCTGGCTTCAGTGTGCGCTCGCAGCCCAGAAAGCCAACCGTATCCTGGGCTGCATCAAAAGGAGCATGACCAGCAGGTTGAAGGAGGTGATCCTGCTCCTCTGCTCTTGTGAGACCTCACCTGGAGTATTGTGTACAGTTCTGGTGTCCTCAACATAAAAAGGACATGGAACTGCTGGAACAAGTGCAGAGGAGGGCCACGAGGATGATCAGGGGACTGGAGCACCTCCTGTATGAAGACAGGCTGAGGAATTTGGGGCTGTTCAGCCTGGAGAAGAGAAGGCTGCGTGGAGACCTAATAGCAGCCTTCCAGTACCTGAAGGGGGCCTATAGGGATGCTGGGGAGGGACTCTTCACTGGGGACTGTAGTGACTGGACAAGGGGTAACGGGTTCAAACTTAAACAGGGGAAGTTTAAATTGGATATAAGGAGGAAATTCTTTCCTGTGAGGGTGGTGAGGCACCGGAATCGGTTGTCGAGGGAGGTTGTGAGTGCTCCATCCCTGGCGGTGTTCAAAGCCAGGTTGGATGAAGCCTTGTGTGGGATGGTTTAGTGTGAGGTGCCCCTGCGCATGGCAGGGTGATTGGAACTAGATGATCTTGAGGTCCTTTCCAACCCTAACTATTCTATGATTCTATGGTTTGCCTGAGCAAATATCTATTTGATAAAAAGCAATTCTGACTACAAATACAGATCAATGTTCAAAGTCTATATCTCAGATGATACTTCACTTACTGAAACAAACAAACAAAGAAACAAACTTAGATAATTCCCAATCTTCACTGATACTTTTAGTTAAGTTTTTTTCTTTGTTTCATATACTGGTATTGTCTCCACCTGTGCTATATTTGACTGGTTTGGTTTTGTTTTTGTGTTTCTGTATCACAATTACAATGTTCACATATTGTACTTAGGTGGGAATTTGACTAGTGCAGGTTAGAAGCTACAAAAGGCAAAGCTGACAAAATTTAATAACCTTTTTTTAGATGCTTATGGAAAAGGTGAATGGTAAACAAAGGAGGAAACAAATCATTTAACAGATGTAAAAATGCTTATAGACCCAAACTCACTTCAGTGTTAAATCACTTGAGTCTTCAAAAAAGAGAAATGATAAAAAAATCCATTCGGTTGCTCACTGATTTGTGACAGCAGGCCAAGAGCGATTCACAGAAAACTAGGACGTTACCGTTGCAAAAACTAAAGACTTTTCTTAATGGAATAGCTTAGCTAGCATCTTCTTAAAATAAAGGTGGGGTTGGCACAGAAAGTAGGTTTTTTGGATGGATATAGAGTAATTTCTTTTACAAATTCAGAGTGATGAGGAGAAACACCAACCAGGAAGGTTCAATATGGCCATTAGATCAAAAAAATATGGGACTACAGGATATCCTGGTGGACCCTATATTTTGGAAAAAGAGATGCAGTGTAACAAGGCACCTGAATCCTTACCTAGGTGGGTGTATGTGAACAAAAGATTTTGGTGTACTCACTCAATGTAAAAAGTGAGGATATTCTAGATGTTTCATTCAAGGACACAGTTAATTCATTATGATGTGTGTGTGTTCACACACCCTCAATTATTCATAAAGCATGTTTCCTTTAAACAAATTTTTTAAGTCTTCTGTATTAGTGTAAGTTCCAAGAAGATTATTACTGCTCAGTAATAACAGTGAGCATTCAAAAAAAAAAAAAAAAGTCCTTAAAGTAACTCCTTAATAATAAAGGGCTTCTGGGGCAGGTGTGTATTTCACCCCTACACACATAGATAATTGCATAGTGATTAAAGATTTATACACCTTATTCTCCAGTCTTATTGGCAGTCTTGAAGAGGACATCCTTAAACACTCTTACATATTGTATCAGAACATTAAGTGCTAAGAATTTGAGACAGTTTATTTCAGAACTGTTGCAACTTGGAAATATCTAATGCTAATTTTTTACATAATTCCACAGGAAATTCCTGATTGCTCTTAAACCTCTAGAAGTAGGTTTCAGCATGGGCTATTATCTCTAATGCTATAGCAGAAATTAAACAGTTTCTGAAAAATTAGGTCAATCATGTACAATGTCATAGCCAATGTAAGAGACAGTTATAATTTGTTACATCTAACCTAGAGCATGATAGATTAGGAAATATTGTATGACTCTATGAACATTTCAATAGAAACACTAATTTCTTTCTCTCTCCTCTCTTCAGAAAAATCACTTGAGGAGGCAGCAAACTATTTTATTTTTTCAGATAGATTTAGCTGAATTGTTTTAGCCAAATTAAACAAATTCGTAGGAAATACATTTTCACTTGTTTAAGGATAACATATTTTGACTACTTTGAATGACATATTATTTTGACTCCTTCCGATGACATATTCTTTTGACTCTAGGTTATTTCGAATAGGAATAATAACTACTAAAAAAAATTAAACACAGTTTCTTTGTGGAAAGAAGGTATGTGAATGGTTTAATTATCTATTATCATTTAACCTGAAATAAGATATTTACCTCTTGGCAAGCAAGCATATACAAAATCTGTTATTTGAAAGTTTATAATTTATATATAGTTTGGGAGAAATAAGCTACTCCCATGAATAATAAAAATAAAATATTATAAAGCCTAAAATACTCATAAGAAAAAAACATTAATAAAACGATTATACAGCAACTGTAATCTCTAACACATTAACATCTAGAAATTTTAAGTAATACTCACATTGGCCATGGTAAAAATTATCTAATTGTCTTTGAGAGGTCAGTGCCTCATTTAATTCAGCATACCTGCACTGGGGTCTACTAGACAATAAATTGTTCTTTAGACTTCCATTTTCTCAGAAATATGTTATCAGGTTTGAAATATATAAGAAACTTGGTTAAGTATTGTTTAAAAAAAAAAAAAATTGTTGAGAAGCATCAATTCTGTATTTGACTTTGTTTCCCCATGACAAATCTGTGGAACGCAATTTAGATACTTTACTAGACTCTATTAATTGAATATCACCAACTTAAATGACAAAAGAACCAATCCCAACAAAGATTATAATGCTGAATGCTTTGTTGTTAAAAAAAGAAATTGGTGCTAAAACAATTACAAAATAAAGACCTCAGTAAAATTTTTATATCCACTATATTTGATTATTTTTTTAAGCAATCATGACCATAAAAATATTGATGTTGTCATTACTAGGTCTGGCTGTAATACATAACATTTATTTTGTCTGAAGTTTTTGAAACATTATTTAGTTGGTTATATAGTGGGTGACTATTGCCATTATTGTTTGGGTTTGTATTTTTTTTAGTTTACAATTGCTTGAAATAACTTCAGTTCTGTGTGATTAAATATTTACCATATTCCCATCATTTACCAATTATTCTCATAAACAAATAAAATTAGGCAGTGCGAAAAATAGTATTTAGATACAATAAAAAAAAAAAGGAATGTATAACGCACTCCTTTATAAACAAAAGAAATTAGATTTTGGTTTGATTCAAGTAAACATTTTTCCCTCGCAAGTGTTTCTGGGTATTCCTCATTCTTCTGGCATTAGATTGTGATTGGCGATGGCATGCACTGTCCACGATTTATTTTTCCTTTTGCCTTCATACTGTGATGAAACAGCCAAATGGCTTTGTAACTTTTCCGCACTAAGTCACTGAATGAACTTCATGTTGAAATAGTGTCATACTGATTTCTTAATTATAAAAATTTTACTGTTTTCTAATATTAGGAATAATGGGCATGACTAAACCAAAGTTTGTAACATTATATATGTCAAAGTCGTAATTAAAGAAAACTTTTTTTTCAGTCCAGAAAAAAATGTTAATAAGGAAAAAAGTAATCCTTTGAAGTTTGTTTCCACTTTTGCATTTGCTTCAAGTACATTTTGAAATGTAATCTCTCTTCAACTGTCTTACTCATAACTGCAGCATTTGGTTCTCTCATCTACCAATTACAGAAGCAGAAATTTTTTTCAAATTCTAACCTTCAGAAAGAGAAAAATATATCTGGCTGTAAATATTTAAGAATGCAACATGCTAAATATAATTGCATTTTAAAATACTTAGGAAAAAAGTGAGAATAACCTGTGAAAATTTTTTCAAAGACAACACTGAGAGAATGTAGAATAATACCAAAACTCTTTTCATAGTAGTAAATATTGCATCCGACTGTGCCCACTTTCAAAAGGATATGCAATGTATGGGTAAACATCTATAGTGTCAAGGTGAAATATTTTCTATCGTGATTAATACTGAAGAAAATGTTTACTGTCATGACAGTTTTCTTGCCTCTTCACTGTGTGATATTTCACTAAATTTCTGATTTATATATGCAAAGCATGGAGCTTAGACTGCAATAAAATGCCTTTCAGGGTGGTGCTCAGGTTCAAAAGAATAACAAGATTTCAGCAGTCTCCTTTTAACAATGATCCTGACTATACTTTACTCATATCTCTACTCATCATTCAACACCATTCTCTATCAGTTTTCTAAACACAGAATTTCCATATCCGTGTTTTTTGTCATTCACCTTCGTCTTCGCAGCTTCTTTCTCTATAAAACTGACTTGCTTGTTTTCAATTCCCATTCTACTTCATCTTTGACTCCTTGCTCTCACCTACTCACCAGAAAATTATTCCAGTGTTAATCAACCACTACATTATTATTGTTCTGGAAGGAGGTCTTGAATTTACGGTTGACAGGACATCATACTTTGCTGAAATGATGTTAAAGTGTTTAATATAATGAGGATACACCTTCTAATCACACTCCTCTAGTAGTTTCTATTTTTTTTACTTACCTTTACAGATCAGAACTTCTACTTCACTGAACAGGACTGAAATTACTTCTTTTGTTGCTACCATTTCTTTATTGTATAATAAAAGCATTATGGTGCTTCCCTACTTCTGACTCAAGGTCTTCTGTCTGTCTGCTTCAAATATTAATGCAACTATTTTAAACAAATAGGAAAGAAATGTACATACACTATCAACAAATAGTCTAAATTTAGCCATCCTGGATTTTGGCATCTAAGATGTTCACTCAGGCTCCAGTTATGGGCAATACAGAAAGATTAACATGTTCAAGGAGTGGTAATTTCCCTACTGCCATTGCCAGGATTTTCTGTAGTGTCCTAGCCGTCTCATCACCCCAGGTAACTCTTTGCTGTGTTTATTTTTTAAGATCAGTATTTTTAATCGTCAGCAATATGCTTAACTTTTTTTTTTTGTAACAATAAATAGCCTATAATTCTTTGCTTTGACCTTGTAAATGTGTATATATACATAGTACATATAGATTACAAAATATAAACAAAAAAAAGAATATTGAAAGGTGGGTTTTTTTCCCCCTTTGAAGGTCTGTGCATTTCAATTAGATTAATCTCTTCAATTAGATTAATTTCATGAATCTCTAAACCATCTTCTGATGAGATCATGATCACTCTGCCAACATAAAATGTTTAACTACAAGATTATGATGATCCACTAGTGAATCAATAAAACAAAATAAGAATATTAAAATAATAATTTTTCATATGTAACTATCAAAGCACTGTATTACAGTTTCCAAATCTAACTGCTCTATTTAAAGATAGAGAAAATGGTGCAAAGAATTTGTAGTCTAAGCAGTATGTAGAAGTTCAGAAACACAGCTATTATAAATAGGCTAGCAGATGTGAACATCAATCAATGCCTAAGGAAGGAATGAGCGGTGAACTAAGTCGAGTTCTTCTGTATTATTCTTGTCGAAAAAAAAATGCTTTCTAAACCTCTGTGCAATAAACTCATCTTTTTTTAAGACATATGTTTTTGGGTTTTTTTTAAACCTTGTTTCTCAGTTCCTTTTTTAAAAATTCTCACATTTGGAGATAACCCTTTAGTCACAGTCAAAAATATAACAGCCAAAATATTTTTTCTTCAAGCAAATTAATTACCAGTTGTTCTGAAAAGTTACACTCCCATCTCACAGAGGAATGTGATTTGTCAAGACTTTCTGTCTTCTTAGTACTTCTGGCAGCTTTGTACCATTCATGTGAATACTAATTGCATAGTTGAAATCACATAAATTTCTTGAGGTTTCCAGTTTCCAGCTTGCTCTAACAACTGGAAAGAAGTGAAGGCAAAAATAACACAAGACAGGTGTCATGCAAGGGTAATCATACTATAGTTTGTTCTCATTAATTAAGATGTGTTTGACTGAATAGTTGGTCTCAGCACATAGGGACCAGCTGAAGGGTCAGTAACATGATTCAGCAGAGTATAGGGAAGAATCGTTCAGTCACTCACCACTAGTAATGCAGTGCTGTTCCATTTCTCTTGACATAGATCAGCAATTAATAAAGAAATCATGAAGCAAAATACTACACTCTACCAGTAGCATATAATGCAAACAAGACTGAATCCAGTGAGAAGGATCAGAAGCCTTTGTAAGTCCATATTAAATTTTAAGATTTACTAATTTTCAGGTGAGACTAAAAAAAGACATCAAAATCATGGTAGCTATGAAAACGGGTATCTACTTCCTTTAAATCCTTGTCATCATTAAGCAACTGCTGTGTTAACATCAGCAGCATGATGAAAAAGTAAACAGGCATTTAATTTCACCTTAAAAAAAGCCCCAAACTATAGCATATGCATTATGACCAAAAGTGCTCTGTGATGATGAGTTGCGTTTGGCCTATATAGGAGGATGGAAACATGAGGCAGACATGTAATATCCCAAATCAGTATACCAAATTGTTGGGGTTTTTTTTGTTTGTTTTTGTTTTGGTTTTTTGTTTATTTTTGGTTGGTTGGTTTGGGGTTTGTTTGGTTTGTTTATTTGTTTTCCTTCTTTTTTTTCAAGATGGAACCTGATATTTTGTTAGAAAATAAATAAAAATGAAACTTACAAGAAGAAAATATTGCATCTTTCACAAAGTACCTTCAAAATTCAACAGACTTCTATGAAAATAAATATGTTGTAACAAGGCTATTTAGGTCTGATTTTATGCCATCTTATATGGAAAATTAGTGCTGCAGAGATGTACTCACGGTTCAGAAAGTGGGGACCAGCACTTGCTTCTTCTGATGCATTTACCAGTTATTTAAAATAACAGTAAAAAGAGAAAGAGAGAAAACATATTAAGCACATTTCAGCTTATAATAAACACTAATCACAATAAAGGCATAGAAAATCATTTTTGCTCATAGCGTTCTGAAGAGCCCAGAGTGAAACAGTCTGTTTTCCCAGTGGTCTTTCAAATTGAAATGGCTGCAGAAAGATGACAAGCACTAACACACACTCAGGTCACAGATGAGGGTACGAAACTAGTGGTCTAAATCAGATTGCATCTCACATTTATTTATATTTAATATGATTTAAATTATTAAAATGCAACAGAACTCATTCTCTGAGGGAGAAAATATGCTCATATGTTCATAATGAGTACATTTGCTACAATTTATAAAACTATGCAAAAGCGACTAGTTTTCACTTCCACAAATAATGAACATGGCCTAGCATGGGAAATTTCTAGGTTAAAGAATTTACAAAACAATATTATCTATTTATTAAAATATATACTGAAATTACTTAATACAGTATTAGTGCTAAAATTAATGAACTATCTAATTTTGTAACTTCTAAAATTTGTGTTGCACAGTTTTTAATTATTGAGTTACAATACGTTGAGTGCTACTTCAGATGTGATATTGTAATAGCACATTTTTCAAGAATGGGCAGAAAATGACAAAGCTGGTAATTCTCAAGGACCATCTTTATTATTTCATCTCTATTACAGAACATGTTGAAGGAATTGAAATAATACTTAGTAATTTGCTTAATAATACATGATTATTTTCTTTAATAAGAAATAGTATCATGCTACCAATCTGAATTTAGTGTGCCAAACACACCTGACTGTTGATCCAAGGAGGTATTCTTTACCTGGACCAAAACAGACGATTAGAAAATCAAATTTAATTACTTTAACACTGCAGAAAGGTGTGGCAACTAAGGTAAACAGAGTGAGAGTTTATTTGGTTTCTATTGTCATTGTTTGGTAAGTGAATGGCTCATTTCTCTGACAAAGAAGATAGGATTTACTGCTTTTTTGTTTCCTGGAACTGTGATATTCTGCCTGGGGATCACCACTTTTGCTATTAATGCCTTTTCACCAGCTTATTGGTATGAATGAATGATATGATTCTTCCACTCTTCTTATTTAGTTGATACATCTCTTTCTGATTTTAAAGCAAAGGGTGGAAAAACAAACCAGTAAAAAAAAAAAAAAAAAAAAAATGTGATCAATCATTCAAAATAATTGAAGCCTCTTTTGAAGGCTCTGAATGTCAACTTAAACATTATAGAAAAATTTGACCGATTTTCAGAGACTTTCTTAGAAGCTTTAAGATCACATGGATCTAATTTAAAAAAATTGAAACACAGTATCAGTCTATTCAAAGATGTGCTTGCAGTTCTGGCAGCTCAACAGGTGAAAAATCATGTGTTTGGGTGCTTATCTTGTTTCTTTCCACCAAACTGAAATTGGCCTAATTATTGACTACCTTTTTTTTTTGTTTTTTAATGTCAGGCAAAAAAAATTGATCATAACACAGGTGACAGTCTAGATCAGTGGTCTCCAAACTTTTTTGATCATTCACCCCATCAGTGAAAACTTCGTGAGTGTACTGTGTACTAGTGAAGTTCTTATATTTCTTCCTAAACTCCAATGAATCATGCTGTGCACCCCATGCCTGTACCCCAGTTTGGAGACCACTGGTCTAGATGTGGATGAGGAAGGGAAAAAAATTCTTCTTTGAGTTTAGCTTTACATTATTTCCAGGACAAGGGAAAAACAAACAAACAAGCAAACAACAACAACAACAACAAAAACCCAACCCTTAATAATGCTCTTGCAAGAGCTACAAATGATTTAGTTTGCAATTTCATTATTTGCTTCTGCAATAACCTCTTAGAATCCATTTCAGATAATTAAGCCTTTCAGTTCTGTGTGAGAAGATGATAAAGTCAAACATCTTTGAAGACTTTCCCAATCAAAATAGTATAATAGATTGCATCAATTTAATCTGGAAAAGACACATTTACTGTAGCGTTTATGACATTCCCGTAGCAAGAGCTTCATTGACAAACATTATCTGTGCTGCAAAAAATACAGTCTTCATCTGTTCCACCTAGAAACATAGCTGCTTTCCTTTATTATTCAACATATTTCAGGAGATCTTCAAGAAAGTAATTTTAAAGTTAACATGATCTCCTGTATTAGCATCCTAGCTAATAATGGAATTCTATACTTATAAAATTATCAAAATTCATTAATGCAAACAGTTGTGTCAGCTTCTGTTCCCCATGCTCCTTGCAGTTTCAACAGAAGAGATAACTATTGTTAACATCAGTGTTTCTATTTTGTAGGGATGTGTTTATTAGTTTGGGCAACAACATTTTCAGTGTATTTTTTGCCAGAAATATAGATCTAATAACTAGGAGACAAAAAATGATCACTATAAAATAGACAGCTAAAATAAAGTCTTGGGTAAAAAAAAAAAAAAAAAAAGAAAAAAGAAATCCTTTCAGACTATCAAACAAAAGTCAAAATTAGTACTAAAATATTAGAATATTAGCTATTTTTGAGGAGGCAATTGATAAAAGTTTCCAAATGTATTTGGCAAACATTAAACAAATGCATCTAATCTAAAGAAAATACTATCGAAAGATAAAAAAGATCAGTTCAGCATATTTCTAAATAAATTTCTTTTGTATGTTACTCTGTCAATTCTTTTCTGAATTTTCCTCTTCACCTAAACTCTCTGTCTGTAGGTCTAACCAGTATTGAGAACCTTCATATTATATTTATGTTCTTAAAAATGTACATGACCTTAAAATATTCCGTGAAACTGTACTCTGTATTTGCTCAAAAGTTACTTTTACTTCAAATTTCACTCTACCTATAGCAAAGGACCCACTATTAAAATGTTCTCTACAATTAAGAGCTACTTTCTTGTTAAGCTAAAATTCAGCAAGGAATGAGAACATTATATCTCAAGATTGCTGTTCACTTTAATATAGATATTAATTTATGCACATATTATAAGTTTATAAATTTAATTATAAATGAATTTATGAATTTATAAAATGTATCTTTTAATACATAATGTGATGCAGTGTAATATAAGATGATAAATATAACTAATATAATTAATATCTATTAAGACTGAGGATTATAAGAGTATCATCACAGTTCTGAGTCTTGTCCATTTTCCAAATAGCAGGTTGGAAATATGTACCCAGATAGAAATATATCTATAAGAGAGTAAGTTTACATAAAAACTAAAACAGTCTAACAAAGAAAACAATAAAGATTTCCACAATTTTTTCACTGCTTAAAATAATTTAAGGTGGTTGCAATCAGAATGAGTAGTGCTTTATCCATAAACGTTGCTGCTTCTTATAAGATAAGATATTACTCAGTATTACTGAAGATGAGAGGATGAGGTTTCAAGGAGCAGAAAGCTGGAAAAATGTAAGTAAATCAACTAGAATACTGTACTTTACACAATATCTCTGAATTGCATTCCATTTTTCTATAGGGAAAGAATGATAGTAGAGCTTTATCAACCAACAAATACATTATAAAGGATTTAATTCTTAAAACCAACAAAAAGATTGAACCAACAATAAAACAAAAACAAACACCCAAAAAAAACCCCAAAAAAAAACAACAACAACAAAAAAAAAAAACAACCCAAAACCAACAAAACTATGAAGCTGCAAATTTGAATTTTGCAATAGATAAACTGAAATAACAGAAGTGAAGAACAGAATAAATGGACGCATGGGCTAATACATTTTTGGAATAGAAATTTTATAGCAGATATTCATGCTATAAAAATTAATCTTGTGGATAGGCAGTCTACAAAATACACTTTGATTTTCAAATATCTACTGATAAACTCCAGCACAAAAGACTTTAAAAAGTACTTCATCGCTGCCTAGTAAAGGCACTAAACTCTTCTATGAAGGGAGTACTGTTGTGATTTAATAAGAGGTACTTAATAATAGGTTAGGAGAGAGAAAACAAAAAGATAAAACGTTTCCCTTCATAATGAAGGAAGTGCATAGGTTTGATTTTTTTTCAGGGAGGAAGGCACAATGAGGTTATAAAATTTTAAAATTTTGGATAATGAAACCCAAATGTATTCCTGAAACCTCTGGAGGAATGGTAAGCCATTCTGAAATAAAACAGCAGATAAAATTCTTATTGAAAGGAAGAAAAAAGTTTCTTAAAAAACCTAAAGTGCTAAATCAAACTTAAAAGTTATTGAAATACTGCAGGCACTGTTCACTGTATCTTGCAGTAAAGACAAAACAGTAAAACCTGAAAGGCAGAGTAATAAAAATTACTACTGAAGACACAGAGTAGTTTACTGATCACATACTGATTACAACCCTTCAACCTGGGAAAGAAATGCCTTAGGGTCATATGATAGACATCTAAAATAACTCGAAAGATGCTGTTTTCCAACCTAAATGATTCTATGTTACTATGTTTCTAATTATTATCTACAATATCCCATTACAGAAGACTGGAAAGTATTCAGTGGAACCTCTATGTTCTTTTTGAAAATTCTTCTGTGTTATTAGCTGAAAGATTTGACTGGTGGTTGACTGTGATTTCCTTTTCTCTGAAGCAAGACTACTGCCTTTGCAGTCCTTGTCTAGAGTATAGTAAAAGGAATGTAGATGTCAGAGAATTCAAGGTGTGGGGAGCTGTTAAGGTTTGAGGCGTGAAGGGGAAGAGAAGAAGGAAACTGCCTGCTTGTTGCACTGCAAATAATTGTTAAGATATAAGTTGAAGAGAGAGGGAAGACTTATAAAGGTTGTGAGAGAAGTGACTAACTTGAATACTGCTGGGAATGGGGCATCCACAAACTCTCTGGGAAGTGTCTCACTGTCTTCACAGTAAACAATTTCTTCCTAATATTTAATCTAAATCGACCCTCTAAACTTTACTCTTCTGTGGTCCTGTAATGTAAAAATTAGTTGTGTTAATGCCAATTAAAAAAGAGAATTCACAGGGGAGCACCAGTATATTCCTAATCTCAAAATTGTAGTATTTTGATAAATAGAACACCTGAAAAGCTATCTTAGTTCGGTTTTGTAATTTTTCAGATCTCACCTATTTGAAATAAGGCGGCTTTTATAGATGGAAAACATGAGGTTATCTACAGGAAAGTGCATATTTTAAAATTTAAAGATTGCCAAAATATTATTTCTGAAAAACTTATTTATATATAAATGCATCAATAGCACAGGATTCAGTATACTACCCTTAACACCTCTTCAACAATGGAGTAACCACAGATTGTTAGAACCATATACCTTACTACAGCTTATTTGAAGGTGCACACAGTAAAGTCCCATTAAGTGCCCCCCTCCATTTTTTTTTTTTTTTGGTTTTCCTCCTGCCTTTTACCTGTGACTTCTGTTCTTTTCTCCCTCCAAAATCACCTGAAGATCAACCTGTGCTTGAGTTGCTGGTTCTATTACAGAAGTCTTTCAATTAAATCATTTCAAGCTTCTAAAAATAAATCTATATTATAATCTATATTAGAAATACATGCAGACAATGTATTTTCTGTGGAAATCAACTCTGTAAGTTATTTCTATAAAAGCTCAAGAAGAAACGAGCTTTCTCAGACTGCTATGAGCACCTATTTTATGACTCACAGTCTAAGTAATTGCTACATAAATTCAATAACAGATACTTTTCTATGTCAAGAAAAGATTTTATGCTTATTTTGGCTGCATAAAACAGGTCAAAGCATGCATAAGGAGAGAACATTTTTCATTTTTATTTTTTCATTTTAGTACCAGGACATCTCTTACCCTTTCTTCAACATCTACTCTATTTCCATGTATTTGTGAATAGTTTGCTTCTCAGAAACTGCTACAGACACAGTCTGACACTTTTTTTCATAGTGAGGTTGAAAGATATTAAAACTTTAATTTAAACATATTTAAATTACACTGACTGTCTGGGGTATATGCACTTGATACTTGCGGAAAAATGTTTTGCATTTTGGAGAAAATATGTCATTTTATTTAATCGTATTGTAGGCTGACTCTATAATCAAAGCTTTCCATACCCTGTAACTAGTAAAAATAGTAGCTGAATCCAGTTTTCAGAGACATGGACTGGGATTTATGGTGCCACTTTGTATGCAAGAAATAGATGTGGGTGCATCTGCAAAGCACATGGGCAGAGAGGGAGCAGGGGAGAGTAGAATATTTGGGATTAGTTACTGAAGAATGTTCAATATTTAAGGGTGTTAAAAAAAAAGCGTAGTTATTTATTACCACTTCCTGAGTGTCTAGGATTGTGTTTTATCTATTGGAGTGCTGCCAGTAATCCTGAACCTATGATTCATTGATGGTCAGCTAATTATTTGTCATAATGGATAGATGAATAAACTGCACTTGTCCTGATTTGAGTTAAAACGTGTAGGCTGAGATGACTTTCCCTGTGATAAACCTGGTAGCAAAGACTTAGTAGACCTAATTCAGATAAAAGTGATTTAATTGTATTTATTTAATTCAAATTCAAGATTGTTATGTGTTTTGAACTAGAATTAAATTTAATCTTTTCAGATCCAGAAGAACAGAACTATGAAAGTCACTACATATAAACACAACTACTGGTGAATGTCTAATCTTAAGCTGTTCAAACCAGTAGAAAGAATCACACTGTTTTCATCTGCATTTTGTTTAAGGTATAACTGTATCTATTGAAATCCATTTTTTTACCTTATTTCATGCCTGGGTGATAGCTATAAAAGATTAATGACCTTAATAAAATATGAAGTATAAACACTGGATTTTGTACAAGCAAATACAGTACACAGAGCCTATGCAAGAACAAGCTCTTCATGACAGTTTCGGAAGCTAGTGCTCCAGAAATGGAGTAAAAGTCCCAAATAGAAAGAAATAAGGTGAGGAAACAGGAACTCAATAATGCCTCTTGCTTTTTGCAACTGGCTGATGCTTGACATCAGCCTTTCTCCACCTGCCTGATATTTGCCTGTCTAGCAAAGGTGCATCAGCGTTTTATTGATTGATGACAATGTTAACTCTTAGCCTAGTAGCTGACTATTCTTAGATCTTTATTGTTTATATTAGCCAATAAATGATCATGTTATCCTCTTAATATTTCTAAATTTACTCGAAAATTAAATGTCTAGTGATAAGGCAGTAAACACAATCAAAATGTTAATGAATACCACATTGACTTTTTTCCTTATAGATGTATGAACCAAATAAAACGATCTCATAGAAACAGTAAAGAAATTACACATTAAATATTTATTGGCAGCAATTTAACTAAATTCAGTAACTTTGACAATGACTAAAAGTTCTAAGTTTACTCCTACATTTCAAATGATAAGCATTTCAGGCAAATTAGCTCATCAGCAACTTCAAAAAATCAATACTCCAATGAAATAATTATTTTTTAATCCTGAAAACTCCTGTTGCTAGGAGCTTAAATTTGTGTGGATCCTGGAAACAGCCACTTTTATGATTTCAATGCATAGTATTCACCAGCTGACATTTATAAATCTCATTCTACATGCATGCAAGTGAGCACTGGCCCTACACATCTGCAGCTCTTTGGCCAGCTAAATATATAGATTGTTCTGATTCTCACCAAAGAATATTTAAACTGTTTTAGTGGAGCTAATGGCATACTCTCTTTTTTCCCAATAAACAGCAGTTGCTACAGGAGCCATGTTTTCTTGGCTCACAGGGTAAGAGGTTTTTCTGCTGCTTATAGTCTCAGCGCAGAAAACCATCACTCATTACCACAGTGACTGCATGTAATGTAGTTGCCATCAGTCATATGCTCCAAAATCACTTCAACTTCTAACTCTAACTAATTAACACTATGATGTTAAATTCTAAGTTTCGTTTTAATACTGTAGCTCTGATTTTCTGTGGTATGAAATGTTCCTTTCTCCTTCAGTGCTGGCTATTGAAGACAGATCCTAGATCCAAGCTTCATCTTCATGGTGGTGATGAATGAGAGTTGCAAGAGAGAGCTATGTGGGGAGAAAGAATAAAGTGACTGTAGTAGCCAGTTCTGTCTAAAATTACAGGAGTCACATTCCTCAGTGTTTAGCAGAAATAGGCTGATGCACTTAGCTGCATATCTGTGCCACAACCAACTAGTTACTTTAAAAATGCAGCCAAGAGAACAAGCATAGAGCTTTACAAATATTTCCTGTGTGTTTCATATTCAGAGCTAAATTATCCCCATTTTACTGCTGGCTCAGTATTTGTGCAACAGCCCTGCTGATCTCCCAGAAGAGGCAATAGAAGGAGCTGTAATCTGCTGGTATTTTGGCTTCTGGTAATAACAGCATGCTCAAACTGAAGTAATAAATTCCCATTCCTTATATAAAACCACTCATCTAAGTGGACAATAGTAGGTACAATGCTGCTGATTTGTGTAGGTGCATCCTATTAATTTATTTTGCATTCTTGATTTGAGGAATCAAGAAATCTCCATTGCCGGAGGCAATAAATCAGACATGACAGACCAGTGAGTTAGGCAAATCCTATACTTACTTTTTAATATGCCTGCCAAATTCTAATAATTGTTCAGCCATCTGTGATTATAATAATTTTTTCTGTTAATAGAAAAACTGCTCAACAGCTACATTCCTCTTGTTGCATAGCTTAGTAACTTCATGCTCAGTTACCTTCCTTTAGACAATGCAGTACCTGCGAAAATTATAAGATATAAGCCAGAATGCAAAGTGAACTTGAAAGGTTCTGTTGTTTGGGGGTTTTTTGTCGTGTTCATTTTTTTTGTTTGCTGGGTTTTTTTAGACGTGATGTGGTGGTTTGTTTTTCCGGTTGGTTGGTTGGTTGGTTGATTTATTTATTTTTATAAGCAAAAAAAAAAAAAAAACTTGCTGCTTTAAAGCTGTTGGCTTTTTTTATTACTATATTTGTCCTTGGGTTCTGTGTCATGGTGACCTTTCTTCTGAATAGATCACTTAGTTATGAATCCAGGACTTTCTATTTGCTGAGGTTTGTAGAGCTCTGAAGACCATAGGCACAGTTTTCTCTCTGGAATCCTTTACACTGGAAAGATATTTCCAACTTGTCAACAAAGCACAGGATGTAATTGGTTAGCAATGAGTACAAATGAATAATTAAAAAATTATTTATTAATAACATTTTGTCAGAATTAAGTATCTGTTGCTGATAGTGATTCTTTTTCCACCTGTCTACATTTGTATTTGCTGTAAGCTTTCGAGGGACTAAGGAATCAAAATCTTTCCTCAGCTAAAGCAAATGAGGGAAGAATTTGAACAATCTCTCTTACTCTTATTGCTGTAACCCCATTTAAACATCAGGTGCTTAACTGAGAAACATGAGACAACAGGGTCATTTTAAAGACAGGTTTTTTTGGGTTTTTTTGGTTTTTTTTTTTGTTTTTTTGTTTTTTGTTTTTTGTGTTTTTTTTTTTTAGTTTCTTTCTTAGTAATAATCTAGCCTGATCTTCTATACAGATTTACACAGAAACGGTGGGGGCTGGTATGTTTGATTCTCATACTTACAAGTGACATTTAACACAAATCTGGCAAGATGGGTTTACACCATTTTAGATCTTCTTAAAGTACATTTGGTGTAATAGTGTTAGCATTACTGAGAATCATATTTTCTTTTCCTGGTAGATTCTACTAGAGCAGATCCTATAAATGGCCTACAGGGTAATAAATTAAAATACACATTTAGTATGTGGATTTGTACCTATACCATGTTTGCAAATACATGCTAATGTACTTTAAGGTGTATATAGACACGTAAAAATATTTTCCATTCTTTTTTGCCTGAAATTAATTGTAGCCATAATATTAAAATTCAGCTTCTTTCATTTCCAGGCTTATTCTTATTTGGTTCCCAAAACTCTGGGTAGAAATTCTGTCCATAGTGGCAAAATAACAGGCAAGAAGTTGGTAGTCAGGCTAAACACTAAGTGACTGGACAGAAAAGATAATAGCTTTCTGATTAAAAAAAGGAGTTCTGAATCTTTAAAAATATTGTTCCACTTGTTCAATCAGAAAAATCAATGCATTGAAAATAGGCTTTAAAGGAATAATCTAAACAATCACATTTTTTCAGTAAAATATATCTAGAGATAGATATTCAGATTCCTTAGGCTCTATTTACAATAAATAATTTTGAAATACTTCTCAGTTTAGAACTACTTAAACACTTTGATTTTGCTATAATGCTGGAAAATACTTCACAGGATGACAAAAAGCAATTTGAATAGCAATTTTTGGTGTTGTTTTCTTGTTCATTCTACTTTCTTTGCACTTGGCAGAAGAGTACCAGAAGCTTAAGAAGTGTCATACTTCTATCTTTCAGAAGCAGTTATAATACTTTAAATGTAGCTGGATGCTATGACTGAAAACTAGAGTCCTCCATGTTATTTACAGTGCCCTCGTACCCCTCGATATGCTGCTTTTAGCAGCAAGCACAAAGCAGCTATACCACAAAGTTTTACTTGCTTCTGCCAGATTTCTTTTTTTAAACATACTAAATTGTCAAGACTTCTAAACACTCTTTCAAGCTTTCAGACACTTCAGTACTTAACAGAAGAAAAACACAGCAAAGCTATTGTTATTTGTTACAGCCCTTTGTTATAGCAAGTGCAGCTGCTAGGAAGCTCCCCTTCTCTTGCAAAGGAAAGATTTCAGAGTTTTTTCTCTTTTAACTATTTTTCACTTACTGCTGCTATTACATTATCCTTAAGATATTTTTCTTAAAAGCATAAAATAAGGGAACAAAGTAGTGGGGCACTTTTTTCAGATTTTTTTTTTTTTGGTGGTTGTTTTTTGATATTTGCTGGTGTATCCAAAAATTATCACACCTAATAAGGAGAGGGGTAGTTCTTTCAGGGATACAGCCTGCCTTTCTGTCAGTTATACCTTTTTACTTACATTCATTTTTTCTAAGGATGAGTGAGGGACATGGTGCTCTCTAAAGATGGTCTGTTAAGCTATTACTTTTAACAGTCAGCCAGAATGTAGTGTGGCTGAAACACAGTTAGCAGTCTCTTCTATTCATCAAATATATCATACGAATTTTTAAGTGATACAAAATATAAATATCTGTATTATATAAATGAGTGAATGAATGAATGAATGAATGAATGAATGAATGAATGAATGACAAAAATATTAGCAGGAAACCCATCTTTTATGTAACTAGCCAGAAACCTCAAGTTCATCTTCTCTGTGTATCATCCAGTTCTCCCTTTTCTGTCTTATTTTTTAGTTGACTTTATATAAATGCTCACTTATTAAGCAAAACCTGATTTTCCCAGCGTGTGCTCTTACCCTTATGATATTAAGTACCAAAGAGTTCTGTTGTAATTCTTCTACACTTTCTATGAAGCATTTACTTGGCATGCATAATGAACTTATCGATACTGATAATTTCAGCGGTAGTTTAAAAGTGGTCTTGATTGCTGAATTCCTCAGGATATTATCTGAAACAGATGATTTAATTAGTTGCACCTTACCTCTTTAAAATTATGTGCATATTAAATAGATTAAAACAACCCAACCCCCCTAGTCATATGCTTTTTTCTGTTTGTTTAAGACAACTGGGTGCTTAATATAGAATCCAGACAAATTCTGGACAGAGGAGTTTGCCCAGCATCATTGTGAACCTCGGACACTGTCCTCTCTCCTAGCTGGAGTGCCTAATTCCTGTCCAGTTTTGCAGTGGGTGAGTAGAGTTGAGGAAGATGGACTATTCTCTCTCCCTAGCAGAATCATATATGGGGATCAGACTTGCAGATTTTTAGGACTGAGACAACAATTTACATACTTTATCAAGGATGTGAGACAATTGAAAGCCATGGGAATAATTTGATGGATTGGGAAAGAGAGTTTTTTTTGCTTTGCTTCACTGAACCCTACTGAGGCTGGCTTAAAACATAATAGCTGATGTCAAATCGAGCGGCTTCCAAAGAGAAGATCTTCTATCACGGGCCTGTTACTGAGACTATTTTTCACATAGGATAGCTTTGTTTCCCCCCTTACTATAGATGTGCCTATACAACAGGTTCAATAGATTTACAAAGCAAATCTCAGAGACAGTTTTATTCCTGACATTTACTTAAACTTCAAGTTTCTATTTTATATAATATGAATTTGCCCTGTAATCTTCTGAATTTCTTAGCTTTACTGCAGCAGTATCATCCTCTAGAATTTTACATCTCAATAGGATATTATGGGATTTCAGGCTCTTAATTACCTTAGACTTAATTTAGCCGCCTATATTTAGCGAAGCCGAATATGGGCTGTCCTGGGTTCAGCAGTAGCAGTCATTTTTTCTCCTTCTTATTAGCTGGTGCAGCACTGTGCTTTTTACTTTCAGCCTGGGAACAAAACTGATAACACCGATGTTTTTAGTTGTTGCTCAGTAATGTTTACTCTCACCAAGGACTTTGTGAGTCTCGTGCTTTGCCAGGGAGGAGGGGAAGCTGGGAGGAAGCAGAGACAGGACACTTGACCCAAACTAGCCAAAGAGGTATTCCCTACCACAGCACGTCATGCCCAGTATGTAAACTGAGAGATCATCTGGCTGGGTATTATCGGTCGGCGGGTGGTGAGTGGTCGTATTCTCTTCCCTTGTTATTTTCCTTATCATTATTATTATTGGTGGTAGCAGTAGTGGTTTGTGTTGTACCTTAGTTACTGGACTGTTCTTGTCTCAACCCGTGGGAGTTCCATTCTTTCAATTCCCCCCCCATCCCTCTGGGAGCAGGGAAGGAAAGGGGGTGGGGGTGGTAGAGCGACTTCGTGCTTCACGGCTGAGCTTAAACTATGACATCGGCTTTGAAAAATGTGTTGAAGTAAGTTTCCCTAACCCATTAACCTGATGAAATATGAACAGCATATTGAAATTCTGCACATAATAGAAAAATAAAAATTGGCAATATTTATGTCAGGCCGTGTGCAGGATAAATATGAAGTGTAGAACTAAAACTGACACTTCACAGACTAATCAGTCAACTGAATTGTGGAGTTACATATCCTGGGACTACTTAAAAAGGTTAAGGAATATCTGTTATCTTAAAAATTAAAAAGCAAAACAAAAAACAGAACCCCCAAAGAAGCCCCACAAAACAAATGAAAGAAAAAAATACAACCCTCCAAATCCCCCCAAACTAAACCACAAAAATCAGAAATAAACCATTCAGTTATAAAGCCAATACAATGCATATAATGGCCATGTTCAGGCTGTTCAATTACATAGTGGAAAAAATATTCCCAGAGACTGGAATTCAGTCAACTCTACTGTTAGTTGTTAAAATGGCCCCACCTATGCTTTTGGTCTGTGATGACTACCAGGCTCTCCCAAAAATTCTTGGGTATAGTCCATAAATTATGATCATGGCTTCATGGCTTGACATCATTCCCAGTAGACAATTTTCTTTTGCCCACCTGTTTTAGAAAGTAAAAGATTTTGCATTACTATGGATTTCGGCTGTTCAATGCCATAAATTGAGTCACACATTGTTGTGCTTTAAACTCAGCCACGCAGCTCATTCACTCACTCCTTTCTTCCCTATTTCTTTCCTTCCACCCCCCTCCCCCCCCAGTCCACTCCCCTCCTCTCCCGGATGGATGGAGAGGAGAATCAAAAGAATGTAACTTCCACGGGCTGAAAGAAGAACAGTCCAGTAACTAAGGTATAACACAAATCACTACTGCTACCACCAATAATAATAATGATAAGAGAAAATAAGAAGGGAAGAGAATACAATGACGCTCACCTAAATGAGCCTGACCCCAGAAGAGAGCCCATGCCCTTCCGGATAACTCCTAGTTACCTCCCCGGGCATGACGTGTGGTGGTATGGAATACCTCTGGCTAGCTTTGTCAAGTGTCCTGTCTCTGCTTCCTCCCGGCTTCCCCTCCTCCCTGGCAGAGCATGAGACTCACAAATTCCTTGGTCAGACTAAACATTAATGAGCAGCAACTAAAAACATCGGTGTTAGCAGCTCTGTTCCCAGGCTGAAAGTCAAAACACAATGCTGCACCAGCCACCAAGACTGAGAAAAATTGACTGCTACTGCTAAACCCAGGACACACGTTTAATCTGAGTTTTTTAGGGACATAGTTAATGTGGAAAAATAGGAGTAAAACTATATATTTAAATCATCGAAGATAATCCTCTATATAAAGTGCAGCAATTGCTGTAAAAAGATAAATGGCATATACTCCCATATCAAGCTGAACATAGATAAACAAGACACTGCAGTGGCAAAACCAGATATACAAATACTGGATGAAATGCTGCATAGATAGTAGAGGTAAATGGATAGAACTTGGTGCTAACAGTAATGAAAAAATCACTTGGTAGGGAGTACGTGAAGAAATTTCATAATGAAAAAGAAAAAAAAAGAAAACATGCAATCCATAAAACTACCATAATTAAAAAAGCAAACAAAATAATCATAATAGGCATAAAAATTTGTCTACAGTTTCATGTAGTCAATGGAATGCACTAATTGGATATATGTAAAAAAAGACACACTAAATGGAGCAGGTAGGAATAAAACAAAAAAGAATCTGAGAATCTCTCTGATTCTGTAAGAAATTTCACAAACAAAACTTAGCACTCTGAAAGTCCATTTATCCCATAATTCTACAAGGGAAAACCTTCTTTTGCTAAGGGAGAAGTTACTTGAGGAGCAGAGTAGAGTTATCATTTTTTAAATCTTTGACCAGGCAAGAGACTAAACAGAGGACAGACATAAAATAAAATAACTAAATAAATAAATAACTAAATGAACTTTCCATTAAGGGAAGAGGAAGGAAGGGGAGGCACTGGGAGGTATGTCTACAAGATCAAGTAGCTTTCAGGAGAAGAGGAGTTTTGATTTGAGGCTAAAGAAGAAAATCGATAAACTGAAATCTGTCAAAATTAAGATGAAAGAGAAACAGCGTAGCTAACTAAAATGCTGACATAGAAAATAGTAGATCAAATTAATGCAGAAAAAGGTAGGTCATACTAAAATTGAAGATGGAATTCATATCTTCACTTATCTGTCTAGATGATTTCTTTCAATACTGGAGAATTCATACTTCACACTGGAACTTGAATAAACAAGTTGTAAAAACTATTCTGGATATTGACTAAGGTACATGGGATACTATAAGGCACATGATTCTTAAACCTTGAAGTCCAATATGCTGCTTTTTTTTTTTCTTCTCTCATTCTGTCTTACACATGCAAATATAAAAAATATATAAAAAAGAAAGGGGGACAAATATCACATGTCATTTTATGTATGACAACTCAACAATATAACCAAATATGACAAGCACATAAATATCAATGTCATATCAGAGGAAAGAAAAATAAAACAAACCAACAAACCCATAGACTCTCAGTTCTAGAGCCCAGCTAGAAGAAAATAATTAAAAGTACTTACAAAGAGTGCCTTGGGTAGAATGGCCCCAGCTGTTGTTAGTAGTTTAAATACGAGCTTTCAATACCAGTTGCATTTCCAACAAAACCTTGTATAAATATTGTAATAAAATGCATCATACAAAAATTCATTTGTCTTATAAAAGAATAGATTTAAAGACCTCAAGAAGTAAAGTTTAGATTATATATAAATATGAACATGGGTGGTTTAAGCTCACCTCAGCATGATATTAAGAAAGTGTTGACATGCCAAATCAGAGGACAAGAAAAATTCTCCCTCACTCTATTTAAGAGTAGAGAAAGATTCCCATACACTGGCTCATATAAATTAAGCATTTTTCCTAAACTATTCGCACATTCCTGGACTTGTTATGAGAAGACAGCCAAGTTAGGGAAATGTAGCTGTACACTAGGTTTGCAAATTCTCCTTGATTTTTTCTTATGAATACCAAATTTCAGGACATGAGGATTTTGTATTATATATATTTTCTTTATCAGAAATGTAGGTGGCTATGAACTTTATCAGGGCACCCTTAAATCAAAGTGTTCATGTCTAATCTTTATCCCAGAGAGGAAATAGCACGGTATGTCTCCCATCCACACAGATAAATTTTTATTTCCTCCTGTAGAGCATTTGCATTCATGCTGCTTTCAGGAGCAGTCTCAGGCCTTCACTAGCATCGTGTGAGCATTGCCTCAAGGACTGCCGGTTATATGGATGAGAGCAGATTGTTGCCATTTGTTACCGGGTCTTTCATTTCTCATCAGCTGAAAGAACTAACCCATCTACAGAAATTGTCACTAGTTTCATGAAGTGTATCTCTAGTTCTAGTACATAGGTACCCCATGCAGCACCTTCTTGAATAGGTACTAAGTGGTACTGTAGTTTTAATATCTCTAGGTTTCCAAAGTTAGACTAGTAAAATCTTCCCTGAAAAACTATATATGCATGGTAAGTTTGTAGAGAAACATCGAATGTAAACCTCTGCAGTATGTATCAGTTTTCATATCATTATTTATCAAAGAAAAATAATTTTTACAAGTTTAGGATACAGTAATAGCTATATGGGCTATACTGCTTACAAAGTATTTATCAGTAGTACATATTTAAATCTGAAACAAACAAAAAAAGATCAGGAAGTAAGCAAATAAGACCAAAAAAAAAAAAAAAAAAGATAAAGCTGTTAAAAACATACTTTTGCTTCTTTGCAAATTCTGTTCTATGTTATTTAAAGTCAGGAAGCAGAACTGTGCAACTGTTTACATAGATGTATACAGAAATGAACAAATGTACAGAAGAAGGATGAAAACATATTTGAGACTTTTGTAATAGAATAAAATACATAATGCATACAAAGATGCTGGTAGCACTATATAATCTATTCATTAGCTAAAAAAGGGAAAAAATGAAGATTGCAGAAGACAAGTAAAGGTAGCAGTCTCATTAGATTTAAGTGATTAGATTTTGATTTTCTTTCATTTAGTCTTGGCAGAGTTCCAGGTCAAATTACTATCTACAGAAGAAGCAAGATTCAGTATTCTTTCTCAACCTTGCCTCTTGGATAGCAGCTGCTTAAGCTCAAAGCCAGATTTCATAACTGAGAATTATGTTCCAGGAGTCAAACTATGAAGGACAAAAAAGACAGCAAATAGCTATGGATCACAGGTGTAGATAAGTAAAGGGAAAATTACTGGTTTAGGATTTTTCCTTAAGAAAACACCTACTTTTTAATCAATCATTTGGGAATGTTAGGAGGGTTCCTAGACACTAACTGTGCAATAGTTTGATAAAAGTGGATAATTCTATGTATTATTGCAAAAAAAAAACCACAAACCCCAAACCTTGCAAAATATCCCTTTTCTTAATGTGTTAAATCAATTGTGGAGAGACAGTCCAAAAGTTTAAAAAAAAAAAATGCCCTTTTTTTTTATTTCCCCAAGCTAACTGCATAAGAACTATTCAGAAACTAAAGATCACCATAACTGAACATGCCTGGGAAGCTGTGAAAGAAGACCTCAAGACAATAGTTTAAAGGAATAAATACCATCTTAACCACATATATATGCAATGCTAAAAATGCTAGCACTTAACAGATAAGCAGACCCTAGAGTCGTTGTCAGTCCTTTAAAACTATTGGCTCAATGTGAAAAATCTGCCCCTCTCCAAAAAAAAAGCTAACAAAAATGTCTGAGAACATCAAGAATGGCAAAGAGAATACAATAGAAGTCATCATGTTGATGCTGTATAAAATCTGGTTGTGTTGACACCTTAAGAACTACACAGTTCTGGTCTTTGGATTCTAGGAAGGATGCGTTGGTCAGAAAAGGTACAGAGAACAGCAACTAAAATGATATAGGAGATGGAGCCTTTAGAATAAGAACTTAAAACTATTAGGATTCGCTTTAGAGAGGAGAAAGCTAAGGGATTTTGTCAAGCTTTAAAAACTCATGAGTGTGGCAAATAAATTGACAGCAGATTTTAAATGTATAAAAGAAAATATCGCTTTGCAGAACAGGTAATGAAATTCTGTGTTCCTGCTGTCACAGGAGACCATACCAGTAGGTTTAAAATGGGATTAGACAAATTAATTAACAGTAGGCTATTAGTAAGATAACTCTAAATTAAGATGGGCTATAAAATTGTGTGCTGCACCATTTATAAAATTGTGGTACACTGATTCTGTTTATAAAAACCCTATGGTATTCTGATAATAAAATCCAATGTTATGCTGATCTTAAAATTCTGTTTAAAAAGAAAGATTGTATTTATCTAATTGTAACCAAAACTGGGTGCTGCCACCATTCTGCTAAGTTTTCCCCTAAGAATTTCTTTGTCCCCATAGAGTTGAGTGACAAGTTTTTATGTTTTTAACTCAAATGATGTTAATCTTGCCTCCAGGAATTAAAGAAGCAATTGAAATGGAATTAAAGAACTGAGCAAAATGGTGGTCTACTGTCATATATTTCCTTTCAGTCTTCCAGAGTTATTTGGATGTGTCCTATAAATTTTCGTTGGAGAATAAAGGGATGATAAAATACATCTGACCATTCAAAAGCCCTTTAATAGGTCTTTGCAGGGTTATGTTGATTTAAAAAAAAAAAAAAAAAGAAAAAGAAACAAGGAATCAGTGTAAAACATAAAAAAGTATCGCCATAGATCAGAAAATAAGGGAAAAACATAACAGAAAACAGGATGGCTAAAATACGGCAATTAGACATATGGCATTCATTAGAATGGCCACTATTATCTATGAAATGCAGTATTGATTCAGAAAATGAATTAATAATAATTCTGCAACATTTGACTCACTATAAACAATATTTAAATCTACCAATAAATATAGAAAACTTCAGGAAGCATAATCATACTACATTAATACCTCAGAAACAGATACAGAAATTTCAGTTACAGAGGAATACATAATGAGGATGACAATAAACTGAGCGGTGCACTTGATCCGCTTGAGGAAAGGGATGTCACCCAGAGGGACTGACGAGCTTGAGGATTCAGCCTGTGCAAACCTTACAAAGTTCCAAAAAGCCAAATGAAAGGTCTTGCGCCTACACAGGGCCAGTCACCAGTGTCATTGGGTCACCAGGGTGGGGGATGAATGGGTTGAGAGCAGGCCTGTGGAGAGGAATGTGGGGGTACTGTTGGATGAATAGCTGGACATGAGCCATCAATGTGCAGTTGCAGTGCAGCAAGCCAGTCTTACCATGGGGTGAAAAAGAAGTGTGGCCAGCAGGTTGATGAAGGTGATTCTCCTCCTCTACTCTGCTGTCCTGGGACCCCTCCTCAAGTACTGCATCCAGCCTTGGGGTCCCCAGTGCAAGAAAGACATGGGCCTCTTATAGCAGGTGCAAGAGGAAGGCCGAAAAAATGATCAGAGCCTTTCCCTATGGAGAAAGGCTTATAGATTTGGTTGCTCAGCACAGCAAAGAGAAGGTTCTAGGGAGGCCTTCCAGTGCTTAAAGGGGAATTACAAGAAAGACAGAGAATCTCTTTTAATCACTGCCTAAAGGAGAACTGCAAGAAAGATGGAGAATGTCTTTTTACCAGCACTTATAATAGGGCAGGGGATAATGGTTTTAAACTGAAAGAGGGAAGGTTTAGGTTAGATATAAGGAATAAATTTTTATTATGAGAGTGGTGAGACACTGGAACAGGTTGCCCAGAGGAGCTGTGGATGCTCCATCCCTGGAACTGTTCAAGGACGGGCTGGATGGGGCTTTGGGCAACCCGGCCTAATAGAAGGTGTCCCTGCCCTTGACAGGAGGTTTGGAGTAGATGATCATTAAATGTCCCATTCATTCTATGAATGCAGTAAGATTCACAATATAGTCTTAAAAGATGGCCTACAGGATTCATTAATCCAGCAACCATATTTTCCTGAAAGAGTTAGGGAATGGTTACAGAGCAGTAAGCAAACTGACTATCTGAAAACCACATCCCTTGACTATTTGTACCCCAAATTAGCTGGAACCTATTCTGCTGCTGTTGCTATAATGATGACAAACAAATGAAGGAAAGGAGATTGAGGTAGTAAGCCACCTGAAAAGAATTTGTCCTTTCTATTTATTTCCATCATTGTCAGTGGAACATAAAACTGCTTAGCTGAACATGTACATTGTTTCTTAAAGATTTGATCATCTATCTAATGGATCTATTGAAAATAATTAGCAAAATGAAAAATTAATAAAAGTGTGGAGTTTATGATCATAGATCATACTACTTCCAGTAATGTGTTTCTAAGGTCTTGGGGAAAATAATTAAAACAAACCCTACTAAAGCTTCTAAAGATGAAAGGAGCATATCTGCAGTCCTGTCAGTGTAATAAAATACATACTGAATAAAATAATTAATTTTGTATTATAAAACATTTTAAATTTGCATTCATTAATAATATTTTATATTGATTTTCTTTTGCTCTTGCTGAACTAGGACATGGACGCTCTTAATGTTTCTCCAAATTCATTAAGAATAACAGGAAAATCTAAACAAATAATGTCCATGTAACCAAAAGGTTTTAGAAGAAACAAATTCAAAGTTTGACAATCTAGTCCAACTGCCTGACAGCTTCAGGATTGACCAAAAGTTAAAGCATGTTATTTAGGGCATTGTCCAAATGCTTCTTAAACACAGTCAGGCATGGGACATAAACTACATCTTCTAGGACAGCTGTTCCAGCATTTGACAGCCCTTTAAGTAAATAAATATTTCTTAATATCTACTTTCAACCTCCCCTGATGCAGCTTTGAGCCATTCTCACACATCCTGCCACTGGTTATCAAGGAGAACAGATCAGCAACTCCAACTCCACTTCCCCTCCTCTCCTGCAGAGAGCAATGAGGTCACCCCTCAGTCTTTTCTCTGAACTAGGGGAAAAATAGCGTCCTGGGTTTGTTTTCTTCCCAAGACCAGGACAGTTTCGTGTTTTGGACTTCATGAGGTTCTAGCTGGCCCATTCTTCTACCCTGTCAAGGTCACTTTGTATGGCTGCCAGGTGCTCCAGTGTATCTGCTGCATCTCTCAGAATTTGGTGCCATGTGTGAGTTTGATAAAAGTGCACAGTGTCACCTCCTCCAGGTCACTGGTGAAGATGTTAAACAGGAGACGTTCCAGTACATACCCCTGCAGTACTCTCCTTGTTACCAGCTTCCTGGCAGAGCATGACACATCAGCCACAATAGTTTTTACTTGTCTAATCATCTGCCCATCCAGACTGTATTGTACCAACTTAAATAAAAGAAACATGCTGAAAAAGCTTGCTAAATTTGAGATAAATGACATTCATTACTCTTCCTTTATACACAGATTATTTTGTGCTTGAAGGCAATCAGGCTGGATTTTTATATCCTAAAACTTGGTGCTATGGAAGTCCAGAGCAAAGTAATCAAGAGATGTTTTCAAAATCCACTGCAGTTTTTCATAATGTTTCATTTGAAATGTGTAGAATTGGAACTTGCTAATTGTTTCTTAAAAGACAGTATAATAAAATGAAACTCTGACTACCCTTAGCAAAAGAGTCCAGAAGAATAAAAATTTTCTAATTTGTAGTAATACTGACAACACTCATCACAGACTAATGATTTTTTTTTATTTTATTTTTTTTCAAATAGCTAAGGACACAAATGCAATTAGCCATCAAGGTTGCCTCCACACAAAATATACTGTGCTCATTTATTTTGACAAGTGAGTTTTTATTTTAATTGCTTACAATATAATTGTAAATTGTGCTAATAAATCAGAGACGTGTATCTTATTAAAGCAAAACTTCAGAGCAGTATGAGGTCTCATTGCAGCTTTCTTCTATTAAATCTTCTCAGCAAAAAGAAGTAAAACAACTGGATTACAAATAAAATAAATGGGAGTTCCCAGCTACTGCACAGAAAGGTCACACTCAGAAGGTTTATGTGATCTCAGAGTAAGGGAAGAAAATGTCAGTGTGCGGAATATGTACAAAGAAGGCTAAAGAGGCTAAAGAGCTGACAGATCCTGGGGTGCAGAGGGAATGACAGCCTTCTGTCTCATGGGGTGAGGGAGTACACCTGCTGCCCTTCCTTATTGGCCCCACTGAAGGAATGGGCAAGGGTGGGGGGACAGATAGCAATTTACTACATGACATAGCATATTCCTCGGACTAGTAGCAAGTCAAAACATCCTGCTTATACCTCTCTGCATACCTGGAGCTCAGTTACAGGAAACAGAACACATCAGAGTTCAAATCTGGGGCCTGTCAAATCTTGCCTAAAGTATTTACTTGAATCCAGCCTGGCCATAGCACCAATGCCAGGGTCTGAGAAATGGTTCCAAGTGTAGTACAAAAAAATGTGGCCTGAGACCACCTTTCCTTCTACAACTCTCCATGTCCATGGTACATTTTGAATGTGAGTTCTAATTATCTGACAATAGTAAGAGTGAAGATATCTGTTGAAAGCAAAGGAATCTTGCAGAGAAGAGAGGCTACCAACATAGCAACTGACAGAACAAGAATTATCCTGAAGAATAAGCAAAACCATAACAAGTTCTGTTCCCTCAGGAATATTACTTTTGAATAATATGCCAAGACCTGATGACATCATTCCTGTCTCTTTGGGCATGGTGACAAAAGAGTACAAAGTATCAGCGTTGAAACAAGAAAGGTGGGGAATAAAGAAAGCATTCCAGCTTCCCTGGAACATGATCACCTTGATCTTGGTAACTAAGAATAATCATGGGCTACAGCCAACAATGCTAATTAAAATATGAGTTGCAAAGTATTGTATACTTACAGCTAGTTTAGGACAAACTTTTTAAGTACTAAGCATCTATGCGCTGGTAATGCTTGCTAGTGATTAAACAGCAAATGGTAATGTGCAGTTAGCGAGTAACAGTAAAAGTAAAAGATTACTTTCAAGTCTGAAACAGCTTGATTTATCAATCTTCTAAACTCTGCCCTTAGACCAATTTTCAGTTCCGTAGCTGGTGTATAAATCTATATACTGAGCTGCAATAAGCTCTATTGACCTTTGTCTTTAAGTGCTCCAGTGATCAGAGGGAGAGGATTTATGTCTACTATACAACCTTTGCTAAAGCAGCACATAGCAATGTGTTTTCTAATCCATGCATCATCTGTACACATGCTTATCTCACGAACAGCCTACAAACAACTCGAATGGCTATGCCTAGTTAACCATCCAATGCCATGCTATACTTTTGAACAATTAGTACATTACACATTTAAAAGAGCAATCCATAATCCATTAGCCTTATCTAAGGGGTTGCTTTAACATGGCATATGAAGGGTGGTACATATGTACACTAAAATCTGAACGTTCTTCTATTTCTTTTGCTACCAGGACTATACTATAATACAAATATCTTAGTACTGTTCAGTCTTTCTGCCATTGATTCTTAAATGTTGCAATCCAGAGCACCTTTTTATTAGTTAGTTTCTACTCTGACCAGTCTACCTCTGCATATTTTTTTCTCTAAAGAATATTATTCTTATTTGGTATAGAAGAAATGGGAAGATCTGTTAAAATCATGTTAGTCAGGATTCTTTGGTATCTACTGACCTTCATTGTTCCAATAAGGTAACTGATCCCCCTCCTCCATGTATGTTTGCTTAGAAAAGACATAGAAATATGAAACAAAATTGATATGATAGTGTGATAACCAGATGGAATTTAACTGCAATAAGACCTTCCTTCTATTCAGAGAAATATTAAAGTGTAAGTGAATTTCTGTCACAGCATTATATTCCTTCACTTAGAGGTGAATGCTATTTTATCGTTAGAAGTAGTGTGCTGTACATTTCATTTATGTGTTTTTTAATTATGACATAAATATTGAAACCATGAGTGCAAAGGTACTAAATTTGTACTGACATTTGCGAGGAAATATGAAGGGCTCCATAAGCTTTGTCAATGTAAAAACTATGAATCTGATATAAAATACTTAAAAAATGCAAACCGACCACATAAGTCCTAAATTAACATAATTTTAATAAAGATGATGTACTACTAGTGTATTCTTGTGTTTACTTGGGCTTTCTTTTGTGTTTACTCAGCTATAATATGACATCTCTTGATTGAGCTGAGCTGCAGTCTGTCTGTTAGGGAATGGTTGAATCAGAAGTACTGGCTGGCCAGAAGACCTGCCTGCTGTGCAAGGCAGAAAAAGAGAAATTTGAAAGTAAAAGGTTAACTCTTGAAGATAACTGCCAACAATCTCCCTTTTCTGGGTATGTTGTGAAAAGCCAGACTGTCTGGTTAACTTCGTAAAATTCTGTGCCTTTACTGTAAAGACACTTCAAAGTTTGAAATTATTCATGATAGAAAGGCTAGTGGTTTATGTGTGCCAAAACTCACAATATTGCCAGACTGCTTCAGAGCTGTTGTTCACTCTGCTGATTTATTCATGCAATGCTGGGATCCCAGATTCCTATGGGGTAAAAAAATAGAGAAAGAGAAAGCTAGTTTATGTTCCCAAACCAGCAACGGCAGGCTGTCACCAATGCATAATAAATACAATAAGAATTAAATATTCATTATCAGGGTAGCCATGCCAATCATTTGTTTCTTTCATAATTTAAAAGTATTAGATAAACAAAAATTTTTAGCTGTTAAAACTTTTACAACTTTCTGCTGAACAGCAGTTACAGTATTATATCAGATGTCATTGGAAGACATACATTTTTAATACCCACATAATCTAAAAAATGTCTTTTAAAATGTTTTAACATTTTTTTCACTCTTATGTTAAGCTTTTTCATATGAGATATGAGCACAACGTTGAGTGCATTGTGATTAAATTTTACATGGAAGATCAAGAGGGAATTAAAAACTTGTGTTTGCTTATGAGTGTCTTTAGGTCTCTATGTTAATTTGAAATGCATATAACCATTTAAGAGGAGAATACTGAAATCTGGAGTTGCACTGTTACTGGGAAAGAGTGGACTGCTATAACTGAAGTATTCAAATAGACTTGACACACAACTTAAATCTCAATGTTTCAAGAAAGCATTTATTTAGGTTCCAGTAGTTGAACCTGACTGTTAATAACTACTATAATCAAATATATTCGTCAGTCCTAGTATAGTTAGGTATATGTAGGCATACCATGAGTAATTTTTGATTGTTAAGAGCTGTTGATGGCTCTTGGCTTCTGAGATTGAGATGGCCAAGCATGAGATCTTTGACAAGGGAAGCTGGAACTGAAGGGAGTATCTTCTTTATTTACCAGTTGCTCTTACATATGGCTAGTGTAATATGCTTTTTTTTTTTGTCATCAATCAAGACTAGTCTGTTTCAGCAGATGAATTCCTTTTCTCATTGTCAGTATCAGCCTGTTCTGCATGCCAGATATGTGTTATCTACCATTCATTCTGATTTCTCCACGTGGGTTTTATTTGTTTGCATAATACATACTTTGAAATCATATTAATATCAGCATTTTTTTCATAAATCTGACATGCATTTCATTTCAGAAATTCAGATTAAAGAAGACACTCGTCTTCGTACAAAAAAAAATAACAGAAAGTTTATATTATTCTATTTTTTTGCAGGTTGGATAAGTTAAAGGCCAGATTATAGAGTAGATTATTTTGCTATGCAAATTTCAGGTTTCAATACAGAGTGAGGAATGTGTTCATGTTTATTTGTTATATATTTGTCGTGTATATTCATTTACCTGAAGGGGGTCTATAGGGATGTTGGTGAGGGACCCTTCGTCAGGGACTACAGTGACAGGACAAGGGGTAATGGGTTCAAACTTAAACAGGGGAAGTTTAGATTGGATATAAGGAGGAAATTCTTTCCTGTGAGGCTGGTGAGGCACTGGAATGGGTTGCCCAGGGAGGTTGTGAGTGCTCCATCCCTGGCAGTGTTCAAGGCCAGGTTGGACGAAGCCTTGTGTGGGATGGTTTAGTGTGAGGTGTCCCTTCCTATGGCAGGCGGGATGGAACTAGATGATCTTGAGGTCCTTTCCAACCCTAACTATTCTATGATTCTATGATTTTTGGGTTTATGTTATTTAATCCTTTTACGCTGATAAATTCAATTTATGAAATTAATAAAGATGTTTTAATAAACTTTATTTTGAGAATATTTTAAAATTTGCAAAGCAAAAAAACCCTCCGAATCTTTTAAAAAGCCATTAAACATTTTCCATTATTTTCACATTCTATCATAGAATAGGTAGAATCATAGAACAGTTTGTGTTGGAAGGGACCTTCAAAGGTCATCTAGTCCAACCTTGATCTGTCACCCAATGTATAATTTTTTCCAGTTAAAAATTGTTTCTTATTTTTTTCTAAATTTGCAAATTGGTTTGTGCACCATTTTGCATTCTGCTCTTACCAGAAATGTGCTTCATATGAAATAAAAAAATTATTGAGTCTAATTGTAATTTTTTTATTTTGATTTCGTGTCCCATGACAGCTTTCCCTCCTATGTCTCTTTAAACAGAACATGCCAAAGTCCCATTCTGTCTTGTTCTCTCCTCTTCTCCTGTAACTTTTCATTTGGATTAACAAGATCAGTTCAATCCCTCTGATAAATGCTTAGTAAATAAGGAAGTAAATAATACTTGCAGTCTCCTACAGACACCATGTAGTCTGGGGCGTTTTTATACTGTCAAAACCACGAAAGCTGAAATTGTATAAAGACTGGAAATGCTTAGAACTAAATGTGACACTCAACAATAAGCATTTGACAGTATGAGCAAACTATTGTGAAACCAGTGTGCAGCTAAAATGGTGGAAATTTAATTTCATATTGATTTATATAATTTAAAAAAAAAAAAAGAGGAAAAAGTCTTGTGTTTATATTATGAAATTACACAGTTGCAAATTTAAAGGAGAAAATTATTAAATTCCATAACGACCTCTTATATCTATCAGGCATTCATATTTACCACTCAAAAATGGTGTTTTTTAATGTTTTTTGAACTGCTATTCACATATATCTATTTATATTGCATTTACAAACATTAGAGTCAGGATATGACCTGAAGAACTCATTTTCTGGAAAAGTCAATCACAAAAAATAAAGTACCATACTGTGCCTATTTAAAAAAATTGCATGAACTTTAAAGCTGACATTGACATCTAGTTGCCACTAAAAAAAAATATCTTGCATCTTTGCTCTAAAGAAAGGGCTACAGAGCAGTGGCTTCGGAAAAAAAAGGAAAAGCCAAGTGTCAATGTACTGTCCTTTCTTCCTCAAAGAGAAATTGTCTTTAGGATGTAACAGCACCAAGTGTTAAATTAATAAAGAAATTAACCTTTTTTTTTTTTTTTTTTCCTGAGGTAATAAATGTTTGTGAAGTAATTTGCTACTCTTTCTTTTAAAATAACACATCTGGTTGTTAGGTGGCATAACACATTTAGACTACTGTCAAACATTCTACTCCAAATTTCAATTAAGAGACTACGATATTGCAAAATTGAATGGTAAGCATTTGACAGATTTAAAGCTGTAAAGTCTGAAAATACAGCTGAAAACAGAGCATTAAAATTGAATTAATTTTAATTCTTCTAGAATTCTATTTTCATCACTTGGAGCCCTTGTTTTGCTTTGTTTTGTTTTCAAAATATCATTGACAGCATGTGTAGACAACTCAGTTACTAAGGAAAGTGGCAAATATCATGAAAATGCCTGATTTTATGAGTATTATTTTTAAACAGTCAAATGAAATTATATTTTCATAAATGCAGAATATAGTTCACACTTTCCTTGTGCAGGGCATTATTTTCAGAATCAATGAAATAACTTCTCAGTGTGATATTCACCTTAATCCAGTCTTAGCCAAGAGCAGTCTTCATGTAGGTTCATAGTGTCGCTTCACTTTGCATCTTGTGGTTCCCCACCAAAGTTTTGGCTGTAGCTGTGGAAGAGAATCCCATTAATTTTGTCTTATGTACTAAGACATCATAGATGTCTTGTATTTGTCATGGTCTCAAACAATATTGCATATTTCTGTTGAGGCAATTAATTCCTTCTCAGCCTCTTAAGGTAACATTGTTTTGACAGGGTTTGCATGGAATCTAAATGGGTGCTTAAACATCTCGACAATGCTTATAGTCCCGCAAGAAAAACAGTAGTCAGGTCACATATTCTAATACCTTAAATACCTTAACTCGGGCTGAGAAAAGATAGTGTGGCAAGTAGTCCAACTGAACTGAGTGCTGTTACTCAAGGATTATCATGAGTAAGGTTTCAAGATTTCCTCCTTATAAAGGAAAATCTAAGTATGATTGCTTCTTTGCCAGACAGAACATAAACTGAAAATAAATGTTCTGGTAAATTGGTGGGGCTATCTTTAGTACTTTTTGATGGGCTGAATTTAATCAGGAATGACTGTCAAAACAGAAGTTAATGTCAGAAGGACAAAATCTATAATAAACTTAGGAATCCAGTGGCAAAGTATTTTCACCCAAGAAAAGGCTAAGCTAGATCATGATCACTGTTGACAAGTGTGAAATTCAAATTACACCTTATTTTAAATGTTACTTGTAAAGGCATGAAATTGCATCCTTATTTTGCAGTCAGCTGGATGCTGTACAGGAAGAGTCTAATTCATCACACAATATTTTTCTTGCATAACTGCCCTTTTATAGATTGTTCCAAATTTATCTAGTTGCAATTTGAACACGCAGATTGAAACAAGATTGATAAAATAATGGCTAATTTATAATAGGTTCTGATTTTTAGTTTGCCTTTGCTTTTGCAATTTATGGTAGGAGTGCACAGATTGATTTTGCCATCTGTCATTGTGCTAGAACACTACAGTTTCTACTCAGTGGAGAAAAATATAAATCCTGTTTTAAATTTATTTTGAAAAGAAAGTACTTAATGTTGCTTGGAAATTAGAAATAGTCAAGTGGCTAATACATCCTCCTAGAATGAGGATGAGGGAGTTATGGATTCTGCCTTAGGCAAATTTTTTGTTCCTTGGTTCAAAATGGCTGAAAACTGACAGAAATAGGATATGCCTTGTCTTTCTTATTACTGCTAAGAGGCATTAGGAGCAAAATTCCTCTGCCCAGCTGCTGAGCCCATTCCAACGTACCCAGGGATCCAGGATTTCTGTTCCAGGCTGAAAGACCTGGCTGCTGCTTTCCTATTTGCACTTTCAACCAGCAGCAAAGCTGAGCATGTCTCACAGGAACACATGCAAGCAAATATTTGCACCCAAACAGACATATCCATATATCTATAAACTTTAGATATTAAGTGGGTTTTGAATAGAGTTGCTACAGTTGGGTTGAAACTTCTCACAACAGATGCCAGATAGAGACTCTAATACTGCAAAAGTAAATGGATTCTAGTTAATATAATTTGAATAGTTTACACAATGTAGTTTTGATTATCTAGACTATTTTCCCCAGCACTGTTACTTACTCTTGCTTACATTAAGTCAATAAATAAGTATCAGTCATCTGCGACGTAACTATTGTTTAAACAGAGGAAGAACTATGAGGTGAAAAGTTTCTTGTTCTGTTATCTCCTTTTTTTGTATATATATTCATAAAACATTTTCAAAAGGGTCAGTGTCTAAATCTTGGACTATCTTTAAACAAATATAATAAATTTTATTTCTGTTAATTGAATTGCAGGAACTGTGGCTGTCTCATTTGTTCAATTAAAAGAATTCATTTAAGAACTTAAGTAGTTCAAGCTGAGCATTTACTTTTAATGTTAATTAGCTCTACATTTGTAGTTCTTACAACCGTAAAATTTTTACACTTCTACATGACTAGATTATATGTGGAATATATTATATATAGAATAGATTATATGTAGAATATGTAAATTTTGCTATATCATTAACATGGTTATTATACAAAGAAAAAAACAAAGAAGCATGCTTGCTAGAGCAGAGATTTTTATATTTTTTAAGATTATTCTGTTTATGGTTGCTATTTGTTTCTAAAAAATAAAGGAAAAGACAATTATCTTATTTATAGGAGAAGTGCCAAAACACACATATAAAACAAGTCTATTCTAACTAGCCTTATGCTGACATTAACAAATTGCATAACATACATTCATTTACTGTATGGAATGCATTTTTTTACACATTCTTATCTGAGTTACAATAGTAAATACTATTTGAATATCATGTGGTAGATATTTAAGTTAGGTTTTCAAAAGCAAGACTTTAATGGTAAAGTTCAGAAATTTGTCATGAGGGAATAAATGTAACTATCCAGGCATGGAGAGACTTCTGCTAAAGAACCAGTTTCTGTGCAAGTTGGTAAAAGCTGCAGGAATTGTGACACCTACATTTGTATCCTCTGCATTAGATCACAGTCCTCATGTCCACTCATTTTCTATGTAGTTCCCCCTGATTAGGCCATCCAAAATTAAGCAATAGTCTAACCTCACTTCAGATTTATTTAGGAAACAAAATGCAAAGTTTCTATGATTAAGTAAGATGTTTTCAACATTTTTCAAGTTGTGCTATGTTGGTAAAAACAATCTTTTCCCCAAGAAGTGAAATTCTCATACTTCTTTAACAAGACATAACAGTTTTGACAAACTATAGTACAAAATCCAAACCCATATAGACATTCTTAGACATTCATTTTCTAGTCAAGGTAATTAGGGCTGTCAAAGAGTCTGGTGCCAAGGGACTCATGTCTAGAGGATTCCTTGTGTCTGTGTTTCAGTCTTTCATCTTTTGCTGTCAATACACAGGACTCATCAATGTCAGTGTCAGAATCTACACCGGTATTTGTGGCAGACCAAACTTGTAGCTTAATATGCTTGTGTTATATGCTGTCAATCTTTCCACAGTTTTACAGTTTTGAGATTGCTTCTAAGTTTGTAATACTAAATGCATGCTGAAAAGACATCCTGAATATATATCATACTCAAAAGAAAATAATTTTTTAGTATGTCACATTACACAGGTTGTTTATTTTTTCAAATTTCAGATATGGCTTGTACTTTCCATATCTGGAGCATCTTTTTTGCAATTAAAGAAATTCCCCAGAAGAGGGTGGGAAAAAAATAAGAAAGAAAACAAAAAAGCTGTCTTGAATTTTGTGAAACTTTTTACATAACATTAAAACTTAGAACTGAAAGTTGCTGAAGAAAGGGTATTCAGATAAAATGATGTATAAAAATACGACAGAATGCTGCAGCATAATAAAATTTGGAGGTATGTCAGGAAGAACTCTACATAGCATTATCAGCCTTGGTCAGCCTGTCATTCATATTAATATTAAAGTTCCATTCCCCAGCCATGGGCAGGGATGCCTCACACTAGACCATGTTGCCCAAGGCCCTGTCCAACCTGTCTTTGAACACTGCCAGGGATGGAGCATTTTCCACTTTGGGCAACCCCTTCCAGTACCTCACCACCCTCACAGCAACAGAACTAACAAAACTTCTTCCTTCTATCTAAACGGAACTCCCCCTGTTTAAATCTAAACTCATTACCCCTAGTCCTATCATTACAGTCCCTAACGAAGAGTCTCTCTCCAGCATCCTTGTAGCCCCCCTTCAGATATTGCAAGGCTGCTATGAGGTCTCCACGCTAAACAGCCCCAATTTTCTCAGCCTGTCTTCATATGAGAGGTGCTCCAGCCTTCTTATCATCCTTGTGGCCCTCATTCATATGTATATATGTGTGCATAACTGTATTCACATGCATATAGCTATATGTAACTATGCAAATACATAGAATCATAGAATAGTTATGGTTGGAAAGGACCTCAAGATCATCTAGTTCCAACCCCCCTGCCATGGACAGGGACACCTCACACTAAACCATCCCACACAAGGCTTCATCCAACCTGGCCTTGAACACTGCCAGGGATGGAGCACTCACAACCTCCCTGGGCAACCGATTCCAGTGTCTCACCACCCTAACAGGAAAGAATTTCCTCCTTATATCCAATCTAAACTTCCCCTGTTAATTTTTAACCCATTACCCCATGTCCTGTCACTACAGACCCTGATGAAGAGGCCCTCCCCAGCAGCCCTATAGGCCCCCTTCAGTTACTGGAAGGCTGCTATGAGGTCTCCACGCAGCCTTTTCTTCTCCAGGCTAAACAGCTCCAACTTTCTCAGCCTGTCTTCATACAGGAGGTGCTCCAGTCCCCTGATCATCCTCGTGGCCCTCCTCTGGACTTGTTCCAGCAGTTCCATGTCCTTTTTATGTTGAGGACACCAGAACTGCACACAATACTCCAGGTGAGGTCTCACAAGAGCAGAGTAGAGGGGCAGGATCACCTCCTTCAACCTGCTGGTCACGCTCCTTTTGATGCAGCCCAGGATACGCTTGGCTTTCTGGGCTGCAAGCGCACACTGCTGGCTCATGTTCATTTTCTCATTGACCAGCACCCCCAAGTCCTTCTCCACAGGGCCGCTCTGAATCTCGAGTCCTCAGAAACCTTCACTGACTGCTGTTTGGGCTTTGGCATTCCAAGCACCATGCCTATCTATTCAGACAATGTTTCTATACTACGTCAATGCTTAGATCCTTTCCCAACAAAGTATTTTCTAGTGGTTAAGGAGCTTAACCTAATATTTAGCAAAATTGTATTCAACTTCCAACTGTGCTGTAAACTCCATATATTACACTGGTCTAGGCATGTAAGGCCAAATTTTCAAAGCTAATTGAGCATGTAAAGACATAGGTAGATGTGAGTGGGATTTCTATAAATGCCTGATATATTTATTTGCTTTGTGCTATAAGCTTTCTTACTGTTTAGATAGCAAGCTAGCTAAAAATCTGAGCCCCAGCCACTTCCTTTCCTGCTATGGCCTCAGTTTAACCGCCTGTCAATGTGTATAATAAAATGTAGCTATTCCGTGAAGAGGTAGGAAAAGAAATGAATCAAGAATTTGAAAATGCCCAATATACAATATTGGGAGCTATATGTTACCTTACATAACTGATTTTAATAATAACTCACATCAGACGTTTACATGACAAATTTAATGTTTCAGTTTGTAGCCACAAAATGCTGTCAGGAGAAGGAACCCTGAGTAATGCAATAGTTTTTTTTGATACCAGCATGCTTGAATGACTGTTGCTTTACTTCTCCCTGTTCTTCTAAGAGTTTTAGATATTTTCATTGTGCACACTTGTAGCTAACTAAATTTATTTTGGTGAAGAAATATACGTCTCTAGTGAAAAAGAATGGGAAGTATTTGAACCTGTCTCCTATGTACCATGAAGGAATCTGCAAGTATCTAGAGAGGTGACATTGCCTGTTCTGCTCACTCCTTTTTTTACGTATCCCACCTCTATTTTTACTTTTGTTGCTCTAAGTACTCAGCCTTTTCCTCATCTCATTAAAAAAAAAAAAAACAAACAGAAAACACCTAGAAAGTTTTCACTGTACCTAGGACCAAATACAGCATACGGTCATATTTTCCTCTCTGACTTTTTTGTACTAGTATTTCTGGGGCATGTGTCATTATGGAAATTGTAGAAGAAAGATACTATTTGCCATAGACAGACATTTGAGACTTACTGAGTAATATAAAGGAAGACAAAGTGCCAGGTCCTGCATTTGGGTCACAACAATCCCATGCTATGCGACAGGCTTGGGGAAGAGTGGCTGGAAAGCAGCTGAGCAATAAAGGACCCTGGGGGTAGTGGTGGAATCCCTGTCTCCAGAAGTGTTCAAAATACATGTAGATGAGGCCCTCAGTGACATGGTTTAGTGATGGTCTTGGCAGTCCTGGGATAATGGTTGTGCTTGATGACCTTAAAGATCTTTTACAACCTGACATTGAATCAGATATATATCAGCATATACATGTGTATATAAAAAATACTTCCTATAATCTATATATCCAAAATCTCTGTACAATGTTTGCTCATGTGAGAACCCCAACTTGTCAGAAGTTTTTAAAATTCTGAGAGTAGATTGATTCTAATTATTTACTATTTATTAAAATCTTTCAATATGTAGTATATATTACACTATATCACAAAAAACTGTTTTCCTTCAGTAACGACAAAATCACAGAGCATCTAACATTAACTGAATCGAACCAGGTAAGAATGGAAGCCTAATTATATGATCTTTACACAGCTTAGATGCATACTGTGCATTCCATTGTTAAGCAGAATTCACCCTTGGCTTTTTTTTTTTTTTGTTAGAGACAAAAGTTGCTTAGAAATGGGTAGCTCAATAATCCTCTGAGATATCTGCCAGACACCTTCACATCAAAGCAGCAGTATCCTTTCTCTAATTACATTGTTCTTAGCTGGAGTTGGGAATTATTATATCTACTTTTATGACAAAATATGTACCATCATACATAAATACGTTGCATTATGTATACTAAATTTATTATATTTTACATTTCTGCTATTCATACCATTTTTAGGCAAGAAAATAAAGAAAAATTAATTAAGTTGTATTAAAAAGGTAGAGCTAGCATATGATTGATGATTGTCAGGGGATTTTGTCTGTTGTTAGCTAGTGGTTTAGTCCACTACTTAAACAGGCCATGCAACTATTGCACCAATCAAATTCACCCTTTCTTAACCTGGTTACTTACTTCTGAATAGTAACTTTACTGACTAGGTACTGATTAGTTACTTTATCTCCCTGTCGTGGTTTAAACCTAGCTGGTAACTCAGAACACACAGCTGCTCAATCACTCTCCCTCTTCTTCCCCCCGTATCCTGGTGAGATTGGAAAAAAATATGAATGTTGTATTACATGCAAATGTGACATATAAACTATCATTTGGTGTTAACTGTTTTATAAACACTTATCACATTAAATATACATTATTATGCCTCCTTACACTCAATAACATGAACAATAGTCATGCCAGAATCAAAGTGTAATAATATCTCTACTTCTGTCTTTGCTTAGTCACTTCTTGTAATGAAGAGTACAGGTTTAGCTTTTATTTCATTATCTGAGATGGGATTCAGTTCAACACAGGCATGCCTAAATGTAGATGTCTCCTTGCAGGCACAGGATCCAATTACTTCTAAATAGGCATCGAGTGTCATTCAGACTGTGAAATAGCTTTCTGTGGACTCCAGCTAACAATGTAGAGTATTGTCCCTCTGTAAATCTATGTCATATCTGCCAACCATGTACAGATGCCTGGACACCCAAAATCATGGACTGAAATGGACTAAATACCCTTAAGCAACTGTATTATGCTGGATGTGAGTATTTCTGTATAAAAACATCACCTATGGAGCAGTCTTTCTGAACTCTTGTGTACCTTTCTGGAAAACTGTCTGTCTACAACTTTTGTACCTGCCAACCACACGGTCATATCTCAGATATCCTAGAGTAATTCCTGTGAGAAAGCACTTGTTTGCACAGCCAGTTCTTTTAAAGCCATTGCATTTTATTGCGTATTAATTTTTTGAAGCACCCATTTAATCTGAGTATATATAATAATAAAATGTCATATACAGTTAATAATAAAATGTTATATACAGTTGTGGGCTGTTTTTGAAGTCACTGATTTCTACCTGTCTCACTTCAAATCAAGAAGACCGCCTCAGATACTAAGGGGTGGAGGGGGATGGGAATCCAACAACACTGATATTCTGTGTTATAGCACTCATTTCATTTACATTAAATAGTGTCTTCAATTTATGTAGGATAAGAATGCCTTTGTATAAATTTTAATTTATAATGAACTTTAAAACCCAAGATAAAAGCCAAAGTTCTCAGGTGATATTTGCTGGGTTTGATACAAAACACATCAATTGAGGAAAAGAATATTCTTCTAAGCTATGTTCTGTTCATCCCCAAAGGAAAGAAAACGGCAGACTTTCTCATTAAAAGAACCAAAACCCAAAGAACCAAAGCCAAAATCAAACCAAAAACAACAAAAACAACAAAAAAAAGGTAAAAGGTAGAGGCAAACAACCTGCTCCTCTATTCTCATAAACCACAAGCTATATTGGCAAGCTGGTGTGGAAAGTCTAAATGGCTATTTTTTCATTTTTCTTATTAAGGGAAGTGTTTTCTGTGACAGCTACATAGTATAATATCTAAATATTCGATAACACTTTTTCCCTAAATGTTTTTCAAGATATTATCCTGTGTCAAAAGGTTATATTCATGTCCGACATTTAAATATACTAAATTATGTCCCTATGGCCTTTCTTAACTTTTGCATTCCTCCCTAGAGCATAATGTTTCTGATGAATAACTGGTTCAGTATTTCAGTAACATACATGCATGTGTATTTTAAAATATGGTTGCAGAGTCCAATGTTTTCCTGAAATTACTGTATTAGGCATATTGCATATAATTTTCATTAATTATTATTTGTTGGTTATTATTTAGCACACCATGATTGATTACATTGTAATTTTTTCAATGTTGTTTCCCTTTCCATTAAATTGCTTTACTTCATACTTTAACTCTTAAGTAGTCCTACTTTGCAAAATTACCTTGATAGTTATTGATCAAGGATTACAGATTCTGTTTCGTTATGCAATATTTTCTTTTATTGAGGTTATCTTGTACAGTAAGATTTTAGGCACTACTTATAAGAATACAAAACCAAAATGCTACAAGGATGGAGTTTGACATTACAGCAAGAATCTGTTAATCATTACATATTCACTGAGTCAGTATATTATAATTCGTATGGTCTAACTATTTTTAATCAATTTCTATCCAAACCCCTTAATCTGTTCACTTTTTACATAGTCTAATGATATCTTCATGACATTTATATCCAAATAAACACATTTTTAGCACAATAAAACTAAACCAGGCCTTGAATTCTGAGTTCATACATGGCTGAGTTCAACCTTTCTACATACAACCAGAATAAATGAGCTAATACATAATAGTCTGTATTTTGATACTCACATCCAGTTCCATTGTTTCCATTCTAATTCTTTCTGAAGCCTTCAACTATAGCCTTTAAGAAAGAATGTCTTCTTTGGAAGAGCCATCAAAGTTTATACTACAGGCTGTAATTTATTTTACAATTCCTATTGAGATATCATATAAAATGATAAATTTGGACTGTCACTGTAATATGTTGATCCTGCAGAGTAAATTTACCGGAGAAATTCTACTGAAGGTGTGAAATCTATGCACAGAAGTGACCTCTTATGACTGATTTATTAACATGCATGGAAAGAGAGTCTTATGATTCAATGTTTGAACAAAAATATTTCAAATGAAGATGCAAATATTGACGGGCATAAAATTTAATGAAAATAGAATGTTTTTTTTCTAAACTTCTTTCACTTAGGAATATGTATCTAACTGAGAGCTACCTGTGGTCTTTAGTGTCTCAGTCCGCTTATTGGTGGAAAAGCATTGTATAAAAAGGCCTGTATCTGAAATAGGAGTTAGAATATCCTCAGAATCAATATAATACTTGGAAACCTGTCTATATGTGACATAACATCATAGCACTCAATGAAAAAGTGTATGCCATAGGCAGGTGCATGTCATGCTGCTAGATTAAACAAAAGTAAAGAAAGTCTCTGCTCGTATTTAGGAGTTGCTGAAGCAATTTTGAATGGATAATTTTGAATATTCAAAACCAACTGATTTTCCAGGAGCAAAAACATACTGAAGAGGTTATTACCTGTATTTAAGCTACTGTTGTATACCACTGAGAAAAGGTATATTTTCGGGTGAGTTAGAAATTTCTTGTGACATATGGAGCACTAAATTTCTTAATTTCCATATTTCTTAAATGGCTACACAGATTTGCTCATTTACATTTGATGTAATATTCTGATAAATTTGCTTCCTATTTAAGAAGTGATACTTGTTACAATGTAAGAAAGAAAACTAGTTTCCCATCTAGTTTTCAGGGAGAGAAGTAGAAAAGAACATTTTGGATGGGGAAAATTTAATAGTTTAATAAACAAAAACTTTTACATTTGTTTAAAATCATCATTACATCAGGCCAGAAGATGGTATGAAATGGTTTTCACATTTTCTTCCCACCAGTGTTCTAATGGGTTTGGAGTTCTTTTTTCTTAGCACAAGCTCTTCTTAGCCCTGTCATCATGGTTTCAGCCCTACACTCTAGCCTTTTTTCCTCTTGGAGCAGAAAGTGGCCAATGTTCTCTTTCAAATAATCTGGAACAGTGGTACTAAAGAATCTAAAGAATGTTAAACCTGTGGGTTGAGATAAGAACAGTTTAATAATTAAAATAAAGTGCAATATAATACTACTACTACTGCTACTAATAAGGGAAATAACAAGGACAGAGATATAAAATTAGAAAAGAAAAAACAACACAACAAACAGCAGCGATGCACAGTATGACTGCTCAGCACCTGCTGACCAACGCCCAGCCCAATCTGAGCAGTGTCTGGTCCCTTCTGGCCTTCTGGGTACCTCCCGCTAGTTTATATACTGATCATGAAATGCTGTGGTATGGAGTACCCCCTTGGCTAGTTTGGGTCAGGTGTCCTTTTTCTGCTTCCTCCCGGCTTCCCGTTCCCCTCCTCACTGGCCTCTGCCAGCATGAGACTGAAAAGTCCTTGATCAGGGTAAGTGCTATTTAACAACAACTAAAACATTGGTGTGTTATCAGCATTGTTCTCATACTAAAGCCAAAGCACAGGACTGGACCAGATGCTAGGAAGAAAATTAAGTGTATCCCAGACAAAACCAGACCAGTATATAATACATATAAATATATCCAGAATAAATGCTGAAGTAACAGCATACATCATATGACCCATGAAACTATAGGTTTGCAATCAACACATTTGGTTTCTCCAAATCTGCAAGGTAAAAAGGGCAATTTTACAACTTCTGTAGAATGACTAATAAGCATTGCAGATACTATGAGGCCTGGCACTAACCTCATGAAATATATTGACTCTAAAAAGTCTTCCAAACAAGGTCTTCCGCACAGAAAGAGATTTCATAGAATGCTTTGTACAAAAATTAATTTCATCCACTAATAGTGTTTTGTTTGTTATTAAATAGTCCTAGCAGGTTTTCATACTTGAAAGTTCTTCAATTAGGTCTCCTACTATTCATGTATTCAGGTATGAAAAACCCTACATTTTGAGGAAGAAATTTCTGAAAAGTATGCCTGTGTGTCTTTGAAACAGTACGCGCCATTCTATAACATCTATTTCTAGAATAAAAAAAGTGTAGAGAATATTCTGAGAAGGAAAAAAAAAGTACAAAAAAATACATCAATGCACTTTGTTTTACAAATCCTGACTGACTATGAATGGATTCCAGTCACTGGCAACAGAAATTAAGTGAATAAATAATTTATGTGCCATATCACATTCACCTGGATAATTTAAAACTTTGATCTGTTCTTTCCTCCATCTGTAATCTCAAATTATATATAAATTAGACTTTGTATTTTATCTTAAATAACTTAAATATAAAAGCATTTTTTGTTGTGGAAAGATGAATATGTGTGGCGCATGTTCATTCAATAAAAAAAAATAGAACATACTGTAATTGACAGAACTAAAAAGTAATTTTAATGGCTATTAGATTTGTTGCAATCAAATATATTTATATATCATTTAGGGACTTATAAATCAGGGTGACAGGAGTGACTTGAACACTGACAAATCGGTCTTAAACCTTGAAATAAAGCTTCATTAGATTGATTTACAGCACACTCCTTTCCAAGAGTTCTTCCCCATTACTAGCTGTTACCACCACCTAGACAAAACCATTAATCCTTGACATAGGTATTCTGTATTAACTGTGAGTACACAATAACGCAGAGCTGATGCTTCCAGCTTTGATGGCAGCACTCCTGGTTGGTTCTTCTTTGTGAAAAACAAGGTGATCATCCTTGAGAGTTATTTGATGAGGGAAGCCGGAAGTGAAATGAGCTGTCCTCTAATTTCTCCAGTTTGCTCCACTTGCACCTAATGATTTTGCTTCTTGTTCCTCCCCCAAAAGAATGATTCCACCTACTGCTAATACTGTTTATCTCATTTGTTTTGAGTTTCCAGTTATACTATTTGAGTGCTTGGCAGGGCATTCTCTCTGTTTGCAGTCCCTTGTGTTTGTCTTGTCCTTTCACAACACTTTTGTTGCTCATATCCCTGTTATGTGCAGCTACACATATATTTGCTCCTTGGGTGGCAGCATCGCACAAATACTTGTGTAACATGCATAGATGTTGTGACCCACTGGGTTATCAGAATATTACACTGTGCTTATATACTGTTGTTGCGTACACATTTAGTCTACCTTTATTTGGGTTCAAGGCTAACACATCCTAATATTTCCTGACAAATGCAGTTGCTATCACAACTATACTTTGGCTACAGAATGAAGGGCTTATTTAACCCAAATATTTCCCCATTCTGACAATGAATTCTTCCTAAACTCTTCAAAACATGATGACAACAATATAGAATTCAGTTCCTTTAGGAATATGCTAAGCAGCTCCACCCTAAGTCTTTTTCCATAGATTATGTGTGCAGTGATAGTCCAGATTTATTTGTTTCAAAGATGTAGGTTTGGGCTATATTTATTTCCTGGGTTCAGCAGTAGCAGTCATTTTTCTCAGTCTTGGTGGCTGGTGCAGTGATGTGTTTTTGACTTTCAGCCTGGGAACAACACTGATAACACCAATGTTCTTAGTTGTTGCTCAGTAATGTTTACTCTGAGTAAGGACTTTCTGAGTCTCATGCTCTGCCAGTGATGAGGAGAAGCTGGGAGGAAGCAGAGACAGGACACCTGACCCAAACTAGCCAAAAAGGTATTCCATACCACAGCAAGTCTTGCCCACTATATAAGCTGGGGGCAGTTACCCAGAAGTGCATGATCACTGCTCGGTTGGGCTGGGTATCGGTCTGAGGGTGGTGGGTGATGGTTTTCTCTTCCCTCGTTATTTCCCTTATCATTATTATTATTATTATTATTGGTGGTAGCAGTAGTGGTTTGTGTAATACCTTAGCTACTGGATTGTTCTTATCTCAACCTATGGGAGTTACATTCTTTCAATTCTCTCCCCCATCCCTCTGGGAGCAGGGGGAGGAAGCAGGGGGGAGTGAGCGAGCAGCTACATGGTTCTGGGTTGCCAGCTGGGCTTAAGCCACGACTTTATATCAATTAAATATAAAAGAACAACATAGTAAAGCTATGAATGAACAGAAGAGCAAGTGAAAAAAAAAACATTCTTTTCTCTATAAAACCTGTAATTGAGATAATGCTTAATGGAAATTTGAAGCTTTTTTAAGCTCATTAGAAATAATCTAATGAGATTGGCGTACTAGTTTCTAATCATCAATTTCATCAAACCTAGTCCTCATGTATGAAATGATAATGAAAACTTTTATTTTGTTTCAGACTATTAAAAACTGAAGGAAGTTGCCATCAACCTCTTAAAAAGAGGTTAACTGTCTAGAAAGGTTGTCATCAGTCTGGTGATGTCTTTATAGGAACTTTCCATTATCAAAGTTTCAGTTGTTGGTTTGGTTTTTTGAGGGGTTGTTTTTTTTTTTTTTTTTTTTACATTGTGATGCTTCAGTTTAAGCAATATAAATATACATTTTTGAGGTTCAGTGTAATTATTGACTGTCAAGTCTTTCTTAGACTGATGTGTGCAGAAGCAACATGAAAAGTTGTCCCTTAAGCTTCAGAAGTAACAAGATTGCTTGGAGGAAAATAGGATAGAGTAACTTAAAAATGGTCTGAATGTTCCAAGTTCAGAAATATTGTGAATTAAGTTAATGACTGCTTGTTTCTTTTGACACTCACTTCAGTCTCACAGACAGGTGCAATTGAAGATGCCACAGAATCTTTCTGACAGCACATCTACATCTGCATGCATATTAAAGTAGGATAATCTTTACTGAGTTATCAATGACTTGTTCTGTGTTCATCTCACTTGAGATCATCCACATAAAATTTACAGGTCTATTATTAATGGTTGTCTAGGCTTTGTAGTCTATTGATGGAAAAAAAGCACTTCTTGACTAATGTAGACATATGACTTAGATTGAATAAATTGCTTTGTGAAGATGCCTGCAAGTCATCATATATGACAAATGAACTGTAGATTTAAAATCTAGCTTACAAATACCTTTTAAGTAAATAAAGCTGAATGAGGTTAATTAAACCAGAGATGCATTAAACAAAAACTTCAACAAAGAACAATAATAAGCATGGAAAGGGATATGAAAGACAAGAGTCATGCTTCCTTTTTTAATTTGCTCTAACTCTTCCTAAAAGTCTGACTTTTCCCTGTTTCCATATATGTATTTTCAAATTTACATTACAGTTACACCAATAAATTAATGGATCTACTAAAAACATTAAATTAAATTAGTCCTCTGCTCTTCAATTTATTATTTTTAGTGCAGAATGATTTAACAGAATAACAAAATCATTGTTATTGGGAGAAAACTGTAGAAACCATCTAGACCAACCCCTCTGCTGAAAGCACAGTGAGCTAGGACAAGTTGTTCCAACCTGCGTCTAGTCAGGGACTGAGTATCTCCAGCGATGGAAACTCCATCGCAAAACTCTCCACTCAACATCCTCCGGTGTTTAGTTGCCCTCATGGTGAAAAAGTTATTTTCTTATGTCGAAGTGTTATTTCCTGTATTTCAATTTGCTCCCATTTTCTCTTATAACTGGACACCACTGAGAAAAGTCTGTCTTTGTGTTCTCCCCACCCCCAGGTATTTCTAAACACTGATACATTCCCAATGAGTCTCCTCTTCTTTGGGCTGAACAATCATAGCTCTTTCAGCCTCTCCTCATATGACAGATACTGTAAGACCTAAATCATCTTCATGGCACTTTGCTCAACTCACTCTAGTATGCCTAGGTCTCCCTTGCACTGGGGAGCACAGACCTGTATCCAGGAGTCCAGATCTGGCATCACCAGTGCTGGATAGAAGATAAAAATCATCTTCCTTGACCTGCTGATGATATTCTTCCTAATGCAGCACAGGATACTGCTGGCCACCTTTGCTGCAACTGCTCATTGTTACCTCATGGTCAATGTGCTGTCCACCAGAACCTCTAGACCTTTTCTGCCAAGCTGCTTTCTTGATGGTTGGCCCCTGGTGTACTGGTGCCTGGGGTGCCAGCCTATTTCAAAAGAGTTTTTCTATATTTCCAGCTGTTGCAAACTGATTTACTTAAAGGCAGTGGGGAAATTTACTTGCAATGTTTTATTTTACATACGGGGTAAAATAATGAGTTCTGTGGGTTTGGTTTTGTTTTGTTTGGTTTGGTTTGTTTTTTCTATTTTGCTGAAGTAGGTTTTATTATAAAGAAAAATAAAGTATTTGCTTGAAAAGAAAATTTGGAATTATCAGTTAGGATAAATTATCCATAAGATTAACAATTAATAGACCTAAAATAATTATTAATAATGCAATTATTAAGGAATTGGAACAGACAATACAAATAATTTATGATTTCTTTGATTCGTCACAGACTGTAAATTAGCACAGAATTTAGTTCAGGCAATTTACCTTACTTATACAGATTACTGGTTCATTAGCATCAATATACTGTCTTTGGCAGTGTTACTGAATGATAATTTACAAAACTACTTCACCCAGCAAATTTGCTGATTTATTTAGGCAGCTGTGCTATGCTTTTTGTGAACAGAAAAACACATTATACTGTATAGAGAGATGAGTTATTACGTTGCCTTACAATGTTCGAGCCTCACCTTTTAAAGCAAATCACACCACAAATTACATTAGTTTAGACAGCAGGCCAAAATGTCACACATAAAATTATATTCCCATCTCCCAGTACTTTGAGATATATGTAAAAATATATGAATCAGATTCAGGAAAGTACCAAAAGCATGGGTGAATGTTACTAAACAGGCTTTATCATGAAAGAGTCAAGGAATCTTCTATACCTTACTGTAGATAAGGATGATGAGGGAAGAGCAGGGTGCCTCTAATACTTAATAGGTATGTTATAACAGGATGCTCTTAATATCACTTTCCTAAATGGCATAAAAATCAAAGGCTCAAAGTTTAAGTTTAGGCTACAGAAAATTTTCTGCCTCTTCTAACAAAGGAAGCCGTAACTCACAAAACATTTTGTAATACATACTTATTACTGGATGCTATTGAAATAAAAAATCACTGGCATTTTTTAACAGATAACAGAATCATAGAATCATAGAATAGTTCGGGTTGGAAAAGACCTTACACTCATCTAGTTCCACCCCCCACACACCATGAGCAGTGAAACCACACATTAAACAGTGTCACCCAGCCTCTGTTCAACCTGGCCTTGAACACTGCCAGGGACGGAACATTCACAGCTTCCTTGGACAACCTGTTCCAGTGCCTCACCACTGTCAGAGTAAAGAACTTCCTTATACCTAACCTAAACTTCCCCTGTTTAAGTTTGAACCTGTTACCCCTTGTCCTATCACAACAGTCCCTGATGAAGAAGCCCTTTCCAGCATCCTTGTAGGTCCCCTTCAGATACTGAAAGACTGCTATGAGGTCTCCAAGCAGCCTTCTCTTAAATGTTAGTACAGGAAGCAAGAAAATAGCACAAGATTATCCTCCTTTCTCTTTTATGTAAAAAACCCAACACAAAACATATTGAACAAAACCCCACAGAATGGAAGATTAAAAGAGACAAGATTTTTTTTTTTTTTTAATTTTCTTAAGACTTTAATCTCTTAAACACTGCATGATTTCTTTCCACCAAAACTGAGAAAAATCAAAACCTCTATGTGGAAAAATAAATTGTGTCCACATCAGATTCACAGTTACAGGTTCCTGTACAACACAAAGAATACAGGTATCTAATAAAGAGTGAGGAAGTTGTTTTATTACAACAAAATTGAGAACATTATTGGCACTGGTGTCAGGACTTAAACTGATGCCAGAACTTAAAGGTTAACATTAAATTTGCTAAACTTTTTGGTGGACTTCTTCCAATTTTAACAATAGGTAGCAATTTATATCTGTCTTAGATGGTGACCATAGAAGTGAATAATGTTTTTTTTTTAGGACAACAGTCCATGAAGTACTGTTTAGGGCTACCAAAACCAGATGGAACTAGGGGAAAGGTAATTTTGGCAGAGGAAGATCACAACCACTAACTCTAGAGCACCTACCCCAGGTGTACCACTTCCTCAAAAGATAAAGGAAGTGAAAAATCCTGAAAATTATAGTGAGCATGTGTATTAATCTACATGCTAGGTAAGTGAGTTTTAATCAATCATATAACATAATAACAATACATATGTATTAGAAGATTGAATAAGTTAATTATTGGTGTGTAAATAATTGTGATTTGAGAAGTATTATTGCGATAGCACTGAGGAATTACCACCTAACACCTATCTCTGCAGACTTTAAATAAATAAATACCTCAAGGGGTAACGGGTTAAAACTTAAACAGGGGAAGTTTAAATTAGATATAAGGAGGAAATTCTTTCCTGTTAAGGTGGTGAGACACTGGAATCGGTTGCCCAGGGAGGTTGTGAGTGCTCCATCCCTGGCGGTGTTCAAGACCAGGTTGGATGTAGCCTTGTGTGGGATGGTTTAGTGTGAGGTGTCCCTGCCCATGGCAGGGGGGTTGGAACTAGATGACCTTGAGGTCCTTTCCAACCCTAACTATTCTATGATTCTATGATTCTAACCTTGACCCTGTGTGTTTACTGGCTTCATCCATGTCGGGTGAAAGAACACAGATTTAGGACAACAGCACTGGCAGTAAGCTTATGTTATAAAACAGTATTTCAGATTTTCATTGCATCAGCCACCTTTTCCATGCAAAATATTGTTTGCTGCTGATGAATATCTAATTTTTACTATTTATGGATATTTGAATAGAAAAGTATATTTGTAAATATAAAATTCAAATTTTAAAAATACAGAAATTAAGAAATTCTATAATCCTTTGTTAAGTTTGTGTTCCTGAAATAATTTAGAAAATGCATGTCAGATATGTATACTATGTTTGTGATGACTGCCAAGGACACATTTTCTGAGTTGAGATAACAGGTTGAGATAAGAACGGTCCAGTAACTAAGGTATAACAAAATACCTCTACTGTTACCACCAATAACAATAACGATACGGGAAATAATAAGGGAAGAGAATACAACTGCTCACCACCTGCCGACCGATACCCAGCCCAACTGAGCAATGATCTTGCCCCCAGTTTATATGGTGGGCATGACGTGTTGTGGTAAGGAATACCTCTTTGCTTAGTTTGGGTCAGGTGTCCTGTCTCTGCTTCCTCCCAGCTTCCCCTCCTCCCTGGCAGAGCATGAGACTCACGAAGTCCTTGGTCAGAGTAAACATTACTGAGCAGCAACTAAAATCATTGCTGTTATCAGTGTTGTTCCCAGGCCAAAAGTCAAAACCACAGCACTGCACCAGCTACTAAGAAGGAGAAAAAATGACTGCTACTGCTGAACCCATGACAAATTTGTAAATTTCTTAAAGGCGAATAAATAATTTTTCTTATCAATAGGAAAAGACTGTGAATATTAAAATCTCTTCTGCAGTACTGGAAAATTCTTGCTTATTAGTTTAGTTTGCATTGTAATATTCGTTGTTAGATTTGATTTTAAGGTTTTTTTGTTTTGAAGGCAAAACTCATTTCTTTTAAAATACAGTTCCGCAATACGATACCTGTTTTGTTTTTTTTTTTTTTTATCTTGATGCCCGAATGAGGATGTTTATGCTAGGGTTTCAGGCAAATGGCTGGGGCACTGACTAGGCACTCACCTGAGATTAAGCTAACTAAACAGGACATGAGATACTGTAAGGCATGAGATCAGAAATTGCTGGATGTTATAAGTAAGAGAGTGAGACACAAACATTACAGATAACACTCCGAGGTATGTGCAGATGCCTAACAGAGTGGTTTGAGATAAATGGCCAGACATCACAGGCAGCTGAATGGGAGTATTGTGGACGTTTAGGAGAGCAGAATCCACAGCCAGTAGTGCCTCAGTAACCCCATCACGATACTACATATGAAAGAGATGTTTCAGGGAACAGCATCAGATGAACCAAATTTGGATATGGATGTAGCAAAGATGGAATGAATGGGTCATTTATTTGGGAATAAAGGGCAGAAAATGAGAGATATGTAGCAATAGAAGGTAAGGTCAAGAGATGGGAAAAGGGATAGTAAGGTATGCAAACCAGGTGACTGGGGCTGTATGAGGATCCTTGCAAGCCAATCCTGTCTTGCAGCTGATCACCACAATCTAAATCAGAAAAATAACCTAAACTTGTGGCTCTGACCATACGTGTCAAATTTGCTTCCAGGGCCAGGATGATCCAGGTTGCTTTCCCTAGCTAGAAAGAGAACTCTGGACAAACATTCTGAGCATCTTGATACTACCTTGTCAGTATCTTATTTGGGCCAGATGACATCAGCATCTGCCTGTGGCTAATGGGTAGCTTATATGAAAGATGCTGGGAAATAAAATCAATATTGAGATGTTTATGCATAGTACTAACATAAGAATAGGTTGTGTGACTAGCATAGCTTTAATATTTTAATCTCCCAAAGGAAATGGCAATTAAAAATCCTATTTCAAATATTCGCAGTGAAATCAAGTACTGCTTTCTTATTTTATTATCTTTGCAAATTATTATCCCTGGCTTCATGCTATAAAATATACATAATATACAGCAGCCTTAAATGGTGCTAAACTGCCCCTTGTGTAAACTATGCAATTCATTCCTTCTAAAAAAAAAAAATAAATAGTGAAGGGTAGCTTCTTGCATGAAGAAATAGATATTTGTGAAGCCATTAAAATGAAATAAAAGATCAGAAAATTGTATCAGTGTAGCTAATAATACGGTGTGCTAGAATGACTGCATTATTTTTTGTGCAAAAATGTATAAATTTCACCTGAATGAGTTGAAATTGATAACTATCACTATATGTCATATTACTGTTCCCTTGTTGTGGAGATTTAAAGGAATTTCTGTGCCAGCTCTTGTCCCAAGTAAGACTGCATATATTAGAGTATATTGACCTTATGGAAGCTTATGTTAGAAATAGTGCATTTAAAACACCCCTGAATTTTTATTCAACATTCATCCTTTACAGGATTCATCTATGGCGGGGTTTTTGTTTATTTTTTTTGTTAGGTTGTTTTTTTGTGTTTTGGGGGGTTTTTTGGTTGTTTTTTCCCTTTTCTTCATAAGGCTTGGGAAAGTTGATCCTATGGACCCTATTGTTTCCACTTTTAACTACTACTCATGAATAACTATCCCACCAGTAAAAAGACCTTAATCATAATTACCCTAGCACCTATTCAGGAAACAGCAAATAGAAGCTTAAAGTAAAAAACATATGTATTTTGCCAGCTTTATGAACTGCGGACAGGAACCAAATTTTGTTCTGAGGATAGAATATTTCCTGCTCTTGTTCCATGTATGGAGGAAACCTTCAGAAATTTCTGAAGATCCTCAGAAATGAAAGATGCATGCATTAAACCAATGTTTTGGTTTTTTTTTAATATGAAGGAAAATAATTTACTATGTAGACACAGAAGACCTTGGTTTTGGAATCATAAAGCAAATAAGATTTTCCCTTCATTTTTGTGGTTAGCATTTTTGAAATACAATACACAGTATACTGATATCCCACAGAGATCATTGTCTGCACAAAGCATAGACCAGGTATGAAGTCAAATAGAATTTTATAAGAAAAAAGGGAATTAGAAAGATTGTCCAAATACTATCTAAACCGCTGTCTATTTTTCTAAACAAACTTTCTCTATAATTCATTTGAAAAGCAGGATTTGTCATCAAAATCCTGTTCTGCAGCAGTTAATTATATCCTTGTGTGAACGATAGTCACCTGAAAAATGAATTTAAGTATAATGTATATTTTATTATTTATCATTATGCTTGAAAAGTACACATTAACCTCATCCCTTTATATGATTTTGCTATTGTAAGCTAGCAAACAAATGTTGCTCTGTTTACACACAAAATCAAGAAGTGGTGAGTTGACTGAATGTTGACTTTAAGCAGTAGTCACTCCTGAAATTCAGGGACTGCTAGTGTTAGAAGGAGAAAAAATGACTGCTACTGCAGAACCCAGGACAGCTAGTGAGCTAAGTTGTGCTGAATGATGGTTTAGATAAGTTTCTTTTTGATTGTTACACAGCATTTTGACCATACTTATTAAAAGTAAAATTGCTTCTGAAATTATTTAAGACCTCATGTGCACCACATAAGTATTGCTTAGAACTTAGTATGCTTGTAGGTAAGCAGCAGAGTATTTACTATGTATTGTCAAGTACTAGTTCAAAAAGGAGATGGGAATGTGCCAGTGATGCCAGATCTTCTCACCCCAACATTTATTAGAAAAGAACGGCTGGCTCCATGAGACTATATTGGCTCTTCTGAAAGCCTATCATTAATTCCTTTGTGCAACAGCTCAATAGTTGGAAGCTCTTGCTGGAGGTGTATGTCACCAGCAAAATGCTTCTCCTCTCCCTTCTGGGGTGTTGTGCTCTGCATCAGCACTTGACAACAGTCTTTGTCTTAAAGCACAATAGATCTTGTTTCATTTATGTGAAGCTTGCCTATTACAAGCAGCTACTGTGACCACATGATGTTCTGAAAATCCTAAATAAGAAAAAATTGGTTACAATGTTTGTAAGACTTACTGCCCAAAATGATTTAACATTTGGAAAATTAAATACAGAGGTGTTCACCCAGGCAGTGTGGCTTACCATCCTTAAGCTAACATTTTAGTATAAATGTCAAACTCTTCAGTTCTATATATTTGTGAAAACAAAGAGATAGGAGACAAGCTAACTGCTAAAAAGAGCATAGGAATGAGGAATGGATTTTGTGGGTGGCAGGAGAGAAATGTGGTATTGAATTAATTATTCTTTTCCAAATAGGACCAAAGTGGAAAGAGATCCACCAAATGCTGGGTACATTCTGATAGCACATTTATCTGTACCTTCAATTTCAAACCACTTTGCAGAATCATAGAATCAGAATAGTTAGGGTTGGAAAGGACCTCAAGATCATCTAGTTCCATCCCCCCTGCCATGGGCAGGGACACCTCACACTAAACCATCCCACCCAAGGCTATGTCCAACCTGACCTTGAACACTGCCAGGGATGGAGCACTCACAACCTCCCTGGGCAACCGATTCCAGTGCCTCACCACCCTAACAGGAAAGAATTTCCCCTTATATCCAATCTAAACCTCCCCTATTTAAGTTTTAACCCGTTACCCGTTGTCCTGTCACTACAGTCCCCAATGAAGAGTCCCTCCCCAGCATCCCTATAGGCTCCCTTCAGATACTCGAAGGCTGCTATGAGGTCTCCATGCAGCCTTCTCTTCTCCAGGCTGAACAGCCCCAACTTCCTCAGCCTATCTTCATACAGGAGGTGCTCCAGTCCCCTGATCGTCCTCATGGCCCTCCTCTGGACTTGTTCCAACAGTTCCATGTCCTTTTTATGTTGAGGACACCAGAACTGCACACAATACTCAAGGTGAGGTCTCACAAGAGCAGAGTAGAGGGGCAGGATCACCTCCTTCGACCTGTTGGTCACTCTCCTTTTGATGCAGCCCAGGATACAGTTGGCTTTCTGGGCCACAAACACACACTGCCGGCTTGTGTTCATTTTCTCATCAACCAGCACCCCCAAGTCCTTCTCTGCAGGGCCGCTCTGAATCTCTCTTTGCCAAATCTGTAGCTGTGCCTGGGATTGCTCCGACCCAGGTGTAGGACCTTGCACTTGGCATGGTTGAACTTCATAAGGTTGGCATCAGCCCACCTCACAAGCATGTCAAGGTCCCTCTGGATGGCATCCCTTCCCTCCAGGATATCTACCAGACCACACAGCTTGGTGTCATTGGCAAACTTGCTGAGAGCGCACTCATTCCCACTGTCCATGTCAGCGATGAAGATGTTAAACAAGACCGGTCCCAACACCGATCCCTGAGGGGATGGAAATACAGTTTAAAAGAAGATAAGTATATATTTTTAGACTATAAGAATGTGACCAAAAAAATAAAATAGAAGTAGGAAGGTGATTTAAATATGCTCAATAACAACAAAGGTACTGATAAGCAATTAAACTTACTTAGAAATTACAGATGTCCCTATTTCTTTGACTTGCTGTGGTGCGTTGACCACAGATAGAGACCACGTGCCAACCAAAGCTGCTCTATCACTCCTTCTCTTCAGCTAAACAGGGGAAAGAATATATAACAAAAGACTTGTGGGACACTGTCAGGTTCCAACTTATTTTTCGCTAGCACAAGGCTTCAATGGTCACCCGGCCCCTTGCCCTTGACAGCAACCCACATTTAACACAATGCAGTCAGCTCCAAGTGGAGCCCACCTATAGCTTTACTGATGTGCTCTACCCACCTGCGAATAGAGTAATCCCCTTCTTAAGAATCCTGACTGATAAAGAAATAGATTTGGGATACCTGAATTTGGACAGAGCACAACCAAGGCAAGTAGCAGTAACCTAAGGCTGTATTGTTTTATTAGTTGCAGTCCTGAGGGTAGTTGTCTAACGTACACAGAGTGAGAGAGAAGATAGAAGAGAGAGAGAAAGAGGGAAAAAAAAAGGTTAAAAGTGGAGATAGTCACCACCCTGGATCCTGCGGTGCCACATGAATCTCTTAATGGTCCTCAGCAGTTGGTGGTGAGTGCACACACGGGTATTTGAGTGATGCTCTTCTAAAGCTGCAATTTCGCTGAGTCATTCCGCATCATCCATTTTATGCCAATTGTCTTTGTGAGGGGGAGAGGGCGTTCATGACTGTCATCGAGATATGGTCGATTTTTTTTTGATGAATCTCCAATTAACGCCTTATACTGCTAGGACTCTTTAGCCCCCTAATACACGGTCTCTGATATGATTAATAATATATGATATATATATATGATTAAATCACCTCTTGGCGTAAGAGTGAGCTGCCTAATGTACATCCACCCTTCACCCATCTGTTCACTAGAGACTGGTGAAAGAATCAGTTTTCCTCCTTCGGAGGAGAAAGTTCAGAGAACACTTCTGCTACGGTGAGAGAAGCAGAAGGCACATTTTTGACACCAGCAGCGGTAGTTTGTATTGTCCATTCCTTACCATTGGTAGTTATTTTTGTGTTTTTCTCTGGCTATTCTAATATCATCTTCTCTAGTTGCCCCGTAGGGACCCCATCCACATATTTCAAAGGTACCCCCTTCCGTTTAACTATTATTCATAACTCTTTTCTCTGAGATATTCTGTCCTTTTTTAGTCTATCCAAACTCGGAGATACTATTTTTGCTCGGGGAAACTTTGCCTCTGCATGCCTTAACGATTTTGGGCTCAGACTTTATTGGATCATATTTCCATCTGTAATTGATTAATTCCTGAAACACCTCTCCCCAAGTCCAGATATTTTGTCCTGGAGTGCGGAGGTCTGGGGTTAGTTTTCCTGCTAAGGCCACTGATACTCAGGCACTCTGCAGGGTGTTGGTAATAGCATTTTGTAATTGGATTCCTACAGGTTTTAATGAATCTGGTAAGCCTCTAATGAGGGGAGTCATTCTTTCTGGATCGACTGGTATCATCACTGGGGATTCCTGCCTTAATTTTAGCTCCCGATCATACATCATCTGTAAGCAAGCTGCCTTTTGTACATTTTCCACCAGCTGATCTATTGATCCTATGAGTCTCCCAATTTTAATGGATTTAGGCCTCCAGCCCAATAAACTGCTTGCTGTGTAAACCACCAAGGGGCTCTCCAGGGATCAGAAATACTCCCGGCCCCCAATATCCTTCAGCTTCTTGTTCACTTAACATTATTTGATCTTCACTGGTTAATGACACTCTCCAACCATACTCTGCCTCAGATTCCTTAGGGTTACGTGAGTATTCTTTTTTTAGTTTTGTTAATTCAGTTGCTGTATACAGCACCTCCTTGCTTAACACTTTAGGGGTATGATCCTCATCCTGTCCATAAGCACATTCTACCTTAATCAGCGGTCTTAAAGATTGCGGAGATTCCTGTGGGGAGTCATACTGAGCCTTAACTTCCTCTAATTCTTTGGCAGGGTATACGTTGCCTTTTATGGTAATTGTCAGAGCAGGAAAGAGCTTCCTGTTGACAGCTTTCTGCCCTTTATTTTTCTATCCAGGATTTTTGCACACATTTAAGATCTTTTCTTGTAATGTTCTAGCCTGTTCCTTGAACCCTTCATTCTCCTGTTTCAAACCTGCTATTTGCTCCTGTAATGATTGCACTAAAGCTTGCAGTGCTTGTGGTGTTTGATTTAGATCTTTCAGATCATGCTCTCTAGCTTCTACAGCTGCTACTAAGCTTGCGCCCAAAATAGCACATACCATAGCTTTACCTGTGCCTTTTTTTTACTCTATCTTCCTTTTGCAATAACTCAATTCACTCTACAACCTTTCCTAACTGATACCAGTTTGTTTGGGCCCACTCATCCCCTCATGGAGAGGGGTATGGCTCAAATTTCCTTAAGAACTCATACAAAACTTCCCTGGTTTCCATAGCTGCAGCCATTCCTTTTTAGGTTACTGGTACCTTCCGAAACTCGAGGGATCCTGTCCTTGATGCCAATTTAAAATATCAGGTTCCAACTTAGTTTTCACTAGTGCAAGGTTTAAGTGGTTGCCCAGCCACTGTCCCTTGACAGCAACCCACAGTTAACACAATGCAGTCAGCCCCAAATGGAGCCCACCTATAGTTTTACTGGTGTGCTCTACCCACCTGCAAATAAAGTAAGCCCTTCCTAAGAATCCTGACTGATAAAGAAGTAAATTTGAGATCCCTGAGTTTGGACAAAGGACAATTGAGGCACAGTAACGATAACTTAAACCTGTAACTTTTTATTAGTTACAATCCCGGGGGTAATTATCTAACATATGGAGAGAGAGAAGGAGAGAGAGAGAGAGAGGAAGAGAGAGAGAGAGAGAGAGAGAGAGAGAGAGAAGAAGAGAGAAGAAGAGAGAGAGGTTAAAAAAAAAGGTTAAAAGTAGAGATAGTCACCACCCTGTGGTGCCCCGTGGATCTGTATAATGGTCCTCAGCAGTTGGTTGTGGGTGCACACATGGGTTCTTGAGTGACGCTCTTTTATACTTGGAATTTCGCTGAGTCATTCCGCATCATCCATTTTATGCCAATTGTCTTTGTGAGGGGGTGAGGGCATTCATGGCTGGCCATGAGGTGTGGTGGATTGTTCTTGATGAATCTCCAAATAGCATCTTGTCCCACTAGGACTTCTTAGCCCCCTAACACACAGGCTCTGTGGCCACAATAGTCCTGGTTCAGTTGGCCGTTTTGAGCAGAAGGTAAAAATTTGTGGCAGATTTTCTGAGACATCACAGAAAATGGCATACCTGAGTCCCACAGACAGGGACAAGTACAGGGAAAGATCACTCACCTTCACTACCATCATGGGCAAGTATGGTAATGGTAGGACTTGGGGAAATTAGTTTAATTTATTACCAATCAAATCAGAGAAGGATAATGGGAAATAAAACCAAATTTTGAAAACATCTTTCTCCCACTCCTCCCTTCTTCTCAGGCTCAACTTTACTCCCAACTCCTCTACCTTTTCGCCGCCATCGGCACCAGCTACTAAGAAGGAGAAAAATAACTACTACAGCTGAACCCAGGACATAGTTCTATACAAAATAGTTGGAATGATACCCCTAAACAATCTTGCTGCTAAATTTGAGAGATATGAGTTTGATGGATGTGCTGTTTGATAAGGAATTAGCTGTAGGGCCATGACCCAAGAGTTGCAGTCAATGGCTCAATATCCAAGTGCTATTTAATATTTATTGATGACACAGTGAGATTGAGAGCAACCTCAGCCAGTTTGCAGATCATGACAAGCTGAGTGGTGCAGCTGACGTGCTTCAGGGAAGGGATACCATCCAGAAGAATGTTTGTGAGCTTGAGAGGTATGCTCATGCAAACCTTATGAAATTCAACAAGGCTAAGTGCAATTTCACCTCAGTTGGGGCAATCCCAAGTATAAATCTACAGACTGCAGGACGCATGGATTGAGAGCAGCACTGCAGAGAAGACTTGGGGATACTGGTGGATCAAAAATTGGAGCCAGCAATATACATTTGCAGGCCAGAAGGTCAGTTATATCCTAAGCTGTATAAAAAAACAGGTGCCCAGAACGTCAAGGGAGGTGATTCTCCTCCTCTACTCTGCTTTTGTGAGACCCCATCTGGAGTACCGAGTCCAGCTCTGGAGCCCTCAGCACAGGAAAAGACATGGACCTCTTAAAGCAGGTACAGAAATAATCAGAGGGCTATCACATCTCTTCAATGAAGAAAGGCTGAGAGACTTGGGGCTGTTCAGCCGGCAGAAGAGAAGACTCTGGGGATACCTGACTGCATCTTTTCAAATGTAAGAAAGACAGAGGAGACTTATAACCAAGGCCTGTAGTGATAAGTCAAGGGGCAATGTTTCTAAGCTAAAAGAGAGTACATTTAGATTAGGCATAAGGAAGAATTTTTTTTAGGATGAGGGTGATGAGGCAGGTTGCCCAGAGATGTGGATACCTCATCCCAGTAAGTGTTCAAGTCCAGGTTGGATGGGGCTTTGAGCGACTTGGTCTAGTGGAAGGTGTCCCTGCCATGGCAGGGGGGTTGTAACTAGACTTCCTTTAAGGTCCTTTCCACTCCAAACCATTCTATGATTGTATTAATTAAATCATGCATGTATTTAGACAGGAAATTAGGACTTTTTAGCCATTAGTAGTCTAATGTGTAATAATCTTGAGAGTTTTCTACATTTTTTTCAAAATACTTGTATTTATTCTATGCTTCAGGCCAGTGAAGCAAAAGCCATGCAAGGGCAAAAAGAAGTTTTTGCTTTCTCTGTAAGTCCATAGAGAAAATTCTGGGAATGCTGGGCTGTTCGTTGTGTGCGGAAGCATGCAAGGCTGGCCTCAGGAATTAAAACAATGTTGGATAGATTACATTTGTCATCATAACAGCTTTGTGAAATGCTTGTGAAACTCTAAGGTGGTTGGTGTTGCTTACATGTCTGACATCACTAGATTATAATTTTTATTACTAGAATGAATTTTCCATGAAGTCAGTCACAGAATATTTTGTTTTCACACAGTAAATGTCTAGCTAGCATTCCCCTCCCCCCTTCTCTTCCTGTGACAGATAGCTTTAGACTTCTGATATCTTGTAAAAATCATAAATAACTCAAAGTCACAAAATTTTGAAACAGAAAATAGAGAGTGGCTGTGCTTTGTAGCTTTAGTATCTCTGGAGCCACATGATGCACGATATTTGAATGGTTCTGGGTTATGGCAGGGAACAAAACTCAGTGACCACTAAACATCCTCATAACAAGGATCTCTGACTCCTGAACACACATGTGTGGAATGTTAGCTGACTCAGGATAAAACTTCAATTTAACAATCTGACAATACATATGTTTTCATTCTAGTCCAAATAAATGTTTCCTGACTGTTTAGTATTTTAAAACAAGCATATTGTTCTATTCTTTGGTTTACAGCACCTGATGGCTGTAAAGGTCTAGCCCAAGGACATTCCTTATAAAGATATCTTTTATTCAACATTCCAGCCATAAATAAAAGAGCATGCAAATAAATATAAGTGCATCTGTTGCAGGTGAAAAAATATCTTCAAAACCACCACCTACTAGCTCTCAAAGAGCTTGAAACAATGGGCTAATATTGAAGTTATTTATCCCTTATTTATTTATCCCTTATTTATTAATTTAAAAATATTATTGCAGGTATCTGGTGAGTACAAATACTGTACTTATAGAAAAAAGAGAATTATTTACCATATAAATTAACTACTATGCCACATATGATGCAGAATTTTAGACAGCTATTTAGATTCAGGGTATTAACTGAGGCTAACATTATCCTTCAGAACCTGCTCTTATCTGAGAATGACAAGACTGTCAGAGAATAGTATTCTAAAATTAACTTGTAATAAATGCAAATCACAAGACAAACTCCTGGGTGACCATTATATGGGTCATAATGTTAAAGAACACAATTTCCACATTTTTTTAGAGGAATTCTAATTTAGAGGAATTCTACTGCTTTATGTCAAGATACCTGTGAGCAAACAACTTGTATTAGAAAGCTGTTCCAGCACAGAACTCATGTATTAAAGATGTGACTCAAATAAGCATCTGAAATTTACAACAAAGGGATCAATGGGTAAGGAGATATTTCCAAATTTTGGATGTTTTTTTTTCCAATAGCAGCCACCTTACATTTCTTTGATCTTTATTATGAATGGCTGATCAGCTATTGTCACAGTACATTTCCTTTCAAAATATCATCCTTTCCATACCCTTTTTTCTTTTTTACTGTTTTATAAAGAATGGGTTGGACAATTCAGGATATACAGAATTTGCAGCTTCTTTTTTAAAAGCTTTTGCATTTTTTAGTACAATATATGTTTAAATGATTGGAAAAAAATATCCCTTTTCACTAGTTGTGAACAAGAAAATTTATTAGAATAACAAAATAGTACTAAACCAGGATGGTTTTCTTTTCTTTTTTTATCTGTCCATAATTTTGATGAGTTCTTTTCGCCACAATGGTTTGATGTTTTTTAATATGCATAACTTTTTAAGACCATTAAGCATTCTCCACTGAGCAAGTTCTCAGAAAGTAGTTGGTTTCACACCTACAGTCACATGGCTTAGTCCCACACAGTGTATTCTTGACAAACAGAAAATTCATTTCTAAAGGAAATTTATTGCGTAGATCAGATTCAAATTAGCATATTGTGAACTTTCTGTAGGAGGTAACACCACTGACCTTTGGCATCAAGTATTTATTTTGAGGTTATGTCTTTTATCACTGCACTGGGTCAGGCTGGGATGGAGTTAATTTTCTTTACAGCAGCTCATACGAGGCTCTGTTTTAGATTTGGAGCCAAAATAGTTTTGGCTATTGCTGAGCAGTGATTGCACAGCATCAAGACCTCTTCTATTTCCCACTCTGCCCTGCCAGCGAGGAGGCTGAGGATGAGAAGAGGCAGAGAGGGGACACATCTGGGACAGCTGTCCCTACCTGACCAAAGGGATATCCCATACCATACAACACCATGCTCAGCAATATAAGTTGAGGGGTGGAAATTTTTACAAAGTAGCTGTTACTCAGGGCCTGGTTGAGTATCAGTCTGCTGGTGGGAGGTAGTGAGCTTTAGCATCACTTGGGGTCTTTTTCTGTTCTGTTTTTCGTTTGTTTTTCAGTTGGTTGGTTGTTTTTTTGTTTAGTTTCTTTTTCTATTTTTTTTTCTCCTTCACTTATTAAACTGCTTTTATCTATCTCAACCTGTGCATTTTTTTCATTTTTGCTTTTCCAATTCTCTCCTCTGTCCCACCAGGGCAGAGTGGGAAAGCAATAGAGTGAGGTCTTACCTGCCAGCTGAGGTCAACCCACCACAGTCACAAAAAGGTAGCCATCTGATAGAAGCTTCCTAGAAACTATTTAAGGAAACTACAAGTGCATGCTCTTCTGAGATCACCGAGTAGGGGTCACAGTCTGCTCTTTCAGAAAAACACTACTCCTGTCTCAAGGTTGGTACCACAAAGCCTTACAAAGCCCTACAAATCTAAAGGGAATGAGAACCCTGTCACCAGTCAGCACTGTGAGATGCTACTTATCTGTCTATCTGCATCTGTCAGAAACAAAATGATAAAAGCAAAAGACAGGTGTCTTGGAATACTTCAGAATAGATAATTTTGCATTGAGAGTGTCTTAGCTGTTTAGATTCTGCTTCCATTAAAGTCATGTTAGCTAAAATCTGAAACTGAAAATCTTGAGTTCTATTCAGACTTGTGTGACTGAGTATACCATACTTTACTAAATATTGCGTCTTTAACTGCAGAAAATTCTCCATAAATGTATTCCTCTTCTTATAAAAAAAAAAAAAACCACATTTTCTACCTTTCCATTTACATACTACAGTTAGCAAACTGATTCTGATTTCTGTTAACCATCAGCCTACAAAATGTTTTTCAGTGGAAATGGTGGATTTGCTCTCTTATTCTTCTAGGATTTAGAATGTAAATCTAAGTATACACCACCTTTTTCTCCCTTTTCTTGATTACATCCTGTCACTGATTTAATATTCTGTCCATTTTCCTTAGCTTGCACACTTTTTTTTCATTATTATCTAACTTCTTTATGCTTCACCTTCCTTATTACTCTGCTGCTTCTTTTCCACTCTGTTTGTGTAAATGACAGGATAATAACAAAAATAAAGGTAATGGAACAGAAAAAAACACAACTGAATAATCATTTTTGAATTAAAAATCTGCATTTACTATGAGCATACAAGGCTTTCATAAAATGCACCTCCTGTAGAAAAAAAAATCTCCTTTGAAATGCAATACAACCTTACTGCTAAATCTCTTTGAGTGGTGTATACAGAATAGTCATAAGCATGGATAAAATGTTTAAAATACTGATTTTAAAATCATGGTAAAGACATCAGAAAATAATATATACTTTTTTTCTATCCAATAGCCCATACTGAAACAGAAAGCGGAATAAAATGTACTAGATTAAAAAGCACTTTAACAAGAAGATAAAAGAGAAAGAATCAAGTCTTTTTTTCCCTTTTTTTCCCTAATTAACAACACTGTTTAAGAGGTGCAACAAACCTCTAAAGGTACCAAACAGTCCACAGGAGTCAATGAAAGACACTATCTGTAGTCTCATAATAACTCTAGAGGCAGTGAAGATAGAATATGTTACAGAATAAACAAGGAAAAAATTTGCTAAACTAATACACAAAAAATTTTGAAGTGTGCTTCATTAGAAAGAATCTTCCTGGATTAGTTAGTCTGCAATTATAGGAGATTCTGCACCTTTTTATTCAAGCAGACAATAAAGTCAACTATCAGACAAAATTATATTAAATACCAGATGATTGCTTCCACTCTGCTCGTGTGTATTCATTCTAGAAGTGCCCATTTGTAAATTGCTGTTTTAAATTTTTGTGCTGACTGAGAAATTTAGCTGAATAAACCTACTTCAGAACAAATTTATAGCCTTATCAGAATGAAGTAGCAATATTCAAAAGCATACAAGATTTGGTCTACTTAAATTCAGTAATTTGTTCCATAAATGTTATGTAAATTTCCTGTGTCTTTTTTTCTAAAGAAAATTGTATAACAAAAGTTCTCATCTTGTTGAGAAACATTAATTAATCCATGATAGAAAAAGCTCCCAAAGGCTAATTTTTTAAGCCATTGAATTTCTTTGTAAGATATATTTGAGCAAGCAGTGACTAATGTTAGCTGAAGGGGTAAAAGAAAAGGGGCAAATTATTTAATAGGAGCCTATATTTTACTTTATTTACTGACAGCCTTATTATCTGTTCAGTCCTATGTCACCCAGTTCATTTATTCACTTTTCCATTATTCTATTAAATTGTCATCAGTCTCCCACAGACCATGCCTGAGGATTTTAGCCAGTCACCTTTGCATAGCAGTCAGTTTCTTTTTTCAGCAATCATATTAAGGGTAGATTTTACAGGCTTTAGGTGTCAAGGGGTGGGCAAGAAGTGGTGAAAAGCACTATGATCTAAGTGAATATCTCTTTTCTTTCTCTTCCATGATAAACACCAGCAAGCAATCCATGACTGCCTATTGTTTACTACATACAACTGGGATAAGCTGCATTAGGCAGCACAAGAAAAATGTGAGCAGGGCTGGCGGGGGTCAGTAATATTCCAGCTGAAGGAGGAGATACTTGACCCATCAACATCACAAAACTGTCTTCTACAAGTTTAGGAAGGTTTCAAGAACCTGCCATCTGAAATCCGGAATTCCAACTTTGGAATGCACTGATAAAGTGGGCACACCAGTGTGTCTTATTTCCTCTGAAAAAAATGGAAGGGGAAATTCTCATCTGCATCACTGCTCATCAAATATACTAGAGCCCTCTAACAATTTAGAAAAGAAATCCCATTTTGAACTAGTCAAGGCCTGGGAGAGATAATGGAAGTCTCTAATTATTTATGTCTTTCTGCATGGGCTCCACACACCAAAGCTTATATATACTGTTTCATATGCTATTTATGCATATTATTACATGTTATTATACATAAAGAGACCTTACACATAGTCTTCAGTAGTCAGCTTGATTCCACAAAAGTTATTCATCAAAAGTGAGTTTAGTAGTATGAAAGACTTCATAGCCTTTTAAAAGATTTTCATGCATTCACGCATTGAAGCCTCTCCAGTTACTGTACACTTCTGTTTAATAATCAGATTTGTTTAGCCATGCAAAAGAGTCCCGTATTAAAGTCCAATTAGATGTTAACATTTGATTAATTATATTTTTGTTTAATAAGTCAATCACAATTGCATTTGTATAACTGCAGTGTAAAATACCTCGTGTGTTGACAGATATTCATGTAATCAGAAAGAAAAAACAAACCACAATGGTAAAGAGTTTTGAAATAACATATGCAGTTTATGCATTGTTCTTTGAAGAATTTGTCTCTGGTAGTTAAATAAAAATAATTCTAAATTAATTATGTTTTTAAAGGAAAGGGTGTTTTTTTTAAGCCTCCTTCAGTATTAAATATATATGCTTGTTTTTCACATAATAAATTATAATATAACATTGAATTTAAATTTAATTTAGTCTATTGAACTGCTACTTATTATCCGATATCTGCCACAGTTTAAAGTTGTTTATAAACAAAACAACAACAGCAAAAAGAACAAGAGACTTAGATATGGAAGTCACTTCCAGGCATATATATAACAAGGAATGCCAAAATAAGCATTTTTAGAGTAAGAATGGGGTTGATTCTCAAGTTCAATGTTGTGTTATTACAGGGAGACAGGATAAAAACTGTTAAAATACATCTAAGGTGTATTTGGCAGAAACATCCATAGCTTGTACACTTTTAAATGTCTTTCATAGTTGTAACATTCAGAAAAAAAAAAAAAAAAAGAAAAAGAAAAGAAAAGAAAAAGAAACTAAGGATGATAAATTTTCATTTCCAGTAGAAGCCAGATTGTCTGTGGGCTATGTGATGAAATAGACATTCTGAAATTTCTGAAACTTTCTTTTGAGTTACATTATTTGGGTGTAAGCACTAGTGAGATATGAAGTAATACCATGAAATATCATCTATTTTAGGCTTGGCTTCATCTGTGAAAATGAATGCAAACCCTATTACTATTGATAAGCCTACTTTGCTAATAAATCTACTGGTTATTTTCCAAATGGTAAGCAAGAATGAAGAAGGAGAGAATGAAAAAAAACCCAATCAACCAAAAAACAGCAAACCTGGTAGAAAATGGCTACAGTTACAGCAACGAGCAGCTTTTCTTAACAGTATAAACTTTGGTCTGGACAGGGATGTGGGGCAGGGCAGTAGAAGAAACAAGAAGGGTTCAACCTGAAGCGAGCAGCCTAAGCAAAGATGGCTGCAATAATACCTGATTGCATATATGCCTGATCTGCTTTTAAGATTCTTCTCAAATCAACAGAATTAGACTTTTCCACTAAGTAGGTTTTTTGATTGTATCCACATATGCAAGTTCATTAAGAAAAAATAATTATAAGCAAAACCAAGCTGGGAACAATGCCATAATGTTCATTAGAGTTCATAAAGTATGAGGTAATGCTCGGCTGTTCACACAGTTACAGTAACTGCCGTTATATCTAACCAACATGGAAAATATATTTGGCTGCACATCAAAATATGTAAGATGTATTCATTAGCTTTAAGGCAAAAACGTTTCACTCATGGCAAAACTTGATTTAGCAAGCTTTGAACAAAGATTATTTACAATAAATGTTGAAGCTGTAACTCAAGCATCTTTTTACTATAATGAGGGTGTTTTTTTCAAGGAAGATAGATCTGCTCATTATTGTTGCAGCTCAGGAAGGTTAATCTTGCACAGTGGACTGCTTTTGAGCAAGATTTCCCCTGCAAAAGGTGTCTGGTTTTCTCTCTGTCCTGTATGTCTGTACCAGCATGACATTATGGAAGACAAATTTTGCTGAAGTCTGATAAATACAGACAGTTACACTGGTATTTATCATTGCTTAAGCCCAGCTGGTAACTCAGAACCACGCAGCAGCTCGCTCACTTTCCTCTCTTTTTCCTCCCCCCACTCCCAGAGGGATGGGGAAGAGAATTGAAGGAATGTAACTCCCGCGGGCTGAGATAAGAACAGTCCAGTAACTAAGGCATAACACAAACCACTACTGCTACCACCAATAATAATAATAATAAGGGAAATAACAAGGAGAGAGAATATAATTGCTCACCATCCGTTGACCAATACCCAACCTGACCTGAGCAGCAATCTTGGGCCTTCCAGGTAACTGCCCCCAGTTTCTATACTGGGCATGACATGCTGTGGTAGTGAACACCCCTTTGGCTAGTTTGGTTCAGGTGTCCTGTCTCTGCTTCCTCCTGGCTTCTTGCACCCCCCATCACTGACAGAGCATGAGACTGAAAAGTTCTTGATGGAGTAAACATTACTGAACAACAACTAAAAACATCGGTGTTATCAGAGTCGTTCTCAGACTAAAGTCAAAAACACAGCACTGCACCAGCTACTAAGAAGGAGAAAAATGACTGACACAGCTAAGCCTAGGACAGTATTTTCACATGTGCTTCTGATAAGAAATTGTCCATGAGTCCCAAAGAAAAGCAGAGGAGCCCTTGTATCTGAAATCAGCTTAAACAACAGTAAAGCAGACTGGCTATGCCCACACTTGGCCTTTAATCCTTGCTGTCAACCATATAATGTCCCTATTAACTAAGACTTAAATAATGTTTCACAAGTAGGGTTTTCTATTCTTTCAGCTCAAAGTGTCTAGAATAGTGAAAATACTTTTATTCTCTGTACCAGAGTGCGCAACACACTGATTGGGTGTGATTGAGTGCTTAACACACTGTGATTTTCATAGTACAGAATCTCCTGCAAGACTGAAGTTCAGTTTGATTCTATAAAGGATGCCAAAGTGCCTGGGAGAGGCAAAGAAACACATTTGGTGCCGTCCCATACATAACACCTACCCTACAGTGAAGTAGCCCTTTGGTTCATAAGTTGAAGAGATGATTGCTGGAAAAGCCTATGACAGAGGCAGTGTGTGAGCAGGGAGTATAAAACAAGAAGTCCATTACTTAAACATGCTTTCACAGCCCTTCTTTGTTTAGAAAAGAAGGCATGTTTACTACACAGCCAGAAAAGACTTGTGAATAAATTGTTAAATAAATTTGTGAATAAGTTGTTAAAATACTGCACCACAGAAGACTGTACATTTTGTTCTAGAATAGTTTTCTGTTATTTGTTCTGTATACACTGTTTTCCTTCTGCCAACTCCATTTTGTTTCTTTCAAAATAAACATCTCCAGATATAGAAAACAACACAATAATTATACGAATTATACGAATGAATTTGACTTCAATATAATTGTAATAAGAACAAATCAAAAGGCTACAGTTACAAATAAAATATTTTGAGAGCACCAAAATAAGATCAGATATACAAACAAATCCTTCAGACTTAACCTGAAGTGAAGTATTATTTGAGATCATCATGTCAGTCTACATTTTTGTATTTGGGAGCTGTCAGATCCAATCGACCAGCGGAGAAAAGACTGCTTTGGCTCCACATACCCATATCAAACCAGGAGGGAGGCTGAGCATGTATTCCTAATTGGCACACACAGAGATAAACATGTAAAACAGACACATATCAAAGTATGCTGCTGGCCACACCAATCACAAATAGACACACAGAGAACTCACATGAAAACAGCACAAACAACCTCATCCTGTTCCTCTTTGTGGCTGGCTAGGATAAAGGCTAGTTAATGGAAAATATGTATGTGTATCTATACAACTGTGCACCGTGGGTCCCTCTAGCTCAGACGTCCGATCTGCCCAGTAGTTGCCCCTGGATTCCAGTCTCCCTAGCTGCTGGCAGCTGCTCTGAGCCCCTGTCTTGCAGTCCCGCTCCCATGAGGGATGCAAACATGCACCAACACACAGACACTTTGGATCCGCCTAGTAACTGGGATTCCATGTACAGTCCGTTCATCAGCTGGTCCAGGATCTTTGCCCTTCACCTGTCTCAGGCACAGATGAGCAGATACTGAGACAGACACCCAGATACACATGTGCTTCTCAGCTGACCCCTGGGCCAGGGTGGTGCTTATTCCTCCAACTAGTTTTTTGTGTTCCCCTGCTTGCCCTGAGCCTCTGCGCTCCTCTGTGAGTGGGGAGATGAGTTTTCTATCACATAAATAACCTTTTAATAGCTTTTTTTTTTTTTTTCAGCCACAAATCTTCCTTTTCTTTTTTTTTTTTTTATTTAACACTTTTAGTTATAAATGACATGCCAACATTTTGATGTACTTAAAATAGCAGCCAGTAACAGGGCAAAGACTGTCTTACTGGATTATTTTGAACTTTACTGAGACTGAAACAAATAATGTCATGATATATTTCAAATGCAAAAGGGCAATAGTTTATGGAACATTAAAATGGAGAATGTGTAATTATTGCAAAAAGATGTAATATGACTTTTAGTGAGGTCCAGGTTATTACTGAAGTTAAAAAATTGCTGTGAACTGATATAAGTGATCTTTATAAGGCAGTAGTTCCTGCAACAGTTGTATTTGGGAATCTCTGTTTCTTTTGCACTTTTAATTATACCTTATTCTCTGTATTAGATCATCAAAAGAGAGAAGATTCTGTTAAAAAAAAATAAAATCCTGTGCTTTGGAAAGATTTTCTGTGTAAAACAGGAAACTGTTTAAAAGAATATAGTGATGACTCACTATAGAATACCATGGAAAATTTCAGGAAACAGCAGCCTAGTTAAGTATCTCTTGTGCCGACCCACAGGGTACTGTACAGATTTTGTTCCTGTGGAAAGGAAAAGAAAAACCTACAGCTTTCAAGTATAAAATGCTAGTAAATAAAGGTAGTCTCTGAAAGAAGAAGGAATACACAGGACACCACTGCATGACACTAGAACAGATGTTGATGAGGGGAGTTCTAGCACATAACAGGTGTCAGTGATATGTATCATTTATAGCAACAAGAGCACTTAAATAATTGTGTCTTCTTAAATGGAAGTAGTATCACAACACTGATCTGAAATACACATTATTACAGTTTTATTATAGAGCGCAATTGGTGGCTAACGTGGCAAAGAGGACAAGCTGTGAAATACTCAAAAGGACAAAGGGAACATGTCTAGGATATAGCTTATGCAAACAGAAGACAGCCTGCTGTTAGGGATTTTGCTCGTTATGCTCAGTTTTAAGTAGCAACTCTCACAGCACAAAAATTGACTCATACTGTAACACTGAGCAAGGAGTCTGTGGATGTCAGTCTCATGAATTCTAACAGATGTGTTTTTTGTGAGTCTAACTAACAAGCAATACCAACTCTGTTTTTTTATGCAAACTATTTCAGGTTAGAAGTCGCTTTGTGCTTAACAGTTGTTTCTTTGCAAGGGAGAATTCTAATTGCCTTCCAAGAGTTTTAAGGTAGAATTCTAACACTCTTCCAACAGTTTATCTTGCAAGAGATGGGCTCCTAAAGCTCTGATTTTTCAGTTTACAATTTAAATAATATGAAAGGGGTTGCTTTAGAACTCTTTTTTTATTGTTAAAATTAAAAAGCAATAGGACACTGGCCATCTATAGGTTATGATGATACAGAAAAGTTCTGTAGCTGTTTTGTACTGGCTTATTTAATGTCTTGGAAAAAAATAACAAATCCTGAATCTATGTAACCATGTGAAATTTCATTGTGGTTGTTCAGTTAGTACTTATAGGTATTCCTCATCTATTTCACCTGCTGTGAAGTAGATCTTTCATCTTAAGAACCACATTTTCACAGGTAGGGACTCTAGGCTCTTCTTACTCTCATAGATGAATACTTACATTAAGATTTTCAAAGCACTTGAGATCTCAAAATTTGGAGCGCTGTTTTTTTCTACTAAAAAAAAAGAGCTTGTAGGGTACAGGCTTACATTATGAAGAATATAATTCATCTGTTTTATTATTCTGTTTCTTCTGCAAAGACTGCATAATAGACAAGCAAAATAAAAGTAGTTGTTGAGTTTTATGATTCTATAATTTTTTTCAGGGATAGTCAGCTTACTGTTAAGGCTTTAAATCTGTGAGATTAATTTAAAGCTTTTTGGAATTATATAATTTTATATATATGCACACAGATATATCCGTACAAATATATATATATTAAGAATATCTGCACTTATCAGTTCTGACAGTTCAGTATACCTGTTATGAATAAAAAGTTTGAGAACTGAAAAGAAAGGAAACCAGAGAGAACGGCAATGAAATTGCCAAAAAAATATTTTTGTGCAAATATATGAATGCAGAAAGGAAAATAGACTATTGCTAAATTCAGAGAGTGAAAAAAGAAAGACTGAAGAAACATTTATATTCTTTTATATCCTTTCTATAGCAGGCCATCTTTTTAGAATGAATTGCACTGGGAACTGTTTCCTTTCTTATCTTCACAATGATTATGTATTTCTATCACTAATTTTCTTATCTTACCCCCTCCCTTAATCCAAATATTTGAGATGAAATCTACTTCTTAGGAAATTTTGTGATTGGCAAATTTATTTGTATTCTAAACAAGATGATGAAGCTTGAAATGTCCCCCCACTGAGAACTTTTTAGAAATCTCAAAATTTATTTTCCTCTGTAGGCATCAAAATATTTTTGAACATACCAGTTCTGAAGTGCCAGGATATTGCAGAAGATATGAAGAAGGATGGAGGAAACAAATGCTCTATACTTAACACTTTCTAGTCTTATCTGACAGTGTTAACATATATAAGTAACAGTAAGTCTTTTGTTATATAGAATGAGTGCTAAATAGGGGCCACTGTGATTCTTTAGTCAACTGCAGTTTTTGTAATGAACCAGTTCTTTCAGAACAATTACTCATACTCGTGTGTGTGGACACAGGTGCTTCAAGTGGAGCTATATGCTGTAATATAGTTAGGTATTCTGATATATTAATTTATACATACCCTCAAATTTCTATCACTTTTCAGTAGTTCTGCGTCAAACTTGCAGGTTAGGGTTTCAAGCCTGTACTCCCATATGTTAATCACAAGGACTGTACCAGGATTTCCAGGATGCAATTTGTGGCATTATGGTCAAAAAGAGTTACCCAGCCTCACAGTAAGTAGCCTAGAATTCCACATTTTCCTTGTACAAAGACAGTGCTTTGTGGATGTATTTTGTTTTTAGAAATTATCTTGATGTATTTTTAAGAAATATTGTTTTTTAACACATTTTACCAAAGAAAAATTCCTTTTCAGGAAACCCTCTACAGATTTCCTAAATAGCAGATTAACTTAACTATGATTATAGAATCATAGAATAGTTAGGGTTGGAAAGGACCTCAAGATCATCTAGTTCCATCCCCCCTGCCATGGGCAGGGACACCTCACACTAAACCATCCCACACAAGGCTTCATCCAACCTGGCCTTGAACACCGCCAGGGATGGAGCACTCACAACCTCCCTGGGCAACTGATTCCAGTGTCTCACCACCCTAACAGGAAAGAATTTCCTCCTTATATCCAATCTAAACTTCCCCTGTTTAATTTTTAACCCGTTACCCCTTGTCCTGTCACTACAGTCCCCAATGAAGAGTCCCTCCCCAGCATCCCTATAGGCCCCCTTCAGATACTGGAAGGCTGCTATTAGTTCTCCATGCAGCCTTCTCTTCTCCAGGCTGAACAGCCCCAACTTCCTCAACCTATCTTCATACGGGAGGTGCTCCAGTCCCCTGATCATCCTCGTGGCCCTCCTCTGCACTTATTCCAGCAGTTCCATGTCCTTTTTATGTTGAGGACACCAGAACTGCACACAATACTCCAGGTGAGGTCTCACAAGAGCAGAGTAGAGGGGCAGGATCACCTCCTTCGACCTGTTGGTCACGCTCCTTATGATGCAGCCCAGGATACGGTTGGTTTTCAGGGCTGCGAGCATACACTGCCGGCTCATGTTCATTTTCTCATTGACCAGCACCCCCAAGTCCTTCTCCACAGGGCCGCTCTGAATCTCTTCTCTGCCCAACCTGTAGCTGTGCCTGGGATTGCTCCGACCCAGGTTCAGCCTGGAGAAAAGGCTGCGTGGAGACCTAATAGCAGCCTTCCAGTACCTGAAGGGGGCCTATAGGGATGCTGGAGAGCGACTCTTCGTCGGGGACTGTAGTGACAGGACAAGGGGTAATGGGTTCAAACCTAAACAGGGGAAGTTTAGATTGGATATAAGGAAGAAATTCTTTACTGTTAGGGTGTTGAGGCACTGGAATGTGTTGCCCAGGTAGGTTGTGAATGCTCCATCCCTGGCAGTGTTCAAGGCCAGGTTGGATGAAGCCTTGTGTGGGACGGTTTTGTGTGAGGTGTCCCTGCCCATGGCAGGGGGGTTGGAACTAGACGATCTTGAGGTCCTTTCCAACCCTAACTATTCTATGATTCTATGATTCTAAAGCAGTTTCTAAAAATCTTTTTACAAAAGGTCCCTCAAAGAGTGACATTATAAACAATATGTGATTAAATTTCTTTCACCAGATGTATTTTCATATTCTTTTTGTCTCCCAAGCATTTGGGAAATGAAAGAGGATGCAGGTTTTCCTGCATGGGCATATGTAGGTAACATCTCACTTAAAGACATGAAATGCAAAAGAAGCATTGATTTGTAATAACAATAGTTATAATGGCAGGCCTAGAAAACCTTCAAGCGTTTCCCATTACATGTTTTTTACACATATTCTTAATAACATTTATCCTCATTTTATAAAATAGAAGTAGTGTACAGATTAGAACCAGAATGCTTCTTCTAGTGAATCTTTAGGTGTTGATCCGATACATAATGGATTTACTGTAATTTGAAGAATTATCTTAGGTGTTAACTTGCATTTTTGATTAATGTGGGTTTTGATTAGGTATCCTAAGAAAACAATTAACTTTTACATAACTGACTCAGCGGACTCATTTAGAATGTGTGCTTAGGGCATGAGCTATGAGGAAAAGAAATTAACATGATTGTTTCACTTTCACTGGAGTCGTCTGTGGATCAAGGTTCCAGACTCTGATACTAAAATTATTTTTTTTGGTGATCAAAACAATAAATAGATCCGTTCAAGCCACCACTATTTATTTTAATTTTTCACCAGCTCTTGACAACAGTTTTCCTCCACTTTTGGAGATGCGGTCATGTCAGTGATGGTCAGCCACTCTTGTTCACAAGATCCTCTGATGTGAAAGTCTGACTCTTCCTCTTAGAATTTTTGAAAGGTGCTGCCTCTGCTTGTCCATTCAGCACAGGAAGAGAGCAGATAGCACCGAGTAGCTTGGCACCTGTCTGGCAGTAGCAGTGCTGCCCATTCAAAAATCATTCGCACAAGTCAATGAAAAGGGGTAGGAGTACCTAACAACCTGCAGTCTGTAAGTTTGCAGGGCGACTCTTAGAGTTCCATGAACCAGAGTTGGGAATACAGCTGTCTTTCTTGTAGTAAGTGGCCCAAAACTGAACATAGTATTCATAGTATGCAGTCACACCAGTTCTTAGTACAGTGGGACAATCACTTCCCTGGTCCTGTTGACCTTATCTGAAGTCCTGTTGGCCTTTTCTGAACTCCTTCTGACTTTATATTCTGTACAACTATGGGTATAAAAAAATCTTTTTTTTCAGATTCTGAATACTTAATATAATTCAATTCTTTAATACTTCAGATCTGACTTTTAAAACCTGCTCTTTTTTTAGCTTAACATCTCTATGTGCAATGTCATGATTGCAACCTTCATGTTTTTTAATTGGATTGTCAGAACAGGCTAATTTTAGACACACAGATATTTCAGTGCTGCTTCCAGATGGAAATCTGGGTTCTCCCAAGTGACTTCTGCCAACCTTAGCTAAATATGTTGCAATGCTATTTTAATAAAGAGAGAAACCCTTAATTGAGCATCTGGTTCCCCAAATGTGTCAGATTTTCACAAAATGGTGTAATATTTTGACTGGGTTTGAAGAATTTGTACTTGAGTCAGGCATTTGTAGGAGAGGCTGTAGAAAATACAGGCTGAGCAATCTGAATATTTTTAATGATACAAATTTATTTTAATAGCCTCGAATTCCTTGTAGTTTCATGTTACTTAGACAAGCCAATCCAAAACCACATTGATCAACTACCTTTTTTATGAAGGAATCTATCACAGCTTAGGTTTGTGGTATGTATTACAGTCTCAAAAAACTCCCCTGAAACCAAAAAACAAACCAAAACTGCACCAAGAGGGGAATTTTCCTTAAGATAGATCAGTTAATATGATTTCCTGGTGTTGTAACAAACTAGTAGATGGACTAGTATTGGATTTGCAAATCTTTTAATGTATTTATTTATTTATTATTTGCCTCAGATGGTAATATGTCATTATTTGCCCTTTGCCTGGATGAAAAAAGATCAAAGCAAGCTAACTGAAGGCCCATAAAAAAATGGTGATTCACAGACATATTTAAATCATCTTATGTCTGTGAATTTTCAGGCTTCTTAAATATGACTTCTACAGTTTATACATGTGTGACTTTCGTACTGCATACCTGAAATTGCTTTTCATGGAATAATAGCATTGCCGTGGCTTTGATCTTAAGACATAACCAGATTAAGTTTGCACAGAGATGTAACAGCTTTATTAGACCAATTCGATTTAACAAACAGATGAGTTTTCAAGTAGATTTTTTTTTTGTACACGAAACAGAAGAAATTGCCTTCAAAACTAAATATAGGTGCTGCCAATAATAGTTTATGTTTAGATACATAGATTAGAAAAACTGGGCAAAAAAAGGTGTGAAACAGAGGAGGGGTTACCAAGTACACAGATAATATATCCCTTAGAGATGGTGAGGTGGAAATCTTTTCCTGTGAAACATGCAATGACTAAAGGTTTTAATGAAAATTGTTCTATGCCTTGAAACCCATGCATGTAGTTTAGTTCCTTAGTTTGTCTCTCAGAAATCTGGTTTGTAAGGTTTATCTTGAGGATCAGCACTGAGATGTCAGAAACAGAAAGAATGTCATATGAGTGTTTTTGTCCTCTGGTAACAGGGATGAATACGCTCAGCTGTCTTTAGGCATCCAATTTTGGAAACAATTGTGTAAAAATAACTTCCTAATGCTTTTGGAGGTGCCTTGTGATAGTCCAAAATATCAGCTTGGGGCTGGCAGATATGAAACAGAACTTACGCAATCCAGTTAAGGATTTATGAGAAAGCTTTGGGAAGAGCAGCTGTAGGCCACACAGAATATTTTGTAAACCCCTAGCACACATAGGGAGAGTATCTACAGATGAGCTATGCGGGTAATGATTGCATGGTTTCATCATATTTTGTGTTTGGCATTTGACATACTACATACTCCACAAAGTGTGCTACATCTGAAGTATATGATTAGATAATTCCAGGATTTTGATACATCAGTCATGGAGACATTTATTGTGGTGGCAGGAAGATAGCTCAATTGTGTACATTTTCTTCTCTGAGAAGTTCCCTTCTGCTAAGGCTGCTTAAAGCTGGAACACCTGGGAAGGAGAAGCTCTGAGGAGACAAAGATATAGTCAGGGTCATCTTCCACTGTGGATTGTCATTATTTAATGATTCTCCTTTCAGGTTTCAAATTGAGGAGATACGCCATATGGCTATGGGATGAAAAGTGTGACACACCCTTAATTCATCTGATAATTATTTCATTATTAGCCTAATAGTGCTTTTGTCTGGCTTTTCAGAATGCTAAAAAGACATACATTTTCTGAATACATTTTCTAAGAATTTTTCATATACCTAAATGATAGATTAGGGTTTTTGAATTGTTCTCACAAATTTCTTTGATCGTTTTCATGAGGATATATTCTGACTAAACACCGCTTATTTGTCTATGCCTATCTGCTAATACATATATATGTATATTTGCTGTTTAGGTGAAGTAAAATTTAAGACTGACAAAAATCAGTCTTGAATGTGTGTGAAAAGTTCAGAAAAAAATCTTAACTAATCTTAATGGAATTACCTGGAATCTGAAATGGTGTGATAACTGCCAAAGGATTTTGAAAAAAATAATGAAAATAAGAGTTTTGTCATTGTGTGTGAAGCAAAGGTGAAAGAGTTAAGAAAAATGTGTAAGTGCACAAGTCTGAAAATGGAAATTAAGCCACTTTAAGAACTACTTTAAACCAATTAAATTCCTTTTGGAGAAGTCAACACTTAAAATAGGTGAGATTGTAGGTTGGTTTAAATTTTAAAACTCAATAGATGCCTAGAAGTTTGTGATATGTAATGGATATGAATGTAGAAATAAAATTTATAGAAAAAAATATTTTCTTGTGTTCAATAAGTACATTTTTAGGGTAGCTATATGTACATTTTCTAGAACGTATAATGCATTATACATGATAGAAATCCGATATCTATAAAAAAAACTTCAATGCATGTGTTGGAAGTAAAAGCAAGACAATGTCCCATTGTGAGAACAGAATAAAAATAATTGATAATTAATAAGCAAGTTCATGACATCACCATGCTATAAATAACTCTTTTGACTGATAGATAAAATTTATTTTATAGAGCAGTATGTCTGGTGTGCAAATATGCAAAAAAAGTGATTATGAATTATCTTAAACTTTAGGGATTCTTACAAACTCTGAGTAAAATGTTGTATTTCTAAGTTTGTACTAACTCAAAGGAGCATGCTTTAATTGAAAAACTGGAAAACCGCAAACCCCATGAATTTTAAAGGCATAAACCATTGCTATAATGTTTTACACATTCACAGAAAGATTAAAAAATATGGAATACACTTGTAGAGAATAGAAATGGATGCAAATATGTTTCAAATAAACAATTAAATGATAGAAATATCTTTAACTGCAGGTGACATGCAGCAGAAGATAACACATATTAGTAACTTTCAATGCTAATGGTTTATCACTGCTTTGTATGTTATAGCAAATGAGAAATTTCTAGGTGTGCAATTCCTAAGAAACAGATTAGGCAAAACTCCAGGAAGTGACTTCAGCAAATTTTAAGGAGTTGTAAAAGCAGACACCCTGCTGTAACTAATTTGTAGTTAAGAGTCCTTTAATGAAAAAACAAGACAAAACAAAAAACCTAAACCAAAAACTGTTTCTTCATACAAAATTAAATCTTTTGCAAAATTATTGAAAGAATTTCACAACTGTTTAGTGAATATGTATCATATGTTATATGATACATATATGCTAGTAGATATGTATAAACAAAAAGAAAACATTCAGTCAGAATAAAGCCTTATGAAAAAGAAAGAAAACGTGGGAGCAATTCAAAGCAACAATGCAGCTGAATTCATTATTTTTTTTTTCAAAAACTGTTCATTTTATGTGATAGTTAGGATAGATCTGAAGAATTTAATGTCAGCATATGAGTAATTTTCCATTACATTAGAGGAACCCCTCAGACTAAAGCTTCCAAGATGAAATGAGTCACCTTTGAATCAACATGTTATGTCATATGATACAAGCTCATCTACACACTCAACAGAGGAGCTCAGAAAGACAATGGCAGGAGGGGGAGCCCAAGCAATATTCTCCTGGAGTACTCCCAGTTCTATGGGAGTCCTAGCTAGCTCTATGACAGTGTCTGTGTACCTTAAGGGTAAAAGCACAGTAGGGTTTGGCTATGGGGACCAGTAAAACAGAGAAAGGAGCAACACGAGGCTGTTGGTGGTGTCTGTGTTGACGTGAGTGTTCTGTGTCTGCCTCTTACCTCTGTATTGGCATGTATGTAGGTAGTGTATATATGTGCTCTGTATGAATGTGCCTGCTTCAGTCTTCCTGCCGGTTGGACCTGCAGACATGGAGCTGTGGCAGCCTCATCTCTGCCAGGCATGATATATTTTCCTCTACTAATATTTATATTTTCCTCTAACAATATCCATATGCTATTTGCATAAGATATCTTCTATCTTCCAGGTAATACCTTATTTGTGATGTATCATTTTAAAATTTCCTTTAAAATATTTTCAATATATTTGAGGAATGACAGAAATAACTGAAAACAATAAGTAACTGAGAAGAGGATTGAAATTAAATTATAAACAAAGCCAAACTAAAATTGTAGTTTGATTTGAAGAACTTTTATATGTGCCCTTTCTGCAGTTTTAGTTCATCTTGGTTTGTATTCCACGAGTTTTTCCTTAAGCTTAAGGTTCAAATAAATGTCTCACTTCAAAGCAAGATTCAATCAATCCAGTGGAGTTGCTTAAGCTTTCATGTCAACACCAAGTGAAACTACAAGCATCTATTTGAAGCAATTCCACCATAGACCTATTTTGTTTCTTGAAAGCTTTGTGTGCATTAGGAAGGCTGCTGAAGAGTTTCAAGCCTACGGAAAAATCAGAAGTCCCAGAAAACTAGCCAGGTTATATTGTGCAAATAGCACAAGATGCTGAAACATGCTGAAAAGAGAGGCTTGGCATTTGAAAGAGCTCAATTAGTGTAATTTACTTTTCTTAAGAACTGTTCGTTGCTTGATTGTACAAGCATTTTTATATGTGGGTGGTTTGGTGGGGTTTTTTGTGTTTTTGTTTGGTTTTGGTTTTGTTTTGTTGTGTTGTTTTGTTTTGTTTTGTTTTATTTTATTTTCAGTTAGCCATTGCTGGCTCTATGTTACATGTTACATTTTGCTTTTTTAAAGGATCTAGCTGGGCAACAGGAAATGTCTTTTTTATTTGTCTTGACTGCTGTCTGTTGAATCAAATAGAGCTTATTGAAGAAAATGGAAGTCAGCCTTTTTGTGGGATCAGCTAGGGTTGCTGACCTAGGGGAACATTCTGGAGTGCAAGAAAGATCATTCAAGCGTGCAGAGGGAGGAATAAAGGAGAACAGGAACAGGCTTTCCAGCCAAAAAGTCAGATTCACAAGGGAGCAGACTAACAGGGCAACCAGGAATTAAAGCCTGGATGCAAAATTAGGTTGAGAAAGCTAAATTTAGGATTTTTTTTTCTGTACAACACTTACTTGTGCAACACTTTTTTCTATATTGTTACATGCCATATTCACTGCCAGATTACTGGCATTTGGTTGCTGGGTTTTTGGTTTTGGTTTGCTTTGGTGTGGATTTTTTTGTTGTTTTCGGTGGGGTTTTAAATCCTGAGTGTGGTTCTATTACATAGAAATCCTAAAAATCTCTTCATCTTCACTTAGCTCTCATTTTCTTTAGGAATATACAACTCAAAAGATTCAGTATAATTGCTTTTATAACTGAATGTACTGCCTCTGAAAATGCATACCAACCAGGTCTGCAAAGGTTCAGATATAAAGGCTATGAGTAAGAGTCTCCTCAGAACAGCTTCACAGCCCGACTTACTACATATCTGACAGTTCATTCCTATCGATTTCTTGAGTAACAGCTGACATTTTGAGCGGGTTTCTGACTGCAAAGTGAGGTTGGTTTTTTCTTGTGAAAATAGAAAATAAAATGGTAAAGACCAAATTGATTTTCATCTGTGACCTCAAAACTCAATCAGCCATTTAATTACTTTACTGAAGTGTCTTTGTCGTGCTCAAAATTTTACCATACAAAATTATGAAAGTTATTTTGGCTTAAAGTAGAAAAAAAATGCTAATCAGAATTCAAAACTATTGTGGTTTAAGCCTATCTGGCAACTGAGTACCATGCAGCTGCTGGTAAGATGAAGAAAGTGTCATGAAAGTTCCGTATTTGTTCTAATTAACAACCTGGATTAGTTATTTAAATGCATCTATCCATATAGCATCTGACACATCTTTGACAATTTTTCAAAACTTCATTATTAAAGGTCAGTTGGTTTGGGGTTTTGTTCAGAACAAATGCTGTCTCAAGAGCTTGATAATTGGTATAATATCCATATTAAAACTTCCACAATCATTGATACTTTATCTTATCTGAGTGAATTTATTAAGTATGCTCTAAAGCCTGAAGTGTCTTATGTAGTTATTTTTTTTATTTCCCTGATCTGCAACCTGCAATATCATCCATAATCCCTTTTCTCTTAGCTATAACATAGCTTTACCTGCCCCTACTCTTGCATCAATATCTTAGAGAAATATATTTGCCTTTGCCATTGTAGAGACCAAAATAGTTGTTGAAATTTAAAATAATAATTAAAATGTTAATATTGAGGATTTCAAATACTCCTAAGATTCGCATCTGAAAACTCATTAAAAGGAATTAAGTCAGATGAAAGACTTTCCAGCTTCTGGTAAATGTCATTTTGATTAAAATATTTAAGTCTTCATGTGACAAAGTAGTCTGTCCTATTGTCCTGGGTTCAGCAGCAGCAGTCATTTTTCTCTTAGGAGCTACTACAGTGCTGTGTTTTGATTTTTTTGGCCTGGGAACAGTGCTGATAACGCTGATGTTTTCAGTTGCTGCTCAAATGTTTGGTCTGGCCAAGGACTTCTGAGCCTCATGCTCTGCCAGAGAGGAGGGGAGGCCGGGAGGAAGCAGAGACAGGACACCTGACCCAAACTGGCCAAAGAGGTATTCCATACCATAGCACGTCATGCCCAGGATGTAACTGGGAGTTACCCGGAAGGGCTATGACTGCAGGGTTGAATGAGGTATCGGTCAGTACTCGGCTGGGGGGAGTGGGGCGAGTTATCTGTTGGCTGGTGCTGAGGTGTTGTATTCTCTTCCCTTGTTATTTCCTTTAGCATTATTATTATTGGTGGTAGCAGTAGTGATTTGTGTTATACCTTAGTTACTAAACTGTTCTTATCTCAACCCGTGGGAGTTGCATTCTTTTTGATTCTCCTCTCTGTCCCTCCAGGCACAGGGGCAGGGCAAGAAGGGGGGGAGTGAGTGGACGAGCTGTGTGGATCGGTTTAAACCACGACACCTATTCATTGTTGTAACACAGTACTATTACTGGGAGTTTACTCTTTAGCTTGTTGTTAGAAAAAGCGTACTTAGAAATCAAGTATATCACATTATAGAATCACATTAAGAAAAAAATCCTAAAATTTGAACACTTATAAATTTTATTCTTTTTTTTTTACTTATTTTTGATACAGTTTTAAAATCTAGGCTTATTGTCCTTTGTTATGGTTGGTTAATCATCAGTTTTAGTTTGAAAAATACCCCAAACCAAGAGAAATTCCCCCACCACCCCCCCCCACCCCCAACCCTGAAACATACAAAGAGAAAAGCCCTTATAAAGATTCACAGAGTCTCTGTCTATATACTGATACAGGATTTTTATCCTTAGTGAGCTGGTAAACCTAATTTAATTAATGAGCTAGCGTAATTATTATTTTTTTTTCCAGTGGATTGCACAAAGCATGTATGTGAAATATATAGCTACATGTATGCAACAATGTATGCCATAGAAAATATTTTCAATTAACATGAGAATGAGCCCAAGCTGCTAAGGCTCCTGCTGAAGATCACTCTTGAAAGTAAAGAAGAGATAGTATTTTTGTCTGAAAACAGAGCAGTATTCTCAAATTGAGTACTCTCAAATGATTTTTAATTATTGTTTTTCATTTTCCCTTTAGTAACTAAAGGGTAATTAATATTCTGAGCATTCCTCTAAGAAAAACCCTGGTAAAAAAAAATAAGCAAAGAACGAAAATGTGTAATCTAGACTTCCTGCTTTGCAACTAATAGTCTTAATTTTGAAAGAGCACCTTTCCATCTTTCCTTTGTGAATCTAATTAGTACATAACTATCTAGCATGCTATGTGGGTCCTGTTTTGGATGACTGCATTATTTCTAGAATATTAGCATTCACATTCTTGCCTTTATACTTTATACTATTAACAGTTTTATGTTGATAATTTCAAAATCTAAATTTCAAATTTTCCAAAGCCAGACCTGGAAATCTGGCTATTCTTTTAAGACAAATTAAAACATTTATATGTAGTTAACTTCACTTTTTGTGTGTCTTTTTGTCTTCTCAGAAAACTAATTTCACTAAATTCAACAAGTGCTCCTGAAGTATTAAATTCTGACAGCTCAATTTGCCAATTAAAAATGGCTTTGTAGATTGTTTTCCTCAATGGTCTATTAGGTAGTTTATATACACACAGACAAGAGTTGTCATAAATTACTTCTTAATTGCTTCCTGCTAAATGTATTCCTACATCTTCATAATATTGCAGTTTGCATGTCTACTTAAAATGCTACTTGGATCCTCTTCTGGCTTGCTCCTTTATTGTTTTTTTTTTTTTTTTTTTCCACTTTCAGGTGTTTACACAGTTTTCTAAGTTCTCTGAGTCTCTACTTAATGTCACTCTGATTAACAGAATCAGGTTAAAAATCAATGTAATTATTCTCCTCTGTATTTGGCTTTTAATGTTGTATTTATTTTAAACCCAAAGCAAGCCTAGTGCCTGAAATATTTATATTTTTTAACTACTTTAGTAATATTCTAAACTCATTGTAGGAAAGTGTTCTTCTGTTTAGTTTATATTATGAATAAATAGCAGCAGTTGTTCAAAATTGAAGTGTAAAAGGGTAGTGTCATTCAACAAACTAAATAAGTACTAGACTGAGAGTCAAAACTCTTAAGTGATATGGATAGGTATGTAAGTAATCTTTTTTTTTTTTTTTAACAGTAACAGTACTATTGCTAACTTTTTTTTAATAATTGGAAATTGATTCTTATATAAAAATGAAAATAATAAAAAAGACAAAGTTTAGTTTCCTATACCCTAATGTCCCAGATCGTTAGAAAAACATGTATAAATTGTAGATTTTCTGCACAGCTTGCCATTTACAGCGCTATTTCTCAGTCTTAACTGAAAAAAACCTGCAGTTTTAACTCTTAATATACAAAAGAAGCTTCAGATATCCTTAAGAATTTTACTGTCAAAGTGCATAATTTATTGGATTTAAGATCTATTGCAGTCTGGGTGGTGAATACAGCCTTGAAACCAAGCTGTATTTACAGATGCATTTGCACGAGCTTTTTGACAACAGAGTCCACACTCGAATCTAAATATTTAAATATTCTCCTTAATATTCTGATTACAACACAAAATATTTCAAAAATTGTTATAAGCAGGTTCCTAGAGAAGACATCTTATGTGATTTGTGCAAATGATAAAAACTCATAGGTTAGTTTTTATCCTTTTAGCATTGCTGGTTGTTTCTGTTTTTCTAGAGAAGTTTCTGATATTTTCATATAAATTCAGCACAACACAGACAAGTCTTTTATTATGTTATTTCGTTCAGGATACCCTCGTCTTTATCTGAGAAAAAAAAAGACGTTTCTCAGGGTAACTTTCAGTATTCCAAAATGCTTGTTTTTTTACATTATGACATATTGGATTCATAAATTTTACAAAATAATTATGAGAGATGGCAAGTAGGTCGATATATAATATGAATAGAAAATTATAAAAAAATCATTGTTTCTTTCTGGTTTTATGAACACTGAAAAAGTAAGTTACTAAATTTATTCTTGGTCTCATAAAAACAAAAACAAACAAACAAAAAAAAAACAGAAAGGAGAAAAGTTTGTAAAATACCAAGTCTTTTGAAGATAATTCTTTTGTTCTTTTGACTGAATTTCCAGAAGATGGTAATCACAGTCCCCAAAAGCTTATAAGAGATCAACCAGACTAGATTAGTGAGACAAACTGCAGAATTAATTGAATAAATTATGGGTATATTAAACAAGGTAACAACAGTAATCACAGTTATTTGAGTTTACCAGCTGCTAGTGATTAGTTTTCTATGAGCCTCAACATAGTAATGTTTTAATGAGGGGCTTACATGAAAGTGAAGTGGTGGCTTCACAGTTTTTAATGGGAATTATTTTGCTACTGATCATGTGTAGCACTGAAGAAATTTAAATACATGCAATGATATTAGAGAATTTTTTCCTCTGTAGTTGTCTTATGTGCTATTTCACTGTGGTAAAGCTCCTTCAGACCTCACAGTCAAATGTTGCAGCTTCCATAAAGAATCTAAAGTACAGTTACAAGTACTTTTAGATAATAATAGACACTGTACTGCAATATGTGAGCTACATGAAAATTTTCGAAATCAGATGCAGTGATGGAGACAGTTGGCTCATTTGAGGTTTCTGTAAGTAATGTCTCTAAATAGGTCTTTTGTTGTTTATTTTTTTCCAAACCAGCAGTAAAATTGTTCAGTGTTGATGAATTTAATAGAAATAAATTAGCTCAGTGTTTTGCAACTGAGTATTTCGATGAACTGCTTGTGTCTTAGCAACTTCAAATAAAATTCAGCTCCCATGATGAGTTTCCCAGAATCCGTATGTATTTGTTTAGCATACTCAGGTTCAGATGCTGAGAAATGTCATCTCCTGTGCTTATGGTCAGACCTTTTTATATATTGTTTTTAAAAGAATTACATTAATGGTTGCTTTGGTTATGCATGACAACAGGGTGTGTTTCCTGGCATTTGTTTATGTTTACTTTGAGCATTTCAGTAGTAGCTACAAAAGGGTTTATTTTTCCAACGCATGAAAAAACATTTTCTACAGATAATAAAGAGACAACCTCAGGAAAAAATGGTCAAACAGCCAGGGGTTAATAATAATAATAGTAGTAGTAATAATAATGTTTTAATCCCTGACAGAATGTGTATTTATGGCTTTAATGTCTTCAGGCAAAGCACACAAAAAAATAAACATAATCCCCCCCAATCAAGAATTGGTTAGTACTGTTGATTACATCTTTTATTGATTGAAGGTATGTAAAGACAAGAATTCAGCTTCTTAAATAACCTGTGCAAGCTTCAGTTGCACTTTGTTGGTTTGAATTGCATTGTAACTCTTTTATGTCAAATAAAACCCAGCATAAACTTATCTATTAGAACTCAAAAACACATTACTGAGTCCTGAGTAACAACCAAAAAAATACTTTCAGATGTGCCTTCGTTATTGTTAAATACTCACTGTCATGAGGTATTGAAAAGCTGAAGTCCTTTGCAACCACAGTGAACAACTGTTTGTCAGTAGTTTACAAGTGCATAAAGGAACTATGTCTTAGTGAGTTATTAAAAAATAAACAGTTAAGGAATGAAGTGCTTCAAGATTTTCATCTATTTTTGGATCCCATATTTTCCTCATAGAGTAGTATGAAATGGTACATGCTGTAAAAACACACAAAACACCTGAGGACCACACAACCAGTTTCTACCAGGATGCATCCCTGTGCATAAGGGGCTTTCTTCAGGGACTGTAAACATCCTCATTACTTAAACTAGGTGGAAAAAAAAAAAAAAAAAAAAAAAAGACAAGTTTTTGTTGCTGTTTCCTTATAGTTTCCTATCTCTACATCTGCTACAAAAGGGAACAGCTCAGTTTCTTTGTGACATCACCATTAACAACCAGAAAAAAAAAAAAAAAAGAAAGAAAAAAAGAAAGAAAAAAGGATTATCACGAATTTAGTTATGCTGTCACTTCAGACAGGATATGCCAAGATCTTCAAATTATCTTTTCAATTCAAAAGTACAGGGAGTGTAGAGTTGTTGTTGTTTTTTTCGGTTGGTTGGGTTTTTTGTTTGGTTTTGTTGTGTTGGTTTCTTTTTTTAAAGAAATTAAGTAGAAACTGATATATCTTTAAAGATTGATACAGTTGCTCACCAATTTCCTAATTAAAATGTGCTTGTTTTTCATCAGGCATGAGGATATCTAATTTTTATAAATCCAGAAATACAGCTTTCATACTTAAGACCATTTCAAAGGTGCTTATAGCAGTAACAGGCTTCAGGTAATGGAACAATCCTTTGTAAAATGCAACTCATTCGCCACATTTCTTTTTAATGTTTACACTAATTGGCATCAGCAGCTGCTTTATCATGCATTATACTCTACAAGTGGAAGCAAAAGCAACAGATACTATTATGGTACCATATGTTGAGAAAGAATAATATAAATACAAAGTAAGAAAGATAATATATAATCTATTAAAGAAAATTACTTTTTCTCAGTGTCTACAATTATTAAATACAGAGAAGTAAGCCTGCATTAATCAAAAGGAAAAACAAAAACAAAAAAATGTAAGAAGCATATAAAAAGAAAAAGGAAGACATTGTTTTCCTTTTCTAATGATGAATGCCTTCTCCTTTTTTCAAACATGATTAGTGCTGCTCAGCAAACATGCTGCTAAATCAAGCTTCACATGAATGTAGAGTTAGTCATGGCCAAAGGAAGACAGAAGAGTAAGAACCTCTAGGAAAAGGACTGGAACAAATAAACTAAAAAACCACATATACATCCATGCGCCATATACATCCTATAAGTGCTTGCATCTTGAAAACTACATATAATCATTGTTACACCATCTCATCAAGGGTCGACTAGAAAAGTCACTGTAGTAAAATTAACATTACTGGTCCTAGAAAAATTCTATCATCTAGGATAAGAGACGAAACAGATAAGGACTTTTCACACTGAAATTAAGACAAATGAGGAGGAAGAGGATAAAGGACTATAGAAAGGTAAACCTATGGAGAATTCAGAACACTGTGAAGGTCAGTGATCTAATGCATTTATTAAGTGATTTGACAGCTTTCTGGGACACAAAGCTAGCTTTGAAGTGTACCTCATGATAAATAATTAAGTTCACATGAAACATTTTAAATCCTCACAACTGTAACCTCCAAATACCCATTAACTGTTTCTTCTCTTAGAACATCCTTTTATTAAAACAAACAAACAAACAAACCTAAAACAAAAAACAACCTCATTATATTGTAGTAGTCACTGATAAATTGTATCCACATCCTGTGTCAACATGGCTGCAGTGACCAGGAGATCGGGATCCTAAATTAAGGGAAATATCAGACAAACAGGGAAAGGAAATAGAATCATAGAATCATAGAATAGTTAGGGTTGGAAAGGACCTCAAGATCATCTAGTTCCAACCCCCCTGCCATGGACAGGGACACCTCACACTAAACCATCCCACACAAGGCTTCATCCAACCTGGCCTTGAACACCGCCAGGGATGGAGCACTCACAACCTCCCTGGGCAACTGATTCCAGTGCCTCACCACCCTAACAGGAAAGAATTTCCTCCTTATATCCAATCTAAACTTCCCCTGTTAACTTTTAACCCATTACCCCTTGTCCTGTCACTACAGTCCCCAATGAAGAGTCCCTCCCCAGCCCCCTTCAGATACTGGAAGGCTGCTATTAGGTCCCCATGCAGCCTTCTCTTCTCCAGGCTGAACAGCCCCAACTTCCTCAACCTATCTTCATGCGGGAGGTGCTCCAGTCCCCTGATCATCCTCGTGGCCCTCCTCTGCACTTGTTCCAACAGTTCCATGTCCTTTTTATGTTGAGGACACCAGAACTGCACACAATACTCCAGGTACACAAGAACAGAGTAGAGGGGCAGGATCACCTCTTTCGACCTGCTGGTCACGCTCCTTTTGATGCAGCCCAGGATACGGTTGGCTTTCTGGGCTACGAGCACACACTGCCGGCTCATGTTCATTTTCTCATTGACCAGCACCCCCAAGTCCTTCTCTGCAGGGCCGCTCTGAATCTCTTCTTTGCCCAATCTGTAGCTGTGCCTGGGATTGCTCCCACCCAGCTGTAGGACCTTGCTGTATCACAGCCTTGGATTTTGCGAGATCATATCTTGGCCTATTTGGGGATGTGCTTGGAAGGACCAGAAGATAAAGGCTGGTTTTAGAAGATCAAATCCTCGAAGCTCAAGAGGTTGATACCAACATGCAGAAAGCTGAGGTAAGACTGCACAAGACCTGTGTGGGTGTATAGGTAGCTTCTGACTAAACTCAAACATAAAAAGAAAGCTTTCAAGAGGTGGACGCAGTCAAGTCACTCAGGAGGAATATATAGACACTGTCTGAGTGTTCCTAATGACAGCATTAGGAAAGACAAAACCCACCTGGACTTGAATTGTGTGAAGAGTGACAAGAAAGTCTACAAGTACATTAGAAGATAAACAGCAAAAAGAATGAAGAAAATGCAGTCATGCTGCTAAATGGGAATAGGGACATGCCATTAAGTTATATGGAGAAGAATTAGATACTCTTTTTACCTTGCCCTTGATTAGTAATCAAGTACTCAGCTTCAGAAATCCCAGGCCATTGAAACCTGTGGGAAAGTCCAGAGCAAGTAACACTTGCTATCAGTGGAAGAGATTCAGGTTAGGATCATTTAAACAAATAATACATACACAAGTCCATGGGACCTGATGGGATGTACCCACAGTTACTGAGAGGGCTGGCCAATGCAATTTCAAGGCCACTTTTGATTATCTTTGAAATGTCATGGTGACTAGGAGAGACTCCTGAGGGCTAGAAGAAACAAAATGTCGCTCAAATTTAAAACAAGGATGAAAAGGAGCCTTGAGGGAACTAAATGTTGATCAGATCCCTGGGAAAGTGATGGAACAACTGCACTTCAAAGCAATTCCCCAAAGTATTGAATAAGAAGTTTATTGGGATAGTCAGCATGATTTGCAAAGGGGAGATCATGCTTCACTAGCATGACTGCTTTCTATGACACGCTCAGTGGATGAGGTGAGAGCAGTGGATGCTGTTTATCTTAAAACTTTTGACACTGTCTCCCATAACAGTCACATAGAAAAAATGAAAACAGACTAAACAAGTAGACAGCAAAGTGGATTAAAAAGTCGTTGAATTGACGGTTTCAAAGGTTTGTGATCAGTGGCACAAAGTCCAGCTGAAGGCCAGTCACTAGTGGTTTAATCTGCGGGTATACCGTTCAGGCCAGTTGTATTTAACATCTTCATTAATGACCTTAGCAGAGGGGGTGCAACCTCTGCATATTTGCAAGCCATACAGAAACCAGGAGGGGAGATTGATAAATCAGATGGGTGTGTTGCTATTCAGAGTTACCTGAACAGGCTGGAGAAATGGTAGGAAGCAATCACATGAACTTCAATGAAGGAAAAATGTCAAGTTCTTTACCCACTGCATCCGATACAACAGTAAAGGTTAGAGTGCAAATTTTCATACCAAATTTTAAAATACTCATCTGCCTTTTATTATGTGTGCCGTCTTTTTTAGAATATTTAATTCATCACACTGCCTTTTTCTTACATTAAGGAAAATATTATGCTTCTGAATTACTCAAATAGGAAAAAACATCAGCACCTGGCATTTTCATAATTTTCATGCTACTGGTGCTTTCCCAAAGCTCCACTCAATTCCCATCCCCTTGCAAAGACACTCTAGTCCATCAAGAGCCAACAGCACCTTCCAGTTTTGTATCATCAGCAAACTTGCTACAGGAGCATTTAACTCCTGCATCCAGACCATTGATAGAAATTTTGAACGGAACCCTGAGCACTGAGGAGTGCTTATGGTGACTGCCTACCTGTCAGATCTACCTACATTCACTACAACCCTTTGGACTCTGCTGTTCAGCCAGTTCTTTACCCAGCATGCTCATCATCTCCCAGCTGGACAGCTTGTCCAGCAGGATGCTGTGAGGGGCAGTATTAAAAGCCTGTCTAGAATTCTATGTTATGGTTTAACCCCAGTAGGCAGCTAACCACCACACAGCTGATTGCTCACTCCTCCCTGGTGGGGTGGGGAGAAAGTAGGAAGGATGTACATTCAGAAAAACTATATCTGACTATACTCTGGGATGAATTCCGTCCGGCCCCATAGACCTGTAAGCATTCAGCTGATATTGCTGGTCCCTTACAATTTCAGCGTCCACAAATGGACAACCACTGCTCCCCTAGTCATGGTTCTCCAACTCAAGGGACCAGGCAGCCCAAGATCTATCCTTAATATTAAAGACTGCTGCAAAAAAAAAAAAAAAACAAAAAAACAAAAACCCACACTGGAAGCCTCCAGCTTTTCTTCATCCCTACTAATCAGGTTAACATCTCCATCAAGTATCAGTCCACTATTTCCCTTAGACCTCTTATTATTAACATACTTTAAAAAGCTTTTTTTTGGTTGACTGACACAACACTGGCTAGTTTCAATTCTCATTGAGCTTTGGCTTTTCATATTTTCTTGCTGTACATGCAAACTGCAGTTCTGTGATATTCCTGCAAAGCTGACCTCTCTTCTAGATATCACACAATTTTCCCACCTGAGTTGCAAGAGGAGTTCCCTGTTCAACCAAGCTGGTGTTCTGCGCTGCTGCTTGACTTTTGGAGCAATGGGATTTCTTGCTCATGTGTTTCTAAATGTGATTCTTAAAAACTGACCTACTTTCATGGATCCCTAAGACCTCAAAAAAAAAAAAAAAAAAAAGAGATTCTCAGGTAACACTGGGAACTAGCTCCCTGAGTAGCTTAAAGTTTCCTCTCTAGAAATTCAGGGTAGCAATTCTGCTGACCTTTATCTCATTACACTGAAAATTCTAAACTCCACCCTTTTTTTGATCCCTGTGGCCAAGACGGCTACTTATCATCACATCTCCCATGAGTCCTTCTTTACTTACAAGTAACAAATCTAAGAGGGTATTTTTTCTTGTTGGCTCATGGAGTATTTTTGACATGAAATTGTCTTCCACATGCTTCAGGAATTTCTCAGACTTACTTGTCACAGCAGTGTGGTATTCCCGGTGTGATATTTGAGAAGTTGAAATTTCCCATAAGGACAAGACTATGAATCTGGAGGTTTCTTCTAACTGCCTATGAAATGAAATCATCAGTGCTATCATCCAATGAAATCTGCTGTTTTCTATCTACAGATCCTCAACCTGAGGCTCTTAACCACATCATCCTGAAGCGTAAGGACTGAACATTTAATCCTCTTACTTACATATGGTGCAACTCTTCCACCTCACCTGCTCTGCCCATCCATTCTATGGACAACCTAATGTTGACTTTTTTCCAGCCATGATATTGTAAGTAGTTTATTATTTTATTTAATAATAATTTATTATTTACTTTGATAATTGCAAACTTAGGTCAAAGAAGTGTCATTTAAAAAAATCTAACCACTCCTGTGACCACTCCTCTAACCACTCAGCTCAAACTGTAGTTAGATAAATAATTAAAATCACCAGATCCCCAAATTCTGTGTTTAGAGATCCTTACATCTTCCAAGGAATTAATATGGCAGATAAGACATTTTTCAGGTTTCTTAATTTCTTCCTTTAACTTGTTTTTCACAACCACTATTAACAAACCCTACAATCAAAATATTCAGGAACTTTTTATAAGCTAAATCCTCTATTTCTTGAAATATACAGGACAATTTCTACTGATTAAACAGAAGACAAAAATTAAGATAAATTCTATTGTTTACAGAAGGAATATTCAGATACTTAAATATTTGTATGTATAAAAATATCTTCACAGATTTGTCTATAAGGAGAATTTTCCAGATTTTAGGAGGAAGTGGATGATAAATATTGAATATTTTTATTTTCTTCACTTAGTATGACTGTATAAAGAATGCTTGTCCATGTTAATATACATCCAAGCAGATTTTTTCTGTTTCATCCAATGTTTGTACCCCACAATATTTAGAGTTTATGAACAATAAGGAGTTAAATTTGCTGTGAAGTTAAAAATAAGATTAATTAAATAAAAACACTGCCAATTTCCTCTGCTCAGATATATTTTTGTCCTTTTAATTTACCTTTTTTCATTTAAATTATGATAATTAAATAAAACATACTTATGTTACTATCATATAATGTGTCTGAAATTTCATCTCTAAGAAAGAATTTTAATTACTTGAGACTTCCACAGATGGAATAATTGTAGTAATACTGTATGTTTTTAGTTGTATCTTTTCTTTTTCTGGAATATCCTAAGGTAATTACGCATAATATTCCATGTGAGGATGTATCATCAAGTCAAGTGGTAATGTATTTTCAGCTTTTTTTTTTTTAAAGTTCTTAGAGCCTAACTACCTACATAGATATATATGCTAAAGTAATGCATAGAGTTATTACTTGAGTTCTTGCAGATAATTTAAAATCAGTGAATGTCTGAACCCTTTTGACTTGCCTTTTATATGTCCTTCTGTGTGCCTGAAGACAATGAATATAAGACTTTATAATCTTTTTCTATTGTCTTGTTCACTGATTTTGACACTTTGAGAAGTCACTTAAGATTTGCAGCATTTCTCACTTCAGGAAGAATCAAATGTTCGTTTAGAGGCTGGACAGAGTAGGCTGATACTGCTCATAAGTTTACTTAACTGTAAATAGAACACATATGAACAGAACATTTGCTCAGATATAACACGTTTTGTGGCACAGTTTTGTGTTTGTTGGCCTACTGCTCTTCGTTTGATTTTTTTTTTTTTTTTTCTTTCCACATTCTGGGATTTTAATCAGACAACAAGACATGAGAGGAAAAACATTGTGCATAAAATAGCTTTTGTGTATGCTGTACAAAACGGGAAACTGTAGCTATTATATAGCACAATACAGTTGACAACCATGATAAGCCAAAATCTTTTGATGTAATACTAATTTTGAAGTCTGAGTACACTAGGGCTTTTCACACTTTTTCTCAAAATAAATTTGCATTTTATGTTTAATTTAAGTTGCTGTCATGTTCATTGCTGCTATTTTGTCTTACAAAGAACCAGTTACATTAGAGATTTTTTTTTTTGCACTCAAATAAATGTATACTTTAATTTTTTTATATTGCCTTTATATTTCTTTATGTTAAGTGAATTTTGAATATTTAATATCTCCATTCAAGTAAGGAAAATAAAATTATAAAAAGCTAAGCAAGCAAATGGCTCCTGAGCTACTTGAGTCATCTTAGCAAAAAAGATTCCATACATTTAACAAATACTGCGATTTATTTTGAAGCTATGAACATTCTTCAGGCACTATATTATTCTAAATATCTTTAGTTTGAGTTTCTTATCAAATAAAATAAAGAGTGGGAAAAGATATTCAAGGAAAAAGTGATTTTTATTTTTTTTTTTATTTTCTCCTTGATGTGGACTTTTTTTAAATTTTTGTGTTGGTTTAGTATGTCATGTTCATAAGATAGAGACTAGATTAATGGGTGCTGTCTGGCTTATGCTTCACTGGGCACTACCATAAAAGTACTGTAGCTAGTAGAATGAAAATATGTACTCGAAACAGGAAACACAGAAAACACACGGAGAATAGTAAAAAAAAAATAAAACCCAAGGTTTCAGCTTTTTACTGAGTATTCTTCTCACACAAATTACAAGTTACTTGTGACCCAAAATGTGGTTAAAGATTGAAAGGACATTTTTTTAGTAATGGAGTAAAACTGTTGCCAGAGATGTAATGTTGCCCACCAACTCCACCTAAGTGGGCTCCCCAGAAGGAAATATTGAAGAGTAGGAGAGATACCTTGCACCACTGATCAAAGGATTTTGCGTTCTCATGCTTACAGAGTGTACACTGCAGTCTCTAATAAGAATCAAGTTTTCTAGGGCATTTCACAATTTAACATACCTTGAATTTTAAGATTTAACTGAAGATAACAAATAAGTATCTTAAATCAGAATATGTCTCAAAAATATATTTGAAATTGCTATTGAAAAAACTTTTAGAATGAAATCTGACTGAATTTTGACATTAAAGGTAGTACACTTTCAGGTAATACATGAAATGACAAAAGTTGTGCCATACTCAGAATTGTTTAAAGTGAAAAGAACTTCCTGTATTTCTACCATGTTGAATCAAATACTCTTTTCATCATTTTAAGCGTGTATATTTGATTCAATATGGTAGAAAATTAGAGTGAGACTACTATGATGATATGTAGATCTGTTGTTGCTTTAAAATTCATAGAGAGAAGTGAGCACTTCGATAATCTATCCCAGCTCATCTTAATGTTCTTGCCAGAATTCTCCTTCTTCTTAAAACTGTTTATTTCCACTGACTGCAGAGGAAATCTCCTTTTCCACCTACACTGTTGGTCACTGAATTTAGAAGGAAACAAATCACACAACATATATATATATATATACACACATATATATATATCCTCATATGCACATGTATTAAATAGGTGGTAATATGCATACACACATATATATTATTGCATATATGTGTATATACATATTGCATGTATATGTATATGCACATAAAATATATAGTATCACATATATTACATATATATATTAAATGTATATAATATGACATGTAAGTCATCAAATGAAACCTAGATTCCAAATCAATATTCTTAAAATCAGAACAATTACTTGAATCCACAGAATTAGTTACAACAAGGGCTTGGTCATTTCACAGATTTTTCACTCACGAAGAAAATTCTTTTATGAGATGCCGTTTCTGTCAGCCTCAGAAACCAATGTCTGAGTAATTTATTTGTCCCTACAGATTGTTCTGACAAAAAAAAAAGTTAAAAGCAGAGAGGCAGAACCAGTTTGAAAAAATGTATTTTGTCACTTACAAAAGTAGTAACACAGATTTTCAGTTAATCAGGACTTCAGCATCCATATCCATCAGTTCAGCTCTTAGTTTACCAGCTCTTCTCTGAACTAAATTGTTTGTCAATCAGAAGAAACCTTTATTCTTTCTTCTTCATTTTTTTTTTTTTTTTCTCTTTCTGAATAACAGCTTTTCAAAGCCATAAAGCTGGAGTGGCCATGCAGTCCTGAATGGGAGAGTATTGCATCAAATAAAAGTAGTCCTTATGCACAGGGAAATAATACATTTACCTGTGCTGAATCTGAGATTTAGAAGCATTTTAGTTTTATTGGAAAAAAAACAGTGCAGTGCACTCTGATAAAGTCAGATATAGTCACACTTCTACATTTTGATGTACCCATTGTACTACAAAACACAATTTATTTTTTGAGCCTTTCTGGGATATGACATAAATCATGCTGAAATTAAGTTTTGGATTGATGACAGTATATTGTTTCCTTCAGCAGCAACCAATTCAAATGAGCTATACACAACGTATCAGGGAATATACTCAAATGTAAAATCAATGTGCTGTTGCAGCTTCCATTAAGTATAGTATGGGGATTTAGAGATTAAACTGTTAAATAAGCAAATATAACTAGAAAAAAATAATTTAGAAAATAATGCATTTTATTCTGTTATCCTTTTAGATTGTTGTTTCATGTGTAATTTTGTCAACATTTTATTCTGTGTTTACTTTATGCTCCATTAGTTCTCTCAAAACCCCTGCTTCACCTTTCCTTACACTGAAGAAGAACCTGCTTAAAGAAGTTCAGTATAAAAATTATACCATCCTGCAATAAACAAGTTATGCATATATATAAACGTGCACATATTTGTATGCATAAACATAGATACATTTTAAAGGTGAAGTTTCTGAATTCTCCTTTGGTGACAGTTTTTTATTATTACTTTTCTGATGCCTCCTTAAAATTTGATTTATTATATCAGGAATGATAAGAACAGAGGATTAGATTAGAGGAAAGACAATTCTGACAGTTGAGCAGTTTGTCATAATTTGCTGTGGCTAGACAAGACTCCTGGCCTGGAAGAGAGGAAAAATTTATAAAAGTTGGTTTCAGCTTATATCCATGTGAAACCAACATGAGATTCATCTTCCTAGAAGCATCTGAGGATGCTCCTGAAGTCATATTTAGGTCTATATAGAAATGTACACTTCCAGATGGAGCTTCTTTGCATCCTAAGGGGAGTGTTCATTTGTTCCAGAACAATTAAAATTATCTAAGACTTGGTCAGCAGCCTTCTGTCTAATGAAAAACTAAGTTTTTTTCAAATACATATAACACATGCCATTCTCTGAAATGCTTTACTGGAAAATACAGATAATATTGAAAATAAAGCTTAAGCAAGTTTCCATTATAAAATTGAATTCTGAAGAGTTACTGTGTTTTCTGATACTTCACAGCTTGCTTAACTCTGAAGTAAGTTCTAAGTACACACAAGAAGAAAGTATAGATGAAACTATATGTAAGAAATATAAATGTAAGGTTGTTGTCAGTCAAATGTCTATTTGAATAGTTAAGAAAATCTTTGGTTATCAATATACAAGAAAAAAAGTAGTATTTCCAAACTGCTGCATTAAAAATTATGTGCATTAATTGCATATAACAAAAGTGTCTTGAACACATGCGGTGATTTAAGGAAGTTTAGTAACCTTGAAGTGTAACGGATATTAATTTGAAAACTTTTTAAAGTTCTCATAGAACAAGTCATTTCATTTCTGGAAATTCCTTAGTTTTATTGAACCAATGTATCCCAGTTATTATGCTATTATTGTTTTCTGATGCATGTAAGATTGAAGTAAGCTGTGACTATGCTTATTTTTAAAATAGCTGTAAATTATTGGAAGATTTGTTATATTTATAAAATATACATACAAAAGATTCTAACATTATAACATTGGAAATACTGGTAAAAATCACTCGGAGATGAAAAATCTATTTGCTATTCGTGTGGATAATGAATTTCATCTTTGCTAAACCAGTAGTAGGTGCAGAAGCTATGCAAAATAAATAAAGAGAATGGGCTAGAATTAGCAGTGATATTCTAGGTGTGAGGAAGAAGTTTTTACAGTGATGGTGGTAAAATACCGGAACAGGTTGTTCAGAGAGGTGGTAGATGTACCATCCTGGAGACGTTCAAAGCCAGGCTGGATGTGGTTCTGGGCAAACTGATCTAGTTGAAGATGTTACTAACTAGATACTAACTCATTTAGTCATAATTTTATTTTATTTATCTCATTTGCTGTGAAAAAGACAGACTGTGGAGATAAATCTGAAGAGCAAAATACCATTGTACTTCTAGTCTGAAAGAGAAATGAAGTATTGCAAAGTGTATGATTTCAGCCTCAGGGTATTTTTTTGTGCCTGATGACTTCTTTTATTTGCAATAATTTCACTGTAAGGGCTAAGCAATCAGGGCATATAAATCAAATGATACTCAAAACAATGCTCATATCAACACCAATAAAAATATATGCCTATAGAATGAGAGACAGCAATCAAGTAAATATAAATCTTTAGTATACTAGAATGAGTCCAGCTGATGTAAGAAGGTGAGCAAAGTCAGTGTAATCCTGAGAAAAAATCCTTGTGTAAATGTTGTCTGTTATGCCAACTATGTAAACTTGTTGATGTTTGTCAAAGTTGGTGATTATATAATAATAATAATAGCATTAATAATAATAATAAAAAATAATAATAATAATATTTTTCAGGGTTGCTTTTCTAATGCTGAGGTTGGATGGTATTCTTATGACCAACATAAAATACAACAGTTATGTCAGATCCCAATCTGAAATGAAATTTTTAAGTAAGTGAAGCAAAGGATCCTTGTGCCATACAGTCTGCTTTATTTTGCAGGTCAATATGTTTTGTTTATTTTAATCTCTCTTTAGAATTTCAATTTAGGAAAAGGGAATATTTAACTCCTAATTCTGAGGCAAAAATATTCATACACTTAAAAAAATAAGTTTCAATAGAGTGAGTTTTCCTTATTAAGAAAATATAACCATGGGAATCAAAGGGTTCCAAAAGAAACAGACAAGAATTTACCATGGAGAACCAAATTGAAGAATCATAGTGGGAGTCTACATGAAAGAACACAGGCAAAATATACTTTCCAGAGACCTAATACCAACATGGAAGGCTCCATAGAGATGAAGCTATTTGTGAAATAATTAAGAGAAAAGGCTCCAAATACCACAAATGTAAGATATCCTAACAACTTTTAATATAAACAAAATATCGAATTTGCTTCACCATGGTAAAAATTGTCCTCATTAGATCATAAAAATTGATGTGGTGTATATAATCAGAATATCCTCTGCACTTTCTCTCACATGTAAATCATCAGCCATCATATTAATGTCTTAAAATCTAGAAGTATAATATAGTATATGGAGCAAATAGTAAAAAATAAGTGTTTTTATGCCTACAATAATACCCATTTTTTTCTGTTAATATAATTGCATTTTTTTGTGGATATTTTCAATTATGTTTGAATAAGAATTCTGAATGAACATTGTTTCTGAAATTATTCAGCTACATAGAGCCAACATTGATGTGTGTATCTCATGCATTTTCTTCACATCAGAGAAAACATATAAGATTCTGTAATCTCAATTTATTCATATCTGGGAAGGGGAAGGACACTGAAAAAATGAGTGGCTAAAAGGTAAAAGAATCAGCCAGCTTCAGAAAATATCTCCTGAAGCTGATTTACTTGTGATGGGAACTAAATCTAAATGAAATCTAGTGAATGAAACGCTTAAGGTTTTAGTAGATATGGAAGCAAAATATGGTTATGAATACTTGTAAAGGACCCTTAAATAAATTTTCTGTCTTTTGTTGAAGCCAGAGGAAAGCAAGAGGTTAAATCATTCCTAAAACCATTGAAATGCAAAATTGGAGGAATCTTTGTACTTATGAGAGTGCCTGATGCCTCTTCTATGACAGGATTTATTAAATCAATTAGGATCACAAATTAACTTTGAAAACGGAAAGGTCCAAGTTCATTTACCTAAAGCTAATGCTTGGCAAGCTCAAATATATTTATTACAGAAAGCAAAGAAGAGAAATTTGAAAAATTTCCAGAGGAAATGAAGAATGCAGTTGCGCTCTTTGTCTAGACAACTGAAGAAAATGTGGAAAAGCGAGAAATATTGAACTGGTAAAAACTGAATTAAGATTGGGAGTTCAGTCAGTAAGAAAGAAAAAACACCCTATCAGCAAGGAAGCCAAAAAAAGGTTTGAAGCCAATAGGGAGTAATTTCCTTAAATATCAGCTTTTAAGTGAATGTCAATCTGAATATAATGCTCCCATTCTTCCAGTGGAAAACACAGCATAACCGACAAAAGAGACTGATTCAAGATGTGAGAGCAGTAAAGAAGATAGTAATGGACATTCACCCAGTGGTTCCTACTCATATACATACTTAACAATTATTAGAGAATCAAATGAATATTTTTCTGTTCTACATTTAAAAGAAGCTTTCTTTTGCATACCTCTGGAGGAAAACAGTAAAAATATTTTTGCCTTTGAATGGGAGGACCCATCACCTAGAAAAAGGATTTAACTGTGCTGGATTGTGTTGTCACAATGATTCAAAAATGATGCAATCATCTATGGAACAATTCTGGCCAAGGAATTGGAGCAGTAGCCAGATAAGGAAAGCCAAATAACCCTTCTTCATTATGTGGGTGATACTTTAGTAGGACAGATACTGCTGAATGGCTGGGTATCAAGTATCATAGAATCATAGAATAGTTAGGGTTGGAAAGGACCTCAAGATCATCTAGTTCCAACCCCCCTGCCATGGGCAGGGACACCTCACACTAAACCATCCCACACAAGGATTCATCCAACCTGGCCTTGAACACTGCCAGGGATGGAGCACTCACAACCTCCCTGGGCAACTGATTCCAGTGTCTCACCACCCTAACAGGAAAGAATTTCCTCCTTATATCCAATTTAAACTTCCCCTGTTTAAGTTTTAACCTGTTACCCCTTGTCCTGTCACTACAGTCCCTGACGAAGAGTCCCTCCCCAGCATCCCTATAGGCCCCCTTCAGATACTGGAAGGCTGCTATTAGGTCTCCACGCAGCCTTCTCTTCTCCAGGCTGAACAGCCCCAACTTCCTCAGCCTGTCTTCATACAGGAGGTGCTCCAGTCCCCTGATCATCCTCGTGGCCCTCCTCTGGACTTGTTCCAGCAGTTCCATGTCCTTTTTATGTTGAGGACACCAGAACTGCACACAGTACTCCAAGTGAGGTCTCACAAGAGCAGAGTAGAGGGGCAGGATCACCTCCTTCGACCTGTTGGTCAGACTCCATCAGTATCAGAAAAGAAAATGCAAATTGCAAAACAGACTGTAATTTATCTTGAATTTGAGATTGAAAAGAGACAATGAATATTAGGAAATAACAGAAAAGATGCCATTTATAGATTCTCTTTCCCCAATTCCCCCATCTTATAAAAAAGAAAGTTATACAAATCATGACTGCAAGATACTGAATGGGCGTATGCCAGCAGGCCAGATTTGAAAGACGTTCTCCTTGAATCTCCAGTTAAAAAAAAACTATGTACCAATGGAACCAGCTTAGTTGTGAGAGGCAGGAATTGCCAGGCATGAATCCACTTTTCAAACAACAATCCCACATAACCTGGTTAAATTAGACTCTTATCTATGGGTGTGTTATTTTCTTAACCTGAGGGAATGTATTAGTTGACTCAAAATGACATCATACCCTATCGAATAATATAAAAAATATGAGTTTTAATCTGTTTTCACAAATATAAGAGTACCGTCCCTCAAAGGTCCATATTGGGACCAATACTATTTAGTATCTTAAGCAACGAAACAGCAGGTGGGATGGGATGCACCCTCACCAAGTTTGCCAATGACACCAAGATGAGTGGTGCATTTGATGCACTTGGGGGAAGGTATATCATCCAGAGGGACCTTGGCAGGCTTGAAAAATAGGCCTCTGTAAACCTCATGAAATTCAACACGGCCAAGTATAAAGGTTCTGCACCTGAATCGCAGCAATCACCAGTGACAGCACAGACAAGGTGATGAATGCACTGAGAGCAGCCTTGTAAAGGACTTCGGGATACTGGTGGATCAAAAAGTGGACCCAGCAATGTGCACCTGCAGACCAGAAAGGAAATCATATTCTTAACTGCACAAAAAGAAGAGTGGCCAGCAGGTCAAATAAAGTGATTCTGTACCTCTCTGCTGTTCTTATAAGACCCTTCTGGGAGTACTGCATTCAGCTCTGGACCTTGAGCACAAGAAAGCCATGGATGTGTTAGAACAAGTTCAAAGGAGGACCACAAAAATGATCTGAAGGCTGGAACACCACTCCTGTGAAAAAAATCTGAGAGAATTGGGGTTGCTCAGCCTGGGGAAGAAAAGGTTCAGGAGAGACCTTGTTATGGCCTTTCAGTACCTAAAGGACTTAAAGGCAGGTGGAGATAAACTTTTTACCAGGGACTGTTGTGATAGGACAAAGGGTTTTAAACTGCAAGTGTGTAGATTTAGATTGGATATGAGGAAGAAGTTTTTGACTGTGAGGGTGGTGAGACAGTGGAAAATATTGTCCAGGGAAGTTGTGGATACCTTGTAATTGGAAGTTTGGGAAGGGACTTTGAGCCAGATTTAGTGAAAAGTGTCCCTGCCCATGACAAAGGCTTGGACTACATGATCTTTAAAGGTCCCTTCAACCCAAACCATTCTATGATTCTCACATGTTTGCTAAAATAAGCAGAAGTTTAGGAAGAAACACAAGAGTGAACACAATAATGAAACCTAGGTCAGAATGCAGTTTCAGACATATCAGTATGTCATATAATGAAGACAGCAGTCAGATAAATGACAATAGCAATAAAATGCTTATAGATGTCAAAGAATACAGAAAGTGGTCATCAGGAACTCTGGCAGTAGAATATTCAAGCATTTCTTCTTCATCTGTAATGAAATTTATTCCTTCTTAGAAGAATTTGATTAATTCAAGAGTGTGTGCATGTCATTTTATTAACTGTTATTAATTCTTGAAGGATCTGGTCCAGTAGAATATTTTATGGAGAATGGTAATGTGTAGTTCTCCTATGTCCCTCACTTGTTATATCTTCCAAGATAATGAAAATGAAAAAGCATAATGAAGTAAACAAAAACCACTGCAACGAAAAAAATCAAGAACGGCAGTAAGTGTCTTTGTGCACTTATGTCTCTATTTAAACAGTGTTACAAACAATTTGCAAGTAGGGAATAATTATTAAATTACTATTTTAAAGCACACATGTTAATATTTAAGATAAGTACTTATCACCAAATATTGTTTTACATAAGCCTATTTCAAAATAAACTCTAAACACTATCTATATTTTATATCCAGATTTTTCACAAAATTTGATGGGTTTATTGAAAACCAGCTTTCACACTTACAAAATGCAATCAAAATATTACACAGTATAATAGACTGGGTAGGAAATGACAGCTGTATCAGTTTATCTTTATGGAAATATATCCAAAATTATTACGTACAAAACAAAGTCCATACTGATTTCGTATGTATAAAAAGATGAAAAATATTCAGCACTGCTTTTCCTTCTTGTTTAGATGATGTTGTGGTTTTTTTTTAATTGTACTATTCTGGACACTTTTTCCTGTCTTTTCAATGCAGATGGTAAATCAGGTATCCAATTTCATGCCAGCCTTTTTACAACCGTACAACCATAGAAACTGTCAAATAATATCAATTACTATCTATAATTAGATGTTTAATTAAATATTATTAGGATTGATTGATAATGTAGAAACAATATTTACAGACTTTATGAAGGCTAACTGCACTGCAGTAACATGTAGATATACTGAAAACTATACATAATGTTCTTACTTCTGTGTGTCTTTATATAATACGTAAATTTTCTCATACAACTTTTTCGAAGAAAAAATCTTGTATAATCATTTATATTAATAAAAGTGAGGAAGGGAAAATTAAGAAGTATATTGATCACAAGCCTATTTTTTTTTTGTTGTAGTTAACTAAGCAGCACTATTGCTGCTTCTTCATCTCCTCCCCAACACTAGCCATATTAAAACAGTAAAAGATCTTCAGAATTGTATTTTTTATATGAGATGTTTTTAAACATCACATTAAATTATGCCTGATATTTTTAGAATGAAAATTCAGTTAACAAAGTGACCCTGAAATTTTGTTTTTTAAGTAGTTATTTAAGCCACTACAATCTCCTATCTAACCTTAAAAAATATTGCTATTTGTAGGGATAGAAATTTGGACTTATTGATAGAAGAAAACCTCATTATATCTCAATTAAAATTCTCTTATTAGAATCTTTCCAGTTTTTTTTTTTTTTTACTTTTCAGTAATAATTTCATCTATTTTAATGTAAATGGAATATTTTGAAAGATTAATTTTTTATTAAATATATTTTAGTCCAGTTAATTTCAGGAATACTTGCAATATTAAGAATATTAATAAATTTGAGCAGGAAACAAGAAAAAGCTAATTGCCATTACCATTATACCATTGATTCTGCTAGCAGAAAACATCTCTGAATGTCATGTACGGCATGTGTTTCAACCAACAATATATTATATGTTTCTGATGATGAATTGTGTCTTCTTAGTGGTAGCTCAAATATACTGAAGACAAAGACCAAAGACTGTCTATAACTAAACATTGCCCTGAAATAATGTCCTGGGTTCAGCACTAGCAGTCATTTTTTTCCTTCCTAGCAGCTGGTGCAGTGCTGTTTTTTACTTTCAGCCTGGGAACAACACTGATAACACCAATGCTTTTAGTCGTTGTTCAGGAATGTTTACTCTGACCAAGGACTTTCTGAGTCTCATGCTCTGCCAGGGAGGAGGGGAAGCCGAGAGGAAGCAGAGACAGAGCACCTGACCCAAACTAGCCAAAGAGGTATTCCATACCACAGCATGTCATGCCCAGTATGTAAACTGGGGGCAGTTACCCAGAGGGCAAGATCACTGCTCGGGTCAGGCTGGGTATTGGTTGGTGGGTAGTGAGCATTTGTATTCTCTCCACTCATTATTTCCTTTATCATTATTATTATTGGTGGTAGCAGTAGTGGTTCGTGTTATACCTTAGTTATTGGACTGCTCTTATCACAGCCTCTGGGAGTTACATTCTTTCTATTCTCCTCCCCATTCCTGTGGGAGCTGAGGGAGGAAGTGGGGGGAGTGAGCAAACGGGTTGCGTGGCTGAGTCGTTTACTGGGCTTAAACCACGACAAATACATTAAAAAGAATAAAATCTGAGAACTTCTCACATTTTAAGACCTGTATCTAGTCTATTAAGGAGTATAATCATGATTCAACTAACACAGAGCAATGTGTGAGCTATTTGATATAACAGGAAGGAAATACTGTTACAAGTGAATATTTTTTTTTTTTTTTATAAAATGGAACGATTTAGAAATTTTTACAGACAACAAAGAACCTTTCATTCAGACTTTTTTATTTTTTGTGGAGTTCATTTGTTTGTTTGTTTGTTTGTTTTTTGAATCATAGATAGCTGGAGGTCATCTGGTTGAGTGATTCACACAAACCAAGGCAAACATAAAACTTATATCAGGTTGCTCAACACTTTGACCACTCAGGTTCAGAATATATTCAAAGATACATGTTCCACAGCTTCTCTGGATTACCAGTTCCAGGATATGTTCACTTTCCTTTTGAACAAATTTTCACTTAGATCTCTTCAAAACTTCTCTCACCACCACTTATATCTGCTGCCTCTGATCTTTTCACTGCATCTCGGAGAACATCTTTGTTCCATCTTCTCTATAGGAAAAATATACTTCTCTGTTTTTGTTGGATAATTCTTTCTAATACATCTAAGACCACTACAGTAACATGCATTTGGCCTTTACCATACTGCTGGCTCAATTTCAGCTTGCTGTCTGCCAGGACTTTCAGATCCTTTTCTGCAAAGCTGTTTTCCATTCAGTTGGCATCCATCCTGTGGTGTGTATGTGGTTACTCCATTCCTGGTGTAAATTCACTTACAGTTTTCAGCAAAACAGACTTAGTAAAAGTCAAATAAAAGCATTGCATTTCTTTTTATTAAACTTTCATTGAACTTTTCTGCCATCCCATTTCTCCATCTTTTCCATGTTCTGAATGACAACCCTGCACTCCGGTGTGTCAACTGTTCACTTTAACTTAGTATTTTCATTCAAACTTAGTGTTTGACTTTCTCAGATTGTGGCAATAGGTATTGCAACCTGAGAGTCATGAAGGCAAATATTATCAGTAAAAATAGAAGCAAAGAAAGCCCAAACTACCTGTCACTGCTGTGTCCTTTTCTCTATTTTCCCTCTTTTTTCCCTAGCCCATGGTTTTTACTGCCTATTCACTCTATGGCACTGCAACTGATATTCCCACCCTTAGAAAATTACTTGTGAACTAGGAATCCACAACAGGTACAAACTGGTCTTCAAAAGCCTTTAGAGAAAATGTCCCATCCATGTATTCTGCAGTATTATCTGATAGCAACTAAGGATTCCAGAAAGACCAAGAATTGAATCTACTTAAAGTTATCCAAAAGAGAAGGCCAAAAAAATTCATATCCAACTTACAAAATAAAATTGTAGGATACAACATCATGTAACAAAGAATACATCTAAAGAGCAAGGACAAAAGAGACATTTTTATGTCCAGAGTAGGTTTTTGCTGTGCTATAAGACACAGAATTTTTCATTACGAAGAGGAGCTTAAAGTTCCTTCTGGTAGACACATTTTATTCCTATTGAGGGCATTTGTAATTATTTTCTTGGGCCCTTTACTTCTTCTTTTTTTTTTTTTTTTTTTCTCTTTTCCTACATTATTTTATATGCTTTTGAATAAGGTGGACATATGAACAGTTATTCAAATTGCATACATACAAGTAAACATTTGTTTGGCTTTTATTTTGGTGCTCAACAAACAGAATGTTAAACTCAATTATAGCATAAGAAAAACAAACAAATAAAGAAAACTCCAACAAAAGAATAGAATAAGCATTTTAAGTCTCTACCAGTTAAGGACTGACATTTTTCCAAAATCTTTTCTTTGTTGTTAATAAGAATATTAGCATCAACCTACTAATATTACTTTCTATTTCAAAACTTTTACTAGTACTATCTTATACTATTTTGCTTGTACATCATTAGGTTATTGTAAATAAAACTGGAGTATCAACAAATGTTCAACTGAAAAAATATTTATCAGGGAGTTAGATTTCTCTGTGACAGAAGTGTTTAAAAAAACTGAGGAATAAGGCTAGCTTTAGACCTCAAAACGAAATCTGAAACTTCAACACAATAATCATTCTACTTTACCTCTGAGTATTTAATGCTGGGTAGTTGCTGCTGTACAGTTAGCACTGAGCGCTATGGTCTTCTAAGTTTCTTAGGCATGGAGGTCGAGGTGATCAGACTTGAAAGCTTTCAATTTCCAATAAAAGTATACACTGGGGAGGAGGAAACAAATCAAACCAAATCGAGCTGAACCAAAATAAGAAAAAACAGTATAAGTTCCAATAAGCTCTTGGACCAAAGCCTGGAAATTTCTTTCACCTATGATAGCATTACAGTCAATTATTTTAGGAATAAAGATCTATCTTTCTTTTTCTCTTTTTACTCGTATAATCTTGGTCTATTTTTGCCAGTTTTCACCAAGATGCTTAGAAGGAAATCTATTTAATCAGCTTGACATTTTGCAGAGGATTTTTTTGTTTGTTTTTTAAAGGTATTGGTATTTACATGCTGTCTTAAAGAAGTTATGCTTTGGCATCAAAGTAAGATTAAATGTTCCTATTCTGTAGAGAATGCAGCTCAGGAACATTAATCACATACTTTTCACAAAAAGATTATATTTTCCCAAATAACAATGCTAATGATTGTAGAACTTACTGCTCCTATTAAAGATACTTTAAATACTAAATGTTTATTTAAAAGAAAAATAAAGTTGTACTCAAAATTGAGTATATACTCTACACCGTTGTAGTTAATACAAAATTTGCTACTGACTTCATTAATCTTTGTCTCAAGTCTCATTAACCACAATATGTAATACTTTAGTGGTTAATGACATTGCTTTAAAATAGTAAAATTTAATAACCAATCTTTGTTGAGCATGAACAGCTGCTTTGTATAGAACCCAAATTGAGATAAAATAATAACAATAATATAATTAAAAATGGAGTAGTAAGGCACTGAAAGGGCAAAAAAGAAAAGAAAAAAGCAGAAAATATGTTACCACTTTGGTCACTCCTGAGTTGCTGTCACACTGATAGCAAACAGCATGCAGCCAAAAGAAATCGAGTTCTTGGGATAATCCAGACTGCTGAAATAGTTTAGTGAAGATTATGACTCACATTATAAAGGACTTTGCAGCCAGGCAGTGAACAGACGGCGTAAAGAGAAACTACACTGAATCGTGTATTGGAAAATTAAGCAACATTCTTATTCACATTATCCATGAAGCTATTTAACTGGTAGAGCTTTGAAGTCTTTATTATATACTTGTGTTTTGGGGTTGGGTTTTGGGGTTTTTTTTGCTTGTTTTGTTTGAGGTTTTTTGTTTGTTTGTTTGTTTTTCTTATGCTTCTTTAGAAGAAGAACACCTGTGATTATGATGAAAACAGGAAAACTGATACAGTTTTGACAAGAGGAAAATGTGTATAGATGTGTATAACCAATTAGAGAATATGAAGGGAGTGTTTAGAAGACTTAAAGACCAGGTTTGCTATAAAGTTTAAAACCCAATTTTACTCAATTAATTAATCTACAGCACACTTGATGCAAATAGTTAGCTTTTACAAATTATTAGTCATCATTACCACATATACAAAACTGGTAAAGTCTAACTATGATAGCCTCAATTAGAAGTGAGTATATAGTACCGTGTCATAAAGTCAACACTGGGGGCTACTGTCTGTGGTAGTCCTCAGTTGCAGAGGTCATGATGATCACATTTGAGAGGTCTTTGGTGAGAGAAGTTAGTACAGAAGTGAACTTGTCTTGTTTCCTCTCCATCTTTGTTCTTTCATTCCTGGATTTGTTTCTAGCCTCTCCCAGAAATCTCATCTGCTCCTGGTGATACTTATCTTGTTTTTAGTTTCCCCAGGAATGCTTCTTCTGTGCTCAGCCAAAGCCCAAAGCTCAAAGCCAGCCTTGTGCTTTTCTTGTTCTTTGCTCTTCCTCTAGCAACTTCTCCTATTTCAGTCCTTGTTATTTGTTTTCTTGTGCTGCCTGAGTGCAACTCCATGTTTATATTTGCTTCTTTGTTGGTCACATTGTTCATGTATTTATGTAACATGTCTATGAACCATGTCTGCCTAGTCCATTACAGTATTACAAAATATTTAAATACAGTTGTTGCTTATAGCATTTTAGCAAGCTTACATTTGAGTTCTAAGTAAACTAATCTCAATTATATGTTAGCTAATGGAATTTTAATTTATAGGTGTCATAAACCTGTATTTTGGCTAAATACTGAATGCTTTGAATTTTCAACTCATTAGAATTAGGCTGTCTTAATGAGCATGTGGTTCTTAGAATTTCCCCATTCTTTCCTGGAATTTCTGTAATTCAGTAGTTTTATAAGCTCTTTTTAGAGCACATGTTGGACAGTCATATATGTGCATATTATTCTATTATGTAAAACAAACATATTGTCCTTGTATTGTTAATTAAAACTTCACATATTCAGAGGTGATATTAGATGTGATTGCAACTTGTCAGACTATTTCCTATCCCTTGTGTTTGTACGTGTTCTAACAGAGTGTGCATAAATGAAATACATATTTTGAAGACCTCATAACTCATAGCAGCCAAATTTGCAGTTCTCAAAACTTGCAGCTCAACACAGCTTCATCAGTCTTTTTTGTTCATCCCTGGCAGGAAGACCAATTATAACATATGGATTACCTTTTCTCTGTCTTCTGCTACAAGGTTGGATCCCAGAGGCCTTCTAATCTGTACTTTGCTCTTCCTGTTATTCCCTTGTCGTAGTCATAGCCACATCTGTATTTGCAATTTGGGATACCTCTGCAGGCTCTCAGGATTCTCCAGTCCTGGTGTGTATTATCCAAATTCCACTTTCTTAAATACTGACATCTAGAAAAACCTCTTTTACATCTGTCGTAATTTCTGTCATGACAATGTATCACAATACAGAATCACAGAATCACAGAATCCCAAGGGTTGGAAGGGACCTAAAAAGATCATCTAGTCCAACCCCCCTGCAAGAGCAGGGTAACCTACAGTACATCACACAGGAACTTGTCCAGGCGGGCCTTGAATATCTCCAGTGTAGGAGACTCCACAACCCCCCTGGGCAACCTGTTCCAGTGCTCTGTCACTCTTACAGTAAAGAAGTTCTTCCTGATGTTAACGTGGAACTTCCTATGTTCCAGTTTACACCCATTGCCCCTTGTCCTATCACTGGATATCACTGAAAAAAGCCTAGCTCCATCATCCTGACACCTACCCTTTACATATTTGTAAACATTGATGAGGTCACCCCTCAGTCTCCTCTTCTCCAAGCTAAAGAGACCCAGCTCCCTCAGCCTCTCCTCATAAGGGAGATGTTCCACTCCCTTAATCATCTTTGTGGCTCTGCGCTGGACTCCTTCAAGCAATTCCCTGTCCTTCTTGAACAGAGGGGCCCAGAACTGGACGTAATATTCCAGATGCGGCCTCACCGAGGCTGAGTAGAGGGGGAGGAGAACCTCTCTTGACCTACTAACCACTCCCTTTCTAATGCACCCTAAGATGCCATTTGCCTTCTTGGCCACAAGAGCACATTGCTGGCTCATGGTCATCCTCCTATCCACCAGGACCCCCAGGTCCCTTTCCCCTTCGCTACTTTCCAGCAGGTCAACCCCCAACCTGTACTGGTACATGGGGTTGTTCTTCCCCAGATGCAAGACTCTACATTTGCCCTTGTTAAATTTCATCAAGTTTCTCCCCGCCCAACTCTCCAGCCTGTCCAGGTCTCGCTGAATGGCAGCACAGTCCTCTGGTGTGTCAGCCACTCCTCCCAGTTTTGTGTCATCAGCAAACTTGCTGAGGTTGCACTCAGTTCCCTCATCCAGGTCATTGATGAAAATATTAAACAGCACCGGTCCCAGCACCGACCCCTGAGGGACTCCACTAGTCACAGACCTCCATCTAGATTCTGCGCCATTGACCACAACTCTCTGCCTTCTTCCTTTCAACCAGTTCTCGATCCACCTCACTACTTGATCGTCAAGCCCACACTTCCTTAGCTTATCTATGAGGATGCTGTGGGAGACAGTATCAAATGCCTTACTGAAATCAAGAAAAACTACATCTACCGCTCTACCATCATCCCTCCACCTAGTCACTTCCTCATAGAAGGCTATAAGGTTGGTCAGACATGACTTCCCCCTCATAAAACCATGTTGGCTGTTCTTAATGACCCCCTCATCCTTGATATGCCTAGTGATGGAGTCAAGAATAAGTTGTTCCATCATCTTTCCAGGGATGGAGGTAAGGCTGACCGGTCTATAATTACCCGGGTCCTCCTTCTTGCCCTTCTTATAGATTGGTGTGACCTTTGCCATTCGCCAATCCTCAGGCACCTCGCCCGTTTCCCACGACTTACCAAAGATGATGGAAAGTGGCCTAGCAATGACCTCCGCCAGCTCCCTCAGCACCCGTGGGTGCATTCCATCCGGACCCATCGATTTACAGATGTCCAGTTTGCATAGCTGATCCCTAACCCAATCCTCATCTACCAAAGCAAACTCCTCCTTTGTCCTGACTCCTTCTGGGGCTATAGAAATCCGGGGCCCTCGGGGAGAGTCTGCAGGAGTAAAGACAGAGGCAAAGAAGGCATTTAGCACCTCTGCCTTCTTTATATCCTCTGTCTCCAGGGTATCCACTTCGTTTAGCAGTGGGCCTATATTGCCTCTTGTTTTAGTTTTATTTGCTATGTATTTGAAGAAGCCCTTTCTATTGTCTTTAACCCGACTAGCAAGATTGAGTTCCAAGGAGGCCTTAGCTGTCCTAATTGCCTCCCTACATCCTCTAACAACTGTCCGATATTCCTCCCAAGCGGCCAGCCCCTCCTTCCATAATCCATAGATTCTCCTTTTCCACTTGAGTTTGCCCAGCAGCTCCTTGTTTAACCACGCCGGTCTCCTAGATCCCTTACTTGACTTCCTACTCATTGGGACGCTCCGATCCTGAGCTTGGAAGAAGCGGTCCTTGAATGCTAACCAACTATCTTGAGCCCCTTTACCGCCTAGTACACTTTCCCATGAGACTTCCCTTAGCAGTTGACTGAAGAGGCCAAAGTTGGCCCTTCGGAAATCCAGAACTGTGGCTTTGCTAGGTATTCTATTCCTCCCACACAGGATCCTAAACTCCACCATCTCATGGTCACTGCAGCCAAGGCTGCCATTGACCGTCACCACTTCGACTAAACCCTCCTTGTTGGCGAGTACTAAATCTAGCAGCGCTGCTCCCCTAGTTGGTACGTCCACCATTTGCATTAAGAAATTATCATCAATGCACTCGAGGAACCTCCTAGACTGTGAATGACTGGCTGTGTGAGTCTTCCAGCAAATATCGGGGTAGTTAAAGTCCCCCACGACGACTAAGGCATGTAGTCGCGAGGCTACTTCCAGTTGCCTGTAGAAAGCCTCATCAACTCCTTCGTCCTGATCAGGAGGTCTGTAATAGTCCCCCACAACTGTATCACCCGTGCCAGTCAGCCCCTTGATTCGTACCCACAGACATTCCACTTGCTCCTCATCCGACCCCGGACAGAACTCAATACATTCTAGTTGCTCTCTCACGTAAAGAGCAACTCCACCACATCGCTTTGCCGACCTATCTTTCCTAAAAAGGATATAGCCATCCATGACCACATTCCAGTCATGTGAACTGTCCCACCATGTCTCTGTAATCGCCACTAGATCATAACCTTTAGCCCGCACACAGACTTCTAACTCCTCCTGTTTATTCCCCATGCTGCGTGCATTGGTGTACAGGCATTTCAGGGAGCCAGTCCTAGTACCCTTTTTCCCCTGCGGGACAGGGTCTAAAAAGCTATCCTTTCCCACAAGTGAAACAAGAGATTGATAGTCCTCCTTAGCCCGCCATCCTTCAATCCCTAGCATGTTCCTCTTGGGCTTGTCCCCAACAGGCCCAGTTAAATCCCCTCCCCCCTTCATAACTAGTTTAAAGCCCTGTCAATAAGCCCTGCTAACTCCTGCCCCAAAACCCTTTTTCTTCTCTGGGACTGGTGTATCCCGCCTGTCACCAGCAAACCAGGTGTCCCATACAGCAGCCCGTGACTGAAAAACCCAAACCCCTGCCTTTGGCACCAGTCACGAAGCCATACATTAACCTGCAGAGTCTTCTTATATATCCCTTCACCCTCGCTTGCAACAGGTATGGAGGCAAACACCACTTGCGCTCCAGACCCTTTAACCAGCCGTCCCAGGGCCCTGTAGTCTCTCTTCATTGCCCTTATGTTCCTCGTAATAATTTCGTCACTGCCAACCTGAAAAACCAGCAGTGGGTAGTAGTCAGACGGCTGCACCAGTTCAGAGAGCTTCTTTTTAACATCTCTAATCCGAGCCCCAGGCAGGCAGCAGACCTCCCTGTGGGGTGGATCCGGTCGACAAATGGGCCCTTCTGTTTCCCTCAGAAGGGAGTCACCCACCACAATTACTCTTCTTTTCTTCTTGGTTGGGGAAGTTCTGAGGTATGTGGGTGAGTGACTAGCCCTGGGTGACTCACTAGATAGATTTGCCTCACCATCTCCATTCACCTGGCCCTGAATTTCCAAGACCTTGTACCTGTTATTCAAGGGCAACTGGGAGGGAGGAAGGGATTGTGAGGGTTTTCGCTTACCTCTCCGAGGAGGAACCTCCCTCCATCCATCCTTGTCCATTAAGCTCTCTCCTTCTGTCTGATGGTAGGAGGGAAGGGGATCCATATCTTGTTGAACCACTTCCCTCTGCCCTTGCCTTAGGGTGTGGTTCCACCAATCTATTTCACTTTCACACTCTCTAATGGCTCTCAACCTATCTACCTCCTCCCTCAGTTCAGCCACCTGCCTGAGCAGGTCATTTATTTGCTCACAGCGAACACAAGCAGTATCACTGGCTCCCTCCAATACAAGTGCCAGGCTCAGGCATTCGCTGCAGCCAGAGACCTGCACAGCTGCATGTCTGCAGGAAGGCTCAGTCTGGGTACCCACATTAGTACTCACTACAGCTTTCGATCGTGTTGTAACCATGATCTATCTGGTCAATCAATCCGTCTACGTCCCTCAGCACTCCTTCCCCTCCTGTACTCCAGGCGAGTCCTCTCGATGAGGCGGTTGGAACGCTTCCCTGCTCGCTTCCCTGCCCGCTCCCCTGCCCGCGCGAACTGCCTCGACCCTCTGCCTCGACGCTCTCTGTTTGCCGGCTCTGGTCGCCACGCTCCCTGGGAAGGTTTTTTAGCCACTCCCAGCTGGTGCCACTCCTCCTGGCTCCGCCCCCTGTGAGTCAGCCCCTCGCGGGAGCTGAGCTTCCGAGTCCTGGGCAAGTCCTGTTGAGGACTTGAGGCTCCCTCCTCAGTGGCTCTTGTCGCTCTGAGGTGAGGCTCCTGGACGCTGATCTCTCCCCTCTCCGCTCCGGTGTTGCAGGCGTCCTCTCTCAAGCTACTCACCTCAGCAACTCGTATATACATATGCTCTGACCTTATACGCTTCCATAGGTATCTGCTAGTCAGGTTAAAAGTATGAATACATTCACTTAAATATTCATAAAATATAAAGGAAGAAGCTGTTTTCTTCTTAAATATAAAACAGCAAATATGGAGCAAACACAGCCTTTACAGCATATTGAACAAGGAGCAGAGAAACAAGAGTAACAGACTTGAAGCACTACACAACTTGTTTAGATTGGGATTAATAAGAATCAGCAATGATGAGGGCCCTTTGAATCATCTGGAAGGAATGTAATTAATGCTTGACTTTAATTAAGCAATCCCTACCTAACAAGAGTGTACTCAATTATACACTTAAATCCCATGCTTACGTATTTTGCATAGCATACATGTGTTTGGCAAAGTAGGCAGGGATATTTTTAACTAAACAGATTTACATCAAAAAATGCCAGTTTATCTAAATCACTCTTCTCCCTACCAGAACAAAACAGTTCCAATGAAACAGAAACTGGAAAAAAAGGATACTGAAAAAGACCAAAGCAGCCTAGTGGGATTGATGCAGGCCATTATATAAGCATGAATGTAAATGTCTTGGAGCATGTTACCCCAAGCCCCCATCAGCTGTCTTCTGGGGTATCAGCAGGGGAGGGAAGCAGGTTCCTCCCCCAAATCCCTGCAAACCTGCTTCAACCAACCCCAACCAGCCAAGGCTGCCCCAGCCCCCTGAGGGAAACCTGCCCTGCCCATGCCAGGCTGCATGGCCACCAATAGAGCAACAGTGTGAGGGGGTGAACAAACTGAAGGTCAGAAAGGTGATGAAGGGTGTTTCTGATGCACATTATTCTTAGAAAATAGACTGCATTTGCAGTAAATTTCTCTATACGTAAGATAGCCGTATGACTTTAAACAGGTGGTTGTTTTTTTCTTCAATGAAAACACTAAAGCCTTTAACAAATGTGATAGCTCTGAAATTCATATCCTTAGGAGCGCTTCTGACTTCATGAATCAATTTATTGATGAAGAAAGTGAACATTTTACTCTCTGAAGTCTCACAAGATAAATTAATGGTCTCATTACTGAAGTAAAATGCCTCGGGAAAACACAAAGACCAAATACCGGTATCCTCCACTGATGAATTTTGCTTGTCCTTGAGATCCTTTTGATTTTTATTCTTTTTTAATTTGGATGCCCAGAAGTGCACTTTCTATATATTTGTTTTTGTTGTAAAATCCCCTTTCTAAACCATATAATTGGAGGCCTTACAAATATCCTCATGAAGTTTAGTGGCAGCAGTGCTGCTGATTAAGAGATTTTTGGTTTGGACTTGGTTAAAGTTTCCTTATTTTCAAGTGGTATGACAGTGATTATCAAACTCTTCCCCTCCCTGAAGTTTCCAAATAATCTTTTTTAGGGATGCAGAAAAAAACCCTCATTTATTTGTCTCTTAAAATAGATGAAAATGTTTATCAATGTTTATATTAGAAGACAGCTCTTATAGAACAGGCATTTAGAATATTCATAGGATTTTCCCTTGTATTTAAGCTCAGAGTATCATTTTACTGTTGAATTAAAATACTGTGTCGCTATCTTTGTTTGAAGATTCATATCAGTTTTATAAAAATGCTTAAGAAATATCATGCTTAATTACTATGGCAGTTCATGGTTTGTGAATAAAGTTTGTAGGGTTTTGAATACTTAAGATTATAAGACTAAAACAAAAGCTATTATCTCTGCCAGAAATAACACAGAACTGTATCACAGAATCGGAGAATGGCTGAGGTTGGAAGGGACCTCCAAGGATGGAGACTCCCTGGGTAACTTATTCCAGTGTTTAGTCACTCTCAGTGAAAAGCGCTTCCTAATGTTCACAGGGAACCTCCTGTGCTTCAGTTTGTGCCCATTACCTCTGATCCTGTCACTGGGCACCACTGAAGAAAGACCTGGTTTTCTCTTAGAGTGGATTTTAGGAAAAATATCTTCACCAAAGAGGTAGTCAGGTATTGGAACAGGATGTCAAGAGAAGTGGTGGGATCATTGCTCCTGAAAGTGTTCAGAAAACACGTAGATGAGGCCCTCTGTGACATGGTTTAACGGTGGACTTGGCAGTCCTGGGATAAAGGTTGGATTTGATGATCTTAAAGGTCTTTTCCAACCTGGTTGATTCTACAAATCTATGATTCTCTTCATTCCTGTCCATCCCTCCTGTGCCATTCCTGCCCTTCCCCCCCCCCCCCCCCCCCCCCGGTACCCCAATCCACCCTCTTCTTAGGTGTTTTAACTGAAAGATGTTTAAGTCTGTAACTAAAATGTAGGTAAGATCTGATTTACATTTTCTTCGTACAACTGAGATTTTCTTTTTTCCTCATTACTTGAGTTTACCAAGCGTCATGGTTTAAGCCCAGCCTGTAATTAAGTACCATGCAGTCTCTGTCTCACTCCACCCCCTTCCTCTCCCTGCTCCCAGAGGGATGGGGAGGAGAATCGAAAGAATGGAACTCCCATAGGTTGAGATAAGAACAGTTTAATAACTAAGGTATAACACAAATCACTACTGCTACCACTAATAACAATAATGATAAGAGAAATAATGAGGGAAGAGAAAACAATCACCCACTACCCTCCGAACAATACCCAGCTCAAGCGAGCAGTGATCTAATCCTTCTGGGTAACCACCCCGAGTTTACATCCTTGGAATGACTTGCTCAGGTATGGGATACCTCTTTGGCTATTTTGGGTCAGGTGTCCTCTCTCTGCTTCCTCCCGGCTTCCCCTCCTCCCTAGCAGAGCATGAGGCTCAGAAAGTCCTTGCTCAGACTAAACATTTGAGCAGTAACTAAAACCATCGGTGTTATCAGCACTGTGCCCAGGCCGAAAGTCAAAAACACAGTGCTGCACCGGCTACTGAGAAGGAGAAAAAATGATGGCTACTGCTGAAACCAGGTCACCTCTCTAGGAAGCCTCTTCCAGTTTTGGGCCACCCTCTAGGTAAAGAAATGCTTCCTAACGTCCACCTTAAACCTCCCCAGGCACAGCTCTGAACCCTTCCCTTATGTCCGATCAATGGATGCCAGCGAGAAGAAATCAGCACCTCCCTCTGCATTTCCCCTCCTTGAGAAGAGCTATAGAGGGCAATGAGGTCACCTCTCAGCCTCCTTTTCTCCAAAGTAGACAAACCCAGTGTCCTCAGCTGCTCCTTACAGCACAGGCCTTCCAGCCCGCTCACCACCTTTGTTGCCCTCCTCTGGATGCATTCCAGGACTTACATGCTCTTCTTCAATAGTGGTGATCCCGTCTTTTCCAGCTAATCACGTTCAGTCTATAAGCCAGTTACAACCTTGGTCTATTGTCTTGATAACTGTGATTTTGTTCTCTGAAGGCTCCCTCTTTTGGTTCTCTCTTAAATGACGGGGCCAAGAACTGCAGCCAGTACTCAAGGTGAGCCTGCACCAGCGCAGACTGCAGCAGGAAGATCACTGCTTCGAAGTGGCACGTCATGCTGGGTGTGATGCACCCCAGGATGTGGTTTGCCCTCTTGGCTGCCAGGGCACATTGCTGGCTCACACTGAGCCCGCTGCCAAGCAGCACATCCAATCCCTTTCTGCAGGGCTGCTCTCCAGCCCCCTGTCTCCCAATTTACACTTTTGTGGCTGGCAATCCTCCATCCCGCGTGCAGAATTCAGCATCTGCTCTTGTTCACTTTCCTACCATTGATGATTGCCCAACACTGCAGTCTGTCTAGATCCCTCTGCAAGATGGCTGGTGCATCAAGAGAGTCAACAGCACCTCTCAGCTTAACGTCATCAGCACAGTCGGCAGTGATGCATTCAACTCCTGTATGCGTGACATCGATAAAAGAAGATTGAACAGACTGGATGTGGTATAAGCGCCTTTACTGATACAGTCCGACCATAGGGATTAATTTCCAGGGCCACCCAGCAGTGGTGCCAAGTGTGTGGTCGCTATGGGCAGGGACATGCCCCTGGGTGTCCTGGGCACAGTCACTTCCTCAAGGCCAGACCCCAAAGATGTTTCTCTGAGGCACGCTGGGCAAAGGGGCAGCAGCAGCAGCAGCAGGGCTGCGGTGGCTGGGGCTGCGGGGGCCCCGTCACCCACGTGTCACAGTGCCAGCATGCGCCAACACAGCATCACAATGCCCTGGGGCAGTATAAAGGCCAGCGCCCTCCACCAGTGCTTTGGAGCTGCAGTGCCAGGCACTGGAAGGGTTCTTGCTCCCAGGGTACATGAGGCCAGCGGCATTTTGCTGTTGTGGGAAGCCTCTGAGCCGGCTGCAGGTGGAGGCAGAAAAGGCAGGTGCAGTGTCCCCTTGGAGGCGTAACCAGCCCGTGGAGCAGGAGCAGGTCTTGCTGCCGTGCTCAGGGAGTAGCCGATCGCCAGCGCTGGGGTCAGGAAGGAATTTTCCCCCGCGGCAGATTGGCACTGGCCCCGGGGGTTTTTTGCCTTCCTCTGAGCACTGAGCATGACCACTTGCCAGGGCTCCTGTGCTCCTGGTGCTCTGGGTTATGGCCTGGTGCTCATGCACCACGAAGGTGGCCCTCGTGTCCTGCAGCTGGGGGAGGAAGGCTTTTTTGCCCCCAGGCTGGACTAGCAAGTGTCCCCGGGGTTTTTTGCCTCCTCCGCAGCTGAGCACAGCCCCTTCACGGGGCTCCTTTGGGTCATGGTGGCACAAAGGCAGCGGCTCGTGCTCCACGCAGCTGGCCCTCGTGCCCCGCATCCGGGGGGAGGCAGCCATAGGCACTCCCAGGGTGGCCCCTGCGTGGCCCCGGGACTCCCAGGCTGGCCCAGCGTGGCCCCGGGACTTGCTGCTGTCCTCTGTAGCACTGAGCACCACCCCGAGTCAGCTCTTCCCTGGCCCTTTCTGGCTGGGTTCTTCCACTGCTCTCGCCCCACCACGGCACCGCTCCTGCCCCGGCTTTCCTCTCGCAGGCTGCAAGGGATGCCTTTTTCCACAGAAACTGAAGGATGCGTCAGCCTGCTGCTGGCTACGCGTCTACATCCAGCTAAGGCTTGTGAGCACCAGCTCTGACAGATTTAGGAAGAGGAAATAGAACCTAAGCTAAACTAGACTGAAAACTAAACTCAACTAAACTGAGATGAAGAAAACCACTGGATTTATAAAGAAATAAAATACTCTTTCCACCTCTAACCTCGTTTCTGTCTGCTTTGTCTCTTTCCAAGTGTTTCTGGTGTTAAAACCCCTTGGCATTTTAGGCAAATAGTGGTCGCAGCATCACACAACTTATCAAGAGGGCAGGGAATCAAATGGGATGGAATGGGATGGAATGAAAAGGATCGGAGTGGAATGGAATGGAACGGAATGGAATGGAATGGTGTGGAATGCAGTGGAACACAATGGAATGGAATGGAACAGATTAGAACAGCTATGCTTTGCCATGCATATAGTTCTGCATGACAAGCTCTGATGTAGGCCTGAGGGGATGTCTGCAGTGCAGGTCCCAAATGGGGGCCAGTCTCAGGCATGGAGGCCTATGAGCACCCTTCAGACCCTGACACAAGTAGACCTGCACTCCTCATCTACTCTCTTTTCGACACGTATGGGGTGCCAGTGGAGAGAGAGCTTGGGGCCAGATGGATTCCTGATGGAGCATTCTTGTTCCCATGCTCTTTTGTTCTCTTTCTCCAAAAGAAACAACTCAGGCATTTTTAAACACCAGTATTTGGGGGCCGAGCGGGGTTAGGAGTGGGGGGAATCACAAGGACATGAACAGGTATCGCCCACGTAAACAAGATTTGCAACCGTGTAGTTCAGGATCACATCCTGCTTCTGGCTGATAAGGAGAAAAATTGCTACTGTTAAACCCAGGACAGTATCCACCCTTATTCCATACCGTTCATGTCATGCTCAGATCCCACATTTTCAAGATACCACCACTCTTATTTCATATATATAAATAAATATACATCCACAGAGAGAGAGAGAGAGAGAGAGAGGTCATTCCTTAGTTCATGGACCAATCCCTAAAAAGCTGCTTTGTCCATTCAGTCCATGATGTCAAGCTCCATCTCTTGTAACAGTCTTTCAGAGCAGGAGAGAGAGTGTGATATAGTCACTCTGCCAGGTCTCCACATATTTGTACTTCAGCCATCATCCTCCATACCAAAGAGGCTTTAACTGCTTGGCTTGCTTAATTGCAGTATGTTTCACACTCTTTTGTAACCTGGACAATAATGTCAATTGCTAAGTCCAACCTTCGATCATGAGTTCATCTCTATGTTGCATTTCTGCCCTGATTTCCTGAAGTGTCATGGGCCCACCAGGCTCAAAATAATTCACCCTCCCTTTCAGCAGTTTCTGCAACTTGTTGTTGGGGACTCCATACAGCTGCCTTCCATCTCCAACGCTTCCCAAGAACTGGAGGGGCCCAGTGGACCAGATACTTGCCCATACAGTCCCACACACGCTGCCACTTATGACTGTCCAGCCTCAGGGAAAATCTCTTGGTCCTCCTATATCGTCGTCTAATCCTAGGCAAGAACCAAACCTGACTCCGCTTAACTTTTGAGATCAGACAAAATGGCCGTGGATAAAGCACACTCTGAAATGTGTGCCAACATGGTGATCCCCATAACAATCAGCAGGCAAGTCTCAAGGGTACTCAAAGGCCATTCAAAACCTTCAGAACTCTCAAATGATGCTGCTGTAGTTGTCACTGGGGCTGGTGTAGCTGCTGTGCTTGGAGCTGGAGTAGCGGCGCTGTATGCTGCGTTCGGAGTTTGAGTAGCCGCTGTACTTGTCGCTGGGGTTGATGTAGCTGCTGTGCTTGGGGTTGGTGTAGCTGCTGTGCTTGGAGTTGGAGTAGCTGCTTTATCTATTGTAGTCAGAGTTTGAGTAGCTGCTGTACTTATCACTAGTGTGTGGGGGAATATCTCACTTATAGGCTGACAACCCAAGGAGGGGAAAAATATGTGTAATTGCTATACACTTCTACTATAACCTCCCAAAGTATAGAGGTAGTGACCAAACAGGGAACACAAGCCAGATCAGTTTCATGATCAATTAGTCTATTGTATTACAAGTCATTGCCATAAAGTACAATGAAACAAGAACCTTAACCCAAGGCCCCCAGCCGAGAAACACTAACACAGCAAATACCAGCTGTAAGTAAGGTAAGACATGCTGAAACTCCAAGATCAAGAGCAACAACTTTGAGAGCCAATAAATCAGCATTGTGGTGAGTGACTATTAATCCAAAACAATGAATGCTTATCACACATACAATTAGACACACTCTGGTCAGATCTGTCTTTATCTCAACCCTTCATGCCAGATGCTGGGCGCCAAAAAGAACTGTCATGGTTTAAACTCAGTCAGCCATGCTGTCTCTGTCTCACTCCCTCCCCTTTCCCCTCCCTGCTCCTGGAGGGATAGGGAGGAGAACTGAAAGAATGTAACTCTCACAAGTTGAGGTAAGAACAGTCCAGTAACTAAGGTATAACACAAATCACTACTGCTACCGCCAGTAATAATAATAATAAGGGAAATAACGAGGGGAGAGAATACAACCGCTCACCACCAGCCGACCAGTACCCAACCCAAATGAGCAGTGATCTAGCCCTTCCGGATAACTGCCCCCAGTTTATATACTGGGCATGACTTGCTGTGGTATGAAGTAACTCTTTGGCTAGTTTGGGTCAGATGTCCTGTCTCTCCTTCCTCCCGGCTTCCCCTCCTCCCTGTCAGAGCATGAGACTCACAAAGTCCTTAGTCAGACTAAACATTCCTGAGTAACAACTAAAAACATCGGTGTTATCAGTTTTGTTCCCAGGCTGAAAGTAAAAAACACAGCACTGCACCAGCTGCTAAGAAGGAGAAAAATGATTGCTACTGCTGAACCCAGGACACCGTGACTGTCTCCATTTATACACACACACACTCACATGCAGGCACATATATACTTTTTGTACTTCCTTTCTTTTTTTTTTTTTTTTCTCTTTCTTTATCAGTTTATGTGACTAAGTTTGAGTTTTCCAATTAAAGAGTTTCAGAGTTAGCCACCTTGTTAGAGGGAACACTTCCTGAAGCTTCCAGGTGACCCTGCAGATAACAGCTTCTTTGTTATTTCTTAATCGTCAGGTTTATGTTTGTCAGCTGCTTCCCGATAGGCTGGTTCATGACAAAAATGTGCCTGCCCCACCCCCATGTGCGTTGGACCAGATTACCTCCAGAGGTCCTTTCCAACATCAAGCATTTTGTGATGCCATTCTTTGGACCATGGGATTCAGGGAGGGCATTGGCCTCTCCCTGGGGCAGGGGACCAGAGTGGTGTTGTTTGTAGGCAGCATACTTTGCTCAGGACATGGATTCACTGAGTGCTGAATGAAATCACCATTATGTGTAATATCAGGATGATGAAGAGGAGATTGGGGATATCTACAGTGACTCTACAGAGGTGAGGGTCACAGAATGTAGTGAAGGTGGGACAACTAGAGACTACACCTGAGTGAGCAAGGGAGAGGGATACACTCTTTACAGCAGCTGACATCACAAGTCAGGGACACTTAGACCACTGGTCTTGACTTCAGTAGCTGGCACCAGATCCATCGTGCCAGTTATCCCAGTAGCAGAGTTACCTCATAAGGTGTCCTCTGACCACATTTATTCTAGAAATAAAGTACCTTAAAACAGTTACCTAAAATTTATTAAAGTTAAGGTTTGATTAATAAAAAAAAATAGAAAAAAGAAGATTTAATTTAAATGTGACATTACTGAGATTGATAGCAAAAGGTTGATCTTAAAGTAAGTTATTTGCACAAGCTAGTAAAAAATTAATATCAGCTTAATTCTGTTATTTGAAAGCAAATAAAATTTCATCTAGCTAAAGAACAGCAAAGGTATTATACTATGATGAAAAAAGTGAGCAGAGGTAAATTAACACTGTAATGAGTCTAGATTACACAGATAATTAATCACCTACAGTTGAGGACTCCTCTACCATCTCCTACCTCCCTCAAAGGAAAGAGCAATCTCTTCACCACAAACACTCAGACAAATGTCTTACAGAATCAGGAGACCCAGAATAATTGGAGGACCACTTTTCCTAACTTCAATCACATTTTAATTTACATTCAAAATTGAATACAGCGTAACATTCTACAATCTTGATTTAAGCACTATGGGTCTTGTGCTTACTAGAAGTGGCCAGTCATTGACACAAACTCTGTTTATGAATGTCAAGTATATGGTTAGTCAAACAAAATTGCCAGTTTTACAACTGTTTATCTTTAATTTTCTGGATTTCCGTGTATGTGTAAAATGTTCTTGAAAAATCTGGTCATTGCTGGATATTTTATTAGAAACAAAACAGTTGAAAAGCAATTGAAAGTCACAGTCTTGTTTGTTATGTGCAGACCATTTATGAGCTGAGATTGAAATAAACATTTATGTTATCTCTGGGCTGAGGTACTGTTTTCATCTTTGTGACTGTGAACAGCTTCATTATGAATATATGTAATTACTGGAGTGATCAAATATCTCATTTCCTTCACAACAAAATAAGCTCCCACCTTTTTCTTGTCTTTTATGATTTTTGTTTACATAACAGTGTCAACATACCAGTAAAGGCTTGTAAGAGTCCATGGTTCAGTCTTTTTCTGAGGGAGGAAAAATGAGTGGATCTAATCAACACTTCTTAGACTTGAATTAATGCAGTTTAATAATTTAGGTTAAAACATCATATTCAGTGAGAGACTAGAAGATGCAGAATATAATTGTGACTCTATACACCAAATAAAAAAAAATAGTTTAAAATCATAAATTAAGTGAATTGTTGGGTCATACATGAATTTACGTCTTGTTATCCTAACCATCTGGCATCTCAGATTTAGTAAGTACAGACTTTTGAGGACCATTTATGTCCTGCAGTTACTTTAAGAAGTAGAAAATGTTTCTAAAAACACTAATTTTTTTCCCATTTAGAATTGTTTCAGAAGGAAATAAAAATTGACAAGTTTAGTTTAGATTTCTGGGATAAATGTGAACAGAACTACTTTCAAAGAAATACTACTACTAATAATAAGAAAAACAACCTGCAGTATTTTGCTTTGTTTTATTTTATGAAATGCAAATTATGTTTTAATCCAAAATGCACAGTAGTTAAAGCAGCAGGAGGTCTTCAAATCTATAAGACTTAAAAATAATAGAAATATTTTTAATGAATAATTATTGCATATTTACAAAATTGGAGTAAAACTACAACATAATACAAGTGCATGTAGATTAAATGAGCTAGATGCATAGGCCTCCTGAATGGAAATGGGGTGCTTTCCATTGAAGTAGTTTGAATAGTGAAAGGAGTCTTAGAATTAAGAAAACTTTGTCGTACATGGATATTCATTTTCTTTCCAAAACAATGCAGTCAGCATGAAAAGAAAATGCAATGAAGTAACAAAACCCTAGACGGCTTTTCACAAAGACAAGGATGAAAACAAGATCAGTGGGAAGGAGATGCATGTGACAAGTACAGACTTCATAATAACCAAGTATTTAAGAAACAGTACAAAGAAAGCTTAGTATGAATCAGAAATTACAGAACATTTTGACTCCATATGTATTTGTTTGTTCTGTAAGCAATAAAATTGACAGTCTCTTCAGAGTAGAGCAAATAACAGAAAGTAAATGTTTTCCTGAAGTTCACTTGAAGCCTAAAGGGATGCAATATTAAAACAACCTACCTATTCTTTTAAGCTCTCACTTGTATTCCACAGAGAATTTTTTCTCGGTTGTGAGTACAAAATAAAATTTGAAAAAAATCCCAACTTGTTCTCTAGTTTCTATTTATTATTACCAAGTGGAGGCATCAGTTCATAATGCAGAACATGTCACTTGAGACTACTATTGTCCTTAGAGTATAAGGATTTCAAGAAAGTTTTTTTGGGAAATCTGGAAAAAATAAACATTTTTTTTTATAAAAACTAATTTTTCATTTACACCCTTTGCTTTAAAGAAACATCCAAGCTTCCCAGTACTTTTCAGCACTTGACATTTTGTCTCCAATAGTAACAGTTTTAATTTTTATGTTATTTTTGTAATAACTTTGCTGAAATATATTGTTTGAAAATTATTAGAAATGAGCTCAGATCAGAAAGAACATTTGTTACTTTACATTACAGCAAATGAAATAGTGCACTTTTGCCAGTTATTAATAAATATAAAATGATTCTCCTAAAGAAACACCTTGATAAATAAATATGGAAAATAACTCATATTTAGAATAGTAGAATATGACTTCACCGATAAAATCTAAATCCATCTTCTATTGCTTGCGTATCTTCTTCTTTCTTTTTTTTCCCCAAAAATAATTAGCATAACAACATAGCACATTAACTTGCAAAAAGCCCTATGTTTTAGCAAGTAATATGGGCTGGAAGTGGCAATGAATGTATCTTGCTAAATGTTTGTCTGTATCTGTCTTGGCTAGTCCGGAATATGTATTAGCTAATGATTTTAAATTGCTAGAGTGAAAACTCCTACAAGACTAAATTACTCTCATTCATAAAATCTATTTGAAAAATACAGGCAGCTTGAAAAGAAAAAAAATTAATAGAAATATCAGTCTGCAAAAGTACCAGAATTTTTTAAAGTGTAAAACAGAATCAGGTGGATTAAGCATAATAATAATAATAATAATAATAATAATAATAATAATAATAATGATTGTGTCTGTGAACCACAGTTTATAATTCTGGCATTTAAAAATTATTCTTCCAATGCATCCAAATTAGGGACAGTAAAAATGTCATGTACAACTTAATGACATTCAATGTTGTACTCAAAAAAAATGAAAATGAAACATTAAAGCAGTATGAACAAATTTAATACCTATTTATTATGCCCGATGTTTAACAGACATTTGGATTGCAAGTCCAACTGGATTTGCGTCTTGTTGCTTTACTGGCTGCTATTCCAAATATTTACTCATGTATGCGACTACAATCCTACATCCTCTTTTTTGTGTGTGTGTGTTCTGAAGTGCCCAGTAAACTTATTTTTCACCATCCTTGTCTTCTCATCAACAATATAAAGTAGGTAGTGTTTGCATTGCTTGAGAAAAAGCCCAGCCATTACACTTGCAATGTCCTGCACCCTTTTTCTTTTCTTTTCATAAGGGACCCACTTCAGCCAGTGAATTGGGGCACTGAATAGATTTCCTGTTCCTGTTCATTCCTACTGTTATCTTAATGGTTAGTGAACTCACCTAGGGAATAGAAACTACAGCTTGTATTACTTTCAGTCACAAAAGAATGGGAATCCATATGTCCTACTCTGTATGTTTTAAGCCAATGTTCAAGGAGGCTGGTAGAAATGCCATTACCATACTTTGACAGTGCAAGTGTATGTTGCAGCTGTGTTTAACTCAATACTTTCAGTAAATATGCTTTTGTACCATGTCAGTGTAGTGTTAAGCTTGCCATCAACACGTGAATTAAATTACATCTTTCTGTGACTTTGGTATTTTCTTCTTGAACTCCAGTTATCATTGACATTTTGTTGCAGCTTTACTCCTAAACATTTGAACTAAGGACTTTAGAGGGCTCAGACTGGGCATGTTAGTTTATGTGCCAAGGAAACTTTCAGTCTAACCAGAAAAGGTTTTACTAATTGCAGGCTTCCACAACTGAACGATCCTGGACTTGTGTTTCTGCTGCATCAGATGTGAGGATATGAATTATGAATGAAATACTTTTTTCATATATTAAAATGTGAGAATATCCTGATAGTCTAAATCTTTATGTATACCTGTAAAGGTGTATCAAGGTCTTCTAATCTTAACAGATGAAATTAACCAGAAATGCCAGTAAGAGTAATATCAACAAAAGTAATGTAAAAGCTATTATTTTATTTCTGTTTTTGGTTTTATTATTAATAAATAGCAGTATCCGCAATAGGTTTAAACTGTGGTGTAATAATGACTAGATTTTACTCAGTCTGGAGTTTATTTGATTTTTTTTCAAAGAAAGAATCCTTACATGTGGTTGTTGGTTGAGCTGCATTAGAAGCAAGAACACATTTATTTTGTGTCATTCACTGTTCCGGGAGAACATGTATTTAATTTATATGAAACTAGTGGATACACAAATATTTAGTTCTACAAATAAGCAAGATGTGATAAAGTAGACATGGTGATAAAAAAGGTTATTTTCAAATCATTTGTGCATATAGACATGCAATTTTGATTCTGGTCTCATGCACTGTAGAAAAACTTGGCATACCTTTTTGTTTTGCTTCAGTATGACTTTTCCAGAGTTCTATAGACTGGTCATTATACTGTTCCCTTACCATTATTACTATTATTAGTCGTAGTAGCAGTGGTTTTGTATGGTACCTTAGTTATTGGACTGTTCTTATCTCAGCCCATGGAATTTACATTCTTTCTATTCTCCTCCCCATCCTTCTGGGAGTGGGGTGGGGGGAAGAAGGGAGGGAGTGAGCAAGTGGCTGCGTGGTTCTGAGTTACTGGCTGGGCTTAAACCACAGCAACCTTCCATGATAGAAAGAACATAACATATCCAGATTTTGCTTTTTTTGACTCAGTACAGGCAAATACCACCCTTATTATGTTATATTTTTTATCTTTTAAAGCACAAAAATGAAAAAGACATTCACCTAATTTTGTTTTATAATACATGCATTAAAAATATATGACATACTGGTAGTGAGAGATTCAAATATCTGACTATGTGCTGGAAAATATATCTTCCAAAACAGGCAGTATAAATGTTCCTGGAAAAAATATCTTGATTCATGAAACAAAAGAAAGTTTTAGGGAAGAAGCTACCTTAGATTTCTTTCTTTTTTTTTTTTCCTTGCCTCTTCAGAGGCAAATTATTGAACATCTAAAGTTGGAAGGCAATAGAAGTAAAAGTAATCATAAAAAAAAGATAAAAAAGAAGTATGAGTGTGCAGGAAAGCATAGGTGGAAGCAGCAAATAAAATGAATGAACTAGTGGTGAAATATCCTACTGCTGAAAAAAACTAGGAGGCATACTGAAATAACATAATGGCTGTATAATGAGCTCTGTAATGACTTTTAAAAGTATTAAAAAGGAATCATATGAAACTGAAAATAAGGACATGACTGAAGATTGCTATAAAGGAATAGGTCAAGCATGTAAGGATTTTATCAGAAAGATATAACCATGAAATCAGTTACAGCTGCACAGGGACAAAAAAAAAAAAAAAAATGAAAAAGGAAAATTTTTATAAGTACATTTCAGAGTAAAAATAAGACAGTTAAAGGAACAGATCCATTTACAGAAAGCCAGAAAGGACAGAAGAGGAAGAGGGACTGTGTACTGTGCAAGAGAGCAGTGTCAGTGAATGGTTTTTACCTAGGAGATTTCTGGACTGTGTCAAAGACAATTTTTTAAGGGTTTCTGAATCTGGCAACAAGGATTGGTGCCCTTCTGGAGTGAACAGTAACTTTGACTGCAGTGGTCCAAAACTTTTAAAGGCTAAGATCTTGAGGGACATGAGAAAAACAAGAAAAGGAGTAAAGATGACAGACTTCAAAGAGTAGATTTCAGTTTGTTCAGGGGGCAATTTAGAGTAATACAAAGGGATCATGTATTAGAGGACAGAAAGGACCTGAGGAGTGCTGTATGATTATCAGAAACAGCATTCTCAAAGCACAAATGTGATCCATCTCACTAAATAGAAAAAAAGGAACAGGCAAACTAATAAACCAACTGTATTGGGTTTGCATGGCAAGTTTCTGGTAGTGGGGGGAAGGAGAGGCTACAGTGGTGGCTTCTGTGAGAAGCTGCTGGAAGCTTCCCCTATGTCTGACAGAGCGACAGAAGGGATCCACACTGAATCAGTTCTTGAAGAACTGCAGCCCATGGGAAGGACTCATGCTGGAAAAATTCATGGAGGAGTGTCTCACTTGGGAAGGACCCCATGCTGGAGCCAGGGAAGTGTGTGAGAAGGAAGGAATGGCAGACAACATGTAACGAACTGACCATCATCCACTTGTGCTACTTGGAGAGGGAATAGATAGATAGAGAAACCAGGACTGAAGTTGAAGATAGAGAAACCAGGACTGAAGTTGAGCCTGGTGAAGAAAGGAGGGGTAGAGGGAAACTGTTTTAAGGGTTGTTTTTTTTTTTTTATATATCTCATCACACTTCACTAATTTGATTAATAATACATTAATTTCCCTGAGTCTGTTTCACCTATGATAGTAATTGGTGATTTATCTCTCCCTGCCCATATCTTGATTCATTAACCTTTCTTCTATTTTCTCTCCCTTGTCCAGCTGAGGAGGGTGAGTGACAGAGTGGCTTGGTAGGCACCAGGCATCCTTCAAAGATCAACCCACCATACCAACCATGTTAAATAGCAAGCTATTAGGAGATCAAAAACGCATGAGAAAAAAGAACCATACGAGACTAGATGGAAGAAAATATTGCTTGGGTATGTAATGGTCCAGTTAGGAAAGCAAAAGCTCAGCTGGAGCTCAAGCTAGCAAAAGACACTTCTGTCTTTTTTATATGTATTTATATGGATACAATTAGAGGATGTAAAGCCAATCTTTGAACATTGTTAACTGTTATATTTAATGGAGTTAATAGATCAATACTGAAGTATAGTATGAAGAACTAAATGGAAGAACACTATGCAAATTTATACATATCTAAGTTGATTTGTTGTTTGCTCTAAAGTATTTAAGTAAGTAATTGAAGCAGTACCTGAATCTTTAGTGCTTATCGAGGACAAAGGAGACACAAAGGAATGAATAACTATAGGGTTTGATGATTTTTTTGAGAAACATTATGGGATAAAAAAGGCCAATATAATACAGCCAAGAAAAAAATGTGTTAAGTGAATTTCACTTATCACTTTGATAGGTTAACACCTATCACTGTTCCTTTGGGATTCTCTGTATTTCTTAACATAGATAAAAATTACAAAATTAAGAATAATCTTACTCGTGACTTCTTTGTAACTAACAAAACCTGAGAAGAAATACGTGACTTATTCCAACAGCTCATGGTAAAAAGTAGACAAGTCTTTTTTCACTCACTATGGGACTCAATCTGTCCTGTCAAGATGGCACTCCAGAAAATTGTGGGTGTGTTTCTGATATTCTATGGCATCTTAGAGAGCACTAGAAGTCTACATAAAGGCTACTGAACTGAGACTTCAATTGTCGCATTCTAAAGCAGACACTACATCTGGTCAGCTGAAAAGCTCTCTAGACTTTATTAACTGTACTGTAGCTACATTTGTAATAGTCGTTTGAGTTTCCTTTATGATGAGATCCTGGTATTTCAAAGCTATTTAATTGAATCTGAAGGCACATATCTAAATTGGGTCAAGTGAATTGCACTTCAGAAATTATTATTGTAAGCATCTAGGATGTGATACAGTTGCTTAAACATGAGCATCTATTCACATTTTACATGCTCTAAGGCACTTTATAGATACAATACTGGACCAATGGGACACTCACATGCTTCTCAACCAGCAGCTGGAAGATCATGCCGAACATGAAATATTATGCTCAAATTGTGTAAGTTGTCTGGTTTTTGGCAAGTGGAATTTATACATAATGTTAAATGATTATCAGCCAAGATGTTTTTACGTAACAGCTCAAAATTCATCAAATCCAAGCTTAATGTTTCTCTATACTAAATAAAAAGACTGTTTTTATTAATATTATGTTTGAAGATTACACAATAGCACTCTGATAATCATACATTTGAAATGTGGTAGCTTTTCAAACCACTGTGGGCTGTGATTGGTGTATGTTCTTCAGTAACTTTATGGAGGTGGTTATGAAGGTAATTGAAGCTCAGTCTTTTGACTTTGACCTGAAAGAGAGGACATGAACTCAGATTCTTGCCATGTGGCCTTTGCTGCTAGTTAGTAGCAAAAATCTAACAGAGGACACCTTCCCAAACCACTTCTCAGCTGTTTAAGCCACTGCTCTAAGTAGGTATCAGGAAAGGGATCTGATGCAGCAAGAAGAAATACTACAGCCTCCTCTGATACAGAAATGTAAGTGATCTCAGGGGTGTAGCAGGCTGTGAAGACCAAATTACCTTACTCTTGAATAAAGTATATGTTCATAGAATCATAGAATAGTTAGGGCTGGAAAAGACCTCAAGATCATCTAGTTCCAACCCCCCTGCCATGGACAGGGACACCTCACACTAAACCATCCCACACAAGGCTTCATCCAACCTGGCCTTGAACACTGCCAGGGATGGAGCACTCACAACCTCCCTGGGCAACCGATTCCAGTGTCTCACCACCCTCACAGGAAAGAATTTCCTCCTTATATCCAAACTTCCCCTGTTTAAGTTTTAACCCATTACCCCTTGTCCTGTCACTACAGTCCCTGACAAAGAGTCCCTCCCCAGCATCCCTATAGGCCCCCTTCAGATACTGGAAGGCTGCTATTAGGTCCCCACTCAGCCTTCTCTTCTTCAGGCTGAACAGCCCCAACTTCCTCAGCCTGTCTTCGTACGGGAGGTGCTCCAGTCCCCTGATCATCCTCGTGGCCCTCCTCTGTACTTGTTTCAGCAGTTCCATGTCCTTTTAATGTTGAGGACACCAGTTACAGTGACATGCAGACAGTGAGGTGAATGGAAAAGTATTCTAGAGGCATGTACATGCCTCTGTGTGTAGAACAAGTGAATACAAATTAAATCATCACTCAGTAATGCAGAAAGTGCATTCTTCCCTTTCCCAATAAACATGACTCCTTTTGTTCTAAGTTCAAAAAGCATATAGAACCTGTAGGAGCTTCTGCTGTTGAAAGGAGACCCTAGATTTCATGGCTCTTTTCCCATCCTTTTAAAAATAACAATACAGTAGTCAATATCTGTGATTAATTTTTTATATACTAAAAAGAAAACCTTATACATTCTACATATACTTCTTACCAAGAAAGCAAGAGACCTGACTCGTTTCTGATCTTTACTAAAGAAAACTTTTTTCAACTTTCCCCAGCTTTTTATTGTTCCTATTTTTTAAAGTTCTTCCGTTAAAGAGAAATAAGAGGTATTGACAGACAGTCATGTTAATACTGTATTATAGTGTTGATTTTGTTAAGTATTTCTTGAGATAAGCTCAATTCCCCCATGTGATCAGGAACTTCCATTATTAATTATGCATTGTAAATCTGAAATAAGGTGTATGTATACCTTATATGTATACATTGTCATGCTTTATGTATACATGCAATGCATGTACACATATTACATGCATACATGTAATACATTTATACATGTAATGTATAGTATGTATACATTACATGTCTACATTGTCATGCTTTAAACCTAGCCAGCAGCTAAGTACCACACAGACACTGGCTCACTCCACTGAGGTGGGATGGGGAGAAGAATATTAAGAACGTAAAACCCACAGGTTGAGCTACAAACAACTTAATACTTGAAATTGAGTAAAATTTCATGATAATGGAAATAATGCCAACAACAACACTGATAATAATGATAGGGAACAACAACAATACCCAGAAGATTCTGAAAACACATGTGGTGCACCATACAACTGCCCACCGCCTGCTGACCAATACCTAGCCTGTCCATGAGCAGTGATTAGTTGGAAGAGAACTACAATGATCATCTCATTCAACTACCTGATCATTTCAGGACTGACAAAAAGTTAAAGCAGGTCATGAAGGGCATTGTCCAAATGCATTTTAAACACTGACAGGCCTGAGACGTCAATCACCTCTTTAGGAAGCCTGTTCCAATGTGTGAGCACCCTCTCAGTAAAGAAATAGTTCCTTATGTCCAATCTAAACCTCCCCTGCTCAGCTTTGAACCATTCCCGCACGTTCTATCCCTGGATACCAGGGAGAAGTAATCTGCACCTGCCTTTTCACTTCCCCTCCTCAGGAAGCTGTAGAGAGCAATGAGATTGCTCCTCAGCCTCCTTTTCTCCAGACTAGACAAACCCAGAGTCCTTGGCTGCTCCTTGTTGGACGTTCCTTTCAGCCTTTCCACCAGCTTTGTGTCCTCCTCTGGATTCATTCAAGGACCTTAACACCCTTCTCAAATTGTGAGGCTCAAAACTGCACAAAGTACTCAACATGAGGTTGCACTAACACTGAATAAACCAGGATAATTTTTTTCTCAGAGAATTTTTGTTGTCTTTTAAGTTTGAGGTTGCACCCAGAAGAAACACTAGGATTTAACACAATTATAGTTGCTGTCTATTTAATCTTTTATGGAAATTTAATCTGTTTATTATATTGCCTGCTGTCAAATCCCATTTTCCACTTTTTCCTATTCTTTCAGTAACATGGGACAAACAGTGATTATAAATAAAACTAGAACCTGTATACCACTGCTAGGATCAAAAGCTCTCCTAATTTTTTTACAATCTGGTCGTAATTTCAAAGGAAAAAATCTGATGTTTGGAACACTTGCAATTTTTGTTTAATACTAAGATGCTTTCATTTGGAACATTGTAGTCTGCTGTTTATGGTTCACTTTTAAAGCAAATTATGTCCCATAGTGCATATTGTGTTTGTGATACAGGCAACACATTGAAATTTTACACTTTTAGTGGATGACAGAATTCAAATTCTCTGTAAGAAATTTTCTGTAAGACTACTAACTTCTTAAAGTATACAAACCTGTCAGAAACATTGGTTAGTTCAGAAATTTAAATATAGTAATTTTTTTAACTTATTTTACTTATTTTTTTACAAATCTGTTTATTTGCTCTATTTTAAACTAATTTTACTTTAAAATGTCTATATAAATTTGTAATTATAATAATTATTATTAAATCATGTTACTTTAAAATTTGTATTCTTTTTTTTATGAAAGACAACAGGCATTCATATTATGAACAGTAACTATAGTATACATAATAAAACTTGAATTAACTTGGAATTAAGAGACCATTAAAGCAAAAGCAACCAAGTACTTAATTTTTAAATGTGCAATAATGACCCACTGTGGACCCAAAATTGAAGAAGAAAACTGTCCCTATCCAACATCACATTCATCCTTCTCAGGAACCCCTGTTATACTCAGAAGCTTGTTGTAACAGAAAGGAACATACCCTTTCTTGTTAGTCCGATTAATATTTAAGAGAATAACCACACAAATTACTTAATCAGTATTACAGTTAGAATTGTTACATATAATTTTCCTATCCTCTACCCCTTTTCGGTGGTGTTATGCTCTTCCTTTAAATGGTCCTTTCAGTCCTAATGTTGACCCCCCTGTTAACCTCAACAAGAAAGAGAGACTGTTGCAACAAGCAATTAGGACCCCATGGTCCATGTGGGGAGAAGCCCAAAGGTTTCTGGGAGCCTAAGGCTCCCTGAGGGGCAGTGGGCTGCTCCCCAGCCCAGCAGTCTTCTGTTTGGATTGCTGCAGAAGGGTCTTCCTTCCCAGGAGCAGGACATTGCATTAGTTTAATAAGGTTCCTTTTGGCCAATTCCTCCAGCCTGTTTAGGTCTCTCTGAATTGTCAGCATGCGCTCCCCACAGTTTAGTGTCATCTTTAACCTCTGTCATTTTCTCCAGGCCATTGCTAAAGGTGTTAAACAGGACAGGTTCCAGGATAGATTTTTGCAGTAGTCCTCACTTAACTGTACTCTAGGTAGAGTACAACTCACTAACCACTATCATCTGCACCTTATCATTCAAGCCATTTTTTACCCAGTTGGTTTTAAAACCATGCAGACCACAATGTCCTAATTTGGATAACAGAGTTTTGGGAAATAGTGTTGCAAAAGTAAAGGTGATATTTATTAATAACAATGTAGGTAATGGTATTCATTTTAATACATAATGAGGGCTTACTTAGAAATCCCTAAAAATGCCATGAAATCAATGCTTATGGTGAAGATCTATTGGTGTTTTGTATACTTGGGGAAAAAAAAAAGAAAAAAAAAAAACAAACAAAAAAAAAACCCAAATGAACTAGAAGAGATCAATTGCTTTAATGTGCAATATAGAATATCTTTTAAGGTGAAGTTACAGACTCATATTTTTTTCTAATAAAAAGGGTAGAGAAACAGATGAGATGCAACATAGTTAATTCAATGTCACATACTTTACTGCTATTGTACCATGTGTTTCATGATTTTCCTTCAGCTAAGTCTTTAATTAGGTTTATTTTCCTACAAGAAAAAGATAATTTTTAATGGCATTCTGATAGAGTGTGCAATATTTCTTCTATTTATTTATTTTTTTTAATGTAATAGATTCCACTGAAAACTAGTTTAGAAAGAACACACGGCAAGAGGTCTCACAGAGAAAGTTTTATAGCACATTTTGACATCTTTACATATATATTCTTAGCTATATCAATGTAATATTTTAGAAGCATTCAATTTAGGAAAAAATATATCATGCCAGCTTATAAAAAAAGTTATTCTGATTTATTAATTAAAGGGAAATACACCTGCTTGCATTGTCTCTGTGCAAATAAAAAAAAAAAAAATCTACGTAGTCTTTAAGTCAAAGAGAAAAGTCCTGAACAAAAAAATGAGTGCAATGGGTGAAGTGATTTTTTTTTTTTTTTTTTTTTTTACTATTCTCCTAGGATTGTTTTCTTTGGTCCTTGCTGCTTTGGACAGGACCATGTACTTTGTCATTTAGTATCAGTTTCTTTGCCTTTACTGTATACAGTCATCCTTAGGAGTTCTTTTTTTCCTTTTTTCTACCCAACTTAGGAAGTTGTAGTAGTAGTACACAATAATATAGTTTCAAAGACACAGATGACAAATTGCCATCTTTACACTGCACCTTTCCCAAAATAGGGTACTTTGTAACCTAGTAGTTAAAGCACTGCACTTTTCACCTGCTACATAAGAAGACACTGAATCTGTACCTCATATATTTTAAAAGTGCTTTACCCATTAGACTTACCTTCCAGAATGACACTGTAAGAAGATGGGGGTAATTGAAATGACATTTTTATTAAGAAGTTAATCTTGTTAGGAGACATCAGACATAACTTGAAAAAGCCTTTTTAATTAAGCCCTTTAGTGGCTTTCCTCTTAATTCGTACATCCAAATAAAGCATTGGAATTTGGTGCTAAATAAATTAGGATTATCAAAATTGAGCAAATCAGGGCATGCACACACAGAACTCTGTGCCTGCAGAAAAGTCATCTGCAAAAGAAATGCAATGTGCAAGACTAGGCAGTTTTATTCTAGTATAGTCTCAAATCTATTATACAAGTGTAGTGTTAATAAAAGATGCACATGCATTGTTCCCTGGCCTTGAAGCCAAATAGCACTGTTTTGCAGCCTCTGTAAGCAGGGCTAACCCACTGTATAAAACCTGACTTGGGGAAAGCTAGCTAGTAGCTAGCGCAGAGACAGCACCGTAAGGATGAAGTTGCACACATGACTGGGATCCAATGCTTGAATGTTTTGTCTCCTTTCTTTCATTTGGTGGTGTAGATATACCCATCAATACCTAAATCATGGTTTATTATGTTGTGTGTGTAGTTCTGTATACACCCGGAAGACCTGCTTCTTCACTGCCCTGCGTAACTCATGAGCCATGAGCTTTACCACAGATCTTGGTCTACTGCAATTTTCCCTGTAGAGCTTGAGTACTTGGTGAACAGTGCAGGAGCTTGTTCCTTCAGCTTTCAAAAGCACTTTGTTCTGGTCTTGGTACACTGGGTACCATTACATAATGCACAGTTTCTTGGAAGTGCACAGTCAAATTTCACCTGATTTAGACTCAGGAAGCAACAGCGGATGTGTAATTATTTAATATCATGTATTTGGTGCATTAGGCAAGTTAATCATCAAGTTCTTCTCATACTGTGAAGTATTTCTGTGAAAAAACTGGGATGAAGTGCAGCCATTCCCATCCAGACAAGCTTTCTACAGTTTTAAGTGCCTATATAGCATAAAATGTGGTGGGATTTTAGCCCTCAAATGTATAGCACAGAAAATAGATGTCTTTTTAGTCAGTAGTTTTCCTTCCTTGTTCTCTTTTAGTAATTCATATGCCTTCTAATGCTTGAAGCACTGGAATAAACAAATATCTTGCAGCTACTGTTTCTCTATCAGAATCACAGTTAGTGTAGATCTCTTTTCTTAAAGAGCACACACAAAGAATATAAAATACACATTTTTTTTCTTTTCTCTTTTTTTTTTTTAAGTGTAAGGGTGGTCAAACACTGGAATAGGTTACCTAGGCTGTGCAATCTTCATCCTGGGAGATATTTGAAAGCCTTCTGGGCATAGCTATAGGCAGCTCTGCTTAAGCAGTAGGGTTGGACCACATGGCTTACAGAGGTCCCTTCCAAACTCAACCATTCCATTGTTCTGGGATTCTGTAAACTTAGGTGTTTTGTCTGTGTCGCTAGGATGTATCAGATGGTGTGTGTTTACTTTGGCTTGTTAAAAATTTGGGGTTTAGAGGCTTCTGATCTTTCATAATATTACTTAGTATATATGTACACACTTGTTGATGTTTGTGTTTATGTACACAGATATGTTTATGCTTGAAATCCACCAGAATTGTAACAAAATATGTTTCTCTGTGTAAATTAGCTTTGTTAGCAATAGACCTTGATATATATTCAAGCAAGAAGCAAAGACCATGAAGACACTGATGCATATGTGTCTAATGCTATGTGGTAAGGATTTTCTTCTGAAAGGAGATGTAACACAGGATAGAAAACTAAGTATAACTGAGAAAGGATACTATAAGGCTTTCAAATGGCATTAATTGCCTTTGTAGGAAAAACTGAGTTCAGTCCACATTTTATGAATGAAAAGCAATCAATAAAACTGTTGGTTCACTTTCCCTGGCTATTTAATTAAAATATCTCATGTTTAGCAAGCTGTTAAGAGCTCTTAGACAAGATTCCAAAACAATATTTGGAAGCACAGATGAGCTTCCCTACTGAAGCATCTGCTTCTATGGTGAGAATTATCATGCAACTTTAGACATAGAATCATAGAATCATAGAATAGTTAGGGTTGGAAAGGACCTCAAGATCATCTAGTTCCAACCCCCCTGACATGGACAGGGACACCTCACACTAAACCATCCCACACAAGGCTTCATCCAACCTGGACTTGAACACCGCCAGGGATGGAGCACTCACAACCTCCCTGGGCAACCGATTCCATCTTAGACACTCAGTTACTTAGACTCTTATACTGTTATTTGAAAGGTCCTAACGTGTCCAGCATGACTGGCTCATAATAAAATAGTTCTCTGTGGTCCAAGTCCTTTCTGGAGAAGTATATGGAAGCTAAGAGAAATATTCTTAGCACATCAATGTTTAAGGAAGCTCAGGTTTGTCCCTAGGAAGAATTTGTGACAGGGAGAGTACCTGTAGAGAATGATTCTATTCAACTAAAGATGTCTTTTCGGTGTTTGAAATTAATAAGATGAATGCATCTTGAATGTATTTCCCATTGAAATGCTTGTGCTCCCAGGAAGAGTAGACTAATTTTCTGCAGTATTGTTTGCTTAAAATTTGAAATGATATGGAGATATGAAGGTACCTATTACAGACTCTTTCATAAAAATATGTAAGTGTGACATATATAAACTCTATTACATATAACAATAAATTAACTTTTTAATTTCCCCTTTTATTTTTACCCTTCTTTGACAAAAGAAAACATTTCACCAATTTTTGCCTTATTTTCAAAGACAGGTATCACAGAAGATACTGTGTTTATACAGACCTAGAAAGCATCTTGATTCTCAAATATTCCAGCAAAAATTTGTTTGGATCAAATTTTCAATGTCTTCAGAGAAGACATTCACATCTGATCTTCCCTCTTGAACTATTCCATAATTAGAAATAGCCATTCTTGGGGTACAATCTGATGACATATTCAGGCAGGCATATGTAAAAGGACCATAGAAGACTTGTTTGGATGTGGATGTATGCAATAAGCTCATTCAAAGCAAGTTGCGTATGTTATACCTGCTATGCTGTTATGCCTTTTCAACATATCATAATGATTTTTTTTCCAGCATTTGAGCTACTCTCAAGTTTGTTTTCTGTGTTGTTTGGTTGTTTGGGTTTTTGTGTGGATTAGGATTGTGTTTTGGTTTTTTGGGGGGACGGGGAGAATTTCTTTTTGTTGTTTCTTTTTTGTAATAATTCCATAGCTGTTCAGATTTTTATTTTTTATATATATATTTTAGAATGAGTGTAAGACATCACAGCACCACTATTGGTACTGCTGGAATAGCTATTCCATAGAAAACCCAATTTTGACATTTTTCTTATACATGTATGAGTTATGTTAAGCCAGTTAGGACATTTATATATGCCTTTTCTTTCTGTGACTCAGCATTTTAAAGAAAAATAGCAATTCAGATAAAAATGACAATTAAGCTACCCAACTTCTTAAAAAATAGAGCACAGATGTTAGTCTATCAGGAAAAAACGTATGCATATAATGCATTTATCCAGTTCATGTTTATAGGCTTTTGTGGAGGTCATTTCCCCAGAACAAAGTCCTTCAGTAATGACTGCTCCAGGGTGGGTCCCATGTGTGATCACAGGTCCTGCCAGACAACCTGCTCAAGTGTGGGCTCTTTACAGGCTCCAGCTGTTTTCAGGACATATCCACCTGATGCAGCTCAGTGTGGATATCTGCTCCACTGTAGCCCTCCATGGGCTATAGGGGGACAACCTGTGTAACCATGGCTTTTTCCATGGGGTGCAGGAGAATCTCTGCTCATGTGCCTGGAGCACCTCCTCCCCCTCCTTCCTCACTGAATTTGGTTCCTGTATAGTTGTGTCTCTCACATTTTCTTACTCCTTTTGATTCCAGCTGCTGCACAACCTTTTTTTCCCTTTCCTTAAATATGTTACCACAGAGGTGTCATCAGCATCATTGATGGGTTCAGCTTTGGCCATGGCTCTGTACTACATGGGGACAGCTTCTGGTGTCTTCTCACAGAAACCACCCCTGCAGCAAAAAATGCCAGATGGGAGAAAAGTCTGTCTTAGTGGCCTGGCAGTGAACACAGCTATCTGAAATGGAAACTTCTTAGCTCTGTTTCTAGAACTATTATGGGGTAAGGGGTTGCTGCTCTTTGGTTTAGTATGCTGTAGTGTCTCTAATGCAAATAAAAGATTAGAGAATTCAGGTTTATTAGACTAGATTCCTTCAGATTTGGGAACCAAATCATTTATTAGAGTTGGTATTTAACTTCTAAAGTTATCTTAGATCTTTTTTAGTCATTATTGCTATTTTCATTAGGGGTGTTTACTCATATCATTAAGAAAAATCAATAAAATAATGTCTGTATGTAAAACAGGAAAACAATGCAATCATGTAAGATACTAATTGTCTCATTGCTTATCAAGAAGATCACATTTAACAAGATGAATAATTCAGAATTAAATTTACATATTAATTACACTTGCAAATAACCATAGTAGCAATAACTATAATTGTTTGCATCAATCATAAAAGTCATAAGTATATGTTTAAATAAAATAAAGACTACACCTTTAAAACACACCTGGGTAATTTTACATGAAAGATGAAAAAAAAATACTTCAAAAAAACGTGGTAATGAAGAGAGTGTGCATTTCTGTCTCACATGTTTGCTATTGTTCTACCTAGTGTTATATAGCTTGTTTCTAATATATCAAGAAAATAGATTGAATGTTCAAGTTTTGGTCTACTATTTGCATATATATTAATAGACCATAACATCTAAATATTTGATCTTTTCTTTCTTTAGGCATACTTTAATTTGAAAGTGTATAGGCCTGAAAATTCCTAGTAGCATGCTATTTGTTTATTAAAAAAACGGTATTGTCTTTGTGCCTTTTTTCTGTGAAATAATTTAGTCATGATCCTAGTAAACACATAATATTTTTAATATATATAAACTGTATTATAATTGGAAATTGTAATTTATGAAAATATTATAAAGTGGAATCTCTATCTGTTCTGTCAATACCTCTCTAATATGCATTTGATATGTAGTGATTAGCTCTAATCACTTTTTACAAGAAACAATATATACTAGCTGTTTTGCAGGCCAGAGATTTTTCCTTAACCTTTTCTTATTTAGCCACAGAGACTTGCCAGGAGATTGCAAAAATCACTAAGCATGTACCTGGTCAGCTTCAAATTTACATAGAACCTCAAGGCTGCCCCCTGATTGCCCGTTGAGATGAAACCTCTTAGACGTGAGGTATTTATCTTCTTGTTTCTTCTTTTAGAGCAGATTGATGTATGTCAATGAGGGAAGTTTGATGCATTTGAAGAAATCTAAGTAAACAATGGAAGAACTGGACTGCCAGGGCATCATGACTGCACCTGCCTTAAGATGCAACTTAAAATTCCAAGCAGGCTCTGTGTAGTCAGCCACACTGCATGCTACCTAGGCACTACTGCAGAAACAAAACAAGGAAAATACAAAGGCAGTGACAGCCTGATCTATATAAAACTTCCATCTTAATATCAAACCTTGAATATGTGAGCAGAATGTAGCAACAGTTATGTAAGAATTTCATTTCAGTTAAATTCACAACCTTTGGAGAAACACAAACAGTAGTTTCCCCTTTTCTGTTCAAGGAGTATCTAGATGACACATTTAGCCATATAATTTAGTTTTAGGTAGTCCTGTGTGGAGTAGGGATATAACATAATGCCCTCAGATCTGTTAGAACTGACTGTAAAAATATTTTGAAATGTTCTGAAGTGATGGGGTAATGTGCACTGACAGACTAAGCACATTTACTGTAATAATGCATAATAACAGAGATAGTACTTTCCAAAAACTAGATGAAAATATTTGCTCTTCTAGTGTGTACCTTTAAGGGGGATTGTCTTTTTTTTTATTTGCTTGTTTTTTTCATGTTTGAATGGCAGTGACTTCAAATAGTTCTACTGCATAGAAATAGTTTTACTTCAAGTAGGCCCAGATCCAGGTTCACAAACAACGGCATATAATGTCTGCAGTGTAGGTGTCAAAGTTCCAGTTACTGTCAGTGGAGATGGAGGACTTTACTGTTGATGTGAGCTGCCATAAATGTGGCCTAGTTAGAAGGGGAAAATTACTGAACAGAAGAAAATGTCTGCTGAAAAAAACTGACAGAGAAATTGCCTGCCAGTCTAAGAGCTGTGAGCTTGTGAACCAGAAACATCCTTGATAAGTGTAGCTGGCATCTTTGAAGTACAGCTGGGTGCCTAGAAACTGGAGACATCCCGAGATACCATCAATAAGTGCAAAACCCAAGGCAGTGTAATGGCAGCTTATCATCTGAAAAAGTGGAAATAGTCTGGGAAAATAAAACTGGTCTGAAAGAACCAAAACCATCATAATCTATTTTCTGTTACAGGTGAAAAATAGACTTTAACAGCATCTATTGGCTGTTCAAAGCAGTGATACCCTAAGCTTTTAAAGTCTCCATGATATAAAAAGGACTTAATTTCAAAGTAAAAATGTAGCTTCTCTCTGCGAACTTCCTGTGCTGCATGTACTTTTCCTTTCCTAAACAGGCTGAACTCTCTGCATGAACTTTCTACAAGATCTTGGACTCTTACCAGGGACACCGGGCTGACTCCAGACACTGTGATGTGGATCATCTTTGAAGTCAGACTGTCTGTTATTTTATTAGTCCCTATTCTGATCCCACTCCTGGGGTTCGTTCAGTTCATTGTCCCACCTCTGGGGTGGTTGGGTCTACTTCTGTGATCAGTTTGTCCTCTGCTTCCAAATGGTTTGTCTGTTTCTGAAATCTGTCTAATTCACTTGATATTAATAGTATGTACCCATACAAGTAATCTGTTATATCTGGTGTTACATTTTCCATATTTTTTTTTCACTAATTTTAAGTTTGTAGTAACCAGCAATACTGTATGCCCACATGATTGTTGTTATGTGAATGATTGCTGCTATTATTGACTGCTGCTGTATTATTGATTAATACTATATTGTTGATCACTGACAGTAATTTGGAAGAGCTTGAGATATATATATATCAACTTCATGAATCATAAGTATGTTTTCTGGTCATGATTTTTGAGGCGGTATACTTGCTAGAGGTGATTTTTGTGGCATTTATGGTAATCTGTAATAAAGTAGAGAAATTTAGAAGATAAAAGTCTCCATATAGTTGTGTATTATGGAATCCTACAGACCCATAGTTATTACCTCCATACACCTGCAGTCTGGCTGGCCTTTTGGATTGTGAAATTTATTAGTTTCAGAAGTGGGATTCTGTAAAATACACAGTTCACGGATGCAGACACTTTGGAGAAGGTAGAAGAAAACATCAAAAGGTAGTAGAACATGGAAAACTGCAAAAAGCCCTGAAAGCAGAAATTCGGGAGTAGCAGGAAAGTATTTGGCTTTCAACAGAGGTATATGCAACTGTGAGCACTTCGCTAAGAGCTGTTAATCAGGAATGTCAGGTTATTTCACAGTGACTCAGAGCAGCTAGAACAACTGCTCCTTGAATCTCATAGTCCTGATAAAAGCCATATACTTTAGAAATTAGAAACTAGTCTGAGATCTCTGGCTTTGCAATAGCCCCAGCAAGAGCATGCACGCTCAGTCTCAGAGAGTGAAACCATTGAGAAGATGTATATACTGAAATCTGACAGTGGGGAGGATAATTCTGGGCCTTTCACCAAAGCTTCATGAGACCAGTTCTGGCAACAGGCCTCCTAACCCCCATTTTGTTGCCTGACTGTTGGGTCAAGCCTTTTGCACCCCATTGGTCAGACTTCCACTGTACAGTTCCTGACTCCTGTCGGAAATAAAGGCACTTCTGTACTGCCACAGGTCACAGTGATCAATCTATACTGTAAAACAACTAGTGAAGAGGTCATTAAAATACAGCAAAAGGCTGGGTGTCTAGGTGGGTGGCATGGTATTACCAAATGGGAGCTGGAACCATTATTCTTGATTGGAATGAGACCAAACAAATATTTCTGGGAGGAGGAATAATTCTTCAAAACTCTGATGCAGGGACTGGTCTCTACTTTAGGATTTTAGCAAGCACACATTCCAGGATTTGGTATAATTGCTCAATCCTTATATAATATGTTAAAGAAGTGTGTTACCTAAAAATGAACAGTTATTCTTGAAGAAGCATTTTGCTTATTGATACAGGCTATGGGCCCTGTAACACTGAGGCCCCTTTTAAACTACATAATGGACTGACAGAAAAAGGGTACAGATGGGGATTGTGGCAACAAGTTTCCAGTAAAGCCCAATTATCTCCTATTTGATTTGAATGAAAAGTATGACAAGGTTCCCAAGTATGATATTAATCGTGGGAAAACTCGTTACTGGCTACTTATAGATACAGAAACCACTACATTAGATGTAACCTTAGAAATATTCCCTATTTTTAAAGGAGTTAGAGAACCTACTCCTGTTCCACAGGGAACTGCACTCCCCACTGTGACATCCAAATAGGATGCCTTATATACACAGACAGAAGACTTATATGAAACTGATGCATTTCTGGAGCAAGACATGGAAGCCAGAGGAGATATTAGAGTGTCAACTAAACCAGTGCTGAATACAGATAGAGGCATAGAGAAATAAAGATGATAAATATTGCATTGCTTTATCCAAAGAATGTCCTGATAGTCTTCTTTGGGGGACGACTGTAAGAAAATAAGGAAAAAAATAACAGAAGAAGGGGTTTTGAAGAAGGACATTACAGTGCAGACAAATAATTCCATGCGAAGGAGAGAGGGAAGGAAACACACAGAACTTGACGGTACCAGTGGAAAGAGAAGAAAATAGACTAAAAGAATGTGCAGGGTATTCAAGCCACAGAAACATGCAGTGAAAGATCAGATGCAAGGAGGGAATTAGGAATTAATTACTCATTCCACCAAGAAAACTGAAGCTGAAATTCAGGAAGAGAAGAGACACTAAAAAAGACTCAGAGAGAGGATTTGCAGAGAAGAAGTGTGATCATAGAGACGGGAAGAGAAGAATGCTGTGGCTGAAAATATTGCTGTCTTTCATACGAGGGGCAGACAAGAATTATGGGACTATAGGTGAAAGACTGCTTTGAAAATCAGTGTTAGAATATGAAATGGAGTGGAAAAGTGTGATGATTGATAAAAATCTGAATGTGAGAATAGTAAAAATGTGACAAAGTTGATTCTGTAGTTTGGATTTTAGGAACTGAATTACAATGTGTTTAGCATAAACCAACAAAACCTCAGTGTGAATGTTCAGGGATATTTTATGAAAGTAGCCTATTACTTTGTTAACCTTATGACACTGTTGACAGATTCTTTGGCATATTTAGTCATCTTTTTTAACCCTTACTCATTCAGCTAATTTCAGTAAAGAATGCAGAATAATTTTTACTTTTTATTGTTTAATATTAGGGCCAAATTCAGCTAGAATCAGTCAGTTTGGCACTCACATGTAGCAGTGCCTAACAGCTCAGACCAGCCTAAGATACTGGTCCTATTTGGTGAGTGGTCAGAATTACTGACAGCTGCGGGGAAAGAGGGGATGTCAGCAGCCTGTGTGGTGCTATTAGCTTTAGGTCTGACATGGTCTGCCATCTTAAACTTAGCAACATCTTATCCAGGTACTCAATCAAACTCAGTGTAAACAAATGTGAAGCCCACAGGAAAAAGTCAATAATCTTCAGTTTAGGATGAAAATTAAGCTCACCTGGGTCTCAAAGTGCCTGCAAGAGAGAAATTTCTGATTTAAAAATTGTGGTAGTATACGTTTCTGAGCATCAGAGAAGAAAGCAAGCTGTTTGCCTTGCCTGTTTGTCAGCTTTATGCAGTAATTAGAGCCTTCCAGAAGAAATGTGTCTCCTCAGAGAGCACCAAGCAGAGGGCAGGTTGACACAGACAGAGGTGTGAAGAGCTGGGGAGGGTGTCAGAGGCAGAAGACATAGCAAACATGAGGGAGCTGAGAGAATGCTGGGAAAAGCAGAGTGCAAACATAGGCAGGACTCAGATATGGCACAGAAGGCCTAATATAGCCCCCATAAAACCACTGAAATGCTGCTTGACTTGGAGCAACTAAAAGGACTTTTATAGTATCAGTCTTCTTGAAAAAGCAGAATGTCAGCCCTCTGAAGAAAAATAAACACAAAAATAGAGACTTCATTTGTACGTCACTTAAAATAAGCTTTGATCTTGTTAGTGTTACTTTTTTTCTCCTTTTCCTTTTTTTTTTTTTTTTTTGTTTTCTGAGACGTAAAATCCCTAGTCTACAAACTTGAGACCTTGACTTTTGGTGCCACATGCAAATGATTACACCACTATAATCATAGAAAAGAGCACCAGGAAAAAAACATGTATTAGTTATGTATTACTTGAAAGCTTAATTGCTAGCCATAACTGATATTTCAAAGGGTGTACAAAATGAGGATGTGTCAATATCTTCTATTTACTTCACTGCCCACTACAGTTCACTAACAAAACCAGTTACCTAACTAGATATATCTGATTTGACTAGTATATCTATTCTTATGCTAAGGAGCTCTTCATTCACTGCTGCCTCAGTAAAATGTGTACTGTTTTAAATTAGGGGTTTTCATCTTTTAAATAGTGGCTCCTGCAGCGATACAACTGATTTATGCCTTCCTCATTGATTAACAGTTCAGGTGATCAATCTAAAGAAAGAAAATAGTTTTAAGAGACTAGTGAGGCAGTAAAGAAAGGGAAGAGTTCATTTTTAGCACTACTAACTTAGTTTGCCATCCATGCAAAACCATGAAAGGTTGTTTAAATTATATCGATCTTAACTTGCTGTCAAGAAGAAAAGAGAAGAAATTAAGAATAAATGCTTTTCTCTTTTTATTTACCAACCATCTTTACTAGGCCAAGCCCATGTCATCTTGTTACCTGTTGAAAAGTTAAATTGCATCCTATCTGACTGCATGCCCAATTAGACAAGCAATTGTTAGTGGCGGTTGTGAGAATCTCATCTTTCTGAAAGTGTAGTGCTAAGAATCAACATAAGACAAAGATAAAGCAGAGAAAAGAAATATGATTTATCTATATATTTTTCTTTCTTATGAGTTCATTCGTAGCTTATGCCCTTACAAAGCAGTATTTTGAAGTGGCATTAACAGCATCGTGTGAGAAGATGCTTTTAAAAATGACTTAAAACTACATCTAAGTTACAGACCATTTTCCTTGAGAACTCTCACGATAAATGCATTGCAACCAAGTGGAAAACATATTCCTTTTCCTGCTGTGATTGCACATTTGTACTCTTGAGTGCTGGCACATGTATTTTCAATTTCTTCCTGACAGCTTGATTAACCTTGAAAAGTTGCAAAATGAAAAAATAGAAAGTCTGATAGCTAACTTTTGAAACATACTTGGGGGAAAAAGAAAAACCACAATAAAATCCAAACAACTAAGCCAAAACTAATAGTCTATAAAGAGCTGCTAGTAGCTTTACCAGTTTTCGTGTTCTTGATGTGATTTAAAGTATAATATTTCCCCTTTTAAAATGAATAATGTCAAAATAAGAGAGTTAGTGTGGGGCTTCTGAGAGGGGAGGCTGAAGCTGCATTATTCTGGACATAGCTTTTTCCAGCTAGCTCCAATGGACCCACAGCAGAATATTAGCTAATCCTCTTAGCCATAGTGGCATCACTTCAGGTGAACTGCAAGAAAGGACAAATGCTACTTGAGAAAGAGGAGGGAGAAAAGAAAGTGTTAGGAACAATCTTGCAATCACCAAGGTGAAAAAAGAGGAAAGTGGCAGTTGTGGTGCTGCTGTTGGAAATACTCCAGATGCTGAAGAAAACGCTCCTCTGCAGCACATGAAGAAGGTGATGGTGGAGCAGACAGATATTTCCTGAAGGAACTACAGCCCATGGAGGACCCATGGAGCAGTGGCAAAGTATGAGGAGGAAGGAGCATCAGAAAGGAACTATTATAGACTGACTACAACCCTCTAGCCTTGTGGTACTGAGCAGGGTAGGGAGGAGGTAGAGGAGTCAGGAATGAAGGAGTTAAGTTGAGCACAGAAACAAACAATCATGGGGGAAAGGTCTTTGTTTCTTAGTGCCCAAATTTATTTTAATTAGGTAAAAAAATTATTTTCCCCCAGCTGAGTCTGTTTACATATGATGGTAACTGATAAGTGATCTCGAACTTTTTAATCTTATTTCCTTCTCCTGCCCTTGTGAAAGAGCACCTGGGTTGATGTCTGCCAGCTGCCCAAGGTCAACCCACTGTAGCTGTGAACCAAGATTTCCTTGGTACTGGTGCATACTATTCATTAGGAGAAAGTTTCAGTAAAAGTTTTAGTTATTGTTGATTCTTAGCATTTGTTCTTACCATGTTGTATTGCTCTGTCTATGCACTGTACTACTGTATCTCAGTTTGTCATTAACCACTTAAACCATTAATAGAAAAATAAAAAATCTTAAACTCTTGTATCTCTAGGGACTTTTATTTTGATAATGCATAAATGGGCTGTATTGTTGTGCCAGGATTGAAAACACTGTATCAAAGCACATTATAATCTAAATAGAAAAGGAAGATGAGTGGAGAAAGATTAAGTAACATCAAATAAATAAAATACTGTAATGAAGTGTTCAAAACAATGTAAATAGTAACAATTATGTTCTTTCTATGGTCAATTGGTTGGTAAGTTGAGAGGTGTCCCTGCCCATGGCAGGGGGGTTGGAACTAGATGATCTTGAGGTCCTTTCCAACCCTAACCATTCTATGATTCTATGATTCTATGATTAAATACATGTATATGAAATAAGAAGAACCATGTAGACTCTTATGAAGCCAAAGTATTTAAATATAAACAAAATGAATTGGAGAGAGATGCAAAATCTCAGTGTTCAGAGCAGAAGAAAAAGACTTAAGCTTTTTTTTTTGACTTCCATTATAAAGCGAATGAATGATTTCTTGAAAATTTACAGGTTAATATTTGAAAAAAAAAATCCTTGAATTGATGTCAGTCCTAGTCTTTTCAGAAGATTCAGCCAGCTCATGCAAGTTCATTCCGTGACAAATTTAATTTCTCTTTTCTGAACTGTAATGTTGTCCATGACTAGATTGTCATTATTAAGATGTTTATTAGAGAGGTTTGTAATTTTTTTTTTTCACATGAACCGCTGAAAAGTCTTATATTTTTCTTACATGGGAAAAGATCATACGTAAAGTAGGATTTCATTATAACCACTGGAATAAATCAAAGTAAATTAGGCCTTAAATGATGCAAATATCTCTTTTCTATTGGCAGTCTATGTGTATATAAATTAATCTGCTGTTTACACAGAAATTGAACTATATTACTGAATTTTACCTGCTATACTTTCTCCTTTGGAAAACAATGGTGCTGCACCTAAACAAAACTTATTCAGTCTTCTGTGTCCTATCTAGACCAACTGTTTTTAAGAGGGAGCATTAAGAAAAAGAAACATATGAAACATTACTGCATGAAAGCATGTCCGACAAATTGTTATAACAACAACACCTACAGTTTTCAATTTTGGCCTTAGCACAGTATAAAGAATTACTTCAGCCCATTTCCTTCACCTAACAAACCCATGTGACAGATGCTCCCTATGTTTTGTGGCAACGAAATAGAAGTCCAGGTGTTTATGGACTGAATTTATTCTGCGAACCATTAGTTCAATACTACAAAGGGCACACCTGAGGAATGTAATTGTGGTGCACAATTATCTAAACAGAGATGCTCAAAGGTATTTAAACACTTTACTGCTGTTAACTTCTAATCCAAATTAAATTAACAATTGACAAAAGAATCAGGTGACTAAAGGCCCACAGTTTCTTTTGTAGTGTGATTTGATGTTTTAACACCTGGCTTCAGATGAGTTGTGCCTACCTGCACACTAAGACTTTGCACTTAGGTTTGTTGCATTGTTTTTTTCTGCCGTTTTCTTGATGTGATGTCTTTTCTGAGCTGTTCCTGAACACACAGTGCTTCCCAGCATGAAGTATGGATTCTATGCTTGTGACCTAGGAGTATGGATTTTCCTTCAGCTATTGGAGTAGAAAATAGACAGACACTGCAATACTCATTGTAGTGGTTACTTAGCATAGGGATTGTCTTTATCACTTGCTGCTACTTTCCAAGTTAAAACACTCTAAGATTGCAGAAATTCTGAATAGAAATATATGCAGAAATATAAGCAAGAATGATGACTGGAGTATTCTGTTCCTTTATTAGACTTCTCCATTGAGTTTATTTTGGAAGAGATTATGTTCTACCTAAGCGAAGGCTACCAACAGTATGGAATTATAATATTTGACAAAGTAAGTAAAACTTTCTGTCCCTTACTTCAGAAATATTTGAAGTACAAAATAATGAATCATTGCACTACATTCCTAATGTGTCTGCAAGTAAATAATATTCCTTAGTATAGGTAATTTAGTAGGTATTTTTGCATTAAACAAATCATCCTTCATTATTTTATCAATAATAACAAATATCTACTCATTAGTAGAAACTTGTCCTCCTGAATGTCATTATCAAAGTGAATTACAGTCTTAATGCTAGCATGCAGCTTCTATGAAAGTTTAAAACCTAAAAATTAAGATATTTCTTTGGTTGCCAGAAGTTTCCTGTGATACTGATTAACTGTGTGTAGCTTTGCCAGATTAATTTGGTTTCAGTCACTGAAAACCTGTAAGACAGAAGCTTTGTTAACTTGCATTTTATGCTAATAATATGTAATATATTTATATCTCATATGGTACATTGTTACATCTAATTCTCTCATTATACTCATTAGTCTTTTGACAGTGCCTTCAACTGAAACAGAGATTGGTATTCAACTGGGAGAAACCCTGTCTTGGATGTGGCTCAGTCTTGTAAATACTGAGCCTTCAACTTTCAATGAAGTTTCACAGAAACTTATCACAGAACCACAACTGTTAACATGGGAAAGGACCTCTGGAGATCCTGCAAGCTGGCTTGCTCTGAGCATGACCAGCTAGAGCAGGTTTGTTCAGGGCTGTGTCCAGTAAAGTTTTTAACATTTCCCAAGTTGGAGATTTCCCAGACTCTCTGAGAAACCTGCTACAGGGTTTGATCATCATCACAATTAAAAGCAAATAATAAAATTATGCTTAACATTGTGTATTTGGATTTAAGTAAAGCATCTGATACTGTCTCCCACAGTGTTGTCCTGGAGAAACTGGCTGCTCATGCGCTGGATAGGAGGATTCTTTGCTGGATAAGAAACAGCCTGGATAGCTGAGCCCTAAGAGTGGTGGTAAATGGCATTACACCTAGCTTGTGACTGGACACTAGTAGTGTCCCTGTTGTTAGGGCCGGTGCTGTTTAGTATCTTCATTGATGATCTGGATGAGGTGATTGAGTGCACCCTCAGTAAATTTGCAGATGGCTTCAAGTTGAGTGTGAGTGTTCAGCTGAAGGATAGGAAGGCTCTGCAGAGGGATCTGGATAGGGTGAATAGATGGGCTGTGACTGATGGTATGAGGTTCAATAAGCACCAGGGGAGGTTTGGATTGGTTATTAGGAAAAAATTCTTCACAGAAAGGGCAATCAGGTATTGAAACAGGCTGCCCAGGGAAGTGTGGAGTCACCATCCATGGAAGTGTTCAGAACCCACATAGATGAGGCCCTCAGTGACATGGTTTAGTGTTGGTCTTGGCAGTCCTGGGATAATGGTTGGACTTGATGATCTTAAAGGTCTTTTCCAACCTAGTTGATTCTATCATTCAGTTCTTCCTGGTGCTGCTTCAGGGCTCAGTCTCAGACAGATCATCTGCTTTGTTGCACAGGGCTCCTAGCCCCCCATTCGCTACCAGGGCATTGAAGCTCTTCTGTAGTTTCAGAACTACAGGTGCAACAGCTAATGTTGCCAGAGCTCACACACTTCCAGCCTTCCCCAACACAGGAGTCTCTACTCCCAAGCTGGTAAACACAGGTTCTGCCTATACCTCCTTCAGTATAGTTGAAGATTGAGACTTTTCTACCCTCATGGTCCCAGAGAAGATCCAGACAGTCTTTCCCATCATTTCTGATGTTGCTCTGACCAATATCCAGGTCAGAGGTTCACTGACCTCCTTCTGCCATATTGCACCACTTAAAGAAAAGATGAAGCCAGGCTCTTTTCAGAGGTGCACAGCAAAGGAAGAGGCAAACTTTTCAAGTTCAAACAATGAATATTTCTAGCAAACATAAGGGAAAACTGCCACAGTGAGAGAGATTAAGCACTGGAACATGTGATGCAGGAATGTTACAGAATCACCATCCTTGGAAATTTTCAAAACTCAGCCAGACAGGGCCATGAGTGGCCTAATCTGACCCTAAAGTTGGCCTTGCTTTGGGCAAGAGGTAGAACTATATGGAGTTTAGAAATCCCTCCCAACCTATTTTATGATTTTATGAAATTTGTTTTAAAGCTGTCAATATCTCTCGAAATTTACAGTGGTTTAAAATGAGATAATATTTCAAATATTGCTAGTCATCTTTACTTGAGTTTGGATGGGCAAATGAAGTTTAAGAGATGGTGAAAAGTTAACGAGACATGAGATACTAATCATTAGACTTTGCTTCTCTTCTGTATCTTTTCCAGTAACCCAAATGTCTGTAAAAAAATCCTAGTTAAATTTTATCAATAGGAATTAAATAATTAGAAGAATACATAAAGTACCGTAAATGTAGCACTGAATAGAGAATAATATCCTTTTGTCAGTGGTTTTAACCATGTTATATGACAAGATATCAATCATTTAATAGTTCAGTTTCTGGATACTTAAGAATATTATACTTGGGTTACTATAAATTTATCTTTTGTATTACAGATTACGATTAAGGAATAAACAAATAATCTATCATGAAAGAAAACAATGTTTGCAGGGCATATTTCTGGATATTATAATTAAGGCCAGCTATTAAACACTGATGTCAGGTAACTAGTTCGAGAAAGGCAATCTATGTTAATTTGTTTTATACAAAAATATCCCCAATGTTAATGTTACTAGAAAGCTACACTTTCATCATGATTTGATGACAAATTTCAGAAATAAATCCTGTCATCCAGATGTGTCCATTGCAACTATACAGTCAACTAAGAAGTAATGGAAAGATGAAATATAGATTTAATTTACATTTTTCTGAACAAAACAGAAAGCACCAGCACTATATTCCAGTATAGTTTGTTCAATTACAAAAATCTTCCCCACCTTCCATTAAATATGTATCCAGAAGATAATTTCCTCCCTGATTGTGCTGTGACTAGCTGTACAACAAGTCTGAACACAAGGAACAGAATGATTCACAGCTGCTACAATGAATTTATTTAAACCCTCCTTTCACTTTCTATTTCAGTCATGATTTTGCTTCTGCCAACACTTTCCCTGATGCGATGCTTAGCAGTGACAATACCAATTGGCACATATGCCTATATAAATGTGTGCTTGAGAGACAGACAGGGATTGAATACAGCAAAGGAGATAGCATTTGTGTGAAGTCAGGTTTACTGAGACCTGTTCATAAGGGGAAAAGCCTAAAGACTGAGTTGTGGAAAGGATCAAGAATCAGAAAAATTTACTGGGCTTATTAATTTCCAGTGAAAATTTATTTTTCATCTAAATTCACCCAAAATTTTTTGAGGCATCTTATTAACTACCTTAATTCTGTCAAAGACTCTAAGCATGATTGATTTTTCTTCTTTTTTTTTTTTTTTTTTTTAATATGTATCTGGTCAAATGGTCACTGGTTTATAACAAATTAAATAACTACATACATCCTTCAATAGTTGATGTCCAGATATTTTTCCTAACACTTTATACCATTTTTTTTACCAAGAAAGATAATATTATCTTTCGTTTCTGAAGAAAAGGTTGTCTATCATGCTATCTTTCAAATGCAGTGAGGTTGTCTACAATGAACGTCATTTTGTAGTATCAAGATTTTGCCATATCACTTATTTGCATGTAAATTTTTGCATTGCAGTATTGCTGTGAGAAATCAAGGGAATGAAAAAAGAAAAAAACCTGAGTAGTCTTAGGAGTGATATTCTCACTGAGGCGGTATGAAGGTACATATTAGAGTGCTGCCCTGGAATTTAGAAGAATAAAGATAATGCTAATTTAATCACTGCATTAGTTTAAATGAATGTAGGTATTAAAAGAAGTTTAAAATAATGTAAAAATAGAGAAAAAACAATTCCAAAAGGAAAAAGAATGTTTAATAGTGGTATGAAAAATGGGTATATAAAGTAACAGAACTCAAGGAAGTGAAAAGAAAGATATTGAAGAATTTTTCTTTGTTTTTTTAATACTTTTTTTTCAGATTAAAGTAAAATAAGTCTAAGAAAACACCCTGTCACAGATATTTTCATTTTTAATTAGATAGCACAAAGCTCAATTCACATTATAAATCATATTTAGTCCATAGGTTTCAAAATTAATCATATTATTTCATTGGATATGACTTCTGGAAACTGAATAGATACTTCTGAGAAATAAATATCCTTCACTGTTTCCAAAGACATTATAAGAACTATGGCACTTAAGAAAAATATTGTTTTAAAATCTGGAATATGGATATTTGTACAAAAAAACGTAATGTTGGATATTGTTCAGGACACAATTTTCTGGAAAAGTGTAGCAGTCATGCTTTGTGAAGTGAAAATGGGAAGCAAAGGTGAAGAAATAGAACGCTGTGGATTTTGTAGGGTGTTGGTGGGGTTTTGTTTGTTTGGTTGGGTTGCGTTGGGTTTACTCTTAGTTTTGGTATGGTTGTTTGGTTTGATTTTATTTTTGGGTGTTTTTTTTCTTTCAAACAAAAACATTAACACCTGTACTTCCTGTTACTGAAATTCTGGAGACTTGTTTTCATACTTTCATCTTCAAACCATTTATTTTTGGGGTGTCATTTTTTTGTTTTGTTTTGAGTTGTTTGTTTTTTTTGTTTGTTTTTTATTCTCTAAAAAAGTAATTTTATGATGTTCGGGTTAACTGGCACTCATTTACTTGTGGGTTTTTTTAAATTTCAAATAAAATAATCAGAAAGGCTAGGATATTTTTCATTTTGTTTTTCAATCCAGCCATTGCTATGTCAAGAAAATGTTCCCAAGTAGCCATTCTCTTGAAAATTTCAATAGCGGGGTTTTTAGAGTTTTGTTTTTTTGTTTTTCAAGTCTGAGCTATGAAGTCTTTTACCTAAAAATGTAAAATATTTACATATTTATTTTTTGCCTTTTATAAGGACATCATTTTAAGTAGTCAGACATTAAAATGTTTTCTCCATTTTAATTAGAAAATTCAGATCATTTTAATACATGTGACAAAGAAAGATTTTCACTTGTTATTTAATACATCTTATGGAGCAGACAAGGTTGTAATGTGAGTTATAATACATAAAAATTACTTTCCCAAATTCTGTAAAAAAACATCAGACCTGCACTTAAAAGAGAATAAGAGAAACCATGATAAATGTGTCAAGCGTAAAAAAAAAAAAAAAAAAAAGAAAAAGGAAAGGGGGGGAGGGAAGTATGCTATGCACTCTTTCTTTTATACTTAATATTTGCATGAGAGGAAAAAAAATAGCAAGGCTTTGTTGCATGTACTCCTTATATTGATCATATAGAAAATTTCATATATATATTATGCATAATAATCATATTTAAAATAATGGGAACTGGGAGATTAATGTGTGATTTGTTCTTTGTTTTTTACACCTTTTAGGAGAACAAGTTTAGATCTTCCTTAAGAAAGAATTTTAAAAGTACATCATAATTCATCAATTCATTGGAAAATTCTTTGGTTATTTGAGTTTGCAGTGTTTTAACATGAATCTTTTGTGTTTTGTTTTGTTTCATTTTTAAACTATTACAGAACTTAAAACTTATTTTAAAAGCAATGTCTTTCTACTGTGCAATACTGGATAGAAAACCTGAGGACTGAGTAACTATATGATGCTCTGCAATATACTATGTAGCTCCCAACCACACAGATTTGAGCCAGCAGAATACCTGAGTGCTCACTAAGCCGGATTTCCCAACAATCTTTGCAAATATTTATGGATTGTATCTGGTAACTCCATCTCCTTCCCACTTCTAGCAACAGACTCATATTGCCTCATTCATGAAACACAAGCATAGCCACTCTCCAGAAAACCGGAGAGCTTTAGTAGAACATAGCCAAAGACAAAAATGTACAGAGTACCATCAGAATAAAACTGTTGTTGTCAATAATGGAGAATATACTAAGTGAAAATTTCAGGTAATCTTAGAAATGCTACTAAGCTTCCAGCTTTAGGACAAAAGACAGAAAAGTAATTATTCCCTGTTAAACTAATTGAGAAAAGATTCTTTCTTCCTACTAGATTTGGTAAGCAACTTAACCCTGGTAATATGAAAAGTAATAAACACCTAAGAGTTTTCTGAAGAAAACTCCACAAATGATAACATCACATTTTTGTTAGGAAATCATATTCTTACAAGACTGATTCTGATTTTTGTTCATTTGTTTACCAAATTAATTTCACCATGAAATTGTGAATTGGTATTATATAAGATATAATTGTATAATTGTTATTATATGATGTGTTATGAAATAACCAGAAAATAGAAAAACTAATTTTTTTCATCATTAGTACTCGTTTAAAATTTGCCTAATTGCATGCATTCTATAATTATAAAGTTAATGTATTTTTCCCCTAAACATGTCCTTTAAATGCATAAAAAGCTTAAGATACTTTGCAAAGCATGTATAATACTGAAAGTCTGAGAAGCATTGAGTCCTAAAAAATAAATAAGAATCAGAGTCATGAACAATTGAATTTATAATTTAACCTGAAAGCTTCAAATCCTCAGACACAGTCTAGTAATTTATTTTAATGCCAAGTCTAAGCTGGTAACTTAATTTTGGTTTTTGTTTTTCTTTTTTTGTTGTTGTTGTTATTTAGTTTGATGAATGTAAATTTTTTCAGGTTTTCCTTTCACGTTTCAGTAATCAAGAATCTTCTATGGTACTTAATCAAAAGTACTGTGAATATATAACTATGTATATGGGCATGCACGCACAAATCACATGCACATCTATTATCAGCATTACTTTATCAGTATAATTGAATAATTATATTTTATTTATTAAAGGAGACGTAGACGTAGATAGAACAAATAGGTTATTTCTTCTTCAATTACTGTTAATATTATGTTCAACTTACACTACACGTTTTGCTAGCCAAAGACGAAATTGCATTCTATAGGAATTTTTACTACATCACACAGAGACACGAGAGACAGGCTCGTTCACACCCTCACACAGGTTTTAAAGTACATGTAACTCTATATGTGCTCCATTTGGGGAAAGTAATGCATTAAAATCCTGGGTCAATAATGTTTCTAAAAGTTGCATTTGATTTTACACTCAAAGAATCAAATCTCAACTCCCTTTATCTATCAAAAAAGAGAGAGGAAAAAGAAACAAAAACAAACAAATAAACAAAAAAAAAGGCACAAAAAAGAAATATAAAAGTATCTTTTGGAATAATACCATTAGTAGGCAAACAGCAGCATTACTTTCTACTCATATTGATCAGTAAAACCTTAAAAAAAAAAAAATTAAATTTACAGATGGCAGGATGAAGTTTATATAAAGGTCAGCATATTTTTTCAATGTTAGAATGGGATTTAAAATTTTTGGTTGACTGAATATTTGAGAGAGTTCTGAGAAGTACAGTTTTACAGCACAAATAGAGTTTGAAACTTCAAAGGTGTTTTATCGACAGTATTTTAATAGTGAATAATAATAATTTGTTCTTCCTCATCAAAAAGAATGACATAGTTATTTCTCTAAAATAATTTCTTTTCCAAAACATTAATAACTAAGTGGGATGTAGGCTTTATAGCCACTTGGCTGTTCTTGTATTTGGATGTAGACTATAGCAGTTTCATACTTGTAGCTCCCAGCATTTTGCTTAATTTTTTTTTTTACTCTTCAGAAAAAAAGGAAACAAAATGTCATTAAGTGTGTTTATATCATATCATTAGTGGCAATTTAGTTTTGCTTGGAGAAGATTGGTAAAAAGAAAACGGTATGTGAAAGTGTATTTATTTAGTTCAGAAAATATCTACAGCAGTGTGATTATTAAAAAGAGAATTTATTTCATTAACATTCTGCAGGCATATGTGATAAAAAAAGGCACTTTTTTAAAAATTGTGCACTGGTGTGCACAGCACAGCAGCTTTTCTGCTTACACAATAACCTCTACATCTATGTATAGATTACTTCTTCCTATACATATGTATATGTCTATATATATAAAACCTCTACATTTATAGTGTGTGTGTATACATATACACACACATATATATATTGTAATCCCTAAATTCACCCTGTTCCAGTGCACAGTCATCCTCATAGTAAAAAATTTCAGGAAAAGCTTTTTTACTGTAAGGGTGACTGAGCACTGGTACAAGTTCCCTAGACAGGCTATGGAGTCCCCATCCTTGGAAATATTCAAAAAACATCTGGAGATGGTACTGGGCAACTAGCTCTATGTGGCCCTGCTTGAGCAGGGAGTGTTTGGACCAGATGACCTCTAAAAGTCCTTTCTAAACTCAACATCCTGTGATTCTGTGATCCATGGTATAAACACAAAAATTTTACAAAATTAGCTGATGCAGAAACAACAGATTTTTTTAATGTATGCATTCTTACTTTTTTAACTAGACTTTCATATAAACATTTGAGCTCTCTTCAACAGGGAAATTAGAACAATTAATTTCTGAACTGAGGAGACATGAAGGGAAGTTTTAACACAGCTGAAGTTGATTGGAATTGCAGTTAACTTAAGCATTATCAGTACTGCATTGAGTCTGTCTATATGGAAAGAGCCCAGATATGATTAGGTAAAAATGTGTTTTTCTAACTCAGCAAAAGGCATTTAACCACTGGAAGCCATTTCAATCCTTGCAAGACATTTATTTATTTTTCTAAAGTAGAAAAATAGTCAGAATTTAGACTCAGACATATTTTCCCAGTAAAAATTCCTAGGAAGTCAAATGAAAATATTTGGTTTCTACTGAACTGTATGTACGTTTTTCTTCTCCATCTTTTTTCTCCTATTACCTTGTGTAATCTTTGTTCCAAATCCATGAAGATCACCATCTTAAAGTTCCCTAGTAGTTTCACAGAAATGCATATATGCAGCATGATATTTCCTAGTAGCTTGCACCCAGACCTCTTTTCCTACTTACTGGCTTGGTCAAACAGGACGTTCACACTCAAAGGCTCAAAATAGAATCATAGAATCATAAAATAGGAAGGATATTCACATAGAAGACATTTAGAAAGAGGAGTTAGTAATAGATATATGTCTCATATATTTGCACTGGTAATAAAGATTTACAGAGATGTTTAGTGATAATAACTGTAGCCTTTCATGGTAGTTTCTCAATGTTTAATATTGTTTCTGTGAATCTTAAGGGATCCTGAGGAAAAAATGTGATCTTTTCTTTTTTCTTAGTGCCATTTATGTTTGTCCCTGACAAAGTAGGTCTCTGGTTACAAAAAAAAAAAAAAATATCAGTATTTAACAGAAATAAACAATACTTTGTAATGACAGTAATTCTAAGAATACTGAAAGTTGAAAGAGCATGCAGTTTTAGAATTCTGTAATTATATGGTTTTTTTTTGTTTTTTTTTTTTAATCTGTAGCACCATTTTCTTTTTCTTCCTCTTGAATATGGGGAAAAACAAACTGAAATAAAGCATGCTATCGCCATGTTTAGCAACAGATTGGAGTAATTAATGAAGACGTAATGAGTTGAAACAGAAATCTCTTATGATTTACTTCTTAAGTACTTGCATTTTTCAGCTCTATAAAGCTCCCAGGAGTTGAGATAAGAACAGCCCAGTAACTAAGGTATAACACAAACCACTACTGCTACCACCAATGACAATAATGATAAGAGAAAATAACAAGTGATAATAACCCGTGCGCTTTCGGGTAACACCCAGTTACCTCCCTGGGCATGACGTACTGTGGTGTGGAATACCTCTTTGGCTAGCTTGGGTCAGGTGTCCTGTCTCTGCTTCCTCCTGGCCTCCCCTCTCCTCCCTGGCAGAGCATGAGACTCACAAAGTCCTTAGCCAGAATAAACATCACTTAGCAACAATTAAAAACAATTGGTGTTATCAGCTCTGTTCCCAGGCTGGAAGTCAAAACACAGTGCTGCACCAGCAGATAAATAATGCAGTGCACAAAGATAAATGAGGACTGAATACAATGCAGAAAGTCCATCCAAGTCAATGGTATGTATACTTATCCGTAATTTGCATTTGTATCTGTAATTTTGACAGATAAAATATTTTCAACACACATTCAATGCAGCAATGTTCAGTTGCAATTTTTCATCTTTAGGAATGACTCAATATGAATGTGTGCTGGTGTTGACTGCCTTGTTTTGATGGGTTACAGCTCTTTGGAAATGAAGATGCTGTACCAATTTCTGCTTTTCTAATTATATTGTGAAACAAATAAAAAAAAAGATATTAAGAAACCTCTTTGTGCTTGAAAAAAATCCAATATTCCTTTCAAATATATATCTCAGAATGAAACAAAAATAAGCAAAATGAGATCCACATATTTTTTAATACTGAGGAAATATTGAGGTGCTGGAGCATCTCTCCTATGAAGACAGACTAAGAAAGGCTTGCTCAGCCTGGAGAAGGCTTGGGGAGACCTTATAACAATCTTCTAATACCTGTAGAGGGCCTACAAGAAATCTGAAGAGGGACTTTCTGCAACCCGTGGGAGCTACATTCTTTCAGTTCTCCTCCCCATCCCTCCAGGAGCTGGGAGTGATAGAAGGGCTAGAGTGAGCGGGCAGCTGCGTGGTTCTGAGTTACAGGCTGGGCGTAAACCACGACAGCCCTATAGTGACAGGAGAAGGTGGAATGGTTTTAAACTGAAAGAGTGTACATTTAGATTAGACTATAAGGGTGGTGAGGCACTGGCACAGGTTGCCCAGGGAAGTTGTGGATATCACATATCTGGAAGAGTTCAAGGCCAGGTTGAATGAGGCTATAAGCAACCTGGTCTAGTGGAAAGTTTCCCTGCCCATGGCAGGGGTGTTGGAACTGTATGATCTTTAAGGTCCCTTCCAACCCAAACCATTCTATGATATTGTATTATTCTATGATTTTGATATATACTTTATTTAGGTGGGCACTGACACACACACAGCTTTTTTAGTATCTATCCTTTCTACCCTGTGTTGTACACATTTTTCCTTTCCTCCTTGGCATACTATAACTCATGTTTCTGGTTTTGCTCAAGAAGAAGGGTGGAAAGGGGAGTGTCTTGACAAATCACCTGCTTTATATTTTCTCATCAGGTGAATTAAGATGGTAGTGTTTGTGGACATAATTTTTTTCCCATACTGCTATGGTAAGCTAGAGTCAGATGTTTGTTACTAGTATTTATTTACTCTTTCTTCATTGTTTACCCCTAAAACTGCTTTTGTCAGGTTTATGAGATGGTATCCCTTTAACGATCAATGAAATGGTGTGCTTATTCTTTCAAGGCCTCTGCTATAAATCTGTTGATTTTATATTAGGCAGCTGCTGTTAAAATCTCCTGTTTTTTTCTCCATAACCTCCAAGCTCTGGTAACTCTGCAATATAATTAACGTTTTAATAGCCCACCTAGACACAAACACATTCTTGTTCAAAGGTCACTGAATACTTTACTAGATTCAATGATTATAATAAGGATACGTTAAAAAAAATGTACCTACAGACCAACAGATATGATGCTTGGATGGCTACTTGTTATTAATATCTTCTAGATACAATATCAGTGGTATATAAACAAAATTCCTTTACGTCACCTAATTTATAACAGAGCTAGAAGAGTAACAAGTGATCTTCTCTAAGAAAAATATCACTTGGTATTCAACAATATCATAAGAAACAATTAATTATGCATTGCATTATTTTATTTTTTTTTTTCTCCCAGTAAACAAGATACAGCCAACCACATTTTACTTAGTGGTCTAGCATTCATTAATTAATCAATCTGTTTTGGAAATGCAGGGCTCATGACAGGAATGAAATTAAATTTAATATTGCAAAGTGAAATGACATTCTTTCAGAAAATTATGTTTTTCTTGGGAAACTAAGAAATCATGATCTGAAATGTCAGAGCAAGACAAAAATACATTTTACCTCATTACTGAACATATGCTACCATCATGAAATTATGTATAAAGGCTTAAGATCCATTAGTTGAAGCATTTCCAGTACAAACAGGGAAATACTTACCCCATTTTTCAAGATAATAAGAGATCTTGTGGAATAGTATTGTTCAAGAAACAATAATATTGAACAATATGGTGTGGTTTCTGGAATAATCAAGAGCATGAGGATCAAAAAGGGAAGATTTAAAAGTAAGGATTTAGAACAGCTCGAACAGCTCACATAATGAGAAGAATTTCAACTGTCCCATTGTGAATAATAACACTTAGAGATCTGTTTGGCTGCTTTTTTTTTTTTTTTTTTTTTTCAGAACTGCGTCATGATGCTATTTAAAAACATATTAAAAGAAATTCTTCTGTTTTTTTGAAGAGACACAAAAACATTTCAGTATAAGTACTTAGGGAAGGGTCTAGAGCACTAGTTTTGTTATAGGGGACATACAATCAAAGCAGGAAAACAATACCAAATCAAACAAAATGGTGAAACAAGAAAAGTTAAATGACGAATTCTAGATATACAAATTATATGTGTCTGCACATACATATAGAGGCAAATTTAAACCAATTTAAATTGAGGACTTGATTTCAGTACCTAACTTTCACCTATTTTAGGGTCCTATTTCACCTTGAAGCAACTAAGTTCTTCTGTCAAGGGAAATAAAGTTGTCAGAAGGAGGTGATCACCTCTTACCTATGATGTTTATACTGATCCCTAAATTTAGATGAACCAGATCGCAGCTTTAAGTTATAAATCAGATTAAGAAAAGAAAGAAGTAGTGAGGTCAGATCACCATAAAGGAAATGGACATTAAAAAGACAGGATTAATTTTAAATTGAACTTTCTAGTGTGAAGTGTCCCTGGCCATGGCAAGGGGTTTGAAACTAGATGATCTTAAGGTCCTTTCCAACCCTAACTGTTCTACGATTCTATGTACTGGTCTACGTTTTACAATGTGATTATATTTTCCAGAAGAAAAAGCTGTTTTTCACTTCCACTGATGTAACTTTAAACATATAAAGCCACACACTGAAATAAATGTTCTGATATCTGTGTGCTCTAAAAGAGGAATACCATAAAGTCTTACAGCTTCATCTGTAAAGAACAGAATTGTTTATTTCTGTATACGAGACAGTAATACTGAAAGATACTTTTTCTAGTCAGGAAGTTCAAGATTCTTTTAAGTTATGAAGTTCTTAAAAGTTTGCAGGAATGCTTTTGTAAAGAAAAATTTCACGAAGTTTGTTTCTGCACCTTCCAGAATCTCACATATGATAGGATATGAGGTAATTTTGAGATATTTTGAGGTGCGCTAATTTTGTGAGAAAACAGAATTGACTATAGAAATTAAGGATTTATTCATTCCCACACCTGTCTGTTCAAAACATTTCCTGGTTATCTATGAAAACTGAATCCTTCCAGGAAGAATTCCTTTCTGCTAGCTGGAACATTAATACATTGGACATCTGTGTTTATTTGATACTATTTAGTGCATATAAAGAGAAACATGGCTTCTCAAGTCAGACAAGGTTGGTATTACACTTTACAAAGACAAGGAAGGCTTGTACTTTTATTCTGAATATAAATCCCCGAAATTACAGTCACTAGTCGATTATCTGAGGGCAAATTAACCAGCTTTCCAATGGGATTTATTAATGTCACTGACTTGTGAATTCTTTTTTACTTACTTTTTATGTTTACTCCATGGTAGTGAGTATATTCTTTGGGTTAGTTTGTTTGTGTGCTGTTCTTGGCTGGGGTAGAATTAATTTTCTCTGCAGAAGCTAGTATGGGGTTATGTTTTAGTTTATGCTGAAAACAGTGTTGATACCACAGGGATGTTTTAGTTACTGTTGAACAGTGTTTACACAGAGTCAAAGCCTTTTGTGCTCATTATACCACCTCATTAGCAAGTAGACAAAAGAAGTTTGGAAGGGAAAACACCTGGGACAGCTGACCCCAACTGACCCAAGGGATATCACATACCATATGAAGTCATGCTTAACAATAAAATTTGTGGAGAGAAGAAGAAAGGGGAGACATTTGGAGTTACGTCATTTATCATCTGAAGTATCTGTTAGGCATGATAAAGCCCTGCTTTCTTGGGGATGGCTAAACACCTCCCTGTTTTGTTTTGTTTTGTTTGCCAGTGCAGCTTTTGCTTTACCTATTTAACAGTCTTTATCTCAACCCACAAGTTTTCTCTCTTCTTCTAATATTCTGGTTCTCTCACCCATTTGAGAGTGAGTGGTTGTGTTTTGCTTGTAGTTGCTGGCTGGGGTTAAGCCACGAGAGTTTGTTTTTTTTTATTTTCTCAGCTAGCCAACTTCTTTATTCTGTCAGATAATAAAAGGTTAACTGTAAAAAATATAGAATCATAGAATAGTTAGGGTTGGAAAGGACCTCAAGATCATCTAGTTCCATCCCCCCTGCCATGGGCAGGGACGCCTCACACTAAACCATCCCACACAAGGCTACATCCAACCTGGCCTTGAACACCGCCAGGGATGGAGCACTCACAACCTCCCTGGGCAACCGATTCCAGTGTCTCACCACCCTCACAGGAAAGAATTTCCTCCTTATATCCAATCTAAACTTCCCCTCTTTAAGTTTTAACCCATTACCCCTTGTCCTGTCACTACAGTCCCCAATGAAGAGTCCCTCCCCAGCATCCCTATAGGCCCCCTTCAGATACTGGAAGGCTGCTATGAGGTCCCCATGCAGCCTTCTCTTCTCCAGGCTGAACAGCCCCAACTTCCTCAGCCTATCTTCATACGGGAGGTGCTCCAGTCCCCTGATCATCCTTGTGGCCCTCCTCTGGACTTGTTCCAACAGTTCCACGTCCTTTTCATGTTGAGGACACCAGAACTGCACACAATACTCCAGGTGAGGGAGGGGCAGGATCACCTCTTTTGACCTGCTGGTCACGCTCCTTTTGATGCAGCCCAGGATACGGTTGGCTTTCTGGGCTGTGAGCGCACACTGAAGCCGGCTCATGTTCATTTTCTCATCGACCAACACCCCCAAGTCCTTCTCTGCAGGGCTGCTCTGAATCTCTTCTTTGCCCAGTCTGTAGCTGTGCCTGGCATTGCTCCCACCCAGGTGTAGGACCTTGCACTTGTCGTGGTTGAACTTCATAAGGCTGGCATCAGCCCACCTCACAAGTATGTCAAGGTCCCTCTGGATGGCATCCCTTCCCTCCAGCGTATCAACCGAACCACACAGCTTGGTGTCATCGGCAAACTTGCTGAGGGTGCACTCAATCCCACTGTCCATGTCAGCAACGAAGATGTTAAACAAGACCGGTCCCAACACCGATCCCTGAGGGACACCACTCATTATCGGTCTCCAGCCGGACATCGAGCCATTGACCACAACTCTTTGTGTGCGGCCATCCAGCCAGTTCTTTATCCACCGAGTGGTCCATCCATCAAATTGGTATCTCTCCAATTTAGAGAGAAGGATGTTGTGTGGGACAGTGTCAAGATAGTTGGTTAGCATTCAAGGACCGCTTCTTCCAAGCTCAGGATCGGAGCATCCCAATGAATAGGAAATCAAGTAAGGGATCTAGGAGACCGGCATGGTTAAACAAGGAGCTGCTGGGCAAACTCAAGTGGAAAAGGAGAATCTATGGATTATGGAAGGAGGGGCTGGCCGCTTGGGAGGAATATAGGACAGTTGTTAGAGGATGTAGGGAGGCAATTAGGACAGCTAAGGCCTCCTTGGAACTCAATCTTGCTAGTCAGGTTAAAGACAATAGAAAGGGCTTCTTCAAATACATAGCAAATAAAACTAACACAAGAGGCAATATAGGCCCACTGCTGAACGAAGGGGGTGCCCTGGAGACAGAGGATATAAAGAAGGCAGAGGTGCTGAATGCCTTCTTTGCCTCTGTCTTTACTCCTGCAGACTCTCCCCGAGGGCCCCGGATTTCTATAGCCCCAGAAGGAGTCAGGACAAAGGAGGAGTTTGCTTTGGTAGATGAGGATTGGGTTAGGGATCAGCTATGCAATCTGGACATCTCTAAATCGATGGATCCGGATGGAATGCACCCACGGGTGCTGAGGGAGCTGGCGGAGGTCATTGCTAGGCCACTCTCCATCATCTTTGGTAAGTTGTGGGAAACAGGCGAGGTGCCTGAGGATTGGCGGATGGCAAAGGTCACACCAATCTATAAGAAGGGCAAGAAGGAGGACCCGGGTAATTATAGACCGGTCAGCCTTACCTCCATCCCTGGAAAGGTGATGGAACAACTTATTCTTGACTCCATCACTAGGCATATCAAGGATGAGGGGGTCATTAAGAACAGCCAACATGGTTTTATGAGGGGGAAGTCATGTGTGACCAACCTTATAGCCTTCTATGAGGAAGTGACTAGGTGGAGGGATGATGGTAGAGCGGTAGATGTAGTTTTTCTTGATTTCAGTAAGGCATTTGATACTGTCTCCCACAGCATCCTCATAGATAAGCTAAAGAAGTGTGGGCTTGACGATCAAGTAGTGAGGTGGATCGAGAACTGGTTGAAAGGAAGAAGGCAGAGAGTTGTGGTTAATGGTGCAGAATCTAGCTGGAGGTCTGTGACTAGTGGAGTCCCTCAGGGGTCAGTGCTGGGACCGGTGCTGTTTAATATTTTCATCAATGACCTGGATGAGGGAACTGAGTGTACCATCAGCAAGTTTGCTGATGACACAAAACTGGGAGGAGTGGCTGACACACCAGAGGACTGTGCTGCCATTCAGCGAGACCTGGACAGGCTGGAGAGTTGGGCGGGGAGAAACTTGATGAAATTTAACAAGGGCAAGTGTAGAGTCTTGCATCTGGGGAAGAACAACCCCATGTACCAGTACAGGTTGGGGGTTGACCTGCTGGAAAGTAGCGAAGGGGAAAGGGACCTGGGGGTCCTGGTGGATAGGAGGATGACCATGAGCCAGCAATGTGCTCTTGTGGCCAAGAAGGCAAATGGCATCTTAGGGTGCATTAGAAAGGGTGTGGTTAGTAGGTCAAGAGAGGTTCTCCTCCCCCTCTACTCAGCCTTGGTGAGGCCGCATCTGGAATATTGCGTCCAGTTCTGGGCCCCTCTGTTCAAGAAGGACAGGGAATTGCTTGAAGGAGTCCAGCGCAGAGCCACAAAGATGATTAAGGGAGTGGAGCATCTCCCTTATGAGGAGAGGCTGAGGGAGCTGGGTCTCTTTAGCTTGGAGAAGAGGAGACTGAGGGGTGACCTCATCAATGTTTACAAATATGTAAAGGGTGGGTGTCAGGATGATGGAGCTAGGCTTTTTTCAGTGATATCCAGTGATAGGACAAGGGGCAATGGGTGTAAACTGGAGCATAGGAAGTTCCACGTTAACATCAGGAAGAACTTCTTTACTGTAAGAGTGACAGAGCACTGGAACAGGTTGCCCAGGGGGGTTGTGGAGTCTCCTACACTGGAGATATTCAAGGCCCGCCTGGACAAGTTCCTGTGTGATGTACTGTAGGTTGCCCTGCTCTTGCAGGGGGGTTGGACTAGATGATCTTTTGAGGTCCCTTCCAACCCTTGGGATTCTGTGATTCTGTGATTCTGTAAGTCCAGGTAGATGACATCAACTGCTCTACCCTTATCCATCAATTCTGTAGCCCCATCATAGAAGGCCACCAAATTGGTCAGGCAGGATTTCCCCTTAGTGAAGCCATGCTGGCTGTCACCAAGGGCCTTGGTGTTTTTCATGTGCCTTAGCATGCCATCCGGGAGAATGTGCTCCAGGATTTTACCAGGCACAGAGGTGAGACTGGTCTGTAATTCCCTGGGTCTTCCATTTTCCCCTTCTTGAAAATGGGGGTTATATTTCCCTTTTTCCAGTCATCAGGAACTTCACCTGACTGCCATGATTTTTCAAATATGATGGCCAGTGGCTGAGCAACTTCATTTGCCAGCTCCTTCAGGACCCACTGATGGATTCCATCAGGTCCCACGGTCTTGTGTGCGTTCAGATTTTGAAGATGGTCATGAACCAGATCCTCTCCTACAGTGGGCCCAAGGTCTTCATTCTCACAGTCCCTGCGTCTACCTTCTAAGACCTGGGTGGTGCAGTCAGAGCCTTTTCCAATGAAGACCGAGGCGAAGAAGTCATTCAGAACCTCAGCCTTCTCCAAATCCTGTGTAGCCAGTTCTCCCGAAAGCTTCTTCAGGGGGCCTATTTTGTCCCTAGTCTGTTTTTTGTTTGCTACGTACCTGTAGAATCCTTTCCTGTTATCCTTAACATCCCTGGCTAGGTTTAATTCTAACTGGGCCTTAGCCTTCCTAACCTGGTCCCTAGCTTTCTGGACATCATCCCTGTACTCTACCCAGGCTGCCTGTCCTTGCTTCCATTTTTTATAAGCCTCTTTTTTCCTTTGAATTTTCCTCAGCAGCTCCTTATCCATCCAAGGAGGTCTCCTGGAACCTCCTGCCACACTTCCTTCTAGTTGGGATGCAGCACTCCTGAGCTTGTAGCAGGTGATCTTTGAATATCAACCAACAGTCTTGGGCCCTCCTGCCCTCCAGGGCTATATCCCATGGAACCTTACTAAGCAGGCTCCTGAAGAGGCCAAAGTCTGCTCTTTTGAAGTCCAGGGCAGTGACCTTGCTACATGCTCTTCTCACTGTCCTGGGGATCTCAAATTCGACCATCTCGTGATCACTGCATCCAAGGCTGCCCTGGAGCAATAAAGAAGTTAGAACAAGATGTTAGAACAAGAAGTTAGAAGCAATAAATATAGCAATAAAGAAGTTAGAACAAGAAAGCAGAAAAATTATCTGGTCATGTCCCAGTAGGATGAAAGGAATTTATAGGGTGTACATAGGATACACTTTTCCAAGCTAGCCTGCAGACATGTTGTTATGATCCAACTAGCTACTTATATTAGCTGTTATAAGGTAGGCATGAAGTTAGAATAATGATTAATTCCACAAGGGATTCTTTTAAACTTTCTGTTACAATGTGTATGTCTGAAATAACTACAACTACTGCAGTTTGTATTGAGTTACCCTTTGTATGTGCTAAGTCAGTTTCTCACTAGGAGTTTTATCTAATACCTACTGAAATAAATGAAAATCCTTCCACTGAAACCAATAGGTAGAGAATCAAGATTCATGGGTGTAGTCCCACTCAGTACTTAAGGCAGTACACATACATACAAAGATAGCAGTGTGATGCCTTTTTATCTGTAATGAACAAAAAAAAAGTTATATTTCTTGAAAGATTTTTTAATTTTTTTTAGAACAGAGCTACTTTTCTGAAAAGAGCTTCTTGTGGCTGGGCAGTGGCAGGGTGGGAATAAAAATATCACTTCTGTGGCCTCATGAGGGCCAGGTTGGATGAGGCTTTCAGCAACCTGGAAGATGTCCCTGCTTTTTGCAAGGGACTAGATGATCTTTAAGGTTCCCACTAGCCAAAACCATTCTCTAATTTTATGATTCTATGATCCTTGCTGCATGCTAGTATAGGAAGATACTTGTCCCAAATTATCGAAATTAAAATTATAAGTGGTCTGTATCCAGCAAGCAGTTTGCATCAATGGTTTCTCCATCACAAGGATGGAGGATATATACAGAAAAAAATTAGTGTGAGATAGACTATATTCATACATCATATTGAAGACAGACTATAAATAATAATCAACAAAACCACAAGTAAAGACTACTCGTATACCAGCATCATTCAATTGTGTGAATCCTTTATGAAGAGTTAGCATTATTTCTTATCTTTGTTTTGTGATAATAACTTTCTTTTCTTTATGGTTTTGGGTTTTTCTTCAGTAGCATTTCACATTCAGATGTTAAAGCATTTGATTTGCTGAATAAAGTGTAAGGCAGCTTCAATGTTGAGCCATAATGGAGACAAATGACATCTTCATTCCTAGCACAACTGGATGGAGGTAATTACTTCCACTATCACAAGCCTGGCACAGACCACTGCTTGTAGAATAGCCCCATCCCTACAAAAAAAAAAAAAAAGAAAAGGTTTTCAGAATGAAGGGTTTCTTTCCTTCTGTAGCTATCTAATATGATTAAAAGATTGTATATTTTAAGCCCCTTTTCTCCATAACAGTGTTAACACAGAAAAGAGTAAATGAGCCATGACTATTTGTGCATCATGTTAGTGGGGTAACAAACTCATAGAAAACTCTTTCCTGAAGCTCTGATGATGTATAGCTTGTTGTTGCCACTGTACTTTAGATTTTACTATGTGCCACCCATGCTAAAGGCAGATTAATAATTGTAAGAAAAGCTGAAGAACCCTGTTTTGACTAATTTGCATTATACTTTTTTTTTTAATAAAATTCAGTCATAAGGCAAAACAAAAATTAACAGCAGGTGATCAGGAATCCATAAGCTAACATACAGCTGACTGTTTACAAGTCTAAAGGTAGCACATCTCTTTTTCTTTATTAAAAGCATAAAATTCAGAAAGGAAGCAAATAGGAAATAAGACTGCTATTTATTTAGCTTCTGTTCTCCATTTATGAATGCACTAGTATGTACTTTGGGAGCAAAATTTATGAAGCTCTTAAGATTAATAAATGCCTTTTGTCCGGATTAATTGAAAGAAACAATAGATGGTCCCCAAACCAGAAGGGAAACATATAATTACCAAAACCAGATATGTGAGTCAACTCAGTAATTAAAGCTAAATAGACTATTATTTTTTTTCCCCACTGGATATTGTTGAGTAGCAATGCAGGGTGGTTCATGTGTATTGTAAGTGAAAGTGGTAGTCAGAAATAAAGACAGTCTAAACACAGCTGGTGGAAGGAGAGTATGCAGTGTCCTGAAAAGAACCCAGGGAGGAAGTTTTAGGTCAGCTTCTGCCTGAAACACCCTTCAGGATGTGAGAAAGGAACTTGTCAACTGTTATAGGAGAAACAGCACTTTATTTATCCTTAGTGAATGAAAATGACTATGTCAAATAAATGCATGACCCCATCATTAACTTCTAATCGCAATGGTCCAAAAGAATCCAAAGTCTGGCTATTTTTGAGGTAAATGGTGGTAATACTTTTAAATTCTCAGGCAATTTTTAAAATCTGGCATGTTGAAAGAAATTGAAGAGCTTGATTCAGTAAGATACATAAATGCTTACCTGTGCAACTCTGAAACTTTATTTTTTTCTGCTTTCTAGAAAAATGATTCTGTGACTTTTAAGAAAGCTATTAATCTAGAATAAAAACAAGGGTGTCTTGAGATAAAAAAGCTTCCTGAGATTTGGAAATAGAAGATTTAGGACAGCTTGTCTGAAAAATTATTTCCAAGTACTTCAACCTGCAATATCATTGTCTAGAATCTTAAGTATTTTTTTTTTTAAATATCATGAAGTTACCTTAAATGTTGGCACACTTCACAGACAAACAGGGGCAGCTTCATAGCCTTTCCATACTGTGAAAACAGTGACAACCTGCAGGCAGTTAACACTTAATACGATGATTTTATATGTCCGTGTTATGTAGAAAATCACATATCAGAATTCAATGATATTCACCGAATCTTTAAATGTAACTTTTAAATTCTCTGTTAAAACTGACAATTTTAAAACTGCTATCACCTTTTCAAATATCATGCTCATTTAAAAAGCATTTGAGTTTATTTAAAAGAAAGTTAAACTTTCAAAATCATGCTATTTTCTGATTGTTCTTATTTTCTCATTAAATTGCATTACCTAAAACCAATGATAATGGAATGTGAAGCATGTGAACTAGATAAAGGAAATATCACCAAAGAAATGTATAATTATTTGCCAAAAAAAATAGTTCTATGGATATTCTGCTTATTTGTTTGAATTAATAGTTATGTTGTCTCCATATCATATTTTTGGGGGGCCTACAATGTCTGTGTTTTCACTTGGTTTTTTTCTTATTGTCCTGGGTTCAGCAGTAGCAGTCATTTTTCTCCTTCTTAGGAGCTAGTGCAGTGCTGTATTTTGATTTTTGGCCTGGGAGCAGTGCTGATAACGCTGATGTTTTCAGTTGCTGCTCAGATGTTTGGTCTGGCCAAGGACTTTGTGAGCTTCATGCTCTGCCAGGGAGGAGGGGAAGCTGGGAGGAAGCAGAGACAGGACACCTGACCCAAACTGACCAAAGAGGTATTCCACACCACAGCACGTCATGCCCAGGATGTAACGGGACATTACCTGGAAGGGCTGGAGGACTGCAGGGTTGGATGAGGGATCGGTGGGTGCTTGGCTGGGGGGAGTGGGGCGAGTTATCGGTTGGCTGGTGCTGAGGTGTTGTATTTTCTTCCCTTGTTATTTCCTTTAGTATTATTATTATTATTGGTGGTAGCAGTAGTGATCTATGTTATACCTTAGTTACTAAACTGTTCTTATCTCAACCCATGGGAGTTGCATTCTTTCGATTTTCCTTCCCATCCCTCCAGGACCAGGGAGAGGGCAAGAAGGGAGGGAGTGAGTGGACAGGCTTCGTGGTTGGGTTTAAACCATAACACTTATATATATACCTCACTACCCACAGTCGAGCACACTAATATTGTGAACCTTGGGGTATAGAAAACCATACAGAACTATAATAATGAGAAACTTAAAAAAAAAAAATGTTGAGAAATACAGTATTTGCAAGAAAATGAGCTGAAAAAGTTAACTCATTTATACTTTTTTCAATGTGGCATGCATTCCAAAAAAGTATATTACCTTTAACTTCCAATTTAGCCAATAAATTTTTCCCTCTTGGGGGTATTTATTTATGTTTCTCCTGGACTAAGCAATTTCCTCATTAAAGTAATATTAAAGAAAAAAACATAAGAATTCCAGTGCACAAAAAATTAACATTTTTATTAGAGAAAATCAACATTTATTGTGCAAAAAAAGAATGAAACTATGCTTTTATAAAGGAGATAACAATTAAAGAAATGCATTTTCATTCATGTCAGTACCAGTAAAATCTATACCCTTTAACATATTAAACTGAAAATTTTAAGGTGTGAGATACATGTGTTTACATTACACACACCTAGTCAATTTTGATTAATCCACTAACACTATTTTAATTCTATTCCTCAGTACAAAGTTTGGATCTTGAGTTCTAGTGGGGCCATAGAAATGGCCTTCAACAGGCCTCTAGTCAAGGACCCTCTAAAGCAGGTCAGGTATGCAGACTCTCTACATAAACCTGTACAGTTGATGAATCAAAACTGCTAAGTGCAGGAGCAAGACTCAGCTCTTGTTTAAGGGGAATTCTCAACATCTGAGTTAAATCAGAAGTACAATAGAGACAGTTCTACCCACTACACAATTCTGCTTACAGGTATCCACAGTCTTAGAAAGTCTCAAAATTAATTTTAGTTTCAAAATCCAGTTATTCTCCCACAAATGCAAGTGCTTAAAACTGCTGTGCCATACATCCTGGATCTGATCATAATCTCTGAATGAAGCTCTGAAGCATGGATTTACTAAGACAAAGAAAACTAAAGAAACTCAAGTTTCCTTTCTAACTTATTATGATCTAACTTATTATGAAGATCTTCAGGCACAGGAGTCAGTACCGGTCACATCATGATTGTGACTTTGACTCAGATGTGGCCTGAGAAGTACGCAAAGGTTCCTGTTCACTGATTCTTGTGGTTAAAGCCAAAATATAACAACAGTTCTGACAAGAATTCAGACCTTTGTAAGAATAATGAAATTTCCCGTAATATACACTTCAACCAGAAGATTCCAGTGATTCAAATAAATCCTGTTAAGCATTGCTTTTCATTATTATAATTCTTAATTACTAGTTAAATACCTATTCAAAGTCGTTGTGACTTTTTGTATTTATCATCAAATAGCTATCTTCAATAATATGTAAATTACACTGCAAGCTCCTACTTGACAAGACTCGTGAATTTAGAAACACAGTAATTTGTGTATAGAATTGCACCATTTAACAGAATTGTGTGGTAAAAGATATACATGTGAGTTCTATAACTATCTAGAAATTTATGGCTCAAAGGACAGATGACAAGATGGTTAGAAAGGGATATCTTGCTAAATGAAGTTTTTGTAAAAATCGTAGCTGAGTAAGGGCATCAGCATTGTTATTGTTCAACTGTCACTTTCTGCAATGTTAAATTTTTCAGCAAGCTCAATACATACATGTAAAAAGACTTCAATCTGTGCCCAGTTCCACTGATTTAAACAATTCTTATAAAAGCACCATGACTTTCTGATTGCAGTATACCAAATGGATTTTAACAGCAAATACGAACAACATACATTTGAAATTATACTTTTAATAAATGACACAAACTATTCATAATCCACAATATTTCTCTACATGTGTATGCTGTGTTATTCGATCTTTTAGCACTTGTCCTGGGTTCAGCAGTAGTAGTCATTTCTCTCCTTCTTAGTAGCTGGTGCAGGGCTGTGGTTTTGACTGTCAGCCTAGGAACAGCACTGATAATACCAATGTTTTTAGTTGTTGCTCAGTAATATTTACTCTGCCCAAGGACTTTCTGAGTCTCATGCTCTGCCTGGGAGGAGGTGAAGCCGGGAGGAAGCAGAGACAGGACACCTGACCCAAACTAGCCAAAGAGGTATTCCATACTACAGCAGGTCATGCCCAGGATGTAAACTGGGGGCAGTTACTCAGAAGGGCTAGATTACTGCTCGGGTCGGGCTGGGTATCAGTTGGTGGGTAGTGAGTGGTTGCATTCTCTTCCCTTGTTAATTCCCGTATCATTATTATCATTGGTGGTAGCAGTAGTGGTTTGTGTTATACCTTAGTTACTGGACTGTTCTTATCTCAGCTCGTGAGAGTTAATTCTTTCAATTCTCCTCCCCAGCCCTTCGGGAGTGGGGAAGGGAAGGGAAGTAGTGAGTGAGCAGCTGCATGGGTCTGAATTGCTGGCTGGGCTTAAACCACGGCAGTTCTGTATTAATAAGCTACTTACTTAGCTAATAATACTATACTAGATATAATCTTACGAAACATTGTATACAGTTAAAAATATGAATTTTCCTGGTAGCCAACCATAGTATATAAGACCAGTCAAAGTTTTATAGAAATATCTGTCTCCAGATGAAAAAGCAAACAAATAACAAAACTTCTAAATCTTCATTCAAAACAGTTTTTCTCAGTTTTTTCATGAGATTCTTTGCCCATTAGCTTTAATTTTGAGTGTGTTTGTGAGTTTGAGTAATTTTTTTTCTCCTGCCTCCTTATCAGCTATCAAAGCCAAAAAGATGCTAAGCAACTTCTGACCTAGATCTGCTCTGTTTGATCTGTGTGCTGCTTGCTCAGCATTTCATTTCAGCAGAAGCTGAACTTGTTCCTCCTTTGATTTTTTTTCTTTTTTTTTTTTTGTAACCCTTTAAATAGTTATAAAAGTAAACATTGCTGTATTGATTTGCTGATAGTATAGAAGTTGAAGTTAAGCTGAGAGTGCAGGTTGTGGAATTTTATGGTGTGTCTGCTTCCAAATTAAATGTTTTCAGATTCTTCAGTGTTAGAATATCTGTAAGATTTTGTGTTCCAATGTCAGCTGAAGACAGCTTCATTTGAACTGTGAAAAAACAGCATTGCAAAGTACTCATCATAAAATTTGAAAACTAAGGATTCCTGTACAAAATAAGTTTGCTTATGTGTTCACATTTTGATATAGTCTTAGAGTACAACACTTTACTGTTTTTCCCAGAAGTAAATACCCTCAAAGTAAAAAAACCTACTAATACTTAAGAAGCAAACCCATCATTTAAAGTGTATATATATATATATACACACATATTTAAATAGTAAACCTACATACTTTCTTTTAGCTTTATTCTCTAAAATTAGTGATTTATTTTTTGCTGAATATTTCCAAACTGGGTAATTCAGACCTAGCACATATGTAAAACCTCAAGTTCCATTATAATCACCAGAGAAAGGTCTTGGTGGGCCTTCACTTATTAGTAGTAAAGATTGGGGGTTTACAATTGATTCTAAGGAATGTTTAGAAATACATTTCTTACTGAAACGACAGACTTTATAAATAGATGGCGGAATTTATTGTCTAACAGGAAAATGTACACTAGATGAAATCTTCCACAGTACATCTGTCCACTCATCCCTAATCAGAGCTGGTATGAGCAAGAAAGTTTGTTGTGTTATTTTCATGTAAATTAAAGTATTTTTTAAGGTAATGTCTCTTGAATATATTTCTTCCTCTCAAAAAAGAATAAATTTATACCAGAGGCAAACAAGCTTCTCATTTAGCAGTGAAAATATTGTAAACTAATTTGAACACAGTGAAGCACCCAAGAGAACAGCTATATATGTCTGCCCAGAACATCAATCGGACTTTACATTTTTCTTCCAGGAAATGTGGATACTGAGGGAGGTGTGGCACAAAATTACAAAAATTATAAAATGGAATTACAAAATGGAAAAAAAATACACAAAATTACAAAATGGAATATGCAAACCTTCAGAATCAGTTATAAGTAATGCTAAGTTTGATGGCTTTGTAACAGTAGCAATGGAAAATTACTGAGATGCATGATCCATCAGCAGGTCCTGAAGGAGCTGGCAAATGGAGCTGCTAAGCCACTGTCTATCATATTTGAAAAATCATGGCAGTCAGGTGAAGTTCCTGACGACTGGAAAAGGGGAAATATAAGCCCCATTTTCAAGAAGGAGAAAATGGAAGACCCGGGGAATTACAGACCAGTCAGTCTCACCTCTGTGCCTGGCAAAATCTTGGGGTAGATTCTCCTGGGAGGCATGCTAAGGCACATGAAAAACAACAAGGTGTTGGGACCGGTCTTGTTTAACATCTTTGTCACTGACATGGACAGTGGGATTGAGTGCGTCCTCAGCAGCTTTGCCGATGACACCAAGCTGCTTGGTTCGGTTGATATGCTGGAGGGAAGGGATGCCATCCAGAGAGACCTTGACATGCTTGTGAGGTGGGTGGATACCAACCTTATGCAGTTCAACCATGACAAGTGCAAGGTCCTACACCTGGGTGGGAGCAATGCCAGGCACAGCTACAGGTTGGGCAAAGAAGAGATTCAGAGCAGCCCTGCAGAGAAGGACTTGGGGGTGTTGGTCAATGAAAAAATAAACATGAGCCGGCTTCAGTGTGCGCTCGCAGCCCAGAAGGCCAACCGTACCCTGGGCTGCACCAAAAGGAGCGTGACCAGCAGGTTGAAAGAGGTGATCCTGCCCCTCTACTCTGTTCTTGTGAGACCTCACCTGGAGTATTGTGTGCAGTTCTGGTGTCCTCAACATGAAAAGGACATGGGACTGCTGGAACAAATCCAGAGGAGGCCCACGAGGATGATCAGGGGACTGGAGCACCTCCTGTATGAAGACAGGCTGAGAAAGTTGGGGCTGTTCAGCCTGGAGAAGAGAAGGCTGCGTGGGGACCTCATAGCAGCCTTCCAGTATCTGAAGGGGGCCTATAGGGATGCTGGGGATGGGCTCTTCATCGGGGACTGTAGTGACAGGACAAGGGGTAATGGGTTAAAACTTAGACAAGGGAAGTTTAGATTGGATATAAGGAGGAAATTCTTTCCTGTGAGGGTGGTGAGACACTGGAATCGGTTGCCCAGGGAGGTTGTGAGTGCTTCATCCCTGGCGGTGTTCAAGGCCAGGTTGGATGAAGCCTTGTGTGGGATGGTTTAGTGTGAGGTGTCCCTGCCCATGGCAGGGGGGTTGGAACTAGATGATCTTGAGGTCCTTTCCAACCCTAACTATTCTATGATTCTATGATACATAGAAAAAAAAAATAGAGTACAGCTAGAGAACATACTGAGAATTCTTGTACAAGGTAAACCATTAAAGGTGACATAGTCTTAAGAAAAACAGTCTAGAAGAACAGGACACAGGGATAAGGAGTATCTGGGAATTGCAGGTGTCCAGGATGGGCTACAGTTAAGCCAACTGATAAGTAGGGGGACAGGAGGATTATTATGTCTCTGGTGCTAACAAATCAATTAAGCTGGTATAAGCATCTACTGCGTGTGCTTCAAAAGCTCCCAGAAGCGATGAAGATTGTTGGAAAGACTAAACAACCCTCAGAGACCACCACCACAATTCTGTATGCATGCAGGGAACTTTCTGGAAAATGATGTAATCCATATGCAGCCTCATGAATATGTTATATGCCCAGGGACTATATAAGGACAGCTTGTGTAGCAATACAGAGACACATGTTAGGAGGAGCTATCCTCCGTGTCTCCTTCGCTGTAATAAAGAATGCCTGCTTGTCAGCTTGAAAAATTTGTTGGCAAGTTTGTTCCTGGAGTTTTCTCTGAATCAAGGTGGGAAAACCAAGTTCCATTAGGAATGTCTTTCAGAAATTTATGCCAATAAAAATTACATGATTCTTTGTCAGAATACATATCTGTTTCTCCTCCTATGTCAATAGCCAAATTTCATCTGGACTTTGATACCATAAAAAATTATATGATTAATCTCAGAATAGTCTCAGAAGAATTTCAAGAATATATACTCAAAGGTGTAAAACATGTTTCTTATTTTGTAGTTATGTTAATGCAGTACCATTTACATTTACGTTTTCTATTCTTCCTTTGGGTAAGCACTAGAAAACTCTGTGGGTTTCCTTTAAAACTACAGCCAATGAAGTAAAATTGTACTTTACAGACGTTATGACATGCATCATGTGTTGCCATGTCCTGAAGCCATTTTTCTGCAAAAGCAGCAATATTTATAGGAAAGCTAATAAGCTAATTATGCAAAAAATCAGATTTCACAGAAAAAAAAATCTAAGAAACCTATTTAGTTTTCTGTATATATCAGTTAATTCCGGCTTAAAGGTATTGTTCAGATTTAAAAGGCATTGCTTGATAAGATAAGATAGGGGAACAGTTTTGAAAAACTGAATTCCATAAGCATACACACTGCTTAATTTTTAGATTTCTCCGTCTTCCAGTTTTGGCTCACTCTAGTTAGTTTTCTCCAAGACGATGTCCAGTTTGTATGATTCAGGGGATACTTTATTCCAGGAGCTGTTCCCAAAAGGCAGTGTTTTTGTTTTCTTTCCGCACTCCTCCAGCACTATTCCAGCAGACTGTGCAACCTTTTGCCCCTAACACTTATAAGACATGAGCCACATACTCAATGTAATTTCGTAAAACCAGCACTGAGATAGGCTGTGACAGCTTCACATTGTTTAAATACTCTTAAATGAACAACTCACAAAAGTAGTACTAAAGATACAGGAAGCTGGGAGCTAAGCACAAGACACAGGAACAAGTGCACTGATGAAGATTGTCTACTTTAGGAAATCTGTCCACATGAGCAATATGAACATGCTTCAGCTTCCACAACTGAACAAGCCAATCAGGAACTCTCTGAACCTCATGTATTTAGCAATAGCCATAGTATAAACAGCAGAATCTGGATCCAAGCTGAATGTTGTTGAACACATGGTGACCATTTTAAGGTAGAGGTTAGGGCAATTCTTTCCATATACCAGCATCATTTATCAAAATAGGAATGACTGCATGAGTAAGATTTTGGTTCCCTTTATTGCACATTTCTAATTACTTCCTTAAGGTATTGTCCACTCTGTATATAAAAAAATATCTGAAAAGACGGCCTAAGTTGTAACAAGGAATTACTGAAGACTAATATCAAAGCAGTGCCAGAGCTGTGTTTTATTTATTGTTACAACTGCAAAGTGGATTCCTGTTTTTTGAGAAGAGCCATAGTTTAGATCATTACTTTAGGGGATCATCAGTCATTGTGGGCAGAGATGTATATTTTAATTGCAATTGGGAAAATAATTAAACATAAATAAATTACGGTGCATCTTATAAAACTCTTTTATTGCAAGCTAACCAAATGCAAAGCTTTCTGCAAAGCCACATTTTTATTTAGATTCATTACCAAAAGATAAAAGCTGAAAAATTATTGCCACATTTCCCCTTATCAGTTTGAAAACCTAAAATATGTACACACGTGTGACAGGGATGGGATGGACGTGTATTTATTTAGCATTTATTTTTTTCTGATGTATTGGTGCAGCAAAAAAAATTAAAAAATATTTTAGCTGTTCAAAAATGCTACCATTTATATAAAATGTAAATTTCACAGAAAGTAGGCAATACAAGTAGTACTTTTTAAGGTGTGAACGAGATTTACCTTACTTGAGATTGACCTTATTTTTTATCAATTAATAAGAATAGGCATTTTCTGGGAACAGTTCACCTGACCCATTTTAGACCTTTACCTGAGGTTAATATATCTCATCTAACAGCTAAAAAATAAGTAGTTTGGCTTTTGAGATGTTCAGCACCTGTGTTTACATACAGGGCTCTTGTGTTATGTTGCCCTACCTTGGGTAAAGTTTCTCTGTCTCACTCCCTGCTTCCACCCCCAGCCTGCCCCCCCTCCACTCCTGACAGGCTGGGGAAGAGAACTGAAAGAATGTAACTCCCACAAGTTGAGATAAGAACAGTCCAGTAAGTAAGGCATAACACAAAACCACTACTGCTGCCACCAATAATAATAATGATAAGGGAAATAACAAGGGAAGAGAATACAACCACTCACCCCCTGCCGACTGATACCCAGCCCAACCCAAGCAGTGATCTAGCCCTTCCAGGTAACTGCCACCAGTTCTACCTGCTGGGCATGACGTACTCTGGTATGGAATACCTCTGGCTAGTTTGGTTCAGGTGTCCTGTCTCTGCTTCCTCCCGGCTTCCCCTCCTCCCTGGCACAGCATGGGACAAAGCCCTTGGTCAGAATAAACATGATTTAGCAACAACTGAAAACATCGGTGTTATCAGTGCTGTTCCCAGGCCAAAAATCAAAAAGACAGCACTGCACCAGCTACTAAGAAGGAGAAAAAAAGAGTGCTACTGCTGAACCCAGGAGAGTATCCACCCCTTATTCCATACCATTCACATCATGCTCAGATCCCATTTTATTCAATATACCATCACTCTTATCTCATATATATACATATATATATATACATCCACAGAGAGAGAGAGAGAGATCATTCCTTAGTGCATGGACCAATCTCTAGAAAGATCATGAGTTCATCCAGTCCATGATGTTGGGCTCCATCACTTGTAACAGTCTTTCAGAGCAGGAGAGAGAGTGTGATGTAGTCAATCTGCCAGGCCTCCTCATATTTGTATTTCAGACATCGTTCTCCATACCAGAGAGGCTTTAACGGCTTGGCTTGTTTAGTTGCATCATGTTTCACACTCGTGAATAAACTGGTCAATAGTGTCCACTGTTAAGTTCACCCTTCGATCATGAGTCCATCTGTATGTTGCATCTCTGCCCTGATGGCCTGAAGTGTCATGGGTCCACCAGGTTCAAAATAATTCACCTTCCCCTTCAGCAGTTTCTGCAACTTGTTGCTGGGGGCTCCATACAGCTGCCTTCCATCTCTGACGCTTCCAAAGCACTGGAGTGGCCCAGGCCGAAAGTCAAAAACACAGCACTGCACCAGCTACTAAGAAGGAGAAAATATGACTGCTACTGCTGAACCCAGGACATCAGTAGTGCTAATAAATCAACCTGAGCTAATAAATTCATTAAAAGTAAGAATACTTGAGTGTGGGATAGGTAAGAATTTTTCACACAATCACATACTTTTGTCCAAACTGAAACAGGCTTCAGCATATCTGACTTAGAATGAAGACAGATGAATTATCTGAACCTGGTTACATGAACATCTCTACTGAGATCCACAAGTTACAGAATGATAAGGTGAAATTCACCAAAACAGTTATGGGAGAAATAATAATTTTAGTCACCAATACTGAGAGTTGCATCTCTATACTAAAAAAAAAAAGTGTTAGTTAACATTTTCTTTCAGTCACTACCCACTTTTTTTCAATATGGGTATGAGGAGAGCAGGTTTTCATAGTGTCTCTTACATCAAAGACTTCAAGAGATATTTCTTAAGGGTATGCAGCTGTATGCATTCTTCTAGGGACCTCAATTTAGACAAAACTCAGTATATTGTTGTACCTGAATTTCTTATTTCTGCTTATAAATAACGCTAATTGATTTGGGTGCTATGCTTTTTATGTCCCAGTGATATCACTTCTGGGTCCTCGATTATGATTATTTTAGTGTTTCATTTTGCTTATGTGCTCATTCAAATCTACTCATACTCTATCTAGTTAAGACCTGCAGTACACTAGATAGGTTTCAGAGAATATTAACGTTAAACAAGCCCCAGAAACTGTTGCAAGAAAATGCAACAAGAAAATATATACACCACATTGTTTAACTTTATGTACTTCTCTTGGCTGAAGACAAATCAAATGCATCTTTACTATATTTGCTTCTTAGTACTTTGCTGCCGTATATTCCTGGAATTGCAAAACCACAGATTCGTTCATTTCTGACAGTAGAATGAGATTAAGTTACTGGACTGTCCCAGAAATCAGCCTGGTTCTGGGATGGAGACTGGAAAAAAGGAAAAGAAGTTCTGTGCTGAGAAATTAATTACAGCAATAAAGAAAAAAAAAAAAAAAGGCATTCAAGGCGAACAGATTACCCACTGAAGGATTAACACTTCCACAGCAACTCCTGTATTATTTCAAACACACCTTCAAGAACTGACTGAAGCATAGAAACAGTGCACCCTGAGGAGCATGTGTGGTCACAAAGACCAGAGGAGGACCAATGGATCAGCACATCTGATGACAATCTCTAGGCAGAAAGATACAGCACCATGTCAAAATTCAATTCCATGTGCAAAATCTTAATTTTTATGCCTTCAGTCTTACTATTTCAGTACTTGCATTACAACAAAGCTTTTTTCTGATGCTTTCCTAGTTTCTAGGCATCTCTACCCCAAGAATTGGAGAGAATGGATTCCTAAAAGTGTTTTCTACAGAGTCACACGATTGTTCAGTATGAGCCTGTATGAAGTGCATAAACACAATACAACTCACAGGTAATTGCTGACATCATCTCAGGACTCCTCTGCCCCCATCCTTGTCTTGCTTTTTCTCTCCCAAGTCTCATAGTAGCCTGCCTGGGTAAAAGCGCTCGTGCTGGAACACATGGTCCTGTAATCTGTCTGTGATTGCTGTGAGAAGACAGTTGAGTAAGACTTCTTAAATTGATGTTTCATATTGGCTGGCTACTTGGAGCATGATAGTAGCATAATGAGAGATAACAAAAAGAATTTAAATGCTAATGGATGAGGGTGAGAGAAGCAGTCAAGAATCATTGCTGAGTGGCACACTCCTGTCTGACACTGCTCACCTGCTGCTTGGTGGTACAGTACAAAGCTGGTTATTGCTCCCTTTATCTCCCCATGCTTCTTAGACAGATGCAAACTACATGGAATGGACCTCTGGTGAAACCTGTATCTATACGATCTGTTTCAAATAAAAAGAAATCCTTGAAGCTTACAGATAAAATCCATTCAATTTAGAAGAAGCAAAGTTCAATACTTCAGTGTGGGATAGCTTTCCTGGTCTCCAGAGGACACAGACTTTAAAAAAAAAAATATAAAATAAAGAAAGAAAAAGACAAAAAGAAAGAAAAAAATAATCGACCTGAACAGGAGACAGTAAGAGCAAAAGGAATAAAGATAAGATCCTCGAAGATACTAACTACTTCCAAGCTTAGAAAATATAAAAGGAACAGCTGACTTTAAAGCCAACTCAGTGCAAAAGTAAGTGATACTATAAACATCAATAGGAGTGAGGCACTAAGAGAGCACTGACATGTATAATGTGTAAGCTAGAGAGAAGGGGTTCAAGTCTTTTAAATTCTACCAGGTCAAAAAAAAAAAAAAAAAGGAAAAGAAAAAAGGAAAAAAAAAAGCCATCTTAAAAAAAACCCATATAGTATACATATTTAGCAGACAGTATGACATTGGCAGTAAGTCAATTACAACTTTTCTTCCCATTATGTGAATCAAATGAAAGTATTTTCTTTGTGTGAATGCTGTAATAGATAATTATGACACTCTTAACACTATTCAGTTCAGTTCAGGCTTTCAGTTCAGGCTTTTCTAACCCAAACATAGCACTGATTTTTGAGTTTCTACCATGTATCATATTTTTTTTGTTGAAACATTGTTCTCTACTAGCTTCTTTCTACATATACCGTTTCTCTTTCTTAATCAACTCATGTACTACCCTTTCTTGTATGCATTCTTTTCTTAGTGGGAAGAAAAGGAACTTCCAGGGCACATCATCTCATCATGATGTAGGTAACCATAAAAAGTCAAAGGAAATGCACTTGAAAACAGCCTGTTTATCTCATAGAAAATGAAATGAGTGCAGTCTGACTAGATTTTTCTGTAGCTGATACAATTTGAATCAGTTAAACATTGCTACTTGTGTGCTGTGACATGGTAAGCTGACATCTAGATAAAGTTTTATAGTAGTGATAGCATCTGGAGTTACAGGGACAGGAGGCTGAAACTGAGTGGTTTTCTGAGGCTTGAAATTTAATACAAAACACTCAAGTTCTTTTTTTATAATAGTTCTGGTTGCTTATATCCTGTAAGCACCTCTAAGTGTCTCAGCTTCTGCCACCATTAGGTTACTGCATATCTCAAACAAATGCAAGAAATGGAAAGAAACGGACAAAATGAAACAAACAAAAAAGAAATTCAATTAATTTTATTTATTCAAATAATCTTTTTTAAAAAATATATTCAGCTTTAACAGGAATTTGTGAATCTAATAAAAGAAAACAAAAACAAAATCCCACAACCTAACCTAAGCCAAATCAAACAAACAAACATGAACCCCCAGGAAACTAAGCCAGAACACTGCTTAACTCAGTAAATACAGTTAGTCAAGAAAAGGCGACTGATTACCGTATCAGCTGTCATGACATCCCTCTATTGTATTTTATTTCATGGAGCAAATGGATAACAAGCAACACAGCTTAAACAACTATTTTTGTTTTATTTAAAACTAAAACAACCCAATTCTTAGTTTCTTACTTTCTGTTTTATTCAATAGAATATTTTTTTTCTTTTTTCCCCAACAGAGTACTATAATAAGTAAATTGAATGGGATTTTCCCATACAGTTCCCCCTATGTCAAGCTACAACACCAAGCTTTGCATATTTTACTGTCTTTAGAGTATATTGATGCAGTCTCTGAAGAACTGTTAATAAGGTATAGAATAATTAGGCATTAATTCTGATAATGGTAGAAGTTCTTTTACCATGACAGAAACCTTCAGTGTTCTGTTCACCAGCTTTGTCATCATGCCTTAATACACATCTGGCTGAACCTATGGAGTTTTTTCTCTTCCTTCTTCCCTACCTCCCTTTCTGTGAAAGGGGTAAAATTCTCTGAATTTCTTGTCACAATATTAAGCAAGGTTCAGTTGCTTTTCTGAATACAGGCTTCCTTGGCTTTACCTTTTTCCTCTGCACCTTGCCAATCCTTCCACAAAGTTGATGGCACCATGCTGAACCACTCCACAAACTGCATGAATAGAAGAAATGTAGGCACAAACATTTAGCAAGCATTCTATTGCCCCTAAAGCTTTTTCTTCATTTCATTGGCCTTTAGGATTTTGGATCCTTAATTTTGGAAGACTGATTCTTATGCACCAGAAATATAAATTAACATTATCATTTAATAATATTGCAACTGGAATAAATTTTGAAACCGATAAATTTTATATTAGAATAAATTAAAACTTGTTTTTATATATTTTCCTGAAATTAGAATCACAGACTAATAGAATGGTTTGGGACGAAAGGTAATTTTAAGTATGCCAAGGGCAGGGACATCATCCACTAGATGCGGTTGCTCAAAGCCCTGTCCATCCTGAAAACATCCAACAACAGAGCATCCACCTCTGAGAAACCTGTTTCAGTGTCTAAACACCCCCATCATAAAAAATTTCTTCCATATGTCCAATCTACCCTCTTTCAGTTTAAAAACATTGCCCCTTGTCCTGTCATTGCAGGCTTTATTAAAAAGTCTGCCTCCACCTTTTTCATAAGCCTCCTCTAAGTACTGAAAGGCCGCAATAAGGTCTTCCCAGAGCCTTCTCTTCTTTAGGCTGACCCAGTTTTCTCAGATTTTCTTCATAGGACAGGTGTTCTAGCCTTCTGATAATTTCTGCTGTCTTCTTCTGGACCAGCTGTAACAGGTCCATGTCTGTCTTGTGCTGTAGACTCTAAACTTGTATGCAGTTCTTCAGATGGGATCTCCTCAGAGTGGAGTAGAAGGGGCAGACTCACCTCCCTAGACCTGTTTGCTATGCTGTTTTTTATGCAGCTAGAAATATAATTGGTTTTCTTGGCTGCGAGCACACATTGCTGGCTCATGTCCAATATCTCATCCTCCAGGATCCCCACTTCATTCTCCACAAGGCTGTTCTTGATCCATTCATACCCCAATACTGATATCAAGGGAATATCCTGACCCATATGTAGAACATTGTACCCCTGGTTGTAAAATCCATTTCTATACATCATGGTATAATTTATGCATTTACATAGGAGCATAGTGACATTTGACCTGAAAGACATGACATATATGAAAAGATTCAAAGTAGTGATCTCTGGTCATAGTGATATTAAAATAAGAGTATAGATGAACTACGGCAATTAAAATAGCTAAGGTGGCAAAATAGACATGCAAGAAACCCTGGGCAATTTTCTCAATAGTATCTTGTATATAAAGACCTGGAGATGTTTGCTTCTGGATATTCAAGACTAACACATTTCTTTATTATTCCCACTGTCAACACTAATAAGAACTGTCCGAGTATATTAAAGAAAAATAGATCTTTAAAGGATCCCATTTATTTTTAAAGGATCACTTAGATCTGAATTACTAGTAAAAGGAAAGGAGTATTGAAGTAGTATTGAATTAAAATGACATTAATTCTATCTCCCAAATGGCTGCTATGGAAGTATCAATAATGTGTTGAAGGAAAGGGAAAGAAAAGGGAGAAAGGCAAAGAAAAGGAAAAAGTTTGTATTCTGAAATAAGGTTTTACTGAAAGATTTTAATGCTCCTAAAATTTTACCTTTTTCTCTTGTAGTTTGTATTTAAAAGACATTGTTTTTATTTTCAAATTTGGTTACTATAATACGATTATTTTAAATACATGTATTTTTGTTTTTTGAAAATCTTTTTTTCCCTGTATTTCAAATATACATTTTTTATTGTGAATAACTTTGTTCATAGTAGAGCATAAAGTTGTTTTCTGTTTATATAATGGGCTTATAGTTTACTCAGTTTAACTATTTTTTGTTAAGTTGTAGTGGGTTGATCATATGCAATATGATATTCTTCTAATGTTTATAGCCTAGAATTTCTGTTTTATAGAGTGAGGTTCTGGCCACCTAAGCTATATCTAAATATTTGGTATTTTGTGAAATTGTACAATGAAAAAACCCACCAAATTCCAGAAACTCAGTGGCAAGAAGTGTATCACATTTTTCAGCTCCCCAAAGGATTCCAGAAAAATGTTTTCTAAATCGTGTAATCACTTTTATTTACAATGTTAAAAATATTATCTAAACTTCTTTGTATTTGATTTACAAAACATCTCTAGCATTAATAAAAAACACCAGTATTTACACCCTAGGTCAGATTTGATGCTGGTAGAGCTAGAATGATTTATACCAAGTCAAAGATAGTACCTCGTGTCTTAAAAAATGTGTAACTAAAAGAGATATAGTACAATATAGTTTCTTTCATGACAGCAAGTCTCAAATGTCAGTACGTGATTCAAACAGGAAAAATAAATCTAAAAATGTTATATAAAGCAAGAAAATAATATGAAAGAGACAGCAAGTATGGAAAATTCTACATAAGCTATTTATAACTTGAAAGACTCATTAATGCCGATTTCTTTTTAGTATTAGAAAGTGTACTAGAACCAATATGACAGTATATGTTTCAGACATCAAAAAAAAAAAACAGTCTATTGATGTGTCTGAACACTTTGCTACAGTTCCTTGTCACATTATCATTTGCCACAAAGACTTGTCTTTTCAATAGTTCAGATTCCAATTTGTGATATGAATTGTGGGGCTGGGGGAGAAAGGCTTTTTTTAATGGTTCTTAATATTTTTCTTCTAAAACTGACTCACAGTGGTTTTCACAGAACTTTCAAAGTTCTGCTGAACCTTTTCCTTATACATTAACATATCTGAATGGGTGCCTGTCGTGGTTTAAACCAAACCACAAACCTCGTTCACCCACTCCCTCCCCCTTCTTGCCCTCCTCCTGCTCCTGGTGGGACGGAGAGGAGAATCAAAAAGAATGAAACTCCCACAGGTTGAGATAAGAACAGTTTAGTAACTAAGGTATAACACAAATCACTGCTGCTACCGCCAGTAATAATAATGATAAAGGAAATAACAAGAGGAAAGAATACAACACCTCAGCACCAGCCAACCAATAACTTGCCCCACTCCCCCCAGCCGAGCACCGACTGAAACCTCGTCCAACCCTGCAGTCCTCCAGCCCTTCCGGGAAAATCCCCGATACATCCTGGGCATGACGTGCTGTGGTATGGAATACCTCTTTGGCTAGTTTGGGTCAGGTGTCCTGTCTCTGCTTCCTCCCAGCTTCCCCTCCTCCCTGGCAGAGCATGAGGCTCAGAAAGTCCTTGGCCAGACCAAACATTTTAGCAGCAACTGAAAACATCGGTGTTATCAGCTCTCTTCCCAGGCCAAAAAATGAAAACATAGCACTGCACTAGCTACTAAGAAGGAGCAAAATGACTGCTACTGCTGAACCCAGGGCAGTGCCAATCAACTGTAAAGATATATTTATGAAAACATGTTCGAAACTATATGATCACAGATTCTTTTTTCATATATCAGCCCCTAGCTGTGATTTTTACTTGTCCTTTATAAAGTCAGCTCTTTGGTTGCTCTGATTTATATCAGTAGACTACATCTGATAGGGGATGCTGCAGTGCCTTTGAGCATAAATACGATACTTCCACTTGCTTTGAATTCTCACAACCAAGTATTCTTTCTGAACTTGAAGTTTTATGAGGCAGAAGGTCATATTACGCAGACATTTGGCGGTAGACCACTCATTCAGGAAAAGAAAAAAACTGAGTGTTGGGTAGTATTCAGCTATGGTAGTACACAGACATGAGCAATAAGTGTCCTTCAGACATAAGGGTGAGATTCGTGGCACAGCTGGAATCCATATAGTACATATGGATTCTCATCTAGAACAGCATGCCCACCTTCGTATTGGGAAAGTCTCCAGACCATGTTATTCTCTGGACAGTACCCATTTTTTTTCTTCGAATTAGCTGGAATGGGTGAAAACCAAGCAAAGTGTTGGTAAGGCTACTATTGAAGAGTCTGCATGATTGCAGATGAATTCATGACTCCATGTCTTTGTCTTGTGTAGCTTACTAGTTTGGATGAAACCTAAGAATTCAACCTCATAGTTTGCACTGCCATGAGATTTTCATAGCCAGGAGATCACTACAAATACCAGAAATATACTGTGTCGTATATAAATATATATAATCATATCTTTATAGATATAATCACATATACATTATATATATATATTATAAACATAAATATATGTTATACTGTAATTTAGATTGCAGGCATTTGCAATTTAAGTAATTAAAAGGATATGGACAGAGAATGTCAGACTGTATGGATGTGGGGGCAACAAAAAAAACAGCAGATGAAGGAAGATAAACTGGCACATAATGATGGCCTTGAAGTCAGGTCATCAATATCTCAACATATATACTCACAGCTTTTAAAGACATCTCTCATCAGGAAAACAATTGACAGCAGTCTTGCTGTCAGGAAAAGAGTAAATAAAATCATAGCCATGAAGACTCCTTTATCTGCCAGTCACAAAGAGCCAAAGCTCTTTGGCTTTGAAGCATCTGGGAAAGAAAACAGCAGTAATAGATGGATTCCCTTCATCCTTTAAACAAGTCTTTTAAAGTGTTCCTGTTCTATCAGTGTAAAACTGGACAGCTGCTTGTAATGTGTCCTTTATATGTACAAATATGAGAAAGGAATTTAATCCTCAACTTCTTATTGCATTAATTTAATTGGATAAAAATAGCTGAGTTTAATTAGAAAAGCTGCACAATCTATCCCATGATCTTGCATTTGTACAATTCTAGATTAATTATTTCAGCAGTATAGTCACTCAGAAATGCTGAGTTAAGGAGTTCTTTAATTTTTTTGCTTTTGATTAATGTGGATTCATATCGATATTCTTTTAATTGAATATTTCAATATGCCATCAAAAATCTAAATAAATAATGACAAAGTTTAGCTAGAATCCACTGATGTATTATGGGACTGTTGCTAGTAATGATACTTGGTACTGATACCAAATATCTGGTATTGTAACATTTATAGCCTGTTATCTTACTTGGGTTATCTACAGAGATATGGTTCCTTTTTCAGTAAGTATTTTTTTCCCCTTTTTTTTTCTTTCCTCTTGGTGAATCTTTGAGCTACTGTTCTGCAAATTTTTTGTCTGTTGAGGATGAATCAGCCTTATTCATGGTCAGATTTACCTGGTTTGTGACTGCAGAAGCACAGGAGACATCTACAGGAAACCTCTAGCAAGGTCAGTACATTGCTTCCAGAGCAGAGCTGACTTTGAGTTCCAAAGGTGTGCACCACATTTGCACTGACAGGTCATTCTGTTGCTGGGGAGAGATCAGTATGTATGATGCGTTACATTTTCAGCTTCTATTTCATTATAAACAGAGATAATGAAACCAATATTATTTACATTTTTTCTGTGTATGTGTTTATGAGTCTGTATGTGTGTTTTCCTCTCTTTCGGATTATTGAGGGGAAACCAACCAACAAATCAAAACCAATCAAACAAACAAAAAAATGAGGAATGTTATCTACATACTGCTGAATACTTCATGGGAGGGAAGTATTCCCTACACAGAATAAAAATAAAAAGACAGTCATTTCAGGCATAAATGTTTTTTCTTTGGCCCTGAGATGATAAGTTCAATATTCTTAAAGATAAATGATTTTGGAGTAATTTCTAAAAATACCTATGAATAGAACACGCAGTTCCTAAAAAAAGACAGTAAGAGGAGGTTGATACTTTTGTAGGCAAAATTGATTTATTGTCTTTCTAGACAATTTGTCTCTGACACTAAAAATATTGAAGTAAATAATAAATGTTTTACAGGTATAAAAAAAGACTGAGAAGTGAATTAGTCTTTCGTTATTTAACTTTTTTTTTTTTCCATTGTGAAACAAAAAAATGCAATGGGACAGAGCTAGTTCAGGATTATTAACACTTTTTTAACACTGCTTATAGGAATAGCAAAGCCAGAAGTCTGAAAAAATGTTTTTATGAACAATGTCCCCAAAAATTTTTATACACTTTTTACATAATCGTATTTTCCATAATGTTTTTACTCTGTAGCTCTATCTGATATCATTAAGACATAAGATATATTTTTACAAGGTCCATTAAACTGCCACTGGAAGAACATGCTATTATTAAATTGTGTGTCATTATCCTCTAACAATCCAGTAAACAACATTTAAACAGAAAGCAGGAAAAAAAAAAAAAATAAAGTATAAGACACTGATCTTGTTTCTTCCTCTCTGATCAACAAGTCACTACCATAACCTCTTCTGGGTTAAATGCTAGTAGTGTGATTTAACAATGGCCAGCAGCTCAGTCTCACATAACCTCTCACTCACTTTGTGCCACAGTGGAAAACGGGAGAGAATCAAAAGGCCAAAAAGGAGAAAACTCATGGGTTGACATAGTGGCGGTTTAAGAGGCAAAGCAAAACACACGCACACAAGCAAAGCTAACCAAGGAATTCATTCACCACTTCCCATTGACAGGAAAGTGTTCAGCCATTTCTGGGAAAGTGGGGCTCCATCACACCTAATAGTTACTTGAGAACACAAATGCCATCACTCTAGAAGTCCCTCCTTTCCTTCTTCTTTCTCCCAGCTTTGTATGCTGAGCATGACATCATAAGCTATGGGATATCTCTTTGATCAGTAAGTGTCAGCTGTCTTGGCTGTGTCCCCTCCCAGCTTCTTTTGCACACCCAGCCTTCTCACTGGTGGGGTGGGGTGAGGCGAGGAGCAGAAAAGGCCTTGACTCTGTGCAAGTAGTGCTCAGCAGTAACGCAAACATACCTGTGTTATCAATACTGTTTTCAGCACAAATGTAAAACATGGCACCATAAAATGAAGAAATGAACACTATGAAGAAATAAACACAATGAATGATGAAGACATAAACACAATCATGAAGAAATTTAAAACCAGCGCATCCAGCAACCCATGCTAGTATGACTGCAAATCTTTCAAGTATGCCAAGTTACTCCCAATAAATACATTGATAGGATACAATAACTACATTTACTATACACAAGGTTTTCCTTGTATTTGTAGCTATTTATTTTTGTCCTGTTTCCTAGGCTGTCTCAGGTAAGGAAGATTCCAGAAGACATGTTGGTAATAATTTTATGAGCTTATCAATAGTGCTTTAACGAGTAAAACACATCCAAGACACTTCAGCAGCAGCTGATTTAAGTTGTTATTTCCTCCTGGTGCAGCTGGGGTGAAATAACTGCTGATGCTGTTGTGAAAACAGCTGCACAAACTACTCAACCAACTGGAGCTGGTTGGCAGCAAGCTGCTGAATACAAGCTGCTGCTTATTTGCAAGAGCATCCTATCAGGGAGCACTGTTATTTGTTGCTGTAGCGGGTTGAAAGTGGTGCAGTGCCAGGTAGAAATATCTGAGAGTTTAATCCTAGGTCCCATTTCCAGCTAGTATTCTATTACATCCACCAGATTCTTAAGGGACAAAAGACTAGCTAAGGAATTTGAGATAAGAACTCACAATGCTGAATGCAAAGTGAAGAAGCTTTTCTTCTGTGTCTCTAGTAGTAAGAGCCAGCTGGCTGTGTGGACACAGCTACTGAGCAATATGCAGTAGTTAATGTGTTCAGCTTTTTTCAGTAGGGTGTGCTGTGCAGATAAATACAAACTTTTATGAGATTCAACATCCATAAATCATAGAGAATTGAGACAGATAATTTTGTTTTGGAGACACTTCTTAGACTGAAAATGTGCCCTCGCAGTTCTCTGGTTTATCTAGAGTGATGGCATAAACCTTGAAATATTGATAGAAACTATTCACATTGTCACTAAAATTAAAGAATGGAGTCTCAGACATGGGAAGGATCATAGGGACAGGTCATTCCTTTTAATCAATTTAATTAATTAATTTTATATTAAAAATACATTTAATTTATGAGAGAAATGTTTTATTTTCTAAAATATGAGGTGTTTTTTGTCTGTGCTGTAAAATGCCTCCTTACCTCCAGGACTCAGGTAATTGATCAAATTTCTTAGCAATTTAATGAATCTTCATTCTTTAAATAAGTGTCTGTGTGTAGGATGTTGATAGCCCATGTCAAATGTAAGACAATTAAATCTAGCATTCATAGTTTTCATGAATTAAACTAAATTCAGTTGAGCTTATATGTCTCTTAAGCCAAATAGAATTATGCAACTTCTAAAACTTGACGGAAAAATGAAAGCTGATCTCAAAATACTTCTTCTAGATACCCTTGTAAAAATTTTAACTTTACCCACTGTCTCAGAAATAGATATTTTAATGAGAGTATGACAAATGAAACTCTAAACAAGGTTTTCCCTCTCTTTCTGTCTATTTACTCTGTCCTTTGGAATAAATATTGTCAGCGGACAAAGTTGAAACTTAGTCTTTGTGGTTCTTTTGTGATCTTAAAACTTGGATTTGAATACGTAATTTTAACTCAGACAAGTGCTCTTTTGCTCCTGAAACCGCATGAACCAGAAAGCCTGCTTTGTTGAAAATATCAATGCATATTATTTCTGGAATGAAACACACTTTGTGTGTCTTGCAATAGCTGAATGAATCTGAAGTTTTTTACATCAGTTTTAGTATTGCTGTTCACTGACACAGAACAAGAAAACTCATAAATTCACATAGTGGTTTGGGGATTTTCAAAGCCTGATTGGACTGATTTCTTCACATAGGGATACCTCAGAGAACTGTGGACTGTTATTTATAGCTGTGATGAGTCTTTATTATAAAAAAAAAAACCAAAACAACAAACAGCTTAGCAGGAAAATCTAGAGAAGGAGAGGGATATCAGATTCATATTAGATATTAGATTTCTTGTCAATCTGTTTATCAGCTATTTTTAACAGCTAGATTTAACCTCCGTCCTCCACAGGCAGTTAAATTTCAATCTTTTAAATTAAATTTGAAAAGTTTGAAAGTTAGCACGCTGACATATGAAGTTTTAGTGTGCATTTGGTCCCATTTTACTTTTTGTAAATTTTCTTTATTATGTTATATTTGAAAGATAACAAGAATTTTCCTATACTCCAGCTTTCTTTTGAATTCAGGATAAATAATTATAAAGTCAGTTTTGTCTTACTTTCTTTATTTTTTAGGACAAGTTTGTCAAAGGATTCGATGTCTTAAGTTTTGAAAACTTCATGCTTATAGCTAAGAATGACAGTACACAACAGTCCTTTCCAAATTAAAAATGAGGGTAATTTTTATTTTATTGATATGACACCTAAATGACAAGAAATGGAGCAGCATAAAATGTTTATTTATATCATATCTTATTTCATTTCTATGAAGCAAAAATATCTTGACAAGCATGAGATGATTTAAAGGCAGTGTTTAGCACAGAAATTATTCAGAGAATAGGGAAAAGATCCAGCATGTTACGTTTGGGAGTCATTTTCAAAGGACAGAAAAGGGAGCTCCTGCCTACTTATGAGGCTACTGCAGAATACAGCCAAAGCCTTACTGGAACATTTGAATTTTTTTTATAACTCCATCTATTTCCATCTCAAAACTTTAAAACTCCCAAGGCAGCTTTGTGGGACTGATGGTAAGAGGTTAAGGAGAAGTAAAGAGAAATTTCTGTGATCTAAATCTTGCAATGAAAACAGACTTTTTTTTTTTTTTCTTGAGGGAGATAGATGTGATCTTGAATAAGGAAAAGGTTTTTTAAAAGCTCCCACTAAGCAAATACGGCTATTGGAAGAATAGGTGATGTGAAGAACCTAGAAGATGCAATAGCATGATTGAAGTTTGGATTCACGTTTGCAGAACTATATGAAAAGAACCACAGATTATATTTACCACATTTACAAGCAGTCTGAATATTTTTCTCCTCTGCTTTCAAGTGTTTTGCTTTTGCAAGATGAATCATATCGTTTGGATTTTTATTTTATTTTTTATGAAATATTAAGCCATGCTCTGGATGTCTTGGGGAAAGGTGAAAGAACTGCTGTATAATACATTATTTCAAGCACTCTGTCCAGACTTAAGGCAGAAGAAATGTCATAGCAAGGTTAATGAAGTATGTACAAAAGTGACAAATACCATAGCTTTTGAATATTACTTTGTAACTGTTATGAAGTTATTTCCAAAATATTTTGCTTTGACACTTATTTCCTCTTTACTACCACATACCACCCTTTCAACCACTCCTCTTTACCACTATATACTTAGTGCAAGCATGCTTAAAAGAAATGAGAATGTATATTTTTGCAAGATACAGTACCATTAGCAAGAATACTGAGAGAATGTAACATGGGGTGAAGATGACCTTTTTTTTTTTTAATTTTTATTTTTTTTGGTGGTGATTTTTGATTTCCAGGTGAATTTTCCTTAAAAAGCAGATACTAAGATTTAAGAGCTATCCCTGTAACTATTTCACCATCTTGACTTTAGCAGTTTAGTTTAATTGGAGCAATTTCACTTTACACATGAATTTCTTGTAAATAATTACCTTATTAGAACAAAGCGCGTAGCTAGAAAATGCAGGCATTTCAACTTCCACCTCTTTAAATTATTTCCTTTTTTCACTCACAATAGTTTGATTCTAGATGGAGCCTTTTAAGGTCAATATCTTTATAAAAAAATAAAAAAGATAGATGCTCACTGAGCTTAGTCATTTATGCTGAAGTATTTAAAGTAAAAATTGAGAACTCTCTTAAAAAATATGACAGTCTCTCACTTGGGTCATTTTTGTTCTCAGGAACAAAAGCTTTTGATAATTCTCAGTGTTTGTTCAAAGAGATAAAAATTGTTTGCTAAACTGCCTTCTGGAAGCGGAAGGCGGAATTCAGACCTATTTTTTTTCATGAGGTTGAAAAACTCTGGCAGTACTTAAAAAGAAAACATCACAGAAGTGATACTGAAACTTCAGAAGAATTTGTTTGATACCAAAGTATTTGGGTAAGTTGCCACAGGACAATGTGCCTCTAAAATATTAACTGTTTTGTTTTAAAACAAAAATTCTCTGCAAAACTAAACTACAGGTGGAATAGCAGAAATCTAAACTCCTTTTTCTAAAGAACACCTCTGCAGCTTCAAAGTGTAATTGGGAGCTCTTCTGTGGAACGCTACAATCTGTTATCAGAACATCCCTATGGGAAGAATGATTTTCAGCTTCTGAGAAAAATATTGATTTGTAAATGCTCACCTGAGCCACAATGTGCACAAAAAGGCCTTTATAACTTGTTTTGCAAATGTCCATATGGGGTTCCACAGAGGTTTTTAAATTCCTTAAAGGTCAAGACCTGAAAACATACCAAAAACCTTAAAAATAAAGGAACTAGAAAAGACATTTAGTAGCATTTGAAAGTTTCCAAAATTCTAAGTTAATTAAGTAATGAAAGCTTTTCTCCACTACATTTTTATTCTCTTTTTCACAGTTCTATAATTTCCATAATCATCTCTCTGTCCTTTAGAAACTGTCGAAGCTGAATGTCAAATATGTATTTACATTGTCTTAATGTAGGACTTAATAATTCAGAATTAAGAAAATCTAAATCTTTATAAGCTTCTACCTCCACATATACACATATACAGGTCTTGCTTACATTGTCACTAATATTATGCAAAATATGTAGAAACATATTTATCTTTGTGATATCACATCCACTGTGAGATCAACATTCCATCGCTGAAACCAGAATGCAAGATTCAAGAAAATGGGATAGAAGAAAAAAACTAAAATGGCACACTCAGAGTAAGCCTAGAAAACAAAGCTTAAATGGTTGTAGTTTTGCCAGCTTTTATCCAACTTTAGTTCTTATAAATTATCTTATTTTTTGTACAAAATTTAGTGTTTGCTGCTTACCCTACTATAAAACAAAAATATTATGTGCAGTATGTATCACACCAATAGTAAGCTATTCTTATTCAATGTACAGTAAATAGAACTCAAAACATAATGCAATGGAATGGTAGGTTGGCTTAATGCCAATTCAATCTGCCTGCTTTAATTTCAACTTCATTTTTATGTGCATTTTTTCATTGAAGAATCTCAGTTATGGATTGGAAACATGGAAAAATGCACAGTAAAACTATGATTAGGAGATGTTTGACCAGGCTTAGTCTCAAATGGCTTTATGTACAACAGATATGAGTTCTGAAACTTCATTTTGATCATTGAATAGAGAGATATGTGTGTAGTTCAGCTGAAACCTAAATTAGGTTACTGTCTAGTGGTTGCTGAGTCACTTTCACCTTCACTTCCCTCCCTGCTTGACCCCTGAATCCTGCTCCATATCCTGTGCCAGTGCTAACTCTTGATACTAAATGGAAAAAGATCTCTCCAAATCCACTGTCTGCCTCTTTGCATCCCTAATCACAGGTCAGATGGTCAGCAGCAAATGAAGGAATGTGACAGGAGATCTTATGCAGATCCTACTTGTAGCTTATATTAAATCAGTCTAGCTGTAATGTGTAACTGCATCTCAAAATGAAATGAGCTGATGTTAACGCTCCAAACACAGGGTTATTTTTAATCTGTCCCTTCAGAAATCATATCTATACTACATTCCTGCAAAGAGTTATACTGAGATAATGGTGAGAAAAAACTGATAACAAAAAAAAAGCAGTAGTGATAGAGATAAAATGGGTGAGGAGTGTTGGGAACCTTTTTATGATATTCAAAGTCATTAGAACTTATGAAATTACAGCAGTGGTCACTGAGATATGGCAATTACTATTTTGACTTAATCTGCTTCCCTCTCCTCCCCCCCAGAAAAGTCAAACCAAACCAAACAAACAAACAAACAAAACCCCCACCAGACTTGGATCCCCTTGCAGGTTTTAAAGACATGAGTATTTCTTGTATCCTATATGTACTGCTCCTGTTTGAGTCATTTTGTTTAGGTTTGTTTCTGCACAGAGACTCTCCAAAAATATACACAAACTTTTGGTCATATTTGAGTACCTTAACATCCTCTTTAAGCTGTGGGGACCAGAACTGCACACAGTATGCAAGGCGAGGCAACACCAGTGCTGCATACAGCAAACTTATCACATTTTTTAACTGGCTGGTTATACTGTGATGCATGTTTCCCCTAGAATTCTACATTCATCTGTACTTTTAGATTTCTTATGTCCTACAGATATTTTCACAGCTTTTTCTCACAATTTAGCATTTTTATTGGCAGTCTGGGCCGAGATTACTCAGCTATGCCATATTAGTGCAAGATTTTGGATCTTTACAACAGAAATAGCCAAATTTTTAAGGGACAAAAAAAGTTACAGTGGAGATTAGGGAGAAAAAGGATTACATATGTAACATAATTTTGAACATGGAAATTCACGAAGAACCATTCAAATTTTATTAAATCTGTGATGGATGAAAAAAGCATAGCTGGGCCTCTCATTACCTTGCTAATCTGTTGACTAATACACTTCCTGCAAAGATGATCTTGAGAAGACAATTAAAATATATAGATGTCTGGTTTAGGTTTGTTTTTATACATGATGATAGTGTATCTTTTTTCAATTTCAGCATCACTGAAGTAACACAACAAAATAATTTTGTATGTGTCTAAACAATGGAAGGCAAACATGGCATATCATTATTGTGTTGGCTTAATATATACTATATATGTAATTTAAAGAAGCAAAGCATCCAAAAAATAAAAAATTAGAACTTTTCTCTGAGTAAGATATACTTCTGGAAAGCAGAACATGCATTAGGTCAAAGAAAAGTCGAGTCAGAAAAGAAGAAAAAAAAAAAAAAACCCACAAAGTTAACATTATCAAAAAACCGTTATCATAATAACTTATGCAATTTTCATAATTATGTTTTTCTTGCCTGGGAAGGCCAGTTTTCTTTTCTTTTTTTTTTTTTTTTAAACTATTAGAAACATATTGTGATAAATTTTTAGCTTTTATGCATAATATTACCCTTCACAATGGCAACATTCTTTTTATTTTCTTATCTAGCTTATGTAGGATAGCTTAGCTGAATTAATATTTTAAGATTACAGAATAACTGGCTATCAAGGGTATTATGAATTCTGTACTTTTGGTCAGTTTTTCAGTCTGAGATAATTTGGGGTCTTGGTGTTTGCATTAGAAAGGTCAGAGAGACATGATGTATAATATAACTGTTCAAATATATAAGTCGGTTTCTGTGGCTGTATGCCATATATCTACTGACTGAAAAAGTAACTCAGACCTCAGCTGCCTGTTTTGCAAAATTTTAGCTGAGATAAATGTGTAAAGGTGAACACCCACTCGATTTACCTAAAGCATTGTTTCTAAAGCTGAGTCTACGTAATAGAAATGTGAGATTATAACATGGATTGGTATAAAGTTGTTAAGACAAAGATCTACCTATATGGGTGACAAATAAAGCAAGTTCCCATGCATCCTGGGTAGCTTCTATTTCAGCTTCTAGGCTCTGAGGAAGCCCACTCCTTGCCGTATTTATGGAGCAGCGTTTCACCATTTCCCAGGACTAATTTAATGACTGTCTTCAGTATTGAAACAGAAAGAATGACAGTAACTGTACCAGAATCCACATGAATTTTGTGGTTGAAAAGACAGCAGAAGGTTGAATAAATGTCATTCATTAATGTGTCGTTAGGTTGAATGAAAGTAGCTGAGTAAAATTTGCTTATAATCATACTGATCTTTCATTTCTGTATAGTTATACTTTAAATGGGTTTAATTTTGGTTTGCGTTTCACCCTCCTCTATCTGTTCCTATGGCTTCTAATCATCTAATTCCTTCAACCCCCTATTAATGCTTTCAAATTTATCTTGAGCTGTTCTCGTCCTGTATTGATTACCACTGAACTACAGGAGATTTCTATCAGCTTGCCTTCTTTGCTGAAGCATTACCACAGGAGGTAAACAGTTCAGAAAGAACTTGAAGCACCAGTTCACTGTGTTCCTTAATCAAATTCTCATGAAAGAGCAATATACACTACAAATTGTCATCCATAATGTCATGTATCCCATAAATTTCAACCTTAGCCATCACTGCAATGACACCTATGAAGTCTGCTACAGACTGTTTAAGGTAGACATTAAGAATTTACATCCACAACAGCAGTCTTTACACCAAGCTAAAGATTAGCTAACTCAGAAAAGCAATTGCTTTCAAAGTAAATTTTGTTTGATGAAAATGCCAGTGAATTAGCATGGTCATTGTTTTATCTGATATTAGAACTGGTAACCTCAAACATGTGTAGTTACATAACAATTGAAGGGAGACTAATGATAAATGTGCGTTTAGGATCAGTATCATTATAGCACAGGATGTACTAATGACAAAAAATGGAAGACTTGTCAAAAATAATAAAAATAACTGTTTCTGACCTACATAATGGGATGCTCTTAGAGAAAATTATACCTTAATATTACACAGTTTTTTTCATGTAGACCTACAATTTTCCTTTCATAATTATCAGGAATCAGACAATAAGACACTAAAATCCAAATGCAGAATGATAAAATAGAGGGGTGGGGGGAAACAAACTCATTATAAGTGTTTCTTTTCCTTCCTTCCTTCTTTCCTTCTTTCTTTCCTTTCTTTCCTTCTTTCTTTCCTTCCTTCCTTCCTTCTTTCCTTTAATACAGAGACTAAAATTGCTAGCTTTCTTTAAATAATCAAGTTGTTTATAATTGTTTGTAGTTAATAACCAGAGGCCTAAAAATTTGGCTTAGTAGAAAGCTCATACAAAGCTGTTTATGTAAGTGTGATACGAATAGTGTTAATTCGATGTGATGTGGTGTGTTTGTCAAAATATTAATCAGTTTGGAGACCAAAACTACCATGTACTACCAAGATCTTTGAACTTTCTTAGGGTAAATGCTATATTAGAATTTATTTAGGATATGAAAAAAAAAAAAAACAACCAACAAATAAAAAGCAGTAATACTCCAGTTTTGGGTTATTTTGGATTAAAAATATTTAAATTATGATATTTATATATATTTTAAAAAGCAAATTTAAAAATTATAATGATAGAAATAAAGGAATAAAAGGAATAGAGAAAGAGCATTTTTACATGCCTACATAACAGGTTATTATTTTCTGGTATATGAAAAAGAAAAGAAACCTTCATTTAAATCTGGAATATAACATTTTATACTGATTTTGTCATTATAATTTCAATGCAAGTAAAAGTGGAGCTAAAAGTGTCTGACATTTTCATGTCTCAAAAAGGTTCCCTGAATCCAAATTTCTATGCAAAAAGTTATCATTTAAATATTAGCAAAATTTACACATTTTCCAGTCTTACTAAGCAGAATGAACAGAAATACATGATACATGTACTTGAATGTGGTATTGGTTGATGGTTGTGAAGAGGGATAAGTCTTTGATGTAGCAGAACAAAATGATTTACAGTTGGATATTGCTTGAGCAACTTTGGGAGATGAATAATGTGACATCTGCTCTTGGCAAAGAAGGCTTTGGTCTCTTCTGCCCTTCAGTTCCACTTTGAATGCAAATTAAAAAGTGAAGTAAAGCCTTTACTGATGTCTCTTCCAAAAATAGTAAATTAAATTCTGGAAGTAAAAAGCCTTATAGAAATGGCTGTTAAGGATTTATTGTTGGCTTCATTTCTGAGTGTTGCTAAATTCTGATATTGGAAGTTTTCCAATCAAAGCAGATAAACCCCAATAAAAAATAAACCCCAGAAGAATAATGAAGAGGAACAAAACTGTAGGGGTTTTTTTCTTTGTTTTTTTTTTTTCTTTACTACTTGACTAAAAAGAAATATAAGCAAACAATTCTCTCATATCATTGGCTTGCTTTTTTAGAGACTGAGGAAGGGGGCTGGACTGTAATATATGAAGAATTAGATTATTTGATGGCCAAATACTGTCCTGAAATTAAATGTTTCAAAATTTTGAATCTTTAGCAAAGGGTTGGATTGAGGCATTCCTGCCTATGGCAGGGGGTTTGGAATTACATGATCTTAAGGTCCTTTCCAACCCTAACCATTCTATGATTCTATGAGTAAGAGAAGTTAGGAACCCACTAATAGGTTCAGATTAGACATCATGAATTCTACACTAGAAACTAATAATGTTAGAAGCAAATTGGAGGTGATAAGAGCTGGCTAATGATATCCATTACTTCTAGTTTGGAGATGAATTGCTAGCATGATTCAGATGGGGGGTTCAGAGAAGGCTATTGCAGTTCAAAAATAAGGTAGATACAGGGTTGAAAAATGTAAGAATTAATAGTAAATAATGATAAGATAATCAAAAGTTAAAACCAAGATGAATCATGTGAGAATACATCCAGCACCATTTTTATTATGTTGATTACTGCTGTCACCATTTATATTCCATCTTGTAAAACTTTGAAATAACTATAAAAATGGTAATCAAGTAGATGTAATTTCAGTAAATAAAAAAAAAAAGTTTTTTGGCAGGTATTAAAAGATTTAAGTAAACTTTTTTTTTCTTCCTCCCTGAAAATATTCTCTTCTTCTACCAGACTGTCTGACAAATCTTAGTTTAACATTTCCTCATGAATGGTAAAAGCAGTTTGGAGCTGATTTTCAAGTAATGTCTCAGTGGATGTGCCACTTCCCTCACATAGTGAGACTTACTACCTGTTCAAAGAATGTGAAAAGGGGAAGAGAGTAGAGGTTTCCATAGTAACCTTTAGTAGTTCAAAGTAAAATTGCATAAAATGAAATCATTATCACCCAGGAACTGAGGAAGACAGTTCAGCTGTTGAAGATGCCAAGTTGTAGATGACTGATGGTATCTTTTTTTTTTTTTTCTGCATTTAGTATTACTATGCCTTTTTATTTTTTTTTTTTTTTGAGGAAAAAAACCCCAAACAAACCAAAAACTAAACCAAGCCAAGCAAAACCAAAAAGAAATCCAAGGAAAAAAAAAACCAAACAAACCCAAACAAAAACAAACTTCAAAATCTTGTTATGTTCAATAATTCTGAAAATGATTTTTAATTCAGAAACAGTGTAAGTACATCTTGTGACTTAGTGTCAGACAGAATACGTGTTGGTAGCCATGGTAACCCAGGAGATCTTAAAGCTCACGCTGTTCATTTATCGGGAATATGAGCAGATTGTCTCCCAGTAGACTGCAAAATGTTGTGTTACTATATGGCTGGAAAGCAAACTCAAAATGGCTATTAGAGGTTTCATTTCACTTGTATTGCAATAAACTTAGTTAGATTGATAGATCTTTATTCACACCAGATAATGGTAGTATAAAATAAATTGAAAAGTCTTTTAAGTAATTAAACACTCCTGAAAGAACAAACAGACATATTGAACAAAAGCGTCTTGTTGAAATCAATACAAGAAAGCAAATCCTTGCAAAAAACACCCCAACAAAACAGTCGTTTTGAGACTCTTTCTTCTCACCAACTAGCTGAAGCCAGAAAATCACTACAATGCTGTTGATCCCTAAAGGGTTTTAGTCAGTCAGTCACTGTGGGTGAAAAATGTATTAGAACAGACTGTAATTAAATTATTTCTTTGTACAGATAATCTGATACAAGGAAATATGCAAGAAACATTTCAAATATGTAGAGGAGGAGTTTGCTACTTTGGTATTTTTGGTTTTCCTTGGATAAATATTTATTGAGAATGAAAAATTCTGTGTACTTTACATTTTAAACTCCTATTATTAAAATATCCTTAAGCAATTTACTGTATTTTTGCCAAAGATATAGAACTCTTCAGTTAATGGAAAACTAAGAAAACATGATCATATACCTAGAGCCCATTTTCTAATCCCCTACTCAGTGAATATTTAGAAAACTAAGAAAACAATACCAAGAAGTAAAAACCAGCAGGCAACAAATAACTTCGGTTTTGTTAGGCTGACTCTGCTGTAGCCTTTACTGGGATAGAAACTGGTGTCCAAGCTGGTGTCTCTGAGGAAAATGTGAAGAGTACCAGGTTTAAATTAATTAATTTCTGTGCATCACAGCATGGCATTACATTACCGTAGCACTGTGCCCATCCTGCATCACCATGAGCTCAGTACCTCATTCATGCAATAACTTGATTTGCTTGGACTGAAACTGAAGCTGAAAGCTTGAAAGTAACATCTATGATATTCTGCATAAAATTTCTGAAGAATTAATTTGGTAACACTAAATAGCTTTGGAATGACTGAAAGACAGATGACTTTGAATGATACATGTATATTTTTTGGAATGTCATTTTCTACCTATACACCTTAGCTTTCTAAGTAGATTAGTTCATGTACAGAAAACATATCTATTGTTTCACACATCATTGTTTTGGTTTGTGCGTGAATATAACAGAAAAGTAAAAAAAAAAAATAATATAAAGGAAACAAAAAAAAAAAAAGAAAAAAGAAACTTTTCTTCTTCTCAGTCCTGGTTCCTAGATAATTTCAAGGAATAGCCAAACCTTCTCTTCTGCTGATTTCTACTACTCAAAATATATTTCTGCTCCATGAGATTCTTAAAAAAACTCTCAAAAAATGGTCCACCTGCATTCCCCATGCACCATCACTAAGATCAAGAGATTCTTTCAAAATAGTTTTGAAAGAAGGACAATTTAGTGAAGAAATTTAAGTGCAACTTTATAACAATCTCTTATAACTTTTCTGAAGAAAAAGTCCGTAAGTATAGTTGAAGTAACTGGAGACAGGTAAGCACTTAACTTTGTCAATATTTTCTGTAAGAGCTTTTATTGAAATAATATTTAAAAAAACAAAACCTAAGCAAATTCACCGTGAGAACTGAAATTATAACAGCAATTGAAATTGAGAAGGAAAATTTTATATTGGTGCAGAAGATCATTAAAGATTTAAAAGTCTGCTATTTTATGAATAAGTTGCATGAATCCTCTATAACAAAGGAAAAAATGAAAAAAAAACCCAAAGCTATCCCTGCAGTTCATGCCTCCTCTTTAGGTACTAAGTTGTTCTCCTTAAATACAGCTTTTAATATTTTGGCCCAGATGCATCAGTATTCATATTGTATAAGTTTCTCCTCCACTTTCTTAAAATTATCAGACACCATGATTCTTTTTTCTCCTAACCATCTTTCTGTTGCCCTTCTCAGATGTTTCCTTCTTTCCTTAAGCTCTTCAAGGCCTGTTTTTTCACTCATGTCTTAAGTTTAAAAGCCACTCAGATAAAAAATAAAATCACATTTCTTGCAATAGCATAGAAAGAACGTAGCTAACACAGACAGCTAGCCTTACTTCTCAATATAGGTTTTATTTCTGGATAATTTTTCTCAGTATTGTTTACTTACCCTGGGCTACTAGTGCAAATAATAACCACAAGAATGGAAACAAATTATTATCTGTACCTTGGAATCATTTCTGCAAATGATGTCTCATTCACAGTAAAAACAAGACTAATCTCAATCATCTTTTCATGTCCATATCTAAGCTAATGAACTTCATCTCCTTTAAAAGAGAGAGCAAGGCTCAGAAAGGCACAATTCAACTAATTTATCTGAAATATATCTTAGATGGCCATATATACTTATAACAAGTCTTTAAAGTAGTCTTATGATATCCTGCCTGGCTTCCAGGAAGGCATAGATCCTCCATATATTTGTAATACCTGCCTCTTTCGCAGGAGTACACCTTCACTTAGAAGTCTTAATCTGCAGCTGATTTCTTATTTGATCAGATGATAAACTTATGTGCTGATTAGACCATAATCACGAAGGGCTTTTTAAAACAAGAATTACATCTATCAGTTCTGAAATTATACTGCCATACTGTGATGAATAAAGTCACAGAAATAGTATGAGAATGCACTGACCTTAATAGGGAAAATATTCAGGTCTTTACACAGACCTTAGTAGAGAAAATATTCAGGCCTAAGTTGAGTATAGAAAAACTTAGAACAGACACTAGAGAAATAGGACAATTTTTTTTTCTTAAAAACCTCATTTTTCTGTGTTACAAAATAAAATTTTAACACTTTTGTAGTAATGTAAAAATTAGCTACAATTAACCTTTGAAGATATTATGCCAGATTATTCTTTTGCCATTGATAGTAGTGATTGTTGAGAGGGATCTCCTAATTTTAATTTAATCAACAGTGTGACTTTGAGGGTCCATAGTTAGAAGCTTTACTAGTAGGCACTTCAGCCTAAACATAAGTTCTGAATGCAAAATTTCCCTTTTACTCTTTAACATTTCCATGCAAAACTTGCTTTCTTTTATTTTTGATTGTTAAATACAGAGAATAATTTAAATTATCCCTTAATAGCATCTAAGACATCTAGGCAGCTTTTGAAATAAGCTTAAATATAAAAATATTACCTTCCACTCTGCTTTCATGATATTAATGATTCAGCAGCTGTCTTCAATATCACTCTGTAGATTCCACTTGTAACAGGGCAGCATGTTTTTTATTACACTGTGTATAGATTTCTTTGTGTTTCATAACTCTAGAAAAGAACTGTGAGATTGCAGATGGATAAGAAAGAGAAAAAGTACTTGCTTTTTAGAGAGTTTTCAGGATTGAATTAATTATAGGTTATTCAGAGGGTCCAGGTGTCACTTTTGTAAAATAAATAAAGAAATGTTGTACTGCATCTTCAACATGGTACTGTTTTTCGATAGCTCATATACTCATATATATATTCTGTGTATTCAGAAGTTGATAATAAGAGTACAGCTTGATGAATCTGTGCTTTGATTTCACTTCCACCTATCTGACAAGAATTCATGTTAGACAAGAGTTTAAGCTGTATAAAACTTCTTTGTTCCTTCTATTGATATATGAGTTGTACGACAAGAAGCTAGATGTAAGTTTAGGTAAACATACATACCTATATAGCAGGAGATTATGTAAGTCTATTATTTCCTTATATAATAAAGTGTTCATTATATATTAAAGTGTGAACAAAATTGAAGGCTGGGGTCATGTCACTAGTGTATTCTTAAAAGTACTATACAAATGTTACACGGTAGCTGTGCTGGTTTTGGCTGGGATAGAGTTCATTTTCTTCATAGCAGATAGTACAGGGTTATGATTTTGATTTGTTCTGAAGAGTGTTGATAACATAGGGATGTTTTAGCTGCTGATGATCAGTGATTACATAGAGACAAGGCCTTTTCTGCCTTTTCTCACCCCACCAGGGAGTATGTTAAACCATGACAGCAGCTTATTTTTAAACCCCTAAATGCCACTCAGAGTAGCATGTTGGTTGCACAGTGTCTGGAAGCTGAAGACAGGTGAATTCAGATAGATGAGAGAAAACGTAAAGTTGCAAACAATTGGCACAACTTAAAAAATCGTGCCATTAGGTGCCACACAGGCTGGCAGGCGCCTGTGGACACAACTGCAGGCTGGCCAGCAGGGCCATGGGCACTGAGGCAGGCTGATGGGCCAGGACGTGGGCATGACTGTGAGCCCAGCTCAGCAGGGCCCATGGCCAGGAAGCACTGTGGGAACTGGAGAACTGGCCATTCTGCAAGGCAGGGACTGATGGCCCAGGGGAATGATATGGGGTCCTGGCTCATGGGGCAGGAGGGAGGGAGCCCCAGAAGTATGCAGGCCAGGTCAGTGAGGTCTGTAGTAGCAACAGGACCCCAGAGCTTTCTGTAACTGGAAACTTTATTGTGATATTGGATTTTCAAGCTTTTTTTTCTTCTTTTCTTTTTTTTTTTTTTTTTTGTAAGGATGGTTTAATTGAAATTTAAACAGGATTATTAAGCAAAGCTAAGTTTGAATATACGCTTTTTAATGGATTAGATATGATTAAGATACTGTGGTCTGATTATAAATCTATAAATATGGCATTTGAATTGAATTCTTCTAAGAAAATATAAATAAATTTTTACATACCTTCAACTATCAGTACCATAATGGTTGCACTTCCACCAAGCACTAGAAATTTCAGAATTGCTTTTAGTGCAGGTATTGTCCTTCTATAAAGTGAGTATATGACAGGTTTTCATCACAGTGACTGACGTATGACTCGATATCAAATTTCCATCTGGAAATGTTTGTTCCTTTCAAAACAATCCTGAAGACTCATGCTATGTTTTTAACCCATTAATGTGTATTTGCCAGCATTCTTTAGCATGGATTTGCTAGTTCTTGAATAGCTCTTGCCAGAATTTTGCAAAGCTAAGATTGATATAATTCTTCCTTCTCCATTAGCACCTGTCATTGTAGTTATCATACTCCCACAAACATTACTGGTAACAACTAAGCACCTTCCTTGTCAATTCCTTGAGTCCTTTTTCCTCTCCATTCATATATCTGTGTCTGGCCTTGTACATAAGGTGTAGACTTTTAATAGCAGCAGGAAAAGTAAAGGAAATTACTACAGCAGAAACATTCATGATTAAACAAAATTATTTTACTGTGCAACTGACTGTCACAGTCAAATCCATGCTGAATCCTTTTGAACCTCCAGAAAATAGTGAGCGAACACAATGTCTAAAAACATTGGTTCGTAGTAAGGTGTATTATTAAAGATGTTACCATTGGCTACTTTTCCATTCTCCACTTCCCCTACAAATTTGTTCAGGATGGTAAACCAAGGTATGAGCTTGGGTTTATGTCCCTTCTTCAACATAAACAAGTTAATTTGAATAAGGTACCAGTTCTAATAAGTGAGTAATTTTAACTCCCCTTATTTTTTCCTGAATTATAAAGTGAACATTATAATTTTCTTACTACTGACATCAAAATTTTATAGAAATCAAAATTAAATAGTAGCTGATCCTCATTAGAAACTTTTAAAGTGTATGTGTGTATTTTATTACTTTTATTACTTTCCTACATAACCTTGTCAGCACTGTATAACCATATATCATTATATAGCATCAACAATTAATATTAAATAATTGTTGAAAATTTCAGTAAACATTAAAACCAGCACTATTCATTTATACAAAAAAAATAAAATAAGTCCTGTAAATATTAAAAGAAACAGACTAATTAACCAACAAATGAACAAGCAAGAAAAATTCAGAAGCTTCTTTAATCCTTTGAATAGAACTCAGCAGACAAGATCCAAACTCAGAACTTATTCTTCTGACAAAAAACTGCCTCTTTCTATTTTTTTTCTCTGAAAAATAAGTTATTTTCTTTTTTTTCTTTTTCTTTTAATGTGTTGAGTAAATCATTGTATGACCTATAGTCACAATAAATAGATGTGCCGGTATTAATGTTCCTCCTGGAAAGGATATTTTAGTCATTTTTTGTGATAAAATATATTTGTGTAAAATTAATGCATCTTTCCCTGGACAAACTGCACTTCAGAATTTAATTTTTTGTTTTCTCTATTATAGAAATACTTGTAAGGCTGTGAATATTCTGACTGATATTCCTGCCACCCCAGCATTTTCTTTCTATAGCGAACGTAACTCACTGGCTTGAATTTCATATCTGTTTTACAACGGTATGAATGTCAATTTATTTTTGTATGTTTACTGTCACATTCATGAGTAGAGATGCATTTCCTTGTCCTGAATGAGTTGGTGTAAATTAACCCTCCCAAGACTCTACAGGAGTGAACTTCTCTACTAAAATCTTAATGCAATATAAAAGCCTTGAAAATGTTATTGTTTCAATGTCTGATTGCAACAATAGCCATAGCTCCAGAGTCGAACCTTATTCTTAGGAAATATTAAGCTATGTCATAATGAATATCATGGAATCATAGAACAGTTAAGGTTGGAAAGGACCTTATAATCATTATCCATGTTTTCAAAATAAAGCTGTCCAGAACACACAGAGGCATATTAACTGAACTGAACATTAAAATTGAGTCTTTCAGTACCTCTATAAAAGCCAATTCATTAAAGTTGATTATTCACAAAACTAGTATGTCATGCAAAAATCTACAAGGAACATCTTATATTAGAGAAATACAAATAAAAATATTCATAACTTTTTTCCTTCTTTTGTGTGATACATATACCCTATTAAATCTTGTGCGACAATCAGAAGCACATTAACTGAACAAACTGTTATACTTCTCTAAACAATATCAGCTTTTAAAATCCCTCAATTTTAACAAAAGGGCGAAGGTCTTTTTTTTTAAAAAAGTAGGTTTAATATTTGTAAGTTGAAACTGGCCTCCGCTTCCCACTGTAATTTTGCACGCCCTGTTCTGTGATATCATTTCTTCTTTGTTCAATAGTTGGGTTTGGCTTTGCTTTTCAATGGAAGTCTATATGTGCGTGTGTTTATGCTTGTACACTTACATAGCTTTTTTAACTATGGGTGCCTATGTGTTCATATGTGTATACATAAGCTAAACATATGTTTTTCATTGGATTTGGGTTGAAACCTGATGTTACCAAATTTAGAAAGCTTCATTAATATTTGCTGCAGTTTTGGTACATTGTTTCATAACGTACACGGAACACTTATTTATTTGAAGCCATCATGCTGAGATACAGTCTCATCACTGTTGATGGTAATTCTTTAAATGTGATCTTCCCTTTTGATTATGTTGGAAATCTATTATGGAGCAATCTGCAGGCAACCATTCCAGTCTGTTAGGCTGAATACAATTTATTTAGTACTTTCCTGCATGCCTTGCCCGTTATTTTATCTCAGTTCTAAGGGAATTAGTCTTGAGTCTAGTATGATGACAGTTTCTTAGATTAACGTAACCACGGGAAAGAGAGAAAAGGGAGAAGAAACATCCATAAGAATCTTTCTTTTTATTTTTCAGGCAAAGTTATATTCAGTGCAATGAATACTATCTTTCATGTGGAAATACTGCTTAATAGACAATGCAGAGTGCTTTATTTATGAAGACAGGTAAGCTAATGTTCATTAAGATAATATATAATGAAAGTTTAGGGGTTTTTTAAAGTCTTAGAATTTTATAAAGACATCTGGGATTTGAAATATGATTAACTATAAAGCACAACACAAATCAAGAAGAAACTTTCATTACCAAAACAACCTATAAAATCAAGTGAATATTTAAAATCAGTTATAGGCTGAGATACTAAAAGGTTAATGTTACTCTTAACCCTCACTCCCCACATGCAAAAGTGATATTGATCAGTAATGCAGTTAAGATTAAGATATAGTCTGTAGAAAAATGGTCTGAACCAAGTAGGAAGAGGAAAAAGAAAAATAAATAATTTATATACCATATTTTCCAAGGTAACATATGCCCCTTTGTTGTGGTTTCAGCTGTGACAGAGGAAGGGGATGCTCCATGTGCCAGAGGAGGAATTTCCCTGCAGCTCCTGGAGTAGCCCACAGCGGAGCAATCATCCCAGTCTGTCCTGCCTGAATAAATTAAACTTGTCTCTTCCTGAGTAAGCAACTGTCTTTTTTGGTGTGTGCATGTGTACGTGTGTGGGTCTGGGTGGACACTTAGGGGCATGACTTAGAGGTGGACTTGGCAGTGTTAGGTTTGCAGTTGGACTCTATATCTTAGAAGTCTTCTCCAACCTAAATGATTCTGTGATTCTGCATATACATATATATATGCTCGTGTATGTGTGCATGCCTCTGTGTGCTTGTATGTGTGTGCCTGTTGGAAACACATGCTCAGCCTCACCATGAGCTGGATCTGGCAACATGAAGCTGTACCAGCCTTGCCTCCTCCATTGGGCTGCTGGATTCAGGAAGCCTTAACAATCCTGATATTTAAATTCTATTTTCTCATAATTACCCTTGTCTTTATTTTCCTAGAATGAAAGGAAAGCAACACACACACACACACACACACAAAAAAAAAAAAAAAAAAGGGGAGAAAGTTCTAGGGTGTCTTATTTCGCAGTTATGAGCAGTACAGCAGAACCCAGAATTTCGAATTACAGACCAGCAGGGGGAGTAAACCTGGAAACATCTCATCCGTAGGGGAAGACGTGTGCAAACTTGTATCTCGTAATTCAGATGCAGTGCAAACAGATATGTTTCAATGAAGCAGATAATCCAATCTTTATTCTGTTCCAGTTTTGCTTAACTTCCACATTGTTCACAAGCAAAGAGGGGAGAATAACTAAGATGAAAACTCAAACCATAATATGGTATTCTACCATGGGCACGTTGAATCTGTCTTGGTGACTGGGCATCGGTAGGCTTGTCACAGTAATCTTTACCTGCTTCCAGGTTTGATCTTTTCAAAACAAATTAGGAATACAAAAGGATTAGCCCAAGTTACATCCAGGAATAAAATGAAAATGCATGATAGCTAAGAAGGTTTGTTGTCAGACTTGAACTGGGACTATGTAACTGTGCATAAGGTACTTACAAATTCAAACTTGTTCTTATTTAGACAACCACTTCCCACAATGAGGACCTCATTTTACAGGAGATTTTTTTTTTTTTTAAACTCCAATTACTCCTCCTCATATTTTGTATTATTGATTTTTAATTCATATTTACTAATCTTTTCCTTAAGGTAAATTCACTTTTTCTAGACAGTCTTTTGATTCTCTTTGATACTGACAATTTTCTTCAGCTTTGCATCACAAATAAATTTCCTTTGCATACCCTTTGTTTCCCCCCAAAAAAGATTATTTATGAAACTATAAAATGGAATCAGTTCCGAGTTACCTCTATCTGCAGCATACTCTCCATCTCATAAACCTTGCATCACATAATTTTTTTACCAGTTCTCACCTTCTTTTAAATAGCTAGTGCGATGTCTTACGCTTTGCTACATTAAATGATTTAATAAAGCCAGGTCAGCATATTTTCTGTGTTCTCAATTACGGTAAAATTTCTCATCAAGAAACCCATCAAACTTACCATTATATACTTGAAATAAATCCAAATGCATTGTTACATTTTCTCTTTGTAGTGTAAACATTATGGAAGACTTGGCCATGCCTTATGATCTTGAATTAAAGAACTGGTTGTTGAAGTGTGGAGTGAAGAAAATGAGTCTGATTTTAGAAGAAGATACCTATTAATTAAGGAAAAAAAATAATTAATTAGAATACCATATGTTGAAGACAATCACTACTGGAAAACGCAACACACTCTAACATATCATGCTTCAATCATAGTGCTATATAACATTTAAACTAAATTTTTTAAACAAAGACAATACGAGAATAACAATTATAAACATTACTACATATAGATCTCTTTTACACAATTCATAGAAAATTAATAGAAGCAGTAAAATGTAAAATTAAATATTGGAAGAACAGAATATAAAGAGATGGAGACTGAGGATGAGACATTCATTTTGCTAAATTAATTATACTCTGTGCAGAGCAGTCTTTATTCCATCCATGAGAATATCTAAAACATCAAAAGCAAACCAGAAGCAGCCAATTGTCCTGCGAGTAACATAATGCATTAATGTATTCTGCTGAAAAATGTCTCAGGATACTTAAAAACTCATGAGGACTGAAGTAATGGATTTTAATGATAAAACAAAAAGTTATGTTTTATCATAACTTTTATCCTAACTTTGTGTGGCTTATGACCACAACTGCACTGTGTGTCTGATAGAGAATTTATCTTTATTTATTGAATACAGACACACAATGATGCTCTTTGCTAAGCTGTGCATCCTGCAAGCTCATTAAGAATAGAAACCATAATAAACAATTTGATGAAGTGTTTTTTACAGTCTATGAAAGGATAACAGCTTTGAGGAATTAAATTAAAAGTGTAATTCCCCCCAGTTTATGTACTGGGAATAACATGCTGTAGTATGGAATAACCCTTTGGCTAACTTGGGTCAGGTGTCCTGTCTCTGCTTCCTCTTGGCTTATTGTGCCTCTCCTCACTGGCAGAGCATGACGGAATGAAAAGTCCTTAATCAGGGTAAGCGTTACTGAGTAACAACTAAACCATTGGTGTGTTATCAGCATTATTCTCAGACTAAAACCAAAACAGAGCACTGCACCAGCTACTAGGAAGAAAACTAACTATCCCAGACGAAACCAGGGCAATTCTCAATATATCAAATCAAACTACAGGCAACCTCTGCTTTTTTAATATTTATGCAATGTACCTGAACTGTACCATTCCCAGGCATGCCTACGGGTTCCCAGGCATGCCTACAGGTTGGGCAGAGAAGAAACTCAGAGCAGCCCTGCAAAGAAGGACTTGGGGGTGTTGGTTGATGAGAAAATGAACATGAGCCAGTAGTGTGTGCTCGCAATCCAGAAAGCCAACCGTATCCTGGGCTGCATCAAAAGCAGCGTGACCAGCAGGTTGAAGGAGGTGATCCTGCCCCTCTACTCTGCTCTTGTGAGACCTCACCTGGAGTATTGTGCGCAGTTCTGGCGTCCTCAACAAAAAAAGGACATGGAACTGTTGGAACAAGTCCAGAGGAGGGCCACGAGGATGATCAGGGGGCTGGAGCACCTCCCGTATGAAGACAGGCTGAGAAAGTTGGGTCTGTTTAGCCTGGAGAAGAGATGGCTGCATGCAGACCTCATAAAAGCCTTCCAGTACCTGAAGGGGGCCTACAAGAGTGCCAGAGAGGGACTTTTCATCAGGGACTGTAGTGACAGGAAAAGGGGTAATTGGTTAAAATTTAAACAGGGGAAGTTTAGATTGGATATAAAGAAGTTCTTTACTGTGAGGGTGGTGAGGCACTGGAATGGGTTGCCCAAGGAAGTTGTGAATGCTCCATCCCTGGCAGTGTTCAAGGCCAGGTTAGACAGAGCCTTGCGTGACGTGGTTTAGTGTGAAGTGTTGTGAAGTGTCCTTGCCCATGGCATGGCGGTTGGAACTTGATGATCTGACATTTCTTTCCAATCCTAACTATTCTATGATTCAAAACATAAAACTGTTTTGAAGAAAAGTTTTAGTCATCTACACGAAAACTGATAAATATGTGGGACATGGAAACACACACAAAATATAATTGCACTGACGCATGTTTAGGTTTAGAGATAAGGAGCCTAAGACAGAAGTCTAGCTTTTACATTTGTCATATAAATTATTACTAAATTCCAATCCAAACCCTTCCAGAGAATGGGAAACAAACAAAAAACTCCAAGGCAGAATGAATCCTTAGGCTAAATCTTATTGGCACAGAAACGATGGCTTGAGAAATCAGACAATCCACAGCAATGGAGGGACAGTAAGCTTCTAAGATTTCCAGAGGGAACATAAAGTCTTGACACCATATTTTTCATGGAAAATTTTATCTGTAGTTCAGTCACACAGCTTTAGAGACTGTCTAATCATAAATGCCATAGGATTCCCACATCAAGGCCATCTGTGAGTAACAGTGTAGGAGGGACCATAATTTTGACCTTGCTGTACACCTGAGACAAGTATAGAATGCTACAGGCAGTAGGGAAAAATGAAGAGGTTATGTTTGAGGGCATGAAGGTATTATTCTTTCTTGATGTAGGTCCAATCTCAGTTAAAAGAAGAGAACTGAATGAGAATTAAAAGGATTCCTTGAAAGGAGAAGTTATGGTCACAGTGCTCTGCCTTGCAAACTGAGAGTAACTTGTAATAACTGCACACTGGCTGAGTAAAATGGCAGCAAATAAGCTTTCATACAAAGTCTGAATAGAAAACACCTAGGAAGACCCTGAAAGTAAAGACTGTGGAGAATGAATACATTGCTGTTTGGGCCCACTTGCATCTCTGGTTCTACATGTTCTTCAAAATCCCCATGATCTGTTGTAACCTTTATTCAGAATGTCCTGCCAAGTCTGAAACCACTCCAGTCTTAAACAAGAAGGTAAAGGTCATATATTATATATATAGTAGCTACTTTGGTATATATCATTCTTTAAAGATAGTGTTAGTACTGGAATTTGGAGTGCCTCCTTGCTCAATGTACCTGAATAGCTAATCATGATGGAGGGAAATTGTTTTGGTACTTTTGTCTTGTTTTTAATCAAATAACTGAATAGAAATCTGCTATATTTATAAATACTTCTGCTGTCAAGCTGACAAAAAAAAAAAAAAACAACACCACCACAAAACAAACCTCTCCACACAGTGACCTTGATTTTCCTGAACAATGACAAGCAAATATTGGCTTTAGGCTGACTTCAAGTTCATAAGACTTCTTTTACTGTGCTTAAGAATAACTCTGGAAGAGTATCATATAAATGTGTAATATTTTATATTGATTGTTTTTCTCCAAGTTATTCATAATGCTTGTAAAATTTTAGTATATATAGTAACATTTGTTAATAAACTCATGTTTATGCGGTTAACTACTGTTACATCTACATCTTCCAGAATTGCACATTTTTGCAAGGTTTTTTTATATTCTTCCAAATTAATATATGTTTTGCATTGTTTTTTATTTCAATAGAAACCAATTTTTATATTTATAGGTATATTTGATTTTAGTTGTGTTTTAATCACTTCAAATTTTTTCATGTTTTACCTTCAGAAGACCTTGTAACTTACAATCTACTTGATATTTTGACATTTAGAAATATGCATTCTTATTCTATCCCAAAGGTTCACACTATTTTAAACATCAAAGATTAATTTCTTTAAATTTAAGGAGTAGATATAAAATGTGTCAAGCTATTTAAATATAAACATGCTGTAATTACAGAGAATTTGTCTGGAGGATAGAGGACAAAAAAAACCCAAAGAAAATGTTTTACATGCTTTCTAAAATTCAAAATGCTTTTCTTTATAAACAATGAACAGAGACAAGGCAATAGACAATAAAATTAAAAAGTTCTTTATTCCTTTTTACAAGTATTCCTTTTTTTAATCATAAAGAAAAGTTATAAACACCTGAATTAAATACAATAGTTGCACACATTAACAGGCGTATTCAAAGTTGTCTATTCTTTCTTATTTAATTGAGGAATATCAGAAATAATTATCTCTCTTTTTTTTTAACTAATTAACTGGATGTAATTACTGATTGTCACCGAATATATTTTTATTTATAATTCTATATTATAGATAATATTTAAAATGCAATTAAAAGCATAGACATGTAAGAATAAGCTTACATATACTAAGACTGAATAACAATCTGTATGAAACCGTAAAGAATGTATATGTGTCCTACCCTTCAATTTTAATTAAAATATGAATGATGGGGGAAACTTTGCAGAAAACAATAACCAGGCGATGTTCACTAAGAAGTTTTAAGCTAGGTAAAATCCACTGAGATATTATGATACGACAAAATACGTCGAACTTGGAAATGATGTTGAATATTTCAAGAGAGTGCTCACATTATTGTTATCCCTGGAACAATTGCTTTGTTCCCTGGCTGATGGCTCAAACATATGGACATTTCAGCTGTTTGTAATCAAGTAAATATGTCTTTTACACTAGGAATTCATTAAGAAGACCTGATCTGAGATTAGCAGTTTTTCTTTGACTATAACTCTTTTATTTGCCTTTATTGTACAGAAGTTAGAACAGACCATGTATCCTCAGAAAAGACTGTACTAGCCCACAGAATCTCTCAGTATTTGTGAAGATCAGCTCCTGAAAATACATGGGGAAAAGTCTTTCTTAAAATTTGCTAAAAAACACCCACAACCCTCATTAAAATGAAAAGACTGAATTCATTACTTGAAATTCATTTCTTCAGTACAATATCATATTAATTCCAGTCAATAAGTAAAATTTTATAAATGAAAGAGATTATTAGAAAGGTAAAATTCTAATTTCATTAAACAAACATTACATTAACTTTAAACCCAAGAGATAGTCTTGTCTTTTTCTCCTCTATTGGTTCTTTCATTAATTTTGAATCAAAAACATTCTATGAGTGTTCATTATAATAACTCTTACTTCAATAAGAAAGACTCCATTTAAACAATTTTGTGCCTAAATTTACTGGGCAATGAACCTGCTTACTGATAACAGACTAAATTCAAAGCTCATTGTCCTTAATGGAAAAATTAGTCTGTGGCAATATCTAGACTGAATTCCATTTGTTTTAACTTTTAATTTGTATATGCTGGTGAAACAACAAAGCGTGTATGTTTGAAAATTAAGTTCAGAAATATTAATTCTAATTTTTTTCAAAGAAAATTAAATCATATTAATATAATTTACCAACGTGTACTAATCTCCTGTTAACCATTATTCATTTTGAAATACAATGTCTTTGAAATTGTACTTTATAAAAGATATTTTCTTTTCAGGAAGATTATTTTTCAAAGAAATTAAATATATCATGTGTTTGCTAGTCCTGCAAGACATGACATACTGGCCAATTTTGACTGTTTCAGAACAGGTACACATAAATAAATATTTTTTAAAAAATCATCATCAATTACTTACAGTCTGTGGAGAGATCAATGGTTAAGGCTGGATTGTGATAACCTTTGTATTAATGTCACACAAGCATTGAAAAAAAATGCTATAATGAAAGACTAAAGTATTCACCTATCTTAAATGATTACCAGATTATCTGCACTGTGCTTTCTATAATTTCTGGAGATGTTATGACACCAGAGATTCTAAAAGCTGACGAGGTACTTGTTCTGCACTGCAAATGGGTAGCACTTCTGATAAAGGTTCGCTCTCTACATCTCATACTACAATTACCTCAAAGAAATGCTAGTATTGAATTCTAGCTCTATTTTTATATAATTAAAAGTAAAAGATAATATTACAGACATAATTAAAATATTTTTACATCACGGGAACATGGGTTCCTTGCTACTATATATGTCAATAAGTATGGGGTATGGAAATAGTAACATGAGGAATTAAATATAAATTTCTAACATGAGAAGCTCTTAAATGAGTAGAAAATATGGCAATTTGTTGATAACATCCTATTTTGAAAGATATTGGTGATTAAATTAGATTCTGTTGAGGAATTTTCATTGTACTCCTTGAGGTAAACTAAACACACATTTGTACATAAAGAAATTTAGCAAGCAGTCATAGAATTGTTTGGGTTCAAAAGGACTTCCAAAGATCATCCAGTCCAAACACCCTGTCATGGGCAGAAACATCTTTCACTAGGTCAGGCTTCTCAAAGCCCTGTCCAACTTGACCTTGAACACTTCCAGTGACGGGGCTTGTACAACTTTTCTGGGTAATCTCTTCCAGTGTTTCACCAGCCACAACGTAAAAAAAAATAAAAAATTCCTGATATCCAATCTAAAACTAACCACTTACAGCTTAAAACCGTTACCCCTTGTCCTGTCACTATAGGCCCTATTAAAAAGTTTGTCTCAATCCTTGTTATAAGCCCCCTTTAAGTACTGAAAGTCTATAGTCAGGTCTCCCTGCAATCTTCTGCAGGCTGAATAACCCCAACTTTCTTAGCTTTTCTTCACGGGGGAGGTGTTCCAGCCCTCTGATCACTTTTGTGGCCTTCCTCTGGACCTACTCATATGTACAGGTCTACGTCTTTCTTATACTGAAGACACCAGAGCTGGATATAGTACTCCGGGTGATGTCTCACAACAGCAAAGTAAAGCAAGAGAATCACTTCCCTTGACCTGATGTCCATGCTTCTTTTTATGCACCCCAGGGTTTTTTGTGCAACCCAGGTTATGGTTTGCTTTCTGGATTGTGAGTGCACGTTGCCAATTCATGTCCAATTTTTCATCTGTCAATGTATACGCAGGTCATTCTCTGCAGGGCTGCTCTCAATTGCTTCATTCCCTGGTCTTTGGGTTTGGTCACCTTAGGTCACCTCAGGTCACCATGGGTTTGCCCTGACAGAGGTGCAGGACCTTGCACTTGCTTTTGATGAACTTCATATGGGCTTTGGGTAGAGTACTGCATCCATAAGTGGTTCTTCGAATAGAGTTCAAAGACACATCATGAACCAATTCCTTATACACACTTGCACCAAACACCAACCCTGTGAGCACCAGCATCAGGCATCTTAACTGGTATTGATTTCATCCCCCAGCACCACTTCTGTACAGAAAAGGGCCCTGAACACTCATATTTTGTGGTTGTCAAAAGAAAATACTGCATCATTTCTAATCTCATCAGCAAATTTTACTCTTATATGCAGTCATTTTCTCTGTCCTTCTGTAGCTGAGCCTTCTTCCCCTTCATGCCGGATCATTCCTTCGTCACAAATCACTGCTGCTGAGCAGTTACAATGAGAATTTTCCCAGTAACTCCTAAGAATACATACAGCTGTTCTAAACACATATAAAAGTATTTCTTAGCTAAGCAGTTTCTGAATGAATTTAGCACAATATTAAAAACATTTTCACACACATATTGAAAAAAAAATCATGGTGATATTTAAAAAAATCCATAAATAAACATATGCATAAATATAGAATTTCTGGTTTTCTCCGGAACTCTTCTCTAAACAGTATAACTTCAAACTGTCTGGTTTAATCTTAAAGTTTTCTTCAATACTGAACTTGAAATGAAATCCCATTTTCTTCATGTTATTTTTTTTTTTTCACTTTTAATTTAAGATCTTTTGGTTCCTGTTTAGACAAAAATGAGACCTTTCAGTGTCTGTCCTTGAAAAATTATAGAATAAAGTTGAAACTGTGTCTCACATTTTGGATATAAGACATAATCAGGCAAGGCAAAGAGCTTCAGGTAACTGGTATCACTTAGTAGACCAATCTTTACTTATTGAGGGGTTATGCAGCTTTCAAAATAGATACATCTGAAGAGGACTGGTCAGAATAAAAGATAGATCACAATGAAGAACTGATTAGAAATATAGATTCACCCCCCTAAAATAATATTCTGAAAAAGAGGTGTCCTCTAAACTGTATGGTAAATGGAGGGGAACACATTTCCAGAGCATGATTAATCTACTATTTTTAGATATTCAATGCATATTAACATAAATTATTTTTCTAAGTGCAAATTTCTCTGTATTGGTTACAAAGGAAGTTTTTGCTGACTAGCTAGAATTACATATTTACTATTTCAAGCTCAAATTCTGTTCTTAGTCATCAGTCTGAGACGTGAACAGAGGAGTTCCAGTCTAATGAGTACTCTAACAGTTGATTATTCCCTGATAACCTTTCTTCTTTTCATCAGCTATTTCACCCTAGATTTTAGAAAATTTAGCTGATGTTATCACTTTGATCAATACATTCTTATGGAAATTTCAGCACGTTGATGCTTACTGAATAATCCCTCATCAGTTCTAACTGTCCCCATTATTAACTGCTGCATGAAGAGTAGAAAATCTGTCTACTCAGCTAATCCTCTCAATCCTTATTCTCAATCAACTTTCCATTTACGAATTAATTCAACTTCTCTTGGGCACTGAGAACTAAAGACATGTACCTACTGTGAGATATGTTTCTGTCTATACAAACAAAACCTCTTGTTCTTCCATGTTCCAGGAGACAGATACCTAGGGTTTTTTAAATCTGCAAGAAGATTAAGTGAGTAGGATTAGAAAATAATTAATCAATTCTTCTGTTACAAAAAAATAAACCCACAGAACATTGCTTATTTCTTATTCATTCTGACTTCATCTCTTTGAAATAGTTCCTGTTATAACACTCAGAATGACCAATGGGCAGCATGGTAGCTTAGCACATTTTTCATGATGCACTAAGACAATGAGTCGAAAAGAGATGTCACTGTCATTTGTGTGGGTTTTGGATTTTTTCTCTTTTGTTTACTTATTCTAATTGAATGAGGCTTAGGAATGAGCTATAACTTTGCCTAGATGATTATGACTAACTACATCTTAATTTTTTCACACTTCCCCCCATTCCCTCCTCCTCCTCCTCTGAATATTTTTTGTACCTGAACAATTTCTGCCAAGATTCACAAGCCTCTCAAACAGCTGAGGCAAAATAGGTTAGTTGCTATATACTGCTGGAGGTATGTAACTAAAATTCATAAGAAGCCTACTTTTAGTTCTACTGTTCATAGAATGGAAAGTTTCAACATTAACATTCAAAATCTTTATTATTGCTTATTTACTCAATTTGAATTCTAATGATAGGAAAAAGCTTACAATTGTTTGGTCTTTTTAAGTTTGTCTACCAAAAAAAAAAAAGCCATTAAGAAAATACGTTTTCTTTACAATGCCTAATAATCACCTATGTACTTTAAGTTTTTAAGGAATAGGAATAGTTTCTTTTATTTGTTTGTTTATTTGTTTCACTGAAACTAGCTAATTTTGAAGTTTACCTCTGCCTTTTTTTGCACCCTGTCTCTCTACTACTGTGACTTTTTTTAAATGCCCTCGAATATACGGAACATCTGACCAGGTCTAAAAGTTATGAGAGAACCAACAGGAGACTCACATTTTGGCACGTCATCTAGACAGCAATGAGAGATACGTTAAGGCATCCCAAACTGCAACAAGAGCTGTGGAATTTAAATAATTAGTATGGTATAAAGAAGACATTTGAGATTTTGCTAAAGTTAGCAGCTGCGGCATACCTAGTATCATGCTTCATCATTAATTCTTTGGATGCTTGAGGAATTCCCTGGCTAGTTTTCTGTATGGATGAGAAAATGGACCAGCCTGAGACAGAGACTGACTGAATTCCTAGCTGCCTTCACAACAAAATATTTGACTCACTGGTACAGGTACTCTTTGCATGCGAGTTTCATATAATCCAAATGATTCTGCCCCAGGCAGTTCCTGATCTGCCTTTTGCACACTGACAGGCAATTTTTGAATGCTTAAATGTGTATATTAGTGTGCTATCCCCCCCAGCTTCTGCTGCAGAATTGACCAAACTGTGCATTGATAAAACATATTAGTAGTGACCATAAATTCTTACTGAAGATGCAGAAATAGTCAGAAAACAGACTTTTGAAAATAGTCATGTAGGTTCAGTGACATTTGTGATAGTTTTAAGATAATAACAATGGATCATCCTGATGCTGATGCTTGGTCACACTAAACCATGGACCAGCTGGATATTAAGGATTCTTAGAATCATAGAATCATAGAATCAAGTAGGTTGGAAAAGACCTTTAAGATAAGTCCAACCCTTAAACCAGGACTGCCAAGTCCACCACTAAACCATGTCACTGTGGGCCTCATCTACATGTTTTTTGAACAATTCCAGGGAATATGATTCCACCACTTCCCTGGGAAGCCTGTTCCAACAACCGATCACCCTTTTGATGACAAAATTTTTCCTAATATCCAATCTAAACCTTCCCTAGCACAGCTTGAGGCCATTATCTCTTGTCCTATAATTTGTTACTTGGGAAAAGAAAACAGCCACCTCCTTTCTTCATCCACATTTCAGGTAGTTTTAGAGAGCAATAAGGTCCCCTCTGAGCCTTTTCTTCTGTACTAGAAGACTTAAGAACCCCAGTTCCCTCAGATCGTCAGTAAAGATATTAAACAACACTGTCCCTAAAACCAAGCCTTAAGGGACAGCACTAGTGACTGGTAACTACCTAGGTGTGAGGCCATTCACCGCCACTCTTCAGGCTTTGCCAAACAGGTAGTTTTTTAACTCAGCAAAGAATACACATATCCAGGACATGAGCAGCCAGTTTCTCCAGGAGGACGCTGTGGGAGATGGTGGAAAATGCTTTACCAAAGTCCAAATAGAATCATAGAACCATAGAATAGTTAGGGTTGGAAAGGAACTTCAGATCATCAAGCTCCAGCCCCCCTGACATGGGAAGAGACACCTCACAATCAACCATGTCACTCAAGGCTCCTTCCGGTCTGGCCTTGAATACTGCCAGGGATGGAGCATTAACAGCTTCCTTGGGCAACCCATTCCAGTACCTCTCCTCACTCACAGTAAAGAACTTCCTCCTCATACCAGTCTAAACTTCCCTTATTTAAGTTTAAAGCCATAAGTCATCCTATCACTACAGTCCCTAAGGAAAAGTCCCTTTCCAGCATCCTTGTAGGTCCTCTTCAGATAATTCTCCAGGCTGAACAGCCCCAACTTTCTCAGCCTGTCTTTGTACAGGAGGTGTTCCAGCCCCCTGATCATCCTCGTGGCCCTCCTCTGGACTTGTTCCAACAGTTCCATGTCCTTTTTATGTTGAGGACACCAGAACTGTACACAATACTCCAAGTAAGGTCTCACGAGAGCAGAGTAGAGGGGCAGGATCACCACCTTCAGCCTGCTTATTATGCTTCTTTTGATGCAGCCCAGGACATGATTTTCCCTCATCAACCAGGCAGGTCACCTTGCTGTAGAAGGATATCAGGTTGGTCAAGAAGGACCCACCCTTTATGAACATGTGCTGACTGAGCCTGATCCCCCAGTTTTCCAGCACATGTTGTGTGATCTGTTCCATGACCTTCCCTGACACTGACTCATTAGAACCAGTTTGAGAAGTCTCTCCCAATCTAGCTGAAGACATCTTCATGGAGACCCTTTGTGAAGAAGACTCCTGTCACCATCCGGACAGCTATGGCCATTCACTGGGATGCTGTCTGAGATTCAGGAGCTGGACTTCCCCCCAGTGACCCTATATGCTACTTCATCCCTTCAGTCTGTGTTTCTTCTTCATATTATGTTCTCTACTCCAGAAAGGTTCCTTAGCTGCACATCCCCAGTTACTTTCAATTTGGAGAGAAACCTTCCACTCCTCACCCCTCCCACTAGAGGATTTTGCCGGGGTTCAAAAAACAGAATCTACTTCAGTTTTGTCCTGCTGCAATTTTTTAAGAAAACGAAGAATGTGTTTACAAATTTATGTTTATGTAATTCAGTGTGTCTACACCTATGTACCTGTGTATGTGTTTATAAAGATTTATAAAAATGTGTATTGCATATATATTGGTGTATATATATATATATATATAAATCACACATTACATGATTTCTTGTTTCCAACAGCCTACCAAATTATTCCAGGTACTATTTTTTACGTGTATGGTAATGTCTAATAACTAATTAATTTTCAGCAAGACTACAGAATTCTCAGACAGCATATCCATACTTCTGAAGAAAAGAGAGAAGAAAGAAAATTTTAAACACTGTTTGAGAACTACATATTTTCTACCTCTCCTCTTCCCAGCTCAGATTTAAGCCATTCCAACAATATCTGTAGTTTAAATGTGCCATTGAATTTGCTATCCAAAATAATAGGAATTTAAGTCATTCTGTATCACCTCAGATTTTAGAGTCAGGGACTTGCCCTTTTATTTATTTATTTATCATACTAGACAAAGCCAGGCTGTTCGATTCCCCCTGGACTTTAGGAACATGTCAGACTACATACATTTTTTGCACAGAAGCCAGTTATTCAGCAACTGAAAAATCAGCTGTGACTCTGAAATAGATCTCATAGGATATGAAAAAAAAAGCTAAGTAAGCAAGGAAACAGCTGCTCCTTGTACAGGTGAGAGAGTATGCTGTTTTTCTCCATCTGTCCAAAATTTCATAGTGTAAAGGTTTCAGCACTGAAGTTTAGACTCAGATACATGTATACACGTTTACACATACACCCATTTATATTCAATCTTCCTCTTGAACAGGTTTTCTTCTCCCAGTTTGCTGTGAACTGGTACTGCAAGCATTCACACACCGAAAAAGAATGATCTGGAGAGCTTCAGTATTGATCATCTGATGTTATTCACGGATGGGTTTTTTTAGTAGTGGTGGTCTGTTATTTTTTGGTTGATGTTTGGTTTTGTCTGTTTAGTTTCACCTGTCCCACTCCATCTGTCTCTGTTTTGGTCTTTCAGTTTACAGTCAAGCTACATAGGTGACGTGTTTTGCGCATTGTATATTGTAATCCCTAAACACTAGCATTTCAGCTTCCCCTACATTATTTTTTTTTTCTGCTTTAGTTAGTGATATGTATACTTTATTTTTGTCAGCATTTTCTTCTCAATTATGCCTTCTTAGATAAAACACAGACATCTGTGCATTCTTAAGTATTATGTGAAGAATTATTTCTGACATAGATTCCCTTATGCATAACGTAAAACTAAGAGCTATTATACTAGCAGTGTTCTATACTAGAGTAATTTTGATCAACTCTCACTGCAGTTATAAACTCTGTAAATGTTGGAGAGAAATTGGATATTATACAAAGATTTGAAAGACAACAGCTGTGGACAAGCTGTACAGCTGGCACATTTTAACTTGTCATAGCTGTAGAATGCAATTGACAAGTGTAGTTCATTCCCAGCTCTTGATTTCTTTCCTTAAAAATACAATTACACACTGCAAGTGAGGTTTCTGTCTTTTGGATTGAGAAAGGGAAAGAGAAAGAAAAGAGAGGAGGAGGAAATGAGAGATGGAGGGAGAAGTGGGGAAGAAAAGATCTGTCTTTACATGCAAAGGAGGGAGGGAGAAGTGAGATATTAAGATTTTTCAGTCATTTGATGGTTTACCCTGAAAACAATGACTGATCTGAGGGGAAAAATCCGCTGCTCTATCAAGACAGAATGCCATAATTGGCTCGAAGATATTTTAAATCATTCATATTACAGAATCACAGAATCATTAGGGTTGGAAGGGACCTGCAGAGATCAAGTAGTCCAACCTCCCTACCAAGGCAGGCCCACCTATATCAGGTTACACAGGAATGTGTTCAGGTGGGTTTTGAATGTCTACGGAGGAGGAGACTCCACAGCCTCTCTGGGCAGCCTGTTCCAGTGCTCTGCTACCCTCCTCCTCATATTGAGGTGAAACTTCTTGTGTTTTAGTTTATATCCATTGCTCCTTGTCCTGTTTCTGGGCACCACTGAAAAGAGTCTGGCGCCATCCTCCTGGCACCTGCCTTTGGGATATTTATATGTGCTAGTGAGATCCCCTCTCAGTCTTCTCTAAACAGGCCCAGTTCCCGCAATCCATCCTCATAAGAAAGATGCTCTAGACCCCTGATCATTCTTGTAGCCCTCCACTGGACCCTCTCCAGTAGCTCCTTATTTTTTCTGTACTGAGGAGCCCAGAACTGGACCCGAGGAGCCCATAACTGGGCTCTCAACTAAGGATATATAAAATTTAATTCTTTACAGTTTTCATACACAAAACTCTAGTAAAGACATTCACCTACACATTTAAAGCAAAGTAGATAGCTTGAATAAGGTAATCTGATAACTTAAGCAACGGTTGACTCAAGAAACTGATACCGTGATTAAAGTACTTTTTTTACATGTTTTACATTAGCTAAACTAATTTGTTTGTGTGCAGAAACGTGTGGGGGGGAAGAATAAATCCTTATTATTAAAAAATGGGCTGTAAATAAAACAGAATTCTTTACTCAAAGACGTACTTAACAGTCAGAAATATGCTTCAACACTAGATTATACATATGTACAAGTCAATTTCTGAATTTTGGTGTTTGCCTGCAAGCTGGGGGTCAAAAGTTCCCACTCTAGTTAATGAAATCTAGAAAGCTATTCAGTTTACCTTTAAAATATTCTTCTTTGTTTAGTCAGCTGAAAAATTGTCCCCATAGAATTCATGGACAAAATCTTTACTGGATATGGCAGGGTTAAGACATCTAGCACACCTCTTAAATAACTGTGGTGGAAGATACTTGCCTACATGTGGTATTTCATAACACACTGTCTTATGAATCTTTCTGTACCCTGCTTAGGTTCCAGCTAGCATTCCAGGATCATGCAGGCCTCCTACAAATTCTGTGTCACCTCTGCCGGTTCTGAAAAGAAGTCTAGGATATCTATAGCAATCTGCTGGAAGCTACTCAGTAGTCTTCAGGAGCCTCAACCACGACACTCTACCTCACCTCTTTAGCCAGTAAGATGATGTAACAAATCCTCCTGGAAGCTATGCCAAGGCATATGGATGACAGGGGGGTGATTAGAGACAGCCAATATGGCTTGATCAAGCCATCATACCTGAATAATATGCTTGATCAAACAAATCATGCCTGAATAATGTGGTGGCCTTCTACAATGGAGTGACGGCATCAATAGAGAAGACCAAGTCATCGACACTGGAAAAGGTTTCTGTGGAATTTCCCTGGAAATGTTCAAGGTCAGGTTGGACAGCACTTTGAGCAAACTGATCTAGTGAAAAGATATTCTTGCCCATGTCAGACAAGCTTGGAATTATTGATCTTTAAAGGTTCCTTCCAATACAAATCATGCTGTAATTCTATGGTTCCACTGCAAGATCAAAATTAACCTCTGGGTAATCTGGGTCATCTGCCCAGTTGTGCACATTTCCAGCCTATTCTACACCCCATAATCTGGGCACTGGGGAGGTAGAGTGAGAAACAAAAGAAGTCTTGATGCTGTGCAGACACTTTAACAAAAGCTACGACATTAGTGTGTTATCAGTCCTCTTTTGGTCGAAAGTCTAAAACAGCACCGTATGAGCCGCTATGAAGAAAATTAGCTCTATCTTAGCCAGGCTAGTACAATATTTTACTCCCTCAATTTGACATTTAAATTAAAAAATATGTGATGAAGAAACAACCAACGCGGGACAAATGCGCAAGTGTTTGGGAAGGGCATGCTTCTAACAATTTTCAGTAACATGGTCTCAAACTTGAAGGTAGTTCACTGCCATATCTCACAGGCATCTGTCTTTTTTTTTTTTTTTTTTCCCAGTAATCTTCAGTAATTTATAATTTAAAATATGAAAAGGAAAATTGTAAGAATTCTGAAAGGTTAGACTACAAATCGAAATTTTCTAGCTAAATAAATTTATACATTTGTCTATAATGTTAATGCTTAAAATAAAAAGAATATGTTGAAAAAAAGAAGAAACTATTTTCTGATATTGTCTTACAAGCTATATTCTATAAATAAAATGCCCTGAGGAGCAAGCCATGCACAGGTAGGCCTATACATGTTAAGACATATCTAAGAGAAGTGATGTTCATAAAACCAAATAAGCTTTAATAAGATGAGGTGTCCAGCCTGCAGAGAAGCAGTTATAAATGATATCATTCACTTATTGAAGGAGAATGAGAAACATAAGGTAATGAACTTTGTGAAAACCAAAGAAACAATAAAAAATAATATAACTTTAGAATATAAACATTCAAAAAGTAAGCTTTCAGAGAGTTACCTGAAAACTCCACAAACTTTTCAACATGATAAAATTGTGCTGTTGTTGCAAAAAAGTGTCATTCTGGGAATACTAGCGAGTGTATTGCTTGGGAGCCATGTGAAATGTTGTAGTTTTTTCCTGGAATGGTGTGGTCAGTTTCTGGTATTCACCCTTCAAAGATGAAAGTACACTGAAAAGTGATATCTTTATTTCATTATGCCTGATTGGGATTTGTAAACAGTCCTAAGTACACAGTGCTCATGTTCCAAAATTACATGGTGCAATCCAGCTCTACTCAAAAAACTGTGTTACTACACTTGGACTTCAGTACGACTGAGCTAATTAGCCTAGTTTCTCAAGTGTATCACTGAGCTGGCAGCAAAAGAGGTTTTATCAAAGCTGGATCATGTTGTGCCAGTTTGGACAGACAGTGCACATTTAAGTCTAGTTTCATGACACAATACAGATACATTTCCAGGGAGACTGAAAGTAGAACACAGTAAACATACTGAAAATGAGGTGTGAAAGTTTTTGGGGGGGAGAAAAAAAAGGAAAATACCTCAGTAAATTTCCTTTCAAAATGCCAGTATTCCTGTCTTTCCAAATAGCTTCTTTAGATGAAGAAAAATGTTGCTAGCAATGTTATGTTACAAATATTAAAAGTTCATTTCATTATTTTGTTAATATGCAGTGTAAACTGTACTATAAGCTTGTGTCAATGTGCTTCTTTTCTACATACAATTTCTCTGAGGAAATTAATATCTGATTTACTGATGTGTCCCAACCAGCATTTTTAAGAATTTGTTAACAAAATTCATGTAAAAAACATCAGCTAAGTATAGAAGGATAGTGGCTGCTACCCTTACAGTCAGTTTTAAATGAAAGGAAGAATGACATAGTTTTCTTCCTAAAAACATCAGGTGTAAACCTTTTCAACATCTTGACTTTACCCTTTAATAGAGCCACAGATATGTTACGATCTGTATCTTTGTTCTTTTAAAGATATTGACTTTCTTCTATGGTTTCTACAGCTCTATGTTTTCTTCTGCTCCCTCTATGAGAGGGTTATAGCATTGGTAGATAAAGAGCAACTGACAGCAACAACTTCCTGGACTTGTGTGAAGCATTTAACACTGTCCCACATGACATCTTTGTCTCTAAATTGGAGAGGCATCGATTTGATGGATAGACCCCAGGGGTCAGTGTTGGGGCCAGTGCTGTTTAACACCTTTGTCAGCAACAGGAAGAGTGGGATTATGTTTACCCTTGGCAAGCTGTGTGGTGCAGTCAACATGCTGGAGGGGAGGGATGCCATCCAGAGGGACCTTGACACATTTGAGAGATGGGCCAAAGCAAGCCTCAAGAAGTTCAACAAAGCCAAGTTCAAGGCCTTGCATGTGGGCTGGGGCAATCCTAAGTACAACTACAGGATGGGCAGAGAATGTATTGAGAGCAGCCCTGAGAAGAAGGACTTGATGAGAAGCTCAACATGACCCAGCAACACGTGTTGGCAGCCCAAAAAACCAGCTGTTTCCTGGTCTGCATCAAAAGTAGTGTGACCAGCAGGTCAAGGGAGGTGATTATCCCCCTCTCCTCTGCTTTCATGAGACCTCACCTGTTGTACTGCTTTCAGCTCTGGGCCACCCAGTGTAAGAAGGATGTGAACCTGTTGGAGCAAGTCCAGAGGAGGCCACAAGGTTGATCAGAGGGCTGCAACACCTCTGCTATAAAGAGAGGCTGAGACATTTGGGCTTGTCCATCCTGGAGAAGAGAAAGATTTTGAGGTGCCTTCCAGCACCTAAAGGGGACTTAAAAGAAAGCCAGAGACATTTTACAAAGACATGTGGTGATAGGACAAGTAATAATGTTTTTAAACAGAAAGACATTATGTTTAGATTAGATATTAGAAATAAATTATTTACCATGAAGGTGGTGAGATGCTGGAAGAGGCTGTCCAGAGAGGTGGATGCCCCATCCTTGAAAGTGTTCAAGGCCAGGTTAGATGGGGCTTTGAGCAACCTGGTCTAGTGGAAAGTGTCCCTGCACATTGCAGGGGGTTGGAGCTAGATGACTTTTAAGGTCCCTTCCAACACAAAGCATTCTATGATTCTTCTAGCTATATTAGTTAAGAATGAATTATTAGATTACCTCAAAATTCTTGCCTGTATACAAGATGCTTCTTCCTCTGTCTCACAGTTACAAATTTTTAGTCCTAAAGCATCACCTCCTGTTGTTACTCAGGATATTTATTTTTTTTTCAGTATGATTCAATGTAACAATATGAGGCCAGTTTCACTGACATATTTTCGAAGAATTAGTTCAGTGAAAGAGCAATTATTCTAGGCTTTTCAGTTGCCTAAAGTTATCCTTTTTGGCATGTGAATACACCACTTTTTTAAGACTTCTTTGGAAAAAAAAACACCACCTTGAAACCCTGGGATAATTTCTGGGCTGAATCAGAGTGCAAACTAGAACAGTCAGTATCTTTGTGGTTAGAGCATTAATTCTGTAGATGTCTGTTAACCTGAAGACATATCAGATGAATGAATTAAATATATGCGTGTGAATTTGTTCCCTTTTATAGACAGATAAAATTTAAATCTATCCATTAATATATTACTCTGGCAGAATTTAAATGTGTTCTATGAAAGTTTGTGCAGAACATGTCTGATATCTCTAGCACCCAAAATCAAGAAGAGATTAGAAAACATATATTTGACTCCTGAAAGGCATTAGTGAATGTAGTACTTCTTTAGCTCCATAATTTTGGAAGTTCGAGCTATGCGAATTTTAATTAGGATAACATTTTTTTTTTAATTATTACATATCCCCCCAAAAAAAATTTTGAAGTGCATATGTTTAAAATTAATTATTTTTAAATCCACTTAATTTTCATTCCTTTTTGACTTACTCTGTAGGTTTCATGTAATGTCAGCATGGCCCCAAAAATCTGTACTATTATCATTTTACCTTGTCTAATAGTAAAACTTTAATCCTTTAATCAATTCCCTTAAATGTCCTGTCACTTCAAGAACTGAAGTTTAGCATTTACAGTTTAATTCCAGACTTCCACAAAGGCATATTTTTTTCATCTATTATGTTAAGCTCAGCTGTTTAAGGCAGAGCAGGATATACTGAAACTGATATTGTGTTTTCTTCTTAGTGCTAAACATATGACTTGGGAGTAAAGTCATTATTCTATACATATAAGCTGATCTTCAGCATGATGACTTCTTCCAAAAACTGGATTTCCACAAAAGCCAAATGCTTAGAACAATATCTGTATACAAAAGAAATTATATTGTTCTGTTTTCAGAGATATTGTTACAAAGCTGAAGCCAATTTTTTTACACAAATGTAAAACTTGAGTAAGCAAAGAGGTACCTGAGGAGGAGGAGTGTAACTGATCTTATAATAATAGAGGAGTCATATGGAAAAAAAAAAAACAGAAATGCTTAAATTTATTTAGACAATACAGAAAATCTGGAGAAATAATGGATTCAAAATTTAAGATTTTTTTTGTTATAATAGCAAGAGTTTTAAATATAAAGATGAAATCCACATTGCAGAGAGGAAAATTTGCATGTAACGCTAGATGCCTAATGTAACAATTGTATTCTGCACCTGGAAATCAGCTCAGTGTCCTAAACAGAGCAATCTGGTGCGTCTTTTGATGATTGGAAGTATTCCAGATATTCTTCAGGTACCATTTCAAAATGGTGTTGTTCTGTAAGTAGTGCCGTAGGTGCCACCTTCATGGAGACATCTCAATCTTCCTAAGGCTTCTTGGATGCTATTATACTCTTCTATCTAGACAACAAAACCAAGGCCATTCCAGTATGTACATGTGATCAAAGAAAGAGATTCAGCTACCTACTCTTGGTGTCTTCTGTCATTTTATGTGCTCTGAAATAGCTTACCATCACCTTTGTATCAGGATGAAATCTCTTACTGTCGAGGGTCATATCAGCAAGGCCTATGCAGGAGATACTGCTGACTCAAATATCTCATTGTCGTTAACCAGTGTAGGTTTAATCAGTGAAGCCCATTCAAGCTCTCTTAAGTTGCCATTTTAGTAGAAGGATGAGACAAGCAGGATTTTCACTAATTAATACGCTGGGTTTTATTTCCAGATACTTGTACTATCTATGGATGTCATCCAGACAGGAAGTACTTTCAAAGGAACAGGTAATTTTTAATAAATCTGTTAAAAGTAAAGCATTTAGATGGAAATGTTATTGGCTCCTAGTTCCATATATGTCCTTCTTCAGCACCCACTTTCTTAAGCTATTAGGTATAGTGCTTGATGAGGTTTTTACACAGTGGAAACAAAATTGAATTTCTTAATGGAGTTGATTTACTATAAAACAAGTTTTTACTGTGTATTAAAGAAATGAAGAAAAAGGATTAAAATTTATTTTCCAGATCTATTTTAGTGTTGTGCATATAACTATATATATATATATGTTGTGCATATAACTATAACTATTTGATTAAAATCAAATCTGACATGTTGATAACATTTTAATTAGTAATACTTCTATGACTTGCTGGGAGGTGACATGCTAATTTGGCATGCAGCTTGAGATACAGGCTGGGAAGCAAATTGAGCTAACTTGTTGAGTGGTCTCCCTCCTGTCTTCCATTTTTATGGTCTATGGTAAAATGAACTTTCTTAGTAAGGCAGGAAAAAGTACTATGAATTCTCTTTTCATTCATAATTTCAGCTTGCTGGTTTATCTTAACATTTACCATCACTGTACGTGCATATGTAACAGCTGTTCTATTTAACAGATATATTACTAAGAATGATTATAGAATCATAGAATAGTTTATGTTGAAAGGAACTTTTTAAGGTCATCTAGTCCAAATATCCTCATAGTGAGCAGGGATGTCTTCAAATACACCAGGCTGCTCAGAGCACTGTCCAACATGACCTTGAATGTTTCCAGGGATGGGGCATCTGCAGCCTCTGGGCAACCTCTTCTAGACCCATTGCCCCACTCTGGTTACACTGTTCCACACTCATAGTAAAACAATTATTTCTTACATCTAGTTTAATCTAACCTCTTTTAGTTTAAAACCATTATCACTTGTCTTATCACAACAGATCCTGTTAAAATGTTTGTCCCCATCTTTCTTACAAACCCCCTTTAACTAATGAAAGGATGCTCTAACATCTCCTGAAGACTTCTCTTCTCCAGGCTAGACAACAGAGGTGTTCCAGCCTTCTGACCATTTTCATGGCCCTCCTCTGGGCCCACTCCAACAAGTCTATGTCTTTCTTGTACTCAGGATTTCAGAGCTGGACACAGTACTTCAGGTGGGGCAGAGTGGGGCGCTCTCTTATACTGTACTTCAGGTGGGCACTCTCTTACAAGAGTGGAGAGGGGCAAAATCACTTCTTGGTCATACTTATTTTGATGCAGCCCAAAATACGGTTGGCTTTCAGAGCTGCAAGTGCACATTGTTGGGTCATGCCCAGCTTTTCATCTACCAGTACCCCCAAGTCTTTTTCTGCAGGGCTGCTCTCAATTCCTCCATCCCCCAGTGTGCTCTGATATCAGGGGTTGCCCTGACCCAGACAGAGGACCTTGCACTTGGAACTGTTGAACCTTGTGTAGTTTACATGAGCTCACTTCTCAAGCTTGTCCAACTCCTTCTCAATTGTATATATCAATAATTCTGGAGTCTCTGTCTTGTCACTGGAAAAGACAAGGATTCTCACTGGTTCTAGCAAAGCAAAAAGGAGTTAAAAAGGTGGCTTTATTGCCTTTCCACTCTGACCTACTGACAAGTACTGACAATGACACCTCTTCTGTGTTTTCATAACAACTGATAACTCAAACTAACGAGTGTTATCTCTCTCTCTGCCCCAAAACCACAACAAAAGTTTTCTAGGCCTGAATGCTGACTTGTGCTCATCGTAAATACCATTCCAGGTCCAAAATTAATGCAGAATTGCTGTTGATACACATTCTATCATACTTTTTTAATAGGAAACTTTCAGTATCTGAGGCAACAAAGATCACTTCTTCTGTCCTGGTTTGCAAGAATACTTATGGGGATATGTTTATGAAGCCTTTTGCAAAAAAGTCATAAGGTTTCTCTGTCTCTGCTGAAGTATTAGACTCATTAGGCTCATTCACCTTGGTTCAGGGATGAGATCTTTTAATCTGAAGCTTACATTCAGCTTGCAAGCTCAGGACTATAGTAAGAAATGACCTTATTATGACATAGTTTGTTTTTTTTTTTTTTTTGTCAATTGGAATTATTTCCTACTTATTTTATCCATGTAAATTATTTTCTTTAAGCCATTTCTTCTCCATAGGCTATTGCTATCCTTACCATCCCCCCACTGTCTTCTTTACATTTACAGTCCTGTTTATAATAGATGGTGCATACATTCATGAGCTGGCTCTTGCCTGTATTTCTGTTAGAAATAAGTGACATAGTGGAAATATCTTTAATAAGATAAATTATTCTGATTTCAAAAAAGGGTATAAGAAAATTACAGATATTTGAACATAAGCCATTCTGGCTGCAAATAACTACATGGGAAGGCTGAATTAAAACTAACAATTGCATGAGGCTAAAACAATATCCAAGGTTTTAATTAACTAAAGAAAACAGTCACATTTTGTGAGACAAAATAATTGGTAACTCTGGAGGCAAGGATAACAAAGAAATTGAGGTGACTTAGTGATTCTCATTAGACTTTGCTAAATTACAGCTCCACCAAAGTATGAGTTTTCAGGAACAAACCTTAAATCATTGTTCTGCTATTATCAAACTTATACATCAAAAGCAGGTATTGCGGAGTCTTCACAGTGGCCGTCAGCATGCCCATACGGAGAAAAGAATAATAATGAAACTATTGCTCTGATACCAACACAGGAAAGTTGTAAAGGTAAGCAAAGCAGTACTGCTGAAGGTGCTGCTCTAAAACTAAAAATATTTTGACTGGATATTATGGATTGTGTGCTGGGTTCTGTAAAGTTGAGCAATTTGAGTGAGCAGACATGATGATACAATATAATAAAAACAACTGAACAGGTAGAAAATTGAGTCTTCTTTGGTTAATTTCAGTAGAAACTGAAGAAAACAGTGAACCATAGACAGCAAAGTATAGTATTCTGCTGTGTCAAAACAGTGAAAAAAATAAAACAAAAAAAAAAAAAACAGAAAAAGAAATGTACTACAGTGGAACTATTTTCTGTTAGAGTTGTAATATGCAAACACATAAGAAAACCTAAAATGTATTATTTTTGTAGCTGACTTCTATCATTATGAGGAGTCTAATAATACACAACCAGACAAAATATGCCAAATACATTCTTAAAATGATGACTATGACAAAAAAGTTCAAACCTGAAGATATTGTAAAACTTGACTTAAAAGTCAATGCATCTGGAATATAGAATGTTTTCACTGACATCCTTGAAAAAGATAAAAGCTAGCTCATAATGCAGAGATATCATTAAATAAGACAAGCATTACATAGCAAAACAGAGTTCAGTCTTCTGTTAAAAAAATCTCTGAATTGGCTGACCTGTTAAGACAATTCCAATAATAGGCATCACATAATATGAATATTAACATACAATAATTTTTACTATTTACTGTATGACACAGTGGAGATGTGTTTGCAACTTCTCAGCTTGCTGTGGTTTATCCCCAGCTAGCAACTGAGCACCACACAGCCACTCACTCACTCCCCCTGCCCATAGTGGGATGGAGAGAAGAATCAGCAGAAAAGATAAATCCTCTGTGTTGAGATTAAAATAATTTAATAATTAAAATAATGTATAATATACTATTACTACTACCAATGATAATAATGAAAAGCAAACAAAAAGATAGAGAGAAAGCAAAAAAAACTCCACCAAACAACAGTGGTGCACAATACAATTTCTCACCACCAGCTGACCAATACCCAGTCCGACCTGAGCAGCAATCAGCCCCTCCTGACCAATTCCCCTCAGTTGATATAGTAAGCATGACATTCTATGGTATGGAGTATCTCTTTGGCTAGTTTGGATCAGCCATCCCAGTTATGCTCATTCCCATCTTCTTGTGTCCTCTCAATGGCAGAGCATGAGAGACAGTGAAGTCCTTGACTTAGGGTTAGCAACAACTAAAACATTGATGTGTTATCAACATTATTATCAGACTAAAGCCAAAACACAGCACTGTGCCAGCTAGTAGGAAGAATATTAACTCTATCCCAGGTGCAACCAGGACACAGCTTCATTGATGCCTTACTTATTAAAACCATCAGTAACTTGTATTAAGAAGTACAAAATGAGTCAAAATTACAGCTGCTTCAATATAAAAGGGAGCAACATCAGAAACAGAGAAAAAAACTTCCAGTAAATACATAGATAGAAAATATTACATAAAATTATTGATACTATTAATTCCTGAATACAGCTACCGATACACATTTTACAGCTACCTTGCACATTTTATTCTTAAATGCATATATATATCTGTTATATATGCATTCAATATACTTAATAAACACACAATATACATTTATTACATTACCTATATTAAATATAGTCAATTGGATTTTAATTGTATGTTTACTCCTTAGTATTTACATATATATAATTTTAACATATTTATAAATCTATATGCATATATATATGTGTATTTATGCATAAATTTGTGCCTATATATGTATGACATATATCTATGTCTATATTATTAATATAACAGAACATGAAAAGCCAATTTGCAAATTTTGGAAGGAAAGAATCTTGATGAAAGCCAAAAAACCTTTGGTCACTAAATTACCTTGTCCAGTAATGTCTAACACTACCAAATACTTGCATTTGACTCTGGAGGAAACCAATCCACTTTGAAAGACCAGAAGAGAACTTGGCATAGGTCTATCAGTATTTCTGACAAGGAGCAGATTCTTGGAAAGAGTACTTAAATTTGTGTCTTTGTAAAATAGTGTGCATTTTCTAAATATATTTGGAACAGTATGATTTACTTTTTATATTAAGTACATCTAAAAACTTATGAAATAAGAAATGAATAAAAAATAACAAAACATGGTGAACACTTTAAGCAAGTAGAGACAGAGCCACTGTTTGCACAAGATGTTCTTAAGGATTCTGATGAAGGGACTTGTCAGATATTGGTAGCAACTCAGACATCAACTGGGTATTTTATTAAATTCTTAAACAGTAAAACTCCTTACACAAATTTTGAAAAAGTTTTAGAAAATGCACCTTAAATAGTAGCTTGAAGATTTTGAACATGCCACCTATTAGAGGACAAATAAATTAAAACCTAAATCTTTCTGACTTAGGAGACCATCTGTATCATAACTAATGGGGTGGTGGAGAGGAGGAAACAAAACAAGAATCTAGCAAAGGCATTGTTACATGACAGATGAACACATGGCTGAATAGAAGATCTGTCTATCATCCTCTAAGAAAAAGGAGTATTACGGAACAGGGCAAGGAAGGTGTAACACAGTGTTGGGAGAGTCTGACATAGAATCTTCATATCAGACTGCCAGTGACCAGACATTCTCATAAGATATGTTTCCATGTTGATGGTATGCTTTACGGTCTGTTCCAGAGTTCATTAGAAATTATTTTTCTGTAATATACAAAAATTACTGTCAATTGCAAGACAAACAATTGGTTTGACTTCTTAATATTAAAATCTAGTAAATAATGTTTAAAAACAGGATGATGGATTCCTCTGAATTGACATAAATGTGATTGGAAATCGGAAATAATCGATGTCTTGCATCTGCCATACAGAACAGAGTGGAGAGCAACAGGCTTCTGAAAATGTAACCTTTCCCACTGTTTTCTTTAATTGTGAAATAAAAATCAGACATATAGGAGAGAGCAGCCAAAAGGAAATGTTCCCAGAACAAAACTGCCATGGGACTGTTACTCCTTGTACAGCCCAAGAAAGATAGCAATGAACTTGCTGTAGACAGCCTTCTGGCAGCCAGGTAAAGAGAAGTGACTTAGCTGAGTATGAACAATGGGAAGTGTCTGCGTTTAAGACATTTCACATTTTACTTTTGTTGGAGTGTTCAATAAGAGCTACAATTCGTTCTAAACATCAAGGCAAACGTTGTGTTCAGAATGAAAGCAATTAAAGTAATGCCATGCTAGCTGTCTTGTATTTTATATATTAAAAAGTGATATTGTCATATTCTAAAGCATATTGAATTAACAGAGATCCAAGAATCAGTGCATAAAATAGCAACTTTTGCCATTTGTGTTTTTGTTAGAATGGATTTTAAAAAAAAGTGATACACAGTACAACACTTATGAAGCTCCACACAGATACATGTTGAACATACTACATTACATACAGATTCTGAAGATACATTTCTTCTGTATGAAACTAAGAAATAAATTTCAATTCTGGCACATAAAATTTTCCAACCCTATTGGTTTGTTTTTCTGCATGTTTTAAGAATTTAGTACATGATGTTTTGTTACTGGATGGTACTTTCAGCCATTCAAGCCCTAGTAGGTTGCCTGTCGTTTGTCTTTGCCCTCATAACTTACGTCACTTCTCATTAAAAACTCAAAGATTTTTTGTTTTTCTATTTGCTGTTATATCTGTATCCTAGGTGATCCCAAGATTAGTAAATATTAATGCTGTTATATTATTAAAAAATAGAATCATAGAATAGTTAGGGCTGGAAAGGACTTTAAGATCATCTAATTCCAACCCCCCTGCCATGTGTAGGGACACCTCCGACTAAACCATGTCACCAAAGGCTCTGTCCAACCTGGCCTTGAACACTGCCAGGGATGGAGCATTCACAACCTCCCTGGGCAACCCATTCCAGTGCTTCACCACCCTAACAGGAAAGAACTTCCTCATATCCAATCTAAACTTCCCCTGTTTAAGTTTTAACCTGCTACCTTTCATCCTATTGCTATAGTCCCTAATGAATAGCCCCTCCCCAGCATCCCTATAGCCCCCCTTCAGATACTGGAAGGCTGCTGTGAGGTCTCCATGCAGCCTCCTCTTCTCCAGGCTGAACAGCCCCAACTTTCTCAGCCTATCTTCATACGGGAGGTGCTCCAGTCCCCCGATCATCCTCATGGCCCTCCTCTGGACCTGTTTCAACAGTTCCATGCCCTTTTTGTGTTGAGGACACCAGAACAGTACACAATACTCCAAGTGAGGTCTCACAAGAGCAGAGTAAAGGGGCAGGATCATCTCCTTTGACCAGCTGGTCACGCTCCTTTTGATTCAGCCCAGTGTATGTTTGGCTTTCCGGGTTGCAAGAGTACACTGAAGCAGGCTCATGTTGAGTTTCTCATTGACCAGCACCCCCAAGTCTTTCTCCGCAGGGCTGCTCTGAATTTTTTCTCTCCCCAACCTGTAGCTGTGCCTGGGATTGCTCCAACCCAGGTGCAGGACCTTGCACTTGGCATAGATAACTTTCATAAGGTTGGCATCAGCCACCTCACAAGCGTGTCAAGGTCCCTCTGGATGGCATTCTTTCCCTCCAGCATATCAACCAAACCACACAGCTTGGCGTCATCAGCAAACCTGCTGAGGGTGCACTCAATCCCACTGTCCATGTCAGTGACAAAGATGTAGAACAAGACCGGTCCCAACACCGACCCCTGAGGGACACCACTCATTACTGGTCTCCAGATGGACATTGAGCCACTGACCACAACTCTTTGCATGCGGCCATCCAGCCAGTTCTCTATCAACCAAGTGGTCCATCCATCAAATTAGTATCTCTCTAATTTAGAGGCAAGGATGTCATGTGGAACAGTGCTGAATGCTTTGCACAAGTCCAGGTAGATGACATCAACTGCTCTACCCCTGTCCATCAGTTCTGTAGCCCCATCATAGAAGGCCACCAAATTGGTCAGGCAGGATTTCCCCTTAGTGAAGCCATGCTGGCTGTCACCAAGCACCTTGTTGTTTTCCATGTGCCTTAGCATGCTATCCAGGAGAATGTGCTCCAAGATTTTGCCAGGCACAGTGGTGAGATTGACTGGTCTGTAGTTCCCTGGGTCATCCATTTTCTCCTTCTTGAAAATGGGGGTTATATTTCCCTTTTTCCAGTCATCGGGAACTTCACCTGACTGCCAGGATTTTTGAAATATGATGGACATTGTCTTAGCAACTTTATTGCCAGGTCCTTCAAGACCCACAGAAGGATTTCATCAGGTCCCATGGACTTCTGTACATGCAGGTTCTTAAGATGGTCTCGAGCTAGAACCTCTCCTGCTGTAGGCCTAAGGTCTTCATTCTCACAGTCCCCGCGTCTGCCTTCCAGGACTTGGGTGGTGTGGTCAGAGCCTTTGCCAGTGAAGACTGAGACAAAGAAGTCATTAAGAACTGCAGCCTTCTCCACATCCAGGGTAGCCAGTTCTCCTGATAGCTTCCGAAAGGGGCATAATGCAATATAATGCAAAATAATGCAAATATTTAATAGAAGAATTTACAAACAAAATAATGGTAGGTGGAGAAGTGTTACAATTAGGTGGTTAGAATTAATCTAGAAAGAGCCTCTTTAGTCTCTATCAGATCAAACACTGAATGCTAGGGAATCCAACAGAAGATGAATACAGTGGGTATGGAGTAGTTTAGACTGTATAAACTGGGTGGGAATAAGTGAAAAAAATACTGGTATCTAAACTACCACTGCAGACCCAGGAAACAGACTGAATAAGTAGCTATTGTGATTGACAAAATGAGAGTCTGGGGGCAAACAATAGAAGAGGGACAAAGATAGCAAAGTAGCCTACATTTTCTTATAATCTTTGTGTAGCTACATATTTGAATATCTGGATTTTGCTTTATATAGATTTTTTTCAGTAATGGTGAGAATCTTGTGCTTGGGGATGATTCAGTAGTAGCTCATAATAGGTTTGCCCTATTAAATTGCCATATTGCTATGACAATGTATCTAAAATAGAGTGGGGTCAGATAAGTGGACAGTGCGGTAGACCGAAAACTGCTTGAACTGCTGGACTGAAAAGCTTATGATCAGTGGCACAAAGTCTAGTGGGAGACCAGTCGCCAGAGTGTGTACCCGGGTTGATACTTATGTCAATACTGTTTAACTTCTTCATTAATGACCTGGATGTTTGGACAGAGTGCGTTTTCAGGAAGTTCTAAGGTGGTACAAATGAGGCAGGAGTGATCTGATAAACCAGATAGTTGTGCTGCTCAGAGAAACCTGGGTATGCTAGAGAAATGGGCCAATAGTAATCTGAAATAGTTCCTCAAAGGGAAATGCGAAGTCCTGTGCCTGGGAAGAAATGAGTGTGTGCATGTGTACATGCTGGGTCTGTACAGCTGGAAAGTAGCTTTGCACAGAAGAATTTGGAGGTCATGATCAACAGCAAATTGAACACCAGCGAGCAATGCTCCATTGCAGCAAACTTCACATGCTCTATTAGGAAGAACATTGGCAGGAGGCTGTAGGAGGTGATTTATCCCCTGACCTCAGCATCTGTGAGGCTACATCTGGAGTGCTGGGTCTAAGACAGCTCCTCAGTAGAAAAGAGACATAGACATACTGGAGTAAGTCTTGAAAAGGGTCATGAAGATCATTAAGGACTTGAACCAGCAGACATGAAAGGCTGAGAGAGCAGGGACTGTTCAGCCTGGAGAAGGCCCAGGAGGATTTTATCAATGTGTCTAAATAGTCCTTATGGTGGGGAGTAAAGAAGACAGAGCTGGAGTTCATTCAGTAATATTTAGAGAATGGACAAGAAGGCAAACCCTGATATACAAGAAATTCCATTTAAACAAAAAACAAAAAACTTCTATACTGTTGATGGTCAAACAGTCAAACACTGAACAAGGTTTCCCAGAGAAGTAGTGAAGGCTCCCTCTTTGGAGAGACTGATAGCTCAACTTGGACACAGCCCTTAGTAGCTCACTGTAACTGATCCTGATCTTAGCAGAAAGATATCCAGAGGTTTCTTCTGACCTGAACTATTCTGTCATACTAAGATATGCAACCACATTATATTATCAGGAAAACTTATTTGCACTGGTTTCATCAACTTCTCCAGCTGTACCTTTATACAGTGTTCAACCAGGTTGAGACAAGATTTGATGGTCTCCAAAGATTCCTTTTGGCTTTTATTTCCTTGATTTTACAGATTACCTGTGTAGAGAGACAATCAAAATTAAAATATTGTAATGTATTTTAGTTGTGTTCTTTGAACAAGTGGGAATATTAACACCATTTCTTTTTCTTTTTTTTTTTTTTTCAAAAGGGCTTAGTACCTATTGGCAAGTCACACTGTGATTTTGTACTTACATGAAATTCATGCCAGGCATCCCCAGTTTGCCAAGACACTCAAGAGCTTTCACAACATATGCAATGTATGCTAAAACTGAAAGACCTGTGACTGTTGTCAGTTTGATGAAATAAAGATAAAAACATCGGTAATGCTCAGTGTTCCTAACTGCCCATTGTGTCTATATTGCAGAACTTTTGTTCAAACTGCAGTACAATCTTTCTCTTTCTTATGCATCAATTTAAGGCTAAGTGGCTGCTGTCACAGCAACATAAAAGAAATTAAATTACTGATATGGCTTTCTCTGCTTAAACCAGAATGTACAGAAGTTTAATCTTTCTTTTCTGCTTCATATGAAATGAAAAATGCAATTTATTTATTTCACATTTGGTTGTCTAAGTAAACTGACTGCCATGTACTATTAGAATAATATGATACATGAGTCAAAAATCAGCTCTTTTAATCAGATACAGCTAACAGAAGGGAAAGGGAGAGGGAAAGGGAGAGGGAAAGGGAGAGGGAAAGGGAGAGGGAAAGGAAGAGGGAAAGGGAGAGGGAAATGAAGAGGGAAAGGAAGAGGGAATGGGGAAAGGAGAAGATAAGGGAAGATGGGAAACAAAGTGAAGGGAAGGGAAGGGAATCAAGTGCTGCAGGTCAACCCGGTTCAGCAATTGTATCAAGCCTTTTTTTTAGAAGAAAATAAGGCCAGAAAGGTAAGAGGCTAACAAAGTTCAAAAGAACCTTCATTTAACCTTTTGAACAGGGAGCACTGAAGTTCACCAGATACAGTGTATTTTGGACCTACTGAAGATGAAGGAAACTCTTCAGAACTTTACTATAAGAACCCCCAAATGGAAGGTGGATAGCAAAATTCTGGGTCTTCAGCATTTTAGGCACAATCAGAAATACCGATAGCATTAAAAGGCCAACTGGAAGCATAAAAGTGTCATGTGATGTCAAAACAATATGTCAGCAAACATGCAGGCTGCTGTCTTCTTCCTTAACTTCAGTTATCAGGCTGATTTAAGTTTAACATCCTGAAGAACTCATTACCATTTTCTAGTCTGGAGTATTTCAATGACCATTATATAATTACATACTAAGAAAAATAGACACATACTAACAAATTCTAGTAAATACAGGAATTTCAGAATTTCCTAAGAACTAAAAAAGTAGGTGACCTAATGAATATACCCTTAACATTTCAAAGACAAGCTCTAAAGTTATTCAGATTGCTTGCTTGGCATTTCAAGTACCAGGCATAATGCTTTCATTTGTAATTAGTTTTGTCAACTATTTATAGTCAGTTAGGAATTATTCAAAGTGTCCTCATTAAATGTTTCTCCATCAGCTCTGTTAAAAATATGCTTCCTTCTGCCCATATTAGTAGAAGTATTTGACTTCGTCTCAGCATTGTGAAAAATGCAGAACAATTTGCAATGAGAGTAAAAAATATTGATGCGAGGATAACAGAATTTTCTGTTTTAACAGAAAAATTGATGCAAGGCTATTGATGTGAGGATAACAGAATTTCACTTTTAAAACTTGAATTATATTATTTTTCCATCCTATAGATGTCATAGAAGCAGATAAGGTTAGTTAACCAAGACCTGCTTTCATAAATTCCCTGCATAACCTTATGACATCCTTATACTCCTCCTGAGCTGCCTGCCCCCTCTTCCAAAGGTCATAAACTTCTTTTTTTAAAGAATTCCAGCCAGAACTCTCTGTTCAGCCTGGCCACTCTTCTTCCCCTCTGACTCATCTTTCAGCAGTTTGGAATCAGCTTGCTCCTCCGCCTTTAAGATTCCCCTCTTGAAGAATGTCCAGCCTTCCTGGAGTCATTTACCTTTCAGTACTGCTTTTCAAGGGACTCTGCCAATGGGACCCCTATACTGGCCAAATCTGCCCTCTGGAAGTCAGAGGTAGCAGTTCTGTTGCCCTTCTCCCTGCTCCTTACTTCGCTGGGAACAGAAAACTCTGGGTCTCATCGGATCAGTTGCTGTCATGTGAGCTGTGGACTCCTGGCAGCTATCTTGGCTCCCCCTCAGGTTCTGCCAGTTCAGGAAACCCCCTGTGCAGCATGCTAGAGCACTTCACTGTGGATTGTGCCAGCACTGGAGCTGCTTGCCTCAGTAACTGAGTAACAAATGTTACAAAAGTAGGTTAATTGTGCTTTTAAAATTAAGCTAAATAAAATAAGATATGATACTTAAAAGGAGGATCCAGGAAATTACAGGCCCATCAGTCTTACTTCAGTCCCTAGGAAAGTTGCGGAGCTCTCCTGAGGACTATCACAAATCAAATGAAGCATGTGATTGGAAAAAGCCAGCATAGATTCACCAGGGGCAAATTGTGCTTGACAAAACTGATCATCTTCTACAATAAAGTAACCTACTTAGCTGATGGAGGGTGAGGGGTAGACATTGTCCTACTGGATTTCTCCAAGGCTTTTAATGCCGTTTCCCAAAGGCTCCTCCTAGAGATACGGATGTGTTATGGTCTACACAAGTGATCTGTATGGTAGACGGGGAATTGGCTGACCAGCTGCACCCAGAAGATGGTGGTAAATAGCTCCTTTTCAAACAAGAAAACCAGAACTAGATGATCTGTTGTTTTTTTCCAACCCTAACTCTTCTATAATTCTATGATTCTAAACCCCCAACAAGCAACCAGCTGAATAAACAAATAAAATAAAATAAAAAAGAATACCCCACCAAATTAAAACAAAACAATTAAATACAAAAAGAACTCCAAGCAGACCAACCAAACAGTAAAAGAAGTGTGGCAGATGAAGTTTTAATCCTCTTAAATATTTATACTTTCCTTTAAAGATTTTATTTCAGTTGTAACCTGAGCATGCCATTAACTAGTTCATCAGGGTGTAAATCACTTCATCATTCCCACAGAAAAAGCTTTAAGCCTAAGAAATGTGCAGATGGTAAGGTGAATTCCCTCTGTAGACATGTTAAGCAATCTAATGCATGAAAGTAAGATGACAGCTTGGTGTTGATCACAGTTTTTCCTATTATTTTTAAGATGTCTAATGCACGTTATGTTGGAATCAGATATAACATACAGTATAGTGTCTTGTATTAGAATACTGTATTCTTTTTTTACAGCCACAAAGCTGTCTTTGAAGTGTTTCCTGCCATTCATTTACTGCAGCTGCAAAGAATGGTGTTCCGTAACAATTTTGGCTGGATGTCCTGGCTGACGCAGTCAGTGTATCAATTCAGTAGTGAATAGATTTACAAAAGCAAAGTAGCAAAAGCAGGTTTGTATTTTTTTATATATATTTTTTACTTGTTTTTCCTGTTAAAGCCTGGGTGTGTGCATGGATTTAGGCACCTTGTAAAATATTCATGCAGTGATGAACTTTTCACAAACTTGCTCAGCTCTTTCTAAACCTGACACTCCTATGTAGAAATATGCTTCTGTAAGTGTTCCAAAACTTCAAAACTGCTGTGTCCCAAGCTGAACCCAAGATGAGACTCAGACCAGTGATTTCTACAGATAACCTATCATCTCATGCAAATAATTGGAAAAATTATTTTCTATAATAAATTTCCTTGACTGAATAAAGATTTGTTAGCTCAGGAACTCATCCTATTCCTCCTACCATACATATTGGTTTCCAAACAATAATATTGATTTTTAATGTTTTCTCTGTTCTCATTAATGCTTTTACAAATACATACAAGTATTCGAATATTAAAATGTAAAGGTATAAGACTTGTATTAGTCTATCTGCAGTTTTGATAACTGAGGTTTTCTCTGAATGCTTTAGAAGAATTTTGTTTAGCCTTTTCACATCAGATTGGCAGTAGGTGTCACTTTTGGGAGAGGTTGGCAGAAGATATTTGCGCTCTATCTGTCCCATTCCACACCAAGCAGCTGAGAAAGGATTCACTTCTCGCTGCTATTTGAGGAGATTTTTGTAAAATTACTGAACAGGAACAGGTCTCTGCTCTTGACTTCATATGACCCATTTCCATCTGTTCCCCAGAATACCATAACTGTGATGACAGTAAGTTACGAGGACTCGATGCACAAATAATCTCAAAACTGATCAGCCTACCCTGCTCTTCTATTATTTTTGTTCATTTCGGCATAGTTGACGATATAGGAAAATTACTTGACTAAGGAGCCATTATCACCTGAATTGTAGCAAATGAGTGTAATGAAATATTAGCAGGATCTTTCCCCCTCATCTATCAACACTCTTCTTCACAGAAAAAATCTTTAAACGTAATCTGAAAATAAATTATAAGGGAATTTCCTTTTAATATTTCTTTGTTATTATTGATGACTGTCTCAAGATAGTCAAATGTTCAGCTGAGAAAAGAACAAGAAATATTTACATAAACCACAGAATTTCACTATTCATCTGACATAATCAGATGGTAAGAACAATAGTAACCTCCTCATCTTGATTATGATAGTCATTAAAATTACAAAAGATATCCTCTTTTTTTTCCCATAAATATTTTATTTTATTCTTATTATTTTATTGTCATTATTATTAGTAATAATAATAATAATAATAGGAATGCTAACAATAATAGTAATCTTTTCTGACCATGGAGAAAAGGTAGTAGTGGTAGTAAAACAGCTACCCCACAACTCCAGCAATATAATTTGAGATTTTTTTTAAATTATTGTCTTTTCTTGACACTTCTCAGAAAACTGCTGAGAAATTTTCATTTACTAATGTGACTGAAAAGCATTGCACCTCAAATCAACATAAGCATTTAATGAAAATGGGCTTTTTAGCAGTACAGTAGATGCTGTCAAAGAAGTGATCAGAAAGAGAAGAAAGCGAGCTAGGTAAGCTAAGCTGTTTGAAACTTCAACTATGTTTTGCTAAGCTGTCTGACACGAGATGAGATCTGCCCTGATGAATAACTTCCTTCGCCAGCTTCAGCTACCTGAAAATGTCTTTACCTTTTTTCATGGGTTACATACTGGCTAATAAGGTGAAAGGTTTCCTTCTCATCATGTTAAACTGAGTCATTAATACAGAATAATTTTTAGAGGTGCTGATACTGCAACTGGTGTTCAGATGATGTCCAAGGAATAGCTTCTTGCTTTTGTCTCATAACCCTTTCTTCCTGAAACCAGTGAGTTACCGTGATGTTTGCCTTTATATTTTTGCATCATAAATAACCACTTCCAAATCCAAACTTCTTTTCTTCACAGTAGTTCACTATAAGGACCAATATTTCAAAATTGGTTTTCAGCCTGATTGAGGATGAACATCTGTACTATATACTAATTTGAGTAAACAGAAATGAAAATGAGCTAAAACGTACAGATTTAACATGTGGTACTGTTCACCTTTTTTTAATTTTGAGGCATCACTTAGTTGTCCAGTCATAGATATAAAATACTACTTGAGTGGCATCCTACATGTCTCCAGATCCTGACACAGAGGATACTGCTTACTCACAGATCCTAAACCATATCTGTCAACCCATACTTTGGTTATCCTAGGGTACCTTATTTGGCTTTAGGTGCCTATGAGAACCAAATAGATCAAGCTGCTATACGTAGATGTGTCAAATTACATACACTGAGACATACTGGCATATGAAGGATGGACATAGTTAGGCACATATTCTCTTCAGCTACATCCTAACTTCTTATCCTGCCATGCAATAGATCTATGACAGCTCACAGTCAACTGAAATAAGACCAGAGTTTTAGAGATGCCAGGCAAAGACACAGTTTTAGCTAATTAGCTAATTAAAATTGTTTTATATGAAAATAAGAATGCAATTTTTATTTCTTTTAATCTTTCATTTCTGTCAGATACTGCTTTTTGCTCTTCTACTTTAATAATATCCAAATTCAGGAACAGTTCTGGCTGATAAACGTTGCATGCTACAGCGAATATTTCACCCATCAAAATGTCATTTGGCCTAAATAAGTGTCGTGGTTGAAACCCAGCCACAAAGCTCTTTCACTCACTCCCCCACCTTCTTGCCCTCTCGCTGCTCCTGGAGGGACGGAGAGGAGAATCTAAAAAATGCAACTCCCATGGGTTGAGATAAGAACTGTTTAGTAACTAATGTATAACACAAATCACCACCAATGATAATAATAAGAGATACCACCAATGATAATAATAAGAGAAAATAACAAGAGAAGAGAATATGATACCACTGCCGAACGAGTTTGACCCCCCTCGAAGAGAGACCGTGCCCTTTTGGGTAACTCCCAGTTACCTCCCTGGGCATGACGTACTCTGGTATGGAATACCTCTTTGGCTAGTTTGGCTCAGGTGTCCTGCCTCTGCTTCCTCCCGGCCTCCCCTCGTCCCCAGCAGAGCAAGAGACTCACAAAGTCCTTGGCCAGAATAAACATTACTTAGCAACAATTAAAAACAATCAGAGTTGTCAGCTCTCTTCCCAGGCTGGAAGTCAAAACACAGAGCTTGCACCAGCTACTAAGAAGGAGAAAAACAGCTACTGGTAAACCCAGGACAATAAGTAATACTAATACACTTCTAAAAGAAGTTTTGTATTCTAAGGCTGAAGAAATATCTCTTCAAATCAGTTGTTTCTCCTCAAAAAAATTAGCATAGAAACAAAGTGTTCCAAATCTGTTCACTAAAACATTATTTCACCTTTATTTTGAGAAATCTAGTTATAACCTCTGTGTATTTAAATACTGGCAGCAAACTTGTTTTCACTCAAATTGCCATAATTAATTTTGTGACTCTATTGATTTTTTTTTCACAGTAATGATGTTAGCCCAATTTCCTTCTGATAAATAGCAACTATATGAGGGGGGGAAAGCTTTGAAAAGGGTCTGCTTTTCTCTGTATTTTCTTCCAGTTACACACAAATGATTTCATTATCTTCAAGAGACTCTATTGTGAAACTTTGTCCTGGTTCACTCACACACACACCCACTCCCCCCCCCCCCCCCCAGCCCCGACCCTCCCTGCTCCCGGAGGGATGGGGAGGAGAATCAAGAGAATGTAACTCCCAGGGGTTGAGATAAGAACAGCCCAGTAACTAAGGTATAACACAAATCACTGCTGCTACCGCCAATGATAATATTGATAAGAGAAAATAACAAGAGAATAAGATACCACTGCTGAACGAGTTCAACCCCCCTCGAAGAGAGACTGTGCCCTTTCGGGTAACTCCCAGTTACCTCCCTGGGCATGACGTACTGTGGTATGGAATACCTCTTTGGCTAGTTTGGCTCAGGTGTCCTGCCTCTGCTTCCTCCCGGCCTCCCCTCATCCCCAGCAGAGCAAGAGACTCACAAAGTCCTTGGCCAGAATAAACATTACTTAACAACAATTAAAAACAATCGGTGTTATCAGCTCTCTGCCCAGGCTGGAAGTCAAAACACAGAGCTTGCACCAGTTACTAAGAAGGAGCAAAACGGCTCCTCTTAAACCCAGGACAAACCTAAATAAAATAATTGTTATTAATTCTGCTTCAAATTCGAGCAGGCAGTTTAGAATTTAAAAATAATAAAATACTTAACATGTCAAGGTGTTTCTTGTTGTTGTTGTTGTTTTATTTTGTTTTGTTTAATTTATTTACCAAAAAATATACAAAGCATCTATTTACACCAGTATTACGACTAAATTCGTGATTGATACCAATGATCAATTGATATCTGTTAGAAAAAGCTCAGGGAAGAGAGGATGAGGAGAAGGTTTGAAGACAGTATTTTCCAACTTGTTCTGTGATTCTAACTTCCTAGAAAATCTGGCTCACACATACATAATTGATGCCCATCTTTGCAGGTGATAAAATATCTTCTAACCTCTCCAAGGTTGTATGCATAATTGAAACTGAAGACACTGCTTAGCCAGCTTCGTGGCAATCTTATCAGGAGCAAAGAAGAGGCAGCTCTGAACTGTAAGAAGGAAGGACAAAAAAAAAAAAAAAAAAAGGGGGAAAAAAGCATGGTTCTCAAGCCCTTAAAGCATGTATTTTCCCATTGTGTCAGAAAACGTAACTACTTCAGACAGCATTAATACTCCTACTTTAACTTTTCTGAGTTTTCTGGATGGAATTCTTTCCCCTGTCCCAAATATATTTGCATGCATGTCAACATCTTAAAAAATCTCAGTATGAATTTAGGAAGAATACAGCAGATCTTTTATAGTAGTGCAGTTCAGTCTACAGATCCTGACATCACAAATATATTACTTGTTCCATTTGTATTGCTGTACCTTTTTCACTATTTTCCAGCCATGATTTATAAAGATACTATTGTTTCTTTGTTTAAATCCCTACTTCCTCATCTCACTTCTGCTACAACAACTGCAAGTTTTGAATCTTTAAAAAATGTTAAAAGTAATAAAACTGAAATTACTTCTCTGCAATATATTTATCAGCTTTTTATCTGGTTTATGGCTTGTAATTTTCAGTGTGTTTGGATGAAACTTATCCGCTTTCATTATTTTCACAGCAGGATGTTCTGAATAAGTAGGTTTGATTTTTGGCTGATTCTCTTTAATCTGTCTTCAGTTGGCCCTCATATCTTTCACCCTCTGATATACTATATACTGATAATCCTGAAGAATGAACATATCCCTTTTACATTCTATAATACCCCAGAGACATTGATCTTATGCATTATTCAAAAGTGTAAGAGGGCACACAGAGAAGTAACTATTCATTTCTGTCAAAAAAGTGCCTTTTTAAAAATATCTGATATTGTAGAAAACAGATGTTAATGAAGTCCTTGAAATTAGTAGCCTGATACTTAGTAAGTAGAAAAGGGGAAATAAAAAGGAAATAGCCTTTTTTCCTAAACCTCCCCAAACCATTAATGCAAAACATTGTAACTTTTGAAAATTAACTTTAAAAGGAATGGTGCTGGCAAAGTTTTAGATGTCTGGTGTAGTTAGAGCTGTATCATTGAATGGCCCCATAGAAGCATGGCAGTGGCACTCAGCTTTCAAATTGGACTGCAAGAGTAAAGGCTTAACATGCACTGAATTTTCTCATCCCTTTCCTCACCAGAGCTGAACCTGATATCAGTTTTATGCTGGAACAATATGATATCTTTCTGGACAAAGATTTTTCAGTCTGAGCTGAAGTGTCATAAAACCAAGTTATCCATTTGTTTCTATGTCACTAATACTCCAGGACATTAGTCAAATACTTACAGTCCAACTTAACTACTACTGCTTGGAATGGTAATTATGATCCCATAAAAACACCCTCTTGAATTCTTAGAATATTGATATTCACCCACAGACTAATCCATTTTTCTCATGAGTTACAGAGATGCCGATTTGAGCTGGCATAGCACGAAGACAAAAAGTTTGCATATTTCCATAAATAAAACAACTAAAAAAGATTCTCATAACTACTCTGATCCATTCATTCTGCTTGCCACCTTGATCGGTGCTTCATATCTACTTTTCCTCACCTTTTGGTAAATAATTCTTACTCTAGAGTTTGTGTCTACTCTCTGTAGACTCAATTTGCAATCAGCTCCAGTGGAGTTGACTCTATCATCAGTTGCTGGCTCTGACTTGCTACAATGGAGCTTTCTCTTCTGCATTGTGGCAGAAGTCTTTTCATGTTAGGGTATTATGGCTCAGCTACAGATGGAAAGCTGGGGTGCAGTACTGCAAAATCAAAAGTGAAATATCTGTGCTCTGGGAGCTTGCATCCTCCTGAAGTAGAATAAAATGAAAGGGAAGTAGAATCCTAAGTGAGGATCTTTTGTACCCAGAATTACAAGCACTAGGATACTTAAACAAGAAAAAAACCAAAATAACAGAGGCTTACGTCAGAGAATCTATGAACTAAGGTATCAAAGTCAAAACTGAAAACAGAGAGTGCCACGAGGATACAACTTGAATTGCACTGCAAAACAATAGGAACATACCAAAATTATCAGTATCTAGTAGCAGGGTCACAATTTCTCTTAGGTAGTTTCACCTATATTTTTAATGGATTCTAGATTAGATTTTTACAGAATTCTATATAGACTACATATTTTCACATTAAAATCTCTATATAAGAGTTCTAAGGTTAAATCTGTTATTAAAGAACTGTTGTAGGACTCAGTTTTAAGAAGTACTGAAAATCAAAGCCTTAACAAAAATATCTGGGATTAAAATAATTTTCCAAGCTTAGAACTTTCCAGGTTTACTCTGTGGGGAGTAAAAAGGTTGCAAAAGGAAAGAGAGTTGGTGTTTAAATAAACACTTGCTTTGCTTTTTTTATGATACAGTCACTATGCAGTGAGGCTTTCTTCAGCAGTGAATATTAAAAAAAGAAACAAACCAAAACCAAAACTTTGGAAACCACAGTCCTAATTCCCTAGAATTCCTGTAAACATATTTAAAGAAATGGAAGGTCTGCTGTTATTTATTTTTCCTTAACAGCAAAACACACCATCTTCTGTAGTTTTAAAATCATGGACATGAAAAACGAAAAGGTGAGCCTTCTTCAAGAAAGCCGAACTCTTTCCCATCTGCAATAAAGCCAGGCTGAAATGGATACATTCCAATAAGCTTTGAAACAACGAAGATGATTATTTCCTCTTTCAAGCTTGTATTACATTTATTTTTTTTTTAAGAGAAACCACATTGTTGCAGTTGGGAATACATGAGTATGCAAGGAAGTTTTAAATAAACTAATAGTGCATATTTAAATCTCAATTTCTAGAAAAGGAGTTATGAAATTCCTTCCATAAATTATTTTTATATAGTAATGGTGTTGCCTAGTATAAGGGAGTAAGTTTACATTAGTTTAGTTTATGGACACAGGTGAAGAAAAACAACCCTTCAAAATCTCTTCAGCCATGTAAAAATTGCTATGTTATGCAGTTAAGATACAGGATCTTACTTTTACCATTTAAAATTTATTGCTATATTTGCAAATAAAAAGATCATGTCCTAAGATTGAAAATGAATTTTCATTTTTAAAGATGATTAAATATGTCTCAAAATTAAAATAAATAGATAAATTAATAAATAATCTCACTTTTGTTTTTAAGGATAGCTTTTCACCTTTTTTGGTTATGTGTGTCCAGCTATTGAATGCCACAACTTAATTTTTACAGGTCACATACCTGATTTTGAAGCACCAAGTAAAAAGCCATAATAATAAACATTTATTAAGCTCATGAAAAAAAAAATAGATTTTCCAACTAATTTAGGAAATGCTTAGAAGCAGGCTCAATCAGCCAGTGAATAAATGAGTTTATTTAAACGTTAAATAGGGCTTATAGAGAATTTTCAGTCAAATACATTACGCAAATCTGTATCTGTGATTTGCATGCTTTTTGCTTATTTTTCAGTGTTGTAACAACTACTTCTGTTTCCAAATATGTCAACACTGAATTTTTCAGATTTTTTTTAAGTCATCCGCAAACAATGGCAGAAGGAAGATGACAGTTTCTAACATCCCCAGGTGCTCATAAGGGAGGGCTGCATGGGAAGAGTTGTTTGTTTATTTGCGTGGGTGGTTCAGTGGATCAAAGGAGAATTAAAAATAGGGAGTCTTTGTGTATTCCTTTTATATTACAATTTAAAATCAATAGCACCTACAGATACTAAGGAGGAGGCTTAATTAAATTTATCATTACAGAACAATACATATATAAAAGCATGCATATTTAAATCTGCATATATATATAAACACACTTGCAGTCGCACACACATAGACATTCCTAGATTAAGTAAACTTGTTCCTCTGTTGCCTGAGATTGCTTGACAACCATCAATTAACTTAAAAGAATTGAGTTCAATCACAGTTAAAAGTAAAAATGTCTCTGATCCTTTAGCAAGTGTACAATCATATAATTGTACGCATAAGAAAGCACTGAGAAATTTATGTGACCTTTAATGACATCTTTATCAAGACAGGTAATATACACTGTACACTTCAATTCTGCACATATTATGAACCTGGTTTTGGAATACCGTGCTTCTCTTCAAAGAAAATTCATAGTGTTAGCAAAAGAATTGTGAAGCTTCAAAAAAATGATGATACAAGTCCTACAGTGACAGAAGGCATAATTGTCCAATGCAATATGTGTCGTGGTTTGACCCCAGTTGGCAACTGAGCATCACACAGCCACTTTCTCTCACTACAGTGGAATGGCAGAGAGAATCAGTAGAGTAAAAGTCAGAAAACTTGTGGGTTGAGATAAAGACAGTTTAATAGGTGAAAGAAAAGACATATACAAGCAGAGCAAAACAAGGAATTCATTTACCACTCCTATGGGCATACAGGTGTTCAACCATCTCCAGGAAAGCAGGGCTCCGTCACATGTAACAGTTATTTGGGAAGACAAACACCATCTGAATGTTCACCCTTTCCTTCTTCTTCTCCCAGTTTTATATCATTAAACATGATGTCATACGGTATAGAATATTTCTTGGGTCAGCTGGTGTCGGTTCTCCCAGCTGTGTCTCCTCCCAACTTCTTGTCCAACCCCAGGCTTCCTGCTGGTGGGGAGACCTTGACTCTGTGTGAGAACTGCCCAGTGGTAACTAAAACATCTCTGCATTATCAGAACTGTTTTCAGCACAAATCTAAAACATAGCCCCATACCAGCTACTATAAAGAAAAATAACTCTATCACAGCCAAAGCCAGCACGTTCTCCACCATCTATTCCATACTACAGAACATCATGCTCAGACTATAAACTTGGGTGAAGCTGGCAGAGAGACAGCTATCATTCCTAAGGCATTGTCAGGAGATCAGTCAGCAGACGACGAGCAACTCTAACTTGAAGTTTATTCCTCTCTCCTAACAAAAAATTACATAATTATTACTGTTTTGCTTTTATTATAGCTATTGTATTTTGTTTTATTGCTATAACAAAACTGTTATTATCTCAACCAATGGGTTTTACTTTTCTGTGATTCTCCTCTCCATACCACTGGGCTGGGGGGGAAGGAAAAAGGGAGTTAGCAGTTGTGGTACTTAGTTGCCAGCTGGGGTTAAAACCACAACAGTAGGATAAATATTTTCATAAATTTTCTTTTCTTTTTTATTGCTATTTATTATTTCCTTTTCTTTTTTTTTCTTTGCTTTATATGCGAGGTAAAGGATATCTTTCAAACTAATATGCTCAAGATTTCTCAGTGTTTTCAGTGTCTTTTAAATTCTGGCAAAGTTATTTTGGTTTGTGTAGTTTTGCTTTTAAGAACAAGAAGATCTTTTTAGATAAAGTTTAATTCTACATTTTAAATGATGTCTAATATTTTTTTTTCTCTTTCTCTTCTACTAAGGAAACTTCACTGAAATTGTGAATTTAAGCCCAAAAGCACTAATTTCCCTCTTATCACTTTATAATTATATGTAAGAGAGAAGTAACTCCAGAAGTTAATTAGGAGTCTAGCTTTTTTTTTTTTATATATATATATATACATAACCTCTGAAACAGCCTCTTTCCAAATGCTAGTCAAGCAGGTCTATGAAATCAGCTTCTAGATCATAAAATTAGCTTTTATGAATACAACTTTTTCTTTGCTCACCTGATTTCACGTGTGATTTTGTGTCCTCTCAGTTCCTTTTTTCTGTGAGTTCTCTTCCACTGTAGGTCAGGTTAAATTCCACCTGTCCCTTAAAAGCCATCTGAAATGTTCATTATCCTCCTCTGTTACTCATAAAACTTTAAATTAAGGAAAGACAAAAAAAAGTACAACAAACAGCCCTTCTTTTTCTGTCTCCACTTGCTGAGATGTGGGAGAACTGAAGTTGCTTCCTACTTCTCTCGTATCTGCTAACTAGAGAAGGGAACATAGCGAATGTTTTTTTTTTTTTTTTTTGTTGGTTTTTTTTTTTTCCTTTAAAAAAAATAAATCATTCTCTGGGAGCATAGAAGGTCACTGTCTGTAAGCCTAATTTTCACTGATGTGTTGAGAAATAATGGATTTAGAGATTATTCAGACAATATTATGTTCTTAGCAGGTAACTCCGTTTGAACCTGTCTGCTTTGGTTCTCTGTCTCCTAAATCATTAACCTTTGCTAATTGTCCTCTGGGTTTCTCTGTGGAGTCCTTGACCCTGTTCACTGTTTCACATATGTTTTCACTTCTGTCACAAATGAGTGATTTAGAACACTTACAGAATCACTGTTTGAAGTGTTAGCAAAGGGGTTTTAATATGTTGTAAAAAGGAGAGGTAAACTTCAACAGCAAGGTTAACTGTATTACTTACAATATGGATACAACATATAAAGGAAAAAATAAGTTAGAATTGAGTTATAATGATTTACCCTGAGACCAGAAATGCAAAAGTGTAAGGGAGACCTTCTCACTGAGTCATGACATTCAGGGAGAACCACCTTGCTATCTAAACTCATGATGGAATTTAGATGAGGCTGGGTCCAATCTTAGTCTTAGATTTGGACAATGGCTTATGTCTAATGGAATTATCCATGCAAGTTTTATAGAATCATAGAATAATTTGGGTTGGAAGAGTCCTTTGAAGGTCATATAGTCCAACCCCCCTGCAATAACCAGGGACATCTTCAACTAGATCTGGTTGCTCAGAACCACATCCAGCTTGCGCTTGAATGTCTCTGGGAATGGTGAATCTACCACCTTTCTGGGCAGCCTGTTCCAGTATTACACCAGCTTCGCTGTAAAAAATTTCTTCCTCATGTCTTGCCTGAATCTCCCCTCTTTTAAACCACTACCTCTTGTCTTATCACAACAGCCCCTGATAAAGAAGTCTTTCCCCATCTTTCTTATAGGTCACTTTTAAGAATTGAAAGGCTGCAATAAAGTCCCCCTTGAGTCTTCTCTTCTTCAAGCTGAACAACCCAAACTCTTTCAGCCTTTCCTCGCAGGAGAGGTGCTCAGTCACAGATCTGTTACAGGTAAGTGTCTCTCCACCTTGGATAAGGAAGGATCTCAGGTCTCAGGTAAGGAATCTCAAACTTTGAGAGGCATCCTGATAAAGAGGAGAGTCACCTGGTGCTCAGTTCATTTTCAACTCCAACTGGACTCGTCCAAAGTTCTGTCATTAGCAGAAAGGTCTCTCTGCTTCTAGGAGCAACCTTGTGAGGTGTCCCAGCTCAAGAGGTGATCAGCACCATGTAGTCACTCTGCCTATCAGGGAGAGCTCAAAGAAGGCTCACTCGGGTTGTCATATTTATGGAATAAAGCGGTGGGCTTATAGGCAAATCGTATATGATGGGAAAGGTATGCATGAGACTCCTGATACCCACAACTTTCTTTGTTCCTTGATAAATGAGTCTTGAAAAAGCTACCTGCTATTCATGTGTTAATCACATGATTAGTGTTCTAAGCTGATATGGATCAGTGCTCACTGTGTCACTCTGCTCCTTTGTGGATTTCCCAGAGTTCTTGGCCAGCTACTGCTCAGGCCTTTATCTCCTTTGCAGCCTGTACCAAACGACTGGTAGTTTGGCTAAGGGGTCAAGTTCATCCATCAAAGCTTTCAACAACTGTTGTAGAAAAATACTCCATGTTTGAGTAGGAATACAAAAGGGAAACCGAAAACATTAATGTGTTTCTGGGATATTTTCAATATTTTCAATATTTTGCTGGGGTATTTTCAATATTTTGCTGATCCACTGGTAGCTGATCACTAATCTGGAGGCCAGCCTGTGCCCCCTGACTGGGCTGGTGATTAAACTACTTAACACTTAACTCCTTCTCAAGCAGCCTCATACTACTTGACTCTGAGTCTGTTTGAGTCATTCATGACTCCAAAAATGTGTTTATTTTTGTGTTTCATGGTATCTAAAATAATAGGGTTGTGTCACCAGAGTGACAACTGTAAGAGTAGCATTCTCTAATTTAAAAAGCTCAGTGTGTCAACACAGGGAAGATTTTGGGGGTTTAAAGTCCACTATACCTGTGCATGACAGATAAGAAGGTTGGATGGACTCAAGTCCCAGCTAAAGCCCATCCATATCTCACAATGGGACTTGTGTCCAGAGAAGACCATTAGCAGAACCAGTAATATATTTCAGAGGAAAAACACTGACTGACTTCAAAGGAGTGAACTCATATTTATGCAGTATAGATGGTGAGGCTACCAAGACCCAGGGAGAAAGTAACTAGGGAGCTGTTAATTAGCTGTGTGAAATACCTACTGAGAGCAAGGAAAAATAAACACTTGTATACAATGAGAAAGATAAAAGGTACAAATAGAACAAGAGATCTTGACTTCTGAAGAGTTTTGAAAACAATGGGGAATTTTAAAGAAATTAGACAAAACTAAATGTTAAGTGGTTGAGAGTATCCTTTCAAATGCTTTATTTTATTTCATGTGATTTATCTCACACTAGACTGAAAACCTTTGAGATTTACCTTTTTTTTTTTTTTTTTGAAACATTTGTGGAAAACAAACATAGGGAGATATGTTTAGCTCTAAACCCAGAGGAGTGCTACAGAAATTTCATTATGAGACTTCTATTTATTGAAAATTCAGGTTGTAAATAAATAGTTTATTTCTGCATAAAAATGAAATGTAGTATAAATCTTTTATTTGATCCAGAAGGTTTGTATAAAGTAACTGTAGTTAATCTTATTAATATATTTTAGTTCATCATTCTTGCCAGAAACTTATATTTTTTTTACTACAAAAGAATAAATGTATGTTTTATGAATTCTAAAGTTCAGTTTGCTTTATTAAAAGACAGCTAAAAAAAAAAAAAAAAAAAAAACAACCCTTCCCAAGCACAGAATGACTATTCCAAGTCTAAATAATTTTCTTAGGACAATGTTTCCAATCAGAATTGTTAAATCTTCTAAGAAAGGGAGTATTTCAGTCATCAACTTTTACCTAATTTTCCTGAAAATAATTTGCATTTAACTTTTATCCATTTATTCCACTCTTTTAATGACATCTATAATCTTTCTGCCTTTACACTGAGTTTGAAAGATTTTATTCAAGTGGGAAGTCATTTAAGTAACATGAAAAAAAAAGGAATTTCTGCTTCTTGTTCTTCATACATATTCAAAACCAACAGTGAGACAGTATAAACACACATAAATATTTATATCACAATGGATATATAAACGTGTATATAAGATTCCCAACAATAGTGTAATCTGATACAGACCCAAGGTTTACTGGATACAGTACTGCCACCTTTTGGTTTCTTTCCTCACTGCTACATATAGGTAAGTGCATTACAAATATTTTGTCTTAAAAACTTTCTTTTATTCCAAATTTAAACATGCTATATGAAATACAGGATTTTGAGAGAGTGTGTTCAGTTCAGCAAAAGTTTTTCAGAATTTTCAGAGTAATGCGTTCTAGCTTATCTGAATATTGTTTGTGCTATTTACCATTACATCTCTAAGTTAGCCAAAGCCTTCATGTGAGGGCTGGGTCTACAGATCTGATGATTTGTTTTCCCATAAAGCTGACCTTCTCAAATATATTTCAAAAGTGGTGACATCAGCTGATGTATTTTCACAATTTCTCCATTTGAGCATCTAGACATTATGGGATGGTATATCTTGTGAACTGCCTTGACCATAGCTGCTGCTTCTGTAGATCCCTAGAACCCTACAGCAACTGCACATCTTTCAGACTCCTAACTGATGGTCACAACACTTTACATTTAATCCTCTATCTGCTCACTTTATATTAAAACCTTTATCTGACAGTCTGGGACTTCAAAGTTGTGTACAGGTAGAAATGTTCATCCAAAAGAAATCTGTCTGAAGGAAGAAAAAGATATAGTGAAAATTATGGGGTTTAATGTTATGTGAATTTTTATCATCTGCAGCTGGTGCAGTCCTAAAAAATGGTCAATGTGTAGTGCCATGTAAAATCTTAAAAGCTCCTGAAATTATGTAGTAAGTGCACGCCTAAATATAGGTGTCTTTGTGTGAACTGCATATTTAAGCTCCTACTACAGCCAGTGGAAATCTTGAATTTGATTCAGTTGCCCAAATAGTGATATCCATTGCATGATCTGGCACAAAGACATTTGTATGGAACTGGCATACTCTTGTTTTCCTAATGCCAGTTGAAGGTCAAAGGGTATATGTATGTCAGGACATCTCGGATGCCACTGGGTGTTTGGGTCCATGCTTGCCCTTAGACATTACAGGTAATGTAAATGTCTGAGTGTAGTTGTCTACTTCTGTACCTTGTTCCACCCCATATTTCCTGTTGAATTTAAAGTCTGTCCTTATCACTGATTTTTATACACATATGCAGATCCAAGTGTTATTCAGAAGGTTGTTTGAGGAAAAAAAAAACACAAAACACCAACATGCTTTGCCTTCTTACTGTCTTAGCATTCTAATAAAGATACAACAAATAGTTGTTGCTAATTAAATTGCAACAATGTAAGGGTGTGCGGAAGGAGGAGTGTCTGGAGGAGCTGGCCACATTCTTAACAGACTTTAACAGAAAATACTAACGCAAACGACCCAGAATAATAGAAGAAAGGCTCACTACTACATTTACAACTCTCACAGACACAATTCTTTCTATTTCTAACACTTGTCTTTGGTGTCCAGAGGGCAACAGAACCTGAGGTCAAGCAAAATTAAGTAGTGTGGGGTTACAGTGAAAAACACCAGCACCGCACAGTCACTGCCAGGAGAAGTGAGGTACCTATGGTCCCTGCAGGCCAGGAGATGACTTGGAGTTCCCTGTGTGCCTTCAAAGTAAGCGAAAAATTTTGTATTGCCACAAGGTAACATTGAAAAACGGACTGAAATGGCAAAAGCAGCACGTTAAGTAACACTCAAACCTAATATTTCTTAAACTGGAAGTCCATTATAACCATTGTGAGATAAGACATATAAAAGAACTATAATCTAACAAAACACTATAACAGAAGGAAATAATGATTCAGGATAATTGTCTCTCCAGAGTAAGAAATGTGCTATCTGCAATACAAAGTACTAGAAATTAATACCCAATTTATCAAAAATTAAGCATGTTATTTAAATTAAAGGAACTGTTTTCAGGTAAGAAACCTGCAGCATCACAGACAGATTATTTTAAATAAACACATTATTTCAATCAGACAATTCAAGTGCATAGTGTTTTTCTTAACATTAATGATTTTTGCTGTATTTCCATTTAATTTATTTAGTATTGGTTTTCTTCAGATTATTGTTCCCCCTATATCGAAGTTACTCTGTAATCTGTGCGTTAAAACCCGTAAGGATCATATAGGAAACATTAGCAGTTTAAACAGTCTTTCTACACAATACATTTTGCTGATTTCAATAAAACTGTAGAGAATACTACTCACAACATGACCTTTACCATCTGAAGAAGTTAAAGTTATAATGAGGTTTCCCCTGCTATTTGAGAGAGGTGTTATGAACTCGATGCAGTATATATACCTGAATTTTACTGACATCATATTAATTGGTATTCTAAGATGTCATTTTAAGACAACTCTTTCCTGATGGCCTGCTTAGCTGCTAAAACTTTAATTCTGGTTTTATTTCTACACATAAAATGAAGCAAGTGATAATTAATAATTAAGAACCAATTTGACTCAAACCTGGGTGTCAAAACTTATAAGGTCTTTTGAATTTCTTTCTTTGCTTAAACTGGCCTTTTCCACAGAGAGTTGCTCTGCTTCAGAACTCTGATCAAGAACGGGAACACTAAGTTTTGTGTTTAGGTCATGGCCTTAAAAGCATTTTAAACAGCCTGTTTTGCTACTGCAAGGAGTGAAAGCCCTTAGCGACTCTTGCCCCCCCCCAGGGGACTGTCACATTATGATCTGTTGTGCTGTCTCCGTGCCAACCGAAGAACCGAATCTTGAAGTCATGACAGGTTCTTCTAACTGGCACTCACAGAAAATGTCCTTTGACATAGGAAGATATTTTGGTATTTTTTATGCTTGTATAATCATTCCTGCTGTACTGCCTGTGCAATAAAAGTGTCTTCAAATGATGTGTCCCATTACACTTTCCTCACAGAAACATCAATCAGCTGTGAACAAATCAGCACAGAAAAATAATAAAGCACAGTGATGTAAATTCCCAAGAAAAGCTTCCTGGTTTAATTGGTCATCTTATTATAAAATTCTGTGTGATCTGTTTCAAGTCTGTGAACTTCCACTGATACATATGCAAGCTGTACAGAGATTCATTGGTGGATTATTCTAAAAATTTATAAATAATATCAATAAATTGTGCATTTGTTGTCTTTTTATTTTAACATACACTTTTAAAAATTACTGAGTAAGAGACCAGTGGAAAGAAGAAATAATATCTTTAATCTCTATTCTTTAGGCATCCCAATAGTGAAAGTACTTGATATGGTAAGGATATGGCTGTAATTTCTTGGTTTAATCAGCAAATCCTTGTAAAACTTTTACATTAACATTGATCACAAGAGGAACAAGAATGGGCCTTTGATTTTGCAGAAAATAAACTGTTGTGAATTTTGTTTAGAAACTTCTGCTTTGTAGAGATTTCAAGGCAGAGCAGCTTTTATGCATGACCCACAGCTGGTTACTCATACACAGGTACTGCAAGACTGTCAGGTCACGCAACCATTTTAGAAAAGAGTATGTGCAACAGTTACAAGTGAGAATGAATAAATATGATCTTAAGAAATAAGAGAAAGTAAGATTGAAGAATTATTTTTTCCAAACTATCTAAAGTTTATTAGCTAACAAAAAGTTCTGTTGTAGGTTTAGGACTTTGATAAATAGAAAGAGATGTACTCTTTGGAAAAAATGACGTAAAATATTCTCTACTTAAACTATTATTGAATGGTGAACTAATGTAATTAGTGGATCACAATTAAATTTTAGGATTAAATCCTTCTTTAAAAAAAATCTAGCCACTTTTGTGTGTGTGTGTGTGTGAGAAAGTACTCATAATTAGGTAAAGAGCAGAAATGAAGGTACTGAAACATTTGATGGGCAGTGCTCTGAAAAACTTTTATTAATACGAGTTCCTCTTTCTGCTGCCCCTTCCACTCCCAATTATTAGCTTAATGAAAAAACATTTTATCTATCTGCTCCCCTTGTAGGCTGATGCTGTTGTATTACTGCTCAGTGTCCCGCTTTCTATTTATAGGCTTGGTTGTTCTCCTTTCTCTTTCATCCTATCCCAGTTTAACCCACCCTTTTTCTTTGTGGAAATAGACTCCCATGTGTGTGCTCAGAAGGGCATACATACATTATTCTGTTGGCTAGAACTTAGATCTGTGTAAATCTGGGGATCACACAAAGGAGTAAACTGAACTGAAGTTGAATATTTGCAGGTGAATAATTAAATTACTGACTTTTGTGCAGAGAAAAGGATCTTTCCCTTTCTTGTCTGTATTTTTTTGGTTTATTGCATTTTCTGTGTATTAGGTTTTCCCATAGGAAATAATAATAAAAAACAAAACAAAACAAAACAAAACACATCAAATATTTGATTTTTTTTTACCAAGGTAGGTATAAATTACATCCCTTTTGTCACGTTTGTGAAAAAGCCTAAGAGTGTAATTAGAAAATCTACTGATTCTCTGCTGAAGGCTGTAGGCCTGTTCTTCTCCCCCTCACATCCAGCCACACATTCTTGTTCCCCTGTTGATTTTCCAATCTGAACTGTCTCCTTGTGTGATTAGATGTGCCAGGCCAGTATGTGGAGAGCAGTGTCCAAAAGTTTGGGAAAGGGATACTAGGACAATCCCTGTGATTTGCAGTTAGCCATAAGAGTCATTACTCGTACTGTCAACCCCAAGCAGTATTTTAGGGACAGGTAACATTGTGATGTCAGTTGCAGATGTCTCATCTTACCTAAGATAACAAAAGTCATTGGCCAACTACTGATATTCGTGACCCACTGAGTATATTGGAGTTTTTATAGCACATTGAAGACATATTTTCACCCAACATATGCAGCAATAATTTAGCTCTGTTTTCTTTTTGTTGTCACTTTTAAAACTCTACTTGTGTATGTTGGCTTTAAAGAAATTTGGGATTATAGCAATAACAGAAATTTTAGTTCTTTAGAATACATAATAGAAACAAGCTTGTTTAAGGTAGACACAAAGATCTCCAATTACAGGAAATCTACAGTGTTGCTGTTGATTTTGGTATGAAACAGCTCAAGATGCTAGATTTTCACTAATTAATATGTATTTCCAAGGACTAGGTTAGAAAAGCCTAATGGGTAGCTCTTCCTTTTCTCTTGGGATTGTCTCTGAGTTTGATAATATTTACAACAGACTTGCACATTCGGACTACCATATGTTCATTCTTGATTGAGCCACAAAAGACTATGCACAGGTAGTACCTGCAGGTGTCCTTGTATCCATTGTCTGGTCACATAATTAGGATTAATTGGTGATTCAATCAATGATTCAGAGGGAATTAGTAAAACCAGAGATGCGACTGGGAAATATTTCTGGGGATTTTACATATGTATTATACTTAATATGTATTAAAGAGATGGAAATGAAGTCCCTTTTACCTAAGCATATTTCAGAAACACTTGAAAAAAGTTGTTAGAAGAAAACTCTGACATTATCACAAACTCTCTTGGGTTCACTGATTTCCTCCCAGAATAATTATTTCTTTCCTAAGATTATCAGCCTAGTACTGTTTGCATCCGTTTAGGTATATTTATACATCATAAATCTTTGTTTGCTGCTGGGTTTAAAAAAATAAAACATTTTATGGTATCAGAAATATGAAAAGCTATTAAACTTTACAAAATGATAATTTCTATGTAAACCTTTTTTCATCTAATTTCACAATGGGTATATTTTCTGATTATATATACTTATAAAAGACACAGAAAAACAAAGTTATTCAAAAGGTAGCAACATTTCGTTGTGGATCACTGTAGGCATTTTGAAATCTAGCTCTGAGGACTAAAAAAACAAAACAAAACTCAAAAGCCAGTGTCATTAAGATGTATTTTTTTTTTCAGAAAATGCCGCTGTTTAAAAGGATTTCCAGTTGTTTTATAGAAGAAAAAAAAAAAAAAAAAAAGCAATTGAGTATTTTAAGCAGAATTACCAAATGGGTACCATTTGTACAATTTCTTCTCTCGCAATAAGGTCAACATTGTTTTAGACATAAGAGATAGGACTTATCTAACTCTAGATATTTAAAACATTGAAATAGAATAGAATAAGTCTGAATTAGAGGCTCAATAACCCTTTATACTATTGGCAGGAAATGAGCTGTTATTTGGTCATGATTGACCTGATATGTTTTAGACATTTTCATTTTTAAAATGACAAGAATCAGATCCTGAAAGACAAATATTCAATTGCCCCTGTGTGTCTAGAGATCTTAGAAACCCATACTTGTCTGTGCATGGACAGCTAACTGAATCAGATGTCTACAGAAGAGCAGGAGAAAGTCTCCAAGGTAATTTGATCTTGGTTGTTTTCAACCTCAAGTAAAATAAATAACATATCCATTAGTTTATCCATATTGTCCATGTCCAAACATAGAGTCAAATGGGCACATACTAATCTTTACTAACTTATTATTACTGTAGAGAATTTTCTAGTTTCTCTTAGGAGCAACAGAATTTGGAGCAAAATTCAAAACAGGTAGAGGAAAAGTAAAGAAGACATAGTTGAGGCTTACCTGTATCTTTTGAATGGCTTTTAATGGCTGCTTTAGCAGCGGCATAAGTTTAACCAGTATTTACAAAGTTTTCAAGCAACTTTTCAAGCATAAGGTCTTTCTCTGTCTTTTCGTGTTCTAATCCTGATTGTTACTGAGGTTTATCCATTAACATCGTTGTTCCTTATCTGTTTTTAATAGATGGTGTGGTTTAAGACCAGCCAGTAACTCAGAACTATGCAGCCATCCACTCACTCCCCGACTTTTTTTTCCTTCTCCCACTCCCAGAGAGATGGGGTCAAGAATCAAAAGAATGTAACTCCCACGGGTTGACATAAGAACAGTACAGTAACTAATGTACAATACAAAACCACTCTGAGGGTAGTGAAGCACAGGAATAGGTTGCCCAGGGAAGCTGCATTTGCCCCATCCCTGGAAGTGTGGCCACGCTGGATAGGGCCCTGAGCAACCTCATCTAGTGAAAGATGTCCCTGCCCATGGCAAGGGGTTTGGAATTTCATAATATTTAAGGTCCCTTCCAACCCAAATCATTCTATGATTCTGTGATTATTTACTATTTATTAGTTGAGTATTACATCTGTACTATTTCTTCTTTCCAATACCAATTGTTATAAGTGTTTTCATACTTAAGTCTTTCTTTGTTTGATTTCTGTTTAATTGTTGAATTCTGTGGTTGTATTGGGCAAGAGCATACACAAAAAGGATTATTTTAGTCAGTCGGTTCATAGTATCTTTTAATATTGTGGTTTATATGTTTCCAAATATCAGATTTTATCAACAACAGATTCAATCTTTCCTGAGTATGTTTGCATTCTCACATTGTTAGTGTACAGGCATGATGCAAAAAAAATTAGTGCTGTTTCTAAGCCGAATGAAAGTTTTCATGTTTTCTCTCAGTCTGTAGAGTTTGGTACTCTTATTGTCTTTCATATAAAATTTTTGTGTCATCATCCTGCAGTTTTTCCTTCACTAAAAAAAAAAAAAAAGATCTCAAGAGAAAGTACTCATATACGGAAGTACTTGTCAGTTCAAATTTATTCTCACAAGTTATGAAGTAAAAAGCTCCATGTAACACAACTTGTAATCCTGAAGAAAAAATTATAAGGCGAAATATTTTAAAAGCTTCTTCATATTTGACATGTTTCACTGTTAAGTTTTCTGAAGTTTTTCACAGTGGCAACAGCTATTGTTAATTGTTTGGTTTTGTTGTGTTTTTTTTTAAGAGTGAGAGTGTTTTTAATTAATAAGAATTAAAATAAATAAAATTGAGAGGGTGTATTCCCTCTAGCACTTGAACCTTTTTCTTAACAAGTGATTTTTAATTTGTGTGTGTAGTTCTGGGCTTCAGGATTTGTCTGCTCCTGTTCTAATGGGAATAGTACTTTCTGATATTTGGGAAGAAGAATATTGGGAAGGAACATACAATCAATTGGAACATATGAAAGTGAATTATTAACATCACCAATGAAATGGTGAAATCTGACCTTCTAACTGACCAGCTAGAGTTGTGTTCAGATTTAAAATTTAATCAAATCAATGTTATTTTTGCTAATGTACCATAATAATTTTTAAATTACAGTTTAGAATTAGTTTAGATTAATTCAGTTAAATTCATGTATATTGTTAAGTTCAGCTCACCAAAAAAATTGTACTCCTAAAATTGTTGTAAAACTGTATTCTTACTCAGTGAAAAAAAGCAAGCAGAGATTAAGTTAACATTCCTGTATTGCCAAAATAAAAGCAATGCGTTTCTATGTGGATTCAGAATAGAATAGGAAAGATCAGCTGTGACTTGTGTCACCATGCAGTAGAAAGGGATAGCAAAGTATGCTAATTCTGTCCCAGAAAATCCCAAGTGAGCATGCTGATTGTTGTCCTATCATACCTTCTCATATCTTTTCAGACACATTTTCCAAGTCTGTACTTACTTAAATCATCTGAATATTTAATTCCTAGAGATTCTTCAAGGAAATTCTTTCCTCTTATAGTAACCATATATCATCACTGTTCCATCATTATTGGAAGATATCACCCTTACGAGTGAATTGTCAAAATGTGTCATTGTTTAAGCCCAGTCAGTAACTCAGAACCACACAGCCACTCACTCATTCACTCCCCCACTTCTTTTTCCTCCTCCTGCTTCTGGAGAGGTGGGGACAAGGTTCAAAAGAATGTAACTCCTACAGGTTGAGATAAGAACAGTTCAGTAACTAAGGTACAATACAAAATGAATACTGCTACCACTAATAATAATAATGATGAGAGAAATAACAAGGGGTGAGTATACAATTGCTCAGCACCTGCTGATCGTTACCCAGCCCAACCCGAGAAGCAATCTGGGCCTTCTGGGTAACTCCCCACAATTTCTATACTGGGCATGACATGCTGTGGTATGGAATGACCCTTTGGTTAGTTTGGGTCTAGTGTCCTCTCTCTGCTTCCTCCCTGCTTCTTGTGTCCCTGCTCACTGGCAGAGCATGAGACTGAAGAGTCCTTGATCAGCGTAAGCAATACTTAACTACAGCTAAAAACATTGGTGTGTTATCAGCACTGTTCTCAGGCTAAAGTCAAAAACACAGCACTGCACCAGCCTCTAAGAATCTAAAAAAATGACTGCTACAGCTGAACCCAAGACATATGGGCATTTTTTTCAACTATAAAGAATTGCAGGAAAATGAAACAGAGTGATTTTCATGCTCAAGGTATTGGGCAAAAGACATGAAGGTACTGTGAAAGCTGTGCTAAATCCTTACTTCGTATGACTTATGCACACAATTTAGAATAAAAATGTACAGGCTTTGAAAACTGCACTGCAAATAACAGACTCTGTGGGCAACCATAGAAGTCAAAACAAGTCAGACATAAAAAAAATCCTGACAAGTTATTATTAATCGTCCTCATTTATTCCACTCAAAAAGACTTACCACTTAAAAGAGAGCACGTGGAACAAATTATTTGCCTAGAAAAAGCTTCCTGCCTTTGTGGAAGTGGATGTCAATTCATTATTTCTTTGAGGGTCTACTGACTACTTTTCCTAATGGTACTTCCTTTGGAGGGTCTCCAGAGATTCTCTCCAGTTACTCTAAAGAAACAAATGAGAAAAAGTCCTTCTCCAAATGTTAGCGTGGTTTATATAAAGATTTCAGGGGAAATTTTCAGCCTTTCCATTTTTCATCTTTAGTCTTCAAAAGAATGCCCAAGAAAATATAGTTAAGCACAAGCAGATGATGCGGATGCAGTCAGAAAACAGTTTTTCAAAAACAGAAGAAGCTGGACACATTTCTCCTGGATGGACAGATACTTTTGGCAGTCATGTGTGCCCCTTTTACCCTTATTTAGATGCAGTCCTATCTTGCCATTGAAAGCTTTAGAAAGGAAATAAAATATTTTTGCCAAAAGCATGTAATAACCTAGAAAGTAACAGCCCAATTAGTGGGCACTGAGGTTTTATTTTCAAGAACATGGAAGAAGGGAAATAAATTCACCAGAAGGAACAGTCACATTGAAGCAAATTCTTTCCTGTGGATATTGCTAGACAACTGAGATGAGTTTTGTGTTCAGAAATGAATCACAACACAATCTTGTTTCTCATGGGCTTGCTTCTGTAATGAAAGTTTTACACAGCTTGACTTCATGAAGTGAAATGTTGATTGAAAGTATTTTTGACAGTTGTGGGTAGTTAACAAAGTTGTTATTACAGTACTTCAATAAAATGTTGCTGCTTTAAATGCTGGGTACTAAATTGATTGGAGAATACAACAGCATTTGCTGGAACTATACTGTCTATGTGTGAGCCCACATACTTTTAAACGGGTTACTTTTTCCAATTGACATCTGTTTTTTAAGTGTAAAGAGTGGAGTTACTTACTGGATGAAAAAAATAAGCCAAATGTGAATTATATTGCTATATTTCAGGATGGTAAAAAAATCTGGTTTACATGTCAAAATTTGCAGAGTATGGAAAAGCCATTTAAAATTTGTTAATCCTTATGAAAATTAGTCATTAAGAAGAGAAACTATCTTCTAAGAAAAATATTTTTGCAATATTATAGGTATGTCAATGAGTATTAAAACTGTAGTTTGTGAGAGACACTAGACCTTATACCACAGCCATGTGAGAGTTTTTTCTTTGTTTTGTTGCAGTTTATTGTTTTATCTGGGTATATGAGCTTGTGTTTACAATGAGGCAAGTCAAACAAAAATAAACAGCCATTTTGATACAAGAAATTAATATTTATAAAATTATTTTTGAAGGCTTTATTATAGATTTTTCCTGCATTAAATGAACTGCATAGATTTTCTTGCCTTTAGATATAACAGAGCTTTAATCTGCTCCAGTTAAACACACTATATTTATTAAATCATTGTTGTACATTCTCTAAGCTCTTCTGCACTAAACAAGCATTAAGAAATGCCACGGTTTAAGCCCAGCCAGCAATCCAGAGCCAAGCAGCCGTTAGCTCACTCCCACTCCTTCCTCCCCTCTCCTGGAGGGATGGGAAGGAGAATCAAAAGAATGTAACTCCCAAGGGCTGAGATAAGAACAGTCCAGTAACTAAGGTATAACACAAACCACTACTGCTACCACCAATAATAATAATGATAAGGGAGATAACAAGAGAAGAGAATGAAACCGCTCACCAGCTGCCGACCGATACCCAGCCCGACCAAGCAGTGATCTAGCCCTTCCAAGTAACTGCCCCCAGTTTACCATCCATGACGTGCTATGGTATGAAATACCTCTTTGGCTAGTTTGGGTCAGGTGTCCTGTCTCTGCTTCCTCCCAGCTTCCCCTCCTCCTCGGCAGATCATGAGACTGAGAAAGTCATTGGTCAGACTAAACATCACCGAGCAGCAACTAACAACATCGGTGTTATCAGCGCTGTTCCCAGGTTGAAAGTCAAAACCATAGCCCAGCACCAGCTACGAAGAAGGAGAAAAATTACTGCTACTGCTGAACCCAGGACAAGAAAGTATCCATAATTAAATCACACACATTTTGTAGGAGCAGAAAAGTTAAATAAGAGGGTCTGATCTTTTACATGAACCCTGTATCACCAACAGTCAGGAATTCTACATGAAAGAAAACCTATTTCTATTACTCTGTCTTCCTCTACTTCCCTTTTTCTTATTGACTGAAAGAACTGTAGAAGTTCTTAAAGGAAGCTAAAGAATAAAGAATACAGCTATGTACTAAACAAGGTTAAAAGTATGCATGGGGAGCAGTTAAAAGATGATTAATATCCTTGTAGGTTAAATGTGCATAACTAATCTGACGTTGTTACAGACTAGGACATAATGTGTGCATACTAGATGTAGACTGGGAGATTATGCTTTGTTATCTGTGCCTACTTGCCACGGAGCACATACCCATTCTAAGAAATTGCTTATAAAACACACAAAAAATTATAAACTGTGTTAGCTACAAAATTTGGATCAAGAAAATGGAAGTGCAGGTAGATTTTTTTTTTTTTTTTTGCTTCCCACTATATAAGTTTCACTGAAAATAAATAAATAAATAAATAATGTATAAATAAATTAATTAATTAATTAAGTGCAGTTAAAAGCTACTTACTCTGAAATCAGAAGGTATTTTGCATCTCAAAAACTGGAAAATGAAAGTTGAAGTTCTTATTTATATTAATTTTACAGCTCTGATAACTTAAAGTGAAGATTCAGAGACACTTGGACTCTGAGGTATGGAGTCAGAGCACATCAAAGCTCCCCTTCAAGTTAATGGAAGGCATTTCCAGCTAGTGATTCATTCAGTTTTAAAGCAGATAAATGATGTGAATTGCCTTCAGGATATAGCTGCACTGACTATAGACAATTACTAGAAGGTGAGTCTTGCCTAGATACTTATTTTCTAGATGCTGGAGTTAAACGAGGTGAACACTACTTTTAGACTTTTTTCCTTCCCATATTCTTACTTAAATTTGTGGGTTTATAAAGACAGTTGTGGTCGGTTGATCTCTGCTGGACACCAGGTGCTCACCAACTCCACTCTATCACTCCACCTCCTCAACTGGACAGAGGAGAGAAAATGTAACGAAAGGCTCGTGGGTTGAGATACGGACAGGGAGACCACTCAACAATTACCACCATGGGCAAAACAGACTCGAGTTGGTGAAATAAGTTTTATTTATTACCAGTCAAAGCAGACAAGGATAATGAGAAATAAGACCAAATCTTAAAATACCTCCCCCCAACCCACTCCCTCTTTCAGGGCTTAACCTTACAATTTGTCTACCTGTTCCTCTGCAGGGAAGGGGATGGAGAATGGAGGTTGTGGTCAGTTCATCACGCTTTGTTTCTGCCATTCCTTCCTCCCCAGGAGGTGACTCCTCACACCCTTCCCCTGCTGTGGCATGCTACCCTTGACATGGGAGACAGCTCTCCGTGAATATTGCCAACATGAGTCCTTCCCACAGGTGTCATTTCTTCACGAACTGCTACAGTGTGGGCCCCTCCTTGAGGTGCAGTCCTTCAGGAACAGAATGCTCCAGCATGGATCACCCACATGAGCACCGGTACTATCAGGAGCCTGCTACAGCACAGGCTTCCCATGGGGTCACAGCCTCCTTTGGGCATTCCCTTGCTCTGGCATTGTGTCCTCCATGTGCTGCAGGTGGAGATCTGCTCCCCCATTAAAATCCATAGGCTGTAGGGGGCTAATCTGCCTCACCATGGTCTGCACTACAGGCTGCAGGAGAATCTCTGTTCTGGCACCTGGAGTGCCTCCTCCCCCTCCTTCTGCATCAACCCTGGTGTATGTAGAGTTGTTTCTGTCATGTATTCTTACTTCTGTCTCTGTTTGCAGTTGCTTTTGCACAATATTTTTTTACCTTTCTGTTATGTTGCTTATTCTATGTTATGCGACAGGTACTACCGCCACCACTCACAGGCTGGGCCTTGGCCAGCAGTGGGTCCACCTTGGAGCCAACTTGCATTTGCTTTATTGGACACAAGAGAAGCTTCTAGTAGCTTCTCACTGTAGCCCTGTAGCCCCATAGCGCCTCCAGTACCAAAGTCTTGCCTTGCAAACCCAGTTCAACAATTTAAGACTTTTTTTTTTCAAATATAAGATTTAATTTATCATCTTTTGGGTATTTTGGAAATACCCAAACACTTCTATACTAAGCAAATGAATTTTGAAGTCTAACACTGGAAATACCCAAACACTTCTATACTACTAAAACCTGAGAATCCTTTTGTAAGCATTTATTACATTTATTCTGTTTTGGTAATATTTCTTTCTGGTTGACTTGCACAGAAGTACACACTTCAAAACTTCACTGAAAAAAGAAAATGAATACAACATTCTGATACTGAAAAAGAAAGTATCAGGTGACAAGCCATGAAACTAGATCATATACCATGTCTATGTTATGTTAAATAAATATTATCAACAAAATCAGTATTTTTAACAAAGCTCATTTTATAAGCTTGGCAATAAAATTAAGTTAGGTATCAGATGCAACCAGAGTTCAAAACACATTATGTATTCCAACTGTTTGAAATAAACATACGGTTTCATGGAATCAGTGTTCCACATGAAAAAAAGAACATAACAGAAGGAGTATTGTCATTGTAAGACTGGGCTACAGGGTTATGATGACTGGAGCATGTGCGTAAAAGCATCCAGTTGTGAAATTGAGTGTTTTGTTATACTTCATTTCAGCATTAAATAACACTTTGCAGTGGCTGCCCGAGTCAAGCAGAGCAAAATTTGTGACATCTCAAACAAAGATGAGATTTTGAGGAGATGAGACTGAACAATACTGTGACTGATGTGCATAAAGCCATGTTTCTACAGAGTGGGCACTTTGTTTCCAGCTTCTTCTTCATTACTTCTATTAAAGCCATGAATTAAAATTAACATATGAACCAAAATTCTCCAAAGCACTGTTTATTTTTGAGAATCTACTGACATTATCATGATTTTATGTAAACTTTTGATTTGGCTAAAAGACCACAATATTAAAATAATATGTGGATGAATCAGAGTCATACTGGCAGTTAACCCTGTGGATTAATTTTGATAGGCTCTGGGTACGCATTTTATGATCAGGGAGTTTCACTTGTCTTTCCAAGCCTTGTCACTTTATGACTTAATTACTGTAAAATCCCACTTGTATTAATAAACCTTTCCTTTTGATCAACAATATTTTGTTTTGCTATTTAGTTTTCAACTTTTTACACATAAGTAGCTATGTGTTCTACTTTTCACTTTTCATAATATAGATTCAATGAATTGTTAGATGGTTAGACAGAGCTAGTCTACCCAATTCTGATGCCTAATTTAAGAAAACAGATTCTGCCCCTCCAGCATCTTCAGACCAACCTGCTTACTCTACATTGCTCATACTAAGAATTTAGGTGCCCTCTGTGTAAGTGCTAGTTCAGCTAGGCTATATCGATGCCAGCAAATCAGACACTGACTTCAAATGTTCTTATGCACTGAATGTCACTCATCTGTAACACTTGTGAAAATGTGTAAACTCTTTCAAGGAGAAATATTTGAATTTTAACTTTTAAATGTCTGGTACTATTTGAAAATAAAATTAGCAATTTATGTATATGCATTTGGAAAGCAATCTACTGTCTGAGTAATTTTCTAGTCAACAGCTTGAATTTAAACAAAAGTGACACTCTTTAACTGTATGGATGCCAGAGACCTCCAAAAGTAACATAGTTGTGATTCCATCACGCTTACGCTATTGCTGCAGTGTAGGGTAGGAGTCCAGAGGCATGCCTCGCACACTGACCTACCTCTAAGTCTCATTCCATAGCTGATATATAGGGTAGGATTCAGTGTTTCAGTTATTCAAAGTTGTTTGAATGTCACTGCTCTGTACTTGATGAAAACTTTCTGCCTTTGTGCTTTTGAGAGCTAATACAGGAAATCATCCTTACTACAGGCAGTGCAGAAAAGCTCTTGCTGCCTTTTCACAGACTTTAACAAACACAGTACTTATGAAATGCTGAAATGAAATCAAGATATCATCAAGACGTGCTTGCAATAACTGAAGAAACCTTCAGGGAATGTTACTGGTTATAGAACCTTCAAAATGGCAACTTCTAAATTAAACTTTTCCTACAGAAGGCATCTTCATTCTCACTTTGTTTCTTGACTGCACAGTCACTGACATTATAGGCTTTTCGAGGGGAGGGTTGCGTTGTGGTTTTGTTTTGTGGTTTTGTGGGGTTTGGGTATAGTCAGGGTGTTTGTTTTTAAACTGTGCACCCAACTATACTGTTAAGAATATTCTTCAAATAGGTCACAAATACATGTACGGAAATAAGTATTTTACAAGAATTACCTAGGATTAAAAGGATTAATAGAGTTTAACATTCATACATCACTATCTCTAAATGCCATTCAAAAGAAAATAATGCATTAATAAGCAAAATACTGTATTATCCTAATGACGGTAATAATTCAAAAGAGATACAAGGTTCTATACATGCACATATATTCACTGGTCTTGAAAAATGCTGATCTGTTGCATCAAGCAGGAAAAGCATACATACAGCACAAGCCATAGAATCTAAAATCAATAACAAAGAAAATTATTCCCAGCTCATTTTAACAGGAAAGTGATTTGCACCATAATGTTAAAGTCAGAAGTGTGCTGATGCAAACAAATTTTCCTTTTTCTAATTTAGTTCAGAGAAACTAGGACTCATAGAAATTGTTCATGTACAAATTTTTTGAAATAATGAAATAAAATCTGTTGGTCAGCACAGCTAGTACAATAAAAAAGAAAACATAGAGTTTCTGGCTCACCCTCGCTCTGAATTAAATTTGTGGTGCTTTGTTGCAGAGCCTGTCTTCTTTATAATGATTTTTTTGTTTTATTTTTTAACTCTGTGGTGATGAACTAGAACTGGCAGCATTTTCTGTCACCTGCTTGGAATTTTACATCTCTGGAAGTGTCTTTTTCAGACAGCTCAAATGTTTGAGGATGAAATTCTTCTGTGCATTTGGCATAAAAATTCATGACTTCTTCCAATTCATTCCTTTTAATCCCATGGAAGAATAGTTAACTACTTTACAGTGGTGTAAAATGGCTTAATATATTAGTGAGAAGTATCCTGCAATGAGTGAATTCTTTCAATATTCTTGTATGAACTTGTCATTTGGATCCAGGGAAGCAATAACTTTTACTCTCAATGAAATAATACCTTGCTCCTGGTACTTTTCAAGTCACATTTAAAACACTTCTGAAACTGGGATAAAAGTGACTTTTGTTTTGGGATTGTCTTATAAATACATAATTTCTCTGAGCGGTGAACATTTTAAAGTGGGTTTGAAGAAACTGATTATCCCTATCCTGGAAGAAAGGATTTTTGTTTCTCATTAAAATCTATGCCTTTCCTCAGAATTTTTCTCTTTATTCCTGTGGTCAAAACCTTAATAATTTGGACCTTGTAATGTTTTAGGTAAATGTCAGTCCATCTTATTAAAAAACATTTTGAATTCTACTGTTCCAAAAAAATTATTTCATTAAGGTTTTTTTTCCATTTCTCAGTAAAGCATACAGGAAGATTTGGGGTAAGTAATGAAGGACAAATACATCTTACTAAGATGAAACTGGTTAATTGAGAAACATAACATTTCAATATAACACAGTGATTGGGTTTTACAAAAATTTTGTTGCCAGGCATTTTGTTCTCGATTCAGCTGTATCAGTCATTTTTCCTCTTCTTAGTAGCTGGTGCAGTGCTGTGTTTTTGACTTTAGCCTGAGAACAGTGCTGATAACACACCAATGTTTTTAGCTGTTGTTAAGTATTGCTTAAGCTGATCAAGGACTCTTCAGTCTCATGCTCTGCCAGTGAGCAGGGACACAAGAAGCAGGGAGGAAGCAGAGAGAGGACACTAGACCCAAACTAACCAAAGGGTCATTCCATACCACAGCATGTCATGCCCAGTATAGAAATTGTGGGGAGTTACCCAGAAGGCCCAGATTGCTTCTCGGGTTGGGCTGGGTAACGATCAGCAGGTGCTGAGCAATTGTATACTCACCCCTTGTTATTTCTCTCATCATTATTATTATTAGTGGTAGCAGTATTCATTTTGTATTGTACCTTAGTTACTGAACTGTTCTTATCTCAGCCTGTAGGAGTTACATTCTTTTGAACCTTGTCCCCACCTCTCCAGAAGCAGGAGGAGGAAAAAGAAGTGGGGGAGTGAATGAGTGAGTGGCTGTGTGGTTCTGAGTTACTGACTGGGCTTAAACAATGACACATTTTGACAATTCACTCGTAAGGGTGATATCTTCCAATAATGATGGAACAGTGATGATATATGGTTACTATAAGAGGAAAGAATTTCCTTGAAGAATCTCTAGGAATTAAATATTCAGATGATTTAAGTAAGTACAGACTTGGAAAATGTGTCTGAAAAGATATGAGAAGGTATGATAGGACAACAATCAGCATGCTCACTTGGGATTTTCTGGGACAGAATTAGCATACTTTGCTATCCCTTTCTACTGCATGGTGACACAAGTCACAGCTGATCTTTCCTATTCTATTCTGAATCCACATAGAAACGCATTGCTTTTATTTTGGCAATACAGGAATGTTAACTTAATCTCTGCTTGCTTTTTTTCACTGAGTAAGAATACAGTTTTACAACAATTTTAGGAGTACAATTTTTTTGGTGAGCTGAACTTAACAATATACATGAATTTAACTGAATTAATCTAAACTAATTCTAAACTGTAATTTAAAAATTATTATGGTACATTAGCAAAAATAACATTGATTTGATTAAATTTTAAATCTGAACACAACTCTAGCTGGTCAGTTAGAAGGTCAGATTTCACCATTTCATTGGTGATGTTAATAATTCACTTTCATATGTTCCAATTGATTGTATGTTCCTTCCCAATATTCTTCTTCCCAAATATCAGAAAGTACTATTCCCATTAGAACAGGAGCAGACAAATCCTGAAGCCCAGAACTACACACACAAATTAAAAATCACTTGTTAAGAAAAAGGTTCAAGTGCTAGAGGGAATACACCCTCTCAATTTTATTTATTTTAATTCTTATTAATTAAAAACACTCTCACTCTTAAAAAAAAACACAACAAAACCAAACAATTAACAATAGCTGTTGCCACTGTGAAAAACTTCAGAAAACTTGACAGTGAAACATGTCAAATATGAAGAAGCTTTTAAAATATTTCGCCTTATAATTTTTTCTTCAGGATTACAAGTTGTGTTACATGGAGCTTTTTACTTCATAACTTGTGAGAATAAATTTGAACTGACAAGTACTTCCGTATATGAGTACTTTCTCTTGAGATCTTTTTTTTTTTTTTTAGTGAAGGAAAAACTGCAGGATGATGACACAAAAATTTTATATGAAAGACAATAAGAGTACCAAACTCTACAGACTGAGAGAAAACATGAAAACTTTCATTCGGCTTAGAAACAGCACTAATTTTTTTTGCATCATGCCTGTACACTAACAATGTGAGAATGCAAACATACTCAGGAAAGATTGAATCTGTTGTTGATAAAATCTGATATTTGGAAACATATAAACCACAATATTAAAAGATACTATGAACCGACTGACTAAAATAATCCTTTTTGTGTATGCTCTTGCCCAATACAACCACAGAATTCAACAATTAAACAGAAATCAAAGAAAGTATGAAAACACTTATAACAATTGGTATTGGAAAGAAGAAATAGTACAGATGTAATACTCAACCAATAAATAGTAAATAATCACAGAATCATAGAATGATTTGGGTTGGAAGGGACCTTAAATATTATGAAATTCCAAACCCCTTGCCATGGGCAGGGACATCTTTCACTAGATGAGGTTGCTCAGGGCCCTATCCAGCGTGGCCACACTTCCAGGGATGGGGCAAACACAGCTTCCCTGGGCAACCTATTCCTGTGCCTCACTACCCTCAGGGTAAATAGCTTCTGCCTAATACATTATCTATATCTACCCTGGAAGAGAAACTTCCATGAAAATGAATGGGTAGCCATAAAGTGCTTTAAGGACAAGTGACAGTTTATTCCAGTGCTAAAGGGGAATATATTTTGATGCTTCTGAGCGAAATCAGTGTTTTTCCAGTTACTGTGTATTGTAGGAAATTAGGAGATGCAGTCAGAAATCAGGAGGATTTCATCCAATAGGAAAGGCAATTTATTTAGAGCTAGAAAAACAGTGTATGTATTGTTGGTTTTCAAGTATGTGGGAACATAAAATAATTCATAAAGATACAACAGATTGTGAACCTTGCAAAGAGATGGCTCTTAAAATTACATTCATTGCTTTATATGTTGTACTGCCAACAGAATGAAATAAATTCTAGCTGTAGTGTTGCAAGCTTTTATTAGAAAATCTGTGAAAGCTTAACTGAGAAGTTAATTTTTTTTTGGTAGAGTGTATAACCTTGAGATTCTCCCTGTAAGTTTTCACACTTCTGCTCTTATTTTTTAATAGATAATGGAATTTCCCTCTGGATATATTTTAAAGACTAGTTATGGACAGAGAAACATATTTGTAAAACTGAATTCTTCTTAGTCAACATTACTTCATTCTGTGAAATTTAAATCTCATATGCTTTCTGTAATGGCAAAGATGAATTTTTATTACTCTTTTTTTGCTTCCATTGGCATTGTAGAAATAATATATAAGTGATTGAGCGGGGGTTTTTTTTGGTTTATATATCATCAACATAATTCTTACAGTTCCAAATGTGAAATCTTTATTGCAGTGGTAGTGCTTGAACCAGAAAAAGTAGAGCTTAACTTTTATATTCAAGCTCTATTTTGCATTTTAAAAGATCTATCGTTTCATGTCTGTGTTAGAGAGGAATATGATATTGTCGCTGCAAAACAAGCAAATTCTATTAAATTATGTATTAAAGGACATCAGAAACAGCTCTAGCATTAGGCAATTTACATGAGACATTGAAGTAAAGGTTCAAACCTTTGTTATGAACAGTCAGTACAAAACCTAAAACCTTTATCTTCAGATTCTCATATTTGGATCTATATTTTAATTTTTTTTTTAATACATAAACTAGTAACAAATACTGAAACAAAGTGTTAATTCTGTCTTAGATAAAAGAAGAAAACTCCAAATCTCAGAATTTTACAAGGAAGACCTTTACTCTAACTGGAAACATTTTTTTAATAATATCACACAGCATTACTTTAAACTTCTTACTTTGTCTTTGTATTTAAATACATACTGTTTTATCTGACCAAGTATTGGGTTTTCTATGGAATCATGGAAGAGTTCGGGTTGGAAAGGACCTTAAGATCGTCTAGTTCCAACCCCTCTGCCATGGGCAGGGACACCTTATGCTACACCATGTCACCCAAGGCTCTGTCCAACCCAGCCTCGAACACAGCCAGGGATGAAGCATTCACAACTTCCTTGGGCAACCCATCCCAGTGCCTCACCACCCTTAAAAATATGCCAATAATTTAATTCCTTCTGACACAGTTTTAAGGAAGTTTGAAATAAAATTAATTGTTGTTTCATTTTCAGCCTCTCTAGGGCCTGTCATTTTTCCCATAAACCACACAGAGTGTTGCAAAAGATCAGCTCCCACCTCACCCACCTAGCAGGACGGGACATATGTAAGCCATATTTTATTTTCTTTCCCAGTGCATACAGATATTTTAATTAATTTTAAAAGAGTTCTCTAGCTGTGTCACTTTCTTTAAAATAAAAAAATAATTTGATTTCTGTATTCCTTAAATATTTTGGATGAAAAGATATGAAACCCTCGGGTTCTCTGTTCAAACGAATGTTGCATGGCCTCTTAGATTCTGGCTACGCAGTAACCCAACATAATAACCCATACACAATACACAATAACCCATATTCAGGGCTGGCACTCTGAAAGGAGAAAACCAATTTAAAACTCAGTTCCACAAAAGGTATAATGAGTTTCCTGATCTGAGAATAATCAAAGGTTGTAACTGCAAATGCATGAAGGCAATAATCCTGTTGTAGTCTTCCAATAAGCAATCTGTTTTCCTTGAGAAAAAAAAAAAAAAGAAGAAGAAGAAATAAAAATATAAATCCTGTTATGAGTGTCATCTATTGATTCCTTCTGAGGTAAAACAGAAATTGCTGGTAACATGAAACTCTTAACTGTTTTAGTTTCCATGAAATGAAGCATGTTTATTTTTCTGTTAAGTGCTCTAAATTCTAGATAGTTTTCATATGGGATCACTAAGAAAAGTACACACATACATATGTTATTTATTTGAGGTGTAAAGGATGCATATATTTTATAACTGTTGGCCAAAATAATCTTCAAATGGATTGATTTTTCAAATCACATTCTGGTCCCCAAAAGGTGACAAAGTAATCAGAAAATACTACAGGTAACAAAAACCCCCAAAACAAAACAAAACAAAACACACAAACCCATTAATTGGTACTGGTTGCTTCTTCCAGTGTCTGCTCTTCAGTTTTATCCTGGGTGGTATTTTATCATGTACTATAATCAGGAACCAAGAACTGCATGGATCTTGACTCCTTACAGGCATGTGGGAGTATGGCAGCTCATTTATCTGCATCTGATTGACACAAAGTCTCTCTCTAAAGTTACTTCTTCCCACAAGCAGAGCTACCCAGCTCTGTTCAGCTGAAGTGACTTGGCTTAACAGTGACTTGCCATACAGATTATTTTTTCCAAGGTAGTATAGTAGGCAGCAAAAGAAAGGGATAAGGGAGATCAGATAGCACCTACTATGACTGGCTGAACAGACTGTATTCACAGAATCCAAGATGAAACTCTCTTTTTAAATAATATACATTATTTCATGAATTCTTTTACTGCATCTGCCCTGTACCTTCTAACCAAATATTGTGTGTTGACCTCAGCTGGCAGCTAACCTGCTATCCCATCACTTGCTCACTCCCCCTCAGCAGGACTGGGGAGGGAACTGGAAGCACAAAACCAAGTAAAACTTGTGAGTTGAAATTGAGGGAGTTTAAGAAGGGAAGCAAAGATACATGCAAAAGCAAAGCAAAACAAGGAATTCATTTGCTAGTTCCCTTTGGCAAGCAAATGTCCAAACAGTTCCTGGAAAGTGAGACATCAGCACGTGCAGTGGTCACTTGAGAAAACAAATTTCATCACCCTGAATATCCCACCTTACTCCTCCTTTCCCTGATCTTTTATTGATGAGTGTGATGTCATACAGTATGAAGTATCTCTTTGGTCAGTTGGGGTCAGCTGTTGTGTGCCCTCCCAGCTTCTCCTCACAGGAGGGTAGCAGACTGAGAAGACATAGGTGCTATGCCAACGTTCATTAGTTCCTGGAATATTGGTGTGCTATCAACACGCTTTTAGTTGCAAGTTCAAAACATAGCAACACACAGGCTGCTATAGAGAAAATTAACTCTATCCCAGGCAGACCAGTAAACCAAGTATATAAACTAAACACTAAAATGCAGTGAAACTTCAATCATAGGAGCCATTAGCTCAATGCAGACTTTGTATTTCAATCTCAAAATGTTATATCTATATCTGGGAATTTCACATTCTTCATATCATTCTCTGCATAATGTTCTTTATGTAACTGTCAGCAGCCTTCTGATGGACTCCAGACATCTTAGTCTAAATCTAATTCTTTATCAGTGATGGTCTCAAGCACCACAGTGCTTTAATCACACAGCTGCTATAAACAGATTTTATCTTTTCCAAAGCTTCAAAAATCAATGCATCAGCCTAAAATTGCTGTGGAGAACACGTAGGCTTTTGAAGACATTAAATTAAAAACTAAATTTAAAACTGTTTAAGTTTTAAACTTAAAATTTTTAATATTATAACAAACTTACTTGCCAAAAATTGTACTGGCCTTATTTCTTCCTGAAAATTCTAGAATACATATAGTCATAAAATATAAAGTCAGCAGTTATTACAAAAATAAACATATGGTACAAATTTAAAGGATGACTTTATTTATTTATTTATTTATTTTCTTCCAAATACAGGAGCTGGCCTAATAAAAAATACTGACTCTCCATTTTACCTTACTCTGAGAATGCAAATGTGGTATTGTGACCATTTTTTCCACTGAGAAAGGATTGACCCAGGCATAGTGTTATTCTTTAACAATCCTCTTAATAACTTCTGGTTCCCAAGATAAGGCAGTCAAGTCAGAATCTATTAATGTTAACATTTCTATTGACAAAGTAAAAGATGATTTCTTTTTTACAATGAACTTTGAAGAAATTATCTTCAATAAAGAGAATTAATTCACTTATAGAGTAATATTTTCAGTATATTAATTAACCAAATATTGCTCTCAGGGTTCAAAACTAATCATTTTTTGTACTTTTTATTATGTGATTAATACAAAAATGCAGGTATGCATTCATCACTCGGATTGTAATTTACCGTATGGTTGGTAGAAATCTAATTAAAGTTATTTAAAATAAAGCAGATTACAGTCATATAATCCACAGCTTAATTCTTTAATTTAAAGATGGCTTATGAGAAAAAGAATTAAATTGAGGGAGGGGATTGAGTGAAAAACGTTAAGTATATTTCTGCTGTTTAGCAAAAAGAATTATGTTTGCTTATTTGTTATGGGAGATGAGCTGCTGAAAACCACTGTTCCTTTGCATGTAATCCTACAATTCTTAAAAAAACAAAGTCACAATATTGACTCAATGACAGTAGTTATGTGTCATATTTTTTGTTATTAAAAAAAATAACACTGTTGTTTAACTGATTTGGTTACTAGCATGGTGAGATGCCTTATGGTAAGAGAAAACATGGATACAATAAGTGACATATGAGTCAGTGGAGTAAAGAGAAACATATTTGCAAGGCTGCAGGATATGAGTGAACATTGAATACTCAGTGACCATGAGGGAAAAAAACTTAAATATTTCTAGATTCACCTAAAAGGATAATGAGAATTTAAAAGGGCAAAGTGTCCTTGAACAGAGTAGAAAATTGAAATGAACAAACAAATCACTGCAGAGTGTTGCATAACAAAACTGTAAAACTTTATTGGAAAAGAAAGGAAACCTGTGCTTTTATGACAAACTAGAACTTCTATTCAGTTAGATGAAACAGGAGCATGAGCCTTTTTGTCTGAGAGCATTTATAGCAATGAGCTCATATAGTTTTCCTATTGATGAGCAATTTAAAGAACGGCTGCTTCTACTTTATTTGCTTAGATTTTCTTCCTAGAAATCCTCCATATCACAATTTGAAAAACTGCTCAAACTACACAGGAACTCCAAAAGTGTAGTCAGAAATAAGAACCACAGACAAGTGAAAGAATATGCTTTTATAGGATCATTCTACTCATAACTTTAAATTCTCTTGAATATTTCTTTATACAAATTTCAGAAGACTTTTAGTGAAGTAGGCTGTAGATATTCAGAACATAATAAACTATCATTTTCCCTAAGGCCTAAAGAAAGATAAAGCAAGCAAGAAATATCATTATTTTTAATTTATTTTATATTCCTGAACACAGGGTCTTTTTGATAACGTTAGGCTTTATTAGACGTTTACACAGACCCAGGATACATTTTGAGAGCTGTAAAATGCTGTAATTTTTTATTCCATTTATTTATAACATACATGACGCAAGTTCAAGCCCCTGCTTTCTTGCTTTCTATCAATATTTCTTTGGTCTTCATATCTCAGAACATTTTTAATGATGGAAGTGAATATTTTCCTCTTTCTCTCAACTGAGAGAGAAGGAACCACAGGTTTGAGGTATTTTAGAGTCAACTATAGACACTTTGCATTTTATTTATTTTTAAGCCAGTCTTTTTCCTTTCTTTTTTTAACTATTTTTGTAATTGATTTAATATCACTGATGTCCTGGTTTCAGCCAGGATAGAGTTAATTTTCTTCTTATCAGTCGGTGCAGTGTCTGAGAAAAAAGCTGATAACACACCAGTGTTTTAGTTATTGCTAAGTAATGTCTACCCTAATCAAGGACTTTTCAGTCTTTTATGCTCTGCCAGTGAGGAGGAGCACAAGAAGCTGGGAGGAAACAGAGACAAGACAACTGACCCAAACTAGCTGAAGGGGTAATCCATACCACACAGGCCATCATGCCCAGTATATAAATGTGAGGGAGATAGCCTGAAGGGATTGATTGTTGCTCAGGAATGGGTTGGGTGTTGGTCAGCAGGTGGTGGTTGGTTTTTTTTGGTTCTTTTTTTGATTTTATATCTTTCTCCTTGTTATTTCCCATTTCATTATTATTATTAGTATTAACATTATATTGTACTTTATTTTAAATATTAAATTGTTCTTATCTCAACCCATGTGTTTTACCTCTTTTCCAATTCTCTTTTCCAACCCACTGAGAGGGAAGGGAGTGAACAAATGGCTGCATATCATTTAGCTGCCAGCTGGGGTTAAACCACAACAACTGTTTGCATGAGAAGTCTAGTGTTTACCCAGCTCCAATAAAAAACAGGGAGCATATGTATCAGAAGATAAGGGTAGTTCTTTCTATTCTCTGTGTAGTCTGCTGTCCTGAATATTAAGAGCTTCCCCTGAAAAAGAAAAAAAAAAAGCTAAACCACTTCCTCTAAATAAGAACATTTTTACTCTCTCAATCTGCAAAAAACTCAGGTAGGTATTTTCCAAGCACAGTGTGTAAAGTCAAAACAAATTAACCCTGATCCTTATTTAATTATATTTATATGTGCCTTTGAGACATATGTTTTGGGGATAATAGTATAGAAAAATTGCATAAAGCATGAGGAATACTTCTACCTTAAGCATCATAACATTTTTATGAATTGATTCCACTTACAGTCATTTGTATACAGGAAATTTTTGGAGTGACACCTAATAATTATGAGGTGCGTTTTACTTCTATGCATAGTAAAGTATTCGTATTTGAAAGTGAATAGGTTTTAAAATGCCTTTCAAATTCAAGAGTTCTAGGATCTTTGATGCACAAATTAACATCTTCGGAGCCAACAGCAATTCAAACTGGAATGTGATTGTAAAATGCCAGTCCAAAAGCCTGATCTTGAATCAGCCCTACACATTTCAATAACCACTAGCATAAGTAGAATCAGTCACAAGACCGTGAAAGAGATCAGCCAGGAAATCATAAAGCCATATGACATTGATGGCAAATACATTCCAGATTTGGCATCTGGTTTCATCGTTGAAGTAGATAAGGAAAGATTGCTTTTCAGAAGCAGAAAAAAAAAAAAAAAACATAAATCATTGTAGGGTTGAAGTCACACAATAAAGACACACATCAGCTTATTTAGTATAAAATTTCTATAACTAACTACCTTTAAACTTTATAAACCCAGTTCTGTTTTTTTTTTAAGATAGCTGCTGTCTTCATTTATTTAGAACAAACTATGGATTGACACCCAGCATAGCAGAAACAAACACAATTTATTTGTTTTATTCATTATAAAAAACGGAAAGTGAAAGGGAAGAATTTCAGTGTCCTGCCCTTCATTATAGTTATTATTACTTCTGTTATTCAAATCCCTTTTCATAGATTTTTGATTATGCAAAATCAGATCATGAACTACAGAAAAAAACCTTCCAACCCCCCCTACCAAAAATACAATATTATACATATATATAAAAAATACATAATGCATATATGTTTGTAGTTCATATATGCATATCTATGGTTCTTATACATACAGACAATTTCCTAGAAACTTATGATAGATGTATGTCTTAAAGAATGAGAAAAAAATTACTACTTTTAAAACCAAAGTATACAAATGCTGCATTAATGGACAGAATCAGTTTTTGTAGTCAAATAAGTGAAATATTGATGTTATATTTTTTCAGAAATCTGAATTATCTATGTGACCTCAAACAAACATTAAATGAGGAAACATAACTGTCCAAGATTTTTACTAGACTTTCTGAAGGATAATTTAGGCTGTGTCACTGTTAACATAGTCAAACAATTATATTCTATAAAGCACTATTACGTATTTAGAAGATAAACATGCTCAGCTAAATCTTATTTTAAAGTTAATCCTAGCATAAAAAGCTTAGTTTTGTGGCGGTCTGGGGAGTGGCATGATTTTAGTCCTCTAATGAATGTTTGAATTCTGATTTCATTGCTGCGTCATATTCTGAACACCTTCAAGACCAAAAAAATGGTGAAGATAATCAAGCATGTTGATATTTTGCTCACCTTAGCTGGTAGTACCACCACTTAAGACACTAATGATTACTAAATTTCAAAACTGAAAAGCAATCCACTATGAGAAATACAACCTCTACAATGTGCTCCAAACAAGAGACAAAAACAGAATCATTGCTTGATATTTTTACTTATTTCTGAAAATCTTGCTTATAGGTTAGTCTTGGCCTTTTTTCATTCAGGCATCGAGGCAGATTAAAAGTATAAGAGAGATAAATCTGATAAGAGCAAAAACAGGACTGGTGGGAATCTCCTAGCACTCTTCTCTTGATGTCACAACAGCTACCTGTAGACAAACTCAATTGCAGCTTGAAGGTGACATTCTAAATGTGTCAAACTTGACATCTGCCTCAATAAATAATGTATGATGATTAAAATGCATAACACTAATTTAGAAATATGATGGTAACTTTTAAAAATATGAGTAAAATCAGAAAAAAATAACACCGCAAATTATCTCTACTTGACACATTCTAATTTCAGTGACTACAACAGTGTTACAGTTAATATTTGTCAATCACAATACAGTAAAATGAACAGTTCATATAAAATGTAACAACCTCTTCTGACATTTAACAACAATAATAACAACAATAAGATTTTAATTGATCTTTGTCGTGGTTTAAGCCCAGCCCTTCAGCAGATACAGCCAGAAAACCATGAAGGTTTTAAAAAAATAAATAAATTACCAGATGCTAAAATAGGGTGCAGACAGTGAAAGTAGTAAGAAAAAAATGCTATTTCTGAAAAGCATAAATATTACATTATATTTATTTTAATTATTATGTATTACAGTGTGGAAATAACTTAGCTGGCTGAGAGACCCTAACCCAGCTCCTCTCACTTCCCCTCCTCAAGAGAGGGATGGGGGGAAAATGTCAAAATAAAGGCAGGATGATTACATGACAATTATCACAATGGGCAAAACAGAGTAAACTTGAGAAAAATTAGTTTCATTTATTGGCATTTAATAATAGAGTTGCATGGCTATTCTGCTGACAGGCAGGGTACACAAGAAAATGACCACACATTAGCTGTATAACATGCACAGTTTATTAAACAAGCACACCAAAGTGACACGCTAAGGAAACAAGCACACTAGCATGAATCAGATCAAGGATCACCTGCTACAAGCTCAGGAGTGCTGCATCCTGACTAGAAGGAAGTGCGGCAGGAAGGCCAGGAGACCTTCTTGGATGGATAAGGAGCTGCTGAGGAAAATTCAAATGAAAAAAGATGCTTATAGAAAGTAGAAGCAAGGACAGGCGGCCTGGGTAGAGTACAGGGATGTTGTCCGGGAAGCTAGAGACCAGGTTAGGAAGGCTAAGGCCCAGTTAGAATTAAACTTGGCTAGGGATGTTAAGGATAACAGGAAGGGAATCTACAGGTACGCAGCAAATAAAAAATAGACTAGGGACAACGTAGGTCCCCTCCAGAAGCTATCGGGAGAACTGGCTACACAGGATTTGGAGAAGGCTGAGGTTCTGAATGACTTCTTTGCCTTGGTCTTCACTGGCAAAGGCTCTGACTGCACCACCCAAGTCTTAGAAGGCAGACAAAGGGACTGTGAGAATGAAGTCCTTGGGCCCACTGTAGGTGAGGATCTGGTTCGAGACCATCTTAAAAATCTGAACGTGCACAAGTCCATGGGACCTGATGAAATCCATCCACGGGTCCTGAAGGAGCTGACAAATGAAGTTGCTAAGCCACTGGCCATCGTATTTGAAAAATCATGGCAGTCAGGTGAAGTGTGCAACGACTGGAAAAAGGGAAATATAACCCCCATTTTCAAGAAGGGGAGAATGGAAGACCTGGGGAATTACAGACCAGTCAGTCTCACCTCTGTGCCTGGTAAAATCTTGGAGCACATTCTCCTGGAAGGCATGCTAAGGCACATGAAAAACAACAAGGTGCTTGGTGACAGCCAGCATGGCTTCACTAAGGGGAAATCCTGCCTGACCAATTTGGTGGCCTTCTATGATGGGGCTACAGAACTGATGGACAGGGGTAGAGCAGTTGATGTCATCTATGTGGTCTTGTGCACAGTGTTCAGCACTGTCCCACATGACATCCTTGTCTCTAAATTGGAAAGACATCAATTTGATGGATGGACCACTCAGTGGATAAAGAACTGGCTGGATGGCCACACACAAAGAGTTGTGGTCAACGTCTCAGTGTCCAGCTGAAGACCTGTAACAAGTGGTGTCCCTCAAGGCTCGGTGTTGAGACCAGTCTTGTCCAACATCTTTGTCACTGACATAGACAGTGGGATTGAGTGCTCCCTCAGCAAGTTTGCCGATGACACCAAGCTGTATGGTTTGGTCAATACTCTGGAGGGAAAGGATGCCATCCAGAGGGACCTTGACACGCTTGTGAGGTGGGCTGATGCCAACCTTATGAAGTTCAACCATGACAAATGCAAGGTCCTACACCTGGGTCAGAGCAATCCCAGGCACAGCTACAGACTGGGCAAAGAAGAGATTCAGAGCGGCCCTGTGGAGAAGGACTTGGGGGTGCTGGTCGATGAGAAAATGAACATGAGCCGGCTTCAGTGTGCGCTCGCAGCCCAGAAAGCCAACCGTATCCTGGGCTGCATCAAAAGGAGCATGACCAGCAGGTCGAAGGAGGTGATCCTGCCCCTCTACTCTGCTCTTGTGAGACCTCACCCCATAGGGATGCTGGGGAGGGGCTCTTCATTGGAGACTTTAGTGACAGGACAAGGGGTAATGGGTTAAAACTTAAACAGGGGAAGTTTAGATTGGATATAAGGAGGAAATTCTTTCTTGTTAGGGTGGTGAGGCACTGGGATGGGTTGCCCAGGGGGGTTGTGAGTGCTCCATCCCTGGCAGTGTTCAAGGCCAGGCTGGATGAAGCCTTTGGTGACATGGTTTAGTGTGATGTGTCCCTGCCTGTGGCAGGGGCGTTGGAACTAGATGATCTTGAGGTCCTTTCCAACCCTAACTATTCTATGATTCTATGATTCTATATCTCTCCGTATTGTAAATACATACAATAAGCAAATCATATATATATATAAATATATGAGTAAAGTACAGAAGAAAATTAGCAATGTATGAAATCATTACTGCATAGAGAGAACACAGATTAAGAAGAAATAAATCACCAATTACCACTGAATCCTTGTCCAGGCCCACACTTCTAGCTGGGAAGCCCTGCTGCAGCTGATGCCAGGAGTATCAGGTAACTGGGAAATTCCTTCTTAGTGTGAACATCCATAGGTGGGGCTTCGGATTTGGCTACAAGAGAGTCCTGCTTTTACACCCTTAGAAAAACAAACGGCTTTATGCCAGATCTGTAATTGTTTACTCGTAGGGCCATGCAGTTCATCATGCTCTCACTGTTGTACACGCCAAGAGCATTGGCCAGGTGTGCAGGCAAGTATGAAGGTCCTAGAACATCTGCACACCTATGTTTTCCTGTCTTTTTCTGACAAACAGTCACAATGAACATAAAAATATATACTCGACCAAATACACTTTGACAGAAAATATACTTGTTATGTCTGTCAGTCATGTGTGGGAAACAACTCTCAGATAGGTTCTCATCCATTATAATGGTGAGGCAGATGCTCCTGTCCTGGCCAGTATCAAGGCCCTGCAGCTGCAGTATCACAATGCTGGCATTGGTTAAGTAACATTAACTGCCCCTGTGCCCAACCACCCCATCCCATTTACACAGTGACTGTTGTGGTGCAGCAGGTAAAGACCGCTGGCCAGTGAGGGTTAATGTGACCATATTTGACCACAGATCAGATTAGACCAAGGGCATTGTCGTGGTTTAAACCCAACCACAAACCTCGTTCACTCACTCCCCCCCCCTTCTTGCCCTCCCCCTGCTCCTGGAGGGACAAAGAGGAGAATCGGAAAGAATGCAACTCCCACGGGTTGAGATAAGAATAGTTTAGTAACTAAGGTATAACACAAATCACTACTGCTACCACCAATAATAATAATGATAAAGGAAATAACAAGAGGAAAGAATACAACACCTCAGCACCAGTCGACCAATAACTCACCCCACTCCCCCCAGCAGAGCACCGACCGATACCTCCTCCAACCCTGCAGTCTCCCAGCCCTTCCGGGTAACTCCCAGTTACATCCTGGGCATGACGTGCTGTGGTATGGAATACCTCTTTGGCTAGTTTGGGTCAGGTGTCCTGTCTCTGCTTCCTCCCGGCCTCCCCTCCTCCCTGGCAGAGCATGAGGCTCACAAAGTCCTTGGCCAGACCAAACATTCGAGCAGCAACTGAAAACATCGGCGTTATCAGCACTGTTCCCAGGCCAAAAGATCAAAACACAGCTCTGTACTAGCTCCTAAGAAGGAGAAAAATGACTGCTGCTGCTCAACCCAGGACAGGTATAAATGGAGCTCCACCACGAGGGTCAATTAAGTTGGTCCTTCTTGGACCAGTGGGTCTGCAGTCAGGGCATTCTCTTGGGGTCAGGATGCCACGTAAAGTAACTACTCAAGGTTTAGAGCCCTCACCTTATTGAGTGAGTGATTGTGCATTCTGGGTTATCCATCAAAAAACCTTATGAATTCTTAATTCAGTTGTGTAGTACCAATTCCATTTAACATTCTGAATCTGTTATCCAGCAAATGTTGATGGAGATTTAATTGGTTTTGCAAAATAAATTCTATCATTGGTCTCAATTCATAAGTCTCTGTGACAGATGGTGAGAAACAAAGCCAAAACCAAGAACATTCTCCTTTCTTTCCAGGCTCAACTTCACTCTCTCCTTCCTGACTCCTCCAGCTCACTACCCTTACCTCCAGCAGCACAAGGGAGGATGAAGAACGGGTGGTTCTGATCAGTCTACAAGGGCATCTCTCTGCTGCTCCTTTCTCCTTACACTTCTAGATCCGTTGCTGTTCTTAATCGGCTGTATCTCTTCTGTCAGCCGCTTCTCACAGAGGCCACCAGTGCAGCCCCTCAGCACTCAGAACCTTGCTACATGAATACATAGTCAAATGTGGCAATATTATATCAGGAACAAATGGCTGTGAAAAAGTAGAAGAGATCCTCACTGTCTGGAATACATAGGACTGTGTCAAGTAACATCAATTTTAGCATGTGTCAAAATCACCTTTTTTTTTTTTTAACAACTAAATACATCCAAATTTAGCTATACAGTAGGCAGTTTGGACAGGTATATGAGTGTACCATGCAACTTATCACCTTTTTGTTGGGCGAACTGGTTTACTGCTACTATTACATTATTTGCTATTTTAATTACTGTTGCAATTGCTATTACTATTACATATCCTTAGTGTTAATAGAAAATGGTAATTGGCAGGTTACATAATAACTTCATTTGCTAGTGAAGCAAGTGAAGGGTGCTAATTGCCTCCCACCACTCCATTTCCATCAATGATGTTGTCTCCTTCACTTGAAAATAGGACAGCAGCATAGAATAACAGGCACTGGACATATCAGGCTACTTTCATGTCTTTCAGCATACACCAAAAAACAAGCTCTCTCATCCATTTTCTGGTTTATCTTATACATGTTCCTAGCTGTAAAAACCTATAATAATGACTTTAAAACATTCCTGATAAAAGAGACCTGCAGAATGAAGTTTACATCTTCACAGTCTCTATGAAATATATATAAATATAATTAAACTGTCAAAACTGTCTTAATAATATATTTTTAAAATATTTTAACTTCATAATTTCATCTACTTCAATGCTTGAGATGGATCAGAAAAATAAAAATGTTCTTCTTTGGAAAGCTTCAAATATAATACAGTGGTCCTTGTCAACTTCCCTGCTGCTGAATATTACCTTACTCAGATTCTCACAAGAATTGATGCAACTGTGTTCAACTAAGTATAGCCTATGTTAAGCCACAAAAAACAAGATCTACCACTCCATGAATAACGTTACAGTTTCTTTCACACAAATGTGAGACAGCTCCTTGACTTATGCACTACTGTATACTGTCAAGTAACATGCAGATTTTCATTGAAGTGCAACATTTATAAACCAAAATAAACTGTAAAAAATAATGAAGAGCTCTGCCAGACTGAATATTGGACTGCCAAGCACCACTCATAACTTCCTTCCTCTTTATTTACTCACTTAATTTGTGATTTACTCATTTTTGCTGTAAAGATTGTCAGTAGTAGGAAGAACTGAAGTTGATGTGGCATGGAACGAAGAAGAAAATGAGAATTTCCTGGTATTTCCAGAACCTGGTATACCAAAGAACTGGAAAGGAATATTATCTCTTCTAGAGAGCATGAAAGAATAGCGTAATAAAACAATATACAGAAAGACTGAAACATCGTATCTGCTTATTCTACAAAGGAGAATAATTATGATAATAGTCTGCAAATATATGAAAGGTTGTTGGGAAGGTGAGGGGGGATAAATTGTTTTCTAAGTATCTTCTAAATAACCCATTAAAGTAATAGGCTTAAGCTACAGCAAGGGGAATTCAGAAAAGTAAAAAAAAAAAACCAAACCAAACAAACAAATAAACAAACAAACAAAAAAAAAAACAGAACAAAAAGCACCCAAAACCAAATCAAAGCAAACCCAAAACCAACCCACAAAACAAAACAAACAAAAAAAACCCAGGAAAATACCTAGCAAACTTCTTAAATCTAGCTGATAGGTACTTCCTAACTAATATTTAACATGGGAATTAACTGTCTACAAATTCTGTAGAATAAAACCTATTGAAAATATAGATGTAAAATTAAATTTAAATATTATACTTGTTTCAACAGAACTTTGAAAGCCTTTTAACAGATGAATCTTCTACACTAGATAAACACCTACAGGGCTCCTAAAGTTCTAAATAAGAATGCTTTTTGACAAACATCATACACACTCATTAAAAAAGACTGTGTGGCAGAGTATGAGCCATATGTCAGTTTGATTCAATGGCTATGGCAGCCTTGCAGTAACATCTCTGCCCTCTGCCAAGATATATTAACTTGAGTTACCAGATAATGGCTGGACATGGGCCTAAAAAAAAGCCTTTCAGATTTTTGCTGAAATGTCTTTGTGTGTGTGTGTGTGTGTTTGCATTTATGTATCTGTTATAGCATGATACAATAGCTGGACTGAAAAGAGAACACTCCATGGAACGTTACGAAAAATGTGTTTTACATAAAGCAGGTGCAGTTTCACTAACTATAAACCCTTTTTTCTCCTTCATATCTCTACTTTATACATTCCTTACAGCTAAAGATTGCCAGTGCCATGCTATTGAAATAACTGATTTTTACTACAGGTAATAAACATATTTTTGAATCATGGAATGGCTGATTTAAACTGACTGTTGTCAATGACAGGTATCCCACAGTCCTGTTTGTATTTCAGTGCACAACTGAATTCAGAATTTCAAAATATTTTTTTGCATTTAATAGCACATTTTCCACTGTGGATTCATACAATTTCCAAGTAAGTCCTTGTAAAGATAGCTAAAAGTGTGGGTTACCTTTCTTTGTAGTTTTACTGTTAGTAGCCAGTGAGACCAACAGATGTAGCCAAAATTGTAACCAAAACCTGTTGTTTTTTCAGTCGTCATTGTGAACTGCACAAGAAAAGTTGCAGCATTAAGATATGAAAATGTGGCCTGATACTTATCAGTTAGTAGAGATTAAATGAGATGGTAAACAAAATTTAGGAAAAGGCCTCTCATTTGTGATAGAGGCAGTGAAGATTTCTTTCCTTCTAACATGCTCCAAAAGAAGATATATTACGTTTCATATTTCAGAAGATAGAATGAAATTAAGTTAGTAGGATCACGCATTCACTAGGGTTTTGCATTAATATCTACTGTTGCTGTAGCAGGTAACTTCTTCCATAAAAGCTATGTATTATAACCCATGAATTTACCAAACTAAGGGCACTACATATAAAGGCTTTTATAACAGATAATTGTTATTCAAGGACAATTTGACAAGTTTTTCCAGTAAGTAGGGGCTATTTTTCACATACTGTCTTGAAATTATATCCTGAAAGTGTTTCAGCTTAACCATCTACCTAAAGCTTTTGCTTGTCTCTTTGTTTTTTCTTCATTTTGTTGTTGTCATGACCACCTGAAATTGTTATGTAAAAAAAAAAAAATCAAAAAAACCCCAAAATAAAAATGAAAAAAAAAAATCCAGCAGTTTTTCTTTCCTACATTTTACATCTTGCATACCATTAAAATTGTTTCTACCCCTTGCTTTTTTTTTTTTTGTTCAATAGTATAAACTCCAAGTCATTAATTTTTTTAAAGTAATTAATCTGTCAAATTAAGCATAGGTAAACCTGAACTTCAGTTTCAACTATAAAACCTCTCTTTGTGAAATCTGGTTTTGGACAGAGTGTGAGTGGTGATATTTAATGAAACACTAAAAAAAGGCTGTAATTTAAAAAGAACAGACTGTCTTTTTTGTAAAATATATAACCCCCAGGAAATGAACTGAGTGAAAAAGATAAAAGCCAACAAGCATAAAAATAAAAATTCCGTAATTTTATCCATGTGTTTCTTCATGGGCTAGTTCCTGTGGGCTGATGTAACACTCACTAAATAGCACCCTATTCTCTAATAGCATCAAGACTTTCTTTAATATTCTCTAATAACATCGGGAACTTTTACCTGACTTTCTAGAGTCTCCAAGGACACTTACTCCATGTCTTCCCTGGCAACTTGTTCTAGTGCTTGATCACACTCATGGTAAAAAATGATTTTATGTGAGTCAGAATTTCCCAGAATTTTTCGATTTGTGTCCATTGCCTCTCATCCACTTTGGACAAAAGTCTGGATCTCTTATCACTATGCTCTTCCATCAGGTAGCTGCAGAAAGAAGAAGAAAAAAAGTCTCCCTTGGTCTTCTAAAGTCAGAAAAATTCCAGTTCTCTCAGCTTCTCCTTTTATGTCATAGGCTTCAGCTCCCTTCCAACTTTGGTGGCCTTCTGCCAAATCCCAGAATGTCAGTGTCTTTTAGAATCACAGAATCATAGAACAGTTAGGGTTGGAAAGGACCTCAAGATCATCTAGTTCCAACCCCCCTGCCATGGGCAGGGACGCCTCACACTAAACCATGTCACCAAAGGCTTCGTCCAACCTGGCCTTGAACACTGCCAGGGATGGAGCACTCACAACCCCCCTGGGCAACCCGTTCCAGTGCCTCAGCACCCTAACAGGAAAGAATTTCCTCCTTATATCCAATCTAAACTTCCCCTATTTAAGTTTGAACCCATTACCCCTTGTCCTGTCACTACAGTCCCCAGTGAAGAGTCCCTCCCCAGCATCCCTATACACCCCCTTCAGATACTGGAAGGCTGCTATGAGGTCTCCATGAGGCCTTCTCTTCTCCAGGCTGAACAGCCCCAACTTCCTCAGCCTGTCTTCATACGGGAGGTGCTTCAGTCCCCTGATCATCCTTGTGGCCCTCCTCTGGACTTGTTCCAACAGTTCCATGAGAGCAGAGTAGAGGGTCAGAATCACCTCCTTCGCCTGCTCGTCATGCTCCTTCTGATGCAGCCCAGGATACCATTGGCTTTCTGAGCTGATACGGTTGGCTTTCTGGGCTGATACAGTTGGCTTTCTGGGCTTTCTTCCTTCTATACTGGGGGACCCCAAAATTATACACAGTACTCCAGAAGCAGTGTCACAAGTGCCAAATAGTGGAGAATAATCTCTTCCCTTTACCTGCTGTTTGCATACTTACTAATATGGCTCTTGGTGTGATATATAACAATATACCATACTGTAGCTGGACGTAACAATATGTGTGGTCAGAAATGAATTTACAACTCAGGCAATAAGACTTGCTTTAAAATCACCGATTTGTCTATTTGGAAAGCTATTACATTAGGCTAGACAGGAATGGTCTGACAGAAAGATGTGGATTAAACTAAAACACTGGATAAAAGTTACAGCCTAAACTAGGAACAGATTGTATGCTAGACAGGTAGAAGCTTGGACTAATAAATAAGAAGATATAGGGAATAACATGGAGTAGAAAATCATAACTGATGAAAGCTGAGAAGAGGAGGTGCCTCTCCTAAATTGTTCCAGAACAGTTTTTCTTGAATCTTCTACAGGTATGGACTCCTTTTGGGAACTCAAGGAGAAAGATCCAATACATTTCTAGTAGTTTGTTTTGTTAAGATGTTATGCAACATTCTAAATGAGCTGCAGTTTCACAAACTCTCAGAGGTTCATGTTTAGGTAAATTGATTTGTAAGAGATAATGTAGGTGTGAATAGCAATTATCATCTGCCAAAATTAAACACAGCTGTCTTTCAACAGCTTGCAAAGATGTCACTCAGCAGCACAGTTATATGAGGTCCTAGGCCTGAACTCCTTCCTTTCAAATTTTAGATTTGTAAACACTGGAGAAATCATGAAATGGATAATCATGAAAAGTGAAGAAGTAAGAATGGTAGGTCTACCCTGCAAGTGAAGGCAAGTCATGAGCCTAAGGTGACAATAATACAGGCACAGATCATCACATCAACAGCAAGAAAACAGTCCCACAGAATCCAAACCAGGGAAACAGAGCAGATCCTGTGGCAGCAGCAGGTTCAGTCACCAGCCTAGTGATCATGAGACAAGTCCCATGTGATGAGAAAAGTCCAAGATCAATCCCCAAGCCTGGTTAGTAGTGAAGGCCTGTCAAGGAATAGGGCTGGACATGTGCTAGCCTACGTGTCTCAGGCAAGGGCCAGGATCCTGGACCTGAGCTCAAATGATGATCATGAGCTCAATGCCAGAGGAAGCATGGTGGAGGTCCCAGGTGAGGATAGCACAGGCTTATTTGTGGACTCAGGGCCCTGACAATAAACACCTCCAGAAGGTGATTCAGCTCATCTAAGGTCCAAATCCATATTTAGATTCATAGCATAATTCTTCTCACTGAATGCGGAGATGGTAAAGTTTGAATTGACTTCTTTCTTAGGAATCTCATCTTAGTTCATGAAGCACATACGAATTTGCTTAACATCATGTAGATAAGTTCAAGAAACAAAGCGAAGGAAGAACATGGGCCTGAAGATATTAAGTTAAATAATAAAAGTAGGTTTTGCAATGACCATATAAAATGTAAAAGCCATAATTGGCTCTAAATAGCTTTTTATCATTATGAATTGATATATTATGTATTAATACATGAATATATGCAGTAAATCCAGAACTGATTTTATGCCAAAAATATCCATTTGTTTATCAAATAATACCGTTTTTTGAATTTTGATGGTTCATTTTTTCTTATAGCTTTGACCATGGTCATAATCTCACAGTAGTTAACCAAATATTATTCTTTTCTGTCAAAGACTGGCACTAACGCAAGAACTCGATTGCTTTGTTCTCTAATTTTGCTAGAAATTTTAAAAGGGCCATGTTCTCCCTCTGGGTACATGTCTATTATAGAGCTCAGCATAGATATTCAAGGGCAGTTGTTTGACAGACAAAAAAAAACCCAAACAAACAACAAACCGAACACAACAACAACAACAAAAACACACACACACACAAGAAAACCAACCTCAAACAGAATTATTGAATATATTGCACTATTTCTCCCAACATAACAAGTGATGGATAACAACTATCACAAATAACGTAAGAGGTGTACTATATGTGCCCAGTTATACCACAATAGAAGGCTATAATCTATTTTCAGGTCCCTGCTTATGTCAAAGGAATACCCCATTTCAAGGCCAGGTTGGAAAAAGCCTTGGGTGGCATGCTTTAGTGTGAGGTGTCCCTGCCCATGGCATGGGGCTGGAACTAGATGATCTTAAGGTCCTTTCCAACCCTAACTGTTCTATGATTGTATGATTCTGTAATTAATTCTTTGATGAGAGAAGTGGTTTTTTTTTTTTCTGTTTCTGTGTCGTGGTTTAAACCAATCCACACAGGTCGTCCACTCTGAGCTGTGAGGCACACTGAAGCGAGCTCGTGTTAAGTTTCTCATCAACCAACACCCCCAAGTCCTTCTCCCCAGGGCTGCTCTGAATTTCTTCTCTCCCTAGCCTTTAGTTGTGCCTGGGATTGCTTCAATCCAGGTGTAGGACCTTGTACTTGGCATGGTTAAACTTCATAAAGGTGGTATCAGCCCACCTTGCAAACATGTCAAGGTTCCTCTGGATGGCATTCCTTCCCTCCAGCATATCAATAGAACCACACAGCTTGGTGTCATTGACAACCAACAAAGATGTTGAACAAGACTGGTCCCAACACAGATCCCTGAGGGACATCACTCATTACTGCTCTCCAGCTGGACATTGAGCCATTGATCACAATCTTTGCGTGCGGCCATCCAGCCAGTTCTCTGTCAACCAAGTTGTCCACCTATCAAATTGATGTCTCTTCAATTTAGAGACAAGGCTGTCATGGGGGACAGTGTTGAACACTTTGCACAAGACCAGGTTGATGACGTCAAGAGCTCTACCCCTGTCCATCATTTCCGTAGTCTCATCATAGAAGGCCACCAAATTGGTCAGGCAGGATTTCCCCTCAATTTCCCCTCAGTGAAGCCATGCTGGCTGTCACCAAGCACCTTGTTGCTTTCCATGTGCCTTAGCATGCCTTCCAGGAGAATGTGCTCCAAGATTTTACCAGGCACAGAGGTGAGACTGACTGGTCTGTAGTTCCCTGGGTCTTCCATTTTCCCCTTCTTGAAAATGGGGGTTATATTTCCCTTTTTCCAGTCGTTGCACACTTCACCTGACTGCCATGATTTTTCAAATATGACGGCCAGTGGCTTAGCAACTGGTGGCCAGCAACTTCATTCACCAGCTCCTTCATCACCCATGATGAATTTCATCAGGTCCCGTGGACTTGTGCACGTTCAGATTTTTAAGATGGTCTCGAACCAGATCCTCACCTACAGTGGGTCCAAGGTCTTCATTCTCACAGTCCCTGCATCTGCCTTCAAAGACTTGGGTGGTGTGATCAGAGCCTTTGCCAGTGAAAACTGAGGCAAAGAAATCATTAAGAACCTCAGCCTTCTCCAAATCTAGGGTAGACCTCACAAGAATATAAACTGAAAAAAATGTTTCAAGTCATCTATTGCAGCTCATTCTATTTAAATTGTTAAAATAACTGTCTCCACACATCCACATGGCCCGCACACATCCACAGAAAACTGACACCATGCTAAAGGCTGAGCCAGCAGTGAAACTGCTGCATGTCACTCAGTATGACCAGATGAGTAAATATCCTGATTTTTCAAGACCCTGGTGCCTGTCACAGCTGGACCAGACATTTTTGCTGTTGTGTGTTACCAAGACCAACTGTATGTGTGTGAGACAAAGAACAGAAATTATAAGTGAGCTGCTATACCCATCTCTCTCAGACCTTAGATTTTATATTACAGGACCCCTGAAGTCCTTTTAGGTAGTCCTGCAAGGAGCAGGAAGTTGGACTTGATGCTCCCTGTGGGCCTCTCCCAAGGCAACCTGTTCCAGTGTCTCACCACCCTCATGGTAAATAACTTCTTCCTAATATCTAATCTAAATATACCCCCTTTCATCTTAAAGCAATTGTCCCATCATTACATGCCCTTGTGGGAAGTCCTCCAGATTTCTTGTATCCCCCTTTAGGTATTGGAAGGCTGCTCTAAGAGCCTTCTCCTTTTCAGAATGAACAATTCCAACTCTCTCAGCCTGTCTTCATAGAACAGGTGCTCCAGAACAGTGATCATCTTTATGGTCCTCCTCTGTACTCACTCCAGCAGGTCCATGCACTTCTGTGCTGGGAGGCTCCAGAGGTGGATGCAGCACTGCAGGTGGGTCTGATGAGAGCAGAGTAGAGGGGCAGAATCACTCTGTTGACCTCCTTGTCATCCTTGCTTTGATGTAGCCCAGGATACTGGTGTTTTGGGCTGCAAACACATGCTGCTGGGTCATGTTGAGCTTCTCATTAACCAACACCCACAAGTCCTTCTCCACAGGGCTGCTTTCAATCCATTCTCTGCACAGGCTGTGGGTGTGCCTGGGATTATCCTGACACAGGTGCAAGACCCTGACCTTGGCCTTGTTGAACTTCATGAGGCTGGCCACTGCCCCACCTCACAAGCCTGTCAAGGTCCCTCTGGATGACACCCCTTCCCTCCAGCGTGTTGACTGCACCACACAGCTTGGTGTTAGCAAACTTGCTGAGGACACACTCAGGCCCACTGTCCACGTTGCTGACAAAGGTGTTAAACAGCACCAATCCCAATACTGACCCCTGAAGACTGCTACTTATCTCTGGTCTCCACTTGCACATTGAGCAATTGACCACAACTCCTGTAATTTGACCATCCAGCCAATTCCTTATCCACTGCATGGTCCATCTGTCAAATCCATGTCTCCAATTTAAAGACAAGGGTGTCACGAGAGACAGTGTCAAGAGCTTTGCACAACTGCATGTAGATGACGTCAGTTGCTCTTCCCTTATCCATCAATGCCCTCACTCTATCAGAGAAGGTCATTATATTTGTCAGGCATGATCTGCCCTTAGTTAAGTCCTGTTTGCTGTTACCAATCACCGTATTTTCCATGTGCCTTAGCATTTTCCCCAGGAGGACCTGCTCCATTATCTTGCTGGTCACTGGGGTATTATATTTATAACTCTAGCACAGTGATGGAGTGTAGAGAAAGATGGGCCTGATACGATGAATAGGCCTTCAGGACATGGCATAGTGTGCCTTCAGGATGTGGTGTAGACGAGCACAGGCACAGGGTGACAAGAGATGGGACACAGGCTTGGCACTGCAGATGCCACAGCTATAAATAAGTCATCCATAATTAAAGATAGATTATAGATAGACTTGGAGATGGATGAAAGTGGGTTAGGTGGTATCAAACAAAAAAAAAAAAACCCACAAACCAAACCAAAACAAACTACTAGTATCTAACATATGTAAAAGGCACCATACACAGTATACTTAGATGTAAAATGGACCTGTAGACCAATGATGTGTAAAAGGATGTTAGCAAACATGTCACAATGATCCCAACTTGCCCCTCTATCAAGGAAAAAGAAACCATCAAACTGAAAAAAAAATTCCTCCTGGCAACGGAATTTAGATGCTGACAACTCACTGTACACCCACAACAAACACTTTTTTCTTTCTGTTTTAAGCAGATCTCTCAACTGATTTAATGAGTGATTGCTATTTCTAGTATAGTGAAATTTGGTGAATAACAATTCTGTGATCACCCTGCCCACTGCTTTCACGATTTCATAACTCTCAGCTACGTCTTACTGCAGACAACTAAATGGAAGCATTTTTAATGTAAGGAATTTTTGTGAGTCCTCTTCCCCCAGCTCTATCTTCCCCCCTAGCTGGACCTATTCAGAGCAGGTTGCTTACAGCTGAATTTGGTCAAGTTTTGACTGTCTCCAAGGATGACGATTCCACAAACTCTCCAGGTAACCTCTTCCAGGGTTTAAGTATCCTGGAGGTAATTTATTTTCTTGTAATGTTTATTGGGAATTTCATATATTTTCTTTCAACTTCTGACTTTTGCCATTCATTGTTTTGTTGTGTATCTCCAAGATGGTCTCTTCTGACTTTTAGCTGTCAGTTCTGTGCTCAGCAAGCTATTTTCCTAACATTTACCTTACATTTTTTACACAGCATCTCTTTTTTCAACTCCAGACACAGTTTTGTAAGGTCTTCTCAGACTTCCTAGCCATCAAAACAAAGTATTTAAATGAACTTAGTATCATTTTCAAACCCACAGGCGGTTATGCACATGCTTTTTTCTAGGCTGTTAGTGAAGATATTGAATAAAATTCGTCATACCAGCCATTCCGAGGGACCTTGGTTTCATGAAAGTCACTATAAAATCCTACACTTTTCCAACTCCTTAATCAATGCTTCTATTGAGTCAGACTTCCAACCTCCACAATCAGGGGCAACACCCCTGCACTCAGGTATCAGAGACTGTTGGCCCAAAGGCCTGAGGGGCACAGGCAGGGCTCTATAGCAGGCCTAATAGGGTTGCTGTTCTGTATACATGATTCCTTTCTGCCTCTAAAATAAAGTTTGATTATCTAAAATCCAAGTACTCTTTCATGTCTCTTGGCTTTCCTTCTGCTTTTACTGAAAATATTCCTCCATGAGATTTCTTTTCTGATTACCAGCAGATTGTCTTCATTCTAGTTAATGTGAAACTCATCTTTCCTGTAGTTTCTTTGGGTATGGCATATGTAGCTGGCAATATTACACAAGCTGTTGCCATGAGACCTGGACTCCCTGCTGGGCAGAACCCTAGCAACCTGAATTTCACCCTTAAAATGTTCCTTCTGTGTTTTCTTACTTTATTGTTGCCAGCATGGGTTAGGAGAATCAGTTCTGATCTTCCAAATCAAGTAGCCCTATTTGGCCACCTTTGGTATCACAAACTCAGCAGTCACTTAGAAGAATAACCTAATTTACTACTACCAGCACCTTCTTCTTCTGCCCCTGTTCTCTTAATTCTTGTTTTTGAACAGATTCCTTTTTCTCTTAATCTACAGTACCTCTTCAATAACAACAAAGTGAGGCCTGGTCTTTCTGTTTATTTATACCTCAGGTTCAGACATATCTAAAAGTGCAAGGAAAAGTGCAGGGAGAAGTGAATGTTATATTCTTAGAAATTCCCACTCCCAGTGCAAGCTAAAAAACTACTACATTCTCTCTCATGGTTAGTCATCAGCTGCCTTTCTATCTTCTTAGGCCAAACGAAGCTCTGCTTCATTGGGATCACCTTGACAAGCCAATCCTCTTCACATCCAGAAGCAACCACTTAGCATGTCTTGGCTTACTCAAACATTGACCCAAAATGCAACACCACAACCAAAATAACATCCAGTGACTGTCCAAATTCAAAACTTACCCAGCTTACTAGGAAGTCATCCTCAGATCATCTTTTTCTGGGTCTTCCATATAAAATTGCCATAAACACTTTACTGTGTTCTATTTGTTATTCACTGCTTCCTTCAAAGTGATAAGGAAAACTGTAGAAAAAACAGAGCATCTATAAATTTAAAAGGTATTCAGGTGCAACTTAGATTTTTAGCCTTTTGCTCCCATTGCCAAGACAATAGAATGTAACTAAGCCCCAATTTTTACTGTTATCAGCTCTGACCTAAATGGTATTTGTAGAAGAAATTAATGAGAACTGATATAAATAAGTTAGATTTTTCAGTACAGAACAGGACTGCAGTTGATGGAGATGTAAAGGGTTTTAAGCAAGTATGCGTATAATGCAAATTTTTGTAATAAGAACTCTGAATTCAGACAAGTGCTTTGCTTCCTCTTTTTTTCACTGTTTAGCCAGTTTCACTCTTGATTAGGCTTCTTGTCTACAGCTCATCTCAGACACAATGCTCACAGTATTTCTTCTTACATCTTCCCACTCAAGCCATTCTGTTATTGAATTTGTAGGCCATGCTATTTGTGTCTGCTAAACAGTGTTAAACAAAGTGTTATTCTACCAAAAGTTCAGGTCATTAGCTATTCAGAAGAGAATTATGTGTATGAATCCTGATGATTCTAATAGAAAAAAAAAAAAAAAACCACCACAAAACAACCCAGATTCTGTACTGGAGATGTTAAATTCCCAGTTGAATCTTGAATAATAGTAACAACAAATGATTTGAAAAAAAGAAAATTGAGTGCTAGAACAGATGAACCTGGGAGAAAAGAAAGGAAGAAATTTGTTCATAGGGAAGAGCTGCTGGGCAAACTCAAGTGGAAAAGGAGAATCTATGGATTATGTAAGGAGGGGCTGGCCACTTGGGAGGAATATAGGACAGTTGTTAGAGGATGCAGGGAGGCAATTAGGACAGCTAAGGCCTCCTTGGAACTCAATTTTGCTAGTCGGGTTAAAGACAATAGAAAGGGCTTCTTCAAATACATAGCAAATAAAACTAACACAAGAGGCAATATAGGCCCACTGCTGAACGAAGTGGGTACCCTGGAGACAGAGGATATAAAGAAGGCAGAGGTGCTGAATGCCTTCTTTGCCTCTGTCTTTACTCCTGCAGACTCTCCCCGAGGGCCCCGGATTTCTATAGCCCCAGAAGAAGTCAGGACAAAGGAGGAGTTTGCTTTGGTAGATGAGGATTGGGTTAGGGATCAGCTATGCAAACTGGACATCTGTAAATCGATGGGTCCGGATGGAATGCACCCACGGGTGCTGAGGGAGCTGGCGGAGGTCATTGCTAGGCCACTTTCCATCATCTTTGGTAAGTCGTGGGAAACGGGCGAGGTGCCTGAGGATTGGCGGATGGCAAAGGTCACACCAATCTATAAGAAGGGCAAGAAGGAGGACCCGGGTAATTATAGACCGGTCAGCCTTACCTCCATCCCTGGAAAGGTGATGGAACAACTTATTCTTGACTCCATCACTAGGCATATCAAGGATGAGGGGGTCATTAAGAACAGCCAACATGGTTTTATGAGGGGGAAGTCATGTATGACCAACCTTATAGCCTTCTATGAGGAAGTGACTAGGTGGAGGGATGATGGTAGAGCGGTAGATGTAGTTTTTCTTGATTTCAGTAAGGCATTTGATACTGTCTCCCACAGCATCCTCATAGATAAGCTAAAGAAGTGTGGGCTTGACGATCAAGTAGTGAGGTGGATCGAGAACTGGTTGAAAGGAAGAAGGCAGAGAGTTGTGGTCAATGGCGCAGAATCTAGCTGGAGGTCTGTGACTAGTGGAGTTCCTCAGGGGTCGGTGCTGGGACCGGTGCTGTTTAATATTTTCATCAATGACCTGGATGAGGGAACTGAGTGCACCATCAGCAAGTTCGCTGATGACACAAAACTGGGAGGAGTGGCTGACACACCAGAGGACTGTGCTGCCATTCAGCGAGACCTGGACAGGCTGGAGAGTTGGGCGGGGAGAAACTTGATGAAATTTAACAAGGGCAAGTGTAGAGTCTTGCATCTGGGGAAGAACAACCCCATGTACCAGTACAGGTTGGGGGTTGACCTGCTGGAAAGTAGCGAAGGGGAAAGGGACCTGTGGGTCCTGGTGGATAGGAGGATGACCATGAGCCAGCAATGTGCTCTTGTGGCCAAGAAGGCAAATGGCATCTTAGGGTGCATTAGAAAGGGAGTGGTTAGTAGGTCAAGAGAGGTTCTCCTCCCCCTCTACTCAGCCTTGGTGAGGCCGCATCTGGAATATTGCGTCCAGTTCTGGGCCCCTCTGTTCAAGAAGGACAGGGAATTGCTTGAAGGAGTCCAGCGCAGAGCCACAAAGATGATTAAGGGAGTGGAACATCTCCCTTATGAGGAGAGGCTGAGGGAGCTGGGTCTCTTTAGCTTGGAGAAGAGGAGACTGAGGGGTGACCTCATCAATGTTTACAAATATGTAAAGGGTGGGTGTCAGGATGATGGAGCTAGGCTTTTTTCAGTGATATCCAGTGATAGGACAAGGGGCAATGGGTGTAAACTGGAGCATAGGAAGTTCCACGTTAACATCAGGAAGAACTTCTTTACTGTAAGAGTGACAGAGCACTGGAACAGGTTGCCCAGGGGGGTTGTGGAGTCTCCTACATTGGAGATATTCAAGGCCCGCCTGGACAAGTTCCTGTGTGATGTACTGTAGGTTACCCTGCTCTTGCAGGGGGGTTGGACTAGATGATCTTTTGAGGTCCCTTCCAACCCTTGGGATTCTGTGATTCTGTGATTCTGTGAAGTGAGAAGGTAGGCAGAAGCCTGAAGCATAGCAGAAGAATTTATTTCAAGAGAAATAGAATGTTGAAAGAAATAAGTTTGTGATGTGTGTAACTATGTTATTCATCACTGCTAATTAAAAAAAAATAAACTACTATAAGTAGGTTGATATTTAATATGCATGCTCATTGAAAAATATTGGCAGGGTCACCAATAAAAAAACCCTGAAAACCATCAAGTTGATCAATGTCTGCTCTGGAATCCAAATGTCAAATCTCAGTATTCTATGTGAGACATATTTTTATCATAAAATCATAAATGTGAAACTATCCGAACATAAAAATTTCAAGAAAGTCCACTTCATTCTGATAGTCTGAAGTCAAACTAATGCTAACTAGTCCAATTTCATCAGTGTTCAAATACAACTAAATGTCAGCTCTGGGATACTCAGCACCTCTTCAATGTTCTCATCTATGATTACTTCCTTTTTCATGTATTCCTTTATAGCATTATATCTTAATCTTATGCTAATGTATGCTAATACAGATTACAACCTGTGCAAAAGTGTAAATGTTTGAGGAGTATCAAGCATGTACCAGTATCTCAGCTGAAACAAAGGATTTCAGCATTCTGCTGATCTGTACTAGGATACACCATATTTGATAAGCTGTTGCAGTCTGTGAAGATTACCCTTAAATGTAATTCAAGTCTAAAGAACATGTCCAAAACCTCTTAATATATTTATGTTTTATTTTGAAGCATGGTTCTTAAAATAAAAGTAAGATGGGTTGCTGTGAGTGAGCAGGGTCGTGTAAATATATGTCTGAAAGTATATGTTGACTCAGAATCTGTATGTAAGATCATGATCTGTAGGATCATGATTGCATGACTCATGTATATAGATAACTCCTACATCAAAATTATTCTTGGTCAAATACTATTTTATTTTTTTTTAGTTTTGAAGTAATTTTTTTTCTTTGTACTCAGTGCAATTCTGTCGATTAGTAAAATTATAGATATCTTTGACTTAGTCCTCAAAGGACTTTTATTAAGACTGTAGTAAAAACATCAATTGACATTTTTAAGGTCATGACCAATACCTCTTAGAAGTGAGGTTAAATAAATGTTCAGTCAGTAATTCCAAAAAACCCAAAAATGCAGATTTCCCAAAAAGCTATAAACAGCTATATTGTGAACAACTTAAGTTGTACGAATCTGGGGACAAAGCCTATCTTAAAAGACCTATTCTTAAAAGACTTTTTTGGCATTTATGAATCAAGAATACAAGTCCTAACTTAAGAGAAAATAGTGTTGTTTTCAATTCTTGGGTTTTTTTTCTGTTCCTTTCTAACAGAACAAATATAGCATCAGCTACTTTTCAAAGTCTTGTCGTAGTGGACTCAGTATGAGAAGTATATGCCCTCCTGTACTGTTTCTTCCTGTGAACACTCTGTAATTTCCAACTACAATTGTTATCAAAGGTACATATGAAGTAGTAATGGTAGAGTGAAATAAATTTTAATAAATATTGACATATAACTGCACACTTAAACCATGCTTTTAATTTATACGTATCTACCCCAGCTTATCAGGTATAATTTAGAACCATAGAATCATAAAACAGTTCTTTTTGGAAAGGACCTTAAGATCAAGTTCCAACCCCCGTGCCGTGAACAGGGACACATCACACTAAACCACATCACCCAGGGCTCTGTTCAGCCTTGACTTGAACACCACCGGGGATGGAGCATTCACAACTTCCTAGGGCAACCCATTCCAGTGAATCACCAGCCTCACAGTAAAGAACTTCTTCCTTCTATCCAATCTAAACTTCTCCTGCATAATTTTTAACTCGTTACCCCTTCCATGGCCCCATCATAGAAGGCCATCACATTGGTCAGGCAGGATTTCCCCTTAGTGAAGCCATGCTGGCTGTCACCAAGCACCTTGTTGTTTTTCATGTGCCTTAGCATGCCTTCCAGGAGAATGTGCTCCAAGATTTTGCCAGGCACAGAGGTGAAGGCTACTGGTCTAGAGGTGAGGCTTGCTGGTCTCAGATATGAGACTGACTGGTCTGATTTAAATCTCTGTTTTAGGTTCTTTAAATGTAGCACTGTGTAATCTTAACCAGAAAGGAAATAAACAAATTTTGGTCCAGTGGTGCTCAAAACAGTACTATTGCAGGCATTGGGGAAAAAAAAAAAAAACAACAAGCCAACATTATACAAGACATTTATATTATTCACAAAATAAAATGGAAGGAAGCTAATCTGTGTGGTTTCAGATTCTCAATAGCACAGTCTTTTGCCTTGCTGCTCCTCGTTATGAATTACATTTATTAATGTCCACAATAAGAAGCAAAAAAGAGCACCATAGTACCAATGGCAATATCAAGAAAGAAACTTACAGGAATATACTGTATTTTGGAGGGTGTCGTGGTTTAAACCGATCCATACAGCTCCTCCACTCACCGCCCCCCCCCCACTTCTTTCCCTCCCTCTACTCCCAGAGAGATGGAAAGGAGAACCGAAAAGAATGCAACTCCCACGGGTTGAGATAAGAACAGTTTAGTAACTAAGGTATAACACAAATCACTACTGCTACCACCAATAATAATAATGAGAAAGGAAATAACAAGAGGAAAGAATACAACACCTCAGCACCAACCGACTCACCCCACTCCCCCCAGCCGAGCACCTACCGATCCCTCATCCAACCCTGCAGTCCTCCCAGCCCTTCCGGGTAACTCCCAGTTACACCCTGGGCATGATGTGCTGTGGTATGGAATACCTCTTTGGTCAGTTTGGGTCAGGTGTCCTGTCTCTGGTTCCTCCCGGCCTCTGCTCCTCCCTGGCAGAGCATGAGACTCAGAAAGTCCTTGGTCAGACCAAACATTTGAGCTTTGAAAACATTGGCTTTATCAGCACTGTTCCCGGGCCAAAAAATCAAAACATAGCACTGCACTAGCTACTAAGAAGGAGAAAAATAACTGCTACTGCTGAACCCAGGACAGAGGGTGTTTCAGATTTCCTTTAAAACACTTCATATTCTCATCCAAGAGATGATGAGAAGCAAAATATTCTGCAATTCTAAATTTTATCTTCTGATCTCATCTGCACCAAACACAGCTCTTACAAAGCAGAAGGGCTTTGACTATCTCTCCCACTAACAAGTATCATTGTCTTTCTAGATATTGTTTCAGTCCAGTGCTGTCATAAGGTAATGAAAGAAGAAAGTACAACTTATGTTTGCTGTTATTCTGCCATTTTTACATTTTTATCTTTCTTTATATTATTGTCTTAACTGTGATCTTGAGCAGGTTAGAGATTTGCTGTATGTTCCCATTCTCATTTTATGCTCACTACAAGATACCTCAGTCTTGTTACCTTTGATATCTTCTGCTCCTGAGATCTTGACACTGTTTAGTCATTTCTGATTGCATGATTCTACTTGCACCGTCACCAGCCTCTTTCTGAATATATTCAGCATCTTCCTGGCTATGTTAAAAGACATAACTGATCCAGTCCTGAAATTTATCTGATATCAAATCCTGCTTCAAATATTAACAGCTTGCACACCTTTTTACTGCAATTTACAGCTATAATACATCTATTTATAGGTTGCATAATAAGGAAACTATAGCAAGTAATTCAGGAGATACGTAATTTGTGTTTCAATTATTAATAAATTTTTGGTTGGAGGATTAAATGTATTAAAAATAATAAATAAAAGAATAAATCAAAATAAGCACTTAAGACTGGAAGATGTGGGCGTAGACTTCATTTTAAGAAAATTAGGCTCAGTTGTTTGGATACCATGTACAGTGATGTATGAAGCATTGCATTATCAACTTCAAATGAAAATAGTGCGAGAGAGAGATATGTTCTATTCTAAATGTATGGAGTCTATTTTATGGCTAGATAAAAGCCAAAACCAAATAAACAAACAAACAAACAAACCACACACACACACACAAAAAAAAAAAAAAAAAAAGGAAACAACCCAGAAAAACAAAACCAACAAACAGCTGGCTTCCTATAAAACAGAAATTAATTTAATGTTTGGGATTAACCATTGAATTTTACTGGGCAGTACAGATGCTATAATACAAAAAGCAGCATTAGATCCAAAAAGGAGGCCTTCTGTTAAAAGCAACCTGGCAAGAATGGACTCAGTACTTCATGTGTGGCTTATGTCTGCACAAAGTATATTTGCTAGAAGGATCTCTTTAATGACTTTTTCATCACTTTCTGAAGTTTCACAGGCTTTTTAAATCACGAAGACACCACAAGAGACTGCTTGGGGTAGGAAAGTTCTAAGAATGAAAAGAAAACCCACAGAATTTAAAGTTAATAGGCAATTTGGAGAAGAAATTGAATGACATGTCTTTAATTTTAATATTTTTATTTTTTTTTTTTTTAACATAAAGCTGTGGCTGTGAAAACTTTGTTAAATTGCGATGTAGATTTAGGCTGAATGCCCCCAGAAAAGGTTTTCTGTAGAACCCTCAATTTGTTTTTGGGTCTGGTTCCTTAGGATCTAAGACATGGATTGTAATAGAAGATTCTCCAAAGTGTTTGCAACATATGATAAATTACAAATGCTTCGTAGAATCAGTAGGAGGCATTGTCACTCAAGTAGCATTGAAAGCCTTGTAAAACCATCTGGGCAGATAAAATTACAGGGGAGGAACTTATGAATAGCTGACCCTTTAACCATAAATATGCTATTTATCTCTAATCCAGTTTAGCAATAACTTAGAGTAGATTTAGTAAGTTCTGAAAATCATTATGGGTGAAAGGAGTGTGAAGTAAGGGGTGACTCCTATCTGTAATGGATGACATGACATCTGTGACTAAAAAGCAACTACTTTGGTACAGCCCCTAGCAGGTTGCATGAAGTGACTGCTGTGGTAAGAGTGTGCGAGGAGGAAATTAACAAGCTAGGCTGTCCTGGACTAACATCATCCAACAGTACCAGCATCCAGGAAGAAACACTAGACCTCGGCCTTACCTTTGGGGGTGTGGAAGATGTCCACAATCTCTTAGCCATGACATGACATATATCTAATAAACATGGAGCTAAATTGACATATCCTGTAGTAGTTTGTAAAGTCATCCCATGGGAAACAGTTTCTTCTAGAATGTCTGTCATTTGTATGTGTGTTATGGTAAGTCAGAATACCTATTAATTATTACTGTAGGATTCCTTTGCCCAGCTTCTGAAGGAACTAACTAGTAAGTGCACCCAAAAAGTTTCCTTAGTCTACTAACTCTGTACTTCTACTAGCAATCTATGTTTAAATAGAATTGATAAAAGGAAGGTTTTTGGAGAGACTAAGGAATATGAGGGCTTCCTACCTTTTCCAGAAAGTGTTAACCCCTGTATAGGTAACATGCTGAAAGAATGATTAGAATATATTAACAGTTTGTGATGAAATGCAGAAAATAATCTTATCTTGATCCTCTGCATTTTCAAGTTTAGTATTGACAAGAGACTAAATGGGCATGATCAAATAAGGTAAATAAGGTAAAAAAACCCTTAAAACTTCAAAGGTTAAATTTACAGTATTCCAAAGCTGTTTAAAGCATGGAGGAGAAAAATAATGAAACAAATCTATACAATCAAGATGAGGAAATAATTTTAACTGTGAGATACAGTTACATTATCTCCAAAAATCAATTTCATGCCATACAGGATGTTAAAAAAAAATTAAACACATGACACACAGAAGTTATTAGCATGCTGGTCCAAACTGAATGCCATCTCACAAAGTGATTGTGGAAGTAAACTCCTGAAGAATCTCCATTCTTGGGGATAGTCAAAACATTATTGGGCAAGACCTAGAGTAACTTCATCTAGCTTGAGGTGTAAGCAAGAAGTTAAGCTGGAAGAACTCCAGGGGTTTCTTGCAAAATTTTTTCCTTTTTTTTTTTTTTTTGTGCATTGTTGCTACATGTCTTCAGAACACCCTCACTCCAAAACAGTGAATATGAGGAACCGTGTGTAAGAAAGTAATCAATAAGAGCAAAAGGGTTGTCTGATCTTTGTTTTCTTTGCAAATGCATCTACTGTATGGGGTGTGGACTGTGGTTTTGTCACAAACAGAAAAGGATTATGAAATCTTAAGTACATGTAATTTGTTCTACCAAGAGGTGTCTGAGGATAAAGAAGTTTTTTTAAAAGTAATGGAACAAAACAAGAAGCATAAAAATAAAAGGCAAAACTCTAACAACCGGTGGGCATGTGAATTTTTATGTAGTTTTATTTCAGGGTTAAGAATATGAGCTAGGAACACACTACTACTATCCTTCTACAAACATCTTGACTTCTTATTGCTGTTGCATATGTCAAGATTTACATTGTGAAGTACTCATTTACAATCCTACCTACCCACACTAAGTACCTTTAAAAATACATTATCTGAGACAAATAAATGATCAAGAGCTCATTGAAAAGTTGCTGCACATTTACAACTGACTGTGACTTTTATTACAACTCACAGATTACACATTATTTAAAGTCTGGACAGTACAAGGCAGATTATTTGTAAGGACGATCCTCCGAGAATCTCCATTGCTACAATTCTCCAGGAACTGCTTAAAGAACACGACAATGTCAGAAAACGATGACTTTCCATACTGCACAGTCTAGGACTAGAACTTTTATATCAACTTATACAGTTTACTAGGTTTCATTCAATATGTAAGCTCTCTTCCTATATCAGTGGCAATATGTAGAAGTGGTCTGCTTCACCTTAGCAGTACATATCTCATTACTATTCATGCTGGGCCAGCTTGAATAACTCTTCTTCAACAATATTATCCAACAATAGTATTATTGAACAGCTCTCCTTCAACAGTATTGTCCAATATGAAAGTTCATATTCAGAAGATCTTGTCTATATGTCCTTAAAACATGCAGGTGCATTTTCCAGTTCAGAATCCATCCTTATCCACTTTCCAGCTCCACAACATAGGTACAACTGAATGCAAACTACCTTGTCTCCTGATTTTCATAAAAATTGAAACTCAAGCTGCAAGACCAGCTGCTATGGCAGGCTCTGTTAATGACTAAAATCCATGAATTGCTTTGCAGCATATCTGCAGATAAGAAGTCTAAGTGCATCAGAAAACCACACATAAAGAACTTGAAGGATTAGTTCTGACTTTTTTAGGAGTTATTTCTTATATTAGTAAAATATAGGGGCTATAGGGATGCTGGGGATTAGTAAAATACAGGGGCTATAGGGACGCTGAGGATGGACTATTTGTTAGGGACTGTAGTGACAGGACAAGGGGTAATGGGTTAAAACTTAAACAGGGGAAGTTTAGATAGGGTATAAGGAAGAAATTCTTAACTGTGAGGGTGGTGAGGCACTGGAATTGGTTGTCCAAGGCATTTGTGAATGCTCCATCCCTGGTGGTGTTCAAGTCCAGGTTGAGCAAAGCCTTGGGTGACGTCGTTTAGTGTGATGTGTCTCTGCCCATGGCAGAGGGGTTGGAACAGATGATCTTGAGGTCCTTTCTAACCCTAACTATTCTATGATTCTATGATTATAAAAGAGCAATGGCTGTGGTAGTGTTAATGGAAGAGCATGTAAAACAGATTCAAGACTTGCAATGCTAAGTCCATTCTCATCAATAACTGTACTTTGCTACAAATAGAAGGTGAATTTTTGGACTACCAAGACAAAAACTTGACATGCATCCAAGAGTATGAAAATATTCTTATTTCTAATTAAAATCACTGAAATGTACACTCATGGACTAGTCACAGTAATTCACGTTTTGGACTGATCACACATTATAAATTCACCATGTGGGCTGCTCTGTAGAAAGCTTTTATTTCCACACCCTCCAACTGTCAGAGCTAAGAAAATAACATATAACATTGAACAAGACTCAAACAGTGCATTAATATGGGTTCTCTGCTTTGCTCTGTTTACTGTGGTATTATCTATCTTCTAAAAAGGACAGTCCATGTTTGTTTTTTTTTTTTTGTCATGGACTAAACCTGGAGGTTTAGATGTTTAGAAAACTTTCCCAGACCTCAGGTGTATAAATTCACATTTATTTTATTTCCATGTTCAATTTCTATTTTAAAATGTGGCAATAGAATTGATATACACTTTAGCTTAGGGCACTCCACTGAGAAGTTGATGCTTTTTGATTCCCTTCAGGCTCACTGAAGGAGCTCTTGACTCCACACAGCTGGCTAGCTGAGAGCTGAATAAACCTACACTGCAGAGTATAGAATCACATTGGTAGTTTTTATTTAAACAGAAGAATCATTATAGTGTTCTTACGCTAATAGTTATTCCCTGAGGACGATTCCATGTGTGAGTCTAGTTATTCTGTTTACTGCATATGGCTAGGCTGTGTTCAGTTACACAAGGATTGAAGTAATTTACATTATCCCGGTTTTAGTTTAATAACATCACTCTATCTTTAGAAAAGCCTAAATTTTGTTGAAGAAAAATGAATATTAGACATTGAATTAAAAATGTGAAACTAGATCCTCAGTCACCTTAAATCAGCATCACTCCATAGAATTATATTGTTATATAAATTAACTCCATCTGAGGGTTGTCCAATCTTCTGTTATAATTAGAATTATAATCTCAAACCACTAGCAAAATATTGTTCAAACAATGGGGAACAGTAAGAAAGTTATGTATTTACTTTCTTTGGGAAATTGTATGCAGGCTTCCAGAGACATTCACATTTCTTTTAACAAAGTATAGAACTGTAATACAGAATTTAAAATAAATATGAAATAATTATTTTATTAGCCTTCACATTCAATTATATTTAGGAGAGCATCCATACAGATGGTAACATCAAAGTTATGTCTTTCTACTAGAATATTCTGTTGTAGAGGCATTGACAGGAAAATAATCTTTTAAAGAGATAGTCACACTAGGATACATATTGAACACAATGAAAGTAAGAAATGTGATTTTTTTACTTGAAGTTATATGAATAAAAATTGATGGAAATGTTGACAGGAAAAATATTCTTAGATCTGGAGGAAAAAAAAGTTTTCTTGGATTTAGTTACAAAAATATATTGTGGTTCTTATTTACTTTCCAGTTAATAAAAAAAATAAACAACCCTTCATTAACTATTCTTTTTCACTCTTCTCCAGTCAGTAATTTGGAGACTTTCTATTAGTGAAGATAGTTAATAACCATGCCTATCATTAATTTGTTTGACAGCTCTTAAAACCTATCATATTCTTTACCTTCGCAACATCCTTTTGCACAAAAAATTCCAGAATTCAATTATGCCATTCATAAGGCTATATCAAGCAGGTATCTCTCAAAACAGGCAAGCATTATTCAGAGAATAGATTTCTCATTTAAAAAAAAAATATATCCTTTTTATAATTTCTCTCAAATCTTTTTATTATTATCCCCTTCTCTATCAATAACAACTTCCTCATGGCAGGCATCTGACTGAAAGAGAATATTGTTCGTTTGCTGCCGTCTGTTCTCAATCTGCAGAAGACATGTAGAAGCCAGAAGACAAAACACACACCAAGAACTGCTAATAAAGGCTACTCCTGTGGTTTGCTAGAAAGAGATTTGACATACATTTTTGAAAACCTGAAAAGAATGAGACAAGAACAAAGAAAATACGGTGTTGGCATCCAGTCTGCAAACATCTATACAGATGCAGAAACTCCTGCTCAAAAGTGACCATACAGTGCAGTAAGACCTGAAGTTCACATCACCCTACAAGTCTCCAGACTATTTTGAAGTATGGTTTTATCCACCATTTTAGGGCTTATACTATGCATATGTACACATACATGACAGTTGTATACAGGGATCAGAATAGCTTCATTTGAGGAACAAGGGAAGTTTAATACCACATATCCTAACACATTTATCTAGATAAATCTTTCATTGCACTTGAGAAAGACACCATTACTCAACATATATTATGAACATCAGTTTTGAGTGACATCGTACTGTATCTGACTATCCTACTTCCAAAACCAGTTATTAGTACATACATCTAAATTTCAGTGCCCCTCAAAACTAAAAAAAAATGTGATAGAATTAGTCCTTTGGAAGTTTCAATATTTGAATTTTTCAGTATTTCCAGCTTTTACTTATTTCTATTTTTTTTCCCTGAATTCTTTAAGCCTTTCCAAAACACATAAACTACATATACAGGCCCATTCTGTATTTTCCTAGCCAGAAAAATGCAATGTCTGGTAGGAACCTGAATCATATTACTCTTTGGATACAGAGCTACATCTAAAAATCGTATTTTAAATTAAGGCTATTCTATACCACTACTTTTGTACTTCTTGCAATAAGATTCAATCAAAACCTTAATCCAGCAATTTATTCTATTTATTAGAGCTGGTAAAAAAATGAGACAGATCATTACCTCTTTTCCTGCTTTTCAGTATGAAACTCGGAGTTTAGTTTCTACATCAATAAGCTTTCACACTCCTTTTAATTTTTGAAATTAATTTGCTATAATTTTAAAATGTTATAATTTTGGGGAATGTTAAACATGTCATTTATGTTTACTTTAAATTACTCAACCCATTATATTTGCTGCCTAAGGCTACAATCATACAAAAGCTGAGCCAGGTCTTTAAGTCTTCTTTATTAACTTATCTTCAGATAACCATGGCAATGCTTGGCACCTGTGGGGAATTTTGTTACTTATTTCAAAAGCATACAGTTCATTTAATACACATAGGTTCAAGAGAATAATAAAGAGAAATCATCTGAAAGAAATGAAAGCACTTCACTCTACTGCACATCATTTAAATGCAAACGTAACTTCACTTCTCTAAAAGAAAAAGCTTACAGACTTACAGACTAGATTTGAGATTGGAATCCAAGTGCTTTGATTTTTTAATAACTTCTTAGAGTTTGTTTTTGGATTCATCTTCTTTCTTTACCTTTCCTGTATGTTGTTCTGTCTTTTAGACCTTTTTTTTTTGATACCTACAAAAATCTTTCCTCCATTTTTTCCACACTTGAGGAGAGTTTTTGTTCCATCTTCTACATACTAGCCTGTTTGGTAGTTGTAGACCATGGTAAGTCCCTTGTAACCTCTTTTTCAGGCTGAACAAACCCAGTTGTCTTCCCAAAAAACCCCTAAAGCCAGTCTCAAACACTTTCTCTGTGATATAGAATCATAGAATCATAGTATAGTTACAGTTGGAAAGGACCTTAAGGTCATCAAGTTCCAACCCCCCTGCCATGGGCAGGGACACTTCACACTAAACCATGCCACCCAAGGCTCTGCCGTATCATTAGTTCTTACTCACCATGAAAAAAAAAGAAACAGATTGCAACTCTTTTTGCCTTCAGCCTTCTCAAGGTTATCTTTGAACTAATCCAACAATCAGACAAAGAAGAAAAGCAATGGAAAGAATACTTTTAACACAGTGTTAAGATAAATCCTGATTTTAATTAGGCATATTCCAGACAAATATGAAAGATTCAAATTACTGTTTCCCAGCTATAAAAGCAAGGGCAGGTAGAGGAGTTGGAAAAGAGAGTGTGTTGAAAGAGGAAACACAGGCAGGATGGAAGATAAAAAAATGCTGTGCTGCTCATGAACACATTAAACTCTAGCTTCTGCAATTTTACTTCAAAGGATCTACATAACTGTCATTATTAAAAGCCTATCAGCTATAACAATGGATGGGTCAGGCTAAAGATCCACTTGTATTTGCTCTGTATTTCACAATAGCCAAGACTATGTACTAAAAAAAGCACTATAGGAGGTTAAAAAAAGTTTTCAGTAGCTCTTCTCCTAACTTACTCTTCCACTGCTTAATCATCAGTGATATAATGAACTGAATGCTATAGCAATTATACATTTCTGTATTATTATAGAAATACATTTTACTGCATACTTTAATTATAACAATTTATAGAAATTACAAGCAATTTTTTCTAATATGAACACTTTAGGATCTGATTATTTTTATTATTCTACATATAAAATATATAGAATAAAAATACAGTCATTTATAGCAGTTAGAAACAATAGTTTCCAACAGGAATACTGTCTATGGATCTCACTATTACAAGTACAATTATTTTGGTCTGATAAAAATGCAAAATATTATGCAATAATCTCAAAACAATTACACTTTAACTGCTTTGTGGAAAAAACTGTTGTCACTGCAGAGAGTTAAAGAGTGGCTTGCATTTCTTTAAGAGTATAAGTCTTCTTATTTTCATAAATAGAGAAATACCTTAAAGATTTATTTCACTTGCACAGTCAAGAGATGACTCCATATACAGGTTTGCAAATTCCATTTTCTACAAGGGCACCTCCAAACTACCTGTAGAAGTAGGATTAATCTAGGTAAAATGTTGGTGCCAGTCAACAAATGTGTTAAAGAATGGGGCAATTAAGCTATAGTTCAGCTCCTACTTAATATTTTTATGACCTTCGCCAAGGCTCCAAACTCCACATACTATGATTAAATTGGTATGCTTGTTCAGGACAGTATATTTATAGTGAGATTTCATGAACATAAACCCTAACAATTTGTCATCTTCATAATTCAACAACAGTTAAACCTACACAGGCTTTAAATGTATAAAAATGAAATCATTTTATCATTTTTTATCATTTATCATTTACTTTTGATCCCTTTCTGACATTATTTCTGATTGTGCAAGAATGATATGGGTGTACTGGTTATATGAGAGTGTAATTTCAAATATTAGTTCTTTTAAAATAAAGTGTATTCGTCAAGTATATTCATCAAGTAGTGGTTTATACATGTGAAAGTATATGAATTATATACTAATTGATAATGACTTTTGAATAATTTCCCCTTATTTTTGTAACATCTTTCAAAGCTCTTTATCTCTGAAAAACTGCATAAACAATATTTCTAAAGAACAGTTTATGTTAAAAAAATAAAACATATACTATTTCTTATTTTAGACTTATACTAGAATCACTGTTTCAGTTTCACTTGAACAAAAATTACTTCATAATATTTCTTGTATTAAGTACATTAATAAAATATATATGGCAAACGTTCCTTATTTCATCAATAACTATGAAAACTGTGGAAATTATAACACAAGCTGCTCTGAAGTTCTGTTTCATTTATTAGTAGAAAAGTCTCACTAGAACAGTTTCAACATTTTTTCTAATATTGTTATGTTACTGAGATGACATTTTTTGTAATGCTGACATATTACATCTGCTAAGCATGTAAAATACCATTTCCAGATGCGGTAATGCCTGAAGTGCGTGGTGCATATTGCCGGGACTTTGAACGGTAATAAAGAACAGCACAACAGCATACCATGAATCATAGAGTCACAGGATGGTTTAGGTTGGAAAGGACCTTAAAGATCATCTAGTTCTGACATCCCTCCCATGAGAAGGAACATCTTCCACTATCTTACATCTTTAGACCAGGTTGCTCAAAGCCCTGTCCAACCTGGCCTTGAACATTTCCAGGGAAGGTCTATCCACAACTTCCCTGGGCAACCTGTTCCTGTGCCACATCACCCTCGCAGTGAAGAATTTCTTTCTAATATCTAAATCTCCCCTTTTTCAGCTTAAAGCCATTCCCCCTTGTCCTATCCCTACATGGCTTGTCAAAATTCCTTCTCCAGAACCCACACAGCCTTCCAATTTCCAGCAATCATGGTTTAGAAAATTCCTAACCATGAAGATAATACAACTGGTTTTTTTTTCTTGGATCACTTATTTTATTCTTTCTCTTCATTACATTCTCTCAAAAGTTTTCATTATTTTGGTTCAGTAATGCAAAGATCAGTGATATAAAACAAATTGTATCAATACTGAAGCACTGTGAGGTAAAATAAAGTTGATTAAAAAAAATATAATAATCCTGCCTACTTTTAAGTTCATAAATACATATTTTTGCCAGATTTATGTTGAGTTCTTCCACAAAGTTCTGCTAACAGTGTCATTTCCAAATTACCTCCTACCCTGGACCTCATATTTTTGTATAATTTCTTATAATAATATTTCTGTATAATTTCTTCAGGGTCTAAATGTAATTTATCATTTCAGCCTTAGATAACAAAACTTATCAAATGATAAAATTTGGTGGTGAAATAACAATGGATCTTGTTTAAAACTACCCTAAACCAACAAAGTGAACACAGATTTTCTGTAACTGGAAGTTCTCTGTTGGAAACAGCATCAAGAAAGAGATTTTCTTGCCTAAATATAAGCTTACTGTGTCATTTCAGGTAGTCTAAGGTATCAGAAATATGCAAGGAATTAAATATCTTTTGTATTGAAATTACTGAATCTTATTCATCCACGTTGAATCCTAATATGAATTCAGCACTATCAGAGGGAAAAATATCCTGCTTTCACATACTTTAAGACAAAATCGAATTAATGCAGTTTATTAATTCATTAACAATGCATAATTAGCCATCAACAGTGATAACTCAGGATAAGTATCAACAGTAGGAGACAAAGCATGACACCAGGTACTTACAAAATGCTAATCAACACCTAAAAATTTCCTATATGCCATTCTCTAACTCTTTTCCCCTACGTGAATATGCAGTTACGTTCATACCATCTTCCACAGCAAGTGTGGATTACAACTGCAGATCTCTTCTGGGAGCAGGTTTTCGTACTTGCATGCCTCTCCTATAGAAGACATGGATATTCAAGCTTTATGTGCACTTGCCACTCTCTGCAGCTTGCTGATCCACTCACAGTTGAGAAAATGCCCAACAAGGTCTCACATGCACTCTCACAGTGGGTGTCCCTAGTTGTTGCACTACATAATGACAACCCACCAGCTTGGTACAGGCTGCTCCTGATGCCCCACAAGGTTATTGTATCAGATCTGGTGCCATGACATCCACCTGTGTCAGACCAGGTTTTGGCTGCTATTCTTTCTTTCCCAAAGTCTCTCCCAACCTATTACATATTTTAATGCTTCTTCTATATTTCTTTTCAGTCTAACTCCTTCTTTGTTTCAAAAACTCCCTGTAATATCCTGATTTCTGTTTAATTCAGCTGATGGATGCCTTCCTCTTTAACCACAAGAAAAAACAAAATACTAAATCTAACTGTTCTAACAGGCACACATTTGAAGTCTTTTTCCTCAACCTGCATGAAATTTTGTGTCTCATTCGTGCATACCAAACTCTTCCCAAGCCCTGTACAGGGAGGGTAAGCAGCATAGTTAACTGGCTCAATGACCAAGAAACCCATCTCTCTTACCTTGCTAGCTCTACCCTTAGAAATCACAGGATTATTGGACTCAAGTATAAGGCTCATTTTCTCTGGTATTCTCACTTTGGTAGAATAGACCCAGCTGTTCTACAGTGAAAGAAGATGTCAGAATGCTCTAGATGTTGATATGGCGGAAAGTCCAAAACATAGATTTTTTTCACTCGGAACACTAAAAACTAGAGGGATTTAAAACCTGAGAGTAATGTTCTTGCCTTAGAATATTTTCTAGCTAATTACAATAAAATATCTAGGACCAAGTATTATTTTTCTTGAAATGTAACGTTTCATCCTTTTAGATTTCTGTGGCAAAGTATTTCAAAATAAACTCTTCAGAACTAACTTTTGATTTGCTTTAAAGTTCTCAGTCTTCAGTTTCAGTGAATGTTCCCCTCTTTGTATGTTAGAAGACCGTGATTGATTTTCTCTGAATCACTCATTGATTTGCAGGCTTGTTATATCTTTTCTAGGTTTGGTTTGGTTTGTTTGGGGTTTTTTTGGTAACACAAACACTTCTTCAGTTATTTCTTAATGTAGGAGTTTCTCTGTGCCTTTGATTGTTCCCACTACTTGTACATAAGCCACCTCAACTTCTGCAGTATTCTTTTTGAGACTGGTGACTAACAGTACTCAGCTGATACTTCATTATTACTGGCTAAATAATAAACAGTAATAAAATATTTATTTATATGTATAAACATATATAGTCTAAGTAATATCTATTTACAAACCAATATCATACACAGAATAAATATTCATTAAATGTAATTAAAGACAAATAATTTCAATAAGCTCAATGTGCTCTACAAAATAATATTGTATGTATTATTTACTATCTATTTTCCATGACAACATCTCATTCAGTTTAGCAGGTGACAGATTTTCCTTTATATTTGGTTTTCTTTTTCTGTTTGGGGGGTTTTATTGTTTGATGTCTTTCATTTGCAATAAGATTTTGATGCATATTTGGAAGAAAGAAAAAGGGATGAGACAGAAGCGTAAGAATCAAGAACACATGGAGGACTTCAGAACTGTCTAAGTAGGAGGACAGACCAAGCAATTAGGTGTTCTAAAGACATTGGTAGAAATATGGCACTGCCACAGTTAGGAGACTGAGACAAGAAGCTAGTTCTGTGTAAACTGAGTAATCCCGAGGGACTGAAGGAGTTGATGTAAAGTCAGGGGATAACAAGAATTAAATTAATGGAATCTAGCTCCTTCATGACAACTGGGAAAATTCCATGTTTTTCAGATACTGGAGTAGAATCTAAGATGATGATGTTTTACCATTTTTATGTAGTCAGTAAATATATATAAGGCTATCAGGAAAATTGTTCTTAAGTGTTAGCTACTGGCATAAAACGATAAACTTTCATGTCTATCAAATGCTGTAGCTGATAGAATTTTTAAAAGTTTCAAAGAAAGATGGAAAAAGTTCAAGGAAGACAACAGCCCCTTGAACTATTCGATGCATATTAGATCCATATATTCTGACTCTGCACCAGAAATTTTTCTGACAGCCTACTGGGGGAAGTATCGACATGTTTGTGCCTTCACTCTACCTTAGACACCTGCAGAAGCAGCTAACATCCAGAATGTATGAACTGAAAAGTCCTTTGATCTGATTTGTATACTCATTCTTATGTTCGTACATTTATTTCCTCTGCTATCTGAAGAAGTCTGTGCACCGAACCTGAATGTTCTAGTCCTCTGTACTGGGTCTCACTAGGATGGGGTTAATTTTCTTAATGTTTGTATGGTGCTCTGTTTTGGATTTGAGATTAGAACAGTGTTGATTATACAGCAATGTTCTGTCACTGAATAATGTCAAAGCTTTTTATTTTTTTATACTCTGTCCCTGAGGGTGAGTATCTGGGGGTGGGCAAGAGGTTTGCAGGGTGCACAGCCAGGTCAGCTGAACCAAATTGACTAAAAGACACATTTCATGACACATAAAATCATACTCAGCAATTGAAACTGTGGATTTTGTCTATCCAAAGCAGTTGTTGCTTGGATACTGGCTAGGTATAAGTCTGCTTGTGGGAGGTGGTGAACGATTGCCTTAGCATCACTTATTTTTTCTTCTCTCCTTCCTTCACTTATTAAACCGTCTTTATATTGACCCATGCTTTCATTCTTCCAATTCTGTCCCCTGTGCTCCTGGGGAAATGGGAGAAGAGGAGTAGGTTAGCAGGTGGGTGGGTGCTTAGTTGCTGGCCAGGATCCATCTACCACATACTCCCTCACATTTGTTGCTGATGCCATTATGATTTTGTGGTGGTTGAAAATTCAACTTTTCAAAAGGAAGAATAATGAAATTAAGCTTCTCTGCATAACTGTAAATGAATGTATAAAGTGCTAGCTCCTAACTGCATAAACAAAAGTTCCAGTGCACCTGTTATTCAATCCATGCACAGTTTACAGTATTCCTCTCTACCATATTCTATATTCACTATTCATTAAGAAGTAATTGTATTTAATGAGCACATACTTTTCAAAAGCCTACTTTGAAAACAGAATTATTAGTTACTTCACAAACATTTATGCAGCACTCAGACATCCAGTACCCAAGCATCATATTGGTTATTTTTACTGAAACCCTATGATAATAATGTCATAAATGGAAAATCAAAATTAAATCCATATTTAAATTTCAGACTCTCAGAGAGTGATTTGGCTACCAAAGTATGGACATTCAATGCTACTTAGAAGAACCTAGGTCATCCACCACAGTCAGGCGGGGTCCACAGAACTGACAAAGGATTTGTGAAAGAGTTGCATCTTCACGAAACTGTAGGTGAATGCTGTGAGGAATAATTTAGCATATCTATGTGTGGGCAGCCCAATCAAGCCACAGCATCTCAGGTTAGTTCAATTAGCCAAACATCAGAAGAATTAAACTGTTCTAGATATATTTACAAGGGTATGTTTATAAGAAAGAGATATATTTACTAGGAAGAATGCAGATAGACCAAAGTTTGAATGAACTTCAGTCAGAGAGGGTGAAGGTCAGCAGTGTCAATTGTATAATTTTCAGTATTTCCTACCACCAAGAGTAAGTTATTGGCTTAGGCAACATGAAAGAGTGTAACAGTTGTCTTTGTTTCTGTCCGCTGGCTTAGTGTGTCTGGTTAGCTGAAACAGTGGGAATTTTCTGTGTGCTTTCTTACATAAGCCCAGTTTATGCCAGATGAGGAATGGCTCAAAATCCTTTCTTACAACTAAAGTTACCTAACTCATATACTTGGATATAGATGTCTCTCTCCCTCTTACTTTTAAACATGCACAGAACCTGTCACATTAGGTAAGTGTAACAGTTGTCCAGAAACTGAGATACTGAGGTTTACTTCTTAACTTTGAACTCACCTATTAGAAGAGGTAGAGGTGAAGCCATATTGAAACAAAAATATACAGTAATCTTTCTATTAAATATGATCATAACTCACAGAAAACCAACATTAAGAAACGGGTGGAATTTAGATTCTAAAACCTAGCAAGGTTCATTTTACATGTGAATAGTAGTATGTTTCAGCTCCTGTTTCTAAAAACATGTATGCAACATTGTAAAAAGTCAAGCAAAGAAAGGAATTACCCCATCTACTTTATAACTCCTTAAAGGACAATGGTATAAGATAAATATCAATGTGTCTAAATCACTCTGAGCATGTCTCCTGCACTGCAATAACCACTAAATTGCTTGCTTATGGAGATCAGTACGCAACCTGCTGCTAATACAAGGATAGTGTGAGATGTCCCTGCCCATGGCAGGGGGGTTGGAACTAGATAAAGTCCTTTCCAACCCTAACTATTCTATGATTCTATGATTGATGCTATGATTCTATAACAGTGTTGCTTCAGATAAGCAAAGAGGGATTCTAGAAATCCTTCTTCATCTACAGATTCCTAATGTGCATTATTCTTGCACTTTGAGTGGTTTACAGAGCTGCACCAAGTAACAAGATCAGCTCTGAGTCTGTTCTTCCTGTCTCTCAACAGCACATGCTGTGGGAAACAGCTCAGCAAAAGTAGAAAGTGCTTGGAAAGATATCAAAGGTATAGGCCATAAGATAGATCTGAAAAAAATTATGCCTACTTGAACTGAAGATTACTTTCATGAGTTCAGCCACACAATGTTGAATGTAATTTCTTAATAGTGTACAAACCCCCGAATATTTTGCTTTTGTTACAAATATGACCATTTCAGCTATTTCATCCCCCTTATTATTTTTGGAATTAAACTCAATATACTAATTTACATTAGTAAGTTTCCTTTATAGAGACTCTAAATAAAAAATATTTTGTCATAATTTATTCATTCAAACATGCTTAATCAGTTTTGCTGCTATGGTTACTGTGAAATTTATTTTTTTGGAGGCTGGAACAGAACATACATGAAGCAGATATCAAATCCTCTATCTGTCAACAATTACATGCAAAGGATGCTAGGGCAATATTTCTGAACTGCCTGTTTCTGAATGCCTGAGTTATCTTTTACTTGACTACAAACTAGACCCAGGTGGGATATTTCATTAACCCAGTAATCGCTACTATCTCCCAGTCAGACACGGTGTGACCATGAACATTCCCATTATTCAGTTTGCAACTTAAAAGGTAGTGATGAGGAAATGATCCTATCGTTGGAAATAAATATACACATTGAAATAAACAAAGATATTGACAAGTCCCTGTGTGCACTAATAGGTCCTAATAGTCTTGATCAGCATCACCTAGGGCTTTCACTCACATCCATGGGACCAGGAGCTCTATTTAAGAGCTTAATGGAAGGGGTTGAGTTCCTGTCTGGGCTATGTTGAAGAAGTATTATTTTCTATTTGTATCCACAGCCCCTGAGTCTCCTGATCTGGACCTCCACTTGCAGACTGACTTGGACCTGAGAGCATGTATGTTTTTTCAACCAATAGAATAGCTAGGAATGACATTATTGTGGCCTTTAAGTACTTAAAAGGGGCCAGTAAGAAACATGGGGAGAAACTTGTTGCACTAGGATGAAGGGTAATGGCTTTAAACTAAAAGAAGGGAGACTCAGTCTGATGTAAGGAAAAATTTTTTTTACAAGGAGAGTGGTAATTTTGCAGGGGGATTAGACTAGATAACCTTTGAAGGTTACTGCCAATCCAAATGATTTTATGATTGATAGAGCTTGACTTTAACCCTGTCTTATGACTATAGAATTGCCCAGTGATCACAGGACCTGAGCCTGACTGTGACATACAATGTGGTACAGTGGTTTGAGCGGCCAGGTGAGTGTGATGCTGAGCGCTTACCTCAGGGAGGTCTGCACGGGCTACTGTGGTGGTAGCCACCATTGACACCTAGATGGAGATAATGAAAGGGGAGGTTGCAGTGCAGACCTCAGTGTAGAAAGTGCCTGGACATGTCTCTTGAGGCAAGGGTGAGCAGATAGCTGGGTTGCACACAGTGTGCCCTGGTGGGGGACTTCCTGCAGTAGATGGCACTGCTGTGTGAGACTGTCAAAAGACAGAGACATCAGAGAAGATAAGCTGGACTGATGACTCCAAGGCCAAACTACAGGGGCCACAATCATTCCCCCAGCACAAACAGAAAAGGAAAGAAAAAAAAAAAAAGGGGGGGGGTCAGAAGAGCACAAATCAAAACAAGGGGGTTTCTCCAAAACTCAACACCCCCACCCAGAGCTGCTTCACAGCTCTGCAGGGGGCTAACAATGAATAAGATTATTATTAGTGCAGCCAGGAAAAAAGTGGTGTGTGATAGTAGCAGGTGACTCTGAAAGGTACAGAGGCACCCGTCTCTTGGCTTTACCAGATCTCAAGGGAAGTGTTGCCTACAGAGGGATTGGATCAGAAATGTTGCTGAGAGGCTGCCTCATAGTCCTACAGGCTGTTAACCACTCCTACTGGTTCATGTGGGTGCCAGTGATATTGACAACAGTAGTCTGGGAAGCATTAAGAAGGACTACAGAGCCCTGGAAAAGGCAGTTAGGGACTCAGTTTTTTCATCAATCTTCCAAGTCAAAGAGGAGGACCTTGAAAGGGACAGGTGAATCTGACTATGGCTTTAAAAACAAAAAATGGACTTGTAACCTGAAAGGAAGGATTCTGTAGGTCAGTTCACTAACTAGTTAGTCTACCATATTGAGTTTACTTATTTACTATAGAAAAATACAATGGCTTGAGAAAGTATTTTTAGCGAACATCTGGCTGTATATTTTCTAGACTTTCAAATGTAAGAAAACAAGTAGATGCTCTTAAAACACTAATTTTAATGTTATATACCATTTCTGATACATTTATTTCACAATGCATAACTGCGAACTTACCAATAAAAGATGAGTAAAATTGTACTTGTGTACAATTGGGAAAATTGTACTCAACTGAGGTATGTATCTTAAGTGATTTCCTTCCAAGAGTCCAGGAGGAGTCTAAAACAGGGCAAACAATGGGAAGTTTCAGCTGCATTAAAGGAAGAAGTAACTCTGCAGCTGAGCTCTTATGAAAATGGCACCAAATAAGAAATAACTGATCTCCTGTTTACTGCAGTTTAGGTCTTTCTTTGTAATTATATGCTCTCTCTACTCCACAAGTGTGATTCACAGTCTGTAATTACAATAAGCTCTTTCCTGTAAGAAAAGAAATTTCAAAAATAGGAGCTCTGGGGCTAAAAAAAAAAAAAAAAATAAATAAAATAGTGGATAGCAAGGGAAAAGTACTGAAACAAAAACTTCTAAGCTGGTTATGATACAAATCTATGAATCTTACTGATTTTCAAAGAGTACTCCTAAAAAGAGATCTTTGAGATACTTGTCAGTAGGATAATCTTGGGTAAGAGGTAACTACGCTGTTAAACAATAAAAGCCTAGCAGAACCAAAAGCCTATTCATTTAAGGGTACATTGTGAATAAGAAGCCTATGCATCTTTTCAAATACTCATCATTTCTAAACAACCTGAGGGTGAAAATATGCTTTTCAGACTAGACTCTTATGGTGTTGGGGTATTTTTGTTGTTTCTGGTTTTGGGTTGGTTTTTTTTTTTTTTTTGGGGGGGGGGGGGATGAGAGGTTGTTTTTCACCTAGGCTGAAATTACAGCATACCATAGCAATCTATAAATTTAAAGCAAATGGGATTATAAACTCAAAAATCTGAGGACACCAAGGTCACTCTGTAATGTCAATGTCAAGCACAATAATCATCCACTTACATCCTAGAATACTCTGATGGATACACCTTTTAACAGATGACAAAAGGATTGCACCTATATTAACCAGCAAGGAATGTAGAAGAGGGCAGTAGAAAATCATCTAATTGTGTTGCAGGGCAATGCTTTCTTTCTGATGAGATGTTTTTTAAACCAGGGGCCTTGGGAGACCCTGCTTGATCACATGTGCTCAATGAAGTACACAGTGTTTGTTACTTGTTCATTGAATCTTTTTACAATAAAGTTAATGATAAAAAAAATCATTGAAAAATGTTGTCTTACTGTTCATTTTCTTATTACAGTGTTGGAATTATTAGACTGTACACAGAAGCAACAAAGAGCACATTTTTAATAACTTGATATTTTTTATTTATTTCTGGTATAAGCAATTAATATTAGAGGAAGAAAAATCCCAGCTCTGTATCAGAACAATTTAACATTTCTTATATTTGGACTTTTGCCTCTTTGTAAATATATTAGACGCTTGAGTGTGCTTGATATATTGCACTCTGTTTTAAACTTACTGAAAGGATCATTACTGTTGTGGATAAGTTGTGCTTAATTCATGACCCTGAATCCAGACTCCATTGCATGGTTGAAGTAGCATTTATCGCAGTAGTGTCACACTTCTTCATACAGCTTAAAGTTCAGAACTGTGATTTTTAGTTTTCAGCACTTTTCTTTTGATGACTGTCAATTTTTACAGACTACCTGAAATATGACCATGAATTCCAAAACCAGTATCTGGTATTAGGATCCTAACTGAAAAATTAGAGTGTCAAAATTGCCAGTATCTTCTCTGGACCAGACTGGATTTCTTTGAAGCATTTGATAGCCAATTAGAGTACCACTATTCTCCAGTGAATTTCACCAACTGCAGCAAACCTTGTAATAAGCACATAACAAATCCAAGTTTCTTCTATGTCATGATGAAAGAGGTTACATGATATTGGTCTCCATCATTTAGAAAAATGGGGGGCAAGTAGTATGTTGTAGTTAGTGGGCTAACTGAGCATCTTCTGTTACAGGATATGGCTATTTTTGTTCTTACGTGCAAGTCCACAAGCACATTCACAAATATGTCTTTTTTTTTTTTTAATAGAGTTTTATTGAAAAGACCATACAGCCTTTTCTACCATGTGCCTAATCACAGCAACCCTTTGGGTAAGGAGGATACAGAATAGTATTGTTGACCTTGCCTCACTGCATCAAAGCCAAAACCAAGTCTTATTTTATACAATCAGAAATTTTATATTGAGATAAATAATATGTATGGCTGATCTTGTTCTGAATAGTTTTTGTTTGGATAGCAAAAATATCTGGACTAAGTCATGCGTAGTATCAGCTTTCTTTTGATCATGGAGAAAGAGTAATGTAGTTAATAAAGCCCAATTTCAACCTTAATAGCTAACATAACCCTAGAAGCAAGATGAGATCTTTCTTTGTATATTTTCTGCAATAACCTGTTTTAAAAAAGAGGTTGATGAGAAACAAACTCACTTTAGCTTAAGCAGTTTTATGAGTAGAGTCGAAGGTTTTATTACATACCTCTCCAGTCCATTTAGGGCAATCCCTATTTAAATACAGAAGTTCCTAATACACTAATCTCTAATGAATGTCACTGTGATCATATGCCACTGTACAGGCGGTATTTATTTTGTAACTTTGCAAGTAATCTTAACATTGTAAGTTTGTCTATAGTTTTAGTAAACATAAGCAGCTGTAACATTCTGAACTATTTTCCTCCTTTTGGCTTACTGGAGAAAGAAGAAAAAGGTTGCATCTGGAGTGTGAAATATAATACAATTCAGATTTTTGAATATAGATAATTCCCCTCTGCAACTTTTCACATAAATTATTACTCAGCTATTAGTGTCAGTGGGTAAACAGTTACAAGATTATCCAAACGTTTCAACAGCTGTTTGCCCTAACTAAATTTGAATAATATCTGCTAAGTATCCAGAGAGAAAATCTCAGTGGTGCACAGATGAAAAGACAAGGGGCAATGGGCACGAATTAAAATACAAGAAACTCTTTTTAAATATTAGAAAGCTTTTTTACTCTGATGGTGATTGAACACTGACACAGGTTGTCCAGAGAGGCTGTGGCTTCACCATCTTTTGAGATATTTAAAATCTCATTGAAGGAGATACTGATCAGCTTACTGGAGCTGGACCATACATTGCATGGGGGGGGGGGGGGGGGGTGTGTGTAAAAAATATGACCTGCAGAGGTATCTCCTAATCTCAGCTGTTCTGCAACTCTGAACTCCTATATTAATTAGATTGCATAAAATCAGACAGCAAACTGCTAACAATCAGAAAGCATAGCCAGTAAAATTCATATAAGCTGACAGGTATCTACTGTGAAATCCCAGTTTCCTACTGCCTGTAGTTTTGTGAACTGCATACATATGAACATTTTTATATATTAAGAATAACTGATTTGATTGTTTTAATAACCTGCTCCATCTCCCTGCTTATGCATTTTGGATTCTGGTTCTCTCCATGTACACATGCTAAAAAAACCCACGTAAATATGTAACCTTTGCTGATGATTTTCCCGATTCAGGGAAAAAAACACGATTTTTTCTCCCCCAGATGAGTAAAATATGAGGACTCAGTAATATGGTCTGCAGCACTGACCATAAGAAAAAGGAAAGATTTCCAGACACAGACAAATGGCACAGGCTGTGCTTAAAGAGAATTTTCTATAGCAGTTTCAAAGGCCGACCAAAGTACATTCATCACCCCAGAAACTTCAGGAGAATGGGCACTGTATTTTTATAAAGTGTTCAGGATAATTGAGTGTAACATTTTAGCTGAGCTAGTTTTCTATGTATCAGGTAGTGAGAAAATGAATCCAAATTAGCCACATGTGAAAATGATTGAAAACAAACCCACAGGAGATTTTGAATTTTTATCTTATACTCCATATAGGTATGTGGGATAGTGTCCTCAAAGCTCACATGACCACTGTCAGTACTTTTTGAACTCTTGCAACTGGTCTAGGTTTTTTTTCTCACAGCAGCTTGCATGAAATTGAAGGCATTAGCGTGGGGATGATCTGTCTGTGCTGGACCTCATGAGGTCTGAGATTAGAAAGAAGTGATAAATTTCATGCAGTCCCTAACAGATTGCAAAGAGCTTGCAAAGAGTCACTGCCGTGGTAGAAGAATGCAGAGGAGAAATACACAGGCTCAGTGGTCCCAGCCTAACTACATGCAGGAACATTACCATGACCCAAGAAGAAACATTAGATTTCAGACAGCCTGTGGGGACATGGAAGATGTGATCAACAGTTTTTTTATGTAATATCTAAACATATCATAGCTTATTATTAACAGACACAGAGTTAAATTAAGGTGATGATATGTGTACCTATGCGTTCCCTGCTGAATCAGTGCTTTAAATATGGTAGAATAGAAAAACTGTATCCTTACTGCAGTGATTCCCTTGCCAACCACCCAAAGGAGCCAATAGTGAGTGATCTGAAAGCATGCCCTCAATCTGGTAGTGTAGTTGGTGCATGGTAGAGATTTTTAGATGGTAGGTAACAGCTATGATTCAAGTGCAAAGACAAGTTGCACAATTATGTAGTTAGTCATATCATTTAACATGGCACAGTGGGAAGGGAGGAAATGTCTCCTGTGATCTCCTAGGATGTCCCTGATGTAGTCCAGCATGAAAGTGGTTGTTCTTTTCTGGTTAATGCAACTGAAAAGAAAAAAGATATATATAAATAAATATTAAATGGGAAGGTCAAGGCAGTGAATAAACTAAGTGCAAGTATATAGGGAGGGACTGCTTCTACAATGACACATAAGAGTGAAAGAAAATATATTTAAAAATTGTTTATATTCACTCTGTGAGGAGGTACACTTAATGGGATTAAAAATCCCAACATCACAAAAAACCCCAAACAGTTGATATACTCAAAATCTTGTTATCAGCAAAATAAATGTACTACGTATATGGAGCTAAGACTCAAATGTTAGCCCACTTAATGAGCTACTAGTCCAAAATATTTAACAAATACAGAAGACATTTTGTAGTAATACAGATAAAACTTGCATAGCCTCCCCCACTAATGCTTCTGAGTATCTGCCGCTTCGCTTTAGTGCTGAAATAACCCTTCTACTATCTCACTGCACCTGAGGGTTGACAGTGCCTGCCATCCTCAGAGTTGCCGGGTTTGATGGTGTGATCACATCTTACCAGTACTCCTAATGCTGTGCTGGATGAGTGGGGTGCCAGTAGGTGCTGGACCTTTGACATGGGTCCTCCCTTTCTTGAGGTGTATTGGGGCAGCATTTCTGCACCTCATCAGCTGGCAGTCAGTGTCATTGGACACAGAAGTTACAAAGAAGTTAGACTTCTGAGCATTTAAAAAAGATTACAATAATTGTAGTTTTGCTTTAAATATGTCCATGATATAAATCCATCTAATAGAGTTAGAAGAAAATTTTCCTGCTGTAAATTAATGTATAAATGCATATTGCAGCTATAAATACTAAAGTCAGCAACAAGATACTAGACTAGATGGATCACTTTCTCAATTCATTATGACAGTTTTTGTATTCCGGAGATTTTATTTCAGGGCTAAATGGATAATTCAGACTCTAATTTTTGTGGTTTGAGGAGATTTTTTAATTCTAAATGTGCTTTCTATATATCTGTTCAGGCTTCTAGTATATATAAAAGAAGGATTTAAAGATAAAGTAAATGTGGTATTCACTTTATGAACACAAGAAATGAAACAGTGCCTGTATATGAAAATAAATTTTGCCACAATAGTATGAATAAGTCCTTACCATATATGAATCAATAAATTTTATTTACATGTTGGCATTTCAACAAGCACTTTAAATCTGGATAACTATTCTGTAATTTTAGCAAGCAGATTAGAGAGTTAACTGCAACCAAATATTTTGTTGCTTAGCTTGAACATCTTTGCACTAATATTAATATCGACTTTAGTCCGTACTTGGAGTTCAGGTTAATTTTTTTCCTTTGCATGCTCTGTTTCTTCTTGCTTGTTTTGGCCTGTCCCTAAATGCATTAATTACAATATTCTTAGGTGAAAAAAACCTCACAAAACAATTAACTCTCCCCATTAGTTTGTATGCATGCGTATAACACGGTTGTGAGGTGGACTGATGCCAACCTTATGAAGTTCAAGGTCCTACACCTGGGTCGGAGCAATCCCAGGCACAGCTACAGACTGGGCAAAGAAGAGATTCAGAGCGGCCCTGCAAAGAAGTGCTTGGGGGTGCTGGTCGATGAGAAAATGAACATGAGGCGGCAGTGTGTGCTAGCAGCCCAGAAAGCCAACCGTATCCTGGGCTGCATCAAAAGGAGCGTGACCAACAGGTCGAAGGAGGTGATCCTGCCCCTCTACTCTGCTCTTGCGAGACCTCACCTGGAGTATTGTGTGCAGTTCTGGTGTCCTCAACACAAAAAGGACATGGAACTGTTGGAACAAGTCCAGAGGAGGGCCACGAGGATGATCAGGGGACTGGAGCACCTCCCATATGAAGATAGGTTGAGGAAGTTGGGGTTGTTCAGCCTGGAGAAGAGAAGGCTGCTTGGAGACCTCATAGCAGCCTTCCAGTACCTGAAAGGGGCCTATAGGGATGCTGGGGAGGGACTCTTCGTCAGGGACTGTAGTGACAGGACAAGGGGTAACGGGTTAAAACTTAAACAGGGGAAGTTTAAATTGGATATAAGGAGGAAATTCTTTGCTGTGAGGGTGCTGAGGCACTGGAATCAGTTGCCCAGGGAGGTTGTGTGTGCTCCATCCCTGGCGGTGTTCAAGGCCAGGTTGGATGAAGCCTTGTGTGGGATGGTTTAGTGTGAGGTGTCCCTGCCCGTGGCAGGGGGATTGGAACTAGATGATCTTGAGGTCCTTTCCAACCCTAACTATTCTATGATTCTATGATTCTATATTCTGTGATTCTACTCCAACTCATTACAGTTCTTCTTCTGGAACCATATAGCAACTTTCTATTAAAATCTTTGGACATTTGCCACAAATTATGCTTAGTGGCATAGAGTAATTTATTAGCTCAACCACCCTCACTAGTTTTTGTTGTATGTAATTTTAATCCATATAAAACCACTGTTGTTCAAAAGTACCATCGGTACTTATCAAGAAAATCAATCAACAAGAGAGCAAGAAAGGGAGCTTTAAGTACAAATTAGTGAACTGCAGCTAATGTCAAATGGACTGCTGACCTTATTTAACACTTGCATTAATTAGATTAAAAAAAAAAAAGTAAATAAAATGTGTGATTTTACATTCCATATAAGATGCCATGGTCTTACAAGAGAAACAAAAGATTAAACAGAATGCTAAACTAAGAAAATTTTCCTTGCAGGTGAGAATTGGTGAAAAGAGATAGACTGAACTTTCCTAGAGGCAGTTATGGTATGTATTTAAATGGACATCAAATATATGGAAAACAAAGGGAAAATAAGGCTCGAGTCAAAGTTAATTTTATTTGTGTTATATATATCACAAAGTATTTAATTCCATGACCTCATACTAGAAAAAAATCCATACTTTTTCATTCTTATAGTACTTGTGACTCCCAGCTATTCTTAATATATAAGAATGATTTAATAAGTATGTATTCAAAGAAGAGTTTAAGTTCTTCATAAGCTTTTCTGTGGCACTTATTGTAGATAAGTCCTTCATAAATATCAAGGAGTGGTAGTGGATTGTAAATACAATATATCTACAAGACAGAATTCTACCCATTTTATTGCATTGAGTTTATGTGGCAAGGTTTTGGTATGCAGGGATGCAGAAGATGACTTCTGTTAAGTCAGCAGTCATCAGAAGTCAGCAGAAGCTTTCCCTGTGTCCAACAAAGACAAATCCATCTGGCTCCAAGACAGACCCACTGCAGGCCAAAGTTGAGCAAATCAATGATATTGACAGCACCTCTGTGATAGCATATTAAAGAAAGAATAAAAACTGCTGCACAACAGCAGTCAGGGTAGAGGAATGAGAAATGACCCTAACGACAACATCAGTGCAGAAGGAGGGGAGGATGTGCTCCAGATGCCAGAGCTGAGATCCTGCTGCAGCCTGTCATACAGACCATAGTGAGGCAGGCTGCGCCACTGCAGCCTGTGGAGGACCATGGTGGAACAGACATCAACCTGCAGCCCGCGGAGGACTCCGTGCCAGAGCAGATGAATGTGCGCTGAATGAAGCTGTGACCCCATGAAGAGCCCATGCTGGAGCAGGCTTATGACAGGTACTGTGGCAAGGGGGAGCAGCTGACACTGGAGCAGATTTTCTAGCAGGACTTGTGGCCTCCCAGGGGATACATGATTGAGCCGTCTGTTCCCGAAGGACAGAAAAGAAACCATGTTGAAGCAGTTTGTGAAGAACTGCAGCCCATAGAAAGGACTTATGTTGAAGTTTATGAATGACTGTCTCCTGTTGGTGAGAATACACATTTAATCAGGTAAAGAGCATTAGGATGAAAGAACAGCAGAGAAAATATGTGATGAGCTGACCACCATACCCATTCCCAATGTCCCTGCTATACACAGTGGGAGGGAGTAAAGAATTTAGGACTGAAGTTGAGCCCAAGAAGGAAGGGGTGGGGGAAAGGTGTGTTTCAGATTTGTTTTTATTTCTCATTATCCTACTCTAGTTTGACTGGTAGTAAATAAAATTAAATTCCCCAAGTCTCTTTTGCCCATGATGGCAATTGGCAGTTGATCTCTGTCCTTATCTTAACCCACAGACTTTTCATCATTTTCTCTCCCCTGTCCCATTGACAAAGAGAAGTGATAGAATGGCTTGGAGGGCACTTGATAGCTAGCCAGGGTCAACACACCAAAATTATACCTGGAGAAAGACAACAATCTTCATGTTAAGGAAAATGTTGGCGTTATAAAGACAAGAGCCAGGGAATGAGAAATGCACAGTTAGTGATCACCTATAAACAGTTGCATTGAAGTATTTTGTTCAGCATCACATTAAAAATCTACAAAGGAATCAAGGAGATGATACATCCAGATGCCTCAGACATTTTTACTTTAGTTGTTGTATTCATTCACCAGGTACTTTCCAATTTTAAGAAGAAAGGAGACTGGGGACTGACAGCACTTAAGCTGTCTCCTTCAGCAGTCCAAATAGTTATTAGCTTGTGTTATCACAGTTTCTAATGTTTCTTTTGCAAGATTAACAATATTTGTTTTTCTAAGATATTTTAAAAATATGCCCACCAAAGAATTGAAATACCATTTTTTGAAACCACTTAGGTCTTCTACCCTGATTACTTGCAGGGTTAAAACTTTAAAAATACTACAAAAGCCAGCTGTAGTAAGTAAGGCAATTGGAAGCAGCAAAGGGCTGTAACTGAAGAGTGATCCCTTTGTTAGTAGTGTGACAAAATGGGGCAGGGAATAAATATTTTTCACCCATAATTTTGTTTTAGTTTTGTTTGTTTTTTGTTTTGTTTTGACAGATACCAACTCAATCACTAAAATTTGATACATTCAGAAATTAAGCTGATATAATACTTGCCCCTATGAAGGAACCATGCAATCTGAGGGAGCCCCCTATTTAAACCTGTATTCAAAATACAATCAACATCGGTCTCATGTAACTTTCCTCAGGAATTTGTCCAGAAATTATCAAAAGACAAACTCATTATTACTCTTCTGAGTAACCTGTTCCAATGCTCTTTTATTGTGATAATAAATCTTTTCTTTACTTCCAGTCAGAACTTCCCTTTTTGATATGTCTGTTGTGTCTCATTCTCCTGCTATATACCTCTATAAAGAGGCTAATTTCTTGTTCTTGGTAACCTCCTTCTATGTACTAGAAGGCAGCTATTTCTCTCTCCCCTTTGTTTCTGAAATATATAGTATACAAAGGAGTCTGCTTCACTCAGCCTCTCTTTGTCAAAGGCTCCAGACAATCTTCTGGCCTTCCCCTAAACTTCTTGTCTTTATCAACATCTTTTACTGGTGGAGTCAAACTCCACACTGAATTCCAGATGTTGTCTAACAAGTGCAGGATAGAGAGAACCAATCACTTTATTTACTGGTCATGCTTTTGTTGAATCACTAGAGTATGTTAATACCATTCTCAACACCTTCATTTCATCTGATACCATGAACTTGTATGAGTAGATATTTCTAAAGAGACCCCTGGCGTTCACAATTCTGGTTATTCCTCTCCTGCTTGTATACCGCCTCTAGACACAAAGTTCTCTGAGACCTTTGGCAAAGAACATGTTGAACACTGCGACTTTGTATTTTCCATCACTAGATTACTTGTCCCATTCAGCAGGCCCACATTTTCTTTGCATACTCTTCTAACCTTCACGTAGTAGCAGTCACTTCTTTTTCAGGAGTTCCCTGTTTAGCCAAATCAGTCTCCCAATATATATATACTTGTTCTATCAGTTCTTCTTCCTGGAGGAGTTTGTCCTTAAAGACATAGCTTTTCCAAGCTCCTTTTGCCCTTCCCAGCTGCCTTCCACAAGATCCCATGTATCACTTCCCATACAAAATCGAAGTCTACTTTCCATGTCAATAAAGCCTGGGGTCTGGACCCTTCTCTCCCTTTTGTGTCTGGGTCTCCACTATTTCATGGACATTACAATCAAGACTGCCAATGGTTATTGTATCTCTTGCCAGTTCTTCCATGCTCATAATCAGCAAATTTAGGAAATGTCACAATCTCTGGTTAGCTTATCTTGTATCTCTGTTAAGGTTTTTTCCTGACACCTTCCATAGCCCTCCTGATTTCTTGTGTCCTGTTGTGTTGTCATGCCAGCAAATGTTAAAAAGGCTGAAGACTTTGGGTTTGTGATTTGGAGACTTCTTTGAGTTGTGTAGAGAGGGCTTTGCCTGTTAGGCTGGACTGTAACAATGCTAGTAATTGCTTATACTTATCATTGCACAATTATACTTATCATTGTATATTCATCTCCTAGCTCAAATCTGAATAAAGATGCCTCTCTTTTTTTATTACCCTCATGCTGCTGACCTATAAACAGGCAGAACTGTAATCACTCAGAATGATCTTCATTTTGTTATTATATATACACTCTCATGACCCACAACTCCATACAAAATCACATTCACCCTAAAAATAATTGCTAGTATTTTTTGTTGCTAATATATGACAGTTTTATAATCATCAGACATATGTGAGCAATGGATTTCAAGATAAAAAAACACTAGCAGACATAGGTTTATTGTTTTAAGGATGTTGGGAAGTGTATTCCTGATGTCAGTGTTACATGCTACGTGTCAAAAGGATTTGGTCCAAAGAATACTGGCATTATTTTCTTTGTTTGTTGCTTTTGGGTTTTTTTTCTGTTTTGTTTCGTTTCAATTGTTTTGTTTTGGGTTTGTTTTTTTTTTTTTTTTCATCAAAAACACTGGTCCAAGAACTTATTAACACAAAAAAAATAACACTTTCGCAAATCTCACATACGCTTTTTTTGTTGACACTTCTCACAATTAAAAGTTCCAAATACAAATGCGATATGCAAAAGTGAAATCAGTTTGACTGGAAAGTCTTACAGAAATTGTCAGCCTACCAAAAACCGTAAAGGTTACTCAGCTTTTCAAAGTAATACAGAGAAAGCTGACACAATTCACACAATTCATTCATATGACTTCAGAGTCAACAGAAGGCTGCCAAAAGGAACAAAGATGCCTTCCAATGTGTAGTGCTACTTCTGTTTAAAACAAAACACTTTTAGAAAATATATTCTGGAGGAAATAACAGTTTCAGCCTCTGTCATGAAGTTAGGAAGATATGTTGGGTTTTTATCTGATATTATCAGGTACATCAATATGACATCCTTTTTGTCTTCACAAGATGATCCAGAAATATATCACATTTATTTGAATAACATGGAGTCATTCAGCCATTCATTTCCTTCTGTAGTATTTATCCATTGTTTCATCTGAACTAGGGCTGCACTTAAAGCAATAATAGGGCTTTTCTCAAAACTACAATTCTCTTTTCTACTCAGACTTTTGTTGATTTCATACAATGTGCAGTTGCATGGAAATAACTCTATATTAATGACCTTTGCAAACACAGTATTCTTGGATAAAAGCCTAAGGTGGATTAGGTGCTCATTATATATTACATACCCAGGAACAGATTAACCAAAAAATACATAACTGGCCTATAATTTTTTATTTCTTTTTTTTCATTAGCAGGTAATTCATTAGTAGAATGCTGAGGATAATACTCTGCAATGTAATATATACTCCATATTATCTTTCTCTTTGTAATTGTGGTGGTATTTTACAGTGGATGTCAAGAATTGCTAGCCTGTCAGGAAAAAGTAAAATAAATTGCTCTACAACCCCCACTGAATATCTTAACGATGATGATAAATGCCTGTATTTCCTCTATTCCTGACTCCTCACCCCAGTCCCACCCCAACTAGTGCAAGCAGATGAGGCACAGGGGTTATTGTCTGTCCATAATAACTCCTCTCTGATACTTCTTTCTTCTCACACTTTTCCTTTTCCCCAGCACAGATCACCCCATGGGCTGCAGTTTCTGTCAGGGAAAATCCATTCCTGCATGTTCTCCCCTGCTGGCTGCAGTTTCTTCAGGATCTCCTGCAGTGTGGAGTCCTCCACAGGCTGCAGTGTGGATATCTACTCTGGTGTTGTCTTCTCCAAGGGCTGCAGCGAAATCTCTGATTCAGCACCTGGAGCATCTCTTCCCCTTTCTTCTCACACCTTGGTGTTCGCAGATCTGTTCCTCACAATTTTTTCTCTTGCTTCTCACTGCTTGCTCAGCATTTTGCCTTTTCCTGTTTTTCCAGAGGTGACACCATCTTACACAAGGGGCTCAGCCATGCCCTGTGATGGGTCCACTGGAGCCAGCTGGGACCAGCTGTGTCTTGCATGGGGCAGACCTGGTCTCTTCTCACAGAGGTCACCGCTTAAGGACCTCTGCTACCAACAACTGGACACCTGCACCAAGTACAGTAACATAACACAGATATGGTCACTCTGCTGAACAAACCTGGTATGGCTGAGGATCTGACAAAAGATTAATAGTATCAATAAGGAAACAGAAATGGGATTCATGCAGTTATTTATTGTTTCATGCGTTTAAAATTTCACAGAAATAAGCAATATATGTAAGTAAAATTGGTGAAGAAACATTTTGAGTATTATGTACATAAAGCAACTGGCAGTATAATGTCACCTAAAATGTAGAACAAAAATACATCCACATAAAATATTGCTTTTTGGTTTTGAGTTCTTTGTTGTGTTGTTTTGTTTTTTTTTTTTTTATTTAGTGCCATTTGAGACTGTTCAGGTAAAAATTACAAGTTAAAAATACTACTATAAATGTGCAAAAATCTTCTGAGGTATTTTGCTCCTTGGTAGTTCATACAGATTGCTATATTTTAAACTTGTTTTGTTTTATATGATGCTTTTCCAGTCCTGAAGTGTAGGTTATCAAATTACTCCACTTCCCACTTCAAAAGAAATGTCTCTACATCTTCACTTTTCTTTGTTTTCCTTGTTAAGATTTTGTTGTTGTTGTTGTTCTAGAACAGAAGGAGTGTCTGTAGAATCTATTTATCCTGAGTTGGATAGTTAGTTAGTTATCCACTTAGCTGGATATCTGTTTTTTTTCCTTAGTAATGACTTGTGTGTATAAAATGCATTCCCTCAGCTACATATATTTTAGAGAAGAATGCATATATATGTTTAAAACAGCCCTTGCTAAGTCACTTGTGTTCAAAATTGCTGGTGTTTCAGAGGTTGATACAGCAAGCATTTCTGTAAAAGTGATAGTGCTTGTTTTATCATGAAGCCATGTTAAACATCACCTTTTATAAATGTTGAAATGGATCAAAGTAGTAGACATCTGACCTTTCAGAAAATTGTTTAAACTTAAAAGGCTGCGTAGGAAATTACATGCTGGAAGAAATACATAGAAGTTTCAGGACAGTCATCCAAAGAAAACCAGAAATTTTGCATGTTATTATGGAATCAGTAGTGGCATGTAAGCTGTTCTGAGTTGAGCTCATCTAGTCAAATGTGGACAGCCATAATTAACATTTATCCAGCTGAGTTAATCTTGTAGGCTTCCTGCATGATGAATGAAGAACATTAGGTGACATCTACACTGCTGACTTAATGTAACACAGGAAATGCCTCCCTGGTCAGTTACACCAGTGTCATTCATGGCAACTCTTTTTCAGGCCAGAACCTCTAAGGCTGACTGGCAGCATTTATGATTTCTAGGCTGTCATTCAGCTCCAGATTCAAGACATCTGGATTTAGGTTTCTAAACAAACAAGGCGAATGCAGTTGTTACCATCTAGATGGCTTGTGCCGTTTGAGATTCCTTTAGGCATTTCTCCTGACATCCAGGAGACAACCTGGACACGTACCTTCTATTGGTCCTCTGTTAGATTTACTACCCTTGTACATAACTTGAATACCAGTCGAGGACCTATGCCTTTTCTGAGCAGCACCTGAAAGACCAGCAAGACCTCCAGCAGAATATCGAATTACACTATCTACCCATATATGGGCACCCAAATTAGGCCTATGTCAGAATATATGGGATCATTGTACATCTTATGCCGTGTTTTCTAAGCCTTAATAGACTTCCTGGATTTCACAGAACATCTTCAATGGCATTAAATATATACGTTTAGACAAATGTATCCCACCCTGAATCTCCACTGGCTAAATAGATAACCATCTCATATGTAGAAACTTATGTTACACACCTGTATATTTTCTATTTATAATCTATAGCTTATTTCCATGCATGCATTTTAGATATGGAAATTCAAGTGAGATTAATATTATTGTCTTTGTATGGTTATTGCATTTATAGCTTTCGTATTTATCAACACCCTTATCTGATTATAATGTTGTATTATTGACCCTAAATATCGGCAAAGGGTAGAAAGAAAGAGTGAAATAATATTTTCAGGACTCATTTGTACATTGTACAACAAGCATTCAAATGATAAATTCATGAATCACAATTCTAATAGGAGAAGAAAAAAACAACAAAACCCAAAACCACCTCCCACTTTCCCTTCTTTTCCCACCCCTCCAAAAAAAAAAAAAAAAAAAAAAAAAAGAGTTCTCAGAATAACAGAAAAGCTAAATGAAGCTAAATGAGTATTTCTGTATATTGGATGTCCTTTGTAAGGAGCAACTTCTATTAATACAGTGAAGAGTTAATTGTTTAATATTTAAAAGGTAGTTGAACAAGAATAGTTGGCAACTGCTGCTGGGTAAGGAGTAACTCAGGCAACAGTGTTTTTAAAAACTTGTTACACTAACGTGTACAGCTGCGTGTTGGGTCCTGATTATTTGTGATTCTAATCTTGTCAATGATAAACTATATGATACTGAATATAAACTTTAACTAAAATTAACACATACTTTAAAAAGCATTATCAGCTCTATCCTATAATTGTTGTCTATTTAATGCCTCTATGAGATTCTTTGTTTCCTCCAGTATTGAGCCCCTCAGAACAAGGCTTTTGCTGACACCACTTTAAATAGTTATTATAGTTACTATGCTATTCCAAAGCCCAAAGCATCTACAACTACATGTACACCACATAGAAAAGCATGTATATAGGCTGTGCAACAACAATTTATTATTGCTACTTGTCTATTACATTGCCTAAAGCAAGTACAACTACATTACTGATTATATTATCATTAATTGAACAGCAAACTGACTTTATTTCAAACTCATTTCTTTAAAAAGACTCAGTAGAAAGCGCTTTTATTTTTGCGAGATGATTGACTGATACCTGTGTACCTTCTTATAATATTGCAGGTGGATGTAGCTTCATAGGCAGAAGTTCTAGTGCCTGTCCATGAGGTACTGCAAACAATGATATATACAGTATATGTGAAGGGTAACTATTACCTGGCAGGCTATCAGGACTTAAAATTACTTTTCTTAGATTTATTTACATAGTGATTTTTGTTAAGTATAATTCTTAGTTCTCAGGTTGAAAATCCTCAGCAATAACAAACCTTTTAGCAAGAACTTACGGCTGTATCAATACTAACAGTACTAAGTCTGCACTTAAAGTGTTCAGAGCTGTCTCCAGGCACTGAAGGCAGATGCCACAATACAGCGTGTTTCTATGTTCTTAAAGTGTACCTTATGATCCCAAGCACTGCATACTAGGGAAGAACGATTAGACAGGTAATCCATGTCCAGTAATTACTAGGCGAGTGTTATTTGGAATAGGTCAAATATGTGCCAGGAAATGTTCTAGTATTTTATTAACAAACACAGTGTGCTGAATTTAATAATACTTATTCACATTTTCTAGTAACTGCACCCTGGTTTTTTTGTATATTCAGTGTGTCTGAATTACTAAGATGATGCCTTGCAAGTAGATGCAAAAACTGTACCTTTCTAATTCTCAAGAAAGATATAAGAAATTATAATACCGTATTTAAATACCTAAACCTCCATTTTCAAATATAAGCAATACGAAAGAAAACTAGAGAACATAATCCTGAAGCTGGATTCTGGGATTTATGCAGTTTAACACCAATGGTATGTTTTACCTTCTGGCAAACAGCCTCCTTGGGATTCCATTTCTCTCTTCAGTAGACAGTAGGATAGTCAAAGGATTGAAACAGGCAATAGAGGGAGATTAAAGTGATTTTCCTAAAACTACAAAGGGAAACAGTGCAGATGAGAATCAGAATGAAGTATTTTCCTTAGGGAGTCCTTAATCAGTATTGAATCTGTCAGACTCTCCCAACTCTTACTGATAGGGACGGAGAATGAACAAAGATAAGATATGCCTGGACTAAATTTGAAATTCATACATTTTGAATATTTTAAAAACACTTATGAAGTACCATAAAATAGGTATCACAAAATATAATAAATAGTGCTTGATATAATTTGTTTTATAGTTTAATTATTAGTATTCTATGTTTCTATTTCAATCAATACAGTCCATTTGTCTATGAGATTTTTATCTGTCATTTAGTCAAAATTTTTAATCATAAACTTCCAACAAAAGTTATGAAGCTTTGCAGACACAAATTATCTGATAAAAAAACCCAATTCTTATAGGTACCGTAGGACAGATTTTTGAGTAATTGTCTTCATCCATAGAAAAATGAGAAAGCAGGACCTAAACAGTAGTTCAACTTCATAATAAAGAAAATCTGATAAAATGTGCCTTGTCATTTAAAAAGGAAATTATTATGGGTTGAGTCTAGAAAATATGTTGTTCATTATTGTTAAACTGTCAAAACCAATTTAACAGCTTTCCTAAAAAAAGTCAAGCAAACTTTGCAAAAGAAGATGAGTTAATTGGTTCCATTTTCTGGATAACTCATCTGCAGTTATCCCAATATATGAAGACAGATACAAGCAGTGTCTCCTACAGCAGGACTTATTTGGTCTAGTCTGGAATTCCTTTGAGATTATAGTGCTTATACTAATCTAATCATATGATAAAAAGGGGACTGCCTAGTGTTCATAAAACAAATATCTTTTGGTACTATGATTAAACAGAAGTAACAATCACAATTCAAAAAGACATGTTCAGCACTATTAAGAAAGCGATGAAAAACGATCTTTTTTTATCCACAGTTTTCTGTTTGTTGTGGGATAGCCTTGATAGGCAACTAATCCCCACAGAGCTGGTTGCTCACTCCCCCACAGCAGAACATTGAGAGAATCAGAAGGTAAAAGTCAAAAAACTTGTAGGTTTAATAGCAAAAGCAGCACACACAGGCAAAGCAAAATAAGCAATTGATTGACTACTTCCACTTGCAGGCAGATGTTTAGCCACTTCAAGGAAATCAGGGCTCAGTCATGCATAGTTACCTAGGAAGACAAATGCCATCACTCTCCCTCTTCCTCTTTCTTTCCTCACCTTTTACTATTCAGCATGATGTCATATCCCTTTGATCAGTTGAGGTCAGCTATCCTGGATGTGTCTCCTGCCAACTTCCTAGAATCATAGAATCACAAAGTCACAGAATAATTTGGGTTGGATTTGATCTTTAAATATCACCTATCCCAACCCCCACTGCCACGGGTGAGGACATCTTTCACTATAGCAGGTCGCTCCAAGCGCTGCGCAGCCTGGCCTTCAACGCTTCCAGGGATGTTAGATCTTCTCTGGGCAGCCTGTTGCAGTGTCTCACCACCTTCACTGTAAAAAATTTCTTCCTATATCCATTCTAAGTCTATCCTCTTGCAGTTTAAAGCAAGGTTGATACTGGGGAAGGGTGAGATGTTGTGGAAGCACTGCTCATGAAGAACTAAAACACCAGTGTGTTATCAACACCGTTTTGGTGACAAATCCAAACCATAGCTCCATACTGGCTTCTTTGAAGAAAATGAACTCGATCCCAGACAAAACCAGTAAGCACACTACTAAAGCCATTTACATTGCAGGTTTCCATATTAAGCAATAAAAGTCTTTTATAAGTGGCATAAAGAGGGTATGCAATAATTCCAAATCATGCTCAAGTTCACATTATCATGGTACAGAATCATTTTGAGGTTATATGCATTCTAGTATATTAAGGATATTAATGCTAGTGAATAAATACTTTTCTAAAACTATGGAAACAGGTATTTGATAAAGTATAACACTGGACTAGAACCTATTATACATTTTTTATTTAAATTCCTTTTTTAAGCTGCAGATGTTACAATCAAACTGTTTTAAATCTTGCTGCTGGCCAAAATTATTGTGTAACAATTCTTTGAATAGCTTAAATGAAATTGTTCTTATATTACTGTTCATGCTTCTATGTATATTTAATTACTCATTATTTCACAGTGAAGTGTACCTGGAAAACATCAAAATAGTGCCTAGAAAATCAAATTCTATTTAAAAAATCCTACATAGATAAGTAGGTTAAATGTTAACCAACTGGACTTTTGATTACGTAGGTATCAGAAAGCAGTAAGCCACAGCTGACTAGGAATTATTCCTATTAGCAGCTTTATACTGCAATTCTCACAAAGGTAAGACCTACAACTGCTTTTCTTTCCAATTCTTTGGTCACATTTTGTATGCAGTGATGTGGATCCTGATACATGAGAAGACCATTTTATTTAATCAGCGATAAGACTAATTAGTACGGTGTGAGCAGCAATAGTTTTGAGGAATAAGATAAAGAGTCGGAAAACCACTTCAGAAAACAAACGTAATTAGTACTTACTGTTAAATAAAACAGTCTGCTAAAAAAAAATGTTAAAGGGAGTTCTAGCAATGTACTATTACTGACCTTTTAGACACCAGATAAACAAATGGCCCGTCATATTAGTTCAAGATGACTGCATGTTGGCATGTGTATGGACTTGAATTAGGTATACACATCTGCTTCTTCTCATACAGGAACTTGCTTTAAAAGAGAGACAATTTAGAGAAGAATGTCTATCAACAAAACTTTGTTAACACACTGTGGCTATGTTTCAACTATTCCAGAAAGAGCAGCAGGTTGTTACACTCAGACTCATGTTAGTGGCAAAGGGAATACACCATACATAGAAAAAAAAGAATTGTGCATTCGACCAGTTAGTGTTTTACCAATGAACACAAAAATTTAGCAGTGATAGAGATAAAACTATTGTACCCACTTACCACAAACACACATCTGAATATCTACCACTTTAGTTCTGAGACCACACTGCCACTAGCTTTTGGGAGAGGGGAAGAAAGGTGTTTTCATAGTTGACTTTGTTTCTCAGCCTCCTAATCAATCTCAGTTTTTAAGTCAGTTAATTTTCCTCTGGTGAAGTCTGTTTTGCCCATGACAGTAATAGGTAAGCAATCCCCCTGCCTTTACCTCAACCCGTGAGCTTTCTGTTTTTCTTCCCCTGACCTGCTGAGGAACAAGGGAGAGTGAGCAGCTGGGTGGGAGCTTAGCCCTTAGCCAAGGTTAGCCCACCAAAATTTGCCTCTTTCATGCAATTCTTCTTTGCTATGGTGCTGAAATCACCCTTCCCTCTGGGCCCAAAGGTTGTCATTGTCAGCTGTTCTCAGGGATGTTGGGCTGGTGGATGCAGCTATAACTCACCAGTACTTTACGTCCCAGCCCAGAAAGAGAAGGATGCCATGAAAGGTGCAGTCCTCCTGGCACATGGCCCCTGACCCACCTCCTGATCCAAAGGGCTATTTCTTCCTCACCTACCCAAGGTCTGTCAGGCTGTTGCTCCTGGCTAGCCAGCCGTGCTCCCAAACAAAAAAGATGCTCATACCAGGTGGGTAAGAGTTGCAGTAAGGAGGGGGAGAAAACACACATGTCCCTCTTATGACCCTTGAAGGCTCCTAACAGAAGAAATGGAGACTGTTTCTTCAAACCAAAGATCATATAAGAATCCCAGCTTCAGGGATTTCTGCAGAAAGAACCTTTTCTGAAGACACTTGTTGCAACTGGGTATACATGTACCAGGTAATTAGATACATATATGAGGAGATTGTTTAGAAGACTGATAAAGATCCGTCTTTCTGACCTTCATTTTATCGCATAGTATCTCAGGTTCATAGTATCATAGTATCTCAGGTTCTCTGAAATACTCTGTGTATGGAGGGTGTAATGTTTAATGTAAAATTTACTTATTTGATTGATGTTACATGGGATTTCTGATTCAGCAGAATGATAGAAAACATACTGAAAACACACACACACACAAAAGTGACACTTGGTAAAATACAACAAATGCCACTACACAATTCAATCACCATCACTACATTTGTGTCTCCAGTCACGAGGAAGGAATGTTTGGATTGAAGCCTGCTCAAAGTCATTGGTGTCTTTGAAACTTTTTTCCTGGTGGCCTAGGTTTTGTACTCTATGTTGAACAGAGCCATGTGTTCATTACTCCTGTGTGGGTCTGGCTGACTAAGGGAACAATAACACCAGCAGTTGACCCACTCAGCTGTTGATAGCTGTTTGTCTAATACAAAAGCTGGTCTCTCTGGTCCCCTTGCTGTTGAGATTAAGTCAGATTCTTTGCATTAGTCTCTGAGTTTCACAGGCATATCACCCTTGCCCATCTCCACCAAGCCTCAATTTGTTACAATCTTATTCAGTGGTTCACACTCTACTCCTAGGAGTTTAGTCAGTCACACTATCACTATATTGTTTATGGTCTGAGCCTTCAGCTTCCAATCAGTGCCGATATTTTCAATGTTTTTACTCTTATCCCATACTTAAAATATACATCATAATAAGAGAGATCCCTGCCACCAAGCTTTTACACAACACACGAATGAAGATATCTCCTGAAATGGAATTATTTTGGCTTATATTGATTTGAAATTTTTAAGAAAGGTTTGAGGGGTTTTTTCTGTAGATAGTCTCTATCTATGTTAGTCTCTTCTCCCTCTTTCAGAAGCTGGCTGCCATTCTAACTTCCAAAAACCAGGCATATACTTATGCCTGCAATAAATTTTAACACTATTAAAAAAAAAAAAAAAAAAAAATGACAAATTCTAATGAAACTATGAAAAAGTTAGTTTTCAAAGTAATCTCACATATCTAGCTAAAAATATCTCTCCTACCATTTTCTGGAAACTGGAATGATCTCAGTGGCTTCAGATGCTTCCTTAAGCCTCTCTTTGTCCAAAGCAGTATAATCGTTTCATAAGTATTACTTCATTTTCAGGCTATGAAAAGGACCATGCAATAGGCCTTTTCAGCATGCAGTTGAGATGTCTTCCTTCTCAAGCTTCCTTTCAAGGTGCATTGGTAAAATCTTTTTATGGAATTATTGAGATTTATTTCTGCTTATTTCCTCAGCACCTCCAAACCAAATAAATAATGCAGGTATGTTAGTTACACTATAGAGCTAAACTAAGCAAACAAGTAAGAAAACTTTGGGTATTGCTACAAACCACAGTTAACTTATTCTCAGGAGCTTTGAAGACATGCTATCTAAAAAGTATAAAGTTAAATCTTTATGTGAAATAATGGCTGATATTTTATTCTGATGAATTTTTAAACAACTATATGCTGTAGGAAAGACGAAAGTACAGATGCTAAGAAGAAAAAAGGTGATTTTTGGGAATATAATGATGAGAAACAAAAGGAGTTATACAATTTTTTTATTTTGATTAGATGCAGTCCTACAAGTGGTTCCGTTCATCTTCACCTGCTTTTTCAGCAGTTATATTCCAAAAGATGGATTATTTAATTTAAATTCGTACAGACTGAAAAAACAGAAAGTCTTTCTTGATGTCTGATCTTGATATATGCACCAGCTACATCCCAGTTTTGTATCAAGATAACTCACTGACATACCAGCTTCCTTTCCCATTTTTCTTTGTGCTGTTGCTTTTATATTTCAGCAGGTCTCTGAGTGATAGCAGAGTTGCTGCACAAAGAAAGTTGGAATAATTTAAAATGAAGGAAATTTCCATTTTAGGGTCTGCAATTGATGGCATGCTTCAATTTAAAGCTACTAATCAGAAAGTAAGGAAGTAAATGAAAAGAGAAAGGGGAACATCTCTTCAATGGCCAGGTCAGAAGACAGGCAATGGGATCACCAGACTAGCATCCTCTGGGCATCCTCTCCAACACATCAGGTGGTGATGACAGTGAAGATGATGATGATGATGAATGATGATTTTCATGTTTTCTCCCAAATACAATTTCAATTTTCATTGAGACTCTCTCTAGCTCCCTACTGATAGTTTCTGTTTAGAAGTGTGTCAGTGCTGGCTGAAGCATATTAATTAGATGTGGATATTGCATGATAATTGGTAGCTAAGATTTGTGCATATATATTAATTGGGTAATATTAATCAAATATGAAAAAGGACTACTACCTTGTTATCTACTAGGATCTATTTATTGTTATATGAATTTATAAATGAAAAGCTATAGAGTAAATGGTGAAGGCATCAACACAGATTTGTAGACTAAAACTACAAGCAAAGGGCGAGGAGATAGGGGAGGAACATGGTGGTGATCTGTTCAAACACTTAATGGCATATAGGGGCTTAATTATATTATATACAGATGGGAATCTACTGGTTTTGAGATTTTTATGGCATTCTAGTTATTCCAGAAAAGCATGGCTCTCCTATAGGTCCTTGTCCTGGATTCAGCAGTAGCAGTCATTTTTCTCCATCTTAGTAGCTGGTGCAGTGCTGTGTTTTTGACTTTCAGCCCAGGAACAACACTGATAACACCAGCGTTTTTACTTGCTGCTAAGTAATGTTTACTCTGACCAAGGGCTTTGTGAGTCTCATGCTCTGCCAGAGAGGTGTGGAAGCCAGGAGGAAGCAGAGACAGGACACCTGACCCAAACTAACCAAAGAGGTATTCCATACCACAGCACGTCATGCCCACTATATAAACTGGGGGCAGTTACCCAGAAGGGTTAGATCACTGCTTGGGTCGGGCTGGGTATTCAGCGGGTGTTGAGCGATTGTATTCTCTTTGCTTGTTATTTCCCTTATCATTGTTGTTATTGGTGGCATCAGTAGTGGTTTGTGTTATACCTTAGTTACTGGACTGTTCGTATCTCAGCCCGTTGGAGTTACATTCTTTCGAGTCTCCTCCCCATCCCTCCAGGAGCGGGGGAGGAAGGGGAGGGAGGGAGCAAGCGGCTGCATGGTTCTGAGTTACTGTCTGGGCTTAAGAAACGACAGCCTAACATCTTTTCTCTTAGCCCTGTTAGGGCATTTCACACACCCTATGTAATCTGAATTGTCGTTTGATGTTTTTTGTGTGAATAGCCAAACTGAGCTGTACATATTTGTCTTCTGGATAATTGTATTAACTAAAATGAGCTCTTTTGTCAATTTTCATTAGTCAAAGAGAAGAAGACCGTCTCTTCCAGGAGATGACACAGTAGATTTATATCTACTTATAAGCCAGGCCACTTTTCTGAACTGCTTATTCCATGTGACTACCACACTCCACTGACTAAAAATGGAAAATAAAGGAATGATTCAGTACTAAACATTGGTCTTAGTGTCACTTTTGATACTATAGGGAATCTTGTCTGGTCTCCAGGCTGGAGCTGAAGAACATTGTGGTTTTCTGCAGAACGTGTGTAATATCTGTTAGCATCATGCAGATGTCTGTAATAACCTCAGCTATTTTAGGACTTCAGCTTTCTAAAAATGTCACGTAAATTAAGGCCGCAAATTTTATGAGTTGAAATACAGTCTGGCTACAAAAGTAACATTCAAATGTTATAATATCTTGTTCTGAATACTTTCAATTCAGAATTCATATTGTTTTTTACAAAACTGGTTCAAACTGACACCATCACACTGATGGAAAACTGACTGAAGAGCAATCAGAAAAGTTATGTAAAATTGTAATGGCCAAGGGGATGTAGCCAGCGTTGGTGTTAGGCCCAGTTTTATTTAGAAACTTTATTTCTGCTTTGTATGGAGGAGTAAATGCCACATTAATGAAATTTTCAGATTATATGAAATCGATATGTATTGCAAATATCACTGTGGATAAAGAAATAATATAACAAGACCAAGGGAGGTTAGAATTATTGGCAGGAAATAAAATTATATTTAGTCTTGGGAAATATGCAAGCTGTACATCTTGGGAATAACAATTCAAAAAGACCATCTGAAGGAGCAAGGAAATTTTGTTGACAATAAATATAAGGGGTGAAAATAACAAACCAGATGTGAGCTTCAAAGTACTGCAGCAATCAAAAATAAAACAACACCGAACTGCAGCAATAAAGTTTTTGTGAAGTAAACTGGATATTTCTGCTTTTTTGGTATTAGCAATCAGTCATTACAACACTGAGCAGACTGTGACACTTTATAATGAAGACTAGTTTAACAAAATAGAAAAATTTAGAAATTAAAAGTAAAACCAATTTACTATCTGGAAGACCTAATGATAGTATTGAAGAATAAATAATCTGCATACTGTAAACTGGTTATGGGAAATTGCTAATGAGAATAGAAACCTGAAATTCCTGAAGTGTACAAAATCTGAAAGGGAAGAGCTGTAAAGAGGAAAATTATGTTACATTTACTAAAAGAAAAATCAGACTGTGAAAGTGACCAACACATTGTAGAATCATAGAGTGGCTTGGGTAGAAAGCGACTTTAAAGATCATCTGATTCCACATCCCATGTCATGGGCAGAGACACCTTCCACTAGATCAGGGTGCTCCAAGACCCATCCAGCCTGGCCTTGAAGACTTCCAGGGCTGGGGCAGCTACAGCTTCTCTGGGCAACCTCTGCCAGTGCCTCACCACCCTCACAGTAAAGAATTTCTTCGTTATATATAATCTAAATCTCCCCTCTTTTAGTTTAAAGACATTACCCCTTGTCCCATCCATACTTGGTCTTGTAAATAATCCCTCTCTAGCTTTCCTGCAGGCCTCCTTTAGGTACTGGAAAGCTTCTAGGTCTCTACTGCGCCTTCTCTTCTCCAGGCTGAACAAGGCCAACCCTCTCAGCCTTGTCTTCATAGGAGATGTACTGCAGCCCTCTGATCATCTTTGTGGCCTCCTCTAGCCTTACTCCAAATGGTCCATATCCAACAGGTTTTATGTTGGGGCCCCAGAGCTGCATGCAGTACTCCAGGTGGGGTCTCAGGATATGAAGCATAGAATCGTATGTCTATTTTTTAACTCTTCATCAATAGAGATAATCGCATGCATACTTGCACTAGTTTTGGCTGGGATAGAGTTAATTTTCTACTTAGTAGCCAGCATGGGGCTATACTTGGATTTGTGCTGAAAACAGTGTTGATAACACACGGACGTTTTAGCTATTGCTAAGCAGTGCTTACACACAGTCAAGGCCTTTTGTCCTCCTTACCTCATCCCACCAGCGAGTAGGCTGGGGGTGCACAAGAAGTTGGGAAGGGATACAGCCATGACTGCTAACCGCAACTGACCAAATATTCCATACAATATGCCATCATGCTCAGCATATAAAGCCAGGGAAAGGAGAAGGAAAGAGGGGTCATTTGGAGTGATGGTGTTAGATTAAAAGAACATGAATTTCTTATAATGATTTTTTTTTCTGTTACAGTACAAGCAGCTGTGTACACAAGATTAATTGTTCTAGGGTCACTGAACTATGTCTAAATGTAGATGTTTAAGGAGATGTCTATCTCTATTTTCAGTACTTCTTTTAAAGTAGATTAATCCCTGATGGACTTCTATCATGGAGTCCCATATTGATTGGCAGATCGTGACTGAATCTTTTACTGGCTGAGCTCTCTCATCATAGAGACCTTGTGGAAAAAACAGCCTTCTCATAGAGGAAAACATTTCTAATTGACCCAACTATCCAAAATCACATGGGGAGAGAAGGCTGTGAGAAAGAAGCAGAGATCTAGTTTTGTGACTAAAAGAATCTAGCTAAATCCAAAATACAGATGTACGTTGAATTTTGGCTTGACTTCTAGTGAGTGTGCATTTTTAGCCCATAATTACTAAGTCTGTAATTCACTCTGGAATTCTGGAATATTTTTTTGCTTGTATCATAAAGTTATCTGCGGCGGTGTGCTCCCCACCCCTTCCTCTTTTCTGCTTAAGCTATAGCTAGCAGTGGTGGTTGTGATGGCTACATCTGGCTTAAGGGCCATAAATCTTTTTCAACAGCTAGGGGCCATAGACCTTGTTCAACATCTGAGGGCTACTTAAGCATTCACCAACTCAGTATAAGGCTAGTATGCAAATAGGACCTTAAGTCAATTATCTTTTTCTACAAATAGTGAACAGCCCAGGGCCCACTGATTTATTCTTCATGGCAGTGGGATGCACACGAGTATCTCCCCTTAAGTAGGAACACCTCTCAAGGTTACTCCTCAAGGTTGAGAGATTCCTTATTGTAACAGATCCTTGGTAAATGGACAATAGCTTGGTAAACATTGAAATTGTAGCTAAGTGATATAAAGGATTGAGTCTGCACATACAATCATCTAGCTATAAACCACTGAACCAAGTCTGGGACTAAGTTTGGAGACACACTTAAACAGGTTTGGAGTTTAGAAAGAAAGGGGGTCACCTCTGAAAGTTATGATTCAACAGGAGCATCTCCCTGAAAATTTTGTCTGACCCTGTCCTCTATGCAGTAAATAATCAAGTGTACTTTACCATCCAATCCTGTTAAACCATTGTTGCATTTACTATCAAATTTTGTTAAATCACTGGTTTATATCAGTAAACATATTGTTACTTCTCTCTCATAAATGAAGTGTATTGCTCCAGCCCAATATCACAAAATCACTTCTCTCCTAAATATATTTCCAGGTCCAATAGGTATACTTTTTTAATTTCTGATAATATAAAATCTTATTGTCTACAAAGTTTCATGTAAGGCAATTATTTCCAGTGGTCTCTTGTGCATACATTTAAAATGTGAATTTGGCAAGTTTTCAATATCATAGCGGTCTAATTGAGCACCATATGTGTTGGCTAATAAAAGATATTGAAGTGAAAATTTGATGATCCCATGAAAAAAAATAGATGTTTTGCACTTCTTTTTTTTTTTTTAAAGTATGTTTATAGTTCAATATAATGCTGAATTTTGAAACCCGATCCAATTTTAGAAAAAAAGCTTTTGTTTCTTTTTTTACGGTATTCACAAAAGACAACAAAAGAGAGACAAGCTTATGTTCTTTATCCTACATTAGAGACAAATAGCAGTTTGCAAATTGACCTTTCAATGTTACTACATTCAACAAAATAGTATACTGGACATTTGAAATAAGCTTAGAGTTGGCCTTTAACTTGTATGTGGTTCAACGGAGCATTTGCTGAACATCACAAGATGTATTTGTTAGTTTTATACAACAAAACAGATACCTAAAATCGAAATCTTGAAACAGAATCTGTAAATACCAAGCATTTGAACTGGAAGATGAATATTTTAATTGTGTTGCTTCTGCCTTCCTGACTTAAATCCTGTCTACGCAAATCAGCAGTCATCATATAATACCTTCCATTTGCAGCTGTTTCCAATGGCCATTTGCTTGATTGCTCTCAGCCTATCTTTTAAGCTGCTCATCTAACATCTGTCTCAAAATATAAACACAGTGACAAATTAAAGCAAAGTTTTCACACTTTAATAATCCAAATTCCACTGAGCATATAATTTTCCTGTGTCTGCTCTGGCCTATGGTGGACTTGCTAGTCCATTGCTGGTCCATTCATTTACTGAGGTGATGAAAGCATTTTATAGGAAATGTTATTTTCTTCACATTCCAAAGTTAAAGAGGCAAAGGAATCTGGTGGAATAGAAGATCTGTTGGGAGAAATAATCTGTAAAACACATAGTGTATGCATATCCTCCACAGTTTATTCAATGCATTCAAGAAAAACATAGAATATCAGTTATCAAAGAATAAATAACTGGGGAAACATATTTTCAACCAGTTTGTCAAATCCTCATTCAAGAGATACCATCAAAACCTTTATAGATTTAACTAAAAGTGAGTGAATTATTAGGATTACAAAAGATATCCTAGCTTAATAAACAACCATGTCACTAATGAAGTGTGAAGACAGTTGCAAGGAGACATTTAATTAGATCATTTATAACTCATTAAGTAGCAAACTGCTATACCCCCTGTTGGTTACTGTTAGTGCTGAAAAGAGATAAAAAAGCAGAACTGTTGTTTTACTTGTTAAATAAAGTTTACACGTTCCAAGCAGTTAGCGTACATGTGTCCATTTATCTCAGCAGCATTACTTTCTGCTGAAGCCTAGTTTACAGGTAATTGGAATATGAGATCTCAATACCTAGAAAGTGTGTTGCTTTATGGTCTCATTTTGCAAAGTAATTGCACCTTAAGTTGAAAATATATACAGAAAAAATTGCTATGTGGATGTATAAGAAAAAGGATTTGCTTGTCTACAATAGGATCTTTCGTCATTTGCAAGGTGTTTTTTTAATCAGGCAAAATTCTTCCAAGGTGATACTGCCTTTTCTGACTTTGTGAGTACCAACAAACAAATATTATGAAAAGATAAATTCTATGTACTATACTTTACACTGAGAGCTTGTCAATAAGCAGATCTTCCAAGTGAAGAGGTGAATAAGATGTTAAAAATGATAACATTATATAGTCAGACCTTCTTTTATTAACTTTCTGTAAGTTGCAACCTCAAATAAAAATGACAGTGAGTTAACTACACCTTAGTGGAAGGACATAAATGTGCATATTTTCAGTTTATAAGCTTTTGGAGCTTGGATACTATCCATTAGTATTAGTTTAAGTGACTAACTTAGGTGCTACCTCACCAAAATATTACACACTTGTCTCAGATATAGTATCATAGAATAGTTAGGGTTGGAAAGGACCTCAAGATCATCTAGTTCCAGCCCCCCTGCCATGGGCAGGGACACCTCACACTAAACCATCCCACACAAGGCTTCATCCAACCTGGCCTTGAACACTGCCAGGGATGGAGCACTCACAACCCCCCTGGGCAACCCATTCCAGTGTCTCACCACCCTCACAGGAAAGAACTTCCTCCTTATATCCAATCTAAACTTCCCCTATTTAAGTTTTAACCCATTACCCCTTGTCCTGTCACTACAGTCCCTGACGAAGAGTCCCTCCCCAGCATCCCTACAGGCCCCCTTCAGGTACTGGAAGGCTGCTATGAGGTCTCCACGCAGCCTTCTCTTCTCCAGGCTGAACAGCCCCAACTTCCTCAGCCTGTCTTCATACGGGAGGTGCTCCAGTTCCCTGATCATCCTCGTGGCCCTCCTCTGGATTTGTTCCAGCAGTTCCATGTCCTTTTTGTGTTGAGGACACCAGAACTGCACACAATACTCCAGGTGAGGTCTAAGGATTTTTAGTAACCACATGGTTGATCCAGTCTGCTAAGTTAAATACCTTTATCTTTTAATAAGTCTGTGGAGAACTAAAAGAAATACAACATGTGGAAAGTCTTTGGTTTCTATGCTTCATTAAATCAAAGCGAGAAACAAGGTGCTTTGCACCCCAGGAGAGTATTACTATTCTAGAGACATCCAATCATTGCTTTAAAAAAACACAGGCTTTTTATGTACAACTAGGCATACAAAAATCATTGATGGGCAATAAAAAAGGCAACACAGAATCTGAGGTTTAAGGTACTCAACTAAGTTAAAAAATAGGGATATCTGATTCCTGCTCTGAGTGTTGTTTTTCTCTCTCTCCAAATAGGTGGAGACTATGCTTGACTAAAATATTCTTTACTTTAATAGCTGTCATATTCCCAAGAAATGCATATGTTTAGCCCCCTTTGAGACTAAGAATTTACCATTTTCCGTTTAAATGTTAGAGATAGGCACCTCCAAATGATAAAATTAGTTTTGCTACATGGAACCTTGCAAGGTCTCTAAGGGGACTGTAATTCTCTTTCCCTGAACACAGATCAATACTAATCTCCTAGGACAGATGCTCCTGAGAATTCCTGTGCAATTAGACACCTAGGGAACCTCAGGATAAAAACAAGTAATTTATTCTTTTTGGATGCTAGTGAGATTAACTGGTCATGGCAAAGACGCAGGCAAGACTGCTGTCTTGTAGAATCACAGAGTCACAGAATAGTTAGGGTTGGAAAGGACCTCAAGATCATCTAGTTCCAACCCCCCTGCCAAGGCAAGGACACCTCACACTAAACTATGTCACCCGAGGCTCTGTCCAACCTGGCCTTGAACACCGCCAGGGATGGAGCATTCACAGCTTCCTTGGGCAATGCATTCCAATGCCTCACCACCTTCACATAACTTCTTCCTTATATCTAATCTAAACTTCTCTTGTGTAAGTTTGATGCCATTACCCATTGTCCTATTACTACAGCCCCTAACGAAGAGTCCCTCCCCAGCATCCCTATAGGCCCCCTTCGGGTACTGGAAGGCTGCTATGAGGTCTCCACGCAGCCTTCTCTTCTCCAGGCTCAACAGCCCCAACTTTCTCAGCCTGTCTTCATACAGGAGGTGCTCCAGTCCCTTGATCATCCTCGTGGGCCTCCTCTGGATTTGTTCCAGCAGTTCCATGTCCTTTCTATGTTGAGGACATCAAAACTGTACACAATACTCCAGATGAGGTTTGAGGAGAGCAGAGTAGAGGGGCAGGATCACCTCCTTCGACCTGTTGGTCACGCTCCTTTTGATGCAGCCCAGGATACAGTTGGCTTTCTGGGCTGCGAGCGCACACTGCCAGCTCATGTTCATTTCCTCATCGACCAACACCCCAATTTCTTCTCCGCAGGGACACTCTGAATCTCTTCTCTGCCCAACCTGTAGCTGTGCCTGGGATTGCCCTGGTCCAGGTGTAGGACCTTGCACTTGGCATGGTTGAACTTCATAAGGTTGGGATCAGCCCACCTCACAAGCGTGTCAAGGTCCCTCTGGATGGCATTCCTTCCCTCCAGCGTATCAACCGAACCACACAGCTTGGTGTCATCAGCAAAGTTGCTGAGGGCACACTCAATCCCACTGTCCATGTCACCGACAAAGATGTTGGACAAGGCCTGTCCCAACACTGATCTCTGAGGGACGCCACTCATTACCGGTCTCCAATTGGACATTGAGCTGTTGACCACAACCCTGCGGATGTGGCCATCCAGCCAATTCTTTATCTACTGAGTTGTCCATCTTTCCCTTATTTTGTTTTTAAATACCTAATTCAGAACACACGGACCATGGCAAAATAAATGCCACCCCTTCGCATCAGAAAGAGGATCTGGAGCAGTAAGTCTTGGCTTTTGGCTCTCTCTAAGCTGGCTGTTTGTCAGTGGTCACGTCACTGATAAGGAGAAACATAGCCGACTTTTCCTGGAAGAAATTACTTTAACTTTATCTCCATTGTAAAATAATAAAGTATAAATATTTCAAGCTTAAAATGTATTCTTGTACAGTATAATGACCTGAAATTTGAACTTTCTTCAAAATCATTTATTCTAAATGTCATCACATAGTAAACAGCATGAATAACACCACACAAAACCACAAAAAATCATATGGCTACAGAATGGATCTCAGAGAGTTTCTCCATGGCATTGACTTTCATCTTATTGCTCTTTAAAACTCATGCTCTTTTGTTGTGTATATTCTGGCTGCCGTTTGTTGCCCATGTTGCATGCATTAGTGTGATGTGCTTCATTTGGGCCATTTATCCCACCACCTTCTGGCGGGGAGAAGCCCCAATTCCTATGTGATTATTCTCAAGCACTTTCATGGATTCTGACACATCAACAACCCCTGCATCTTTGTTGCTGCGTGGATCTCCATCCCCTGCCTTCACTGAAATGCCAGACTAGCACACTGTTCATCAAACATTACTACCCTAGGTGCTCATCTCTAGTGGTTTTATCTCTCTCCTTCTTCAAATCTAGTTTAAACCTCTTTCAATGAATTGTGATAACTCTTGTGCCAAGACCCTTTTCCCCTTCTGGGACATGTGTATCCATCCCATCTGTCACCAGCAGGTCCTGGTGTTGTGCAAACTTTTTATTTACTATTTAAACTGTTTCAGAAAAAACAGATCTGAATATCTCATTTTGAAAAGAAAAATCTTGAAACAGGTGAAAACTGAATCCAAAATACTCATCCTTAAATTATACTATGTTATAATAGGTTTATGCATTTTATTGTAGACCTACATGGAAATTTGAAGCTTAGTCTGTACCTTTGAGACCTCAAGTACTTCGGGCTGGCAAGTGACACTTTTGAATTTGTTGCAGTGCTTAAATGAGTCTAGAAGGAAGAGCCTTTTCCTCCCTCTTATTAGATGTTCTTATAGGTTTGTTATTTTTTTTTTAAAGAAAGAAAGTATTTATTTTCTCTTGCACAGAACACTATCTTAACACAGACTTTGAATGCTTAAAGTCATAGTTTTCTGTGTAATTCTCCTATAGCTGGAGGGTGAATGGACTGCAATGAAGGTTAGAATACCTATTGTTCCAGTGTCCCTTGGAGGTAAAAAATGGGGGAAGTGGCCAAAGAAAGAACTAATTTATCAGCTAAAAATCCTGGCTCTGCTGGGAATATTCATTGCAGTATTTCTCTAACGAACACAGGTAAGCACTGTCAGAGACATGAAATATTTGAATATTAGAGGAGAAATCCTCTACTTTCATGAGAAATGTGTAGTCTTCTTATACATCTACACTTGCTTTGGTATCACACTGTGAAGAGTAGATCTTCCAGTAATATTTTTAAGGGAAACTTCTTTTTATTTCTTTTTGGAGAAGAAATTAATATACTCATTTAACCTTTTCCTTTTCTCCTAAGGCCATATTCTGCCTCTTAAAGTTTGTATCTTTAGATGTTCTCTGTTTGAAGGAAGAGCTTCATAACTTTTAAATTCTATTAACTTTTATTAGTGATTCTAGTATATTATTTCTGATCCAAGCAGAAATTTTCTAAGAGAAAAGATTTTGGAATATCTGAAGTTTGATGTGTCTTTTTAAAGTATTAAATAGCACCAGTGTTAATTATTTTAAGACATTTTTTAAAATATTTTTTATTATCAAGATTACTGTGATCTTAAGAATATTAGAAGTTGTTAGGTAAAAGAATACAAAATGAAATCTTATTTCATCAGTACAAAAAATATTGGCTGGTATGTACTATTGGAGGATTAGGAGTTACATAGCTGCATAGAATTTATAAACAGATATATTTATTAATAATAATAATAAATTATTTCACTGGAAATGTCTTTAAGTAAAAAATAATCACAGTTACCAAGTTAATCTAAGATTTAGGGTTTAGTAGCTTGCATTATATACTTGGCACAGACTTTTAAAACTGGTCAGTCATAACTCATCTCTCAGGGGTGTTTGATCAAGGATATTTCTGTTCTTCAAGTTATTAGAGCAAGATATATCATGCTAGATTAAATAGCCCAAGAGAGACAAGGCTGCTGTCACTGCATGCTGCCAGGTCCAGCCAACAGCTAGCCGGTACCTGCAGACTGCACATATATAAGACACACGTACGTAAACCATATATACATGGCCAGCCACACAGATCACAGACAGGCATGCAGAACAGTCACACAAAAACAGGCAGCACCCAGAGGCTCATCCAGCTCCCTCTCTTACTGAGCAGAATGGAGGTCCACTAGAGATACATACATACAATGTAGATCCCTCCAGCAACTGGACTCAGACAGTCTGCCTAGTAACTGATCTGTGGATCCCAGTCTCCCACCTTGTTGGCACCTGGACATATGATCCCCCAGGATCAAAACCCCACTCCAGTTGCTGATATAGATCATCACAAGCATTCATACACAAGCAACTAACCAGGACTTCCTGAGTGCAAGCAGCCAGTGCCCAGTGCTCTCTTTCACTTCCCTCTGCTTCCAGACCATTTCACCCATTACCAGTTGCTCCAGCTTGATCTCCATTAACAGTCACATACATACTTGCACACCCTCACTTGCTCCTTTCATTAGTACCATGGAAACACGGCCCTTCAACCCATGGTTTGGCTCCAGCTGCAGGCATTCAGACACTCACATGCACAGATGCACATACAGCCCTTACCTAGGAAAGAGTTAGAAAGAAGGCAACATCTGGAGTGCCAGCTTCACGCCTGAGCTCCCTGGTCTTAAAGGTATGTAGAGATGATAATGCATGTTCACTGAAGGACCATGGGGTTGATTAAAAAATTGGAAAATTTGTCATAAGAGGAAAGCTGAGACAGCTGGTGACTTTGGAGAAGAGAATACTCAAGAGAATCTTATCAATATGCATAAATATCTGGTAGGTGTGAACAAGAAAGATGCATCATGGCCCTGACCAACCTGTTGTAGGTATCCCTTCTCCGAGTGGGGAAGTTGGGCTAGCTGGTCTCCAGAGGTTCTGTCCTGGTTTAAACCCAGCCAGTAACTGAATACCATGCAGACACTCGCTCATTTCCCCTTTTCCCCTCCCTGGCAAGGCAAGACGGGGAGGAGAATCAAAGCAATGCAAAACCCATGGGTTGAGGTAAAAACAGTTTAATAACTAAGAGGAGGTACAATATAGTGATTATAGAAAGAATATCAACAATAACAAGAATAGGAAACAACAAAAAATAATGAATGAAAGCTCAGACATCATAAATTATGTACAATACAATTGCTCACCACCTCCTGACCAATATCCAGCCCGACCCGGGCAGCAATCAGTCCCTTCTGGGTAAATCTCCCCAGTTTATATACTGGGCATGACCTGCTGTGGTGTGGAACACCCCTTTGACTAGTTTGGATCAGGTGTCCTTTCTCTGCTTCCTTGTGACTTCTGGTGCTCCTCCTCACTGGCAGAGTTATAAAACTATAGTTATTTAACAAATTGAATAAAAATTAAATAAAATCATTATATAGTAAAATAAATATTACGTCAGCCTTTCTTCTTGGTGAGAGACAGGGGAGGGTCTGATATAAATAAGGATAGTAAAGAGTTTGAATACATTAGGAATCAAATCAATCCTGTGAATTACATAGGAACAATATCAAATGACAATACCAAATTTCTTAGTTACAGAGAAGAAAAAAAAATAGTTAATTTTATTTTACATTTTGAGAGAAGGAAGACACATTATACAAGGTGATAATTAAGTATTTTTTCCTTATATATAGCTAAATATATTGATGATTTGTAGCTCGAATAATTTTCTTCTACAATTTCTTAAGCAGTTGGATGATGAAAACTATAGTTTCCAAACCTTTTAAAAGAATAAATAATTCCCTTTAATGAAATTCCCTTTGAAAACAAAAACAAACAACAGCAACAACAAAACACAACCAAAAAAAATAACACGCCCCCCCCCAAAACCAAACCAAAAATCTATAGTTAATGGTATATTAGAATTCAAAAAGGGGGAAAAAAAATAAAGGTGTGGTTTTAATTTATATCTGCTCTTGGAAACAGACTAAAAGTGATTTAATAGACTACATGGCAGTAAATGAATGAATATTTAAGCCTTTGTAGAACTAGTGTAATGATACCTTTCGGGCGATAACACTTACATGCATCTAAGGAAAAGAAAACAGTTAAATTTTTGTTTCATACATTTACTTGAATGTTCTTATGATAACTTTTAATGAACATGACTTTTAAGACTGCCCAGTTACATTTTCAAATGGCTATTTCAAAGGTAGGAATACAGCTATTTCTCTTATTTAGCTTGTTTTCATGCTATCAGCAAAAAAAGGAGTTTTAATTTTTTAATGGCACAGCATTAGTTATCTTATTGCCTTTATAGTGCTTACATTAATACGATTAAATTCTTCTGTCTCTACTTCCAGTGCTGCAATTTACTTCATTGTTTCATTTGCATTACTAGCATTTTAATGGTTTCCTGTGAGCCTGGAAGACATCCGGTGGATGTTTACATACTATTAGCTTAATTACACATCTACCTGTATTTGCTGTAGTTGCTATATCCTTTTGATTGCTTAGAACTTTGTTGTTGAGCTCAGATTATTCCAGCCACACCTTGAATGCCTCTTTAAAGTCTTTTGTTTGTTTATGATGATTCAGATTGGAGGAATAATTAGCAGGTTTAATTGTTCTCAAGAAACAAGGAAGTTCTGAATGATCACTAGAAAGGAGCTTTTATTTACAAACATGTCACAAGACATCAGTTGAGATAATATGTAAAACCCAAGGCAATAAAATCACAGAATCACAGAAGTGTTGAAATTGGAAGGGACCTTCAATCATGAAGTCTAACTCTCCTGTTCAAGCAGTGTCAGGTAATTGATGTCGTTAATGGCTGTATCCATTTAGGTTTCGATTATCCCCAAGGGTGGAAACACGGTAACCCTTCTGGGCAAGCTGTGTTTGACTACTCTCAGAATGAAGAAGTTTTTTCTTGTGTTAAGATGCAATGTATTTCAATTTTTTGCCCCTGGCCTTTTGACTTGTCATTGGACACCTGAAAAAAGCCTGGCTATCTCAATTCCTTCCCTCCCATCAGGTATTTTTGAGTCAAAGGAGAAAAATAGTCACTTTTAGAGGGTCTCACTTAGCATGTACCTAACACACATTGATTAAATTGCATCTGAAATGCCTGAATAGTAAAAGGCAGTAGAGTATTAAGGTCAAAGGTAGGTTTCTGCAGTTTAGTTCAGTGAGGCAACCCCACCCTCTGTTTGTAGCCTATCAGTACTTCAACTAAATGTATACTTATTTCAGTTACATAATCATAATTTCACATCCTTTGAAATTTTCCAGGAGCACAAACAATTTTACTTCCAATAGTATGATTACAGGTTAAATGTGAGTACAAATACAGGCCAAACTTCACAACAAAGAGCAAATGCCTTATTTCTGTGAAGACTGATAGGTCAATATATTTTGATGCATGAAAACCAAAGAAATACTTGATGCATGAGCAACTTCCTTGCTGTCTTACATGAGACAGCATTTCAAAAGAAATGGTATTGCCTATCATTGAGTAATGGTATTAACATGACCTAAAACTTTAGGATTGGTAATACCAGATTTATCAGTGTTGGCCTGAAAGTCAAATTGTGATGATCTCATTGATATATCATAGCTACATGGTTAGATCTTAAAGCATCTAGGCATGTGAAGAAAGTTAGTAAATCAGAGTGAGATACCAAACCTTAGGAGTGAAAGGAAAACTTTTCAGAATAAGGCAGCAGGAACATTCTAAACAAGGCTAAGTAAGTTTGCAATTCTATGTTAAGAGGATCTGTATACAGTTTGTAGGAAAGCATTTAAGTCAGATCTTGCACCTTTCTCCAGAAACAGACATTTAAAACCTTTGCTTTGAAGAGCCAGATAGGATGCAGTCAAGTTTTTTAATAAAATGTGTCAGAGAAAAAAAGCCCCCAAAAAATAAATTCCAAGTATTTCTTCCCAGATAACTTCCAACACAAAACTAGAGTATGAAATGTGATCTATCTTTTGCTTTTGGCTGGGTAGTCCATCTGTGCACTGTTAAATGTTGCATTGCAGACCATCAGATTGTGGTTTTCAAGAACAAAAATTAAAGTATACTCTATGAGCCTAGAAAGCTGGCATGATGGACACTAGCACCAGAACTTCACAGTGGGTTTTTTTTGAACAAAAGTGTAGGTTCTCAAGATAGCTGTTGGAAAACTAAGAGTAAAATAACTTATTTGCAATAAGTGCAACCATGAATGCAAAGAATGAACTGGTGGGTTAAATTATATGATAGTATAGTTACACTTTGGTACAGTGGCTGTATATTAGGGTAGCTGGAGAAGAATATTCACTTTATTTCTCCAGGTCAGTTCTCTCTTATAATTTTATCCTGTGGTTACAGAATTATTGGCAACTGTAGTCCTTAAACCCATCACACCAAAGAAAGTACTAAATTTGACTGTCTAAACTGTCAGGTGAATTCTCTGTATATATACTTATACACATAGTATGGAGTCACCAGTTTTTGAATGAAAGTGGCTGCCATATTTGTGTCTTTTAAATAGTCTGAACTGGCTGGGGTTTATGCTTAGGAGAATCATGACTTTCTCAAGACCTTAGGCTGAGCAATGTCAGGCTTTTAAAATAGCATAAATTTGAGATAGTGAACATGAAAACCTTGAAAAATAGTGACATTTCTATAAAATGGCAGAGCTTCCAGCAAGTAATTTTAATATGAAAGCAGATAACTAGATAAGTATATTGTCTGTGAGATACAGACATATAAAATGGTAGCTGCACAGCAACTGTAGTAGTAAATATTTGTCTTAAGAGCAAGAGTTCTGCCTACACCTACTTTCTGCTTTTCTATTTCTTTTAATTATCAATTGTAATAACTTAAAGGCCACAGCAACTGTTTATATTTTCTCATTTGTTTTGCCACATAATTTTCTCTGATGTCTCTGTTGCCCAGTCAAATATCTCATATATAATTTTCAAGACTGCATTTCCAATTGTCGTGGTTTAAACCCAACCACAAACCTCGTTCACTCACTTCCCCTCTTCTTGCCCTCCCCCTGCTCCTGGAGGGACAGAGAGGAGAATCGAAAAAGAATGCAACTCCCACGGGTTGAGATAAGAACAGTTTAGTAACTAAGGTATAACACAAATCACTACTGCTACCACCAATAATAATAATGATAAAGGAAATAACAAGAGGAAAGAATACAACACCTCAACACCAGTCGACCAATAACTTGCCCCACTCCCCCCAGCCGAGCACCGACCGATACCTCCTCCAACCCTGCAGTCCCAGCCCTTCCGGGTAACTCTCTGTTACATCCTGGGCATGACGTGCTGTGGTATGGAATACCTCTTTGGTCAGTTTGGGTCAGGTGTCCTGTCTCTGCTTCCTCCGGCCTCCCCTCCTCCCTGGCAGAGCATGAGGCTCATAAAGTCCTTGGCCAGACCAAACATTTGAGCAGCAACTAAAAATATCGGCGTTATCAGCTCTCTTCCCAGGCCAAAAAATGAAAACTGAGCACTGCACCAGCTCCTAAGAAGGAGAAAAATGACTGCTACTGCTGAACCCAGGACATTATCCACCCCTTATTCCATACCATTCACGCCATGCTCAGATCCCACATTTTCAATATACCATCACTCTTACCTCAGTACACTCTTAGTGCATGGACCAGTCCCTATGAAGCTGCTGAGTCCATCTGGTACATGATGTCAGGCTCCATCTCTTGTAACAGTCTCTCAGAGCAGGAGAGTCTGTGTGCAGTGTTCACACTCGTGAATAACCTGGGCAATAGTGTCCATTGCTAAGTCCACCCCTCGATCATGAGTCCATCTCTATGTTGCATCTCTGCCCTGATGGCCTGAAGTGTCATGGCCCACCAGGCTCAAAATAATTCACTGTCCCCTTCAGCAGTTTCTGCAGCTTGTTGCTGGGGACTCCATAGAGCTGCCTTCCATCTCCGACACTTCCAAAGCACTGGAGGGGTCCAGTGGACCAGATACTCGCTCATACTGTCCCACACACCCTGCCACTCATGGCTGTCCAGCCTTGGGGAAGATCTCTTGGTCCTCCCACATTGTGGTCTAACCCCAGACAAGAAGCAAACCTGACTCTGCTTAACTTCTGAGATCAGACAAAATGGCCGTGGGTAGAACACCCTCTGTGTGTGTGCCAACATGCTGATCCCCATCACAATCAGCAGGCAGGTCCCAAGGGTACCCAAAGGCCATTCAAACCCTTCAGAACTGTCAAATGACGCTGCTGCACTTGTCCCTGGGGCTGGTGCAGCTGCTGTGCTTGCCGGCTCTCCCACCACCTGCTTCTCTTTCCCTGGGTGCAGCTCTTCCTCCCTTGGCTTGCTGGGAAATGCTGCCTGGGCTCCTGCATCCTCCTGGGGCTCTGCGGGCGGCTGCCGGGGGACGCTCTCGGCCGCCACGAGGCTCGGTTCCTCCGCTGGGCTCGGCTCCTCCGCGGGGCTCGGCTCCTCCGCGGGGCTCGGCTCCTCGGCCGCCTCCTCCCGCTGCTCAGCAGCCGCCTTCCTCCCGGCCTCGGGCCCCGCTCCCGCCGCCGCCTGGTCCCCGGGGCCGCTCTCCCGGGCCGCTTCGGCCGCCGCCGGCTCCCGGGGCCGCTCCCCCTCGGCTCCCCCTCGGCTCCCCGCAGCCTCACGAAGACGGAGGCGAGGACAAGGGCCAGGGCGGTGAAGAGCAGCGGGACGGCCAGGTACAAGTCCACGGCCACATCCATCTCCCCCTGCTGCTGGAGCCCAACCGTATTACAAGTCATTGCCATAAAGCACAGTGAAACAAGAACCTTAGCCCAAGCCCCACACTTGATAAACACTATCACAGCAAATACCGGCTCCAAGTAATGTACAGCACTCTGAAACTGTGAGAGCAAGAGAAACAACTTTGAGAGCCAATAAATCAGCATTGTGACAACTATTAATCCGATCATTTCTGTCGTTATCTCAACCCTTCGTGCCCCAAGTTGGGCGCCAAAAAGAACTGTCGTAGTTTAAACCCAACCACAAACCTCATCCACTCACTCCCCCTCTTCTTGCCCTCCCCCTGCTCCTGGAGGGACGGAGAGGAGAATCAAAAAGAATGCAACTCCCATGGGTTGAGATAAGAACAGTTTAGTAACTAAGGTATAATACAAAACACTACTGCTACCACCAATAATAATAATGATAAAGGAAATAACAAGAGGAAAGAATGCAACACCTCAGCACCAACCGACTCACCCCACTCCCCCCAGCCGAGCACCTACCGATCCCTCATCCAACCCTGAAGTCCTCCCATCCCTTCCGGGTCACTCCCAGTTACACCCTGGGCATGATGTGCTGTGGTATGGAATACCTCTTTGGCTAGTTTGGGTCAGGTGTCCTGTCTCTGCTTCCTCCCGGCCTCCCCTCCTCCCTGGCAGAGCATGAGGCTCAGAAAGTCCTTGGCCAGACCAAACATTTGAGCAGCAATTAAAAACATCGGCGTTATCAGCTCTCTTCCCAGGCCAAAAAATGAAAATGTAGCACTGCACTAGCTACTAAGAAGGAGAAAAATATCTGCTACTGCTGAACCCAGGACACCCATACAGCAGACACTCTTGTCATAGATGAAGTGATGCACTTCACTTGTAAGGGAGAAACAGCAATACATCTGTTGATATAAAATAACAATTTAACAAAGTTTGATAGTAAATGCAACAATGATCGAACTAGTCAGTGGCAAGCTACATTTGATTATTTATTACACAGAGGACAGGATAAGTCAGACACATAGGGGACATAATCTGCTGAAGTCATGAGGTTCAGAGGCAACACCCTTTTTTTCTAAACTCCTACTCAGCTATTAGTCACTTATTGAGGATCTGTTATGGCAAGAAATCTCTCAATATTGAGGAGGTAGAGATTTCTGTGGCAAGCCTAACCTTGAAAGGTGTCCCTACTCAAGGGAGATCCTGTTGTGCAGCCTGCTGCTATGCAGGAGAACTCAAAGGGCAAAGGGGTAAGATGATCCTCTCATATTCATATTTGGATACCTGCTACAGATGTTAGTTTCTTCCAAACTTGGCTAAAGGTTGTTTGTTTTTTCCACAAAGCATCTCCAAAGAGTATGCCTTCAGCACTGGAGCATGGGGAAAACGGCTTCCAGAAGTCTGAACAAAAAGAGCCACGAATGGAACCCCAAGTCCTCATGAGAACTCCACTCTCATGAGACCCCACCTGCAGTACTGTGTTCACCTCTGGAGCACCCAACAGAAGAGGGATGTGGAACTGCTTGAGTGAATCTAGAAGAGACACAAAGATGATCAGAAGGTTGCAGCTCCTCTCCTATAAAGACAGGCTGAGGGAGCTGGGGCTGTTCAGCCTGGAGAAGAGAAGGCTCAGAGATCATGGAGCAATCTTCCAATACCTGAAGGGGGATGACAAGAAATCTGGAGAGGAGGTTTTTACAAGGGCATATAGTGATAGGACAAAGGGGAATGGCTTTAAACTGAAAGAGTATATTTAGATTAGATATTACAAAGAAATTCTTTACTGTGAGAGTGGTGAGGCACTGGCACAGGTTGCCCAGAGAAGCTGTGGATGTCCCCTCTCTGAAAGTGTTCAAGGTCAGGTTGGCTGGAGCTTTGAGCAACTTGGTCTAGCTGAAAGTGTCCCTGCCAACAGCTGGAGGGGTTGGAACTAGATGAGCTTTAAGTTCCCCTCCAACCCAAATCATTCTGTGATCCTATAAAGTTTGATATTGACCAGCACTATGGTTAGGGTGGGTGCATTGCTCAAATTAGCCCTTAGCTACTGTGTTTTCTGGATCCTCAGAATCCACTTTGCGTTGGATGCAGACATCATGACTATGCACATCTTTTATGATTGCCACTGGTTATCATCACTTGTACAGGGCTATGGGAAAGAAAGGTCAGACTGGTCCCGGGGAGTGATGTGGGGAAGAAGCGCACCCAGTTGCAATTCCTTAAAAACCAGGAGTTTCTGTCGAATATTTACTGAGTTTCTATTCAATATTTACTGAATTTCTATTGAATATTTCCTGAGGATGTCGTATTTCATTTTAGAAATCAATTTCTGAACTTTAGTTGGTACAAATGAGTATTTTTTCCTCCCCCTAAGGCTACTAAATAGCTTTTCTTCTAGAGCCCATTTTTTGTCCCTTCAAGGTCACTCATTAAATTAAGCTGGTGTTTAATTTTTAAGCTGCTCCCCATTTGATGTAGAAGGAAACTGTGCGTGAAATAATAATTTTCCTGCCAGTCAGAAGAAATTTGATTTAATTGGTTTTTATCCTGAGTCATATCATTAAACTTCAAGAAGATTCATAATTAATTATTTACAAGGCACACATTCTTTTTTATCCAGTTCACAGTCTTAAACATTTGGACTTCAGAGTATAGTATGTTAACAGTTCAGCTTCTAGCAAGGTGAGGGAAAGGACAGACGATATACATGTAAGCATATATATGTATATAAGCATATACAACACTTTAACAAACATTTTCACTTTTATAAAGTTAGTTGCAATGAGAAGTGACTGTGTAGCATAACTGTCTTCACTGCGACTTCATTTTCAAAGTTTAGATTTAACAAAGCAGAAGTAACTTATAATAAAACCCCCCTGAAAGAGCACAGCATGTCTCCTCCACAGTCTTCTTCATCAGTTCTGATTCAGAAAATGGCGACCGCCTCAAAGGGCAGTCTCTTTAGAAATTTAACAGTGCAGTTCAGAGAAAACTAAGCCACAAGGGTTACAAGGATTCAAACACCACAGGGCCTGGTAGGGAAGCTATTATAATTGGCTTTCCACTTCTATCCTTAGCTATAAGAAATGTGTCACTATCAGAGATTCTTGGACCCCTTGTGGGCTGCAAGAATATTTGAAGATATGAAATGACAAAGTAGAGGCCAGGAGTGTGTGCAGTAAGACTGGCAGAAGAGCTCTGTTGTGTCTGGATACAGCCAAATTACAATGTTCTGCTCTAAGATTTTATGGCAGTAAGGATGTATTTGCAAGAGCTATAGAAGGGTTTCATCTTTATTGGCTTTCTTTTAAAGCCATTTTCCAAGTTGAATATTCTCAGTTATTATCTTAGTTATTGGAAAACTTTTACTGTTAAAAGGCAAATCTGTCAAATGAAGAGAAACACCCTATGTCATAACTACGCATGATTAATACTTTGCTTGAAAACTCACAGTAGTGGTTTTGAGTACATCAAGTACATGCTTTCTGCAACAAATGATCAGATGAATCTTTGGATAAAGGCGAAATACTACTACAGCTGCTTTTTCTTTTGTGTGGATGTATTTAGGCTTGGTTAAATTTGTCTTAAAATAAAGTGAAGCAGATAAAAATCTTTCAACAGAGCCCCTTTTGTGGAGAACTGTATCAGCATAACTACAACATGCTTCTCTTCACCCCTAAATAGTCTCCTAATGTATGAAGGAAACAGTTTAGGAAGATATGGTTTGGGCTCAAATTGGAATGTTCAGCTAAAAAAAGAGTTTTGCGTTTTAAGCACTTTGAAGTTAAGCCATAAGCAGAGGTGACTCAACTCCCACACAAAAAAGATTTGATGCTTTCAGCTATAAACATATTTCTGCATAAACATTTTAGTATGGGAAATAATACATTTTCTTTTAGTAAGAGTCTAAATCTGCTATCAAAATGATCAGTATATAATTAAGCAGTCTAAGAACATTCACTAAAACATTAATGTTAGAAGAATTGCTTTTGCAGAACTTTGGTTTTGTTTGTTTTGTTTTTTTCATTGAACTACAGTAAGTTGGCGTAATAATAAATGGATAAAGTTTTCTCCATAGACTAATGATTTCCTGAAATGTCTGTGGTGGAGATACTGATTTCCTGCAATTTTTCTTTTTCTATAAGATGATGCCACTGAGCTGTGTGTGCAGCAGGTTTTTATAGTAAAAATAATACTGCAAAAAGACAGTGATAAATGCACAATTTATTACAAAAACAGATGCCTGATCAATTTGAAGGCCTTCTATGATGGGGCCATGGAACTGAGGGACGGGGGTAGAACAGTTAATGTCACCTACCTGGACTTGTGAAAAGCATTCAACACTGTCCTGCATGACATCTTTGTCTCTGAATTTGAGAGGCATCAATTTGATAGATGGACCACTCAGTGGACAAAAAATGGCTAGATGGCCTCATGCAAAGAGTTGTGGTCAACGGCTCAATGTCCAGCTGGGGCCAGTCTTGTCCAACATCTTTGCTAGTGACATAGACATTGAGTGCGCCCTCAGCAGCTTTGCCGATGACACCAAGCTGCGCGGTTTGGTCAATGCTCTGGAGGGAAAGGATGCCATCCAGAGGGACCTTTACATACTTGAGAGGTGGACTGATGCCAACCTTATGAAGTTTAACCAAGGCAAGTGCAAGGTCCTACACCTGGACCAGGGCAATTCCAGGCACAGCTACAGGTTGGGAGAAGAGATTTAGAGCAGCTTTGTGGAGAAGGACTTGGGGGTGTTGGTCAATAAAGTAACTCAACATGAGCCACCAGTGTGTGCTGCAAAAGAAGTGTGACCAGCAGGTTGAAGGAAGAGATTCCTCCCCTCTGCTCTTGTGAGACTCCACTTGGAATACTGCATATAGTTCCAGTGTCCCCAATGTAAGAACGACATGGAACTGTTAGAACAAGTATCAAAGAGGGCTACAAAGATGATCAGATGCCTAGGGCACCTCCCATATGAAGACAGGCAAAGAAAATGGAGGCTGTTCACTCTGGAGAAGAGAAGGCTGTGTGGAGACCTCATAGCAGGCTTCCAATATCTGAAAAAGGCCTACAAGGATGCTGGAGAGAGGTTCTCCATCAGGGACTGTAGTGATAGGACAAGGGGTAATGGGTTCAAACTTCAACAGGGGAAGTTCAGGTTAGATGTAAGGAAGAAATTCATTACTGTGAGAGCAGTGAGGCACTGGAACAGGTTGCCCAAAGAAGCTGTGAATGCTCCGTCCCTGGCAGTGTTCAAGGCCAGGCTGGACAGAGCCTTGAGCAGCCTGGTCTAGTGGAAGGTATCCCTAGATACCTTCCAGTGAAAGGGGATGGAACTAGATGATCTTAAGGTACTTTCAAACCGTAACTATTCTATGAATCTATGATTCTGTCATATAGACAGTGACTGAACTGCTTTTAAGGATGTTTCTTTTTTCGCATTAAACCAAACCAAAGAAACACATATGTATGCTAGATAGAGATAGAGAAATAATAAGTGTATTTCATAAGTTCAATTGTTAGGACAGGAGGCTAGGATGGCAGAATGACAGGTTTTTCAGTTTAAGAGTCAAGTTCTACTCACTGTTTTATGAGATGAACTAAATGTAAAATATACAAAATATCTCTTGAGCAACTGCTGGATTCCATCATTCTCTTTTGCTAATTGAGTTCTCTTCCTGCAAAATATGTGGTTTGCCTTGTAGTCTATCTTGATTTTTCCACAGTTAAGCAAACTTATCTCAATAAACTTCTCTTACTAGTCACCTCAACATGTCAAAGTTTAACTTAGGAATGAGCTGGTTGATATTCAAGGATCACCTGCTACAAGTTCAGGAGTGTTGCATCCCAACTAGAAGGAAGTGCAGCAGGAGGGCCAAGGAGATCTCCTTTGATGGATAAGGAGTTGCTGAGGAAACTTAGAGGGAAAAAGAGGCTTATAAAAGGTGGAAGCAAGGACAGGTGGCCTGGGAAGAATACAGGGATGTTGTCTGGGAAGCTAGGGACCAAGTTAGGAAAGCTAAGGCCCAGTTAGAATTAAACTTGGCTAGGGATGTGAAAGATAACAGGAAGGGATTCTATAGGTACGTTGTGAATAAAAGATAGACAACGTGGGCCCTCTCTGGAAGCTATCGGGAGAACCGGCTACCCTGGATTTGGAGAAGGCTGAGGTTCTGAATGACTTCTTTGCCTCGGTCTTCACTGGCAAAGGCTCTGACCACACCACCCAAGTCTTAGAAGACAGATGCAGGGACTGTGAGAATGAAGACCTTGTCCCACTGTAAGAGAGGATCTGGTACAAGACCTGAAGGTACACAAGTCCATGGGACCTGATGAAATCCATCTTCAAGTCATGAAGGAGCTGGCAAATGAAGTTGCTAAACCACTGTCTGTCATATCTGAAAAATCATGGCATGGCAGTCAGGTGAAGTTCCCGATGAGTGGAAAAAGGGTAGTATAACTCCCATTTTCAAGAAGGGGAAAATTGATGACCCAGAGAACCAGTAATTATCACCTCTGTGCCTAGCAAAATCTTGGAGCAGATTCTCCTGGAAAGCATGTTAAGGCTCATGAAAATAAACAAGGTTGTTGATCTCAAACCAGATCCTCACCTACAGTGAGCCCAAGGTCTTCATTCTCACAATTCCTGCGTCTGCCTTCCAAGACTTGGGTGGTGTGGTCAGACCATTTGCCAGTGAAGACCGAGGCAAAGAAGTCATTAAGGACCTCAGCCTTCTCCAAATCCAGGGTAGCCAGTTCTCCCAATAGCTTCCAGAGGGGGCCTACATTGTCCCTAGTCTGTCTTTTGTTCGCTACGTACCTATACAATCCCTTTCTGTTATCTTTCACATCTCTAACCAAGTTTAATTCTAACTGGGCCTTAGCTTTCCTAACCTGGTCCCTAGCTTCCCAGACAACATCCCTGTATTCTTCCCAGGCCACCTGTCCTTGCTTCCACCTTTTCTAAGCCCCTTTCTTCCTTTGAATTTTCTTAAGCAGCTCCTTATCCATCCAAGGAAATCTCCTGGCCCTCCTGCTGCACTTCCATCTAGGGATGCAGCACTCCTGAGCTTGTAGTAGGTGATCCTTGAATATCAACCAACAGTCTTGGGCCCCCCTGCCCTCCAGGGCTATATCCCATGGAACCTTATTAAGCAGGCTTCCGAAGAGGCCAAAGTCTGCTCTCTTGAAGTCCAAAGCAGTGAGCTTGCTGCACGCTCTTCTCACTGTCCTGAAGATCTCGAATTCGGCCATCTCATGATCACTGCATCCAAGGCTGCCCTGGAGCGTCACATTTCCAACTAGCCCTTCGCTGTTGGTGAACATGAGGTCAAGCATGGCACCTCTCCTTGTCAGCTCCTCTATTACTTGCAGAAGGAAGCTGTCTTCCACACAATCGAGGAACCTCCTGAATTGCTTGTGCCTGGCTGTACCATCCCTCCAACAGATATCAGGGTGGTTGAAGTCCCCCATGAGAACAAGGGCCTGCAAGTGTGAGGCTGTTCCTATCTGTCTATACAGTGCTTCATCCACAGATTCCTCTTGATCAGGCGGTCTGTGACAGATCCCCACAGTAATGTCTCCCATCTATGTTTTCCCTAATACTTTAATTATTTTATTATATTTAATTATTTATTAATACTTGTAATACCTATGTAGCTGGATGGCATCTTCAATGCCCTAAATACTTTAATTTTAATTACTTTATTATATTTAATTATTTTAACACCTGTAATACCTATGTAGCTGGACCTCATTTTAAACACTTTCAACAAGCTACATAGCTCTTTTGTGGTTTCTGGACAATAATGTATGGCAGCTCTTTAGAAAAAGATAGCATTCAAGAAACTAATTTTTTGCATTATCGTCCTTGTAAGATAATCAATGATCTATTTTATTCCCCTCACCTTTTTTTATTATATCATTTTTTTTGTTTTGAGTGCTTTACATCAAGGTAAGGACCCTGTATCTCAGTGATACCTGCAGATTTGAACATCTGCAAAACACGTGGAAGGCACCAAGAAGTCTGACAGCTACATCACTTCAAATGTATGAAAAAAGTTTAATTTCTAGTTAAAAAATACAAATACAGTCTCAGTAAAATAATATATGTTTTAACCATTTAATGCGAAGATACATGAGTTTGCTTATCTACGTATTTATTGTTACTAAACCAACAACTTTAAATGACAAAAACCATGATAAATCAGATCAGAGTTCCTTAACGTTATTCCACACTGAGTATAAGACCAGTAAATGTAAATTACGACCTTGACAATGAAAAAAATATTTTTTCATATGGAGAGGTATAAAAGCTTTTGTGCCTGGTCAGCTACTCTAACATGTAATGAAAGAGTGCCTTGCACTACAGTGATCAATATGCTTAGTCTATTACTGGATTCTTGTCATGTACATACCTAGAATGAATGCAGGTATAATCTGATTTTTGAGAAAACAAAGAGGCAATATTGCCCAGTGGTCTCTTTAGGCAAAATGCAAAGCTCTACTAGTCCCTTAGCTCATAGACTGTGTTTATGCATTGTCAGGTATGCAATTTCTTTTATTTTAGTATAGTTGTTAAGCTACTGTATGAAATGTGCTGTTGCACAACTGTTTTTTATCTGAGCAGCAGAACAGTCTTGAATTTCTAAGTTTACAAAGGACAGTTTCACAGATAGTTATAAAAGCCAGACATGAGAACGTGAGTAGACTGATAGTGTGTTAAAAGCAGGACATGACTTTTAGATAAAACAGGGTGCATCTTAATCACTTGGTGGCAAAAGGCTAATTAAGTTCCAACCGTAAATTAACATAGTATAGGCTAGGAGCGTACATGCAAATTATCATTACTCTGTGACAAGATGATAAAGCTTACAGTCAAAATTGTAGCTTTCAGGAGCAGATTATCAAATGTACAGAACCTGTCAGTTGGACGTGGTCTGGGACTAAACTCAGGGTTTTTTTGAAAGTCTCTCTTTCAAATATTTTTCCTTTTTTATTTTTTGGTTGTTTGGTTGATTGGTGGGGTTTTTTTTTTTTTTCCTTTTTTACTTGTTTCTGGCAAAGAAGTGGCTGAAACCACTAAGCTCTGCAATCAAAGATTTTTTTTTTTTTTCAGGCCTTGAGCCTTCTTTTATAGTCAAACAACAGTAATGTATGGTACTGTTCATGAAAGAATGCCTGTTAGCACCTTAGCTGCTTGGTTGTAATTTTCTTCAGTTTTTATTTGTAACAGAGGTAGTTCATTAAATTCAACAAAGGGATTACTGGTGATCACCAAGTATACACTGCACAAGCACAGATGATGACACTATTTGTTTGCTATGAATGCTGACTTTTCCACAAGAAAAGGTCTAGATTGTTCTCAGTGACACCCATCTAAAGCTGCAGGAATTACCTTCAGGAAAGCACTTATTCCACTCTTCTGATGTGCAGTAAAGAATAGGATTTGGTCCTGAAACCTACAACTTTAATAATGATCCCAGCCATTCTGGTAACTCATGAGAACTACTGGTAACGGACAGATGGGTATTTGTTTTAACCATAGAAGAAATGAAAATAAACGTCTAAAATTACTTTGATCAGTAGTTGAGGCTAGATCAGAGAATCATAGCATCATAGAGTGGCTTGGGCTGGAAAGGACATTAAAGATCATTGAATTCCAATCCCCTACCATGGGCAGGGACATGTTCCACTAAACCAGGTTACTCAAAGCCCCACCCAACCTGGCCTTGAACACATCCAGGGACTGGCATCCGCAACTCTGGGCAACTTGTTTCAGTACTTCAGCACTCTCATAGTAAAGAATTTCTTCCTTGTATTTAATCTAAATCTACCGTCTTTCAGGTTAAAGCTATTTTGTTCTATCTTTTGCTCTAACTTGTTCTACCACTACCATGCCCTTGCAAAAAGTGCCTTTCTAGATTTCTCGTAGGCCCCATTTAGGTATTGAAAGATTGCTGTAGGTTCTTTCCTGAGCCTTCACTTCTGAAAGCTGAACAAACCAAACTCTCTTAGCCTCTTTTCATAGGAGAGATAGTCCTGATCATCTTAATGGCCCTCCTCTGGACTCACAGAATCACAGAATCACAGAATCACAGAATCACAGAATCACAGAATAGTTAGGGTTGGAAAGGACCTCAAGATCATCTAGTTCCTACACCTCTGCCATGGGCAGGGACACCTCACACTAAACCATCCCACACAAGGCTTCGTCCAACCTGGACTTGAGCACTGCCAGGGATGGAACATTCACAACATCCTTGGGCAAACCATTCCAGTGACTCACCACCCTCACAGGAAAGAACTTCTTCCTGATATCCAATCTAAACTTCTCCTCCATAATTTTTAACCCGTTACCCCTTTTTCTTATCACTACAGTCCTTAATGAAGAGTTCCTCCCCAGCATCCCTATAGGCCCCCTTCAGGTACTGGAAGGCTGCTATGAGGTCTCCACGCAGCCTTCTCTTCTCCAGGCTGAACAACCCCAACTTTCTCAGCCTATCTTCATATGGGAGGTGCTCCAGTCCCTTGATCATCCTCGTGGCCCTCCTCTGCACTTGCTTCAGCAGTTCCATGTCCTTTTCATGTTGAGGACACCAGAACTGCACACAATACTCCAGGTGAGGTCTCACAAGAGCAGAGTAGAGGAGCAGGATCAACTCCTTCGACCTGCTGGTCACGCTCCTTTTGATGCAGCCCAGGATACGGTTGCCTTTCGGGGCTGTGAGCACACACTGCCGGCTCATGTTCATTTTCTCATTGACCAACACCCCCAGGTCCTTCTCCGCAGGGCCGCTCTGAATCTCTTCTTTGCCTAGTCTGTAGCTGTGCCTGGGATTGCTCCGACTGAGGTGTAGGACCTTGCACTTGGCATGGTTGAACTTGATAAGGTTGGCATCAGCTCACCTCTCAAGTACGTCAAGGTCCCTCTGGATGGCATCCCTTCCCTCCAGCATATCAACTAAACCACACAGCTTGGTGTCATCGGCAAACTTGCTGAGGGCACACTCAATCCCACTGTCCATGTCAGCAATGAAGATGTTAAACACTGATCCCTGAGGGACACCACTCATTACTGGTCTCCAGCTGGACATTGAGCCATTGATCACAACTTTCTGTTTGCGGCCATCCAGCCAATTCTTTATCCTTTGAGTGGTCCATCCATCAAATTGATGTCTTTCCAATTTAGAGACAAGGATTTTGTGTGGGACAGTGCCGAACGCTTTGCACAAGACCATGTAGATGACATCAACTGCTCTACCCCTGTCCATCAATTCTGTAGCCCCATCATAGAAGGCCACCACATTGGTCAGGCAGGATTTCCCCTTAGTGAAGCCATGCTGGCTGTCACCAAGCACCTTGTTGCTTTCCATGTGCCTTAGCATGCCTTCCAGGAGAATGTGCTTCAAGATTTTGCCAGGCACAGAGGTGAGACTGACTGGTCTGTAATTCTGCGGGTCTTCCATTTTCCCCTTCTTGAAAATGGGGGTTATATTTCCCTTTTTCCAGTTGTCAGGAACTTCACCTGACTGCCATGATTTTTCAAATATGATGGCCAGTGGCTTAGCAACTTCATTTGTCAGCTCCTTCAGGACCCATGGATGGATTTCATCAGGTCCCATGCACTTGTGTACGTTCAGATTTTTAAGATGGTCTCGAACCAGATCCTCTCTTACAGTGCGCCCAAAGTTTTCGTTTTCACGGTCCCAGCATCTATCTTCCAAGACCTGAGTGGTGTGGTCAGAGCCTTTGCCAGTGAAGACCGAGGCAAAGAAGTCATTCAGAACCTCAGCCTTCTCCAAATCCTGTGTAGCAAGTTCTCCCGATAGCTTCTGGAGGGGACCTACGTTGTCCCTAGTCTTTTTTTTATTTGCTGCGTACCTGTAGAATCCTTTCTTGTTATCCTTAACATCCCTAGCCAAGTTTAATCCTAAGTGGGCCTAGTTTAATTCTAACTGGGCTCACTCAAGCAGTTACACATCCCTCTTGTGTTGGAGGCCACAGAGCTGAATACAGTACACTCTGGGTGAGGTCTCACAAAAGCTGAGTAGAGGGAGATTGTCACCTGCCTCAAGTTGCCAATCCCACTTCTGTTGATGAAGCCCAGAATAGAGTTGGCTGTCTGGGCTGCAAGCACACATTGCTAGATTATGTTGAACCTCTTGTCAACCGACACCCCGAAGTCTTTCTCCTCAGGGAAACTGGTAGGAGTGTGATGGATGGAAGTTCCTCTCCCCCAACAACTGTAGTATAAAGCCTTCTTCAGCAGCTCCCAAGCCCATTACTGAAGACACTCATTCACTTCTATACCAGATGGACCACAACAAGCCCCAACAGTCTATTTAGATATGGATACACCTCTTTAGATATAAGTCAGAGACAATTCTCTGACAGCTTGCCTAGAGAAGTTGTGGCTACCCCATCATGGGAAGTTTACAAGGTCAGGTTGAATGGCATTTAGAGCTCCTGGTCTAGAAGAAGGTGCCCCTTCCAACTCAAACCATTCTATGATCATATGATTGTATAATTCTTTGTTTCTCTGTAATAATTCAATCTAGACTTTTGATGATTTTTGAATTAGAGTGTTATGATTTCCATTACGCTAGCTAGTAAAGTCTTGGCTTTACTTATATATATTTAAGCTGTTCTTCCTCTTTGCCCTTGAAAGGATTTTGAACACAATGTGCTGTTCAATTAATTTGTGAATTTATTTAAAACTTCTATTCTTTGTGCTGTGTTATGCGTTGGAGATTTCCATCTGTGACTGAAATCTTATTGTTCTGACTTCATTACATATTGAAGAGTGAGATGCACCAGAACTGAATTTTTCATATGGCTAAAATATTGGAGTATTTCCCAAATATTTTTAAGTCTGGGTCACCCATCATTTTTCCCGATACTTCCCATTAATATTTCAGAAGTTTAATGGAAAAAGAGACCTTATCCTCTGAGTACTTGTCAAGCAGCTATACTCTTTGGACAATAGAAGAATGTGATAGAATGAACAAGATATAATCCTGAGATGCAAAACCCAGTTCAGTGCGGTCCAGCTGTACAACCTCAGTTTTGCTCAGAAAGTTATTGATATATAAGGCAGTAGTAGAAGATAAACTATGTCCATGTAAGACAAGTGCAGTAAAAACACTGAAAGAAGTGTTATTAAGTAGATATAAATAAACATGTAACAGGAAAGTTATTGGCGTAAAAGGATGTACAACATAAGGAAGAAAAGTATAGCAACAAACAATATCAAGAATCAGCCTGTTCCAGAAAACAACCATACCTCACTTAATTGGCACAGCAGAGACTCATTAGATGGAATCATAATACCATAGAATCATAGAATTGTTTGTGTTGGAAGGAACCTTTATCATCTAGATCCAGCCCCCCTCGTACAAGATGGGACGCCCTCAACTAGACCAGGTTCCTTCAAGCCCCCTTCAGCTTGGCCTTGAACACTGCCAGTGATGTCTCATCCAGAGTGCTGAGCATATTCGTATGTTTCGCTTAGTACCACACTATTGTATGCATTTACCAACAGATAATTGCTATGTTAATTAATAATTCTTAAGTTTTCTGTGTGAAGTGCCTTTTTTTTTGTATGGTAAAGGTACCTGAACAACAACAACAACAACAACAAAAACACAGTGAGGGAGAGTTTCAGAGGTACAGATGCTCAATGCTTTTGTTGTTTTCAGTGTTGGGACTGGCCATAGAAATGCTGAATTTTAAATGGTAGACTACTTTTCTCAACATGCTTAAGAAAACATGGCTCCTCAGCTAAGCTGCTTACAACCTAACTACCACATTAACTTCAAAGCATGGTGTAGAGCTAGTGAGGCTATGAAGTTCCATCCTGACAACCTCAGAAAATTTATTTCTGTGTGTGATTACAGGTCTGTAGCAAAGATTGCTGTCCACATGTGCTTTCTTAGTCAGGCTCAACCCTTATGAAGGAGGCAGATATTACAGAGTTCAGTCTAAGTGAATTTTTAAAGCTCTTGCTGTTTGAGTCTGCCAATTAGTGAATTAGTACGGTGGTAAATTTGTGACACTGAAGCTCAAACCAAAAATCTCTCATGTATGAAACAATGGAATTAATTAGATAGGAACAGCTTTTAATTCCTGCTGAGCTGGATGCAACTCAGACCCTACAGGTGAAAGATTATCTTCTTTATTATTAATAAGCTCCCAGTAAGTCATAATTTAATAATCATTGGTAAAAGAAACAGAATTCAGAAACTGAGTTACTGCTAGGTAAATTTATCAAATCAAACTTGCTGGATTTTGGAGATTAAATAGACAAGTTTGTTAGTTATCTGGGCAGAAAGACAAAATCTCCCACATTTCTCATGTAAATATTCTCAGTTGCCTACTGCCCTGCTATAATTCTCTAATTACAGAGATGATTTTTGGTTCTTCCTTAACCTGACAGGAACTTTAAAAATGCAACCAGGCAAACATAAATGCAAATTTTTTTTTTATTTTTTTTTTCCACGTAAATCACAGAGAACAATTCCAAAGATTCACTGATGGGTGATGAACCAATGTTTTGAATCCACATAAATTAAATATGGTTATAGGAGTTTTGTTGAAAACCAATCTAAATGCTTTCTTCCCATTTCAAGAATTATTAGAGGGAAATTTTCTTAAACATGGAAGTGCAGCACCAGAGAATAATTTCTTATGCAGACAATCTGTTATTTTGAATGTACACATTACGTAATCGAGACATCACATTCATGATCTACGTATGCCTTAGAGAGATTCTTTCCATATTAGAAGTATGCAATGAAGGTGATTATTTACTTCTACAAGAGTGAAATATAGAAGAACTAATGAAGTTACATATTTTATTAATGAATTGAGAGCTCACACTCCAGCTGCCATCATGACAACTAGGGAATCTCTTTTTTAGGGTAAAGCTAAGTTATAGAGAATATTTTACAGGGTCTTCTGAGATTTATTCCCAGTATCATGAGTTAACTTGGCCTATCCAGATTTGGCATACTGTCTCAAGTGTAGGGTTATGTTTTGATATATAGGAATGCTATCTGTTATTCTCAAAGGAGAAGAAGCAGAAGTTGAGATACCATCAAGCTGTAATACAAGTGGATGGTAAGGTACTTAGACCCAGGTTTAAAGATAGGAGTAGCACAATAGTATGGATATTTGTTCAGAGAATGTGTGCTGTGAAACAACAGGAAAAAAAAAAAAAGACAATTAGGAAAGTGTAAAATTTTGTAGAAAAGAAGTTTCTTTAAAAGTCTTGAATTGCTCAGAGAATTCCTGCTTAGAGACTAGATGTTCCTTTTGCATCCATATTCTCTCTAGCTTCAGATTTTCAACATTGGGCAAGATTTAAAATTAAGGACAGAGAGTAGTCCAATAGAAATTTATACCCATTTTTCTACAGAACAAGATCAGAAGGTTGACATTCCTGTAACTGAAGAAAACCTTCTGGTTTTACAGGACGTCTGTATCAACTCATATGGAAAATGTGGATTGGAACTTATTTTTTGATTCCATATGAAAGTGACACAGTCTATGAATATATGGTAGGTACTCACAGGACATCTGGGGCTTTAGTTGTTTTTTTTTTTTTTTTTTATTTAGTTCAAAAGTATCTCATTCAAGATCCCCTAATAAAAAAAGAGGTATAAGCAATTTGACAGGTAAGGATATTTTTATATGAAATAGTAACACCATAAACCATTTTTTATTCTTTCTAATTAATTATTTAATCATTAAATTTTGTTAATTCCTTACAAATACCACTTCATATCCTAAATGCCGAATCTCAGTCTGATGTCTCTTTGTTGTTGAAATATGACAACTAATTCAAGAAAACTCTTTATGGCAATATACATTTGTATTCACAATGAAGCACAGTTCATGTAAAATTCTTCTTCATTATCTAAAAGACAGGAAATGGTTTCACGATATTCAGCTAGCAGTATAACAGCAGATGCACCATTTAAGAAAACAAAAATTACATTGCCCTTTACTAAGCATAAGGACAATGAATATGTTTTGGTTGTTTATGAGAGTCTTTCCCCCTAAAGTGCTGCACTGCTAGTTTCAAATAGATTAAAAAATCTTCAAGCCACTATCTTGTACTGTTGAATAAGCATACAAAATTTTTTTTTTCCACATTGTACAATCAGTGTTTCTTCTAGCTCCAACACATTGTCTGCATTACAGATGCATCTAAAAAGCTGATTTTTAATATCAGAATCCTCTGAAGTGAAAACCAAATAATTTTTTTTTTTCTAATATCCTGAAAGGATCTCTCCTCATTAGCAAGGGAGAGACCCTTTCCTACTTTTAATAAAAACAGTAAATCAATGAAAAATGGAAATATCTAGGAACTGATTTTGCTGTTAGAGTTGAATTCAGAGTTCATACTTTCAGAATGACTCACGCCCACTCCAAGGAATTGTTCTTCCAATGAACAGTATCAAAAGGACTAAGAAATTCATAATTTTGGTATAGTCTGAGAAGTTCTCAAAGGAATATTAAAATTATTCACTGTCTCATGGAGAATTTAAATATCTTGAAGAATGCAAGATTAAATGCTTGCAGCATGTTGGAAGTGTCACTTCTTTCAGGAAAGACATTTGTGTGACCTATACTAAATGAGAAATTGTCAGGGGTTTTTTTATTTTAAACTTTAGACTGTCAGGTGCTAAAATAAATACTGCAAGTGTTGTCCTCTTTTAGTCTCAAGTCCCAAGTGTTAAGAAAAAAAGTTAGTTTTTTTAGAATTGCAACATTAATATGCTCTGTACATATGCAGAACCATACCAGAACTAGTCTATGTGGTACTATGAATATTTCAAACAGCTGCCTGGAAGCAATACCCTCAGGTAGTCACAATACTATCTAGCTACCATGTTAAGAGTAATGGAATTCCCATAAGTGCTACTTTCCAGAAATAAGACTTTTTTAACATGACAGCAAATGCATTGTGACAGACATGTTTGATGGAAGCAGAAGGAAAATGTCTTTTTTATATGAAGTCCTTGTAGTAATGTTTTTTTAATGAATTGTGAAGTAGCACAGATATTAACAGACATTTAAAATTTTCTGAGTCGATATCGTCACATGTTCAAAGATGATGAGAATAAGTGTCATCTTTTCATCTATGATTTCTTTCAGTCTTGTTAAAGCTACTACATAATTTGTCGTGGCAATAAAAATTCTTGCTCTTTCTATTCTTTTTCTCCTTTTTCTTTCAGTCCAGACTGATTTATCAGAGCCAGCTTGTTTCTAATTTAAAAATCTATAAAAATGCAGAACAGACTATCAATTTTGGAAGTCAAAGATAAGGGTAATATCACAGCATAATAACTGTATGGAAATTTAAATCTAGTTTCTTGTGATTTTTTGATTTGGTTAGGTTTGCTGTCAAGCAAGAAAACTGCAATATTTTGGAAGATCAAAATTCAAGTCTTTCCCTAACTTCAAAAAATGCTATCAGATACAAGTAACTGGTACTGTTCTACTCAGACTTATCTCCAGTTTGCCTTTGTAATTCATTTCTGATTTATACCAGTACAAATGAAATTAGGCTCTAACCCCATAGAGTCCAGGGATCTAATTAAAAATAAAACAAATTTTCAGTCAGTGAGCATGGATAATACATGATTTTTATACCTGCTGGTCATTAAAAACTCACAAAAATCTAGATCAAAGAAATCATGCTGTCAAAAGAATCTCTAAGTGTAGTTGTGTGCAGCTTCAAGGAATGAAGGACACTGAGATATCAGAAGAAAAAGAATGAATTAACATAGGGTCATTGTAAAAATCTACTGTGAATACATAGCTGAAAGTTCCCCAGTATATGACTTATTTCAGCAGTTTTGTGGGGTTAGGACTTTCAGAAACAATGTTATCTTTTTAAATATATTGTTGTACTGCAACTCTGGTGTAAAGAAAAATAATGCCAAAACTCATTAGGGTATGTTTTGCTTCTCCATAATAGTGAATAAATACATAGGAAGAATGGGAGGATAATCCAATTACTCTTTTATTTACTTGCTTTCTCTATAATGTTTTGTTTGATTGAAATCTTGGAAAAAATTTTTTTTCATTTTTCTTTGCTGTCATCCCCTCTTAACTTGGCCTTTTATTTAATGAGCGAGTTAAAACAGTGTGAAACTTGTATCTTGTCTTCTTTGGTTCTAGAAGCAGTTTCCATGCTCCACAGTCAGCCCTGAGCCAGAACTGTAAGCCATGCGTATTCAAATGTATACCCGGAGTACTCCTTCACAATGACTAAAATGAGCAATAGAAGTTCAATCTATTGATCCAGTTTTGCTATAGCCTAATTTTTCTTTTTGGTCACAGTATGTCAAATTGACAAAGTTGCACACGGAGCCAACAAGAATTTTTCCTTCTCCCAGAATGTCATTGCTATGCCCTGCTTGGTGCACAGCTTCAGGGGCATTGTAAAAATTGATAAATCAGTTCAGGTGATGCTATGTATCATTTTTAGTCCAATCAGTTTTCACAGTTAATTTTCATGTGAAGCAGTACAAAAACATTCAATTTTTGGTTTGCTACCAGCAATTCTGAATTTTAGTCATAAATCATTAATTCTACTTATTGTAGCAATTTTTCTTCTTCCAGGTAGCCTTCTAAGGTGCTTAAAGCTTCGCAAGATTTTTTTCCATGTTTTACCTTACTTTCCCAGCTAAAGAAAATGAGACTAAAATAAACATGGAATTCATTACCAGTCTTAGGGTAAGACCCTAGAAAAGAGAGACTCCAGGGTTTGGCTGCTAGTGGAAGTTTATGTAAATCAGTGATGAAACTGTCTTGGAAAGAAGGCACTCAGAAGGAAATGTAAAGAGATGAAAAGGGGCAGTATGAATTACTCGTTCAGAGAAGGTCTAGTTACTCAGATACAAACGGGAGGGCAGAGCTGAGTACTTTAGAGTGATCTTTCAGCAAAATTGAGGGTAGGCAGTTATGTTTCTTAAGAGACGTAATCAGGGTTGTGTTCTGTGAAGCAGTAGAGATGCCGGATAATGTGGGAAGTCTGGAAAGACTGATCAGGGCCAGTAAGAGTGGAAACTCAGAGATGCTGTTTAAGGTCAGAATAATCTTTTTTAGTAACAGTTGCACTCAATAAAAGTCTGGTGCATTGGCTGGTGGATGTAATTTTGGGTCATCTGTAGTCTAAGTGATAATGGCCTTCTCTTCCAGACATTGAAACTTACTTGTTTCTGTATGCCAATAAAGGTACTTTCCTGTAGCATTCACTATGGTAATATTCCTTACCTCATAATGGTTTTTGATAAGTCGCTTTAAAAAGTCTTTATTTACTATGGATTCTACTGACTTGGGAAAAATAATTTTAAATTTAGCAGACTACCTCAAGTGCACAAACCTCCCTTCTCACTCCCACTAACCTTATGTTTATAACTATGAGTCATTCTCTTTGAGAAAATTGTGCACGTTCTGTGTCGATATCTGTGTTAATATGCGTTGCTTGTGGTTTTATGATTTGGCATATTTAGATACAGTTTCTCATCTTTCCAGAAACTGAAATGAAAGCTCCATGTTGATGAGATGGGTAAACTTAACAGAAATGCTGTTTCTCTTTTTGTATATTAATGTACAATGGTACAATTATGAAAAAATAAGACAAATTTCCTGATAACTCTTAAAAAAAGAGAAGAGTCACTTGGTAATATATTCTGGAAGTATATTATATTTTTTCTTTTTTGCATTCAAACATCATTAGACATTGGATAATTAAATGGTTTTATAAATTATTAGAATTAAACTGGTTTTAGTTGACAAATTTATATGATACTTAGCAAAGGAATTTTAGTATGTGTCCTTCAATAATATCCAGTCTCATGGTGCATTCTTTTAGCTTTTGTTCTACATGGTGTATGTTAATTGCTTCTTAATTATGTGTAATTCTTCTGGGAAATAATTGATTTAGTAAATAGTACTGCCTATTCACCAGTAGCAAATGATTCATTCCTTTCTTATAAAGATAAAAAACCTCAGGACCTTTATTTTACTCTACAATGTCGTGATGGTACAATCACAAGCAATTTATCATATTGAAAAGCCAGTGCAAGGAAGGAATAAATACTGGGAAGAAGTATCTTAGTAGAATGGCAGGTGCACACTTGTCCACAGATGAAGAAGTGGTTGATGGTGGTATGGGAAAACAGGAAAATTTGGAAAGTTGCTCTAATAAATATCTAGCCATTTATTAGAGCATGGTTCTCTCTCCTAATAAGAGGTTTCCTATAGGAAAACTATATGTAAGCTGTTGTTCAATGAACTAATAGCTGAAATAAAAGATTTACAAATTAGGGATTTCTCAATGCAGTCAATCTGTTTGTGTACTCAGTATAATCCAGAATCAACCAGCCATATATAGGTAAAGCCTAGTCATCCAGTTGACTTTACAGCAAGTCTTGTGACTTTTTATTGTCTAGAGTTAAATAGGATAAATTTTAGCTCAGAAAGTTTCTATTTAGGAGCGAATATTAATGGACTAGACAAATAGATATTCCATTGCTAAAGATGAGAGTCAATTAACTTTCCGGTGATTTCTTTTTTTTTTTTTTTTTTTTTTTCTCTAATGGAAACCCTGTTATGGCACATTGTGATTTATCAATAAACTCCTGCAATGGAAGTAGGTTCAGTAGTGAGGTGCCCAAGAAGCACAGAAATAGTGCAAAAGTACTGACGTAACCTCAAAATAAAGGGTAACAGATGTTTTCCCTTGTTTTAGATAAACAACTGTTAACAGTAGAGTTGATCAACTGGTGAAATAAATGTTTCTCCCTGAGTTCTTCAAAAGCGTGAATAACTTCATCAGTCAGGCAGACCAACACGGGGGTAGTGAATATGATGCTCAATCTAACACAGAGTATGAAAACAAAACAACTGGCAAAGAAATTCAAAGAGAACAGGAGGCTTGAGCTGGCTTCAACCAATATATTCCTTCCTGAAGACTAAGCCCAGCATCATGACAATGAGCATTTTATAGATACCAGTAATGGGAATCACATTAGTATTGTTATTGAACTGCGTATTGCAACAGTTGTACTTTAGAATCATAGAATCATAGAATAGTTAGGGTTGGAAAGGACCTCAAGATCATCTAGTTCCAACACCCCTGCCATGAGCAGGGACACCTCACACTAAACCATCCCACACAAGGCTCTGTCCAACCTGGACTTGAACACCACCAGGGATGGAACATTCACAACATCCTTGGGCAACCCATTCCAGTGCTTCACCACCCTCACAGTAGAGAATTTCTTCCTTATATTCAATCTAAACTTCCCCTGTTTAAGTTTTAACCTGTTACCCCTTTTTCTTATCACTACAGTCCCTAATGAAGAGTCCCTCCCCAGCATCCCTATAGGCCCCCTTCAGGTACTGGAAAACTGCTATGAGGACTCCACGCAGCCTTCTCTTCTCCGGGCTGAACAGCCCCAACTTTCTCAGCCTATCTTCACACGAGAGGTGCTCCAGTCCCCTGATCATCCTCGTGGCCTTCCTCTGGACTTGTTCTAGCAGTTCCATGTCCTTTTTATGTTGAAGACACCAGAACTGCACACAATACTCCAGATGAGGTTTGAGGAGAGCAGAGTAGAGGGTCAGAATCACCTCCTTCGACCTGCTGGTCACGCTCCTTTTGATGCTGCCCAGGATACAGTTGTCTTTGTGGGCTGCGAGCACACACTGCCGGCTCATGTTCATTTTCTCATCGACCAACACCCCTAAGTCTTTCTCAGTAGGGCTTCTCTGAATCTCTTCTCTGCCCAACCTGTAGCTGTGCCTGGGATTGCTCCGACCCAGGTGTAGGACCTTGCACTTGTCATGGTTGAACTTCATATGGTTGGCATCAGCTAACCTCTCAAGTATGTCAAGGTCCCTCTGGATGGCATCCCTTCCCTCCAGCATATCAACTGAACCACACAGCTTGATGTCATTGGCAAAGTTGCTGAGGGCACACTCAATCCCACTGTTCACGTCTCCTGGGTTTACCAGGAGCCGTTTTGCTCCCTCTTAGTAACTGGTGCAAGCTCTGTGTTTTGACTTCCAGCCTGGACAGAGAGCTGATAACACCAATCGTTTTTAATTGTTGTTAAGTAATGTTTATTCTGGCCAAGGACTCTGTGAGTCTCATGCTCTGTCGGGGATGAGGGGAGGCCGGGAGGAAGCAGAGACAGGACACCTGACCCTAGCTAGCCAAAGAGGTATTCCATACCACAGCACGTCATGCCCAGGGAGGTAACTGGGAGTTACCCGGAAGGGCATGGTCTCTCTTCGGGGGGGTCGAACGAGTTTGGTGGTGGTATCGTATTCTCTTGTTATTTTCTCTTAGCAATATTATCATTGGTGGTAGCAGCAGTGATTTGTGTTATACCTTAGTTACTGGGCTGTTCTTATCTCAACCCGTGGGAGTTACATTCTCCTGATTCTCCTCCTCATCCCTCCAGGAGTGGGGAGGGGCGGGGGCGGGGTGAGTGGATGCGCTGTGTGGATCGGTTTAAACCACGACACCACATCACCGACAAAGATGTTGGACAAGATCGGTCCCAACACTGATCCCTGAGGGACACCACTCATTACTGGTCTCCAGCTGGACACTGAGCTATTGATCACAACTCTTTGTGTGCGGCCATCCAGCCAGTTCTTTATCCACCGAGTTGTCCATCCATCAAATTGATGTCTCTTCAATTTAGAGACAAAGATGTCGTATGGGACAGTGTTGAATGCTTTTCACAAGTCCAGATAGATAATGTTAACTGCTCTATCAGTGTCCCTCAGTTCCATGGCCCCAGCATAGAAGGCCACCAAATTGGTCAGGCAGGATTTCCCCTCAGTGCAGCCATGCTGGCTGTCACCAAGCACCTTGTTGTTTTTCATGAGCGTTAGCATATGTTCCAGGAGAATGTGCTCCAAGATTTTGCCAGTCACAGAGGTGCTGGTCTGTAGTTCCCTGGGTCGTCCATTTTCCTCTTCTTGTAAATGAGGATTATATTACCCTTTTTCCAGTCATCAGGAACTTCACCTGACTGCCATGATTTCTCAAATGTGATGGCCAGTGGCTTAGCAACTTCATTCGCCAGCTCCTTCATGACCCGCGGATGGATTTCATCAGGTCCCATGGACTCATGCACATTCAGGTTGTTAAGATGTTCTTGCACCAGATCCTGTCCTACAGTGGGCTCAAGGTCTTCATTCTCACAGTCCCTTCATCTGCCTTCCAAGACTTTTGCTAACTGTAGCTACATTTGATTGTGTTATACAGTAAATTTTGAATCACTCTGCTAAATCAGAAATCCCATATAGCATCAACTGTCTATTATAAAAAGTAAAATTGATATTAAACATTAAAACCTCCATGTGTGGAAGGTGTCAAAGAACCTGGTCAGAGATTCTGACACACTTAGTATGAGTAAATTTATCAAGTTTCTTATCTCACCCTTTGTCGCAACCTAAAATGTTACCTGGTCTGTGGGTGCATAAAAATTGCAACTGTGTGTTCGATTCCATAATACACAGAGTCATGGAAGCTTTTATCCTCTAAATGTCTCTACATTATGACAGATTACTGCAAATATCCTCCAAATCATCTCTAGCAGGTGTACTACAGCAAAATCACAATTAGCAAGTAAATTTATCATTAATAAAGTGAATCTTTATATATGTATGTGTCAAGATATTAGAAATTTCCATCAGCAATCAATAAAACAGTATCAACAAATAGCATGGCATCAATCAGTCACAGCAGCAATCAATAATATAGCAACCATCAATTGTACAGCAACAACCAAATAGACATATATGAGTACCAGTTACCAGAAACTTAAAATTAGTGAAACAAACTTATCAACAATATAACAGCAGATATAATAGATTACTTAAATGAATATGTAATACCACTACCAAGTAAATTTGACAGATCCCAGAGGTAGAGGACAAACCAAGCTGACCCCATTAGTGGGACCAGATGGCGACCAAGCAATGAAGTAACCAACAGTCTCACTTCAAAGATGATTCACATCAGAGTCTAGAGTCAGCCAGCCATCCCCAGCAAGGATACAAGATCTCGTAGAAAGTTTATGAGGAGAATTCATCCTCTTTATGAAAGGGAAACTACATGCAGCATGTGAAGATCTCAGAAAGAGAGATTTTTATCCATTTGGATAAAAATTGAGTCCTTTTTACATGATAGAGGCATGAGGGCACAGGACACCAGCATTTTGAACAGCAAATAGATGCTGTTAATATCTATTTTGCACCTGTAACAGTGTTTTCTGTTCTTTCAGACCAATTTTATTTTCTCAGACAGTTTCCATGTTTTCAGATGATAACTTACCATTAGAATTTCTGGGTTTCCGAACTTAACAATGGCATCTCAGGATGCCTTTGGTTTCTATGTGCCCAGCTGTACTTCAAAGGTGCCAGGTGCATTTTTCAAGGATGCTTCTGCTTCCAAGGCATAGTTTCCAGGCTTGTAGCTCCCATGGTGGCAAGCAATTTGTCTTTCAGCATTTTTCAGCAGACATTTTCTTCCAGTTGTTAATTTTCCGTTTCTTACCAGGCCACCTTTACAGCTGCTTACATCACCAATTCATTTGTCTCTGCACATCTGCACTGTATAAACATTAATTTTTGGTCAGGTTCTGTATCAAAGTGGGCCAATATATTCCCCTAAACCAAATTCTTGCATAATTTTAGAAACTGGCTCCAGTGTCACTCTCCAAATCCAGCATAGGTGAAATAGTACCAGACTGGGTACTTTCTAGTTTAATGAATACACTCATACTGTAGCAGACCCTAAATCATGCTCATATTACTTAATATCAATCCTAGATCAAGAAAAATATAAAAATAACTTTCCTGTAACATAATCTGCACAGTATGTCAGACATTTTAAACAGGAAAAGAAAAAGACTTTGATTCTCAGAAGCTACATGGGACCCCAGTTGCCCACGGTTATATGACCTTTAGTGCATTTATGACCAATCTGTTCTAGAAGTAGCTAGTCCTACCCCATATAGATATGAAACACTCTGTACTCTATACCACACTTAAGATGGATGCAGTCACCAGTGTAAATAGAGACTATGAGTAATGAATTATTTTAAAAATAGTTCCCGTAAAGTCTAAAGTAGGGCAATGGATCTGCTTGGGTACTAAAAGCCATATCCCAGAAAGAAGCTGAGTGCTTTATGCAGGGGATTAGTAGAACTTAGATGTGTGATTTAAAGCTCAGTTGCTGTCTGAACGCAGAAAATGCCTTGACTCCACAATCATATCACCTTTTCTCTTTTTTTTTTTCTTTTTGATAGTTATACATCTGTAGGAGTCTGAAGTTATGTTCCTTTCCATGTTGTGAAGGGCTGAATTGTGACAGGACAGGAACAGTTTCTTTGCGCTTGTTTTCATATCTAAACTTAATTAGGATGCAGGAATGATGTGTTACACAACTAAGATCTTTGTAGACTTGTAGCAAAATGGGATTTTTTCAGAGCACTGCAGATATATCTGCAGGATGGTGCTCCACAGAGAAATTGTAGAAGCCAGTATCTTCTAAGTCATGGTATTTTTGATCCACATCCTGATATAGGCTAGAACATTGTGGGAAAGGATGTCCGGGTTCTTTCCCTGCATTATAAACTTTAACTTTTATGGTTCCAGAGAGCTGTCTAACCACAAAATAGAAAACTAGCCCATAGTCCCTTATTTTCCCTACTTCTGGAACCTCTATTGCGGAAGATCAATGGACAGCACGCTGATTAATGTAATCAGAAACTGACCTTTATTCACTTCAGAGCACTGCCTTTTATAATTTCCAGGCTTGGTCCCGCGCTTAAGCTTTATAATGATTGGTTTCTACACATAATGCAAAGGCAGCTGGTTGGTTCCTTCTTCAGCATCCGGGAGTTGTTTGTTTCCCTCCTGCAGAACTTCCGCATATGTGGCCACAACTTTGCTCTGAAGTAATCTGCGAACTAGGCGATTAATCCTTACTACAAACTCTAACCAATGGCAAGAGTCCTGGATCTCTCACATGCCCATTGTTTGTTACAAAGCTCTCAACACTCTTATCACTGCCCAGAAGAGAATTAAGGAATGTTTGGGCTAAAGAATTCCTTTGAATATCATTTCTTAGTTACCTTGAAAAGCCACTATTATGATATGTTAGTTCTTATGCTGATTATCCTGAGCTGTGTGATTTGGGTAAACCATTCTGTTAAGACATTTGACTGTTCTCATTTATCTTACTAAATTTATGACAGCTGTATTATTGATGACATAATCCTGAAATTATGTGTTAATATGTTTGGGATTGAATACTGATTTAAAATCAGATGGCTGGAGAAATGGGCTGACAGGAACTTCCTGAAATACAAGAGAATGTGCAAAGTCATGTGCCTGGGGGGGAACTATCCCACACAGTAATATATGCTGGGGGCAGCAGCAGGAAACCAGCTTGACCCTAAAACACCTAGAGGTCCTGGTGGAGACCGGGTTAAACATAAGCTAGCAGTGTACCATTGCAGCAAAGAAGGTTAATGGTATCCCTGGCTGCATTAGGCTAAGTGTTACCAGCTAATAAAGGGAGTTGATCCTTCCCCTCTACTCAGCATTTTACACACCTAGAGTCTTGTGTCCAGTTCTGGGCTCCTCAGTACAAAAGAGAGATGGACATACCAGAGAAAGTCCAACAAAAGGTCACTAAAATAAAGAAGGGACTTGAACACCTCTCCTTTAAGAAAAGGCTGAGAGAGTGAGGTTTACGTTAGAAAAGAGAAGGCTCAGGGCTTAAAATAATTGAGCCCACTGTTCATGTGAACTATTACTGGATAACTCGTGCGGCTTCATTAAATGACTTCTGCATAAACTTAGGGAAAAAAATTAGTCCATAAATGCTCAAAATATGGATACATTTGTGAACACAACCAAAGAAGAGAAAACGGTGAGGAAAGTTTTAGAGAAATGCAATAAGAAAAACAGATTACCTGTTTTTCCTTTTAATACACTGTGCTATTCTGTTTATCATAGCCTTATATACCAATTTTTTTTACTTTTAGTTTCATAATAAAGCCCCGCTTAGTCTGATAGGCATTTGAAAGCCACAGTTAGGCCAAGAAGAATGAGCATCTTCCTCCCCCTTCTCAAGGCAGACATACTAAGCTTCACTGCAAATAAGATATTCATGGCTCTAAGCAGTGTCTGAAGTTAAAAATTCTCTTGCAGTTCTCTGTACATCTTAACTGTACTGAAAAGTAAGTCATCAAAATTAGAGAAAGTTGCGTGGCTACACAGCAGACACAGGAAAAAGAAAAATCAGCTTGTTTTTCTCCTATCTAAATCAGTTTACTCCCTGTCACACAAAATTTCATCTTTTTCAATTACAAAGCTTTTTTAGTAAAATAGGAAAACGCTAATGTCTGCGTATGTACACTTACCCGTCATTATCCCCATACTCTTCAGTACTTATTTACTTCTATATCCATCAGGAATTTTTTATGCCACATAAGGGTCTGACACTAGACAGCAAGGTGGCCAGAATTCCTGCAGAGTCCACCCCTTTTAGCATGGTGTATCCTGCAGAGTTTAATTTCTCTATTTTCTTTTTTTATTTCTCCTGGTTGGGAATGTGTTTTTTCAACCATATTGAAAACACAAAACAATCTGAAAACATTGCAAAGTACCAAACCCACACATTTTTTTGTACTTTTTACTTTTTATTTTTATTTTTTAGGTGTTCACTTTCTGGAAGAATTGTGTAATTGATTTACGTGGCAAGGTTTTGGTAGGACCGTGGTCTAGTTTCTGTGAGAAGATACCAGAAGCTGTTCCCATGTTGGACAGAGCCTGAAGCTGAGCCAATCAGCAATGTGGGTAATGCCTATATGATACCATACTTAAGGAAGGGTAAAAACCACCAAATAGCAGCTGTGAGAGAGAAGAGTAATAAGATGTGATAGAAACAATGATGGAGACACCAAGGTCAGTACAGGAGAAGGGGGAGGAGGTGCTCCAGGCACTGGAACAGATATTCCCCTGCAGCTCATGGTACAGACCATGGTGAGGCAGGCTGTGCCTCTGCAGCAAATGGAGGTTAACAATGGAGCTGTTATCCAGCTGCAGCCTATGGAGGACCCCATACTGGAGCAGGGAGGATATAACCTGAAAGAAGATACAGCCCATGGAAAGCCCCCCCAGAAACAGGTTTTCTAGAAGGAATTGTGACCCATGGGGGATCTGCACTGGAGTAGTCTGTTTCTGAAGGACTCTACCCTATGGAAAGGATCCATACTGGAACAGTTCTTGAAGAACTACAGCCCGTGGGAAGGACCGACATTGGAGTTTGTGAAGGACTGTATTTTGTGGGAGGGATGGTACAAATAAATAGGAAAGTATATAACAAATGTATAAACAAATATATACTAAATAAGATTTTGCTCACAGTTTTTCACAACCTGAATTAAAAAGAGTAAGTTAATTATTTTCAACTGAATCTTGGTAAACAACCATATTACCTCATTGATCAAACTGACTTCACCAACAATTACGTAAAGAAGTTCCTTATACCAGATTTAAATTTGTAAAACTGTAAGGTTGAGATAAAATAAACCCCACTGATAATAGTGATGAAAAGTAAGTTTTATAAAGTCATCTCATAGCAAACTCACTTTGACACTTTCTTCTGTTATACTTGTTTTTTACCCAACGTGGGTGGCCTGAGTAGAAGCAGTTGTTACTGCTTTCTTCAGTTGCTCTTTTTCATCAGGTTTCCACTGGGAAATATGTTTCATATATCAGCTTCTTTTTCATGTCCTACATCTCAGAGCCCTGCTTTCTTCAGTCTCAGGGAAAATCACAGTTCCATCTCAGACAGGTTTTTAGTGATTCTTCATGTCCTTTTACAAAAACTTTCACAATACTTCCAGACAGTAAGGTGAGTTGAACAGCTCCCAGTAAGTCTGTTCTGGAATGATTTTGTTACTTCGCCTGGTTCACAGATGTTTCTAGAGGTGTTTTGTTTTTGTTTGTTGGTTTGGTTATTGGTTCGGGGTTTTTTTGTGGTAGATTTTCAGCAAAGCTCTGAAGAGTCATGTTTCATTAAGTTGGCTTAATAAGGCTTTAGTAAAAAAGAGTAGGGTGCCAGAGTTTTATTTAATCAATTTTTGATTTTATCCACTAAGAGTTCATCCTTCTCAGGAGCAGCTGAATGAATAACGTCTGATTCAGAATTTCTGTATTGGCTAACATCTGATTCAGCATTTCTGTGTTGGCCAACTTCTACAAGTAGAGAAAACAGTTCAATGCACCCAATGCCAACAGATTTTCTGTAATTGTTTGCTTATAATCTAGAGGCATATTTGCAACTTTTTACACTGAAATACCATAGCTCCTTTTACTGATTTTGTGAGATTTTATTTGTATTAACATGTATCGTATCTGGAGGAGAGTTTTACTTCATGTATTGACTTGACTAATGTGATAATGAAGACTATGTCAAAACATGATTTAACATGCCTGGAATTGAAATTTAATGTTTTTCCTAGCTCTTCAACTGCAGCAAAAACAGACTACATGAACTGTAAAGACTAATATGAAACAAAAAAGTTTTCCAATATATTAATTCTATCTTTTGATCTTTATCCTTTTTATAATAGTTCCAACTTCATAACTGCTGAAATGAACAAGTTTATTTTAAAATAACTTGAGCTCAAGTGCTATTAATTTTTTTTTAAATCCTAATAACCAAGTACTCTAATACTGCTCAGAATAAATGTATTTAATGGGTTGAATAAAGTGATATATGAGAGACTGAGCATAAGTAAAAGGCAAGGTATGAAACCTTGATTATACTGAATTTAGGTGAATTTTTTGCCATTTATATCTGAAGAAAAAAGATGGCACCCAAGATGTTCATTGTGGGTGGCTTTCAAAATAATCAGCAGCATGGTGAGAAAAGATAAAAAATAGTACACAATAAAATGGTAATCATAGAATCAAAGAACCATAGAATAATAGAGTGACTTGGGTTGGGAGGGACCTTAAACATCACTGAGATCCCAACCCCTACTACCATGGTCAGGGACACTTTCCACTAGGCCAGGTTGCTCAAAGCCCCATCCAGCCTGGCCTTGAACAGTTCCAGGGATGGAGCATTCACAATCTATCTGAGCAACCTGTTTCAGTATCCCACTACTCTTTACTGCGAAGATGTTTTTCCTAATTTCCAATCTAAATCTACCATCTCTCAGCTTATAGCAATGTTTTATATTTGCTAGTAGATAATTACTAGAGCTGTGTTTTTGAGGGCATTAGGAACTCATTTAAAGTAGTAAATTGCCTATGAACCTTATTAGGAGGTTCAAAACTGGAAAAGAAATCCCACCCCAAAATAGTAGCCCAGCAGACTAAAATAAAAAAAAAAAAAAAAGTGCCTTAAGCATTCAAGTAAACAGTCATGATGGTGTTCAGTGAAGCTGAAAGACAAAATCTGTTTATGGCTTCAGGCCACCAAGTCAAAGAAATATGTATCCACAGTCATGATAGGAAGGGGGCACTGACTTGGTGGTATGCCTGCTATTTGACTGAGAATGTTAACATTGTGTTCGCCTCTGTTTGCAAGGAGAGCTGCATCCCTCCTCACCATTTGTTCATGTGCATTCCAATGTCTCAGCCAGAAGTGCTGTCCTCTGTCATCTGTTACAAAAATAGTGTGACCGTCCAGCTACAAATAGAAATGAAGGTGAAGATAGGAGGCAGTTTAGTTAGAAAGAGGAATTTAAGGTCTCATGTTAAAACTGAACAATACACAAGGAAATGAAGAAAACATATGGGTAACTATCTAGATTAGATGTTACAGTACAAAATAAAAACCTGAATTCTAGCCTTGTCTTAAAAAGTTGTTTATAAATTTTATAATAAGTAGACAAAAGAGGAAACAGTATTTTTTTATGTTCTACTGAATATTACTTACTTTAAATGCTACATTTACTGTTAGATTTGAAGACACATTTTGGCTAGTAGTGCCTGTTCACCTCTTCTCTGGAAGTAACCAGTAGTGGAAGAACCATAAATGATAGTCTACGAATTGAATTACAAAGGGAGAACTGATGTCTGGGAGGAGATTAGAATGCTATGATCAGTATTTCACATAATAGCAGTTATTTTTATATTCTGTGATGTACTACTGCCCTTGCTTTTGTAAGAAAGTTGACCTCCAAGAAAAAAGTTCAGAACAGCTTGCAGTCATTTGTTTCACATTCCACTTTTATTCCATGACTCTTGCTTATGTTTAGTCTTTGTTACTTGCATTATTTATTTTTCTTTCTCTAGTTGTAGAAAATCACAGAAAATTTCCTTCAGAGCTGATGCTAGCATTGAGGAATCATCAGTCTGTCATTAGTGTACTGAAACACCGTAATTTTTTTTCCTCTAAGAAATTAATAACTCTCTGCCAAAACTCACTGGGGGATAAGGGATTTCTAGGCTTATTACAGGTTTTGTCACACTGATACATTGTGCTTTAAAAGCATGAACACCTTAAATTCTTTTTTTTTTTTTTCCTTTGGAACAGAATATTAAGTAATTCAGTTCAAATACTGTGTCATTTTAATTGGTGCAGGAGAGCAATTAACTTTCAATGGTAAAATGTCAAGTGCTTCCTTTGCCTCATCTAAGCAAATTTGTCAGGAAAAGACTATCATCTTACATAAGTAACAATCAGTGCAATTAATTTGTATGTTTCAATTAGTTCATGATCAAATTATCCCATGGTCTAAGGATAACAGCTAAGGACTTCAAAGAAAAAAAAAAGTGTTTATCTGCATTCATGTTCTATATAGTGTTGACTCAGATCCATATTCTTGAATAAATCCTTTGTGATAGTTTATTGTACTTTACAGCTTTATTTCACACCAACTTTAAACTTAGTTACACTGTGAAACCTCAGTGCTACTGGACTGCCAAAGGAATTAAAGTTAGCTCAAGTGATAGGAGAAAGACAGATGTTCAACGAAGTGATGATTATATTTAAATTATTAATGTATTGAGAACAAATCCCAAAGACTTACTAGTACATTAAGAGAATTAAATAAAAACTGAAAGGAGGCAGGGTGGGATAGAGGTAACAGAAGACTTATGTGTCTGCAATGCTCTTTAAAGATGTGACAGTCCTACCTTTAGTGTAACAGCATGCTATTTGGAGCAGGAAGAGAGTTTCAGATTTATTTTCAGTTTGATAGGATTCTATGCTCTGATGGAAGAGTTGGGTTAGTGCTTTACCTATGGAGAGAATATTTTAAACTGTTTCTGAGGTGAGAACATGATCCTTGGCTCCTTTGCTTTGAAATAATTTCAAATGATTACTAGGAATATCCTACAGAGGTCTGCTTTGAACTCTTTTTTTTCACAATAAAGCTGAATCATGTTTCTTTTTCTAATTGCAGCCAATAACCTGATCGCTTTCTAAAAATGTCTAATTTTTTAACATTTCCTGATTTCTTGAAATAAATCTTCAACAAAAATGGATGAATACATTGTAATGTAGAGTAGTATCTATTGCCCTTGGTTAGAAAAGCAAAATATGAACCTACAAGCAAAAACATATTTATTGTTAAAGACAGTATTTGACTCAGAATTATAGAATTCTTAATAGAATTAGAATTCATATTAACCAAAACAAGTATGATAATTTCATTACAAAATTAGCCTCCTTCCTCATAATGTATTTTACTTTACATACAGTTCATAGCTGTCTCCATTTATCCCTAGGTTGACTGTCAGTAAAAGATTGAAAAAAAAGGAGTACTTACATTTTTTATTTACATCATGCTGCCTGTGTGTGCAATGCTCAAAGGATGATAGCTGATACTAAGACTTTAGGCACACTGACATTACCAAAGCATAAAAATGGAGGCATTTCATCCAGCTGCAGCAGCTTATATTCTCATTCTGGTCATGACAGTCATTGGATAAAATACAGAAATTTCATTTGAATGTGCATCAAACATAACTCCCTACTCTCCTGTACTGGAACCATTTTTACTGGGTTAGGTTGTTAGTGATCATTCTTGAATATCATCTAATATCCAGCTAATTGTTTTTATTCAATGCAATTTATTTTGTTAATGTAGAAAATAACGGCAGGAAAAAACATGCTATGGTAAAAAAGCATATAGTTCTGGTTGCAACACTTCCTTGAGAGTACAGAATTCAAACTGTTTTATGAAAACACTGGAACATGAATCTCTTACATATCACATGAGTATGATATTTGTTGGGTTTTTTTGTTTTGTTTTGTTTTTTTTAAAGAAGACTCTCTATCGCCTTATGACAGAAAGTAGTAAACCTCATTTGCTGCAGTCTCGCAAACACCTTAAACAAGGAAAAGCCCACGGCTGCAAATTTTGTAGCTTTTCCCTGCAATTCAGGTCTTCTGACATCTGTGAAGGGTAGATCTGGAGATACAGCTCTCTTTACAAAGTCTCCTACTAGCTGCTTCTGGCAATTGTAGGGTGATTGCTATAAATTCTGTCATTCATAGTTATTTAATTCTTCAATGCATTAGACTAAGCATATCAGGCACTCCACACTAGCCAAATTTTGCTCTGGGGTTTACACATGTAAAAGCTACATTGTGTAATGTTGAAGATCACAATGCCTTAATTGCCTGTTGTATTTGGTCCCAAGTAATCTGTAATCTTTGCTATTTTTTCTGATTACATGAATGACATTGCTACTTCATTACACTCCAACGTATCCCTCATGTTAAGTATGGATTACCCTGTTTCTCAGAGTAGCTGTCACTTCTGTGAGGTTTTTGGTTTCCTTCAGGATGATTTTGAGGAAGCAAATTTTATGCCTTGCTGATTTTTCTCTTTAAGTTATTCTGTAGATTCAGTAAGGTTCTCCCTAGACCCATTATTTTGAATCATGTTTTTCTTTAAAGAATTTTCTCCCCAGGTGGTTTTCCTCAGGGTCTTCTTGCTATAGTTTTAAAGCATCGATTAGATACAAGCTTAGTATTTCAGCTATTTTTGAGAGTTATATAGTGGAGAATATGCTGTAGTTTAGAATAAAATTATTTCAGTGGTCCACAGCATTAAAAAGAAAGCAGGAGAATTATTTTAGTAGTACCCAAATACTCTACCTTCACAAATTAAATTTTCAGCTCAGCCCAGGAACTTTTAAATCTCAGTTGGCAGCACTTGTTAAAAGCATGACACATCTTTATAGTCCCTGCCATAAACACCTGACTGTTTTAACTTCAATTTGGCATTCCTAGACTTTCAAATTCAGTCTGAAGTTAGTTATCCATAGATGTCATTGTAAAATTTTACATTTTTCCTTGCCATATTCTTGTTTTCCAGGAAATCAAATGGTTAGATTTCAGCTGCATTATGAGAGGAATAGTTAGATTAAAAAGTCCTGTTAGTCATTTGCATTTGTACTGTATTTTTATTTCCCTCATGCCAGCATCAGTTTCGAATGAGTAGGTATTACAACTTTTTAGCTTTTATCCTGATACTTAATTAAAATCAGAGCTCTATGAATGTCTGACTCTGAAGGTATAGAGCAACTGAAAACCCAGCCCATATTGCTATTAAGCTTTTCAGCAAAGAAGGACAAAAAATTCAATCAATTTTGTTACGCTATTACTACTATTATTTTAAAAGTCTCAGCAAAAGCATTGATTTTTGTGTTCTGCAGTTCCAAGGAAACATTTTTCATCTCTGTCTTAAACCTCTGCTACCGTTACAGACACACACAGACACAAGCTGCTGCTTCTCTAGTTCTTCACTGAATTTAAAAAGACTACATCTATCTCATAAAAACTCAGTACTTAATAATTTGCAGTATATATTCTGGCTGTGCCTTGAATTCATGTACTTTCCCTTTCTCTCCAACTGCTTTCTCTTGGTACTGAGTGAAATGACGAATCACTGTTGGTGACATCCTAGGTCCAATCTTCTGAGGGACCAGGAGATCAAGGAATACCGCAGAATTGATCTGCCCTACATCTGAGACATGGTTTAAAACATCTTTGAAGGAGAGATCCAAAGATCTCTCTCTCGTCTTCCACTAATCTCTCTAGGAAAAATGTAAGTTCCTAGACCTTGATCATTGTCTACAGCCATTTTGTAACAATAGAATTGTAGTATGGTTTGGGTTGGAAAGGAAACATTTAGATCATCTATCCAACCCCTAGTGGAGGGAACATATTCCACTAGACGAGGTTGCTCAAAGCTCTGTCCAACCTGGCCTTGAACACTGCCAGGGATGAGGTATCCACAGCTTCTCTGGGCAACCTGTTCCAGTGTTTCACCATCCTCACTGTAAAGAACTTCTTCCTAATGTCTAATTTAAACCTAGGATTAAAACATTGTATCTCCTGTTGCAGAATCTGGTGCTGCCTAACATCATACATTCTTTTTAAAATTATTTAGATTTCTGTTTTTTCTATTCTTATGTGGAAGCTAGTTTCTAAAATATCAGCTTTCTGAAGGTTAAAGACTGGACTTCTTAATGTCCAGTTTCTGTCCATTTACTTTAGTGTTAACATTGCACATTAGTTTACATTCTTCTTTTTCAGCAGTGACCAGAATTATCCCCCTCGGTCCTCCTTCTGTTGGATTACACTAGCATTTTATTGTCTTATCCTGAAAGACTGGGATATCTTTTCCTTATATATTCTTTTTTTAGAATGTAGGTGACCTGAATTGTTTGCAATAATTTATCTACCAACCCTCCAGGTGAATACGTTGAAGTAAAGTTAGACATTTATATTATCATCTCTGCCAGAAATATCTTACCTCATATATTCTAAAATTAGGCTTTCTTTTTTCATGGGTGCATCACATTAACGGGTTATGGTTATTCTGTTCTTGAATACATTCAGATCACCTGTACATTTTAATTTCAAACTGAAGGGGAATGCCTCTTTAATTTGGTAATTTTACCATATTAAATTTCAATTAGTCAACAGTAATGTTTTAATCATACTATTCTACTATTTACTGAACAGATGAAGTAGTCTTAATTTCAAGATAGGGTTGTGAGTGTGTGTGAAATTGGAACAGTATGTACAATATAAGGGTACATGGTCATCTCTGTGGTAAGGACCTCTGGTTTGTGAGAAGAGTTAACAAGGATTCAGCATTAAATAAATAAATAAATAAATAAATATATAAGGCAGGAAAAGTATTTAAACACATTGGTATACAAACTCTAGGAAGCAAAGGATTATGTTCACAGTACCAAGAACAGAACTGTTAAGTCACTGACTGATGGGCCTTCGAAGGAATGGATCTCTGAGGGTGGGCCCTCAGGTGTAGCCTCAGAGACACTTGTTCTGAACTTTGTATCTTAACAGAGGGGAATTGTCATGGGCCTCTTGGGGAAAACAGACTTATCCTGGGGTATCTGAAGGAGCTTGTGGGATTATGTAAATATTATTACGGGATTGTAGAAAACTTGTAATGGGATGTTTAGGGGAAGTACCAGGGTGCCCACCATGGGCGGGCTTTGCTGGCTTTACAAGGTGGTCATCAAGCTTGACTAGCCAGTCAGTAAGAGGAAACCTGTGTTGAGAAATATCCAGTGCCTGAGACACTGACCAAGGAAGAGGCCTATTGTCTGACCATGGGTATTGGATGGGTTTACAGCTCATGGTAATATTTGAGGGATGTGATGTGTTTGTGCACATGGTTTTCTGTATGTTTTCATTATGGAACATCAATCCTCACCAATCAGGGAGGAGGAAAAAGTTGTGGCAGTCCATGTTTGTATTTACAAACAGAAATTAAAATCTTTTGTATCTATTTTGTTGGTTTGCTTTTTTTTTTTTTAATTGTATTTGCAAATGCAATTATATTTTCTATGGTTAATTATTATTTTAGTAAGGAAAACCTAGCTTAAAGAAAAGTGAAAGCTGTAAGCTTTCAGTAATGCCAGTAATGTTTGAAATTTGTTGCACTGTAAAAAAACTGGAGGTAAAAAAAACCAGTCAACTATTGAACTCTTTAGAGCTCTTTGTTATATAATTCTACATGGCATATAATATCTTTTGCTTTTATGTCACTAAGACATAATAACAAATGTCTCAGTGACATTGGGCATTATGCCAGAAGCATGGCATATGGCACTTTTAAACGCCTTTTTTTCACCACCAATTTCCACTGTATCAGCTATGTTGATGGTACTCATTATTACCCACTTTAAATCAGTGGAACACTTAAGTAAATACAAACTATTGAGTGGTAAAACAGATTTACTCTGTATGGATGTTGTCAGAATATTTAGGAGAAGTAATGAGATGGTGTCTCCATTTTATTCACTATAGGAAACTCATCATTTATTGCAATTAAAATATACTGCTGATACATAAAATAGGAGGGGTTTGCAATGCAAAATTAAATGGGGAAAGTATCTCAGATCAACTATATGAGACCACATTACAACATAAATATGTCTGTGTTTTTATCCAATCAAAATAAATAGGGGTTTGTTTGCATTTTTCAGTGAGATGATAAGGAAAAAATGACTACTTCTCAGTTACCTATGCCTTTTTTTTTATAATTCAGCGGAATAGCCCTTTATTTCAGGTCTACCAAGTATCTCTATTGCTCTATCTTCTTTCATTTCAGTTTATTACCCTGTGTCTACTGACCACAGTGATAATGAAGGAAAGTCAGTGTCATTTTTGCCCTGTACCTCTTTGGTTACAAGACAGTAATTATTCAGTTTTCACTTTCCCAGAACATGGTCTAAAAGTCTGCTCTTTTTTCAGCCAGTGAAGTTCAGAAGACTTTTTCAGTCTCTTTCCTCATTTTAAGAAAATACCCAGCCACTGTCCATACATAAGTTTACAATAAATGTAGATAGCAAACATACAGTAAAACTCCTGTGCTTTCCACACCTCTGTCCCCTGTAAACAAAGGGGGGGGGGGGGGGGGGGGGGCGGGGCACAGCTGGAATATTTGACCCCAACTTACCAAATGGATATCTCATACCATATGATGTCATGCTCAGCATATAAAGCCAGGGGAAGAAGACGGAAAGGGGGTACATTCAGAATGATGGTGTTTGTCTTTCCATGTGAGGGAGCCCTGCTTTCACTGAGATGGCAGAAAGCCTGCCTGATGATGGGAAGTGGTGAATGAATTCCTTGTTTTGTTTCCCAAGCACAGCAAAGCCAATTTAATAGGTAAAGGGAGCACAGCTTTTGCTTTACCTATAAAATTGACTTTACCTCAACTCAAGAGTTTTCTCACTTTTCCAATTCTTTCCCCCATCCTACAGGGGGTTGGAGGGAGGGGCACTGAGAGTGAGCAAGTGTCTGTGTGGGGCTCAGCTGTCAGTGGGGTTAAACTGCAACTTTCCTTTCTGGCACCCAATGTGAGGCTCAAAGGGTTCAAGATAATGACAGATTTTATTGGAATGTAGCTGTTATTGATGATTAGTTACAAACTGGTAGCCTCCTGTACTTGAGTCTTGATTGCCTTACTGTTAATGGCTTGTTAGTGGCTGCTTTTGCTGCTTGCTGTACTGCTGTGTGGGTTTCCACATCTCTGCTGTGCTGGGAAACATTTTGATAGTTTTCAACATTTCGAACATTTTTGAAGCATCTGTGGCTGTGGATAAGTCCATTCTGCAGCACGTACACCTTGAAGCATCTCTGGCTGTGCATGGGGTCATGCTGGAGCATGTCAAAGCATGTGGCCATTGATAAGCCCAGAACAGCAGGAATCGCTTTTTACTAGCAACGCTAAGAGCGAGGGGAGGAATTCATTGCATCCCAAAGGGATCAGGGGTGGAGATTGTACTAGATATACCTTTAAACTGATGTAACCCTTGAGATGATTTGCATGTTATAAGAATTACTATAGCAGGAACCACTTAAATCAGTTGAAGACATACAAGAAGCAGTGCATCAACAACCTGACCTGAGCTGGCTTTGGTGCCCTGTAACTCCACGCAACACACCACCACTCCTGTCCTGAGTGATCACAGTAACAGACGGAGCTCAAAGTCATGGACTAAATTGACTCAGTGGTCACCTGTGGATATTTTAAAGACATTTTACAAGGCTGGTCCATAGACTAAGGAAATAGTAATAGTATCTGTGTATTTTAACAAAGGATGAGAAGGGGTTGGTGATTAATGAGGATAGTGTGAGACCTGAGCATGATGTGAATGACAAGGAAGCAGGGGTGTAGAATGTGCTGGTTTTGGCTGGATTAGGGTTATTTTTGCTCACGGTAGCTAGTATGGGACTGTTTTGAATGTGTAGATAACATAGGGATATTTTCATTACTGCTGAGCAGTGCTTACACAGAGTCAAGGCCTTTTCTGCCCCTCACACCACCTCACCAGAGAATGAGGGTGCAGAAGAAGTTGAGAGGGGACACATCCAGGACATCTGACCCCAACTGACCAAAAGGGTATCCCATCTTATTATGATGTCATGCTCAGCATACAAAGGGAGGGGGGAAGTAAAGAACGAGGCAGGGGGACTTTTTGGGTAGTGGCATCTGTCTTCCCAAGTAACCGTTAGGTGTGATGGAACCCTGCTTTCCCAAAGATGGCGCAACACCTGCGCAATGATGGGAAGTGGTGAGTGAATTCCTTGTTTTGCTTTGCTTTTGTTCATGGCTTTTGCTTTACCTGTTAAACTGTCTTTATCTCAACCCACAAATTTTCTCTTTTACCCTTCCAATTTTCTCCCCTATCTATCTCACTGTCAGCGGAGTAAGGGAGCAGCTGTTTGACACTTAGTTGCTGTCTGTGGTTAAACCACGACAATAATGCACATAAAAATAGGTCATTATTATTACCAAAAAGTCCTCTGAAATTCTAAAGTAACACTAATGTTTATGTTATTTCAGTGAGAGAAAAAGCTGGATTCTCTTACATTGTCATAAACAATAATAATCTTCACCTTGCGTTTTCAAGCTTCTTTTTTACCTAAGGTCTACATTCAGTATTAATCTGGGACCTCTCACAATATATTCAACTAATTTCTTGTATATAAAATCTAAACTCAGTACTAATCTGGAACCTCACATTGTTTATTCAGAATACCTTTTTGTATCAGCTAGAGTTACAAAGAGGTAAATTATAGCGATATTTCTGCAAAGATATTTGGTTTCCTCAGCATTAATTCTTTTTATTTTATTTTCAAATTATAGGGCAGTATAATTCCATACATTTAAACTTGAATTAGTTTTGGAATCCCCAGTTTTTCAATACATTATAAAGAATTCTAATATATGTTTCATAATTTAATTCAGACATCCTGAGCTAATAAAAACAGGAGGAAAATACACAAAACATGGTAAGTTGTATCACATATAAGAAGACTTTCAAAAATATATGATCTCCTTTTTATTTTATTTTGTTCTCTAAGTAGGAGAAGGAAAAGGATAGAAAAGAGTAGTGCAGTTGCATGTGATTAATGATTTAGTGAAAGGAAAATCTCAGATGCTAGGATCCTCTGTGAAGTTTATTATAACACATTTTAAGGTCTAATCTATTCTTAATGAACAGATAAACAGAAGTTGAAATTCAACAAAATGAATGGCTTTAGAATAGGACTCTCATTACAAGGACATTACCATTTCTTGTTTCTGCTTTTACCCTCACAAAATATTAAACACAATGGAACATGCTACAGAAAAATTAGAACATACACTATTTTTTCTATGTTTCAAAATTGAATGTATGTTGAATACCATTTTTATTAAGTGGCTTTAGTCAGTTCTGTTTTCTCATTAACCTTTTTGCCACTTAACAGTTTCCTTTGAACAAATGCAAACACCTAGATTTTTATTTTATCTTTAAGAATGGGAAATAACATTTTCAAAAACAATTTCTAGATACCCTTGGTATGTCTCTTACTGAAAAATATGTTATTAAGTGGCTTTGCTTACCATGAGTAAGACAATCAGAACCTCTCTAAAATCCTATGAATATCTGTGCCAATATGAAATCTTTTTTTCACCAAAGACACACCTTCAAGTGCTTCTTATAGATACAGTATCTGTCTTAAACTGTGTTTCATGAAATCATTGTACATTCAACCCTTTATTCTCTAGTAGGCTTGCCACAATAAGCATCATAAATATACCATGAAAAACATCTTGTTTTCACTAATGTAGTTGTATTAGTGTAGTGCAAGAATGGTTATGACGATATTTAAATTCACAATCCCAAGCACAAATGCAGGCTGGGCAGAGAAGATTCAGAGCAGCCCTGAGATGAAGTACTTGGGGGTGTTGGTTGACAAAAAGCTCATCAGTCCGGCAGAGCTCCTTTGCAGCTCGGAAAGCAAAAGCTTATCCTGGGCTGCATCAGTGGAGCAGCCAGCTCAAGGGAGGTGGATCTCTCCCTCTACTCTGCTCTCATGAGATCCCACCTGCAGTACTGCATCAGGCTCTTGGGTCCCCAGCACAAGAGGGAAGTGGAATTGCTTGAGCAAGTCCAGAGGAGGGCCATGAAAATGATCAGAGGGCTGGAGAACCTTTCCTGTGAAAAGATGCTGAGAGACTTGGGTTTATTCAGCCTGGAGAAGAGAAGGGTCAGGGGAGTCCTTGTAGCAGTCTTCCAATAACTAAAGAGGCCTACAAGAAATCTGGAGAGGGACATTTTACAAGGGCATGTAGTGACAGAACAAGAGGGAATGGCTTTCAACTGAAAGAGGGGAGATTGAGTTTAGATATTAGCAAAACATTTTTCACTGTGAGGGAGGTGAGACACTGGCACAAGTTGCTGAGACAGGTTGTGGCTGCCTCATCCTTGTCAGTCTTCAAGGTCAGGTTGGTTGGAGCTTTGAGCAAGCTGGTCTAATGGAAAGTGTCCTTCCGCATGGCAGGGGGGGCTGGAACTGGATGATCAGGGTCTCTTTTGACACAAAACATTTAATGACTCTATATTTTTAATCAGCTAACTGCCTATAATGCTTTAAGGTCTGCTACCTGCTTTCTCCATATCTTCCACAACTTTCATTAATATTTCCCTGCTGGAAACTTTTATGCTTATAACAGAGAGGAAGGAAAGTGAGTGAGCCTCTTTGGTGAAAATTTTAGGAGGTTATTTTATTTCAGGAGGTTAGTTGGTGATGATATGGTGTTGTATAAGCTGATGGGCTGCACACTGAATCAACTTTGACAGAGACATAGCTGCCAGGAGACGGTAAGAGATGGAGATCACCAGCAGTTACCTAGAAAAATAGATGGGCAGTGTAACTTGCTCATTTGTAACAGCTGGATTTGTAAGAGTGCATCTGTCAAAGTCTTAATGAAAAGGAAAATAATCATCAAGATCAAAACTAGAAGGCTGCCTCATTAAATGAAGGGTCAGATTTATCTCACCCAGCTAAAGATATTTAAACTAATTAAATACTAACTAGAAAGCCTAGATTCCCTTTATAGCTAATGGAAAGAATTAGGCATGACTGTTTAATGCTGGGATTTTCCTTTGGGGGATTTGCCTGTTTACTAATTTTTTCTATGGAATGCCTTAAGGTTAACAGCTTAGATTTAAATATTTATATTTCAGGCCCTGAATTAGAGTAAAATATAAACCAAAATGGTTGAAAAAAGTCCTATCTAGATTAAAACAAAAGTAATGTTTCCTTTAAAAGACTTGGCTTTACAAGTTGATTGTGCATGGAGCTTGGAATTCTAAGCAAAAAGATTTTCCTATATCTTGAGGTTCTTCTACCAAAGAAAGAATCTTGTAATCACTCCAGTACACTGAAATAAAGCTACTTCAAGAAGTATCTTACTAACAATTCTTCAGAGATTTCTAAATCTCAAAGGAAACATTGGGAAATCTTTCTATGAAGGAAGATTGGGATCTACAGGTAAGATAGGATTGTACAATCTTTATAACAAGACACTTTTGCCTGTAAAACCTAAAAGGTCACAGAAACACACCAGTGCTCAGCTATTAGCCTATTTCCTATTTACAAGCATATGATAACAGCAAAATTAGACTAACGGGCCATTGCTGTGTTTAACTTCTAACCTGTTGAACCCAAACAGAATCTGGAGAAATACAGACAAATATTATTACTCAGTCTTTGGAAAGCAAGATTAACAGCTTTCGTAATTTCTAACTACAAATAATTCTGAAATCTAGATTTAACAACTTTTTTGAAAGTATACGCTTAAAGGTACATCATCTTGATATTAGCAAAAAAAAAAAAGTTACTAAAACACATTAGCGGACACATGAAGGGAAGGTGTCTATGTCATGTATTTTAAATAAAACAAAGTTGTTAAAATATTTTTTTCACATTTAGTTTAGAAAGTTTTTACATGCTTGCCTCAGAAATACTGTCAAGACATCCTACAATGTAGTTGTATCTTATATTAATTCAGGCCCCCGATTTGCCTTCCTTCAAGGAGCCAAAATCCTAGGTTGTCCTCTCAAGCCCAGGTTAACAGTCTGGGAACTGCCTCTCTGGTACTTTGTGTACCCCTGTAAGAAAAATGAGACAGAAGAGTCAGACTGATCCCACTTAAGCTGTGTAGACAGTTAAGGATCTGACCAAGACTTCGAGAGGAATTACAGACAGATGAGTCTACTGCTGTACACACTCACTAAAATGAGTAAGAGCTTCAGTCAGAAACTAGGAGGCCATGAGAGACACTGGATGTGCATAAGTCAAAATGATAGTCTGTTGTATAGCCTTGAGCATAAACAGAAGAGAGAGATTTTGTTTCTGTCAGCATTGTATTCTTTAGAAGTAGCATAGAGTGTTCTGGTTTCCAGAAGGGGATTGACATTTTTACTTTCCACTGCAGCTTCTTCTGTTTTTGCTTTTGAATTACTTACACTTATTTTTCAGAGGTAAGAACTGATTCAGGCTTTTTTTATAGTGTGAAGTGGTTCACTTAACCAAAGCGATATGAAAAATCCTTATAATGTTGCATCTTGATTTTCTTTCTTTTGACAACTGTTTTTTCCCAGTGTCTTGTGCTCAAGATGTCCATAGAATCATAGAATGGTTAGAGTTGGAAGGGACCTTAAGGATCATCTAGTTCCAGCACACCTGCCATGGGCAGGGCCACCTCCCAACAGACCAGGTTGCTCAAAGCCCCGTCCAACCTGACCTTGAAAACTGTCAGGGATGGAGCATTCACAGCTTCCCTTGGCAACCTGTGCCAGTGTTTCACCACCCTCACTAGTGAAGAATGTCTTCCTAATATTTATTCTATATCTACCATCTTTCAACTTAAAGCCGCTCCCCCTTGCCTTGCCACTACATGCCCTTGTAAAAAGTCCCTCCCTTTTACCTGCTCACTTTTGTGTGCAGCTAGTTGAATTTGGACATATAGTACTGCCCCTCTACTCTGCTCTTGTGAGACCTCACCTGGAGTATTGTGTGCAGTTCTGGTGTCCTCAACATAAAAAGGACATGGAACTGCTGGAACAAGTGCAGAGGAGGGCCACGAGGATGATCAGGGGACTGGAGCACCTCCCGTAGGAAGACAGGCTGAGGAAGTTGGGGCTGTTCAGCCTGGAGAAGAGAAGGCTGCGTGGAGACCTAATAGCAACCTTCCAGTACCTGAAGGGGGCCTATAGGGATGCTGGGGAGGGACTCTTTGTCAGGGACTGTAGTGACAGGACAAGGGGTAACGGGTTAAAACTTAAACAGGGGAAGTTTAAATTGGATATAAGGAAGAAATTCTTTCCTGTTAGGGTGGTGAGACACTGGAATGGGTTGCCCAGGGAGGTTGTGAGTGCTCCATCCCTGGCAGTGTTCAAGGCCAGGTTGGATGAAGCCTTGTGTGGGATGGTTTAGTGTGAGGTGTCCCTGTCCATGGCAGGGGGGTTGGAACTAGATGATCTTGAGGTCCTTTCCAACCCTAACTGTTCTATGATTCTATGATTCTATGATTCTATGAAATCATATGTAAGCCCCCTTCTTAGTTGGTTTTGAAGTTGTTTGACTTTTAAGATGTATTTTAAAAACAGTGACTTCACCATTTCCCTTGACACAATTGCTAACAATGTAACAGCTAAACTACTGATTTAAAGAACTCTCTAACTCCCTGATGTTTACTTTTCACAATTTTTGAAGCATGATTAAAAAAAACTACAACACACACAAAGTTTTTGTAAAAATCAGTTTAAATGTTGTAAAGCATATTAGCTTGAATGGTTATTAGATCATTTTTAGAGGAAAAAATTAAATTAGAACAAACATTTATGAAATTAAATAACCATTAAACAATGCATTCTACCAGCTTTCACTCTACTGTTATACAGCTGAATAAATTTTCATGCAGAGTGAGTGCTGAATAGTCATAGTTCTGTACATTATGACCTGAGCTATGTTAACATTATGCCCAATGAATGTTATGCAAAACACACAATAAAGTATTAATACTGTCAAAATGCATCTGGCTCCATTAAAGAGTCCTTTCTCTAGAGACAGTTAGAAAACAGGTGTCAAAAGTAAAATGAAAAGGGAGGACAAGCCACTAGCTGAGTGACTTGCAAAATCTATTTTTATATTGCTATAAAGTTTATGTGAACAAAAAGTCTTGAGATGAAGGAAAAAAAAATAGAGCTAGCCATTTTTGTCAGATCTTTCCTTTTAGCCTTTCTCGGCTAAAAGACTGAATGAATGTTTGTTCAATTGGTTGTTGCCACTCTCCAAGTTTTAGATCTTGTTTTGCCTTGTTAAATGCATGAAAGATAATTACTGAAAAAAAGTATTTGGATTATGGGTTACAATAATTTGTAAGCTCCAAGGAGTTACACTGAACTTTAATATTTTGTATCTGTATAACATCTTCTATATACAGACAGGTTTATATGCTTTCCATTATTTTAAAATGGAGGTTTGCTTCAGAAGCTGATGCAGTAAGGTAGGGCACTTGTGTGAGGTATGTTTAACAAGAGTCTTTCAACATTTTGATGTTGAAAACATTTTGATGTTAAGGCAAACTTACAGTTTCAAGCAGGATCAATAGGAAATTTCTGGCACGCATAATATCAGATTTTTCATTAATACTTTGTAATGAAATGCAGGCTAGGTAAAAATCATCACCTACATGTATCTGTGTGGGTCTTTTTCCATGTTAATTTTCAGTTTATTTTTGATAAATTATTTGCATTATTGACATGAACCACTTGAAGACTGCATCATTTGGAAGTAAGTATCTACTGCGATTGAGGCACAAGATTTTTGACCTAAGATACAGTTAGATGAAACATTTGATTTGCTGGCTTCAGCCTTAACATATTGCTTACATTTTTGTGATAATTCTGATGACTGTATAGAAATAATGAAGCATTCTGACTGGAAAGGAGAATGTTGTGTCTTATTACAATGTGAATCTAACATTTACACAGAGCCTTAAAGCTGGAATGTTGTCAGATGGCTATAAGGACATATTAATGGTGGAAGGAACATAGAAGAGTATTCTGATACATTCAGACATTATGGTTCTCATCTCTGATTCTGAGGGCAAACTACTGAATGTAATGGCAAAAAAATTCCTAGTGTCTGTTTCAAACTCTATGTTTAAACCTAACAGGAAGAAAATGTCAGCAGTTTAGGACAACAGGCTGTGTAACTCACAGATGGGGGAATGATTCAGTGAGAGTTTTTATATATGTGATTTTGTATATCTGCTTTTCACAGTGGTTGTAACACTTGAGAAATCTCTAGGACACAAAGTATGTGTAGGGCAGCTAATACATGATCAGTGAAGAGAAAGATGGACTAGGACATGGTTCAATAAAATATCTGCTGCTGTCCACAGAGAAATTTTCCAACATCCTCCTTATTTTATACATACCAGATAACATGAATATCAAAACATGTTTGCATCACCCCCCTAAACATTCCCTGGTTATATCAAAGCTCACATTTGTCATTCTGAGGGCAGAACATGTTTGAAACATCTGATACCTTTAACACATATAATGGCCCAGAATAGATTCTGTGGTTTATTCTGCCCCCTTTGTGATACTGACACTTTGCAATGGTTAGCAACACAAGCACCAGATCGTTTCTCAGGAGTGTGAATTATCTGATGAAACAGAAAAAAAAGCTAACTCTCTTCTCCAGCCTTCTGGTGCTACAGTGTGGGACCGCTGTAAGACTTCTGGTGAAACAGGAAAGCCGCAGTAACAACTTCAATGCCACTTCAGCCACGACCTATTTACCCTTTGAGAGTCCTAGTGAGACTAGCTACAACAAGCCACATCTTGTTTACAGAGATGAAGAAAAGCAAAAGTGTTGCACTAAGAAATGAGAAGCTGGCACTGTGAAGAGGAGGTGGCAAAGTATATGCAATGAATAAGAATTGGCATGTCCACCTTTCATTTTGTGGGAAAAAGACCTCTGTCAAGATAAACTCTTCTGAACATAATTTGCGTACCTAGTCTGAACCCCTATTATATTTCTCTAGGGCTTCTGGCAGAGGTGTGGTACAAAGGATTTGTGTTCCTCTCCTGAAATGCAGTAGACTCTCAGGGAATTACAGATTGATATCTGGAGCAGTAAAGGAAACATTTTCCCATCATCTCTCCTTAGGGCAAGTAGCACAGCATAGCTTTGAAGTAAATATATCATCTCCCTTATTTTGTCCAAAACAGGGTGGTGCTGGCCATGTTGTTTATTAGAAACAGATCTTGCTCTGTGGTATTTTTTGACTACGACTGTATTGCCTGTGCGCACCAATGTTGACATTACAACAGGCCTGATAAATCTTTCCTTAAAATACTGTTTTTTTCCTTTAACTAAAAAGGGAATTTAGGAAATTTACTACATCTGCAAAGAGATTCATTATAGATCTATATCAATTAGATGTGTACATTGTGGAACCACCCTTACTGACCAAATTAACATTCCCTTGAAGTAATTATTTACTTCCCTATCACCAGTCTCTGAAGACATTCACATGATGGAGTGTCAGAAGTAAAATTTTTAGTTATACTGATATTTTCTATATTCTGAACATGTTCTGTCTTTCTAGTCATAAGATATTAAGAAATGGGTGATTAGGTATGAGAGTATAGTTAGATCTTTCAGCTACGCCTTTGTAGCTTCTTGTTTGCTAAGTCCCCAGCTTTTCCTGAGTAGAATACGTATTTTTGGATTCCAGGATATATAGGTCTTGTAATAAACTTGACCAACCACTTTTGATTCTCTTTACACTTTTCACCTCCAAAATCTCACATAAAGCCAGGTTTCATTGTAAAATTATGTATTTCTGTTGCTTTTGCTGGTAATTTAACCTGTTTTTGATAGTCCCTAATTTCATGAGTTATAACATTAAAGGATACTCCATGTTTATTCTCTGTTCAGTTTATGATTTTTATAAACATTTTTCAGGTGACAAAACATGTACTGCGCGCTAAATTTCACATGGAGCTTTTTCATGCATTTCTACAATAAAAATCAGCCAAAAAAGGAGAGAGCAGGAAAAAATTAGCTTATATTTTCAATAAAATATTCATAATTAAAAAAGTACTCATTTAATTTTATTATTTCAAGGTTATATGCATTAATTTTTTAGCATGTTTTTATCAACAGTGTTTTAGGGCATTCTGCAGCTCTTCACAGCCAGCTCTTACAACTGAATGCCTGTGTGTTTATCAGGAAACTAGAAAGCACTGTGATTAGAGTGCTTAGAAGATTGAAAAATCAGGTCAATCTCAAACTGTTAAAACAACAGTTTACTAGGTTGATATTAATTAACATCACACGTTGACAATAATTAGTTGTTACACATTGTTAATCATTATCACTGCATACTGAAAGCAATTCTCCCTTAACAATCATATCCTACACCAGCTGTGAATATGCAACATCACAGATCTGATGCCATGTAGTCAGCACTAATGGCTGCAGTCTGTGATGTTCTTAGTCACTGAGCTCAATGTGTGATCCTCATGAGGTCCTTTACCTGCTTCCATCACTCCATCAACTAACCAGTTTGGTACTTCTGTAAGAAGGGTGAGTCTCTAGGCAGTTTGCTGATCTTGGCCTCCACTCTAGGGCTATATAGTGTGTGATGCCTGGAGGAGTGTCACTTTCCTGGGCTGTGGCTTCATCTTCTTTTGTGGCTTTCCCCATTCCTCTCCTATCCTTCCTTGCTTGGCTGTTTCTAATTTTCTTAAATAAAAACGAGTCTTTATCTAGCTCTTGAGTATGCATGGGGGTAAATTAGAGAAAACTAGGGTCTAACAGAAGTTATCTCATTGTAATATCAACTCACACTTCCATCTCAAAGTTACCCGTCTCCCATATATGATCATCCCTCACTGAGCATGTGGTATATATTCTATTGTCTATATATTTAAACAAAAAAGTGAAATAATTTTACATCAATAAGAAAAACAAATGTTGCTGTAAAATATTTTACACCAACAAAAGTATCTATGACTAGAGTCACTCAAGCGCCATCTGAATGTAAAGAAAAGGTGTAAAAGTGAATAGAGGAGGTAAGAAGTTAAGGAAGACTCCATTGCACCTTCTGGGATCAGTCCACAGGTTAAATGTGTCTTCACCTTCATAGGGATGCCTACTGGATAAGAACTTTATTTGGTGCATGTTAGATGATTAATTCACACTAGCAGTTATTGATTATAGTTTGGTTGTGTATTGCTTCACACTTGTTTTGCAAACAGTGTGCTATCAACAGCAATCTCTGAACCTTATCCTGTCTCAAATTTGCATTCTGCATAATAAAAAACTTCAGCTGAAGTTTTGTGTAAGTCTCCAGAAAGTTGAATAAATGAAGCAAGGGATTTGACACCTGGACACTGTCAGTGTGGGTCCCTGAATAGGTTATTTGAATCACCCTCTGATACAGTGTGCTGTCCAAGTATGGTACCCACAACAGGATGCAACAGGCTGGTCATAAACAAAGGTCTTGTCTTTCCTGGGACACTGAAAGGCTGATCAAATATAAAGATCCTCTTTATAATGTGACAATTTTTACGCACTGCGCCTAGGTATGCTCACAGTATCATTAAATATTTATATGCCTACATATTGTTGATACAATGAGGTAAAATCTGATATTAGGAAGAATTTATTCAACCTTGTCCTGAGTTCAGCAGCAGCAGTCATTTTTCTCCTTCTCTGTAGTTGGTTCAGGTCTGTATTTTTGACTCTCAGCCTGAGAGCAACACTGATAGCACCAAAGTTTTTAGTTGTTGCTAAATAATATTTACTCTGACCAAGGACTTTCTGAGCTTCATGCTCTGCCAGGGAAGAGGGGAAGCTGGGAGGAAGCAGAGACAAGACACCTGACCCAAACTAGCCAAAGAGGTATTCCATACCACAGCACATCATGCCCACTATATAAACTGGGGGCAGTTACCCGGAAGGGTTAAATCACTGCTGGTATCAGTCGGCGGGTGGTGAGTGGTTGTACTCTCTTCCTTTGTTATTTCTGTTATCATTATTGTTACTGGTGGTAGCAGTAGTGGTTTGTGTTATACCTTAGTTACTGGACTGCACTTATCTCAACCCGTGGGAGTTACATTCTTTTGATTCTCCTCCCCATCCCTCCGGGAGCAGGGGAAGGAAGGGGAGGTAGTGAGTGAGCGACTGTGTGGTTTTGTTTTGCCGGCTGGGCTTACACCACAACAGTTCTTTTTGGCGCTCAACATGGGGCACGAAAGGTTGAGATAACAACAGATCTGACCAGAGTGTGTCTAATTGTATTTGTGATAAGCATTTATTGTTTTGGCTTAATAGTCACTCATCACAATGCTGATTTATTGTCTCTGAAAGCTGTTGCTCTTGATCTCACAGTTCCAGTATGTCGTACCTTATGTATCTTACTTACAGCCGGTATTTGCTGTCTTAGTGTTTGTCGGCTGGGGTCTTTGTGGTAAGGTTCTTGTTTCATTGTACTTTATGGTAATGGCTTGTAATACAATAGACTCACTGATCATGAAACTGATCTGGCTTGTACTCCCCGTGTGGTTAGCACCTCTGTACTTTGGAAGGTATATAATAGAAGTGTTTAGCAATTACACATCTTTTTTCCCCTCCTCGGGTGGTCAGCCTGTGAAAGACATTCCCTTACCTTTTCAGCACTCCCCCGCAAGGCTATTTACAGCATCATTTGAGAGTTCCGAAGGTTTTGAATGGCCTTTGGGTACACTTGAGACCTGCCTGCTGATTGTGGTGGGGACCACCATGTTGGCACGCATACAGAGTGTGTTTTATCCCTGACCATTTCATCTGATCTCGAAAGTTAAGCAGAGTCAGGTTTGGGCCTTGTCTAGGGTTAGACGACAATAGAGGAGGACCAAGAGATTTTCCCCAAGGCTGGACAGTCATGAGAGGCAGGGTGTGTGGGATAGTATGGGCAAGTATCTAGGCCAGGGGGCCCCTCCAGTGCTTTGGAACTTCACCACTGAACAAGCGCAAAATCCAGAAAAAATTAGTAAAACATTTAAATGAAGTGTGTTGTCATCCTGGTCATACCAGAGAGGGACGAATCGTGGCAACGTGCTGGGGCTTGGCCTATGTTTACAGAGACCTGTTTAACACCATCCATCACCTTCTTAGAGAAAAATATGTCTCTGAATCTGATAGCAAAGCAACCAGCAATGCAGCTACTCCAGCTCCAAATACAGCAGCTACACCCATTCCAAATACAGCAGCTACACCAACCCCAGCGACAAGTACAGCAGCTACTCAAACTCCAACAGTAACTGACAGTGCTACTCCAGCTCCAAGCACAGCAGCTACACCAGCCCCAACAACAAGTACAGCAGCTACCCAAACCCCGACAACCGATACCGCAGCCACTCCAACCACAGTGATAATCACTGCAACTAAACCAGAGGACCAATTTGTGCTAATATCGGTTGCCCAAGGGGGCAACACAAGGGGAAAAGCAAAAAAGAGATGAGAAAGATGAAGAAGCAAGATGAAGAAGCAATGGCAACGCACTTACTACCCAGGACAGCATTTCATCAGGAGCCATCATCACAAGAATCAGAGGAAGAAGAAGAAGTGACTTCTCGACCCTGGACCTCAACCGAGCTGCGGAATATGTGAAAAGATTTTGCCCATCAACCAGAAGAGTACATCATCACCTGGTTGCTCCAGTGCTGAGACAATGGGGCCAACGGTCACGAACTAGAAGGTACAGACTCCAAGAAGCTGGGATCACTTGCTAGGGAAGGGGGAATTGACAATTGCAAGAGAGAAACAGTCCCTCAGCCTTTGGAAGTGCCTCTTGGCAGCTGTGAAAGAAAGGTTTCCATACAAGGACAATGTCATGAGTTGTTCAGCCAAGTGGACTACTCTAGAGAAAGGCATCCAGTCTCTGAGGGAATCAGCCATTGTAGAGATGATCTATCACAAGCCGGATGCCGGGAATGCACCCATAGATCCAGATGAAGTTGAATGTACACAACCCATGTGGCGGAAATTTATACGGAATGCACCATCATCATATGCCCATTCATTGGCAACAGTAACCTGGAATGACATAGTACCACTTATAGTGGATGAAATGATTCATAAACTCCGAGAGTTCGAAGACAACCTCACCCCTTCCATCATCTCATCTGTGGAAAAACTGTCCCAGGATTTCAAACAATTGAGAGACAATCTATCTGATCTATCCAGCTCCTCACGTGTACCAACACATCTCAGCTATTAACAAAAGGTGCCCTACTGATCGAGGGAGAAGATATAAAAGGTATATGCCACAGGCCACTCTATGGTTTTACCTGTGGGATCATGGAGAAGACAGGAAGAAGTGGTATGGAAAACCTACCTCAGCTCTGGAAGAACAAGTGCATGAACTGAAGAGAAGAACAAAGGTCAAGGATGATCATCCCTTGAAAGCTGTGGTTTCAGACTCTGGTAAGCAAGTTCTGAGATGGAGTGGAAGAGCTGATTTTACTCCAGCTCCTGTGATAAAGAAGACTGATCCCTGTCTACCAGACAACTTCTGCAGTATCATCAGCACGCAACAATACAACACTGTACACAGTCTCACCTGCTCTGAAAGACTGTTACAAGAGATGGAGCCAGACATCATGGACCAGATGGACTCATCAGCTTTACAGGGATTGGTCCATGAGCTAAGGAATGATCTCTCTCTCTCTCTCTCTCCGTGTGGATGCACATATATACATATAAATATCTATACATATATACACAAGAGTTATGGTATATTGAAAAATATGAGATCTGAGCATGACTTGAATGGTATAGCATAAAGGGTGGATACTGTCCTGGGTTCAGCAGTAGCAGTCATTTTTCTCCTTCTTAGTAGCTGGTGCAATGCTGTGCTTTTGACTTTCAGTCTGGGAACAGCACTGATAACACTGATGTTTTTAGTTGTTGCTAAATAATGTTTACTCTGACCAAGGATTTTTTGAGTCTCATGCTCTGCCAGGGAGGAGGGGAAGCTGGGAGGAAGCAGAGCCAGTACACCTGACCCAAACTAGCCAAAGAGGTATTCCATACCACAGCACATCATGCCCACTATATAAACTGGGGGCAGTTACCCGGAAGGGTTAAATCACTGCTGGGTATCAGTCGGCGGGTGGTGCGTGGTTGTATTCTCTTCCTTTGTTATTTCTGTTATCATTATTGTTACTGGTGGTAGCAGTAGTGGTTTGTGTTATACCTTAGTTACTGGACTACACTTATCTCAACCCGTGGGAGTTACATTCTTTCGATTCTCCTCCCCATCCTTCCTGGAGCCGGAAGAGGAAGGGGATGGAGTGAGAGAGCAGCTGAGTGGTTCTGTTTTGCTGTCTGGGCTTAAACCACAACAACCCTGAGGATACTTAAGCACTGCCACAAGCTTCCCAAAGAGATTGTGTAGTTTGTGCCAAAGGAAATACTCAAAAACTCGCTGGATGAAGACCTGGGCAAAATCCACTAACTGGACCTGCTTTTTGCATGGACTTGGAAATAGTTGACCCTTATAGGTCCTCCTAATTTAAATAATTTAGTTATATGGTTAACTGAAAAACTTTTATTTATCTCACTGCTTTCTTTCACGTTTGCCATAAATTGCCCTATCTCTCGCCGTAAGGTTTCCTTTCTCTTCAGCAGCAAGTGTTGTTGCACTATCAGAAAAAGGAAAGCTTCTGTAATGTATCAGCTGCCTGGCAAAGTCACATAGAAAGTCAATAGTTTATTTCTGTAGTTGGATTTTACCCTAATTTCCAGATTTCACTTTTCCAAAAACATCCTTTTTTACTGTTTCTAAAAATAAGTAATTTCTTATTGCATACCATAGTTACGATTTTAATTCCACACTATTATACAGAAAAACTCCTTGCTTTCTTCTTATTATGTACAATTCTAAACTTCAGTGGGAGTTTGGATTGCATGTAAAATGTAGGATCAGACCTTTTGTGTCGTATATGATGATACTGTTAATATGCACCTGTGTGGTTTAATGGTGTGCACTAGCATTGTAACAGCAAACAAAAAGTAACTGAGTGCGATTTTAAGAGAAAATTTATTTATTTCCAACACTGAAGGATTAGATGGTGGAGCTCATATTGCACAGATGCAATTTGTAGTTTCTTGAAGTAATTTTTCTCTCTTGCTGTGGTACTTACCTTTGTTTGTCAAACAATATTGTAAGTCAATGTAACAGACTAAGAAAGGCCTAAAATATAAGTCAAATATAACAAAAGCAGTATTGTTAAAACACTCTCTACTATGCAGATTTGTGCTTGCAGTAAAACTGTTCTTATTGTAAAACTTGATTCAAGATATCACCAAGCCTGCTGTTCTAAGATCACTGAAAAATATACTGTAGCTCACTAGAATAAAAATCAATGCAAAATCATCAAATATCATAGAGGAGTTTTTCAAGCTTTACACTCTGTATTAATAATACACAAACAAAGGAATCTGATGGTGAAGAAACACTAGCAAGCCCAAAACATGCAATTGTGAGAAACAAATCTCAAACAGTTGGTCAGAGCTATGACATAGCTTCAGCTATTATTTTACCTGGCTTTTCCCCATCCCACACATTTTTTTTAAATTATAACTCATAAAGAAAATTAATTATTTGTATTTTCTAATTTAACTCTGCTTAAAAGCTTAAATCAAATACTTACTGAAGTCTCTGTCCTAAGTCTAGACCTGACGATTTTTCCCTAGCAAGGACTGAAACCTTTGCTCATTATTGACAGATCACAGTGAGGAAAAAGAAGGGAGAAAATCTATGCAATCAAACACTAGTGTCTGGGAGAAGAGCCACTGCTCTTTGTACAGACAGTTACACGGGTCAGAATTAATCTTTGACTTATTTTGTAAGTCAATATTAAATCATGAACAGTCTACGGAAACAAACTAAAACATTTAGAATGCAAGTTTTCGTAACAAACAAACACCCATTTCTAGACAAGTGAGCCTAGAAGTGAATATAAAGGAAACCTAAGGTGATTTGCTCAAGTATTAACATGAACATTATAGCCATGTACATTCAGATGTGTTTAAGCCAGGTAACATTTTCCTAAATACTTGTGGTGGATTGACCTTTGCCTGCTTCCCATCCAGCTGCCTTTTCATTATCCCTCCTCATCAGGACAGAGGGGAGAAAATAAAATGAAAAAGACATTTTAAGATGAAAACGGATCCTTAAATTTCATTTATAAGTTGGATATTTAGTTACTGATTTTTAGTCCCCTATTTTCAGGGAAAGGGTAAGGGAAAAAGAAAAGCAAAGAGAAGGAAAAGGAAAGAAAGGGAAGAAGAGGGAAGTGAAGGGAAGGGAAGGAGAGGGAAAATATTTTTTAATACAATTATTAACTTTTTAATTATTTTTTCTCATACGTAAGTTTAATTTGCAGTAGTTGAAAACTTTTTTTTTTTTTTAATTCCACTTCAAGATCTGTAATGCTTTGTTCTTGGCTTTCTTCTTCTCTTATCCTAGGACAACTGCTTTTGGAATGTGCAGTGAAACAAGTTTTGGCTTGAGTATAAAACAGTAGTTTATTTTGTTTGGTTATTTTTCAGCTAGACCTATTTCTTCCCTGGTTCAAAACCTAGCCTTACAAGCACTTACATTGGTCTAATGGTATAGGCAGCAGAAGGGCAAAAATGAGTAACAAGAATAAAGAGAGGACAAGGAACCTCTTACTTGTTTCTGTTTTACATATATGATAAACTCCAGTTCACAGTACTGAAAGCAGTATAATAGTGTTCCCACAGCATTTCAGTAGCCTTTTTCAGATGCAAAGTACATTAATAGTGGTTCCCTGCCTGTATTAACCAGTGTGTATAGAAATGCATTTTGTAGTATTGTCTTAAACATAGAAATGTAGAATGTAGAGTACTTGGTAACTATCAATCTTGTGCAATCTTTCTTTTTTTTTAATTTATCACATTTTAACTTGTAATCCATTAGGTTTCTTCTACTTTCTTTTTCTAAAAATTATTCTTTGGAACTTAGAAACTTTCAAAATACTTTCAAAATGTATTCACGTTGAAATTACATTCATTTGTTCTTGTATCAGTAGTATTTAGTCACTTAACTTACTCTTTTTCTGTGACATTCCCTTCGTGATGCATTTACAAAATAATTCAGTCTCAACCTTACTATTTTTCTTTTCCTCCCACCCCCCTCAAAGTAGAATAAGCTACACAGATCTTGAAGTAAAACAGGTTATCTATGCTACTCAGGAATCTCTGCACCAGTATGAGTTCATCTTACTTGAATAGGGATCACCAAAATGGAATAGAAATTATGTCTCCCAGTTTTTTGCCATTTATACATTTTTTTAACACATTCTTTCTTTTCATTCTGATGTTAAAACGGATTAGTCTCAGAATCAATCCTTTAATCAGACTGCTAAAACTTCCTCAAGATTCATTGCTCCTATTTTCAAATACATTTACATGTCCTCTTTAGCTTGGCCTTAGGCACCAACAACTTTTACTGCTTTATGACTGCCATGTGTTCATCCGGAACTGCTTAAAAAAAAAAAAAATCGAAATTAAAACAAACTGCTTGTAAGCTGTCACTTTAGACTAATAAATATATCAATGCATATGAAAGGCGGAAATAATGAAATCAATACATTCATGTTTCTTGAAAAGTGAGTTTAGCTTATAAGATATAACTTTACTCACATTAATGTAATTGCTAAGTGTAATCTGATTTAATAAAAATACAGCTCTATGTTTTCTTTTTCTTGTGTGTGAAATGAGCTTTGCCAACATTTTGACCACGTTTGCAGGACATGAACTTGTATAGTCTTTAGCAAGCAGAATATAATAACTGCTTGTGTTATGCATGCTGAGTGCCTTGTTCTTCCTAAATTGAATGACATGTATATCACACAAAATTGTTTGGAGTCAAGGGGTAGTTGCAGCTGGGAAAGGCTCTGACACAAACAAGGATGATTGCAGTTATTTTATCCCAACATCAGAAACTATGGATCTCAGTGGGTAGAACGACTTTCTTCAATTTGCAAACAAAATAAATGAGCTTAATAAGATGTTGACTGTTTCAGCTGTGAAGGAGATTCAGTAAGGAGTTGTGTTCTTTTTCTTTTTTTCTGATGGACCCCAGATAACTCTCAAGGTTACATATATTTTTACTTCAGAGAAAATTCTGAATAACAAATATTTTTTTGTATTTTATCAACAAGGCAATAGCTCTACAGGACACTGCAACTGAGCTATAATTACCTTCTAGTTCCTGAAGGGACACAAAGATGCAGCAGTACCTTACAAAAAGCATGTGCCAGCATAATGCTTATTTTCTCCTATATTGCCATTTTATTATTCTGATAACTGATTCATTATTTCTTTTCCAAATTTTCTCTCCCAAATTTTCCCACTTTCCCCAGCTCTGTCCCTTTTTCTTCCTCGCCTACTCAGGTGTCCATGTGCTGCCATAAACTCAGAAAGGGTATTGCATGGCCTGTTCGCATTCAGAAGGGTGAGAAGAAACCATGTTATGACAGAACCATATTCTAAGACTCACATTCCATGTAAGTCCAAGAGAGATAAATTTATAATTCCTGATACCACTATGGGGGACTCAGTTGATGGTATATCAACTCTTCTTTATAGCTGACCTTATCAGTGGCTTCCTTCAAGTAGGTGTCAAGGCCCTGAGTGCACTAACAGGTTTTCATGGCCTTGGACAGCCTCCCCTCGAGCCCACCTGGCCTCTGGGTCTCCCTAGAATTAGCTTGAGCCGTTCTTGTCCTCAAGCTTACAAAGCTCCTACAGATCCTAGTGCCTGTTCCACATGGAGCCATCAACCCTCATGGCACCCTGGCAGTGCAACACTCATTTGTTAACTCATTGTTGCTCAGTCCATATCTTCCAGCACAGGCCAAGTAAGCTATCTGTCACACTGTACAACTAGCTGCTCTGTCTATACTTTAAAAAATTCTTCAAAAGAAGAGACAATAAAAGCATGTTAAAGGAACACAATAAGAATAATCAGAGGTACAGAAATCGTGATTACTAACACTAACACTAACATTAGTTATTACTAATCGTGATAACTAACAAAAGGTTAAAGAAACTAGATTTCTTGCTCTAAGAGTAGTGGAAAGCATGATTCAAGTTTTCAATTCACTTTTAAGCATAAATTATTAAATGAAATGATGATATGATCACATTGTACCTTGCTTTTGTTTTGAAGTAAACCTGAATCCTGCCATCTTAGTTTAAAATGCGCAGCAGTCTATAATTAAGAAAATATTCTAATTTGTCAGTCTTAGGACAGCACCAACCTGTAGCAATATTTCAATTTTTCACCTGAACACAAGGCAAAATGTCTTTACTGTGAGGGTGACTGAGCGTTGGAATAGGTTGCCCGGAGTGGCTGGGGAGTCACCTTCCATGGAGGCATTCAAGAGCTGTGTGGACGCAATCCTGAGGAATGTGATATAGGCAACACTGCTTGAGCAAGGAGGTTGGACTAGATAACCTCTGGTCGTCCTTTCAGGCCCCAACCATTCAGTGATTCTGCAATTCTATCAAGCGTAGGTAGAATTTCCATCATCTGTGTCCCCAGTCATGTTACTGAGTATCTTCTAAGTTTTCATACGTAATATGTTGTCAGGACCTTTAACACTCCAGTAATCTGGTGTCTGGAAAATGATGTAGCTCAGTCTAAGTCTGGGTCCTTTGAAATAAAATCCAGCCACAGAGTCTGTGTGGAAATGAAGTTGTACTTCATGAAATACCTCTTCAACACTCAGAAGAATGTGAGACCATGGTAGTCCCTAAAGGTCCCTGTTAATGCACACCCCATCTTTCTGTTCATCTATCTTAGGCTCACTGGGACATGAAGGAAGAAAGAGGGATGGTGAAGGATGTACTTGCAGTATAATCTTTATTGTCATGTATTCTGAAGAAGATTGAATGAGCTCTTCACTCCAGAATTCAGATATACTTAAAGTCATCTTCTATGTGGGGCCTAAGTTTCTAAGGTCTCTATGTATGCATAGAGTAAATATAGCATGTCCAGTGAAGTGTGCATTCTTCCTCTACTGCAACTTGTGTCCCAAGAATCTAAATTCTCTTCCATTAAGTTTGCAGTTCAAGGAGAAAGCAAGTTGAGTTCTTATGAAAAAAACAGTTCTTTATCCATCTTCTAAAGACACATGCAAAAAAAGAAAACTAAAAGACACATGAAAAACAGTACATCATAAAACAAACAATATTTTACTATTTTATTCTGGGAAAGTTACAGACTCAAACAACTGAAAATTATTTTCAGTTTTGTTACAGGTTACTGCATCAAAAACAATCCCAGCAGCTTTCATACAACTTCCTACAACTCACATGACATAGGTTTTGTTTATTTGTTTCCTATGCCTCCTTGCATCTTCTTTCATACTCTGCTTTTCTCCGTGCTTGCTTTGGGTATCCAAAATTACCTTCCTGGTCTTAGTACAAGTTTTACAGATAGTTCATTACATAAAGAAATACTTTTATGCTTAGCAATCTCAGGGTGTTAAAATAGGCGTGGAGCCTGAATTTTGTTCTTTGCTGAGAATTTTTATTTCCGGAGAACAGAGGAAAGAACAGAGAATGAAAACAACATCCTTTACCAGGGATGACTACTGTGTATTTGTTAAGTCTCTCAGACATTTCTGAATTCAGTGTATTACGCTAGTAGATGAAGGACTGTGGATCAAGGAACAAACACTATAGCATCTAAAGCCCAGTTACTAAACTCCAGAGAGTCAATCCATACCATTTAACTTGGGTGCCAAGATAGTATGTGCAATCAATGACAAGATTTAAGAGCCACTAAAAAAAGTAGAGACCACCAACAGTAATACTCATTATGGGGAAAACTGTTTTTACTGCTATGATGGCCTACAAAAACTGAAGCTTTGTGTTGCTACTTTAGTAGTAGATGCACTGAAATTTATTAATTTAATTGGGCTAGTCAAAATAGGGTTAACATATAGTTGCTGTGACACAGACTTATCCACAGCCACAGTGGTTTTAAGGTGGACCTGTTCCAGTGTGGTCTTTATCTATGGACCACATTGTCTACAGAGACATACCTGCTCCAGCACGGCCTTACCCTTTGCTGAAGTCCCTTCAGAAGTAAACCTGCTCCAGTGTGGCCTTACCTATGCCTGCAGTCCCACGAGGGGTTTACCTGCTGTCATAGTCCTATCCATGGCCACACACATAAAGGTGCTCCAGCATGAATTCATGCACAGACAGAGATGCTTCAAGGTGTACCTGTTGCAGCATGGACTTATCCACAGCCGTAAATACTTTGAGGTGTACCTTCTCCAGTGTGGACTTATCTTTAGGCTACAATCCCTTCAGACATATACCTGCTATGGCATAGACATGACCACTCCACAGACATTTCAAGGTGTACCTGCTCTGATGTGAACTTAGCCATGGCCACGGATGATTTGCGGTGTCCTGCTCCTATGTGGATTCATCCACAGGTCACAGGCCCTTTGACTCAGGCTCACACTGGAATTCCAGCCCGTCTAGTACAGCAGTATGAAACAGCAGTGATGCCCTGGACATCTTTCAGCCCAGGCACATCACCATTGCTGCTATCAAAATGTTCCCAGGCACAGCAGAGTAAAATGATAAGCAGCACAGCAGTACAGCAAGCAAAAAGCAAAAAGCAAAAAGCAGCCACTAAGCAGCACTAGACTCTAATACACAGTGAGGCAAGAGAGTCCCAGTTGGAGCCTGCCAACTGATAGCTAAACAGCAGTAACAGCTATAAATTCAATTTAGCACATTCCAATCAAATGTGTTGTCATCTCAAACCATTCAAGCCCCATGTTGGGCACTAAAAAGGATTGTTGTGGTTTAACCCCAGCTGGCAACTAAGCACCACACAGCCACTGGCTCATCCCACCTGGTGGAATGAAAGAGAATTGGGAGGGTAAACGTGAGAGAAATCATGGATTGAGATAAATGCAATTTAAAAGGCAAAGCAAAAGCTACACATGAAAGTAAAGCAAAACAAGGAATTCACTTCCCATCGACAGGCAGGTGTTCATCCATCTCCAGGAAAGCAGGGCCCTATCACCCGCAACACATACTGAGGAAGATGAATGCCATGAACCCAAACATCTCCCATTCTTTCTTCCCCCAGGTTTATTTGCTGAGTATCACTTCATATTGTATAGAATATCCCTGGGGTCAGCTGTCCAACTTCTTGTGCACTACTAGCCTACTCATTGGTGGGGTGGTGTGAGAAGCAGAAAACGCCTTGACTTTGTGCAAGCACCACTCAGCAGTAACAAAAGTATCAATTATGAATTATCAACACAGTTTTCAGCACAAATCCAAAATGTGATCCTGTACTAGCGATTATGAAGAAAATTAACTCTACTCCTGCTAAAACCAATGCAGAAAACTGCTTTTGCTGCTATGATGTTCTATAAAAACTGGAGCTGCCAGTTGCTACCTTACTAGGCACATTTAGATTAAACGTGATATTTAAAACAGAATTAGCAGATCAGCCTTTCAAGAGACACAAGTAGAGTGCCATTGTCACAAGACCAAGGAGCTTCCAAACATGCTCAGAAGCCTCAGTAAGGGTGTGCAGATGGTTAAGGTATCCTAGAGGTTTTTCTGGAAATCTTAACCCTCTGAGTTTTTCCAAAATGCAAACTTAAAAATAGCCAGTGTCAGCTTTGTCCAGGTTTGCTATTGGCAAAACTACTGACCTGTAATGTATTTGCAAATGATTGGGTTTTTTATTGTTTAGTTGTTTGCGGTTTTTGCTATGCAAAAGAGAATGCAGTAATAGAACACTGTCTAGAGGAACAGGTACTTCTGGCTGGATTATCCTTTTTGGCGTTTTGCTTTTTGTTTTCCACTCTGCATTAATTTTTCACCCTAAATTCTTAGCCTAATAATGGTGGTGGAGAAAAAAACAACACTTGGTCATCTATCTAAGACAGAACTCTACTTTTCTATTGCAACAATAACATTTTTACTGTAAGGAATTAAAAATATATTGAAGCAATGGAGGTTTATTGTTTATTTTAATTTTCTTTTCAGTCCACAGCATTATGTATAAGTATGTACTACTTTAATTCCTGTTAGAGATGTATGGTCTATCATTTACCTTTGCATTCAAGCTGAATTCCTCTCGTGATTGCAATGATAGGCTATAGGCTGGCATGTTAATAGTTCTTCAAGGAACACATCTCAGTGGCTCAGGAAAGATTTGAAGTATTCCTTTTTCTCTAAGAATGTAGGAATTATGAAAGAAGCTTTAGCTATGTCTTGAAAGGAGCCACACCTTTCCAGCAAAACTTGAAGCTCAGGACCATGTCTCAAAGTCACATACCTCTTTGCCCTGTGATGTGTCACATGCCCTATAACCAGTGCTGAATAACTCAGAAACTTAAACACATCTCAACTTTTGAAGGTCAAAAGTTATGTTTTAACCTGAGAGTATTACACTTAAGAGATAAATATAAATAAATAAGTAAAGACATAAACAAAGATATGGCAGAGGAATGGATGCAAGTTAGATGGCTTAAAGGCAAGTTGGTTAAATATCCAGACAGAAAAGAGCACAGAATAAAGAAATAATATGGATTTTTTAAAAATATCCATGGTGAAAAAAAAAAAAAAAAAGGAATCTAAACAGAACAAGCCCAGTTATCCAAAGCATGTATCCTATTCTGAAATACTGTAACTTCATCATCTGCTATATAAGGTTCTTTGACTCATAGCAAACCTTTTTTCTTAGGTTAAGAGCACTGAACCTTTCCTTCATGCAAATATTTTTGGAACATTATTTAGCAGCTGTAGAAAAAAGGCATTTCTTATTTGTGTCTGGTTAGAAGATGGGAACAATATAGTTCTTACTTGTGTTTTCTGTGTTTTTTATTACCCAGAGACTTGATGGGGTTGTACATTGAGGCATTTGGAGCTGAAATAAGTGAATGTATCAGTCTGACAGTTGAATAACATTGTGGAAATGGCATATAAAGCAGTACTTCTTGGGAAATGGTACTGATTCCTGTCAGGATTTTGGTTGTATTTCAGTATTTTAGCTTACGGAGTTGCAGTCTGTGAGACCTTTTGTCCTGGGTTGAGCAGTAGCAGTCATTTTTCTCCTTCTTAGTAGCTAGTGCAGTGTTATGTTTTCATTTTTTGGCCTGGGAACAGTGCTGATACCGCTGATGTTTTCAGTTGCTGCTCAAATGTTTAGTCTGACCAAGGACCTTCTGAGCCTCTGCCATATCTTTGTTTATGTCTTTATTTATTTATTTATATTTATCTCTTCTCTGCCAGGGAGGAGGGGAAGCCGGGAGGGAGCAGAGACAGGACACCTGACCCAAACTGACCAAAGAGGTATTCCATACCACAGCACGTCATGGCCAGGATGTAACAGGGAGTTACCCGGAAGGGCTGGGGACTGCAGGGTTGGACGAGGTGTCGGTCGGTGCTCGGCTGGGGGGAGTGGGGCGAGTTATTGGTCGGCTGGTGCTGAGGTGTTGTATTCTTTCCTCTTGTTATTTCTTTTATCATTATTATTATTGGTGGTAGCAGTAGTGATCTGTGTTATACCTTAGTTACTAAACTGTTCTTATCTCAACCCGTGGGAGTTGCATTCTTTTCAATTCTCCTCTCCGTCCCTCCAGGAGCAGGGGGAGGGCAAGAAGAGGGGGAGTGAGTGAACGAGGTTTGTGGTTGGGTTTAAACCACGACACCTTTCTTGTCTGAGTTAATTGTTTTCACTCTAAAGGTACTATCATAGCAGGATCAGTTGTGGTATTTGAGATACACAGTAAATGTCAACCTTTCTCCATGAGGGATCCTCAGTCTGGAACTTGCTCCCCTTCTTTTCCCCACAGCTAGAACTGAGTAATGCTGCCAGCTTTGAAATGAAGGAAGAAGGAGGCATGATATACACTGATGAAAAATGGGGCATGATGTCTAATATCTTTATAAAAGTTTGTTTATGCTTTTCTGTGAAGTAGTTCAAGATGGAGTAAGACAAAAAGAAGGACTAAACTAAGATCTCTGACAGATAGGTCATTTCTCCCTTCTTCTCATGTTTCTTTTAGATTCACCCTCCATCAATGTGGCAGATACATGTTTATGGAATATATGGAAAAGATTTAAATATTCTCTAAATTGTACAAGTATACATACATAAATGTACACATAGATACTATACATGCACACATATATAGATTCCTACAGATGCATGCATCATTTTTGTCATTTCATTTGTAGGTAAAAAAAAAGTACAAACATATCTATTAGTCATAAAATTACACAGAATCACAGAATCACAGAATCCCAAGGGTTGGAAGGGACCTAAAAAGATCATCTAGTCCAACCCCCCTGCAAGTAACCTACAGTACATCACACAGGAACTTGTCCAGGCGGGCCTTGAATATCTCCAGTGTAGGAGACTCCACAACCCCCCTGGGCAACCTGTTCCAGTGCTCTGTCACTCTTACAGTAAAGAAGTTCTTCCTGATGTTAACGTGGAACTTCCTATGCTCCAGTTTACACCCATTGCCCCTTGTCCTATCACTGGATATCACTGAAAAAAGCCTAGCTCCATCATCCTGACACCTACCCTTTACATATTTGTAAACATTGGTGAGGTCACCCCTCAGTCTCCTCTTCTCCAAGCTAAAGAGACCCAGCTCCCTCAGCCTCTCCTCATAAGGGAGATGTTCCACTCCCTTAATCATCTTTGTGGCTCTGCGCTGGACTCCTTCAAGCAATTCCCTGTCCTTCTTGAATTGAGGGGCCCAGAACTGGACACAATATTCCAGATGCGGCCTCACCAAGGCTGAGTAGAGGGGGAGGAGAACCTCTCTTGACCTACTAACCACTCCCTTTCTAATGCACCCTAAGATGCCATTTGCCTTCTTGGCCACAAGAGCACATTGCTGGCTCATGGTCATCCTCCTATCCACCAGGACCCCCAGGTCCCTTTCCCCTTCACTACTTTCCAGCAGGTCAACCCCCAACCTGTACTGGTACATGGGGTTGTTCTTCCCCAGATGCAAGACTCTACACTTGCCCTTGTTAAATTTCATCAAGTTTCTCCCCGCCCAACTCTCCAGCCTGTCCAGGTCTCGCTGAATGGCAGCACAGTCCTCTGGTGTGTCAGCCACTCCTCCCAGTTTTGTGTCATCAGCAAACTTGCTAGAAAGCTGCTTCAAACTAAGGACCGGATTATGAATCCCTGACTGCAAATGCCAACCAGGTATTCACATGAGATTATAATAATTGATTTCATTTATGTTACTTGTGTGATTAATTATTCATAGTGGTCTTAGAGCAATAAAATTTTTAGTTATTCAGTTATTTAAAATCTTACATATGAATAAATCTTAGTAGGCTAGGTAAGTTTCACTGACAGTAGTATGAACGCTCATATGAATACCTTGGCTGGGCCAAACTTGTAATACAAAAGAATATTACTAAAATTCTTGTTAAATGTTTGTATGGAATATTTACATGTTTACACATAGCTAAAATGTCATCCAGCTATGTAACAGCTGTATTGATCTTCCATATTCATTAATGAAAATTAATACCTAATTTATATAACCATCCTAGTTAATTTTCCTTCCTATAACAGACAATATATCCATCTCAAGCACCTAACAAAATAACACTAAAACAACTTTTGAAAAAGACCGGGGGAAGCAAACACAGACTACATTTATGAAACTTAGCATGAGTACAGTTTTTTGTACCAAGTTAATTTCCAGATTCAGGAAGACATGCTTTCTGTAAATAAAGAAACTGTGCCCAGCACTAAATGTGAGTTAAAATACTGGACTAAAAAAATGTAATAAAAATTTCAGAAGTAGCTCTGAAAGGTGCTCTAGGGGACTTCTTACTGTAATATGACCACAAGATAATAATGACAGAGAGCAGCAGAGATGTGTGACATATATAATTTTTTTCTGATTCACAAAGCTATTAGATAAAAATTAATAACTTCAGTAAAATAAGAAAGGCAGTATGACCCTGCAATGACTATGGTGTTAAAAGGAATCTAAATCTAGGCTGAATTAACTATAACATTTAGAGACAGAGAATTTTAAAATCTGGTCAATTTACCCTTTGACTTACTATAAATCTAAGCTTTTAGTACACTCATACATTACATTTGAAATACTTTTTGCAATTAATGGTACTTTGACATCCTTTCATATTTAGGTAGGCCTACGTCTGCTTTGCCCTTAGTATTGTTTAAGTGTGATGCCATATACTGTTTATTAGCTCTTTCTTCCAGTAAAACTATTTATATAAGACCATTTGATTCAAATGTTATTTTCTTATACATAAAAGATAGGATTCAAAACTTTTTAAAGTCTGTTGAATTTTTTTTTCCTGACTTCATTTAGCACTGGATCAGATCTATCATCATAAACTGACTCACAACTGTATTTTAATAGTAAAACATAAAGTAAGTGGTTCTTTCCCTGCCTCTAAATTCAAATGGTTACTTCACTCACCATGCAATCTGCAATGTGTCTGATATCTGACTCTGATCGGGGATAACAAATCTAAAAGAAATCTAATTAATTTTTCCTCCCCATTTCACACTTATATCAAAAGAAACAAAATTTAGTATTCTATTATGCATTGTTGGTACAAGATTGAAATGTCCAATAGAGATTTCTCAAGTTTCCATAAGCAGGATTCTTCATCTGTAAGTAATAAATACTCCTGTATATTGCAGTATTCCAGAATATAACCTACCAACCCTTATCAGCATTGTCATGCACCCTAAAATTACCTGGGTTCAGCATCAGAATAAAGGGGTTAATAGTGAAACCTATAATCAACATTAAATGTGCAGTGTTAGGAGGATTCTGGGTATGGCATTCTGCTCAAACTGTAGACAACTAAACTTAGCTAGCAGCTTGATTCAGTTGCCAAAGCATAGGTGTCTACCGCCACCAGGACATCCTGTCTTTTGTCCACCTGCCACTCAGCATAAGAGGTTTCATATTTGTCAGTCCTCTACCATTGTCTCAAAATACCACCTATTACCATCTTGCTTTTCAGTTTACCATATGTGGGTGAGAATTGTTTTGAGTAGGAGCAAGGTGACAGAATAAAGAGGAGTCAGATCTCCTTGCCCAGGCTTTTGGCTCTTTGACTTAGGCTTTTCAACTCATTTGTCTAAACAAAACTCCAAGAGCCAAGGGAAGGGTTTCATGTCTAAATCACACTCATTATCTCTGTATTATATCAGCATGTCATGGTTATAGGTGTAATCACACAAAAATTTGAGAAGCTTCTGTATGCTTTTACACCATGCTGACTTTTAGACATCAGTATACAATCAGTCAACAGCGCCAACATCTGAAACAACAGAGTTGCATTGTCGTCTTTTCTTCCTCAGCCTTCTCTCAGCTCTTCCCTGAATGTGACTTAAATAAGGTTCAGCATTAATTCTAAATCAGATGCAGGCAAGAGAGAAATGCTCAAGCATTTTTCAGGTGTTCACAAAGAACAGTTTCTGAAGAGCATGTTTTTAGAGCAAAATATTTTTTTTTGTGTACTGCCAGTGTACATCTAGCCTGCTTTCTGATTAGTTCCCTTTCTTTATACTCTATAGCATGTTGATTCTAAAGCTGAAAGGCACACTCCTGCAAATTCTGAGTCATAGAAGTATTTATGCAGAAACCATATAATTTGATAAAATTTTCTTACTGGACACAGAATTATATTCAAATTAAAGCTCTCAAGGAAGCTGTGTGCACAACCTACTTGCAGCTGAACTTCAGGACAATGGGCTGAATACTTTGGCACTGTGCCATATAATGGAAAGAATGACAAGAAACATTGTTGCTATTAAAATTATTAAAATGAGAGATATCAAAGAGCTGTCTTGGAGTCTGCAGCCCCCAAGAACAGGCAACAGTAGCTGTTGAGAGAAAGATAAAACAAGCAAAAAAAAAATCTAGAGAGAGCTTTCTGATGCCTTATCATTCCGATTTCTGTCAGTCAGAAATTTGCGAGCTTCCTGAGCAAAGATTTCGTATGGACCTCTGGATTTACAATGAATGTAAGCATTAATATTTTTGGCCTCTCTTTGACCAGTTTCTTCCTATCCTCTTGGTATCAAAAGGTGGGACAGGAATTCAGTGCCTAGTCATTGTATAGCACTAGTGTCTCTACAGTGCATTAGTTTTTAACATTTGTAGATGTCTTCTCAATTACAAGGACTGTTGGAAACCTGTGCACCCTTGGCATAAGCCAGACCACGCTTTTGCAGTTTCTCTGTATCTGCATGATTTAAGAAGAGGCACATGAGGGAGCCTTGGCTTACATTTGCTGTAGATTTTATTGTTATGAGATGCATTTTCATTTGTAATCAACACTATCCATGAAGCAAAAGGACATCAGAGACTGATATTTAATGTCTTTGTTTATACCTCTAAAAAAAAAAAAGGTGTAAAATTTGTAAATTGTTTTCATTGCTGTCCTGCATTTTCTCTTCCTCTGTTGCTGTTGCTTCTTTACATGTCTTTTCCTCCTTCCATGATTTATTATTCTTACATAATAAAACCTGGTCATTTTCTCTGGAAGAAAATTATATCCTAGTATATGGTCTTTGTATCATCCTTTGACAAATCCAAGAGAATTTCTGTATTTCACAGTAACACAAATATGGTTGATCTGTTTATGAAATATGAACATGTGACCTTCATTTCTGTTTATAATAAATGTAAAGAAATTTCTAGTCTGCTGTTTGTATGATCCAAATTTAAATGTATCAGATTGTGGGAGATGTGGATAGACTGAAAGTTATGTCTGCATTTATTCATCCACCTCCTGATAAGTGCCTTTTAAGTCTTTACCTTCTCTCTTTTCTTACAAACAAGCAAACAAGAAAAAAAAAATAAAAATCCTGATCTTAAGGGAGCAGCTTGGCAAATCTTTGTTATCCAATATATTTGTGGAACACAAAGAGGACTACTAAGGGGATATGTGTTAATATCACTTCAGTAGCTGACAAGAAAAAGGTAAATGTGTCTTTACTGTGTTCTTATAACAATGAAATGGAATTCCTTATTCAGTATTCAACTCTTCTTTCCAGACAAGAACAGTATTTTAATATTCAGTCTACATAAGAAGAAAATATGCTGTGGAGGTTATTACATTGAAAGAAACCACAGATTTTTGTACTATCTCCCAGGATGAAGTTTGTGTTTCTTACTTCATCAGAAATGACAAGAGCTTATTTAGAATCACTTCTAATACCAGATTGTCGGATATGAAGTTGTAGCCAAAGATGGCTTCATTTTTGAAAGCATATGTCCTTGAACATGGACCTGCTCACATACTGCTTTCCAAAAGACTGATGTCTTTTTCATTTTAAATTAAATAGATATACCAACTATTTGTCTACCTTTTTGTTTGGCTACTAATACTGACACAGAGATCATCAGCCTGTAAAATAATGATGGCATTTTCACTTCATAACTTTTTATACAATTTTTTTCTTTGATTCTCAGGTAAGAAACCTGTTTTATACAATAAACATGATTTTCAGGCACAATTATTGTCTGTGGAGAGGATGTGGTTTTATTGTTTGTTTGTTTGTTTACAATTCAAAAAAGCTCAATAGTGTAGCTGTGCTGGTATCTACCAAAGTGACCCTAAAGATACGTATGGCATAAGAGCAAGTAGGCATGTTTGAACAACCAAAACCCTACAAATTATTGTTTGTTAACTGTGCTGGGAGGATGGAGCTAAACTTGGCAGTGGTTATCTGTTCTTCCAGTAGAGAGTTTTCTACCAGATATGTCTGAGTTTCCTCTTTGAAAGAAGTAATGCCATTGCTCCAGAAGAGAGTCCTTATATGGATTAGCATTCATCAGAGCACACACTATACAATTTTCTATAATTATTTTTGTCTGGATAGCTCTTAAAATAATAGTTTTGACTAAAGAATCATATATAGCTAGAATATCTCTCTGAGAGTTCATCATTTTCTTGATACTTCAAAAGTACTTAGAGCTGATGAATCTAACAAAATACTTTGAGCAATCTGAGAAGTTATACACTTTTGAAGTATCTTGTGACTCCTTATGCTGTTTAGTTTGGTCTTGTTCCCATTTGTACAAAGTGTGCATATATTGGACCTATGTACTACTTAATTAGTCTTCAAGGATATACTGGCCTTCCTAGGGTATGTCTACAGATGGATAAGCATACGTTAGTTCTCTCGGTACTTCAGGTTGATCGCATTCAAGCTTATTTTGAAAGCTGCATAACTGCTAAAATTCTTCACTACCCAGGCTGTGGGTCCAGTATAAGCAGAAGTTCACAGATGTCACACTTCAGAAAGCAGTCGAGTCTTTTGACTTTGAATATATTTTTTTTATCCTTTAAGTCCAGAAGATGGTAATTTAACTAACATTACTAGTGAATGCAGTCTGCTTCACATTTGCAACCACTTGTCAACACTATTTGCTGTGCTGGTGAAATCCAGGTTCCATATCTTGGCCTCTGGCTTGTTCCAGAACCTTAAAACTTACGAAGTTCCGTATAAAAGTATTGTGCAGAAGATCCTAGCATAACATGGACATGTGAAGAGTAAGAGCTTCTTTCATTTTTACAGAATTATATCATAATCTATTTATTAGATTTTCTCCTTTTTATAACACAGTGGATTGTGTAAATCATGGAATCATAGAATAGTTAGGGTTGGAAAGGACCTTAAGATCATCTAGTTCCAATCTCCCTGCCATGGATAGGGATACCTCACAATAAACCATGTCACCCAAGGCTCTGTCCACCCTGGCCTTGAACACCGCCAGGGATGGAGCATTCACAAAATAAACATCTATTGAGAAAAAAAAAAAATTCCTAAACTGTGTAGTCCAAAAGCTTCCTAAATATTCAGCTTCAAATAACTCAGTCCTCTACTTATATCACTGTCCTAGATAATTTTGAGACACTGAATTGTCCTATTTTACATATTCCTTAATAATGAGCCCTTTCTTAACACGGAAAACCTCCTTAATAAGTATTTGATTTCTTATAGTGTGTGTTCAAGGCTGTGATAAGGGGATGATGTCAACAACACGTAGTAAATCAAAAGCTTAATTTTTCTTCTCATTCTGTTGTGTTTGCATCTACAGTTATAATTTAGTACCTTAAAAGTCATGCTCTGATTTAAAAATACAGATAAACTCTCAAACCAATAAAGTATGAGCACTCAATCTTCTCGAGGCTAATGGGTCATTTACAGTAAGGGTCAGTGTTACTATCTAAAACGGAAGCAGCGCTTTAGTTTTCCAGCTGTAATCTGCCCTTTGCCTATCTGCCTCTACTGTACAAAAGCACTGCCTTGCAATAGTGTCATGTATCTAGGAAACAGAGAATTTTTTTTTATTCTTGTAGCAAGCCTGTCTAAGAAATACAGATACAGACCAAATAAGCATTCATCTTTAAAATTTATGGTAAAAGAAATCCTGGGCTAGAGAGGAAGTAAACCTGCAGGAGGTAGACAGATTTCCTCACACTATATTCTGTAAGAAAAAAATCAAATTAGAGATTTTTTATTTTTTTTACCCTGTCACTACCTTATAGTGGCAGAAAGCAGCCAGAAGGTTACAGAATATCTTTAATGTTTCCTCTTTAACTCACTGTAAAGCTGGTGAGTGAGTAAATCTCTGCTGGATGATTTTGCAGCTCAGCATGAGCGTCATGTAGGAAGGCAGAGCAACTGCTTGCTTTTTAATGCTATAGGTAGAGCTCCAAGAAAGAAAAGGGATCTCAAATGGCTAAGCACAAGGGATGATCACCAGATGATTACTAAAATATTGAATTGCACTATCAAGGAATAGTGTACAACAACAGTAACTTCTAATTTCTTATATTTGAAAGAGAACTAACACCAAGTTTCTGCCTATTTGATGAAAAACAGTGAGCTGTTATGTGAAAGTAGTGACATAAGTGTGGTGATTTAGACATAATTTAGTTTCCATAACATAATCCCTGTGCAGATCTGACAGGATGGGCAGCTTTGATTTTGGTTTGGTTTGTTTTTTGTCATCCTTGATATTGCCTTAGAAATTTACATATTTGAAATTTTACTTTGGATTGTTTTTTACTTTATCTGGAATTTTAACTCATTAAATCTAACTTCAAGATAAGAGTCAGCGGTTTTACTGAGCTGGCCTAAGGTTAAGTCAGACCAGTGTCACAAGGTTTATGACTTGTAGATCCAATGTCACCTAGATGAAATCTGTTCAGCAAAGACAATTGATCTTTTCTTGTCAGAAATCCTAGTATACAACTTCATAATGATCTTGAATGGTTAGGTGTATATGAATGGTAGGTCTGATGCAGGATATATTGGACTAATTCTACAACGCCCAGACAGATGGTCTGCACGTTTGGAAAAACCCAAGTGTTAAACTTACTGCATGTACAGATAGATTGCATTGCATGAAGAGTGAAATGTCTGGTATAAATCTATATTGAAGTTGTTCTTCATATGCTTGATGAATATTTATTTTGTAGGATTTATGTAGAAGTAGTTTTCTGTAAGTATCAGAACATTAATTAAAAATTATAATGATGCTATACTTCAATCATGCCAATCTTTTCATATTTGCTGCTATTCAAGAGAGTGTCACATATGCTTTAAGATACAAACCTTTTATGTTTTCATACATATGTCTTCTGATTTGCATTTAATTCCCTTTCTCTCTGTTACAGATAATGGCAGAACAGAGAAAGTAATATGAAAAGTAGTTCCGCATATAATTTCCATAAAGAGACATGCATCTGAGATATTGGATAATTCAAGTCTAACAGAAGGTTGCTCGAGTCTTGCCCAAAATTAGTTCTCTTTGTTCCTGAAAAGAGGGTAAAGCAAGAACAGGATAGTACTGGTGCAGAAAAATGGGGTCCTAATCACTAGGTGTAACCATAAACTAGGTCACTTACTACTGGATATCTGAATCCTTGAAGTATTACTTGCTGACACATCCAGGGTAGCATCAATTTTAATCTAATTTTAGTTGTCTACCATACAGACATCTGCAGCTGAGCTAGTCACCCTGGGTTCTCTTTATAGTCAATAGAGAAAAGGAGCCACTTTTTAAGGAGAAATTCACCTGACCTACTTTTGACGCCTACTTTAGGATGAAATGAATCGTGCCCTAGAAGTTCTTATTTCTCTTCACTGAGCAAAGAAGGAGTATAGGGTGTCTAGCTCACCTCTAGAGACTTACACTGTGAAGGTCTAAGTGAGGCGAGCTGTGTCATTTGATTCCGGCCCTTTAACCAGTAAATTAGTTTTATAAAAGAAAAGAGCTTTCAAAATATGATCAAAAGCCCTGCACTTCAGAATATTCTGCCAAATGGTGCTATATGCAATGCTCAGTAAGAATAATGGTTCCATTTGGCTGTTATGGAAAATTAACATGAAACGCAATTATTTCCTAAACTCCAGAGTCTGACCTGGCTCATAAGGTTTTGAACTAAATAGAAGTGGCATAAATTCTTCCACATTCTTCCTTAGCCCCTACTTTCCTTGAGCACATCACATCCGTATTTTTGCTCTCATTATGAAATATTTGATCTAAATGTTTTGAAAAAATCTTTATAAAAGTAAACTAATATAAAGAAAGATACATCTTACTAAGTTTGATAATTTTCATTTTCACAGAATCATAGAATCATAGAATAGTTAGGGCTGGAAAGGACCTTAAGATCATCTAGTTCCAACCCCCCTGCCATGGGCAGGGACACCTCACACTAAACCATGTCACCCAAAGCTCCGTCCAACCTGGCTTTGAACACCGCCAGGGATAGAGCATTCACAACTTCCTTGGGCAATGCATTCTAGTACCTCACCACCCTTACAGTAAAGAATTTCTTCCTTATATCCAATCTAAACTTCCCCTGTTTAAGTTTTAACCCATTACCCCTTGTCCTATCACCACAGTCCCTAATGAAGAGTCCCTCTCTAGCATCCTTGTAGGCCCCCTTTTGTCTGAAGTAATTTGGCAGATTCAGCTTCAATTTGTATATTGTTTTCAAAGGTTAAATTTTCAGACTTAAAAAGAAAGAAGTTTCAAAATTTATTCCCTAACACTAATTTTATCTTGACTTAACAAAAAGTTTTCTTTCTCTTCTGAAAAAAAGAGAAAATTCCTCCACCCATCCTAAGCCTTAATAACACTAATTCTCCATGTTTGCCTTCTTTTCCCTATAGAAGGAAAGACTATCTCCATATTAAGAACTATTTTTTAATTGGCATTATTTCTTTTGTTTATTGATGTACCTTATTTCATAATGGGGAAATGGGAAAAATATGTAACTTTTTTATAGACTTTTTGAGCTTCCTTTTCTTTTTTTTTTCTTATTCACTTCTAATATTTACTTGTAGATGACTCATTGCTTGACCTATTCTAACATTCAAAAACCAATCCCTCATTCCTTTAGGTATTGTACTGTAGCCGTTACATTGGTAAGCAAATTTCAAGCTTTATTGTTGAAATCTGTAGGGATTCCATGTGCAAAATAACAGCTAGAGGATCACTGATATTTTGTAAATTAATTCTCTGAATAATAGGTGGTCATTATAATCTTTTTAAATTTTTCATGCTCTATGTATGCACTTTAGTAAGTACACTAGAAATGACACAGGAACTCTTGCGAATTTTAAGAGAGAAAAGCTCGTTTTGAGTTTCTAATTACTTTAAGTATGATTAAAAAACAAAACAGTGTTTTCTGTCACAATTAACTGATTGGACCACTCACAGACTTTAAGTGTAAATAATTTTCCTGTAGAAATTTAAAGAAAATGGAAAAAGTCAGTTGCAATTTGAATGTACTTGCTTCTTTTAATTTATTTTTTTTCACATGCATATTCATTCAAAGCAATTAGTCAGTCAAATGCTTGTAGCAGGATGTAGAGCTGGTAATTGTTTGAATACAGTTGTTTGCCAGACAACATGCATTTTCATAACCAGAGCTACTGCTAGAGTTATGTTTAATATAAAAGGAAGAAAAGACAAGGGAAAATGTAACGCAAAAAAGTCAATTTCTTTATATAGGACATATTTACTATAAATCTTTCATATTTGATAAAACTATGCTAAGTGTAAATGGTGGGCTTGCGGGTTTGCCTTTTTTTCTTTTTTAAGAGAGATAGAAAATAGCAGTTACTTAACAAAACCAAACACTTAATCCTAAACAACCATTATGTCTGGAAATAATTTGTTTCTCTTATCCATGTTGTTTCAGATTTAGTTCCAAGTTTTACATCCCTAAAGTTATTTGTGTAGATACAGTGAAGAACAGCTGCAAATATCACTCATTGACTATACTGACTACAGTATACATGGACTGTTCTGTGGATGGGGAACTGGATGGATGCTCACATCAAGAGAGATGTGGTCAACGGCTCAACGTCCAGATGGAAATTGGCAATGAGGGGTGTCCCTCGGGGATCCATACTGGGGCCAGTGTCATTTAGTATCTTTAATTTCATAGACAGTGGGATTAAATTCACCCTTAGCAATTGTTCAGGTGACATCAAGCTGAGCGGTGGAACAGGTTGCCCAGAGAGGTGATGGATACCCCATTCCTGGAAACATTCAAGGTCAGGCTTGAAAGGGGTCTGAGCCACCTGATCTTGTTGATGTCTCTGTTCATTGCACAGGGAAATGGACTAGGTGACCCTTATAGGTGCTTTCCAGCCCAAATCATTCTATGATTCTATAATTCTACGATTCTGTTATTCTCTTTCCCTGTTCTCTGATCTTCACTGCAGTCTGTTGATATGAAGGCATACACATTTCTTGCACTTTTCTAGGTTTATTCATGCTGTGCTTAAACAGAACAATACACAGAATTGAGGTGAGAAAGCAAAAGCAAGAGAGGTCATACAAAAACAGTGCTGTCATGACCTTTAGACACTGTGAGGACTCAGATGCCAGTAAATGGAGCTTAACTAAACTCTGAAAAAAAAAAAAAAGAAAACACACCTCTTTAGTATATGCTGGTCACTTTAAAATGTGTCATTTTATTTTCAAAATGCCAAGATATTTATATTTGCTGAATTGTACATTGCACGGTCATTCAGTAGAACCTCCTTAGGTGACATCTTGCCTATATATGCTTGTTATCACCATAATGACTGAACCCCTTCCTTCACCCAATCCTACATGTGTCTTCCTTCTCTCTCATCCTTCATCCTGTTTATTCAGAAGAATTTACATGGAGAAGCTCTTATATTACAGGAACCATTGTGCATTCAAAAAAAAAAGGCATATTTTTACTTACTCCCTAAATTTAAGAGAGGCTGATTTTTAAATTTATATATATTTTATATATATAAAATGAAATGTATATATGATCAATAACCAACTATTAAATTAATTGCCAAACTTTAATGCTTGCCTTTAAACTGAAAGATATTATCTAACACATGAGACATCAAAGTTTTGGTCAGAGATTAGCTGCATAAGCAGCTGAACTTTTAAAAAGTAGTGGACATCAGAAATTATACTCCACTGGCAGATGGGAACAGGCTGAGGTTAAAAGGAAGATATATTTGTGTAATGTAAGTTGCACAAAGAAGTTGCTTCTAATATTCATTAATAATAATAATAACAAATAATAATAATGGCTGTTGTATTATTATAATAATATAATCATATATATTTATACTATAATATTATCTGTATACCATAATATAAATGCTATATATTAATAGATTATAATAGTATATAGTATTAGAATTATTATAATAATTTTTATAACATATTTCAAAGGTCATGAACACTCAGACATAGTAGTCTCTAGTAGAACTTTTCTTGGATTTTCCATCACTTCAGTGTGAAGCATAGACATTCTGAACACCAAAAAAGAAATATCCTTAAAAACATAGAAAAAAAATAATTAATACAATCATGGCATCCATCTCATGTAATTTTAAAAAAATGATAAATCGAATTTATTTTAATTTTATACTTTTTTTTTTGTTTGTTTGTATTGAAGTCAACCGTAGAGAACTTTTCTTGGATTTTCCATCACTTCAGTGTGAAGCATAGACATTCTGAACACCAAAAAAGAAATATCCTTAAAAACATAGAAAAAAAATAATTAATACAATCATGGCATCCATCTCATGTAATTTTAAAAAAATGATAAATCGAATTTATTTTAATTTTATACTTTTTTTTTTTTTTTGTTTGTATTGAAGTCAACCGTAGAACGTTTAATCAACAGAAAAGAGCTCCGGACAGAACAATGATTATATTCTCAACATGTGGACTTGTAAAGAGTAATTAAATCCTTTTAGAGCTTATTTCTTTTTGTGAAGAAATTAGTAATTAATTACTGATTAATTAGTATTTTAAAAGTTATTTTGAATCTCCAAACATTTGCTTCTTGGTTAAGAAATCGTTAGAAATCCTATGAAATACAATACTTATGAAACCTGAAAAACCTCCTTTGCAAGTAATACTGTCTTTAAATATTTTAAATTTTCATCTCTTACCTTCACCTGCCTTCCTTGGTTGAAAATATTCTGTATAATTGGATAAAGAACAGAATGCAAAGTATTGACTATTCAGTCATGTAGTGCATTCATCTTTAATCATCATGCAGCTATTAAAGAGACACACACTGGCTAATCAAGAGTGATTATTCTGAAGAAAAGGCAAGTTTTTAAAAGTTTAGAAGGTAATCAGCAGTCTCCATGATTCATGACATTTTCCTCTTGTGATAGTCTGAACAGAGCTAATAGCAATCACTATGGAAATATATATAGAGAGGTATATTTTATCCTGATTTTAACTAAAGCTTGGTTCTTCCAGATTTTGGGTTTTTTTTTTTTTGTCCTTCTAGTAAATCTTCTCTGATGAATATAGGTGAATGAATACTCTACAGACAAAGGGTGGTAATACCAATGCCTTTGGTATCAGGAGAACCAGCCCTGATGCCCAGAAGCTTATACTGCTTGAAAGAAATCTGTTCTGTTTAGCTGGGATTCGTTTCCAAAGTTCTATTGATTTTCCTTCTGTAGCACAGAGGATATATTAGGTTCTAGTGGGAAAAAAAACCAAAACAACAAACCCACAACAAAACCAAACCAAACCAAACAACCAAGCAAACAAAAGTTTCACACTGACCTTTTTATTACAGTATACATTTATATGCATTTATACATGTATTTTCATTTGTACCTTATCACTTGACTTTGACATGACTGTCCATTTTATTGCTGCTTTCCTGTGGAAATAACAGAATTTTATGACTAGGAAGATTGTCACCAGCAGGTCAACAGAGGTGATCCCTCCCCTCTACTCAGCATTGATCAGGTCACACCATGAGTGCTGCATCTAGTTCAGGGTTCACTAAAACTAGAGAGATATACTGGAGATAACACAGGGCCATTACTATGAAGAGAGGCCTGGAGCATCTTTTCCATGAGGAAAGGCTAGGAGAGCTGGGACTGTTCATCCTGGAGAAGGGAAGGCTTAGGGGGTCTGAACTTCTCAATAAAAATTCATTTCTTTTTAGCTATGGTAATACTAAGTGAGGTACCTAGGTCTGGGAACTTTGACCACTTCCAATCCACAACTTCTTTAAGCAACATGTTCCAGTGACTCAGTCCCTTCAGCGTAAAAAAATTCTTTATGCCCAATCCAAGTCTACCCTCTTTCACTTTAAAGCCATTACTCCTTGTCTTGTCACTACAGGCCCTGATAAAAAATCTTTCTCTGCTTTCTCATAAAATCTCTTTAAAAAGGTCTTAGAGTGCGCCCTCAGCAAGTTTGCTGATGGCACCAAGCTGTGTGGTTCAGTTGATATGCTGAAGGGAAGAAATGCCATGCAGAGGGACCTTGACACGCTTGTGAGGTGGGCTGATGCCAGCCTTATGAAGTTTAACCATGCCAAGTGCAAGGTCCTACACCTGGGTCGGAGCAATCCCAGGCACAGCTACAGATTGGGCAAAGAAGAGATTCAGAGCAGCCCTGCGGAGAAGGACTTGGAGGTGTTGGTTGATGAGAAACTGAACATGAGCCGGCAGTGTGCGCTCACAGCCCAGCAAGCCAACCGTATCCTGGGCTGCATCAAAAGGAGCGTGACCAGCAGGTCAAAGGAGGTGATCCTGCCCCTCTGCTCTCGTGAGACCTCACTTGGAGTATTTTGTACAGTTCTGGTGTCCTCAACATAAAAAGGACATGGAACTGTTGGAACAAGTCCAGAGGAGATCCACAAGGATGATCAGGGGACTGGAGCACCTCCTGTATGAAGACAGGCTGAGAAAGTTGGGGTTGTTCAGCCTGGAGAAGAGAAGGCTGCATGGAGACCTCATAGCAGCCTTCCAGTATCTGAAGGGGGCCTATAGGGATGCTGAGGAGGGACTCTTCATTGGGGACTGCAGTGATAGGACAAGGAGTAATGGGTTAAAACTTAAACAGGGGAAGTTTAGATTGGATATAAGGAGGAAATTCTTTCCTGTTAGGGTGGCGAGGCACTGGAATGGGTTGCCCAGGGAGGTTGTGAGTGCTCCATCCCTGGCAGTGTTCAAGGCCAGGTTGGATGAAGCCTTGCGTGGGATGGTTTAGTGTGAGGTGTCCCTGCCCATGGCAGGGTGCTTGGAACAAGATGATCTGAAGGTCCCTTCCAACCCTAACTATCCTATGATTCTAAAAAAACAAACAAGGCTGTCTCCCTGAAGACTTCTTTTTCAGGCTGTACAAGCACAACTGTCTTAGCCTTTCCTCATAGGAGAGGTATTGTATTCCTCAGATCATTTTTGTGGCCCTTCTCTGGACCCATTCCAACAGGTCCATGTCTTTCTTGTGCTAGAGACCCCAAAGCTGGATGTAGCAATTCAGGTGGTATATCACAACAGCAGACTTGAGGGGGAGAATCACCTCCTCCCACCTGCTGGCCATGATTCTTTTGATGAAGCCCTGGATAGGACTGGTTTTCTGGGCTGCAAGCATGGTTTGTTGGCTCATGTGTAATTTTTCATCCACCAGTATCCCCAAGTCCTCCCCAGGGTTGTTCTCAAACAGTTCATTCCTCAGCTTGTATTGATAGTGAGGATTGCCCCAACCCAGGTGCAGGACCTAGCACTTCATGAGGTTCACACAAGCTCCTCAAACAATTCAAGGTGTCCCTGTATGGCATCCTTTTCCTCTAGAGAGTCAACTGCAGTACATCTTGGTGTCATGCACATAATTGCTGAGGGTGCATTCAGTCCCATTGTCCATGTAATTGATAAAGACACTAAATAGTATCGGTCCCAGTGTGAATCCCTAGGGAATACTACTTGTTACAAGTTTCCACTCGCACCACAGTTCCACAATGGAACCATTGCCTGTAACTCTACGGATCCAAATCCTTATCTGTCTAATAGTCCATCCATTAAACCCATAACTCTCCATTTTAGCAGCAAAAATCATGCAGAATGTAAATGAAGCAAGTAATTTTTCTTGTGTAGAGTTTCCTATAAAACTGATACCACATAAAGGCTATCAGAAAACAGACATGTTTTCCTATAAAACTGATCCCACAGTAGATTGCTCTATACAAAGGAGACACAGAATATAGTTTTATTTTACTATAGAATAGAATATTTGAAGCAATAATAAGATTTCCCAGTTCATAATGATTGTGGAACAGTTGAAACATTGCAGGGGTGCCATTAGAAGATTTCTGCTGAACATGGTTATTTAGGTGATGTTTAAATATATACACTTTTATACATCATACATAATTGTGTTCAGTGTCATATCATTTGCTTTTAGAATTTTTTCATTACTTCCCTGTTTATGTATTTTAGATAGTAACACAATTTATTCTGCTTATCCTTCTTGTACAGTATGAAGGAACTGGAAGGTTTTTGTCAAGCTCCACTGGAGTTTTGTATTCTGAAAATTGTCAGAAGAGCATATTTTAATTTCAAAGATCATTTTGGTTTAAATAGCATATCACTTCAGTTGAAAACTTCATGAGCAGCCTAACTGAGCACAGTTGAATACTTTTGTATCTAATGTGTTGGTTTCCTCCACTCACTGTTATTAAAAGTCATTTTCTCTTCAATTCAGTGACTCCCCAGTTTTTAATGTTTGTTTAGTCCTTTCCTCCTTTGCAATTTGGGAATTTTCCATAGCCATCGCAGTGCTACTCTAGATACTAGCTTTAAACTGCAACATGTCATGAAAGGCAATAAAATATCAATTGAATCCATAATTTAGAACATTTCTAAAAATGATCTGAAGACTTCTATTACCATAATCCATCAGGAGAATTGAATTCTAAATAAAGACTTAATCTTACCCTCTATACTACAAGTCAGTTAACTCAAATTCAATCTCATCAATTGGTTAAATGACCCCACAATTCGGTATCTTCTTAGTTTACTTCTTCATTTTTCAGTTTCAAGAACTGTTTTAAGCTGGTTAAAATACCAAAGGACATATGCGTTAGTTCTACATTGCAGCTTTCTTCCTAAGTATGTTTGAACATGACCAACTCTTCAGAAGGAGTCACTGGTTACCTACCCACCAAGTAGGTTACCAAGTAGGTTTTAGGAAAAGTGAAAACAATTGTTTAGGCACCTGGTAATTTAAATTAAGTTAAATTAGTTAGCAGCAAAAGTCCTTCAAGGTATGGGTTCGACTTAAAATTTTGGTCCTCATAGGTCCAATGTTTTGTCAGCTTACTGCTATATTAAGGTTTTTCAGAACAACTAGATATGAAGATTAAATTCTTAATCACACTTTCTAAACTATCATAGATCAAAATGGTCCACAGGCACAAAACCAAATGTATCAACATTTAGTTCATTGAATCACAGAATCATAAAATCAGCTAGGTTGAAAAAGACCTTTAAGATCATCAGTTCCAACCTTATTCCCAGGACTACATCGTGCAGATGCACTGTCTTCTCCCACCCATTATGCAGTCATGCTCTGACATGTTTAAAAAAAAAAAAAGGAAAAAGACCCCTCACCTTATCTCCATTATTGAACATTCATCTTCCACTTATTTTCAATTCCAAAAATGGAGATTGCATTCATTTCCTTACAATAACTAATGATGTGGGAAAAAAAAAATCATGCATTGAAATGCAATCTTAATATTGGAGTTAAAGAGCTATCTAAGTTAATGACTACAGTTCTGATGATGGGTTTCAGAAATAGCAAAAAAGAGAGTAGAAAAATAAATGTTGCCTATTCATGTTTTATAATTTGTTATGCTCAGATGTTTTGAATGAGAATGATTTTGGATGTTGAGTCCTTCAGCACAGTTAACATTCAATATTTGTAACTTTTTCAGTAGCAAATTACTTTATCTAAAGCTAGGCTGACCTTGTAGTATATGTTCTATTTATGCATTTACTGAATACAGATTGCTATATAATATTGTTGTGTCACTTTCCTCATTTTTCAGAATAATATTAATATTAAATAGTCCAACTTTAACAGAAACAGCTAAATGTATGACTTCAACTGCAGACTGTTATCAGAATACACAGCTTTAGAAAAATTATGTATTCAGTTCAGACATTGATGCAACATTTTTTTTAGCTATTCTGATTGGCATAGTGAATTTCTTCATTGTCTTTGTCTTTGAATTTACAAGGCTGAACAATTAAAATAGCAGACGAGACTCTGCTGAAACACTAAAAATTTGCTTGGCTTCATGTGAAAAAATTAGAAACCCACAAAGGCCTGATTCTGAGCCTCAGAAGAGGTACTCGGTTTCAAATGATCTGAGAAATCTATTTACTAGTTTATGCATTTGTTTAAATTGGCATAAATTCACAGAAATAGACAACTTTAACATCAACATTTGGACAACATTGTCCGGTGCTGCATACTGCACTGCAAAATTTCTATCTCAGTTTTGGGATTTCATTCTTAAAGTCAAGAGCTTCATTATATCAGCATTTGCCATTTCACTTTGTCTGTAACTATATTATCTTGCATTAAGTACCACTGATTTCCCACTTTGTAGTATATTCTGCAGTGCTACATTTACTAGAACGCCTATTGCTATTCCATGAATAATGGTTGTGTTTTTATGAGTTAAACAGATCATTTATTTTTCTTACTGGTGGAAAACATGTACTCTATTGATTCCAGACAGAAAGAGGAATACTTCATCTTATGCCCCTTTGAACAACCCTAATTTAATCAGTTCTTTCCTCCTACACCTACAGGCATAAATGAACAGATAAGAATAAATTAAGACACATTAATACAGAACACCAAAATTCTCATCAGCTTTGCCTACAAAATATAGGATCATAAGATTTTATACCATCCTTTGGTATTTTTCATTGTATTGAAAGTGACCTTTCTGAATACGCAGAACATATATCACTCTTCTTGTATAAAATCTAATCTAAGGGTACAAAAATTTAGTAATCATTTTAGACATTCATGACTATACAGCTTTGTAAGGGGGGAAGTGAGCATCACTGTTAGATTGGGTATTGTTCTGGAAGGTTTGCACTTAACTGAAGGGGGCAGTTGGAAAGTGATGTTATCTTGCAACCTCATATTGCTTTATTTTAACAAAATCACACTTAAAATTATAACAAAGCTGAAGTCAGTTCTATTTTTAGGGGAAAGAAAGATGATTAAGGTAAGTAAGGTGTATCCATAAGACATACTATAAATTTTTAGATCAATGAGCCCCATGGGATAAGTTCCATGGACCAGCAATACCTGAAGAGAAGGTGCACCTGGATGTTGGGTGATAGATAACGCTGAATTCCTGGGTATCTTTACTTTTGTACAAGAAAGGGGTGAGGAATGAATATGACCATTGAACTCATGAAATTGTAGAATCATAGAATGGTTAGAGTTTAAAAAGACCTTAAGATCATCAAGTTACAACCCCCCTGCCATGGGCAGGGACTCCTCACCTTAGACCATGTTGCCCAAGAATCTGTCCAACCTGGCCTTGAACACTGCCGGGGATGGAGCATTTGTGGTTTCTTTGTGGATGGAGCATTTGCGGTTTCTTTGTGGATGGAGCATTTGCAGTTCCAGTGCCTCACTACACTTACCACCCTAACAGTAAAGAACTTCTTCCTTATGCCCGATGTAAACTTCTCCTGTTTAAGTTTTAACCCATTACTCCTTGTGCTACCACTATAGTCAACAGTGAAGAGTCCCTCCCCAGTATCCCTATAGGCCCCCTTCAGATACTGGAAGGCTGCTATGAGGTTTCCACGCAGCCTTCTCTTCTCCAGGCTGAACAGTCCCAACTTTCTCAGCCTGTCTTCATACAGGAGGTGCTCCAGTCCCCTGATCATCCTTGTGGATCTCCTCTGGACTTGTTCCAACAGTTCCATGTCCTTTTTAGGTTGAGGACACCAGAACTGTACACAACATTCCAAGTGAGGTCTCACGAGAGCAGAGTGGAGGAGCAGGATCACCTCCTTTGACCTCCTGGTCATGCTCCTTTTAATGCAGCCCAGGATACGGTTGGCTTTCTGGGCTGTGAGCACACACTAAAGCCAGCTCATGTTCAGTTTCTCATTGACCAACACCCCTAAGTCTTTCTCTGTAGGGCTGCTCTGAATCTCTTCTCTGCCCAATCTGTAGCTGTGCCTAGGATTGCTCCGACCCAGGGAGGACCTTGCACTTGGCATGGTTAAACTTCATAAGGTTGGCATCAGCCCACCTCTCAAGTATGTCAGCGTCCCTCTGGATGGCATTCCTTCCCTCCAGCATATCAATCAAACCCCACAGCTTGGTGTCATTGGCAGACTTGCTGAGGGTGCACTCAATCCCACTGTCCCTGTCACCAACAGAGATGTTGAACAGGATCAGTCCCAACACTAATGCCTGAAGGTACACCACTCGTCACCAATCTCCACTTTAGGCATTGAGCAGTTGATCACAGCTGACTGCAACCATCCAGACAATTCCTTATCTACTGAATGGTCCACCATCAAATTCATGCCTCTCTGATTTAGAAGCAAGGATGTCATGCGGGACAGTGTCAAATGCTTTGCACAAGTCCAGGTAGATGACATCAGTTGTCCTTCCGTTTTTCCACCAGTGCTGTGGCCGCATCAAAGAAGGCCAACAAATTTGTTCAGGCACAATTTGCCCTTAGCAAAGCCATGCTGGCTGTCACCAATCACCCTCTTAGTGTCCATGTGCATTAGCACAGTTTCCAGGAGAATCTGCTCCATGATCTTGCTGGGCACCAAGGTGAATCACTGGTGGGTTACTTCCCTGGGTCTTCCTTTTTAACATTTTTAAAAGTGGGGGTTATATTTACCCTCTTCCAGTCATCAGGAAACTTCACCATACTGCCATGACTCTTCAAATATGATGGATAATGGCTTGGCAACTATATGTACCAGTTCCCTCAGCACGTACAGTTGCTTCTCATCAGGTCCCATGGACTTGCACACCTTCAAGTTCCATAGATGTTCTGGAACCTGATCTCCTACAGCAGGCAGTTAATTCTTCCAGTTCTTACCCTTGCTTTCTGCAAACTTGGGTGGTGCAGCTGCAGCACTTTCTGGTGAAGACCATGGCAAAGAAGTCATTGAGTTACTGATCATCTCAGCCTTCTTCATGTCCCGGCTGACAAGGACTCCTGTATCCTTCTGGGAAAAAGATCTAAAAACTAAGATTAAATCTTTTGCAAAAAAAAAAAAAAAAAAAAAAATTACGGGTGGAGGGTACCACTGCGGTCCTACATGGAGATGGACAGTTTTATCTAATCTTCAAGCAAATATAATTGCTATGGAGTTTGATTTAACATTTCTATTAAGATCCATTAGGGAGCAGTAGACAAAATGCATTTATCAAGTAAACTTTTATCTCTTGGTTCTAGCCAGATCAAGTGCCAAAGTCTTCTTTACTTAAGAGGTACCTTGTCTTACCTTGGGAATAAATACAGGTTTAATTGGAGTAGCAGTAGTAAAATCTAGCATATGAGAACCCTCGGGATATTTTTGCAAGCTTACATCTTTTACCTTTACAGGCATTCTTGCCTGGGGACACTTTATAGAAGAGGTATAATCAACCAAGTGTAACAGATCAAGTTATTTAGAACTTAAAGACAAGATCAAATCTATGTCATATTACTGAACAATTTTAGGGTATGTTTTCCTTATTAATACTTGTTTCTTTTTCCCTGAAAAAAAGGTTTTCATTAACAGATCTTTTTAAAAAGACTTTTCATTACACTTTTGATAAAGCTTTGAAAATTATAGAGAAAGACAAAGAGAGAAATAGAATCCAGACTTTCCAACTGTTCAGTATGACTGCCTGTCTGACAGTAATGAATTTGCCTGGACTGGAGTTAAACAATATACAGAGAATGAAACTGTCAAGCATAGTCATTCTTTAGTGTCAGGATACATGATAGATGGTTGGTTACTCCACAGTGAAGAATCAGTATTCATTATAATATTTCATTTTCAACTTGGCTGTCCTTGATTCTTTCATCTCTCTTTCTGCACAGAAGATACAATAACCAAGAGCACTTGCAAAGCTGCACGTCAAACTAGTCTGCTTTTTTAGTGTCTTCTTTCTGTGTATGTGTTGACATTAATTATTCTCAAATACTGCTCTAATATATATTAGCTTTCATCTATTAAGAATGCTGACATCAGCAAGTGTCCTAGAGAAAGTCTCAAGTTTCTGTTATCAGAACGCATGCTGACAAAAGAGGCAACAAAACATCAGCTTGAAAGTTCATTTTTACTGAAAAGGAAACGGCAGATTAAGTCTGTACTGTAGCCCCAAGAAGTTCTCTGCAAACTTTGATTTTCTCAAAAAAAAACTTATGCCATAACTCAGCATACTGTTTCTTTACAAAATGCTCAGTCTAAGCAGCAAAACGTAAGCTGATGGACATTAGATAACAAATCTTGCATTTTATACTCCAAATCTTGCTATAGGCAAAAAGCAAACACAACTTATATATAAACCCAATAATTTCTTCTTAGTGTAATTGAAAGATTAATATTCTAAAAATGTTATTAGTCTACATCCGCTTTTTGCAAGAAAATTAAAAATATTTTAAAATATTAAATAATGTATACCCCTTTTTCTGGTGTTATGCTGATCCTTCTGCTGCCCCTGCCTTCAGTCTGAGGAATAAGTACAACGAGTCATCTACAACCTGAGTTTTTCACCAAGAAGCATGTTTATTTCCTTTCATTCTAGATTCTGCATATGTTAATTTTACTTCTTTGTGAACTTACTCCACACCTTGCTCCATATTCTTTGGTCTACAAGTCCATAATACATTCAAATTTTCTATATATGGTACATTCCACATATTTTAGATTCTTGTTCTTCATTCTCTTTGTTACACACAGATTTGTTTTGCCCAGTTCCTGTACAGTGTTCCACTGCAGAAACTCTTCAAGGTAGTGGGAACACTATCTTTCCACATGTCGAGTCACCTGCTATCATTCATCCCTGTTTCTCTAGACTACACCATTGAAGAAGAGTCTTACAGATTTTGTTCTATATCAAGTAAATAGTTTTTACTAGTATGTCTATAAAATTGCGGTTATAAGATAAAAATATTGGCAACAGTAAAACAAACTATGCAGACACTTTGTCTTTAGAAAAATTACTGTTGCTGCTAAAGAGTGTGAAACAAAGCTTCAGGCAGCTAAGCCAAAGTCAGACAAAACAAGATTGAAAGACTTCAATTCAGAGGCCTTGCAAAATCAGCACAGTACTAATGCAATGCTGTATTTGCTTGGCTATTAGTCTACAGACCTCTTTTTGGGTAGCCCTCAAAGGACATGGTAACACTTCTGACAAGGATGTTACAAACCATTCTATGATTTAGAACACCGAATCAGGATTGAGCAAAGCACTTTTCTTGAAGGAATTTGCTTTTTCCTAACTGATCTTGCCCTTTCTTGACCTACATTAAATCTGAGGGTATTCTGGAGTTTGTTATTGTGATGTATAACCATTACTTGATTTTTTAAGTGCTCGACTTTTGTACTCAGTAGAATACATGAAAACAAAACTGTTATAATTGCTGAAATCAGGACTGTATTATGTAAAATTGATTTCAAAATTCATGTGTATGAAAATGATAATCCCACACACTCTGTGGTGAGGAAAACAATTTGCCCTTTTGTTAACATCTGAGTCTAAGAATTTGTCAATGTCCAACCACAGCTAAAAACTAGAAACTGGTGCCAAGCAAGGTTCTCCCAGAAGCCTCTTTATCTCAACTGCTGGTAGCTGCATACTGGGTAAAACGGTAAGCTGTTCTGTGCTGTGGATCATTACAGCAATCTGTCCCACCAGAAGTTAATTTCTATGTTTTCAATTTCTTCAGCCATTGAGGTCAGTTCCTTTTGAGTAGAATTGATGGCTAATTCCATTTTACTAAATAATGCAACAGCTTTTTCAATTTGTATATCTTGAAAACCACTCCATGCTGGTTTTCCCAGCACTATTTCCCATACACTACTGCATTTCCAAGTTGGGGCTTAGAAAACTGTTAAGTACTTAAGTATCTCAGTTTGAGTTCATTCATATAGTTACTTTGCTGTTTGGTTTGGCTTGTTGCAGAAGAGTGCAGATGCTTGTACCCCAGTTGCATGTATTGAAGGTGTGGACATTCTCCCTTTCAGGTTGTATCTATCACCAAGCCTGCATGAACACTGTGTACCCTGTGAAGGTCTTCAGGTTCTTTCCTTCTTCTTGTGCAGCTCCCATTGAATCCAGAATCACAGAATCCCAAGGGTTGGAAGGGACCTCAAAAGATCATCTAGTCCAACCCCCTTGCAAGAGCAGGGTAACCTACAGTACATCACACAGGAACATGTCCAGGCGGGCCTTGAATATCTCCAATGTAGGAGACTCCACAACCCCCCTGGGCAACTGTTGTGGTTTAAACCCAACCACAAACCTCGTCCACTCACTCCCCCCACTTCTTGCCCTCCCCCTGCTTCTGGAGGGACAGAGAGGAGAATCAAAAAGAATGCAACTCCCACGGGTTGAAATAAGAACAGTTTAGTAACTAAGGTATAACACAAATCACTACTGCTACCACCAATAATAATAGTGCTAAAGGAAATAACAAGAGGAAAGAATACAACACCTCAACACCAGCCGACCAATAACTCACCCCACTCCCCCCAGCCAAGCACCGACCGATACCTCCTCCAACCCTGCATCCCTCTAGCCCTTCCGGGGTAACTCCAAGTTACATCCTGGGCATGACGTGCTATGGTATGGAATACCTCTTTGGCTAGTTTGGGTCAGGTGTCCTGTCTCTGCTTCCTCCCAGCCTCCCCTCCTCCCTGGCAGAGCATGAGGCTCAGAAAATCCTTGGCCAGACCAAACATTCGAGCAGCAACTGAAAACATCGGCGTTATCACCACTGTTCCAAGGCCAAAAGATCAAAACACAGCACTGTACTAGCTCCTAAGAAGGAGAAGAATGACTGCTGCTGCTCAACCCAGGACAGCAACCTGTTCCAGTGCTCTGTCACTCTTAGAGTAAAGAAGTTCTTCCTGATGTTAACATGGAACTTCCTATGCTCCAGTTTAAACCCATTGCCCCTTGTCCTATCACTGGATATCACTGAAAAAAGCCTAGCTCCATCATCCTGACACCCACCCTTTACATATTTGTAAACATTGATGAGGTCACCCCTCAGTCTCCTCTTCTCCAAGCTAAAGAGACCCAGCTCCCTCAGCCTCTCCTCATAAGGGAGATGTTCCACTCCCTTAATCATCTTTGTGGCTCTGCGCTGGACTCCTTCAAGCAATTCCCTGTCCTTCTTGAACAGAGGGGCCCAGAACTGGACGCAATATTCCAGATGCGGCCTCACCAAGGCTGAGTAGAGGGGGAGGAGAACCTCTCTTGACCTACTAACCACTCCCTTTCTAATGCACCCTAAGATGCCATTTGCCTTCTTGGCCGCAAGAGCACATTGCTGTCTCATGGTCATCCTCCTATCCACCAGGACCCCCAGGTCCCTTTCCCCTTCGCTACTTTCCAGCAGGTCAACCCCCAACCTGTACTGGTGCATGGGGTTGTTCTTCCCCAGATGCAAGACTCTACACTTGCCTTTGTTGAATTTCATCAAGTTTCTCCCCGCCCAACTCTCCAGCCTGTCCAGGTCTCGCTGAATGGCAGCACAGCCTTCTGGTGTGTCAGCCACTCCTCCCAGTTTTGTGTCATCAGCGAACTTCCTGAGGGTACACTCAGTTCCCTTATCCAGGTCGTTGATGAAAATATTAAACAGCACCGGTCCCAGCACCGACCCCTGAGGAACTCCACTAGTCACAGACCTCCAGCTAGATTCTGCGCCATTGACCACAACTCTCTGCCTTCTTCCTTTCAACCAGTTCTCAATCCACTTCACTACTTGATCGTCAAGCCCACACTTCCTTAGCTTATCTATGAGGATGCTGTGAGAGACAGTATCAAATGCCTTACTGAAATCAAGAAAAAACACATCTACTGCTCTACCATCATCCCTCCACCTAGTCACTTCCTCATAGAAGGCTATAAGGTTGGTCAAACATGACTTTCCCCTCATAAAACCATGGTGGCTGTTCTTAATGACCCCCCTTGTCCTTGATATGCCTAGTGATGGAGTCAAGAATAAGTTGTTCCATCACCTTTCCAGGGATGGAGGTAAGGCTGACCGGTCTATAATTACACGGGTCCTCCTTCTTGCCCTTCTTATAGACTGGTGTGACCTTTGCCATCCGCCAATCCTCAGGCACCTCTCCCATTTCCCACGACTTACCAAAGATGATGGAAAGTGGCCTAGCAATGACCTCCGCCAGCTCCCTCAGCACCCGTGGGTGCATTCCATCCGGACCCATCGATTTACAGATGTCCAGATTGCATAGCTGATCCCTAACCCAATCCTCATTTACCAAAGCAAACTCCTCCTTTGTCCTGACTTCTTCTGGGGCTATAGGAATCCGGGGCCCCCAGGGAGAGTCTGCAGGAGTAAAGACAGAGGCAAAGAAGGCATTCAGCACCTCTGCCTTCTTTATATCCTCTGTCTCCAGGGCACCCACTTCGTTCAGCAGTGGGCCTATATTGCCTCTTGTGTAAGTTTTATTTGTTATGTATTTGAAGAAGCTCTTTCTATTGTCCTTAACCCGACTAGCAAGATTAAGTTCCAAGGAGGCCTTAGCTGTCCTAATTGCCTCCCTACATCCTCTAACAACTGTCCTATATTCCTCCCAAGTGGCCAGCCCCTCTTTCCATAATCCATAGATTCTCCTTTTCCACTTGAGTTTGCCCAGCAGCTCCTTGTTTAACCACACTGGTCTCCTAGATCCCTTACTTGATTTCCTACTCATTGGGACGCTCTGATCCTGAGCTTGGAAGAAGCGGTCCTTGAATGCTAACCAACTATCTTGAGCCCCTTTACCGCCTAGTACCCTTTCCCATGAGACTTCCCTTAGCAGTTGACTGAAGAGGCCAAAGTTGGCCCTTTGGAAATCCAGAACTGTGGCTTTGCTAGGTATTCTATTCCTCCCACACAGGATCCTAAACTCCACCATCTCATGGTCACTGCAGCCAAGGCTGACATTGACCATCACCACTTTCACCAAACCCTCCTTGTTGGCGAGTACTAAATCTAGCAGCACTGCTCTCCTAGTTGGTATGTCCACCATTTGCATGTTTAACATCTTCATTGCTGACATGGACAGTGGGATTGAGTGCGCCCTCAGCAACTTTGCTGATGACACCAAGCTGTGTGGTCCGGTTGATATGCTGGAGGGAAGGGATGCCATCCAGAGGGACCTTGACACGCTTGTGAGGTGGGCTGATGCCAACCTTATGAAGTTCAACCACTATAAGTGCAAGATCCTACACCTGGGTCGGAGAAATCCCAGCCACAGCTACAGATTGGGCAAAGAAGAGATTCAGAGCGGCCCTGCGGAGAAGGACTTGGGGGTGTTGGATGATGAGAAACTGAACATGAGCCAACCGTGTGCGCTCGCAGCCCAGCAAGCCAACCGTATCCTGGGCTGCATCAAAAGGAGCGTGACCAGCAGATCGAAAGAGGTGATCCTTCCCCTCTACTCTGCTCTTGTGAGACCTCACTTGGAGTATTGTGTGCAGTTCTGGTGTCCTCAACATAAAAAGGACATGGAACTGCTGGAACAAGTGCAGAGGAGGGCCACGAGGATGATCAGGGGACTGGAGCACCTCCCGTATGAAGACAGGCTGAGGAAGTTGGGGCTGTTCAGCCTGGAGAAGAGAAGGCTGCATGGAGACCTAATAGCAGTCTTCCAGTACCTGAAGGGGGCCTATAGGGATGCTGGGGAGGGACTCTTCGTCAGGGACTGTAGTGACAGGACAAGGGGTAACGGGTTAAAACTTAAACAGGGGAAGTTTATATTGGATATAAGGAGGAAATTCTTTCCTGTTAGGGTGGTGAGACACTGGAATCGGTTGCCCAGGGGGGTTGTGAGTGCTCCATCCCTGGCAGTGTTCAAGGCCAGGTTGGATGAAGCCTTGTGTGGGATGGTTTAGAGTGAGGTGTTCCCTGCCCATGGCAGGGGGGTTGGAACTAGATGATCTTGAGGTCCTTTCCAACCCTAACTATTCTATGATTCCATTCTATGATTCTATAAAAAAGCTTTCTACCTAATCAGTTCTGAGCCTATGCTGAGTCATGAGGTTATCCTGACCCATTGATTTAGTATCATCCATTTTATTTTCCAGATGACTGATGAAGACAATGTCCCTAACACAGGCACAATGATTGTTATCTGGAGCTTAAGAAATTGTTGAAAATCTTAATTTCCATTTTCTTCTTTGTTGTCTGCAAAACAGTGAATATTAATTTTCAAAGATATGGGAAAAACTAATATTAACTTTGCCCTTACGAGAAGCTAGAGGAAGACAAAGAGTTAAATAATAATAATCTGGAATTATCTTTGAAGCAGGCTACTGCTTGTTTGTTTAAGCAAAGTTCTTTCAGAATGACTGAACATTTCTATCCTCAGGTTTTGAAAGCAGAATAAACTATTTTTACAAAGAATATGGACCGAAAAATAAGCAAATTATTTTAAAGTCAGTGTAGCTTCTTTCATCATGAAATTTTAATTTACATTTTAATTCATTGTTTCTCTGCTAGATATTCAATCATTTATCTTCATCTGAAAGCTGAATTGTTTTATAAAAGTAAGATGTCTAGCAGTTTTAGTGATAAACATACAGAATGAAATGAAGCAATGAATGCAATTCTCTAGTCAAGTCAGTTCCTATGTCTGTTTTTATAAACTGATTTAAATATAGATTTCTTCTAAAATTTTACGCAATTTTTATCTCAAAAACTTTGATTTTGTTTCTCTACTTAGTGTTTAGTAACTTATACTTCCATCAAAAAACTCTTGCTCACCAACATTCAGCCTCAATGCTTTTGGTTTTCTTAAAAAATGATAATTTCTTGTATGAAGAATAAATATGTCATATGTTGTATTAATATACTTCTTAGAGGAATCTCTCACATACCCTGGGGGTGGGTTTTTTCACATCTAATATAAGTTCATTCCCCTATTTTTTCCTTATCTTCCTATTTTGTCACCTCTATTTTTCTTCAGTGTCAGCTTCCCTCTTCCCTACTGATCTTTATTTATCTAATAAGAATTGCTTAGCTTTCTTAGTAGGCTCTATATACCCTTCATTTTCACCTTTTCTCCCTCTGGGAAGTTTATACTCTCTTTACTCTTATGAGAGGAGTTCAATCATCCTCTAGTGTTTCTCTGTCTTTGCTCATCTCTGTAACTTGTTGAAGACTTTGTGGTATTAAGGTGGGAAAGGACTGATGCCCTCAGTTTCATTTAGCTTTACAATACAAAATAAATAGATAGCATTCTGCTTTTGTCTAGGATTATTTTTTTCTTTTTTTTTTTTTTTTGACTCTATGTAGAGAATTTCCTAATTATAAGTGCATATTTTGCCTTGAACCTATAGTATTAGAGGACTGCAAGCTGATGACAGTAGCAGATGATGTCATGGAAAGGGTATTTTTTCCTTATAGTATAAATAATGGCCTGTCTTTGATATATGATGCCACAGTATGACGGACATATAGTGAACTTTTTTTTACAGATTTGTTGCATTTTTTTTTTTTTTATTTTGCAAAGACATAATTGATAGTAGGCATTTTTTAAGAGCATAGCTTCTTTATATTAGCTATAGTTATTTCATTGATATTTCCTTCAATTGCAGTATTTACTATGTGATTAGCATATATGACAAAACTATTTGCACTGAAAATACTAAAGATTAATTGATTGAATCCTAATTTAAGAAACTTCAGAAGTCCCTCAAGATGATTAAAAATAAAAATATGAGATTAAATATGTGAAGTATATATATGAATAAATATATGAAATTACAGTTTTCACTTAATTCCTGATTTATTTTTCATGGAGAATTTAATAAGACGGTTTCTTTCCTAAATTTAGCTATTTTAAAGTGAGAGTATGGTCATATCTATTACCTATCTACTCTTCTAGAATCTTTTTACAGTTAATGTAGGTGCAGGTGCATGCAAAGAATTTTTCTATTGTGTTCAAAATGGGAATAAAAAAGGTGAAGGTGGATTGTTGGGGAATTTTTTAGTAAACCTTACATTTATGAATCTAGAAATGTGGGTGGAATTTCATTCAGATCTTACAAGGGAAAAGGTATTCAATTTAGGTCTTTGAAAAATGAATATATAAATCTACAATGAAATTATCTACATTTGAACTGATTATCTAGAGTCTGTTTCTAGTAAGTAAAGTAAGGTGGAATTCATCTTGGTTTAAAATAGATTATGTTGTGGGTTAACCTTGGTAAGCAGCTAAGCTTGGTAAGCCCCACACACTAACTCCTCCACAGCAGAATGGTTTAAAGAACCAGAAGAATAAAACTGAGAAACCTGTGGGTTGAGATAAAGACAGTGTAATGAGGAAAGCAAAAACTATGCACACAAGAAAAGCAAAATAAGGAATTCATTTACTACTTCCCATAAGCAGGCAGGTGTTTCACCATTTTCAGGAAATGTAGCAAAAAGAAAAATGCTTTAACTCTGTCATAAAGAGTGGTTTATTGTTACTCAAAAATTGACCACCAAAGGTATTAGCAAGAACAATTTTAATATTATTTATAAAGTCAAGATTTAACAGAATTAAGTGGTAAGGTTCACTCAGTAGTTATTACATGGATGCATAGAAAGGAAAATTGAGGTAAAATTGAGCTAAAAGAATTGATGCGGAGACCGAAGGCTCAAAGAGTAAGGGAGATCCTCTGTTGTGGTTTAAATCCAGCCAGTAACTCTACCAGGCAGACAGTCACTCACAGCATATTCTTCCCTCCCTGGGCAGGATAGGAAGGAGAATCAAAAAAAAGTAAAACCCATAGGGTGTGATAAGAACAGTTTATTACCTAAGTACAATATAATACTAAAGCTATAATAATAATAATAATAAGGGCAAAACAACAAGTTATAAACCTAAAGGGGAAACAGTAAAAAGCCAAACACAACTGATGCACAATATGATTCTTTTCCCCAGATTTTATTGCTAAATACAACGTCACAGGATGTTGCTCTGGTCAGCTGGAGTCAGATATTCTAGGTGTGTCCCCAACCCAACTTCTGCACCCCCAGTGTAGTCCCTGGTGAGATGGTGTGAGAAACAGCAAAGGGCTTGATGAGCACTGTTCTGAAATAGCTAAAATATGGGCATGTTATCAACACCTTTTTCATCACAAATCCAAAGCATAGCTCCAGAGTAGCTAATATGAAGAAAACTAACTCTATCCCAGCCCAAACTAGTAAAGATGACTTAATTGTCAGGTAAGCTTTCCCTAGAAGTGTTTATTTCACTTCATTCTTAACAAAGAAGTTTCCAGGGGTTCTATCAGATGTACACTTATACAGTATAGATGCTTAAAGTTAAATGAAATTAATTTCACTTTTCATGTCTAGTCATCAAGCTTCAACAATAATCAATGGTGATGAGCAATAAATTACATTAAAAATTTGATTAATCTCTTTCTAAGATAGGTATCTAAGACAAGTAGGGTGATTTATATTCTGATGGTATAAATTACTCTATTTGGACTGCAGAGAAGTGCTTTATATTAGTTGCCTCAGTTTTGTGGGATTTCAGTAACGAATCCTGACTTGCCTGTTACTCGCAAAAAAGTTGTATTAAAAGTACTGTCAAAGACTTTTTGACTATTCTGAAACCACTCTGGACCTCAGAAAGAGAGAAAACTGTCCATTAGAAGGAGATGCACAAGCACATAGAAATAAAAATAAAAGATCTGGCATATCATTCGAAAATTATACCTCAAGACTTTCTCAATTAATGTAAACAAATTAATCAGAAGTCTTTAAATTAAAATGAACCCTGTAATCTAAAATACCCCGTGGTCTGACAGCTTGATGGTCAGGGCTGTCAGTCTATTATTAATTAATTGTGCTGGCAGCCTGGGAACACAGAAGGAAAACCAGAAATGTCTACTTTCATACAACAGACCGAAAATAAAAGTGCACCTTCAAATTCCAAATTGCACGAGTGCTTTTATACTCTCATAATAATAGTTGGGGGCATTATTTTTTGTAATGCTGGACAATTAAATATTTTTTTACAGAAACATTCATAGTCAATATCTTTTAATTTATAAAATAATTATTTCAGTAGTAGTAATAATTTAAAAAAAACACAACAAAACTGCACAGCTCCTGCTGCTGCTACACATTAAAGTATTCTGACGTACTTCAAAATAGAGACAATATTGTCCTCACTAAATCTGATTTGCACTGCAAGGGTGATCTCCTGTATTTTCCTAGAATCAGTATTCTGGGCCTTTCAGGGAATGTCGTGGGTTCGGTTTTGTTTATACTGTGTAATGCATATGTATTTTTTTGTCTATTATGTAAGCCCAAAAGAAAAGTTCATTAGCAGACATGATTTTTAAATTATTTTTATAAATATACTCATCAGGAAAGAAGTCATATGTGATCACTTTGTGCAAGGCATGAGAGTACTTACTTAAAAGAATCTGTCATTAGTTAGAGGCCTGCAATAAGTGTGTATTGCTGTTGAACGCTGCTTAAAGTGTGCCCTTGAAACAATTATGGAATTATACATCTACATACAAAGTTCAAATTCTTATTTTATCACAACCGTGATTTGTATCTGGCATGAATTATGTTGTTAGAAATCTTATCATATTAGCATTACATTTTTTCCCCCAAAATGTGATATGCCATTTAAAAGAAAGTCTTGTGCTCATCAAAATCTTAATAACAAATATTTAGCTCAAATTAAAATTAAACTTTTACAAAACTGAAATGCAATAACCTATACAACCACTTTCTGTATTTGTACTTGTGTAGAAACTTAGATTCTGATCTTAAACGGAGTTTAATAAGGTTAGCTTGCAGAAGTGAAATTATTTGATTGTATGGAAAAATGCACAATAATCATTAGAGACATAAAAAACCTCACCCAATGTTTCACAGAAAGATCTTAAAAAACTCTGCAGCTTGCTAAAAATGTATGATAGAAATATTCCACTTGTGTTTGTAGTTCATGACAGTCAAGCTTCTGCTCAAAAATCCAGAAAACATTAAGAATTTAATTTCTATATTATGAGACACAGGTAAAGTCTTTTAGCAGAATAAAAAGTTCTCTAAACAGAAAAATTAAATTGGTGAAAGCACAGGTTTGGTGGCTGGAGGCTGAAATTTTGATTCAGTCAAATTTTACTGGCTTTTTATGTTTTACTACAAAAACTAAGTTTAGTTTTACCAAGAGAATATGAGTTTTATTCTTAGAATTATCAGAGATTTTCTGTGTGAGTCTTAAAAAAACCCCAAACAACAAACAAACCACTCTGAACCACAGTTTCTCCATTTGAAAAAAAGATAATCACTTCCTAAAAAGAGTATTAGCCAAGAATAGATAATTTTTTTTGAAAGTCTCTGGTAAAAGCACTAAACAATAGCAATTAATTGCTATTACTGAACCCTCCCTAAAAAGAAAATATAGTTGCTAAGTGGTGCATTTGTACATTACACATTAGTATAAAGTTGAATATAATCGAAATATTTTCTTACTTAGAAAATGCATATGACAGCTTCATAGTATGATTCTTGTCACTTTCATGACTTGAAAATTATGTGATCTATCAGAAGATGATATCTTACATAGTTCACTCTTCTGCTACGCTTGTTGATTGCTTTGATATTACTTGCAATTAGGAGTGCAATGCTGAATTATAAAAATATTAAGCAAGCATAAAAACTACTCACTGGAACATTTTATGGTAGAGACAACTGAACTTTCAGAAAACTGTCTTAAGGATGTCTAGCATAATGTCAAGTGATGAAGTGCTCAGTTAATGAAATGTCAAACTAAGAAGAATACCTATTATGTGATGTTCTATATAATTTTCTGTATGTTGAAGGTGTTTATTAGTTTTTAGTGAATCACTTGAAACTGACTGTTAATTAGCTAAAAAAACCCCTAATAATTCTGCAAAATGTTTGAGTTTGGAAGTACACATCCTTAGATTTCTGATTGAGTAATTATGCATAGGGATCTAAATGTCATGGAACAGATGAAGTTGGAAGGGGCTTCTGGAGGTTGTCTGATCCAAGCCCCTTCTCAAGTAGGATCACACAGAGTCAGTTGCCCAGGGCCATTCCCCAGCTAGTTTTTTAATATCGCCAAGGATGGAAACTCCACAATCTCTCTAGGCAAACTGTGCCAGTACTTAGTCACCCTGACTGTAAAAAAACACGTTTCCTGGTGTTCAGGTGGACCACCCTGTGTTTCAGTTTGTGCACATTGATTCTATCATTAAGCACCATTGAAAAGAGCCTGGCTCCAACCTCTTTGCACCCTCCCTTCAGTTATTTATGTATTTCATAATAATTTCAGATTCCACTGAGCCTCTTATTTTCTAGGCTAAACTGTCCCAGGTCTTCCAGCCTTTCCTCAAACAAGACATGCTCTAGTCTCATCATCGCCTTATTGGCACCTTGCTGGACTAACTCCAGTATGTTTTTGGACTGAGGAGTTGAGAACTGGATAATGCACTCCAGGTGTGTCTTTTTCCATGCTAAGTAGAGAAGGGTCCCTAACCCTACCTGCTGGCAATACATTACCTAATAGAACCCAAGCTGCCATTAGCCTTCTTTGTTGCACGTTGCTGGCTCATTTTCAACCTGATGTCCACTAGTACTCCCATGGGTTTTTCTGCCATGTTTCTTTCCAGCTCTGTGGCACCAGCATATGTTGGTGCATGGGCATGTTCTTCCCCAGGTTCAGGACTTCACACTTCTTGTTGAACTTCATGATGTTCTTTTTTGGCTCATTTCTTCAGCCTCTTGAGGTCTCTCTGGATGGCAACCCTCTGGCATAGCAGCCACTCCTCTGAGTTCGGTGTTTTCTGCAAAGCTGCTGAAGGCACCCTTATCACCCAAATCATTAATGTGGAGCTTAAACAGGACTGGATCCCATATAGACATCTCCAACCAGACCACCCTCTGGACCTAGCCATTCAACCAGTTTTCAATTAATTCACTGCTCATCTAGCCTGCAACACTTCTCTATGAGTATCTTATGGGACACAGTGTCAAAAGCCTTATTCAAATACAGGTAAACTTTTGCACTACTCTTACCTCAACTACCAGGACAGTCATTCCATCATAGAAGTTTATGAACTTAGTCAAGCATCATTTCCCATTGGTGAAGCCATGCTGACTAGTCCTAATGATTTCCTTGTCCTTTTGCCCTTCTTGAAGACAGCAGCAGCATCTGTCTTCCTCCAGCCTTCAGACATTTTTCTCAGTCACCATGATCAATCAAAGATTGTTAAGAGTGACCTCACAGTAACACCAGTCAACTCCCTCAGTGCTTGTGGTTGCATGCCATCAGGGCACATTTACTTATGTCCAATTTGTTTAAGTATTTTCCAAGATGATCTTCTTCCACCAAGGGAAGATGATCACATGTTCCTTGCTCCAGATTTCCCCCTGATCTCTGGGACCTGAGATTCCTGACGTCTAGTCTTGCTAGTAAAGACTGAGTAAAAGAAGGAATTCATAACCTCAGCCTTTTCCATGTTCTGTGCAACACCATGTAATCATAGAATATACATCATAGAATAGTTAGGGTTGGAAAACTGCTTAAGATTGTCTAGATCCACCCCCCCTGCCATGGGCAGGGATGCCTCACACCAGACCATGTAACCCAAGGTTCTGTCCAGCCTGGCCTTGAACGCTGCCAGGGATGGAGCATTTACCACTTCTTTGCACAACCTGCAGCACTCCTAGCAAGATTATCCCATGTCATAATAAATTCATATTTTTGGTTCCATTACATAGCTTGTTCAAAGGACTTCTACTTGTTACTACTGTGCAACATTAACCGTGATCTCTTTTCGTTTTATGCTGTAACAAACCAAACTACTGGGGAGAAACAAAAGGAGAAATTCCAATGGCTTCTAGGAAAAAAAAAAAAAAGAAAAAAAAGTATAAACTGCTTCTGTCTAAGGCTACATCCTATGACCCCAGCATATTTGTGATAAACAGATTTCAGGATGGGTTTATCATAGCTGAGTCTGTCACTTCTGATTTCAGACCTGACATATCACTTTAACTATAAGGGTGCATTACTTTCCACATGTGGTATCAGCAGCAATAAGCCTCCTTTTAATTACAGGATGTGGAAGGTCACCTTCCTTCCCCCTCTGCTCTATTTTCCCTTTTCTCCTCCTTCCTTCCCTTTGCCTTGACCCTGAAGTTAGGCAACACTTCTCAGCCCTGACTGCATATTCCAGACATGTAACAAGGTCTCTTCTCCCCCTACAAGAAGTCTTCAGCTTTAGGGAAATTTAACGTGTCTCCTCATCAGGGATCAGAAATGACGTTACAAATTGCATGGAGTTGGGAAAACAAGTGCTGTGAAATACAATAATGATTCAGTATTGCCACTGAAAATCAACAGGGAAAAAACAAAACAAAACAAAAATCCCAAAAAAATAAATAACGTACTGAAGCCAAGAGTAAGATAAATTCAATAGCTTCACCTCAAGCTGTAAGGGCATGGCTGAAGGCGGTTTAATTGCCTAGTGTAGATAAAACCTGTGAGGTCAATCTATGCAAGACATTGAAAATGCCCAGAGAAGCAGAAAATGTGAGCAAACTTATACAGAAGAAATTGAAGGCATCATTGCCTGGAAGGAAAAAAATGAGAAATAAAAGAAACAGAATCTCCCCACACCAATCTGCATTTGTAGCTGGAATTATTCACTGGGGGTGCCTTTATCTTATTAATACTCTTTATTTTGAAATGTCAGATTCTGTGCAGATAATGTAGCATGCATACTCTAAGTAAGGCAATATGTAATTAAACCTTCATCTAACCCTTTATATATGTTCTGTTACTCTATATAACAGGAAGTAGGTAACACACCCAGTAAGAAAGTGGGCAGATAGTTCTGGCCATTTAATAGGCATCAAGGGCATGAAAAATGTCAGCCACAATAAAGGATGTGTCGTACACCCATAGTCAAGCTCAAGGATTTGTGTGACTGGGAAACATGCCCTAATAATAATGTGCATATGAAACCTACTAGAATAATCCATAACAGTGCTAAATAATGGTAATAGCACTGCATGTGCAGTGCCCACCTAGAAAGATGACAGCATAAGATTAGCATGTCCCAGACATGGAGAAGGCTAATGCCAGCAGAGTGGTGGTGGATAATACTCAGATACCTTGTTGGAACCATCGAACAACAGATCCATCAGCAATAATGAGCAGCATGCAGTAGGACTTTTCTGAACTAGTGGGAGCTGAACAGGATCATGTAAGGACGAAGGATAAAATTCTGTTCTGTCTGGCAAGTGATGCAGAAGCTGCTGAATGAATTGCAGCAGCAGTGTATAACCACATATCATGCCATCCATCATGCTGGAATGACTATCGGCACAAACGCTAACTTAGTACATAGCATGTACATCTCCTATTGCTACTGAATCTTTGCCAGACAGCTACCATCACCTTCTGTATTGTTATGTTTAGCATTACGTCCTATCTTAATATTGCTTGTATCTGCTATTGTGTTAGTCTATGTTTATAGATATATTGTTGTGTTAGCAACCAGCACTGCGGCGCCTACTAAGAAGGAATAAAATGACTGCTACTGCTGAACCCAGGACAGTAATCAACTAGTGGATTTTTGCACAGTGTCATAGATGCCTTAATCTTCGTAATGCTAAGGACCCTTCTATTTGCAATTCAGTGGTTTGTTTTCCACTTTCATCTGCATAACCTTTCGCCTAAGTTGCTGTGGCTATATTTTTCTCAAGCTATTTTGGCAGTGTTTTCCCCTTGGTGCTTTCATGCCTATTTATCAGTACCTGTCCAGTAAAAAATTAGTTGAGTCCATCAAGTCATCTATCAGCGTGCAGTTTTCTGCTGATTTTTAAAAGATAAAAATAATTTTTATGTCCACTAAAATAAATTTAAAAATAAAATAAAAAATATGTGAGGATTTTAAAAAGTGGAACAGATATTCTATTTTGTTGTGTTCTACCTTGATGTTCTTTTTCTTTTTTTTTTTTTTTTTTTTTTTTTTAATGTATCCTTTAGAGTTACTCTTGGTCACTTTTATAATAGTTATATGTCCTGTTGCATGAAGTCAGTTTCTGGTTTAGATACCAGTTTTCTTATCTCCTTAATCACAAGGTAACACATATTGGAAGTAATCAAAGTATCTAGGTATGTGTGTTTGTGTTCAGATGAAAACTCCTTGGAATTCTACATTAAATTATACAAATATATTTGCTTATCTGAGAAGTATGGTTACCTGACTACGCAGGTCTGAAGAAATATGGTTTTTGCTCCCTTACACTTATTCTTTTTCTTTGCATTTTTTTTCCTCCTAATTCTTGATCACTGATATAATTCTGGCAGATTCTTACAGGGTCAAGAATCATCCATCCTGTGATGCTCCTGTGAGCTAGTCCTAAATGGCTGCAAATGAATCCAGGCAAAAAAAAAGAAAAGCTCATAGTTATGTCTTGAGTTACTGGCATTAATAGAACATTAACAGATACATATGATGCTATTCCGGCACTTCTGTCAAATATAAAAGCATTAACATTCTAATCTTAAATTTGTATTTGAAATTGATTACTGAATAAGAACAGCAATCACAGGTGAATACACTCAGCTAACTTCAGAATGAGTATCAGTAAGCAGTTTAGCAATCCTTCAGTACCTCTTAGAAACAGAGGAAAACAAACAATTCAAAGACTCATCTGAATAATTTCTCAACCAACCAAAAATATAAAAAAAGAACAAAAAGAAAATACCAAACAAAACACACACGCAAAAACAACCTAAAACTGGTTTTCAGTTTTGACTCCACAAGACTATCTCAGATGTCAATTTTGAGTAAAATGGATGCTGTTCTTTCTATATGGGCTACAGATTTAAAATTATGGCTGTTATCTTATAATGCTTGGTAAGACAAATTATCCAGGGATGAAACATAAGACACTAAGACATGAAATACTAAAATGTGAAATACGAGAAGAAGTTGTGTCTAATGAATGTGTGATTTCCCTTAAATTCCTGAATATATTTAGAACTGCAGAAGCGAAAAGGTCAAATTATAGTTACTTAAATCCTCATTTAATAAAGCACTACACTAGACATACAACTGATGGGCTCAGAATCCTTGATTCAAAAATCCTTCGGTTGAAAGCAAGAATACTAAAGTCAAACTGAAACGCTTTCTTGGGAGTATGCGATTGTGGGTTTTGATGACTGCTCGAGTATAGGCAGGAAAATAATGACCTATTCCAGCAATTATTACACCAAAACCACAGTAACTTTTGGGCATATTTTGCCATTCACAGTATAACAATTTTGAAGTTTTTGCAATTGGTATAAAAATTAGTCTGTGTCTTTTTTTTGTCCAGAACAGGATAGAAACCTCAGAATTAAATAGTTTCAAAATGCTATTTCCATAAATATAGGAACATATGGTATTCCTAAAACCTACCATGTCATAAAAAGTTTATTGTACCATTTTCATCATATGATAGCTGTCATTCCTGTTTCAAGAATAAACGTGTAGACCTCCATGTTTACAGAATACATATTCTTATAGTCATTTTGTGCATGTATAGTATACATTCATATTGATTCAATTCTAGAATACCCATTTTCTGGGCTAGAGTTTTCAATATATTATATTTTGACAGTTGAAAAAAAAGTCTATCTTGGTTTTACTTGTTCTCAGTTCATAATACAACAAAACTATGTTCATTTAAGCTATCTGAATTGTATATGTTAGAATATTAATATAAAAGTATTTATGACTATATGCTAATTTACAGAAAATGACACTTTTCTCTCAGAGGGTATGAAACTTGCAGCGTGCTATCACTTTATGCAGTGAGAAAGAACTCAAAAACAGATAATGAAGGATTTCAAAATCATGCGTTCCTCCAGAAGTATGCATTCAAGTAAATTCAATGAACTGAATATGTGACTAATGCTATCGTAGCATTAAAAAGACAGAAATATTAAAAAAAAAAATCCTTCCTGTGCAGAGTTGTTTTTCAAACTCATCAGAAAAGCTTACAAGCATTTAATATTATAGCTGAATTTTTCAGCTGTCTTTAGATGTTGTGTGGGTGGACTGAAAGAAAAAAATCTGTTACCTGCTTTATTCTTCCTGACTTTAAAACTGTGGATTTCTTTTTACTTATTTCTCAGTATGTCCTTTTTGACTAACACCCAAGGATAGATTCTATTGATTAGGATTTTGTCCTTTAGGTGCCATAGTGTAGATTAACAGAATCTTTGAAACCTCTACAGATAAATGATCACAATAAAAAGGCTGCCAATTCCACACTTACAATTTTATCAATAGTATTAGTGAAAAATAATTGCCTGTTTGAATATTCTACATGCGGCAAAGCTTATTAAAAAGAAAACCAAACAAACCAAACCGTAGTATGCAGGCATAAAGAATAAAGATTTTAAAAGTAAGCAAGCTAGTTTCTACAGAAGACATATACAACACCATGATATGACCTTTGCTATGTAGGAGGTCAGATCAGATGATCTAACGGTTCCTTTCAGCCTTAAATCTGTGATACTATGAAATTTCCCATCTTGACAGAGTGTAGCAGATTTTTTGCTGAAGAAATGATATGTTAAGCCAGAGACTAGGCATCTCAAAGGGCAAAGAAGACTCTGCAAGGGACAATAGCAATGAGGTGTAGGGAATTAATCCAGTACATCAAAAGTGACAAGATATAGGACAAAAAAGGTGGGAATTTGAAACCCAGGAAAGTAAATGGCAGGATAGTAAAAGAAAGCATTAGAATATTTAGTTGTGTTAAATGATCTAAATGTAAAATGTTAGAGAGTTCTATCTTTCTCTTATTTCTGTCTTTTCATGAGGCACACACTTCCTTTTACAGCTCGTTACACTTGACTGGTTACTGCTTCACTGCACATACATTTATGTGATTCTATGAAAGGTTTCCCTGTGCTGTGTATAACCTGGGATATGCAAGCAAATTGATTAGTCTTGCCATCTTATGCAATCACCGTCCATCTTGGTAAAGAAGAGGCTGTTCCTTGTGAGGTCCATCTGCTCCACTAGCTGGCACCTCCTCAAAGTGGCAGAAATTCAAGCCCTAGCCCAGTTTGCAAAGTCAGAAGAAAGCATGTCTTTTGTAAACCTTAGAGGTCATGACAGGCATCTGACAGTAAAAATCAAGGGCTTTCTGCGAAATGCAGTCACATTAGCACTGAGCAATTCAATATGTCTATTGTGAAGAGAATCATGCTGTTTCAAGTTCAGTGTTTAAACCACAGCAACTATGATATCAATACTAGTCTCTCACCAGTAAATGGTAACTGTCAGCATCCATGTGGTTTGGCAAAGCACATGATAGACTTCTGTGACAGACAAGCATTTTCTAATCCCCTAAGAAACAAGCTGTTGACAGAAAGACCCAAAAGATTCACTAAAGATTTTGGAAAAAGAAGTCTGAACTGGAGTTGAATGCCAGTATAAGCAGAATATTCTAGGCTGATGGCATAATCACCCTTTTCACAGAGCAATGGCTTTTATTCTGAAGCTGGTTCAGAAACACACAGATAAACTTGTAATTTATGGCAAAATGAAAAACTAAATCTCTAAGTGATTGCAAAACTTTTATTTTTCTCTCTCTTGTCTGAGTCTTGATACTTTTTATGATTTCATGATTTACTTTTTTTGGCTCTAAATATGTTTGGGTGCATTTTTCTGTGGCTTTTACTTGTTCATTTTGATGTTATGCACAGTATTATCAAAGTGCGCTCAAGATAAACAGACAGAAGCAGATCTAGAATCCACTTACATTTTTATCATAAAATGTTTTTTTTTTTCCTATTTCACAGCTTTCAGATCCCCAAATGTTTTTACTCCTGTGTTTTTCCAAAGAAATCCCTTTATCTTATGATGTAAAGTTCTAGCCCAGGCTTAGTTTTGACCCATGAAAAGAAAAAAATAGCAAAAATTTCACGAACTCTAGTGGTAAGGTAGTTTTTTGAATGACTAATGAGGAAAGAAGTATGAATTTCAGTGATAGGGAGTAGCACAAAAACATAAAGCCAAGTTAGAAAAGCTCTAAGTAGAAACCACTAGCAGTAAGATTGGATTTAGAGCCACTGCAGTTTTTAAACATTATAATTTTATTTTTTAATTATGAGTAACAGAGGTAACATATATTACTTGTCATTTAAGGAAGCACATCTTAAAATTTTATCTAACGTTGTACTATGAAGTACAAAGTTTCACAATTAATATGTTAGTTCTGTTGTTTCTGCAAAATACTTAGATACATAGTAGATGCATCTTAATGAATAATAATTAAAAGAGTACAATATGGTCTCTTTAACTCAGTCAATCACTGCATGTAAATATTAAAGACAAAGAACCCTAGAAGACAATAATATCCACCCACACAGGATGGTAGATGTGAGACAGAGTGTGAGGGGTCTAGACATGGAACACATCGATATAAAGATAGCTATACGGAATTTCAGGAACAATCCCACCTGCCTATTTTATGTTATAAACTTCCCCCACTGAAGATATAAGACATATGACTGAGTCTGCAGGCAATGCACTCCTCTGAACTGATGATGTAAGGGAACAGGCAGAAACACTGAATGTTTCAGTGCTTTTAGGATGCTGTCTGTACAGAGATCCTTAAGAATATAAGAACTTGCTGGTGAAGATGGAACTGATCACTACCATTTCAAAATCACAGTTAGTAGCTGCATATTTTAATTCAGAAACAGGAGGTCCTGTTCAAGATAAAAGTAGCCTGGGTGAATTTGAACAAGATGCTCTAAAAGTGAAGAGAACAGAGTCAGCAAGGCAGGAAGATTCCTGATATATAGTTTTGTCATCTAGGTACTCAGTTTTATATAGAAGGTCACCATCACCTCCTCAACAGATTTCATACCTTTTGCTTTCTGTAAAGCAAAGGGTGGGACATGAGCACGTCTCCTTACAATAGACACTTCTGTGCATATAGAATGATCACATAGTAAGTTTAATCACCTGCAAACAGTCTCAGACTGGTTTGTTTTTATAGGGCTTAATGAGTTTTAGGCAACTATGCACAATGTGACTAATGCTATTTGTCTTTTTAATAGAAAATACCAGTCATTCAAAGCAGAGCTTCTCTGCAACCTTTAGACCAAAAGATACTGCTAAGCACAAAGAAGCACCGGTCACACATTGGTTCTGGTTATATTAAAAGCATTGTTTGATCCTCATCCCTTTACAATAGGAAACATAACAGCAGCATGTTCCAGAAAATAAACACGATCAAAAATGCAAATAAATATTTGAGCATTACATCAGATGCCTTCTGTTTCTCTGAATTACTGGCTGTCTGTCAAAAGTCAGTATATTTGCCAAACTCATTGTGCAGTTTGGCTCACCAGGTGCTAATAAAAATGCAAATCCTTAATATAAATCTAAAGCCATTGGCACATTTCAGTACTTGCAGCACTCTCATGCTTACTATTTTATACTTCCAGCACTCAACGTGTACCCTTGTATATCCATTCCAAGCTTTCTGAAACCTTTTGGCGATGTAGCAGATACAGAGAGAAGCAATGTTTCCTCCAACAAGGATCAGGGAATGTATAATCATGTTGCCTAAATTTGCCTGCTCTTCATAATAGAAGTACTTGTGAAATACCTCAACACAAGTTGTGTTCCATGAGTGGCTGCAGCACTAAAGGTCATTGTCACAGCTCAGTAAGTCACATTGTGTACTTATTTTTTTAACCTGTCAGTGTAGTACTTCTATGTCTACCACACAACTTGAAGGAATCCTGCAGAAAAACAAAACAAAACAAAACAAAAAAAAACCTCAACAATTATTCAATGTCTATTCTGAGAAGGAAAAAAGACAAAAATATTTTAATAGCTTAGGCTGAAATACCAGATAGAAAAATGGTCCATAAATCCAGTAAGATATTTCTTGTTTGTGTCTTCTTGGAAGCAGATTCTTTGTTTAAAGTTACTATTAGCAGAATATATGTCTTTCTTGGAACAACCAGCCACACTGCTTTTTATGGCTCCCTTCCAGAATAGTAGTTGGATACCTTCTAAATTCAGCAAAATATTTAATGGTGGACAAAAAGGTAGAAGAAGAAGGTGCATATTTAACTCAGTCTGTGACATATAGCATAGATGGGACTGAAGTGTGCCTCTAGACACAAGAACAGTTTATTAACATAATGCACAATTAGATGTTTCAGTACTAGTCAGTAGTAGTCTAATGAGTGAATATATAATAGCAAATAGTAACATGAACAGGAAAGACTATTTTACAGTGAATATTCCTGTTTGTAATGTGGAGATCTGGGGATAGTATGTTTTTCAAGGGCAGGCAAGATTATGCAGGTAGACTTTCTGCTTGCATATGACTGTTTCTTCCTGTTTTTTTTTTTTTACTATTTAGATATCAATCACTGAGATTAATAATATCTGACTATTTCTATAGAGTAGCTAAAACCTAAAATTTCTCATGTTACATATACCCTTGTCATGGTTTAAACCCAACCACAAAGCTCGTTCACTCACTCCTCCACCTTTTCTTTTTTTTTCTCACTCTTTCTTTCCTTCCCCTCCCCCGACCCTCCCTGCTCCCAGAGGGATGGGGAGGAGAATTGAGAGAATGTAACTCCCATGGGTTGAGGTAAGAACAGGCCAGTAACTAAGGTATAACACAAATCACTACCGATACCACCAATGATAATAATAATAAGAGAAAATAACAAGAGAAGAGAATACGATACCACTGTCGAACAAGTTCGACACCCCCGAAGAGAGACCGTGCCTTTCCGGGTAACTCCCAGATACCTCCCTGGGCATGACGTGCTGTGGTATGGAATACCTCTTTGGCTAGTTTGGGTCAGGTGTCCTGTCTCTGCTTCTTCCCAGCCTCCCCTCGTCCCCGGCAGAGCATGAGACTCACAAAGTCCTTGGCCAGAATAAACATTACTTAACAACAATTAAAAACAATCAATCAGTGTTATCAGCTCCCTGCCCAGGCTGGAAGTCAAAACACAGAGCTTGTACCAGCTACTAAGAAGGAGAAAAACGGCTCCTGGTAAACCCAGGACAACCCTGTACGTATTATCATGAAAACCAGGAATATTCCTTGAAAATTGTAGTCTGTCAGGCCACTGTTTAATAACTCCATAGAAGACTTACCATCGCTTGATAATTGGTCATTGCATGACTTTTTTGAAAATGTGATTATTTCATTTTCATGAAACTTAGTGTAATCACTTGTAGAACTGCAAATGCTTAAGTCAGGTGGGTCTGTCTTTCCAAATAGCTACAACTTATGTAAAGAAATTGTTCTTTTTCTAAAATCAAATAATGTCACAATTATCTGAATACTACAGAATAAACCTGAGTGTTCTCCTAATCATTTGACTTACTCAGTGGTTTTGAAGTTTTTTTGTTCACTCCAGGTTCTATCACATTGGATTATAGCCACTCCAGTTTGCATCAGCTGACTATTTGGAACACTAACATGTACCAAATGGATCATAGGATATTTTTTTTCATTATTGTTACAGTAGTTGTGGTATGATTGGAAGCAGTTGCATTGTACTGTTAAAAGACGAGATTTCAGAAAAAAAGCTAAAAAAAAAAAAAAAAATCAGGCATTCTTACACTCACCAAAATTGAAATTAATAAGATAGCATAGCCCTTGAAAGCAACAGTTAGAGAAGCTTTTAAAAAGTTGCTGTGTATGAAATGAAAATTATGGAAAAAAAACCCCACGCTTTCTGTGTGTATGTCTTACAAATAGTAGTGAAGAATATGTTTTGAGTGCAGTATGCACAAGTTCAGAGGTCACCACTGTGAGGAAGAGGGCTCTTCTGCTGGTGAATGACAGGCCCTGGTGAACCAATCTAAGACAAATCAATATTTGTAAGACTGAAAGCCAAGAGTTTATTTGAATAATAAAGCACTGGCATAACAAGAAGAAGCAGAAAAGTTCAGTTCCTAACGCAAGATGCAAACCAGATGGAAAGTTTTTCTTCAAGAGTAAGTAGGAGAAAACCCCATGCTCTTGCATTCTTACAGTGCTGAAAAATGTATTGTGAACATCACATCTGGAAGAACAGGTTTAGCGAATATGACAGAGTGATTATTTCTACTTGTCACACCACTTATCTTGCCATCTGTGAATATAAATTATAAATAGACTGTGACACAAAGATTTTCCTTCAAAGTCTTCCTAAATTCTTCACTGCAGTAGCCACCATCTTTCTATTATCAAAACCGGAGTACTTTTTTTTCTTGAAAGGTTTTAAAGTGACCTCTCTTAAGGTACAGTGCACCTAAATGATTTTCTGCTGTACTTCTATTTATGATGAGCTATTTATCTAAATATGCATGTAGAAAAATATTTAATAAACATATGTTTGAAGAAAATATAAGAGATTTTCTGTGTTAGCAAGAGTCTACCAAAATACACTATTAAACTTAGTAATGATTACTACTTGTAACCATTACAAATTGTGTCACCTTAAGGCTATAGCTGATTGCTGTTTTTCAGTAAAGGAGAAATGCATATTCGTGTTTCAATTTGCATTTCCATTTCATAAAACTTTCAATTATACTAATATAAATTTATAAATAAAAAGTTCTGTTTTTCTTTAAATGCACCTAAACATTTAAAGAAAAAATAATTGTAGCTCTTTAAATATTTTTTAATTTACTAATTATTAATCTGTTTATCTCCTTTTTGAGTTGTCTGTGAAGGTCCTGGAGAAGAATTTTTATGATGTGAACTTATCATCTCCAGTAAGGATGACTGTATGAACTAGTCATTTTCGGCCTCTTTTTTTTCTAATAAAGAGAAATGGCCACTCTTGGGGTTAACTACATCTTGTCACATGGCTATAAAGAACATAGACACTCAATTCAGTTGCCTTGATGTAGGTACCTTATACCTTCCAATTCACATTGCAGTCCCCGGAACATCTACCCAAGACTGGCAGACAGATAGAACTCAGAAACAGGCCCTCTTAAAGGGGCAGAAAGGAAGCTAGGAAGACTAACTAAGTTTTTTTAGCTGGTGCTAGAAATCTGGGCTTAAGCAGCAAATGGAGTTCAGGATCAAAAGATTTTACGTAGGTATCTACAACTGTTTACACTTCAAGGAATCATATCCTTTTATAGCTATGGTTGTACTTAATAAAGATGCTTAATTCTCACCAGGGAATCAAGGCGGTTTGCTTTTTTACTGTCAGTTTACCAATTTCCTTCAGCCTTCTTTCTAGACTGTAGATCCCTTGAAGGTACACTATATGGTACACAGTCAAGAATGGTAAGGAGTAAGTAAGTTTTACTACTGCTTTTCTAGTCAACCTGCTCTTGACTATTCCTTGACAGGATGTCTGACATATTCACACCAACATAAACAGCTTACTCCCTTGCAAAAAAGGAAAAGGATGTCCTCAAAGAACTATTTTCAACAAGGCTTAAATAACAACTGGCAGAGTACTCCACCAGTCTGATTAGTTGTTCCCATATGAAGTGCCCATACAGAGTGAAAAAGGTCATATGCTTCTGAGTGCATATGTGTGCTGCTGTGCGGCCCAATTCTTAGAAAGACACTGTACATTTAACAATAAGCAGTTCCAAAGGGAGGAACATCATTAGAGGAAATGTCTCACTTTTACTTCCTGGAAAACAAGGCAAAGCTGTATTTTTATTTTAAGAGTATATTTCAGGGTTCAGGTAAGAGTCATGCTGAGAAAAATCTATAAAATATATAGCTAATAACCATATTCAGTGAAAGCAGATAGTATGTTCTCACAAATGAAATTAGGTAAGTTCTCTGAAGAAATAAAGGAAGTAGGACTTCTGTACTGATTATTGATTTTAATTGAAGATTTTTTTGAGTTGTTACAGCATAAACATCAGCAAACTTACTATTATAGCTATTTCTCCCACATTTATTGATCTATGCTTGTCATGGTAATTCTTTTATATTTTAACAAAATGTGCAGTAGTCTCTATTGTTTCAAATGTTGATTTATTGGGTAGGTGATATATTACTTTTTTAAAGCTTCTCTTCAAAGAATAAAATCTTTCACTTCTATGTTTTTGTTGTTCCTATGCACTTTGCTTAGTTGAGAAATAATGTGAATATATGTATACTACTTTAGATTGCCAAAAAGAATATGATGAAGAAAAGAAAGAATAAGATTTATTTTTGGCAGCAATTACTTAGAAGTGTTTACTAGAGATAGGCATGAATACAGAAGACATCTAAACCTGTCATAGAAAACACAATTATAAAAGCTTGCTTATTCTTCCTGATACTGTGAATGTGCTTCTTGCAACTTATTTCAAAGGGTGAATGTATTACAACAAAAACATGACAGAAGAAGGCTGTATATGAAAATCGCTAAAAATTGGCATATCTTCTTGGAAGAAGTAGAACCAGAAAGCTAGTTGGAAATGTGCATATTTGGATTGTTAAGGCTAGAAAAAACTACCCTTACAGGTCTTCCACTTGCATCTGATGTTGGTGACTAAGCACTGCAGAGGTGGCTGTATAATAGCAGTAGGAGTAGAAGGATTTTCAATGCTAAAGCAAGTACAGTTTGAAATGTCAGATAGGAAGCTTTAAGAAGTCCCTATCTTTTGCCTGAAGGTAAGCATCCCTAAGTATAAGTTTGTACTTATTATTTATGAAGCACATTGTTGAGTGTGCTGCTGTTTTCACAAACACAAAATATAACCCCGTATCAGCTACTATGAAGAAAATAAAGTGTATTCCAGCCAAACCCAGCACGTTGAGATACAAATGGAGGCCCTTACAACTGCAGGAGTATACTGGGTTCAAGATTCCCATGACTTAGTTTTTGCTAATGCTAACAAAAGCAAAGATAAATGCCTCAGAGTAGTATTATTCTTGAGAGGTACGTAGTGGATAAGTACTTAGCTGAGAGTTTATTCCCTTTCATGACTGAGAGACATAATAAGGTATGTTTTTGTAAAAGTGTATTCTGTAGAGTATATATATTTATGTTCACCGTGACTGTCGGAAAGAAGCAGGAAAACAGGTGTGCAGTTGCTCTATGACCTTCATACTTGCCCACACTGGGGCGTCTGGCCAGCACTCTCAGCGTGTACAACAGTGAAATCATAAGAAACTTGATAACCCCACAAGTAAACAATTACAGATCTGACATAAAGGCAGTGGTTTTTCTAAGGGTATAAGAGCAGAACCCTCTTGTGGTTGAGGGAGAAGCCTCACCTATGGGTGGTCACACTGCACAGGAATTTTCTCAATCACCTGAGGCTCCTGGCACTGGCTGCAAGGATGCTTCCCAGATGGAAGTGTGGCCCTGGACAATGATTCGGTGGTGACTGATGATGTATTTCTTCTTAATCTCTGTTCTCTCTATGCAATAATGTCTTGATGCATTGTTAATTTTCTTCCTTACTTTCGTATATGTACATATCTGATTTGCTTTATTGTACTTATTTACTGTAGATATATACCTGATTCATGCTATTGTGCTTGTTTGCTTTAGTGTGTTTTTCAATAAATTGTGCATGTTATACAGCTAGAGTGTGGTTGTTTTGTTGTATACCCTTCCTGTCAGCAGAACAATTTTACAAAGTCACCAGGATACAAAACAAAATGGCATTTTTAAGATAAAGAAAAATGTTGCTAAGACAGACGTAAAGCTGGATATTTCCTGGCTGGGAATAATTACCTTTTTGTACTTTGGCTGCTGAGTGGTCATGTCATGGTTTATGTGAGAACTGGGACTCCTGTTTTAAGGAGGTGGAACCCTTTGATGTAATGAAGTGATCACAGAAGGTTGGAGTGAATGCTCTAGGGAGATGAAGGTGGATTCTGCTGACTACATATTGAAAGCAGCATCAGCAGTGAGAACAAGTGTATAAGGAAAAGATTGATTTGGAGAAGGAAGTATGTGAATTGCAAGAAAAAATAGTTATGTTGCAGTGCCAGATTTTACTATTAATGGATAAATCGCACACTTACCAAACAGTAGCGCAAAATCGGCTGTTTAGGTAGATAGACCAATATAAATATTGAAAGCAAACGGGTTGAGTAAACAGGAAAAAAATGCATGCAGTGATCATGAAGGCAGGAATAAATTGGGACCCTGAGAAATGGCACTAGAATGTGTGGAATTCAACTGGCTCAGGCAGTAGTTTGGAGGGTGAAGTGTTCACTGGCTTGATATTGGGACTTCGGGAATAAGACTGGATTCAGAAGATTGTAAAAAATGTGTAATGTAAGCTCCGAACCATTTGTTCAGGACGCCTTCCGAGGCACCAATAAGGGAAACTAATTTGTTAAGGCTGTAACAAAAATAATACCCCATGAAAGGGGAATGGCCCAGTGCAGATCAACCCTCGTATATTTTATGAGATTGTATTCAGTTTGTTAAGGAGGAGGGAATGCAGACTGCTGTTTTTATCAGAGATGCAGACTCCTTGCTGCAGGCTGCACTATCAGCTCAGATTCGGAATAGGATCATTACACTGAGTCACATGAGTATGAAAGTGTTACGATGACTTTATTGATACATGAAAGAGGAAACCCCATAGGAGAATTCATAGAAAAGACCATACAAGAAGCAGTTAGGAGATCTGGGGGAATGGGGACCCAAACAAAACAGGAGACACAATAACAGGAGGGGAGACATGAAAGAGAAGCAACTCTCTCAAAGAGAAATGTTTGTTGCCTTGTTGGAAGATGGGATGGCCCAAGATAAGGTTGACAGGATCCCCACCAATAAAATGTGGAAACTGTACAAGAAACGTTGATTGCATAAATCTGTGAAAAGGGTAAACAATTCAAGCTCAGACAAAGCTAATGACATGACAAATGAAGCAATTCAGCCTTCTGCTCCTTGCTTTGAACCTCAACAGGGTGGTACACTTACCAGTGGAGGCCCCCCCACCGTCAGATGGTTCCAGGGGACAAAAAGTGATGGGATCAGTACTCTTACCTTTATACGTGGCCAGATGATAACATGTTAAAACAACTGAAAGAACTAAAAACGGACTGAGATGAGGGCCAAGCTCCAGCACAAGGATAGGAGAGGACAGACTATCGTCCTCACATAAAGCTTCAAATTTATTGGAAAAATAGATTGTGTCACATGATTAAGGTCCTCATTGATATTGGAGTAGAGGCCTCTTTAGTTTATTGTAATCCTAAATAATTTAAAGGGCAAAAGCTTTTGATTACAGGATTAGGTGGCAAACAAATTGAAGCATTACAGATAAAAAATTGACATGAAAATTGTCACTCTGACAAAATTAATTTATTCAGTGATGATTGCGGAATTGAATGTCTCTGTAAATTATAATTATGCCAATTGGAGTCTTTGGCAGAAGCAGGGTAGAAAGAAAGTGTCCTTAGGATTTTGGAACAGTAAATTACCTGAAGCTGGACAAAGTTGTACACCATTTGAGAAGCAATTAATGTCATCAGAGACTGTAGCGGTAGGACAAGGGGAAATGGGTTTAAACTTAAACAGGGGAAGTTCAAGTTATATATATAAGGAAGAAGTTCTTTACTGTGAGGGTGGTGAGGCACTGGAAGAGGTTGCCCAAAGAAGTGGTAAATGAACCATCCCTGGCAGTGCTCAAGGCAAAGTTGAACAGAGCCTAGGGAGATATGGTCTTATGTGAGGCATCCCTGCCCATGACAGGGGGGCTGGAACTAGACGATCTTAAAGTCCTTTCCAACCATATTATACGATTGTATGTGTTACTGGGACTAAGTGGAAACAGAACAAATGACGCTCAGGCATGATGTGGCACTAAGTCCTGAAATTCTAACTAATGCAGTGGTTAAACAGTTCACATGAGATGCGTAGGATAGGACACGCTCAGAAAGCTAGCATAATTAAGTGGAAATGGTAGATCCAAGACAGACATAAAGTAGGGTTTGGGGTTATGGCAGTGCTTCATGAGAAATTTCCCAACGGCCCTGCAAGTGAAGCAGCAAACATAGATCACCTGGGTAGCAAACAAGAGTCATCTGCAAATGGGGAAAACCCCTAGACCAATTGACAGAAGAAGAAAGGAAGCATGCCTGGTTTACTGGTAGGTCAGCTAAATATAGTGGGAAATATTTCTGGAAAGACGAAGCTTATAACCTGTTCCAGTATAAGTTCCAAGGCACTATGGATGAAGGTAAAAGCAGCCAGTATGCCAAATTATATTTCATATATGTGGCAATTAAACAAAAACTAGGGCAATGTAATGTTTTTAGGGATTTATGGTCAGTTGCTAATGGTTTAGTTTCCTGGCTTCCAACTTGGGCTACACATGACTGGAAAATTCATTCCAAAAAAGTATGGGGTGGAAGGAACTGTAGCAAGATATTTGGGCATTTGTCCAATAGACTCATGTCACAGTGTTTCATGTAGATGCCCACTGTGGAAACAACACCCTAGAATGATGGTATAATTCTGTTGCAGGTAGACAAGCAAAAATCTCCCAAGTTCTGGTGAAAGACCCTTATCACAAAAAACAGATGAGTTTGGCCAAATGTGCATACCAGAAATGCAGTCATCTGGGAGAGAAAACCACTTACAGATGGGCCCAGAACAGCAGAATTGTGATAAATTTGGATATCATTGTAACAGTGATAGCCCAGTGCCCCGTCTGTCAACATACACAACAAAGTACAGTACCTCATGTAGTACAAGGGCAATTGAATCAGGAAAAATCACCAGGGCAAATCTGGCAAATGGATTTTACGTTAAACAAGGTAGATGAGTGACAATCATGCATCCTCATGTCCTAACTTCATCATAGGATAAAGAAAGGATCAAGAAGAAGTTCATATAAATTTTTATTATGATGAACCCTAATGCGTTAAAGGTAAAGAGGAAGTTCCTTGGTTATCTTTTATCCCATTTTGTGCTAATATAATAAATATTGGACTAGATGACCCCCAGTGGCCCCTTCCAGCCTCAACCATTCTGTATTTCTGTGCTTTTAACAATGTATTAACAGCAAATATGATTTATTATTGTTAAATGAAAAAGATAGGATGAAGTAGTTTATTTAAATAAAAACTGACAACCTCCTAGTTCCTTGGGCACTTTAAATATTGTTATCTTGTATGTCAGGCTGCAGAAAGCTTTGAAAGGAAATCTTATGTGTATCCCAGGAAAAAAATTTGTGCCATAATATGTCAGAACATATTTTTCAGTTCACTCAGCGGATCTTGCTGATACAAACCCTCAGAGAACCAGACCCCGTTAATAAATATTTCAGTATATTCAACCACCTTTTATTTTAACCTAAAGCGTTAAACACTTCCAGTGAATTACAGCTATATGTCTTCATTTCATAAATCTGAAGACAGATGTATATAGCTGCTTAGTGAGCATGTAAAGTACAAAATCTTTATCTACTCCAACTTCTATAAGAGTCACACTAACTGGTTAAAGTTGAAGTTCATTAGTTAGTCTTGGATCAATTCTTAAATGCTCACAAGATTTTATTTTAAGTACATGTAGTATCACACCATATGATTTGTGGCCTTTCTATATTTCCTTCTTTAAAAAAAAAATGCATACAATGTAACTTTAAAAAAGATGAAGTATTCCCATTGACAGCTTCAGCATATGCTTTCAGTCATCTGTCATGATCCCTGTCCCTTTACTTCGTCACACATGAAAAGGAACTTCCCACCAACATGGCAACAATGTAGGTAAGCTTAGAGACACCTTTGAGCATCTTTTCTTAGAGGATGGGTATGAGATCTTCTGTATCTGCTTGTGCTTGAATCACCAGCAGAAGCACCAGCTTCTGCCAAAACAGTCCCATCTAACAAAATGAGAATGTAGGTGAAGGGAATAAGGCTTTTTTTCCCAGTTGATTGGAGGTCATGTGTGTGATAACGCAGATGAGGCAAGCAAAGTATATGCAAGAATGATTTGCTGTGTCTGGTTGCAAGGAGAGGTTGACAGCTGGGGAAACCAAGATTCTGCACTGGGATGCATAGGGAGAGCCATGCTTTCAAAGGAGCATGCCAGCCTGCAGCTGTTAGCTGTTATCACTTCCCTGGCCAGTGATGTGTGGTTCACTGCTTCCATCCCATGCCTCTTCTCCCACAGCATCTTTAGCTCTTTCACTCCATACTTCCTTATTCTCCTGCCTGTCTCCTCCCACTACTTGTGTTTTCATTGTCATCACTTCTTTCACTTTTCTTACCACTGAGCCTATAACTTCCTTAATATTTCCCTATTTCCCACTAATCCATATTACTGATGTGTTTGTGTTTTAAGCTTTTCCCCAGACAAGTGTCTGACCTGTCCATTTAGATAATTTACTCTGTCCAATGAACATGCTTAGTTGGAAGAAACCCCATTGAAACAGTTGATTTAGGTTAAGTATATACAGGTTGTATTCAGGCTAGACACACAAAATAAGTGGAGCTACTCACCTCCTTGCTCACTTTCCCAGAAAAATAATTAGAAATGTGAGCAGTTTTGAAACATTTTTTTCTTTTGTTTGCTGCCTGCTTAACTAAGTATTTTAACTTTATATAATTCACCAAAGTAGTAACAGCAGTAGAAACAAAATAAGTAAACAAAAGATTCCTAACAGAAGTTTGAAGACAACAAAAGGAGCATTTTTAATTTTAGACTTATTCACTTAATACTTTAGTGGAAGTCTTTGGCCTGTGTTGAAACAGTCTTTATCCTTTGTGTAGCATGTCACTGAAGAAAAAAGATACATTTAGGGCATGCTCTGCCTACTAAAGATTACCAGAGATACACTCAGAAATATCAGACATCTATCAAAAATCCTTGGGTTGGCAAACTCTTATAGTTAGGGAAAGTTCTGATCTGAACCTAAATATTCCTTCCTTTGCTATTCGTACAAGTGACACTGTTGTCAGTGTCATGAAAGACTTTCCAGTAAGTATTGATGCTTTTCAGTGACTGTCCTGAAACACCCATTACAGAACAGAAAAAGATTATTTTATGAATGTTGAAAGTTCAGACAGGGCTTTTTTTCTGTTTTGTTTTGTTTGGGTTTTTTTCATTATTATTATTCAAGAATGAGATTTGAAAGTAAAATTGTTTCTTCTTTTTTCCCAGTAAGATTTTGCTTTTTGTTAGTCCTATTGTAATCAGGGTACTTCTTACAATGATGAAAGTTATTATTATTGTAAATGATCTAGATGCTTCAAATGTTATCAAGATGGCTCAATTAGATTGCTTTATCTGAAGTAAAAAAACCCTGAAGTTTCTGCAGCTGTGAACTGTATTGGTCACAGACTCTTCAGCACAATCTGTATCAGTCGTGTAAAAGCAAAGAACACGAATATACCTACCTCTCTCAGACTTGGTCATTTGATGGTCTTCATTGTTTAAGGAAATATTTTGATTTGAGCTACTGCATGTCATGGACATAGAACTTAGATTTACCGTTGGAGTAATTGCAATTTTAACAATCTCATCACAGTGTAACAGAGACAAGTAATCCAGTTCTATAAAACAAATGGGTTGTTTTGCCCTTACCAGGATCTGTCAGGTCTTTCCCCTGGTCTGAGCACCTTAGTAATTCGCAAGTAGTTTTACCTCCCTTCCCTTTTCCCTCCATGAATGACAAACCCCTCATAATCTTGTCTAAATCTGATTTACTGGAAGATGTGTGAAGGAATTTCAGAAGCGAAAAATGCTTGAGGGGTATTTTGTGGAGTGACTCCTTGAGGTCAGCCTGTACAGTCATCTATGAATAAGGAAATAATTTTGAAGATCCTTGTGATCAGCATGGTGTCTGGTTAGGTTGATTAGAGCTAGTACTTGATATTCTATGGAAGCCAGCATGTCTGGGACGGAATAAGGTACAAAATGCAAAATAACACTGTTAAAAGTCCTAGAAAAGTGTAAACAGGAAGTCATTAAGAGGAAGTGAAGGATGAAAGGGAAGAGATGGACAAAAGTCCATGTAGATAGTCACAGAAATATTTTGAAAAAGCAAAAGGAGACAGCATTTATACTATCTAGACCAGAGAAGACCCTCTGATGATCAAAAGTACTATGAAAATTCAAGCGTAGTGGAAGTGTGAAGCAATACATCTTGGACATAATATATATGACCTGAAAAGACCTGAAAATACGAAACTTTTTCTGTTATTCCAAACACAGTGTCATATGTGTCGTGGTTTAAACCAATCCACACAGCTCGTCCACTCACCACTGATTCGGAGAAAACTCCAGGAACAAACTTGCCAACAAAGTTTTCAAGCTGACAAGCAGGTATTCTTTATTGCGGCGCCGGGAGACACGGGGGATAGCTCCTCCTAACGTGTGTCTCCCTCTGTTGCTCCACAAGCCATCCTTATATAGTCCCTGGGCATACATACATTACGTCATTTTCCAGAAAGTTCTGCGCATGCGTACAGAATTGTGGTGGTGGTCTCTGAGGATCGTTTACTTCTTCCAACAATCTTCATCACTTCTGGCAGCCTTTGGAGCATGCGCAGTAGATGCTCATACCAGTTTAATTGGTTCGTTAGCACAGGAGACATAATAATCCTCCTATCCTCCTACTTATCAGTTACTTTAACAGTAGCCCATCCTGGACACCTGCCATTCCCAGATACTTCTTATCCCTGTGTCCTGTTCTTCTAGCCTGTTTTTCTTAAAACTCTGTCAACTATAACTATTTATCTTGCACAAGAATGCTCAGTGTGTTCTCTAGCTGCACTCTATTTTTTTTTCCTATGTATCATGCACTTTAGTAATTTTCCATTGCTACTGTTACAAAGCCATCAAACTTAGCATTACTTCAAACTGATTCTAAAGGTTTTTATATTCCATTTTGTGATTTTCTGTCCTCCTTGTTTCACCCCACCCACCCCCCCCCGCTCCTGGAGGGATGGGGAGGACAATCAAGAGAATGTTACTCCCGCGGGTTGAGATAAGAACAGCCCAGTAACTAAGGTATAACACAAATCACTACTGATACCACCAATGATAATATTGATAAGAGAAAATAACGAGAGAATATGATACCACCGCCAAACTAGTTCGACCCCCCCAAAGAGAGAGTGTGCCCTTCCGGGTAACTGCCAGTTACCTCCCTGGGCATGACATGCTGTGGTATGGAATACCTCTTTGGCTAGTTTGGGTCAGGTGTCCTGTCTCTGCTTCCTCCCAGCCTCCCCTCATCCCCAGCAGAGCATGAGACTCACAAAATCCTTGGCCAGAATAAACATTACTTAACAACAATTAAAAACAATCGGTATTATCAGCTCTCTGCCCAGGCTGGAAGTCAAAACACACAGAGCTTGCACCAGTTACTAAGAAAGAGCAAAACGGCTCCTGGTAAACCCAGGACAATATGGAACCTAACTTTTTATCAGCTTCGCTAGAAATATTTTTTATGCAATATTTTCCAGTCCCTCTATCAGCCACTAGAAAAAAAATGCAAGTATCTCTTAAGTTCGAGCATCCTTAAATCAAACCTGTTAATTTTTTTCTTCCTCACGTTTTAATCAGAAGTATCAGCACTCTCAGTTTTAATTGGAGCAAGAATCAGACTCCCAAAAGCAAGACATTGGGGTTCTTCATGCCTCTGTGTGCCTCTCATTCTATTTACCATTACATCTTTTTTGATGTTCTTCTCAAGGTGAAAACCTCACCAACCAATAATAAAGAGATGACCACAAGTTACTCTAACATCACAGCAGTGGTTTGGGACAGCAAAGGGGATATAAACTCATTTCTACAGATTTATGTTGGATTTTTTATTATATTTTCATACACTGCTTTTAACTAAGTCAGGCCCTAGAAATATTGAGCCAAACAAATATGGCAGAAATGGAGGAAGACCAAAACAGCCTTTTGGATTGGAAATAGATTTTTTTAAAAATCAAAGCTATATTGTTTTTAAGACAAAGGGAGACAAAATCTTTGGTTTTCTCTGGATGGATGATTCTTGTAGTAATTTACAGGTGATGATGAAAGCAATAACAGAAGCTGTGCAAGTACCCACTGATGCCAACTGAAAAATGTAATTGAGCACTATCAGCAAAAAACCGTTCTTGACCACTTTTAATAGCTTCTGCTGAACAGAGTAGATTTCTTTCAAATAATGCATATATATACAAGATGCATTACCTTCTTTGAAGAATCTTTAATTAAATATATATCATCTAAACATGAATAAAGGAACCATAAATAATAAAATAATCAGTCTTCCAAGATTAAGGATGTGCTTCTTCTCAGCTGGCACAGTCAAATATTTTGGCTATTTCTTAGAGCAGAGGTGTCAGAAATAACCAAGTAACCTGCCACTATTTTCCTGTCTACACTCATATGATGTTGAAACCCCTCCGAAAATAAAACATTTATTTTTCTTATGAATGCCAAAGAAGTGGAAGTTTTACAAAGTGAAATGATTCATCCTAATAATCATATTATTAATAGGTTATTTAAAGAAACATGTTGTATATATAGAAAATCTTGAAAATGTGCTTAGAATACATTGGTTTTCTCAAACTATGTAGGAAATACTGGAAAAGTTTTCTTCTGACCTATAAGGTTCTCTTCATTTGTCAGCAAACAAATAACATAACATAGCCAGAAAAATAAATTTAGAAGTCTATTCCACAAATAATCCAGCAATACAGTTAGCTATTTAGATCCAGCTAAGGATGCTAATATAACCTCAATCTCTTACAGCACTGCTGCTTGGAAAAATGTGGTTTTTATACCTCTACCAAGAACAGAGGGAATGTTTTTAATAGTATAATTTATTATTGGATAGAAACAGCTGTATATATTCGGTCTCAGAAGTAAACTTGTAATCAGTCTCCCTCATTACCTTGTCTAGTAAACTTTCAAATTTACATTGCTATTTCTACAGTTTATTTGGGTATAGCAGCTGTTTCATGTCATATTTCTGATAGTTAGATCCTAACTCTAATCAGGTGATATTTCAAGTGGTGGTATTTCCATTTGGAAAAAAGAGATAAGAATTATCCAAATTGTGAAAGTATAATTTAGAAAACAACTATCATTATGCGTTGTGCTGCACAAAAGAAAAACTAACATTGATGTCACTTTCTAGCATATATATTCTAAATATACATGGAGCATAGTCTGAGATGTGTTCCTTTTTCTTTGTTTTTCTGCTCTTTTGCCTCTCTTTATATGTGCATTCATTTACATATATTTTTACATACATGATTAAATCAGAAAAAAAAAAATAGACAAGCATATATTTACCTCTCTAGCTAATAACTCTTTATCCAAGCACGGGTATATAAATAATCTGTGCTACTGACTAAAACGGATAAATTTTCTCTCTCTCCATCATGTATTTCTTATTATTGTTGTTGACATTATCAACATCACCATCATCATCATCACCTTTTAATTTTCCTTTATTTTTCCCAACCATAGAATTGTAATTTGGAGACAGAGGGTAAAAAAGGAGTAAAGTAAAATAGGTAAATGATCATTCCACTCTTTTTTTAAGTGTGAATTTAGTAAGAGAGAGAGAGAATTTCTGTGTATGCATGTGTTAGCGTTCAAAATCTTCTTGGATTTATTTCAAGGCTAGTATTTTAACAATGTTGCCAGGAAAAAAAAAAAAATAAAATTGCAAGCACAAGCTGCTGTTATGAAACCATAGCTCTTCTGATTCCAGGCTTGTGTTTAGTGTCCCCTTGGGTGCCATTCTCCCAGCATCATTGGTTTCTCTTCTGTTCTTGTGATTTTTGTTGATCGTGTGTAGATGGCCTCTACCATCTGCCCACAGCAGGTCAAGGAAATAAGAAGCACTAGTAAATACTTTTATTGACATAAATGCTACTAAACTTTGAGTTGAATAAATAAACAAAAAAGTCTGTGTAAGGTTAAACTTACTGATATTCTCATTCTAGCAGTACTTATCATTTGTATTTGTATAATACATGGTGAAAAATCTCAGGAATAGAAATTAAATGGATGATATGCCACTATCGATTGCCAGATCTTCATTGGTGCTCACCTTGTTTACTCTGTTATCACCAAAACTGGCTCTAGCTCCTAAGTTTTACATCTGTTTGATGGCTGTAATTGGCAACTATAGCCCTGAGGCCTCTAATATCAGCATGTGTCTGGACTTTCAAGGCCCCTGATATCATCCCAAACCTGTATGCTATGTCCTATTTGTTTACTTTAGGGTTCTAGATTTTTCTATACTGAGCAACCAGTTGTTATCCCTGTCTGTTCTTCAATGTATGTTTATATTCCAAAATTATTGTAACCACAGGCATTACATTACACAATTGCATTGCACTGAAGCTAGAAGGAGTTTAGCATACTACAATTTGAAAAAATATTTACTCTTAAATTATTAATAACATTTTTTTCCCCTCTCCGTTCTTTTCTCCTTCTCTCTTTTCTTCTGCCATCCTCTCCACTTTTTTTTTTTCCTCCCCCTTCTGCTTCTCTGGGGTTTCTTTCAATGTAAACTGACTACCTTAATCTTCTTAATGATGTTTGTATGGGAATACAGGTCTATGGAAAATAAAGAAATAAACTTTACTGAAACAAACAGTACCAAACTATTTTTATAGATAAGCTTATAAAGAATCATTAAGAACTTATTTCTCCTCTTTACGTCCAAGGCCTGAAAAATGAAAAAGTTACCAAACATTTAAAAAAGACTGGCCTACCAGAAGAAAACAAATTTCTTAAGATCCTCTAAAGTTGTATTGAATTGTCTTAATATTAAGCGCTTTTTGTATTAATATATACCTTATATCATACTAATTTGGTTCTGATTTGCTGAATGAATTGCTGTGTAGGTAGGAATCCTTGCAGCAGTAATTTCACACTAGTAACATTAGCAACTTTAGGTTATCATAGAATCAGAGAATAGTTTTTGATGGAAGGGACCTTCAGAGTTCATCTAAGTCCAATCTCCCCTGCAATGATTAAGGACATCTTGAACTAGATCAGGATGCCAGAACCACATCCAGCCTGGCCTTGAATGTTCCAGGAAAGCAGGGTTGAAGAAACACAAAGACCTGCTCTGTGGAAGCCTTACAAGGTCCAGGGTAAACTTTTATTTTCTAAATGCTATTGAAAAGAATATCCAGCAGGGGAAAAAAAAAAAAAAAAAAAAAAAAAGGAGGTAATACCTTTAGGCTTCTCATACATTTGGTGGAGGAAAATATTAGCTCTGAACTACAGTAATGAAATAGTAACAAATTCCCTTAACTTAGTCCAACGTAAGATTTCAGTTTATAAAATGTTTATCAGATCACTACACACAGTACTAAAATTCAATGCAAATATTAGAACTTGTTAACACCTACATATTCCAGCATTCATAAGACTCCCCTGCCAATTACTACTGTTTTTAAAAGGAATGGATTATACAGTTCTATTTGTAGGCTATTTGCAAACAACCACATCAATGCTGTATTTTTCAGTTGCAAAGAATTTAATATGTAGGCAGTATAAAGATTATCATGTTAAAGATATGTTTGTAATTTATTTCAGCTATGTTATTTCAGAGATTATGTCAAGGAAAATGTAAAATTAAATTTACTTTGTTAAACTCTGATAAATTCAAGCCATGGTAAATCTGGTGTTTTCATTAAAACCTGTTGTGGTTTAAGCCCAGCCAGAAACACAGAACCATGCAACCGCTCGCTCACTTCCCAACTTCTTCTCCCCCACACCCTGCTCCCAGAGGGATGGGGAGGAGAATCGAAAGAATGTAACTCCCACAGCTTGAGACAAGACCAGTCCAGTAACTAAGGTATAACACAAAACCACTATTGCTACCACCAATAATAACAGTAAGGGAAATAACAAGTGGAGATAATACAATTACTCACCACTGTCTGACTGATACCCAGCCAGACCCAAGCAATGATCTGGGCCTCCCAAGTAAATGCCCCTAGTTTATACCCTAGGCATGAATTGCTTTTGTATGGAATACCCCTTTGGCTAGTTTGGGCCAGGAGTCCTATCTGTGCTTCCTCACAGGTTCTCATGCCTCTCCTCACTGGCAGAGCATGAGGACCATGAGAGACTGAAATTTCCTTGATCAGAGTGATCATTACTTAGAAACTACTAAAGCATCAATGTTATCAGCATTGTTCTTAAGCTCAAGTCAATAACACAGCACTGCACCAACTACTAAGAAGGAGAAAAATAACTGTTTCAGCTGAACCCAGGACAAAACCCTAGAGAAATAAAGTCTATTCTTACTGTGCATGTGCTAATGCGTGTCATAGGGCCAGCCTTCAAAGTCTGAGAGTGAAAATGAAAGTGAACATGAAGATTGCGTGAGTTTTCAGGTGAAGATGAAGAAACAAGCCTACAATTCATAATGCAAAGTTTGGATGTAACTTCTCTACGAGGAGCATTGAGAGGTCAACTGCTAGACTAGGTTGAAAGATGTTTACGCATGACCATGAGGATAAGGCAGATGAAGGACATAGCAGGACACAAGGAAAATTCCACAAGGAAAGACAAGCCAGTAGCTGAAGTGGACCACAACAGAGGGAAAGGATAGTGACTGAAGTATCAAGGGACACAGTCACAGGTATATCTGAATAAAGCTGGTTCCCATTGATGGTCTAGTAACCTTCAGACAGGGCGAGGAAAACAGGTAGGTCCAGGGTTCATCCAGGAAGACCAGTCCACAAGTCAGGACACCAGAAGACCATTAGAGAGAACAGGCAACTGGACTATGTATCATACAGCTCAGGCAAGACCTGGGAGCCTGTGCCCCTTAGAAGGCAAATGGCATCTTAGGGTGCATTAGAAAGGGAGTGGTTAGTAGGTCAAGAGAGGTTCTCCTCCCCCTCTACTCAGCCTTGGTGAGGCCACATCTGGAATATTGCGTCCAGTTCTGGGCCCCTCTGTTCAAGAAGGACAGGGAATTGCTTGAAGGAGTCCAGCGCAGAGCCACAAAGATGATTAAGGGAGTGGAACATCTCCCTTATGAGGAGAGGCTGAGGGAGCTGGGTCTCTTTAGCTTGGAGAAGAGGAGACTGAGGGGTGACCTCATCAATGTTTACAAATATGTAAAGGGTGGGTGTCAGGATGATGGAGCTAGGCTTTTTTCAGTGATATCCAGTGATAGGACAAGGGGCAATGGGTGTAAACTGGAGCATAGGAAGTTCCACGTTAACATCAGGAAGAACTTCTTTACTGTAAGAGTGACAGAGCACTGGAACAGGTTGCCCAGGGGGGTTGTGGAGTCTCCTACACTGGAGATATTCAAGGCCCGCCTGGACAAGTTCCTGTGTGATGTACTGTAGGTTACCCTGCTCTTGCAGGGGGGTTGGACTAGATGATCTTTTGAGGTCCCTTCCAACCCTTGGGATTCTGTGATTCTGTGATTCTGTGATTCACTATTGCAGCTGTGAATGGAGGTCCTGGATAATGCTGGTGAGGGTGAGTAAGTCCTAATGGTGCACACTAGACTCTGATAAATCTAATGGAAATATTTTATATCTATGGATTAGGCTTTCAGTCAAAGAATTCCTTCTGTTATGAACATGTTTTGTGATGGTGTCCAGTTTGTTAGACTAATTATCAGCTTTCCATAAAGGTATTCATTCTTTTGCCTCCAATTGCTTGATGATGATGTCTATTAGCTGTCAACACGGATTCATTCAAATATACAAAGATATATTCACAAAAATTATATATGAAGAGGGACATGATAGAAAATACAACGGGAGGTTTTATTTTATAAGGATTTTCAGCTATTCTTTGCCCACATGCAAATAAATCCTGCAAACCTTTGTGTAAGAAACTAACAGATATTGTGCAGCATTTGTGATTAGCTGAATCATATCTTATGGCCAAACGCTTCTTACAGATAAAATCTCCATCCTGAATCATTGGTCTGAACATTTTCAAACACTCTTTAGTGCTAACGGTGTAGTCCAAGGCGTAGGAATCCAGCACATTTTACAGCATCTGGTGAAAAATTAATTGGATATAGCCCCTACCATGGGAGAGACTCTTAAGGCTATACAGCAGGTGAAAACTGGCAAGGCAGCTGGGGTGGATGGAATCCCACCCAAAATCTGGAAGCATGGAGGCCAAGCACTTCATGTTAAATTTCATGACCTACTTGTGTACTGTTGGGAACAAGGTAAACTACCATCAGATTTTTGTGACGCAATCATCGTCACTCTGTGTAAGGAAAAAGGTGTAAAGTCAAACTGCTCAAGCTACCGAGGTATAGCTCTGTTCTCCATTGCTGGAAAAATCCTTGCAATACTATTGAACAGATTAGTACCCGCTGTCGCAGATGAACTTCTACCTGAAAGTCAGCGTGGTTTCAGAGCTAATAGAAGTACCACAGCCATGGTATTTGTTCTCAGACAACTGCAAGAGAAGTGTAGAGAACAGAATAAGGGTCTCTATGTAACTTTTGTTGACCTCACCAAAGCTTTTGACACTGTGAGCAGAAAAGGCCTGTGGCTGATCTTGGAATGATTAGGTTGTTCCCCGAGTTCCTCAAAATGATTATTCTGATCAGCACGGCCAAGTAAGATATGGCAATGTACTCTCTGAGCCCTTCCTGATAACCAATGGTGTGAAACAAGATTGCGTTCTCACATCAACTTTATTCACAATCTTCTTCAGCCTGATGTTCCAAAGGGCTACGGTAGACCTTGATGAACAAAACGGCATTTATATTCGATATCGTACCGATGTGAGCCTATTCAACCTAAGGCGACTGAAGGCCCACACTAAGATGCTAAATCATGTTGCCCATGAACTGCTTTTTGCTGATGATGCCGCCTTTGGCGCCTACACAGAAGCAGCTCTGCAGCGCCTAACATCTTGTTTTGCGGAGGCAGCAGAGCTTTTTGGGCTGGAAGTCAGCTTGAAGAAGATGGTAGTTCTCTACCAACCTGCGCCACAAGAAGATTATCGTCATCCCCACATTACCGTTGGCGAGACAGAGCTTGAGTCAGTTCAGCAGTTCAGCTATCTGGGAAGCATTATTTCCTTGGATGCCATGATTGACAAAGAGATAGACAACAGAATAGCAAAGGCATGTAGAGCCTTTGGAAAACTTCATAAAAGAGTCTGGTGCAATAAACACCTGAAGAAAAGTACAAAGATTAGTGTCTACAGAGCCATTGTACTGTCTACTATTTTATGTGGGTCTGAATCATGGCTTGTCTATCACCATCACCTGCAACTCCTCGAATGCTTTCTTCAGTGCTGGCTTCGTACAATTCTAAACATCCATTGGACTGACATGTGTCACATGTTACTGTCCTTGAACAAGCAGGGGTCACCGGTATCAAGGCCATATTGCTGACATCGCAGCTGTGCTGGGCAGGGCACGTCTCTAGGATGAAGGATCACTGCCTCCCAAAGATTGTGTTTTACGGTGAACTCACCACCGGTTGCCGCAAGAGAAGTGCCCCAAAGAAGAGATATAAGGATTCCCTGAAACAATACCTCAGCCTTGGCCATACTGACTACCATCAGTGGTCCACCTTGGCCTCCAATAGGGAGACTTGGAGACACAGCATACATAATGTCATTTTCTCCTTTGAGAACACATGCAGAATTTGTCTCGAGGAGAAAAGACAATGTAGAAAGAATCAGGCCCCACCTATACCACCCAAGGTATATATATATATATATACAAAGTATATATATATACTATACCACTGTGCTTTTTGCAACCAGATTTGCCTATCCCACATTGGCCTTTTTAGTCATCAGCATGTTTGTAGTGAGTATGGGTAAAACCCTTCCCAAATCTCCATTTGCGAAGTCAAGCCATGAAGGAATGATATATAATACATTCACTTAATGAAATCCTGGTGTAGCATTGCATTTTTTTTTTAACAACAATTTTTAAGGCTTTTGAAATTATTCTGTTTGCTTTTTCAGCTTTTTCTTTTTTTTTTTTTTTTTAGTCGTCTTTTTTAAAGGGCTATAGAGGAAAATTAGTTTTGCAAAACCTTAATTATCTGGGAATGTTAACAAAGCATAGTGCTTTTGTATGTCCTTAGGTATTTGGAGACCATACTATAAACCAAGAAATTTCATATTTCTTTAAATAGCTGCAGACCACAATACAGAACAATAGTGTGATGTGTATATTTTAAGAGTCATTCTGATCTTCAAAGAAGATTGTGGAGGTGTTCCGTTTGGTTTAGCTTTATTTGCGTTGTCTAGAATTAATGTCTTCATATGTTTTGCCATTAAAAATTAGTAGGAAACACCAGGTTTGAAAATCAAGCATTCATTTTACAGTTACAGTGACAGTGAGCTTGCTTTTAAATACGAATTTGTGAATTTAAGCCTACCATGAGGAATTTCAACACTGTATTTATTTAACTGGAAACTGAAAGATAGTAGATTTAGATTAGACGCTCATAAAAAATTCTTCACTGTCAGGGTTGTGAGACACTGGAACAAGCTGCCTAGAGAAGTGGATGCCCAATCCCTGGCAGTGTTCAAGGCCAGGCTGGATGAGGCTTTAAGCAACCTGCTGTAGTGGAAGGTGTCCCTGCCCATCACAGGGGGATTGGAACTATATGGTATTTAAGGTCCCTTCCAACCCAAACCATTCTATGATCCCATGATTCATTGTTATGACACTGTAAATAAGAAGATAGAGATGTCCATTTTGGATGATAGATATGATATGAAGGCCTCAAACAGACAGTTTGGAAAATGAGCATTTTGTGTAACTTTAATCCCTTAGAAATTAAGCATCTAGATTTGATTAATCATACAGAATTCCTGTGAAGAAAACAGATGATAACATCAGGGAGCAATTTATCCTTTCCTGTGGCAACTTTACAGAAGACCCCTTCTTCACTTCCTCTTTTATTCCTTTACTAGAAGGAAACAATTTCCTTAGTCTAGATATAAACTGTAGGTGTCAGAAGTTAGATAACATGCATTTATTCCTTTATAAATTCACCATGCACTGGTTATGTTACTAGCCAGAAGTAAGCTTTCAAATAATCATCAGGCATGATTCATTGCTTTTGTTTACTTGCTTTTGTTATAGGTAACAAAAAAAAAAAAAAACAACCAAAAAACTTCCAAAAGGGTTATTTACTCTGCTTTAATCCATTCTAGCAATGGGGGTGCTTGGGAGAAGCAAAGACACACGTCTTATTTAAAAGTGCTAAAGTTATTCCTTCTGTTACACAGATATACTCTACCATTCTTGCAGAATGACATTCAAAAAACAAATACTAAATAGTATGAAAATGAACATGAGTACCAAATTTCTGTCTATTGTTGAACTTGTTTCTCTGTTCCAGGAAACTTTGCAAGTTAATTTCAGCTTGATATATATGGCTTACCTTGGAAAGTGAAAATTATGTCAGTTGTGATCTGCACCATACACTGATTCCCCACTAAATCTAGGAGTTAGCATGTGTCGACACTAGGATCTGTCACAGTAAGAGTTCAAAAAATGTTCAAAACCATTATGATTTTAATAAAGTTAACAGATCTTTTCCATTTGTAAAACAGGATCTCCTTATGTTTTACATATTAAACAGAATGATTAAATAGCACGTCTAACCATGTGTGTAATTTGGTGGAAATTCAACAAAATCTGAGGACAATGAATGACGCGAAAAAATGTGTTTTGCATGAAAGATTTTTTAAAAAATACATTTTTTTCTGGAAACATCCCACCTAACACATGCTACAAAGCATGTGCTATAGATGCAAGAGTGAAAAAAACATAGTCATACAGTGATGTGCACAAGTCCATGGACCTGAAGAAATCCCTCCATGGGTCCTGAAGGAGATTGTAAATGAAGTTGCTAAGCCACTGGCCATCATATTTGAAAAATCATGGCAGGTGAGGTTCCCAGTGACTGGAAAAGGTAAATATAACCCCCATTTTCAAGAAGGGGAATATGGATGACCCAGGGAACTACAGACCAGTCAATCCTAACTCTGTGCCTGGCAAAATCTTGGAAAAGATTCTGGAAAGCATGCTAAGGCACGTAAAAAACAAGGTGCTTGGTGACAGCCAGCATGGCTTCACTAAAGGGAAATCCTGCCTGACCAAATTGGTGGCCTTCTATGATGGGGCTACGAAACTGAACGGATAGGGGCAAAGCAGTTGATGTCATGTAGTTAACAGCTGAATCAGCTGGTCAACAACGTCCAACTGGAGATGGGTAATGAGTGGTATCCCTCTGGGGTCAGTGCTGGTTTCAGACTTAAACAGGGGAAGCTCAGGTTAGATATAAGGAAGAAGTTCTTTACTGTAAGGGTGGTGAGGCACTGAAGCAGGTTGTCAGAAGCGGTAAATGCTCCCTCCCTGGCAGCGTTCAAGGGCAGGCTGGACAGAGCCTTGGATGACATGGTCTAGTGTGAGGCATTCCTACCCATGGCAGGATGGTTTGAACTAGATGATCTTAAACTCCTTTCCAACCCTAACCATTCTATGATTCAATGATTCCATAGTTAGCATTGACTTTGATTCATAGTAAGTTTAGATCATTGTTATTACAATTTTTTTTTCTGTCTAAGGAAGATGACATCTTAGAATTTTTGAACATCTTAACAGGCTTATGACACATAGACTTGATAGGTTATTCTGAATATTACTCTAAATATTAAACCTTTGTTTAAAAGGGTTCTAAACAAATAACAACTAACCAAACAAAAACCACAGAAAGAAACAAAAGCAATCAAAAAACAAAACAAAGCAAAACAGTATACGGGACAGCAAGACCTAATTCACACACAAAATTACTGAGATAAGGATACTATAGCTACCCATTAGCACAGTACTCTGTGCTTGATATCCTGGAGACTTGCATCTGGTAAATGAATCATGGTCATGATTTAAGGCCAATTTTTTATGGACTATCTTTTGATGATAGGCATGTTTAGTTGCTAGCATGCTTAAAGAAGTCTTGGGACATGAAGACACACTACAGGAGAGATTTCAGTCATGCAGACCTGGTCTGTGCGTTGCCACCATATAGGTTTAGGGCTGTGGTCCTATTTAATTTAGGAACTTCTAATATGGTCATGTCCAGAAGTTTGCTTTTTCTTTTCCTGCAAGTAATTCAACTGCTAACTTCCTGGCTCAGTGCTGTAACAGAGCAATGTTAACTTTGCAGAATCAAAAGCCTAAACAAAAGAGATACCAGTCCAAACAGAGACTTGAGCTAACCACACTATATGATGCGAATATGTAGCCTGGTATCTAAAATGGAAAGGAAATTTTATGTCCTTATAAGTGTTGGCTAATTTGAAGGCAAAAGCACACTTCAAAGGTAGGATTGCTCTGAAAGATCATATGGATTATTACTGAATTGCTGCTGATAAATTCCCACAAGGACTTCTTCAAAGGAGAGAAGAAAATCATTGATCATCAGGGCTCATAGTGACATCTATATGAAACTGCTGTAAAGAAACTCCAAAATATATTAAAAAATAAAAAATCCAAACAAACCAACTTATTTCAGCTTCTTAAAAAAACCTTAGACTCAGGACACCATTAGGAGAAACCGCTTAGGCTTGCAAATGTCTCCAATATAGAGGGGACAATGTACCAATTCAAATAAAAAATCTAGGAAGCGGAAGAGATTAAATATTGATAGTTGCAATTATGAGGTGAAATTTAGCAATCCTGATTGAATTTATTTTCAGATTTGGGGAGTATTAGCCTAGATGGCTAATGTTTTGAAGTTAAAATAAATAAGGTTTATTAGACCTGTTATCATAGAACATTGGGATTTTATACTTTCATCATTCCTTGAATCTATTTGAATTTCACTATGAAATATCTCTTAGTGGCAACTGCCAAAGGCAGAATATTAAATTAGAATTTTTTTTAATTTTTCATCTGACCCCCTGTGCTTCTCTACAGTCCACTGCTGTAACACCAGGATCAGATTTCACTCAGGCATATGACCTTATTCACTGTAGATAAATAAAGACACATCAATGTATTACAGTTGCTTTCTGTTCTTTAGCTGTTCACTAGAACAGAGCTGTCAAGTATACCCCAGTAACTCTAGGACATTTCTCTAGAAAATCCAGCTCCAGTAGCTGATTCTATAACCCATTGTATAGTCATGATGTGTCTAATCATAAAGTGACCAAATCCTGGTCACTTCATCAAATATTATTTTCCTTATCGATACCTTTCTATTTCTGCAGATAATTTTCTAATTTCTTCAGTTCATTGCTGATCATTTGCTGTTTTCACAGACTTCACATTAGAAGAATTGAACAGACTGCTGTGACCCTGCTGCATGGTGGCCTAAGAAATACAGGAGGAAAGAGTTCTCTGAATTATCTGATCTTTGTACTGAAATATCCCTACAGTAAACTAAAACAGTAGTTAAAACAGCAGTTACCACCTCAGCAGGTTATGGCATTATTTTATTTCTGCAGAACACATACAGACTTTGAATCCTTTTTTCCTAAGCTTATACATTCATTTGCTGGTTTGTTTTTTTAGGTTTTGAGGTTTTTTGTTGTTTGTTTTTTTTTTGTTGTTTGGTGGGGTTTTTTAATTATCTAGTTTGTATGATCTTCTTAGAAGGAAAATAAATCACTGAATATTAAATCTGCATGGAAAAATTTTTTCAATCACAATTTTTTTATTAAAAAAATCACAACCTAAACCTGACAATACAAAGGCATACTTTTACGTATCTAAGAAATTATGATCCACTTTCCAAATTAAATTTACTCTCTCAATCATTCAGGTTAAAATATTTTTTTTTTTTCTTCTCAATTTAAGCTACAGATGTAAGATTCAGTCTCATGGTTCCAACTATGAGCTTTCACCATCAGTTATTACAGTCAAACTTCCTTACTTTTTTGGTCCAAAGACTTATTTTTGAACTGTCAGAATTCAAACAGGAATCACCCCTAGTTAACTCAAAAAAGTCAATAGACATATTATTACAGTATCCACTTGATATCAGGAGTTTAGGTTTGTAGCTTAATTCTAGTTTTAAGCAGAGACTAGGACAAAGAAAAATTGCTGATTGATGGCTTTTGTTGCATGTGAGATTGCACTTCATTGACCACTTCAAAAATTCCTACAAAATGATTATTTTTTTTACACAAATAGCACCCATATTTCAAATCTAAGTGGGTTAGGTTATTCAATAATATTTTCTTAGCCTTTCTTCTTTGATTTAGCAATGCACAAATCTAAGCAAACAAATCTGTCTCTCACATTCCATTTCATTCACAAGGAATGTGTTATGCAGTTTTCTGTGACACTAGTAAAATCAGTTACATAATCTGTCATAATTTGAACCTGGCTAAACACTGAAAAAAATGTGCCTGTATTCTACTTTCCCTTCGGTCCTTACCAATCACCAGCTATTTTGCCCAATACCAGAAATTCTTCATTTAGTGTATATGAGATACTTATTGCAGTGGGCAACATATTTTAAGTCTTTCATATATTGGTTAGTCTTTGATGTCCTAATACCATCTAGTTTCAGTATACTATAAAAGCTATTAGACAATGAATTAGAAGGATTCAGGGCATTGCTAGAGTAGAAAGATGTCTTTCTCTTGTCTACCAACACTTTCTTGCTTGCTTTCTCTTTTTCTGCAGAGATAATTTGATCTTTTATCAAGAATATGAGCTTGGAACTTCCCCTGAGGGTTGTTACTCTCTTGTTGGAGACTATTGCACAGAAACGTGAAAATCTCCCCAAAGAGAATCCTTTTGGTATGAGAAACACTATCCTAGTACAGATTAATTCCTCTCCTGATATTTATGGATTGCACACTAATTTCCCAGTGGTCTGTTTGTTTCAACATTTTGCCAGGGAAAACAAAAAATATTGCAGCTGGGGTTAGGTAGAACAGAGGAAGCTATTCAGGGTTTCCAGTCTTTCTCCCTGTTGCAGTGGAAAAACTATTAGTAGTGACATGCTTAAAGAAAAGTAACACGGGCAAAGGAAATTATAATACAGCAAAGCCATGAAGACAGCAGCAGGTGTATCTCATTTCGGCTACTTTAGCAGTATGTCACCAAAGGATTTTTCTCCAACTACCACTATATTGCTAATTTCGGCGTGCATCCCTTTTGTAAACCAGATGCTGACATTTTTATGGTATACTTTTTATGGTAAACTGAAAAGATTTCGGTTAGCATTTTCTGTATCTTCCCTGTGTTCCAGCTAATATATAGACTATTACATCAGCCTCTTTTCTCTTTCAAGATGATTCAGCACATTAAATATTAGCCTTTGATATGGACTCCTCACAAGGGATCTCCAAAAAGAATTTATCAAACAATGTTTACTGCACTTCTCCATCATTCTAGCACCTTGATTTGCACTGAAATTCAACAAATTAGTAAGACATGACCTTTACTTAGAAATAAAAAAACTCCACATGACCAAACTGTTGTGTTAATCAAGCTGTATTTTTCCAAATTTGCGCTCTTAAAATAGTTTCTAACACTTAGAATTGCTGTGAGTATAACTGATTTATAACTTTTTGGTGTATACTAAGGTTTTTTTCAAGTTATGCTACTACATTTGTTCAGTGCTCCTAGAAACTGTTCTTCTCTGATTTCTCAACAAATACTAATCCAAATTCAGTGGTTTCTTTTCCTAATTTGTTTTTTTCTCATAGCTTATCACTTCTTTAACACCACACACGTACTTAAAAATGTAAACTAATGCATAAAAAGCCATTACCATATATGCAAGGGGTTTGTGGCTTGTTTTCTTTTTAAACAGTAGCTCTATATTCCATTTTATTAACTCGCAAATGACAGATCTTGTGATAAATGCATTCTTTTGCTGCTTTTGTCCTCTGAAGTGAAGAGGAGGAGATATACTGTTAAATACAAATACAGTTAAAAAAAAAAAAAAGTGTAAATGATTGTTGTAGGACACCATATATACAGACTGGAAAGCACGGAGTGTGTTCTTCTGTGAACAGTATTGGGAGTACCTAGCTATTACTTTTTGTGTTTCCTTCACACATATTGAAGAACTTTCTAACGGCAGGTAATATCATTGTCTTCCTGCATGAATAATATATATGACTCATAGAAGGTTAACTTGCATTTTCTAAGATGTATTATCAGAGCAATGATGGTGAAAGTATTACAAGTTACTAGAACTTGGATTTTCTTTGTATCTTTGTGAAATCCTATTTCTCTTTTGCAGAAAAGACAGTGACAGCTCCATTTTTCGCTTACAACTACATAGAAGCTGATCAGCAGCAGAAGGCCAAGTGGGTTATTCCGGAATGTGCAAAAAGGCATTAAAGACCTATGATTACACAACTGAATTGAACTACAAATAGCTGAGCTCCAAGCCAGAAACTCAAACGTGAAGTTTCTTTAGCTGTGTCCCTTTGTGGCAGTTACAAGCCTCTGCTCTGTGCAGAAGGATTCACAGCTCTGAAGTTCTAGAAATATATTTTGAGGGCTGTTTTTTATTTGAGGCCTCTTTTTTTCCAAAACACATGCAAAGGAGTCGTTGCTGTATTTCTGAGTTAGAAAGTTATTCAGACTGAGAAGTATGACATTTTCAACCAACTTAATTTTCTTAATAATTCATTGCTTTATCATACTCTTATTTAAAGCCCACCTTATATACTGCATAACTTCCATTTCCAGCTTTCATCCCTGAATGATGCTGTCTTATATACAGTGGCTGTTCATTTTACTGGAAAGAAGTTCAGAACAACCTGTTCCCTGTAGCTGCCTAAAGAAAATGAAAGAATATAATGTTTTACTAATGCTTGGAATATACACACATAATCAATGTTCTGACCATCTTACAGGTATATTTTCTTACATATTTTCTTGTTTGCCTCTTCTTTCTCTTATTCTTTTCATTGCAGTAAAAAAAAAATAAATATCATATGTTAAATGCTAGGTGGCATATCTTATTGCTATGTTTTTTGGACTAGTCCTTTTGTAAGCCATATTCTTTTACATATAATAGATGCTGTCCAATTCCTGATGTAGAAAATTCTGCCTTAAGTTATTCTGGAGTTTTTCTCTTACACTTTCTTGCAGAAAAGATATCCAGTATACAGCTTCCCTTTTTTTTCTTCATTCAAGTATTGATCTCTCTGCACTTCGAATTTGCTACACTTCTCTCCTTGATGTCTGATAACAATTTCTCTGCCAGTAGGTTGTACTGTAGTGTTTCAAGTCCTGTGCAATATATAATTTTAATTTTTTTCTTTTCATATTACAGAGAGTAGTGAGGTACATGTACAACAGCTTCATAAACAAGAAAGCTGCAAATATTTCCATTTGGATGTGACTGTAGCTACATGCAGCATAACATTAGGTATTCAAATTATTGTCCCAGAGGTGCATGATCTAAGAAAATCGCCCATGATCTTATAGAAGGAAATTGATGAACATACACTTGCTTTCTCGTATTTCCCATACATGATACAGAGAAACATCAAAAATAAGAAAAAAGAACCACTGAACATATACCTCTCTAATCTACTTGACCTGATTTTATTAAGAGATCTTATTAAGCTATTGCAGCTGAAACCTATCAGAACTTCTGGTTTAAAATATCAGTTCATTTTCAGAAATAAAAAGAAATGCATTCAAATAGATTCAGACACAGGAAATATAAAATTTATAGAGCTGAGGAAAATGAAATAACTGATGGTCTATTTCTATGTCCAAATTTCTTGTATTCCAATAAGTTTTTGAAGAAAAGACTGCAGCAAAGAAGAAATCATGGCTGAACTGCTTTTGTAGTGAAACTATTGATGTTTATGGATGGTCAATGTAGATGAAACTCATTCTAGTAATCATGCCTTTTGTAATAGTATCATAGAAGTCAATAAACTTACTGACATATAGGGGGAAGGCTGCATTCATTTTTAATTACATGCTGAAAATTGACAATATAACTTTCTCATTTAATGTGGTTTAGTGAACTATTTGAACATGATGGTGCAGAAAAAAAATACAGTGAAAATTCACTGGAGTTAGCTCTTGCATAGCATGCATAACGATATGACACATATTTCAGAGGAATTTATTGAAATGTGCAATAGCAGCTTTCACTGCTCATACAATGCCTTCTGCAGTTGTACATATTGTGGACGCCAATACTTGAATATATTCTGCTGAGTATTTAAAAATAAATTTGCATTGTCAGGAATTCTATAAGCAGTTTTGTCACCTGAAGTCCAATTAGGTAAGATTTACATGCAGAAGTTCTAGAAACAGGAAGCAGGAAAATCTTGCTAATTTCCTGTGCTTAAAATGGAACTCAGCTTACCAAATATAGACATCCACCATGTAAACCATGCCCACAGTGTGGGCATCTACATAGATCTATTCATTCAGAAATCTCTATATGTGTGCTGGAGATCATTACATTGTGTGATAAAAGGCTTTCTTCTGCACATGCAAAGGAGCAGAGAACAGTCACAGGCAAGGGAATCAAAATAATCTAACCAGAAAAGTGAGTGCCCCATCCTAGCTGCTCTCATGGCTACCGCAGGAAAGCCATCACCCGCATTGTCTGGGTATAATATTAACAGGAGCACCTCTCTGGATCACTTTTCAGCCTAAGAGGGGTTACTGACCAGAGTATAAAACTCATGGGATGTAGGGGACTGTCATCTTTGGATTGCACAGGACTCATGGTATCTTTAAGACAGATAAAGGGAGGGATCATGGGGGTTTGGGGGAAGAACAAGCATGAGAATAGAGGGGCAAGGGAATAGAAGGGGCCAGTTGCATGTAAAAAGGCTGATGGTCAAAATGCTTCCCTGGTCATGCCCTGCGCCAGATTCCCAGAGGTTGTTCTGCCTTCTTGTTAAATTCCATTTCTAACTATTTTCTGGGTGAGGGCACTGTCTATTCCCTGCACAAGTGTGTGTATGTCTACATGCTTTTGGTGGTCAAAGTGGCAGCAGCTAAAATCAGCCCATGGGTCACAGGGGCCCCAGTGATTCCAGGACTGGTGGCTAAAGCAAGCGTGATCATGTTAATCAAAGCATGATCACTAGTGAATATCTGACTGGACTAGCCAGCAAGCAAGATAAATGGCTTGAAAACAACAAAATGAGGTGGCCATAGGTTGGGGTCAATACATGCGTATTTCTTAGTGATACAGTTGGAGAACCTGGCTAATGGAGGGACCAGAACATCCAGAGGGAGTGTAAGATATAGCGACTGACTGAGAGAATTATTTGTATATATGTGTTTCTGTGTGAGGCAACTGGACATAAAAGGATCCAAGGGCAGCTACTGGCTAGACTTACTGTCCAAGGTCACTTATTGTAAGATTCATATTTATGTATTCACATTTGCATATATTTAATAAGCATTCATAGTGGTCAGCCAGAGTAAGGAACAGGATGAATTTGTCAGTGTTGCCTGTGTTTCCTTGAGTGCTGAATGTTTCTGTGTGAACTGATCTTCTTAGGCAGCTTTGCATAAATCTGCATACATATTGTATATATGTGCTTGTAGAGGCACCTGTTGGAAATATATATGCAGACTTGCTACTGGTTGGATGAGGCAGCATGCCTGGAGCTGTGACAGCCAGGTCTCTATTGGGCTGAACTCCTTGACAACCCTTGATAAGAAAAAAAATCAGTATTATAGAAAATGTCAGTTTTCTCATCCAAAAGAATACAATAATAGAATCATAGAATAGTTAGGGTTGGAAAGGAGCTTAAGATCATCTAGTTTCAACCCCGCCTGCAAAAGGCAGGGACACCTCACACTTGACCATGTTGCCCAAGGATCTGTCCAACCTGGACTTGAATCCTGCCAGAGATGGAGCATTTACCACTTCCTTGGGCAACCTGTTCCAGTGCCTCACCACCCTCACAGTAAATAACTTCTTCCTTATATCTAACCTGAACTTCCCCTGTTTAAGTTTGAACCCATTAACCCTTGTCCTATCACCACAATCCCTAATGAAGAGTCCCTCCCCAGCATCCTTATAGGCCCCCTTCAGGTACTGGAAAGCTGCTATGAGGTCTCCAAGCAGCCTTCTCTTCTCCAGGCTGAACAGCCCCAACTTTCTCAGCCTGTCTTCATACGGGAGGTGCTCCAGGCCCCTGATCATCCTCGTGTCCCTTCTCTGGACTTGTTCCGACAATGACATGTCCTTTTTATGTTAAGAACACCAGAACTATACACAATGCTCCAAGTGAGGTCTGAGGAGAGCAGAGTAGAGGGGCAGAATCACCTCCTTGGACCTGCTGGTCGTGCTTCTTTTGATGCAGCCAGGATATGGTTGGCTTTCTGGGCTGCGAGCGCACACTGAAGCCAGCTCATGTTCATTTCCTCATAGACCAACACCCCCAAGTTCTTCTCCGCAGGGCTGCTCTGAATCTTTTCTCTGTCCAACCTGAAGCTGGGCCTGGGATTGCTCTGACCCAGGTGTAGGACTTCGTATTTGCCATGGTTAAACTTCATAAGGTTGGCATCAGCCCACCTCACAAGCATGTCAAGGTCCCTCTGGATGGCATTCCTTCTTTACAGCGTATCAACTGAACCACACAGCTTGGTGTAGTCGGCAAACTTGCTGAGGGTGCACTCAATCCCACTGTCCTTGTCACCATCAAAGATGTTGAGCAGGATAAGAGCCAACAGCAGCCCCTGTGGGATACCACTCCTTACCCAGCCGGACACTGAGCCATTGACCGCAACCCTCTCTGTGCAGCCATCTAGCCAATTCTTTCTCCACCAGGCGGGTCCACCCATCAAATTTATATCTCTCCAGTTGAGAGACAATTAAAATAGATCAAATAAATCAGATAAACATCTCCATTTTCATCTCCATTTTCCTCTACAAAACATGAATGCTAAAATAACTAACTCGAATATAGATTGCCACACTTACATGCCAGTAATTAGGTGAGGTACCTATCTCTAAAGCCATGATTGTACCTCTGAACTGTTACGTAGATTTCCATCTCCTCTACACTCGACAGGAGACACATTTACCAAAGTTTAATACATCTTATCGTAACACAGATGCCTACAATGCTCTGAGTGATCTGTCTTCTGGACATTCCTATTCCTTCCTTTGAGGACAAAGATAGCCTAGAGAAATAGCTTTATTAGAGGTACTAATTTTAAACAACTAAAAAAGGGTGAACCACTGTTCCTGAGACCCATTCTTAAATGCTTGACACTGAGTGTGGCTTCATCTTAGGTATTGAATGGTATAACTAATTTTCTTTTTAATTATTATTTAATATACTCTATGAAACAGAAATATACCCTACTAAAATGTTACATTCTGCAGACTGAGAATTCTAGATAATGCTTTGTGCTTTGTACTTAAGATTTTTGGGGAATCCTGCATCACTCTTACATCTACATTAAAATCAATCTGTCATATTTCTTTTGTTTACTTTTGCTAGTATTTTCTGTATTTGTTAAATAAATTACCTTGGATCACCATATACTGTTTTCTATCTTGTTATTTCTTCCTTTTCTGCCTACCACTGCAGTTCATAAGGACAGTAAACTTGCTATTAATGCCAGACTCCAGTAACTGGAAAAAAAAAAAAAAAAGAAATTTCCAGAAAATATATGACAGACACAGACAGAAAACATTGTTCTTTAACCTGAGGGTGATCTCATTTATAATTATTCTGTCCATAGTAATTATACAGTTTTTTTTTTAACATGGGGAAAACAACATAGCTTACCTAAATCTTTTCTTGGAGACAGCCTAGCTTGAGAAATAAAGACCTGAAAATCTAAAAAAAGAATAAAAATTAAAAAATCATCCAATATCCTGAAAGTCTGATGCACTTTTAAGCACCTGAAAATAAGGTTCTATAATGTAAAGTGTTAGGCAGTCTTAACTATAGATTTTGCTGCCTTTCAGTCATCATCCTTTCCTCAGTGAAAAGGAAGGATGTGGAGAAAAGGGTGAAAAAAACTTGGAGAGACCTTTTTTGATCTGAAAAGGAAAGAACTAAGAGTAAAGAGAGGAAATAACAAGAATTCATTGTTTCACTTGGAAAAGAATAAAAAAAAATCAAATTACTGCTCAGACTGCTAGTTTTCTAATTTTCTCATTTGAGACATGTTCTTTAATTCTCTGGCATTCTGTTTAGTCCTATGTTCTCTAACTTAGTTTTAATAACTGGTTGAGTTGATGCCTTGCTTATATATTTGGTCATTAATTCACATGGCTTTTCCAAATTTTTATTTTTTTTTTAATGAAAAGAATTTGAAAGAAGGAACTCTAATGCTCATTCATCACCATCTGATCTGAAATCCTGATGAAGCTCAGCAAAAGCATTGAAAATAATCTGTACATTTTATGTCTCCTACAACATACAAAATAAGAATGAGGGGCTGAGAAATAGTTTTGATTTTTGTTGTTGTTTCTAAATAAAATGTTTTGTGTTTTATTTTTAAGATAAAATGGAGACATCCAGATGTGTACATTTTTTTATTGAGCAGCTGTTTGCTCTGTATCCATTGCCTTTCATCCTTATTGCTTGTTGCATCCCTTTATTAGAGCAAATTTAAAATTAGCCTGCAAAATAAAGCAAAAATATGTCTTGATATGCCTACTTCCTGAAGTGAGAGTACAAAGCCCAAACTAAAGAGTATAAAACTAGAAGTCCATCTATCCCATTATTTTATTTCTGAACAATGGCTGGATAGGAAGAAGGAAATGGAAAGTAGTAAATATATATATATGGAGAAAGTATCTAGCAATCTTCACTTTTGTACAGTCTCACATCTTCCAGCAGCCAGTACCTTAAGTACTGTCAAAGCTTGGGTTAGATTTACATCATGTCTGTGAAAATTACACTGTAATTGTTATGTAATTTTGGCTGCAGCTACAACAGTTTATTTGTATCAGTAGAAGTGTCACTGAGTAGTAACAGAGAAACTGGGCTTAACAGCTTTTGGACATCTCCATTATAGAGGATGACATGAACCCAGATGATTGCTATAAGTCAAACAATTTTCAGATTTATTGCAGATCTACAGAAAGTCTATGTTTTGGAGCCTGAAAACTCCGAATATCCAGGATCTGTGAATGTTCAAAAGCTTACAGACTTTCTGATGTTAATCAGGACCTGAGCTCCTGTTCCAGACTGGGTCATCTTCTGGGTTCCTGAAATTTTGAAGAACCTTAGTTCTGCTAGGTTTCTCCAGACAGACAGATAAAATTATGCTCTACACTTATACCAGAAAAGGAAGTGATGTTAGAGGACATTTCCAGGCCTGGAACTTGATAATTGTACTGCTAAATTCCTAGATCAGTCCCTGGCACGTATTTTGTCTTGGCCAACTAGTACTTCCCCAAAGAATGTCTGGGTCATGGACCATTTGAAATAGATGGCTTGGAGGTAGCCAGCCTGCTTTGGAGAGTAAGAGAACTGAGCTGTATGAACAATGACTATTCCATGAGGGCTTACCTCTGCTCCTGAGAGTAGTCCCACATGCTCATTGCTTAATATAGAGCAACAAGATGTTCAATGTAAAAGACCCTGTAACTGGATTCAGAGGTTACAGAATCCAGATCACTACAATGGGGTCATTCAGGACTGGGAGCTTGAAACCTTTAGCACAGGTGAAAAGTGAGAGAAACATTCTGCAACTGTATTCTAGCTCCCTTCCTGAGTAGGTTTGATTCCGGTGACTGGCATTTCACAGAAAGTTATCTCTGTCCAGGAGTTCATTGGGGTGCTACATGCTTTCTAATGCTGTGTTGAGAAGCAACTGTGGAAAGGCCTTATTTGTTCTATTTGTTTTGTGTGTACACAAGGCAGCTGCTGCTAACAATTATTATAACTGCACGGTTGGATTTTCACTGTTCAGCTCTGTCTACGCTTTATATATAGAGCACCTTCTACTGTGAAATAGGATTTTTTTTAATCTTTTTTTTTTTTCTACTGCAGACAAGGAAATTGAAAAGAAAGGATGAAAAGAGTAGCATAATAAATTTGCCTGGGTCAACCAAGAGCAAAAGCTGTAAGGACTAAGTAACAGGGAGTTTTGTGTAGGTGATATGGGAAAAAACAAGGCATTATTCTATGCAAAATATTTATGCAGTCAGCTGTAAAGCTTAATAGTTTTTCTTTTCATAATCCACACTACATTTACTTGATAAAGTGTGGATTATTTTCTTAATTTGAGTTTAATGGTGAACAAGGAACTTGTTCACTGCAAATGTGTTAGCTAAACTGTGATTGTGAACATTCAGCTACGAGCCTCTGGGTTCCACAGTCATAGATCGATGGAATACAGGCTGCTGCTAAAAAATGATCCTTTAGGAATGTGGGGGGCAAGGTTAATTTTCAGCCAAGTTATTTACCTGATATAACTCCCAGCAGGGCCCCAAAGATACTAGTGCCAGTGCAAGGGAAACAGTGAGAATAAACATTTTAGAAAACAAGTTAAACTTCATTTTCACAAAGAACTCTTTTGATGCATTAAAGGATTAAATGGATTAAATGGATAAAAAAAAAAAGAAAGAAATAAGGTGGAAAAAGTATGTCTTAGATTTTCCACTTTTTATTTTACCTCCATTTCCCAAAATCAAAATCCCAATCTCTTAGAGTTGTTATATTGTATATCATGTTTCAGATTTGGTTTAACTTAGTTCACTTTCTTTTTTAAACAGTTTATCATTTCAATTTCCTCATAGCTATTCTATCTGGCAAGTATAAGAATATTGTGGCAAACATCCCACTGTCCATTCCCATTCTCGTTCTTATCCACTGAATTCATAGGAGACAACAGATAAATAGCAGCTTCACTAGAAGTTACAATCTGGTCCAAATAGGTGGCCACTGCAAGGACAAAATTTTACAACTGTGCATAGTTAAAACAGGGTTACGATGATTCTTCAGGACGTATTAAAACATTATTCTATTGACCCAAATTCCAGTGTATTAAATACACATATTTCACAAAATGGTATTTGATTGTTACATGTACTTACAGATATGTTAGAGATATTCACTTGTGCAGTGGAGAAACCACCTTAGATGACATTATTATGACATTATTATAACTGACATTGAAGTGTTTCCTGACTTCCAAGTGCATAACTCTACAACCTTAATATTTTATTAAGGTATTTTATTGCATTTAATATATCATCTTATGTACAGATAGGGCATTGTATTACATGTCCAGTGAACCAGTGAATTTGTTATTTATAGATTCAATAAACTAACCTTTGACCTGCTTTCTTTCAGGCGGTCTGATAAAACCTGGTTTTGGAAGTCCTCCAGCTTGGTGACCGGTGCTGGTATTTTAGTAGTGGAGTAGATTACTCTGTTTAGTGGATAGTAGAGCTTGCAAAATTGGTCATTTTAAAGTTTATCAGCATTAATTCCTAACCATAGTTTCTTCATAATCCCAGTGGTAATGTGATTACAAGGCACACTAATCCCTGTTATTGCCTAAAAACATTACATTTCATTTTTAAACTGAGAAGGCAGCTGGTGGTATTTAATTTCTATTTGGCAAACTTAAAAAGCAGTCATTATGTAGCAGTTAAAAGCATACTCAAAACATTCTACACTGGTTGATTTTATAATCTGACAGGTCATATACTATCCTGATCTCAGCTGGGATAGAGTTAATTTTCTTCCTAGCAGCTGGTACAATGCTAGGTTTTGGATTTAGTGTAGGAATAATGTTAATAACACACTAATATTTCAGCTATTGCTAAGTAGTGCTTACCCTGATCAAGGACTTTTCAGTCTCTCATGCTCTGCCAATGAGGAGAGGCATGGGAAGCCGGGAGGAAGCAGGGACAGGACACCTGACGCAAACTAGCCAAAGGGGTATTCCATACCACAGCACATCATGCCCAGTATATAAACTGGGAAGGGTTGCGCAGAAGGGACCAATCACTGCTTGGGTGGGGCTGGATATCATTCAGCGGGTGGTGAGCAATTGGATTGTGCATCACTTGTTTTTCTTTAGTTTATTTCTCTCTCTCCATAATCACTGGTAGCATTCTTGCTCATATTTGCATTAGAATTAGCATTAGTATATTTCACTTTATTTCAACTATTAAAATGATCTTATCTCAACCAAAGGGATTTTTACTTTTTTCCATTTGTCCTCCTCATCCCGTTGGGCCCAACACAGGGGGGAGTGAGCAAGCAGCTACGAGTTACTTAGTTGCTGGCTGAGGTTAAAATATGACAGTCCTCCAGTGCCTAGTTTTAACAAGACTACCATTTGTTTTCAATGAAAACTGCAAGAAATAAAGTTTTACTTGAAACTGAGCAAATCCTTTTATGAGGAGACTATTTTAAGAACGTAATCAAATGCCTGAAAACTAATACCTCCTTGGATGTAGTCCAGATATGATCAAAACTCTAATTATGAGATTCGTGAGGAAATAAAAATGAAGTGAAACAGTAACCTGCTGCTTGCAGGGTCTCCTCCACTTGGATTGGTCAACTGCTAAATCTTGGAATAATAATTTTAGAAGGCATTAGTGTAATCCATATAAGCACCTTGGTGGGTTTTTTTTAGGTATTAAAAAGCGCATAAAAAACAACAAGGTGCTTGGTGACAGCCAGCATGGCTTCACTAAGGGGAAATCCTACCTGACCAATTTGGTGTCCTTCTATGATTGGGCTACGCAACAGATGGACAGGGGTAGAGCGGTTGACATCATCTACCTGGACTTGTGCAAACCGTTTGACGCTGTCCCACACGACATCCTTGTCTCTAAATTGGAGAGACATCAATTTGATGGATGGACCACTCAGTGGATAAAGAACTGGCTGGATGGCCACACACAAAGAGTTGTCCAGCTGGAGGCCAGTAGCAAGTGATGTCCCTCAGGGATTGGTGTTGCAACCGGTCTTGTTTAACATCTTTGTCAGTGACATGGACAGTGGGATTGAGTGCGCCCTCGTCAATGCTAGGATGAAAGCCAACCATATCCTGGCTGCATCAAAAGAAGCATGACCAGCAGGTCCAAGGAGGTGATCCTGCCCCTCTACTCTGCTCTCCTGAGACCTCACTTGGAGCACTGTGCACAGTTCTGCTGTCCTTAAGAAGTCCAGAGAAGGGCCATGAGGATGATCAGGAGACTGGAGCACCTCCCATATGAAGATAGGCTGAGAAAGTTGGGGCTGTTTAGCCTGGAGAAGGCTGCTTGGAGACAAGGGGTAATGGGCTCAAACTTAAACAGGGGAAGTTTAGATTGGATATAAGGAGGAAATTCTTTCCTGTTAGGGTGGTGAGGCACTGGAATGGGTTGGCCAGGGAGGTTGTGAGTGCTCCATCCCTGGCAGTGTTCAAGGCCAGGTTAGAGAGACTTGGGTGAGATGGTTTAGTATGAGGTGTCCCTGCCCATGTCAGGGGGGTTGGAACTAGATGGTCTTAAGCTCCTTTCCAGCCCTAACTCTTCTATGATTCTATGATTCTAATATGTGTAGATCATAGGATCACAGAATCATAGAATCATAGAATGATTTGGGTTGGAAGGAAACTTAAAGATCATCCAGTTCTGACACTCAGGTATTGGCCAGGGACAGCTTCTACTAGACAAGGTTGCTCAAAGCCCCATCCAACCTCGCCTTGAACAATTCCAGGGATGGGGAAGCCACAGCTTCTCTGGGCAACCTGCTCCAGTGCCTCAAACCCTGATAGTGAAGAATTTTTTCCTAATACCTAATCTAAGTCTACCAACTTTCAGTTTAAAAGCATTCCACCTTGTCCTGTCATGACATGACCTTATAGAAATTCCCTCTCCAGATTTCTTGTAGGCCAGCATATGACTGGCTTTTGGGGCTGCAAGCACACTGGCAGCTCATGTTGAGGTTCTCCTCAACCAACACCCCAAATCCTTCTCCTCAGGGCTGCCTTCAATCCATTATCTACCCAGCCTGTACTTGTGCCTGGGATTGCCCAAACCCACCAGAAGACCTTACACTTGGCCCTGTTGAACTTCATAAATTCATATATGCATTCTTTAAATGTGTGGTCAAGTTCCTGTAGACATACTGCTTTCTTGTGCTTCATTATAGTATTTATCCTTTCCTGAAAGCACACTATATTCAGTACTGCTTGGATATAGCAGCTTTTTTTATGATATTATCAGACTCACTTTCTGATTAGCAACAAAGTTCCGCAGCAGCAGCAATATGGACACACTGGAAGGCATTAAATAACATTTTCCCTAGAACAGAAGATTTGCTCTTTTTGCATGATTTTCCACAATTCTCCAGGCAAATCTTTCCTTTTTAATGTTCGTCATTGTAGCAAGAATTTTGTTAAGGGGATTTTTAGACACCTTTTCATTCATATGTACCAGGAAACAATCAACAATATACCAAAAAGTAAATTTAGATCTGTAAGCCACATCATCTTTTTAGAAATAACTAACAGTAACCTGAAAATAATCTGGTGAAAGACAGATATCAGCACAGATGTATAAGGAGATTTATATTTTTCTGTTGTCAACAAACAATGTGTCCCATTCCTAATGGTACAAGAAATAAATATGGAGGCCAGAGAATATTCTGGAATGTGAGGCTTTTATTTTGTGATAGTGTCAAATGTTGGAAGTCTTTTGGAAAGTTCGAAACTACGTGTTTGATTCACATTAGAGCATTTTTTATTTTCCAGCATGCCAAAAGATTGAACAAAGATAAATAATCCAATTCCATACTACCTTGGAAAATACTAGGCTTTTGGAAGGTGTTGAAGTTCTCCATGAACAAGTAAACTCAGCAGATATCATGCTAATACTACCAGGAGAGCAAGAACTTAATTTCCAAGATTATGTTTATACAAAATTACTAATTATTAATCAGTAACAGGTTATTTTCTATTTCTGTAAGTTTCCTGAAATATTTTTGAATGGTTAAGTAAAAAAATAAAAATCTATTTTTGAGAATTAAGAACTTTTTTGAACAGTCAGTAGTAAAAAGCTGGGTGCAAGGCAGAGACAGAAACCTTAACTGTCAGGTAACAAAAGCCACATAATCGAGTCTGTGCAATGTTTGACTCACAGATATTCTATTTTTATGGTGTTTGCAGACATTAGTTGGCAGTTCTGAGCCATCCCTGACTGATACACTCAGTTAAATTAACAGTTAGTGTCCTTCAGCAGTAAGTTGCATAAAGATGCAAGAGGGAAAATAACCTTCCTTGATCCTCACCTGTGACTCAAGTCTAAGAGTACATAACGAATTCATGCCCCTCAAAAACCTTTCCTACATTGGAACTGGGAGGGGAAAGGACATAGCAAGGTATAATTTTTTTTTTCAGTGTTGTGGGCAGAACTGGACAATAAATCAGCTCAGTAAAATGCTTTCTGAAAACAAGAGTTGTTTCCTTCATTCCTAGAGAGGTGTTAAGGGGTGTTAAGGGATGTTAAGTGGGGCCAACTCTTCTAGACCCTCTGGGCTGGGATCCCTACTGCCCTGCTGCTGGAGCCCAGCTCCAGTGCCTCTGGACCCAAGCCTCTGCCCATACTAAGGGACATGGCTTACACTTTCTCACTTGTAAGTTCAACCAGAAATAAAGCTGAACACATATCCCAGAGTCACAGACACATACACACACACACAAGAGGACACTGACACAGCCAGTCACACAGTCTATCGCAGACAAGGCACTACCTTCAAAGGGCAGCATCGGTGTGCAGCAGTCACACTAGACACAAGCCCAGACAGCCACGTCCCCTCCTCCTCTTGGCCTGGCAGAGGCAGAAGGTCTCTAGTGCAGAACACACACAGCACTCTCCAGGTTCACAAGCACATGCACATTCATGGATTGCCTGAGCACTGTCACAGCCCCCCTGCCCACCCAGCACCCCTGCATGGATCCTGGCCCCACTTACCTGCCCCATGGGTACCCAGCTCACCGGCTGCTCCAGCTGGGTGCTCTCTGCAAACATGTAGCTATAGCACACTTGTCCCACAAGCACCCGATACCTGTGGGTCCACCCCAAATACCAGAACAGATCCTCTGTCTGCCTGATATCCATTCCCAGACATGAGTCCCTTAATTGCTGGTTAATTTGCTTAATTGCTGGTTAATTTGCAGTTTGCCAGTGAATACACACATACCATGCATACTCAGTTTGAGGGAGACACAGACACCTTCATCCCCTGGTCCTGCTCCAGATGCTGACACTGAGCCTATCACTCATCTCACACACCCAATTCCCCACAGTATCTGGTTTGGGAACACACACCATTCCTGTTCCCAGTGGTTGGGGGTTAAAGACCCCCACTGCCTCCAGTAGCTGATGCTAGGACCCTCACTTATTTACTCCAGCAGCTGAAACCAAAGACTAGGGGCACCCACATCCCCATTCTTTAGTCACTGGCATCATTTTTCATTCACACACACATAGGTCTCTCCAGCAGATGGAACTGTGTCCTTGCAGCACACATACACACACATACATACATCATAGAGAGTGAGATTACACAGAGATACTGTTAAGAAGAAAAGATTTAATAAGAAGATGTGAGACATCTAACAGGAGCAGGGCTTAGACAAGCAAGCATACTGACCAGCCCTGTTTTATTGCCTTTTCTGTCCAGACTTTTTCCCTCCCTTCCCCTGCACATTGCCTCATTGGCTGGCACAGTCCCACCAACACCTCCCACCACCCTGGACCTTCAGGCTTGCATCCTTATCAGTCCTGGTTTGCCTGCAATTTCTTGATAGCCTAGTATGACTGATAACTAGATAACCTAGTATGACTGGCCAGGTTTGTTTCTGATTACTTTGCTAATGCTAATTGGTCAGGTTAGGGAAGGTAAGGTTGTCTCCCTCCCTTTCCTTATCCTCCCAGCTGAAAACATAAACATTTTCACACTCCACATTTCCTTACCAATTAGTGAGGTTGACCAGGTTAGTTCTTATCAAGACCTCCCTTATTTTTTGGTCAGGTTTGTCTCTGCATGTTCTGATTTATGACTCCTTTGACAAGATATCCTTTAAAAAGCACTCTCCTTCCACATACCCATACAGACAGCAGTAGAAAAACTTGGGGAACTTCCTTTCCCTCCTATTTTCTTCCATTGACATCCTAACATCCAGCTTTCTACCCTACTTTCTACTAACCAGATGTCGTGGTTTAAGCCTAGCTGGCAACCCAGAACCATGCAGCCACTCGCTCACTCCCCCACCCAGGACACCAGAAGACAGTGGCTTTGCATTACATCAAAGTAATGTTTCTTTAATGTGCTGTTAGAAAGCAAAGGTACTAAATTAGCTTGCATCTAGTGATGAAAACAGAGGTTAGCCAGAAGTTGGGGGTGGTTTTTTTTGCTTATTTGTTTTTCTTAAATTTCTCTTTTGGTTGTGAACAATTCACTAAAAAATATTCTCAGCTATATAGAAGAAAAAAAATGCAAGAGTAAAACAGCTAATTGGTTTTCCAGGGGTGGCATTCTTTTATTTAAATGCACAAAAATTTGAAAGGCCAGGTAGATTGCATTGGCTGAATGAGACTCCATGGAGTAGATTCTCTTTTTGGCATGCATGGTTTTTCATGACTAGTACCCACTAAAGCTCACTTATGAAAGTGAGTAAATAACACACTCTTTTTTCATCAGTGACTATTTCTGTGACATTTATGGGTTTAGAGGAGACATGAAGCATTTAAATGTTTTTTTTTCTGAAGCTCTAATAACTAGCTGTTGACCACTTTGATACATCATATAAATGTTTAAACAGCAGAGAACCACTCTTTGAGCTGTCACACCAAAGTTCTTATCATTGCAGCTACTCTCTGTGCAACAATGCTATACACTTTTTTCTCTTTTCTCGCAGAGACAGGGTTATTTTTCTTCCCATTTTTTTGTTGCCTAGTTGCTTCAATGCTGCACTCTTTTTCTAATGTGTTTATTTCAGTATGTACAGTATAATTTCCATATGGCTCTGCTTTTGATGGCAATATGAGTCACTGATAATGATAGGTGAAGGAATAGTCCTTTGAATGTGCCCTCCTTTTTCTAAAACTGTGGAGGAGTTAAATCTAGCTACTATAATCTTAAAGCTGTTTATCAAAATAAGGACTATAAAATACAAAGCGCTTGTTCCTATAACCACTTTACAACTATATGTATCTTCTAGAAGATATTCAAAAGGACAGAATATTATAGGGATATTTTGATAGACATATTTGGCTACCAGGCAACAAACAATAAACAAGTGGATTGTTTCATTAATTTATTAAGTCAGCCATTTTATTAGGCAGGTTTATAGGGAGAGGTGATGTTGTCTGTGAGACCAAGCCATCCAATAGCAGAAAACAGAAAGTTCTTATGCAGAAAAGACCTGCTTCAGGTATATATCCACATCCATGTCAGACATTTATAAACCTGTAGTATGGCTTGCTACTGAAAATCAGTGTTGCTTTTTCCAGGTATAATATCTAGTATAGTAAACATATTACCTCTCCTACAAGGTCTGATTTAGTTATCCTCAGACAATCTTAGATGCCACAACGTGACTCATGTGATTATACTGCTGTGACCAACCTTGTATTTGAACTGAAGCCCATTTAGGAGCTTCTGTTGGTAGCTGCTAATTTCTTTCAAACCCTTCTCAAAAATAACATTGTATAGTGAGTCTCTAAATCATATCTCAAATCATTATTTATGTACCACCACTTTGGGTCATACCCAAAGTGGCACCTAGCCTTTCCTCTTTCCCCTCACAAAATTGTTGCTTGTGTTATTACTATGAGAAGTTCTCACCTAGAGCAGCAGCTAGGTAATCTGAGTAAGGTGCAGACCTTGTGACTACAGCTACAAGGCTGTCCAGGACACAGCAAATAGAAGAACCCCAGGCAAACACAGTAAGATTCAGCATTCTGAAGTCTAGGTTTGTGGCATCCACTTACTGATGTACATGTGAAAAGGCTGTATGGTAGGTACACAGTTTTTGCATAGTCATATGACACAGTTATATAAACACATAGTTATATAAATTTACTAAATAAAAATTGTATAGTTATACTATTTATAATTTATTCCATCTTGCTCTGATCCACCATCTTCTTTTTCACTTTTTTTACGCTGCTCCTTATTTTATCTTTTTCCACTTTTTGTTTTTTTACTATATTTGCTGCCAATCTGAAAGCCTAAAGTCCTATTCCTTGTTCTATAGAAAGTAATCCCTTTCCCTGAAAGTTTTCTGTGTATTTCTTTCCTCAATTTTTCATTCATAGTAGATATCTTAGACCAACAGTGGATGGAATGCCAGATAATTTCTATCTTGTCTACATTAATACAATTTCTGTTTCTGTTTCTGTTCTAAAGAATTTTCTCCACTAATTTATCCTTTCAATTCTTTAGTTTTCTAGAAGATTAACATTCTAACTTCTTTGTCTTTATTCTCTTTCTGCAGTTTTAATGGAACATCCCTTTAAGCACTGATCATCAGTCGTGGTTATAATAAAGGAAAAAAACAGGTGACAACTTCCACTTAAGACCTAACCCAAATTTTCTTGAAGCTGACAGGAGCTACTTCTCTAACTATTTTGTAAGTTTCCTGGGGATCTGTGACATAGGAGAAGTCAAACAGAACTGATTTTAGCTGTAAAACAAACTTTTTCTGGAATTCCAAAACTTAAGCTTTACAATTCCTTTTATCCAACCCTAGCTATTCTATGATCCTATGATTCTATATCTCTACAACAGTAACTTAAAGGATGATTTCTCTATGAACTATACTACAAAAGAGTAAAAGATCTTATTTTCATTACCTATTTTATGTATTAATAGGATTTAATTTCTGCAAATATATAGAGATACATTTAAATACTGAATAAAGTTTTATTTAATGCATGGCTATTCACTTTTCATTTAATATTACTCTCTTCTAATTTTACTATGAGTAAAGAATCGTTATAGCAATTCCAATACAAGGATATTGTTTAAATTCACCTAATATAGATATTTAACACAACATTAAATATTACCGCAGATTGTAAGCGCTGGGTAGCATGGAAAAAGAATGGAATGGCTGCACTTTCACTAACAAGATGCAAACTGTGTTTAAAGTCAATTTGATAATGGTCAGTTCTCCATTATATGAAGTATAGCCATAGAATGAAATCAGCCTGCTAATGCTGAAGCTTGTGAACACACTGCAGTTACGCGTCCAGCAAAGTTGTCTTTAAGTTGACATTTGTAATCCTTCTTAAACACAACCTGGACCAAGCAAAATTGCTCAAATGTCTCCATACTGCATCCTACAAGAAGGGATCATTATGTTGGCAAAAGGATGAACCCAGCCTAGCACTGATGCTGTGCTGTGCTCAAGATAATAACTGTAAGTACAGGAGACCACAATGCAAGAACTTCCATTGTGCTTTTCAGCCTTCACAGTGTTACATGGAGATTATTTTGGTCTAATAACTTTAATAACTTGGATTTAATAACTTGGTCCCTATCCAATCCAAAATAACTAAAAGGGCTTCCAAGCCTAAGTATAAGCAGAAAATTATGCAGCTTCATTTTTAAAGCCCTGTGATTAAGCTAATATAAACTTAATTCAGTATCTTTATTTCTGTGAAACAGTTACTTAGTAAGATACACTTCTCACAAATAATTCAGATATTACTATAGTGGGCTTAAAACAAAGAGTAGAAGTATGTATTGAGGTAGATATGATTAATAATAGTAACAGAAAAAAAGTAAAAGTTAACTCTGAAGATAGAATTTAAAAGAAAAAAATCAGTATCAACTGTATTGTAATATACAGATATCTATTATCTCCATTGATGAGCTGCATGGTCTAGGAGCTGTGAATTAAGGCTTCACTCCTGAAATTTTCTGTGTTTGGATTGAGCTCACTCTGTGACTTCCAGAATACTCACAGTGAGCTTAAAATAAACAGGTTCAGACAGATGACCAGTGTGTCTTTCATTTCCTTTTGAATGTACCATGGCCTATCTGTTTTATACGGATCTATATTCAAAGCTGTTAGTAGATGCAACTTTTCATGTTCAAGCTATGTAGTTAGGGTATGTAATGGGAAACTGTGGGTTCCTTCACTATTTCCACCCATAAAATAGCAACAATAGGCTGGCACCTTCTGAGTTAACTGTTTTATAATTCAGGAAAGACACAAGTTATTTTTCCCTGTTTTAAGATAGGCTACATAGAATATGTATATGTAGTTATGAGCAAAAGAAAATAGCAAATATTTTGACTCCACTGTCAGGATGACTTTTAGCAAAACCTAATGCGTAACACATGGGAACATTTTTGAAGTGTCTCTGGTCATTTGTTAGTAAAGCTTAGCTATGAAAGCTAAGCACAGAAATCTTCATTGGTTCTAGCTTGCTAAAATTAATAGCTTCCTAATTATATGTTTTCTTAATCTGTGTTGTATTGTAAAAGCATCCTGATTATATATATTTTGTTAATAACAGATCATCATGGGTTGTTGGGCAAATCCTCGACTTAATGGTCTTTAAAATGTCTGTTGCATTGAAGACACATTAAACTAAAATTATTACAGCTACAGTATGTTATGATGTATAGACCAAGTTTATGTAATTATGGACGTTGAGTGTTCAACTCACATTCACTGTCTACTCCTAACAGTTATGATTTAAAAGAAACATAAGGAACATTGAAACAAACTAAAAAAAGAAATCCTCTCCAACAAGTAAAAACAAAATGAAGAAAAAAAAAAGAAAAGAAATCTGGGGAGAGTTTGTTGGTGGGGTTTAGGGGAAGGGAGGGTTAGTAGTAGTAGTAGTAACAATGTAATAACGTTGTAATATGTATGTAATGTGTATGTAATAAAGTAATAGTAGTAGTAACAATGAAATAATATACTGGGGTATTTCCAGGATAAAAAAATTTTGAAAAGATAACCCTCTGATCACCACCTTATGCATGACATACACCATCTGGGGTAAAGGATTAGCTATTAATTTAATCTTCTGTGCTGTTTTTACCCCACAATAAAAGAAGCTAAAATGGAAGTACCATTTAAAATCATCTACTTTAAATCTCTTAGGGGGTTCTAGATGTTTTTGTGACAATACAGTTATAGCTAAATTCCAAGTGATTTCTTCTCTATATTTCATTCTTTTCTTTTTACCACTAGTTAATGCAGTATTTCTTTTTGAATAAGGCAAAGAAACAAGAAGTGTTTCTGTAAGTACATAGGAAGAAAAGGAAGACTGGGGAAAAGCGTCTTCATTGCTCAACAAAATGGGATAAGACATAGAAAAGACTGAGTGTCCTGGGTTCAGCAGTAGCAGTCATTTTTCTCCTTAGTAGCTGGTGCAGCACTGTGTTTTGACTTTTGGCCTGGGAACAGAGCTGATAACACAAATGTTTTAGTCTGAGCAAGGACTTTCTGAGCCTCATGCTCTGCCAGGGAAGAGGGAAAGCCAGGAGGAAGCAGAGGCAGGACACCTGACCCAAACTAGCCAAAGAGGTATTCCATACCACAGCACGTCATGGCCAGGACATAACGGAGAGTTACCCCGAAGGGCTAGTGCACTGCGGGGTTGGAGTAAGTATCAGTCGGTGCTCGGTCAGGGTGGGGAGCATTATCGGTCGGCGGGTGGTGAGGTGTTTTCTCTTCCCTTGTTATTTCCTTTATCATTATTATTATTGGTGGTAGCAGTAGTGGTTTTGTGTTATACCTTAGTTACTAAATTGTTCTTATCTCAACCCGTGGGAGTTACATTCTTCTGATTCTCCTCCCCATTCCTCCAAGATTGGGGAGGGGGGAGCTGGGGGAGGAAAGAAAGAGGGGGGAAGGTAGTAGAAACTGTGTGGCTGACTGGGTTTAAACCTCGACACTGAGGTACTAAAAGTCTACTTTGCCAGTCTTCATGAATCACAGATGTCAGAGACAATAGGGAAATGATGATGCAAGGACAATGTACCCTTAGTGGAAGAGGATCAGGTCAGGGAATAGTTAAGCATCCTGGGCACACATGAGTCCATGGGCCTTCATGGGCCACTCAAACCCAATAGAGACATACCCGCAAGTGCGGAAGGAGTTGCAGATATCATTGTAGGCCACTCTAAATAATCTTTGATCAATCATGGTGACTGGAAGAAGAGCTCAAACACTTCACTTGGGTTTGGTCAAGATGAACTACAGAGGTTGCTTCCAACGTCAACTGTTCTTTGATTCGAAGATTCTGTGTAATCCTATCATCCTTTCATTGTCACCATAAGACCTATAAATTTAAAGCAGTACAATATGATTAGATCTAACTTTTTGTTCCCTAAACTCAATCACTTAAAAAATAAAATGCTGATAAAATGCTTCAATAATTTTAAATTGCTATTTATTACAGAAATTGATTTTGAATAATTGGAACACTTTGCTGCTATTTATTAAATTAATTAATTTACATATTGGAAAGAAATAGCACAGAAACATAGCATATGCTTATTATAGAGTAGATGCTAAAGGAAATTCCCTTATGGACTTCTGAAGGATTTGATTCACTGAGGTGACAAATGAAATCCAGCAGATAACTAAGATTGCCCACAGCTCCATAGTAGGATACAGAATCAAAGGATCAGAGAATGAAAACATGATTAGGGTGTGAAGGGACTTTGAAGATCATCTAGTTCCAACCCCCTTGCCACAGGCAGGGATACCTTCCACTTGACCAGGTTGCTCAAAGACCCATCCAACCTGATCTTGAACAATTCCAGGGATGGGGCAGCCACAAGTTTTCTGGGCAACTGGTTCCAGTGTCTCACTACCCTCACAATAAATCATTTCTTCCTAACATCCAATTTAAAGCTAGCTTCCATTTTAACACCGTTACCTCTTATCCTATTACCATGTGCCTTGGTAAAATGTCCCTCTCCAACTTTCTTGTAGGGTCCTTTTTTACCCTGTAAGACTGCTCTAAGCTCTCCCCAGAGACATCTCTTCTCTAGGCTAAGCAATCTCAACTCTCTCAGACTGTTCTCATAGGGAAGGTGCTCCAGCCTCCAGTCCATTTACCTCCATGACCCTCTGGACCCTCTCAATTAGATCCACATCCTCCTTACAATGGGGACCTCAGAGCTTCACATGATATTTCAGTTGAGATCTCATAAGAATAGAGTAGATGGGGCTAATTACCTTTCTTTACCTGCTGGCCACACTGCTTTTGGTGCAGCCCAGTGTACAGTTGGCTTTCTGGGCTGCAGCTGTACATTGCTCAGTCATGTTAAGCTTCTCACCAACCAGAGTCCTCAACTCCCTCTCCTGAGGGCTGCTCTCAATCTAGTCCCTGACCAGCCTGTAGTTGTGCTTGGGATTGTCCCAACCCACATGCAGGATCTTGTATTTGGCCTTGCTGAACTATATGAGAGTGGCACAGGATGTTGTGTAGGACAGTATCAGATGCCTTGCACATATTGTACTTGTTAATGTTTTGTAGAAATCATTACAGTAAACAATGTTATGTAAAGGTGAAAATAAAAATGAAAAAAGGCAAGTGCTCTTACCCACAGCTGGCATCAACCAACTTATCAAATCAAATATTTTTGGCTTTCTTGAAAGCAAAGTAATTTCCTTACAAAACATTGGTAATACAAAATTTTGAATACAGTTTAATATCTTTCCTTGGTTTTCTCACATGTAGAATACTAGATGCAGTTTTTGTCTCTTCATTTCAAAAAGAACAATTTGAACTGGCAAATGTTCAGAGAAGAACAAAAAGGATATCCAAAAATAGGCAACAGCAGCTGAATGACAGTCTAGCACTATTCTTCTGCCTAAGAAAATAACACGAATAAATATAGTAGAAGTTTATAAAATCATGAATGGTATAAAGGTAATAGGCAGGTAAATTTCTTACATCTTAAAGGATGTAAGAAATTAGCAAAATTTAGGTACACAGCAAGTAGAGGAAGTCATTATTCATGGAACTCCTTGCCAAAAGACATTGTGGATACAAAAAAAAATTATATTGGTTCAAGGAGGCAGTGAATAAGTACTTAAAAAGAGGTCTAATGAGAATTTCTTAATAGACAGAAGTAATGAGCCTGAGGACTTCCCATGAGGTGAAAATACTGTGAGGCAGGAAGAATATTCACTGCTATATATGCTTGCCTCATCACTGTTCTTACTTAGGCATCTATGGCATCTATTACTGTTTGAGATAGGCACCAATTTGGAGGATATTATCTAAACAGGAAAATCTGATCTTTCTCTCCTTTTTCCCAAGTTAGAAATTATGTTTTAACCATACATTAAAAAAACCCACATTGAATGGGATAACAGCTATTGTGATACAAGGAAACTGAGCTTTGCAGCTGCTGATTATCTTTAATTTTGAGATACATATGCCAGCCACCAAAAGCTAATCAAAGAAACTGTTTATCTCATTTCTAAAGTTCTTCTTGAGAGAGAGAATGTGTAAAACAAAATCATTAAAAAACTCTTCCAATAAACTTATAAAAGCATTGTTTAGGTTCTCACTTTTCTGCTTATTTTTATTTTTATTTTTCCTTATGTTGGTATTTATTATCTTTAGTCTATACCTGGTCTTTAATGGATATATATATATATATATATATATATATATATATATATATATATATATAGTAAGTTCCTAATTTGAGAAGTATCTTTACGTGTTTCAGTTTTTGGCAAAAAAAAAATGAAATACCTGTCACTCTGGCTTTGTCAGAGTGGTCCTGCATTGAGACCTGGTCTTCAGCACATCAGTCTCTGTAGTAGTTCAGCAAATGGTTTATTTTGCAATTCAAACTATTTCTTGCTTTTTACTTTCTTCATTGTGACATAGATTTAGAAGATATTGTGGCATTTTCTAGGAAACTGGAATACTTTGATATAACAGACCACCTAGAATCAAAGTTGTGTTAAGAAATCGGTGATTCAATATCAGTATGATAAAAACATGAAAAACCCTCTGCTCTGCCATAACTGATTTTAAACATCAGTGCTCGGCTGATATTGGTTGTTACCATGCATTTTTAGAGCACTGGTACTAAAAATCAGACTGCTGCAAATGAAGAATCAAATCAACAGATAACCAGAGTACTGTTTATATGCTTACGAGTCACATTTGCATGCAGCATCATGCATGGACTAAGTCTATTTTTCACACAGTGGGAGCTGTACATAATAAAGAGTGCACATGTTTTTATGCATGCCCTCTTTCAAATATAGAATTTCTGTTTCCATCCTTTCATGGGATTTGGTCCCAGAGCCATAACTGCATCTCAGTTTTCTAAACGTGAGGCATTAACTTATTTTTAGTTACCAAGTGTAAGGGCAAAAAAAAAAAAAAAGTGTATAACAGCAGTAACTTTTTTGAAGCTCATGTGATCTAAAAATGGACACACAATTTGCATGCCAAGTTTTAGCCCAAAGCAAAGTTTCATGGATACATTATACAGCCATAGAAATGCTAGGATTATAATGGTGCAGTGAAATGTTTCTAAGTACAGCAGTATAGTTTTACCACTTGAACACAAGACAAATACTATAGAACTATCAAATTTGAAAATGCCAAGGCAGATCACTACAAATGCAAATGCAGCTTTTAGATAATGTGACAAGTCATAAAGTCCTTCCCTTAATTGTGATAATTCAGAACAAATTAGAAATTTTTTCAGGAAGCTATGGTGTAACCATTCAAAAAGGTTTTATCGTTCTAAATAAAAAATACAAGCTAAATCTGCTTAGTATGACTTCCTATTACCTATGATATTTGATGGAGAATCTGAAAAATAATAAGCCTGAATTCACTATTTCAAATTCACTAAATGAGCAGTGGAATCTTTTACTAACCAAACCCTACCTTTCCGTTGTCTACAAGGATTGCAGCCTCATAAGAAAATTACAATAAACTACACATAATGTGATAATTAAGAGATACACATTCAAAAGTCTGCATTTGCATAATTGCAAGGAATTAAATGTCCTTAAGATTTTAATTAAGACCAATACCACATAATTATTGTTACCATTATTATTCATTAATCCAAATTCATAACACTGAGTATAAATCTGTGCTCTTCCTGCCATTATTATCTTATGTAGCCAAAGGTGAAACAGATATCTAACTATTCTTTTCTCATTTTATGACTGACAGCAGAAAAGGAGATAGAATCGCTGCTGCTAGTGCTGCTGTCATACATACAGAATCATAGAAACATAGAATGGCTGGAAAGGACCTCAAGATCATCTAGTTTCAACTCCCCTGACATGGGCAGGGACACCTCACGCTAAACCATCCCACACAAGGCTTCATCCAACCTGGCCTTGAACACCGCCAGGGATGGAGCACTCACAACATCCCTGAGCAACCCATTCCAGTGCCTCAGCACCTTCACAGGAAAGAATTTCCTCCTTATATCAATCTAAACTTACCCTGTTTAAGTTTTAACCCATTACCCCTTGTCCTGTCACTAAAGTCCCTGATGAAGAGTCCCTCCCCAGCATCCCTATAGGCCCCCTTCGGGTACTGGAAGGCTGCTATGTGGTCTCCAAGCAGCCTTCTCTTCTCCAGGCTGAACAGCACCAACTTCCTCAGCCTGTCTTCATACGGGAGGTGCTCCAGCCCCCTGATCATCCTCGTGGCCCTCCTCTGCACTTGTTCCAACAGTTCCATGTCCTTTTTATGTTGAGGACACCAGAACTGCACACAATACACCAAGTGAGGTCTCATGAGAGCAGAGTAGAGGGACAGGATCACCTCCTTCGACCGGCTGATCACGCTTCTTTTGATGCAGCCCAGGATACGGTTGGCTTTCTGGGCTGCGAGCGCACACTGCCGGCTCATGTTCATTTTCTCATCGACCAGCACCCCCAAGTCCTTCTCCGCAGGGCTGCTCTGAATCTCTTCTCTGCCCAACCTGTAGCTGTGCCTGGGATTGCTCCGACCCAGGTGTAGGACCTTGCACTTGGCATGGTTGAACTTCATAAGGTTGGCATCAGCCCACCTCACAAGCGTGTCAAGGTCCCTCTGGATGGCATTCCTTCCCTACAGCGTATCAACTGAACCACATAGCTTGGTGCTGTCGCTGACTGGCTAAGGGCACACTCAATCCCATGTTGAGTCCCACGAGTCCTATGTTCAAAGATGTTGAACAGGATCTGTTCATACACCGACCCCTGGTAGGCACCATTTGTCACCCATTTCCAGTTTGACACTGAGCTGTTGTATCAAGATGACATTAGAATCATAGAATCATAGAATAGCTAGGGTTGGAAAGGACCTCAAGATCATCTAGTTCCAACCCCCCTGCCATAGACAGGGACACCTCACACTAAACCATCCCACACAAGGCTTCATCCAACCTGGCCTTGAACACTGCCAGGGATGGAGCACTCACAACCCCCCTGGGCAACCGATTCCAGTGTCTCACCACCCTAACAGGAAAGAATTTCCTCCTTATATCCAATTTAAACTTCCCCTGTTTAAGTTTTAACCCGTTACCCCTTGTCCTGTCACTACAGTCCCTGACGAAGAGTCCCTCCCCAGCATCCCTATAGGCCCCCTTCAGATACTGTAAGGCTGCTATGAGGTCTCCACGCAGCCTTCTCTTCTCCAGGCTGAACAGCCCCAACTTCCTCAGCCTGTGACATTCAAAGAAAACCATACAGTGCATGGCTATTTAAAGCACATTCTTGTCTGCAATACCTTAATGCTCAGATGAAAATATAAAGCTGAGAAATTATTAAAGAAAATATGCAAAAAGTATCTATGTTCTGAAGCTTCATGTATAGACTTATTTTGGGGCAGACAACTTTGAAAGGAAGCAAGAACCAGAGTGCTTAGTCCACACAGTTCATGGCTTCTGGTATGGCACAATGATTTATAATTTGCGAGTGTTCATAAGGCCTGGACAAATGTCCACACATGATTGGGCAGCACAAACATAATAAATATAATAAAGCCTGAGGCAGTTGTATTCAGCAGAAAAAGTAGTGAAATTCAGTTGCAGAAATACATGAAATTAGCAATAAAACTGTTGATAACATTTATACAACATTGCTATAACAAGAATAACTAAATTGTTTTCATGACTTTAGAAGGCTGTCTCTTTCTGATTTATCCACTGCACAATAAACAATACCTAGTCTTTTTTTATTGTTTATGAAATAATAGCATTAAACTCAGTGTTTTGCCAATGAAACTGCTATTAATTTAAACTTGTCTATTTGTAAGTGCAGAATTCCAAAATCAATTCTATATTCTGAATGACAAATACCAATATATATACCTTTATATATATATATATATATTTTATATATATACACACACATATATATAGGCTACACCAATCTATAACACTTGTCTTCCTGAGGAAACTCGTATCAGTATTCCTCTGGGCAGCTCTAGGAGAAAAGCTGTATCTGCATATGGAAAGTTTTCTTTATGGTATCTAATTTTTCACACTGTTTTCTTCGCATTTCCTTACTGAGTAACAGAGACATCCTTCTGCCTATTAAACTCGTTGTCATGAATTCACATTACTTAGCACTTAAGTACTTATTTTCCTTTTATAATAAAAGAACATCTGTGACTTCATTTTTCAATAGCACTTTCAGTTAAGCAAACTTGTGACCACTGCTTTGCCAGAATCACCTCTTATTCCATCTAGCTCTCAGGCTAGATTATAAAATATATTGTGATGACTAACTCCTATTCACATGCCTTTAAATTTCTGGTCCTTACTTTCTAATCAAGTTTGGAAACTGAAAAGGCTGAACAAGTTGGTATTCAGCTGAGACAAGTGAGAGAGATACCAGGAGGGACAATGAATTGGTGTCTATATCATCTTCTATTTGACATGAAGAGTCAAAGACAAGTACAGATTCTAGGTTTTTTAATACATCCATAACCTATATTTGTATTAATAATGAAAAAATATTTCTAAACAGTTTCCATTATTCTATCATTATTTTCCATGCACCCCCTGCTTCTCAATTACATCAATATGACATAATCTTAAAAAGTTTTACAGAAGCTTGAAACATCATCATTCTATTACTTTGCTGTATTGTGTGCAGCAATGCTTAACTTCTGCTCTCTGAAGCTTGTATCAGATTTCTTTTTTATAAACCACCTGTCACAGAGTGAGCTGCCAAAAGAAAAATGAGCCAACACAGTTAATTTTTAGATTATAATATCTGGGAGTTGGCAGAAAAGTGTTATTGATGGAGTTATATAACCTGGAATTTATTTGACTTGTTGATACAGAGTCACTCTTTTAATTAGCATTCTTATTAATAATTTCATAAAAGAGACCATGTGCTCAATACCCCTGAGATAGATCAGCATGTCTGAATTTTATGAGGGATTTTTTTCTCCCCAGAATAGAGCCTAGGCCAAATGGCAAAACTGGAATTGCTGTTGCTTCTAGATCTATGGCTAAAATTAAGAAGTCACTGGCCAATAATGTTAACCATAATGCTCACATAGTGCTTTTGTGAGTGCTAACTCTAGCAAAAAGGTTTTCTATCTTTCCTTTTAGTGTATAAAATTGGATTAAATCCAGCTTCTATTAAAAGCTGTCAGACATGAAGCACAAATTCTCAAGACTTGGTACTGAGCCAGAATAGATGGCTCATCACTTTCTCACTTGCATTACTCATATGAAAGAAAAATATCACAGCCAAATAGAAAAGTTTGCCAGCATGAGAAAACATGCAGCAAATTGTGATAATATGCTGATACAGAAGTAATTTCAAGGTTAAATATTCCTCTTTGTAAATGTGCTGTTTATATGGGCTTAGGCAGTTTTGCTTGAGTGCTAGGCTTTTAAAACTAAAATAAATTATTAATTTTCATAGAAAACATATTAAAGCTTCATGGGTATCCACTTGCTTCAAAAAGGGGGATGATTGGTTTTTAAAGTGTCCAGAACAGATTTATGCATTTAATTACAGATATTCGCTTTTTTTGTAAGGTGAATCACATACTCATCTTTTGAGTAAGGGTTTTAAGAACTCATGACAAATGTAAATGTAAAGCTAGAATGCCTCAAATTGCTTAAAATTGATGAACATAGGTATAGAGAACAGAATTTGCACAGTTCCCTCTGCTGGTAGACTTATTGACCACTCCCCTCAGTCTCAGGTGGATTTAGATTGACTATATCACCCATCTTTGGGAGATTGTGACATTCCCACAAGCCCACTAAGGTAAGCTCTATGCACTTACAGTGATGGAGGCAGAGATCAGACGGCTGGAAACATACGCTGTGCCCCATTCCACTGACCAGAACACTATTCTGGGCCTTGAAATACAAGTCTTATGGTAACATGGCACCCCAGAGAAAATTCAGTCACTATACTCCCTCCCAGCTTCTTGTGCCCCTCCTCACTGGCAGAGCTTGAGAGACTGAAAAGTCCTTAATCAGGGTAAGTGCTACATGGCAACAACTAAAACATCGGTGAGTTATCAGCATTGTTCTCAGACTAAAGCCAAAACACAGCACTTCACTAGCTACTAGGAAGAAAATTAACTCTATCCCAGCTGAAACCAGGACAGTATCTGCCACTTATTTCATGCTATTTACATAACACCAGGTCCCACACTTCCCAATACACCTGGGTCTTGACACACACACACACACAGGTGGATTTAGTGACACTGGCAATTTATATAATCTTTTTCCCAGTGCATCTGTCCTGTGAAGCAGATCCAGGGAATGAGAGAAAACCTGAATTGTTCAGTGAATGAAGAGCTTGTGTCTTTCCCTAGTTACAAACATAAGAGCCTGTGCTTGCTGTATGATCCAAAGCATGTGTGTAATTTTGCCTAGTGACCCGGAATAAAAACAACATTCCTGCATCACTATCTGGGCCTACATGTACTACTAGTGTGCTACTATCCAAAAATTCCAGTGAGCCAATTGAGCTAACACTTGGATAGGTTGGCGCCAGTTTCTAGGCAAAACTATGGAAATTATGTGTAATTTATTTAGTAAAGAATTATAAAGCATTAATATAAATAATGACATTTGACTTAATTTTAGGGAAAACAAGATTTTTCAGACTGATTGCATTCTGTGTTGAAATTACAAGTTTGGCTTACAAATTCAACTATCTAAATGAAACCATTTGAATACCATCAGAATTTTGAAAGGTTTGAGTTTTATAATTGTGCCACATTGTGGCTTGAAATATTAACTATCCAATAACCATGACTATAAATTGGAAATTATCATCAATGGATGATGGTCAATTGATGATAATTTGGCTTTCTTAAAATGCTAAAAGAAAAGGAATTTATCTTCTTTATTGATAAAATTTGATGTACTTGAATGAAACTACAACAGCTGAAATTTAAGCCACATCTATCACAGGTGAAGGAAGACTGACTCTACACGGTAATAGTGGTATCTTAAGCCCCAGGAAAATGTAGTGACCTAAGATACCACTGTCCCATCCTCTTCAACTTTCTCATACAGACAACAGATTGTATAATACAGGATGAAAAAAAAATCCCCAGATATTTTCATCTTAGATGGCCCATTTCATATCCTGCAACACTAATAAAAAGACCCAGTAAAAGGTTTCTACAAGGCTTTCTTAGAATGGTTTGGTTGGAAGGGACCTTAAAGATCATCTAGGTCCAACCCCCCTGCCATGGGCAGGTACATCTTCCACTAGACCAGGTTGTTCAAAGCCCCGTACAACCTGGCTTTGAACACTTCCAGGGATGGGGCAGCCACAGCTTCTTTGGGCAACCTGTGCAATGTTTCACCACCCTCACAGTAAATAATGTCTTCATACCACATAACCTAAACTACCCTCTTCTAGTTTAAACAACTAGCCCCTAACTTATCACCAGCTACCCTTCTAAAAAGTCCGTCTCCAACATTCTTGTAGGCCCCTTTAGGTACTGGAAGCTGCTCTAAGGTCTCTGTGGAGCCTTCTCTTCTCTAGGCTGAACAACCCCAACTTTCTCTTCATAGGAGAGATGCTGCAGGCCTCTGATGATTTTTGGGGCCCTCTCCGGATTCACTCCAACAGGTTTACATTCTTCTTGTGCTGGGTGCCTTAGAGCTGAACGCAGAACTGCAGGTAGGGTCCCACGAGAGCCAAGTACAGGTGAACAGTCACCTTCCTCAACCTGCTGGTCACACTCCTTTTGATGCTTTCTGGGCTGTGAGAGCATACTGCTGGCTCATGCTATACCTCCAAGTCCTCCACAGGGCTGCTCTCAATCCATTCCCTGCCCAGTCTCTGTTTGTGTCTGGAATTGCCCTGACCCAGGTGTAGGACCTTGAACTTGGCCTGGTTGAACTTCATGAGGTTGGCACTGGCCAACCTCACAAGCATGTCAGGGTCCCTCTGGATGGCATTCCTTCCCTCCAGTGTATCAACGGAACCACACAGCTTGGTGTTATCAGCAAAGTTGATGAGGGCGCACCAGGCAGTTGAGTTGCAGGCAGATTTTTGAAATCCTGTTGAAGATTCCCCAGTTAGACTGTGTTGTCCTTTCATTAATTCTTGCTCTGGCTCACCAACTCAGTGATGAGTTTTGTCATACTACACCTACAGAAGGTTTTAATTACTATATGATAGTCAGTTGCATAGCAGCTGTCCTTGATTCATTACCTACTTGTTTCATAACTCACTGTTTTTCCTTCCTGCCCATGCCAAGAAAACCACTAAAAATGAACCAGAATTCTTAATGCAATTTTCTGTATTTATCTGAAAAATGTCTTTATCGTTGATTCTGTCTTGTCATTTAATATATGGAGCAGGGGATGGACAGAACTTAAAAAAAATAAAAGTCTGTAACATTTTGTTTCACTCATAACTTGTTAGTAAACAGCAAAATCTTCCTTCAAGAAAAGAAATTCCAGCTTTTGAACCACAGAATGAAACTGAAAAGTTTTACACTGTTACCATTTTGGTTTTAGAAACTCAAGCTTGTCTAAGATTACACAGTAGACTTTTGGTCACTGCACATATGTCCAAAGCCTTACTTTGACAGAACTTTTTGAGCAGATTATAGACTAAAACTACTCTGCTTCTATTTGAATATGTAAATAATATTTTCATGTCAGGCAGTCTGACAAGTCACTTAAAGGCAGACATATGACATAATGTCATTGTAGAAAGCAATGACATTTCAGCTAAAGTGAGTGTATAGCCTTATGACAATAATCAATATCTCCATTTTATTACTATATAGAATCTAAGATTATGTCCTTGGCCTTATTAGGCCTTGCCAGTGTTGAAGTACCTTTATGGCAACAGTACAAAACCCTTACCTAATTGTTATGTTTTCACCCTGGTAGGCAGTTAAGCCCCACACAACTGCTCAGTCACTGCCCCACAGCAGCATGGGGGGAGAGAATCAGAAGAGTGAGAAAACTCTTGGGTTGTGTTAAAGACAGTTTAATAGGTAAAGCAAAGCTGTACATGCGAAGAAAACAAAATAAGAAATTCATTCAGCGCTTGTCAGTGTTCTTCCATCTCCAGGAAAGCAAAACTCCATCAGGCATGATGGTTAACAGGGTAGACAAATACTGTAACTCCAAACATTCCTCTTTCCCCCATCTTTTATTGCTGATCACATCATATGTTCAGTGTGGGATACAACTTTGGTTGGGGTCAGCTGTCCTGGCTGTGGCCCCTTCTAAGTGCTTGTTCACCCCCAGCCTGCTCACTGGTGGGGTAGGATGGGAAACAGAAAAAGCTTTGACTGCTCAGTAGCAGCTAAAACATACCTCTGTTCTAAACACAGCTTTGATCACAAATCCAAACCAGCACCAGAAGCTACTCTGAAGAAAACTAACTCTGTCCCAACCCAAACCTGTACCCTATGCAAAGGAATACAACAACAAAGAATACTGGAATGTAAGACACAGGTTATGGGAACTCTTCATGAAATGACAGAGATCCTATTATAGCTGACTGCATGTTCGTTGCAGCCAAAATCAGTAAAATAGTGAACAGGGAAAAAAAAAAAGACACACAGAAAAGGAGAAACTAAGAAGGATAGCATTGACAGCTTTGACTGCTCTTTAAACAATTTTTATTATTATTATAAACTGTTTTCTTACAAGCAGAGGGTTGAGATATATAAAAAATCCCATAAAGAGAAAAAGTATAGAAGATACTTCCTGTTCTCATTAGGGTATCTGGAATATGTGGTCTATTCATCACAGATTTTTAATGGGAGTTTTATACTGAAGATAGGTGATTATTCCATAAATATTTTTAAGTGAATAAGTGAAATGAATCTTGTCTATACTCAGTTTTAAAATATTGTCTTTTTTTTTCATTGCTTTTATGAAAATGTCATCAGAATGTAAGAAGCTGCTGAAATACTAACTACCCTAAAATAAAAAATAGTGATCAGTATTTCAGTAAATCTTGACTGAGACCAATTTTTTCTTGGATTGCTTCCAAAACTAGACTACATACAGTAAGACCAATGGGGACTTCACCTAAAGTACAACTTGCTGGACTGGCTGTGTTCTCTATGAGAAGCACGCATCGCTGCTGTCAACTAAAATTCCAGCAATGATAGTAAGGAGTCCAGGAATAACATTAACTGACAAAGGACAAAACCAACATCATTACAATGTCTGAAAATGGGATTTAAAAGCATCTTCAGGAATCTGTGTAAATCATTCAGAAGACAAAGTGATTAGGCCAGTCAGGCACCAGCTGACGACACTTCAGGTTATGCGAGCTTTGCATTTCACAGTGCCAAATGTGGTTATCAGGTAGTTGATTTTCAATGATGTGCTGTACCCCTATGATATATATTAAACTAAAGTTGCCAGGGGAAGAAAACTTCAATGCCTCCCATTCCTACCAGTTTCATGGCAGCACCAGCAGAGATGCTCAAAGCCTGAAGAGGGATTGCAGGTCAGCAGGAGAGCTCTTGAAGAGCAGTACAGGTGAATTCCAGCTCTTCCAGCCAGTAAGTCAGCTTCATTGCTTAAATGAGTGTATGCAAATGGATATATTATGTTGAGTAAACAAGAGGAATTAGAGACATGTGCATACCTGCAGGGCTGTAATCTCACGGGAATCATGGAGATGAGGTCGGATAACTCTTATGACTGGAGTCTTGGAATGGAGGATACAGGTTCTACTCTCTTGAAACCCCACCTGGATTACTGCACTCAACTCTAGGGCCCCAATAAAAGAAAGATATGGACCTACTTGAGCAAGTCCAGAGGAGAGCCACAAAAATCATCGGAGGGCAGCAGCACCTCTCCTACGAAGACAAGCTCAGAGAACTGGGGTTGTTCAGCTTGGAGAAGAGAAGGCTCCAGGAAGACCTTAGAGCAGCTTCCAGTGCCTAAAGGGGTCCTACAAGAAAGCTGGAGAGGGGCCTTTTACAAGGGCAGGTAGTGCTAAGGTAAGGGCTAATTGCTTTAAACTAGAAGAGGGTAGATTTACATTAGACACCGGGAAAAAAATATTTACTATGAGGGTTGTGAGGCACTGGAACAGGTTGCCCAAAGAAGCTGTGGCTGCCCCATCACTGGAAGTGTTCAAGGCCAGGTTGTATGGGGCTTTGAGTAACCTGGTCTAGTGGAAGATGTCCCTGCCTTTAAGATGTCAGGGGTTTTGGCACTGGGTGATTTTTAAGGTCCCTTCCAACCTAAATCATTCTATGATTTTATGATCCTATGATATGATGTTATACAGTAGGTAAACTGTGTGCAAATTTAAAACCAAATTCTGTCTTTCCTAAAAGAATAAAACTATATCCTAGCTCCATTTCAGTTAAATTCAAAGAATGTAAATATAATTGATTACGTGCTATTATGGCAAACTCAGGAACAGGTGCGCAGTTGCGGTCAGTTAAACAGTAATTTTCAAACCAACAGCATTAAGCATTTTAGGTGTTTTCCACTGCTTTGTGTTCACATCCTAACTCAGGAGTACTTCTCATCAGTATATTACTTGGAGTTAGCCTGGGGATAGTCCAATGGTATGTTAACTTGTAAGCCTGTTTGCCTAAGAGGACTATGTAGTGTATTTGAGTGTCTAAAGCTAGGCTGTGAGAACACAAGATGAATCTATTCAGGAAGCTAATACTAAGGCTTCAAGGTATTTTTCATGTAACATATAGATAGAATCAATCAGCCTATTAAAAAAAAAAAAAAGATATATTTCTGCACTACAACTAGCAAAAGATTTTTGCGTTTTCTCATAGGGCTTTTTTCCTACTTGTTCACTTGAGTGAATTTCATCACACTTAACTTAGTTTCAGATATGTCCCTATTTTCACGTGCAAATTATGTTCTCACCTTGAAAGTTGACATAATAACATCTTTAAACTTTTGTATTTCAAACTGATTGTTTTTCTTTTTCAGCCTTTCTGCTTATATCTCAGTGCAGCCCCCAGGGAGCTGTGCCTTTCTACTTGCATTTAAAGTTTTGTCTTGGAGACAGGTGAAGGAAGTAGCCTCTCTTTGTGAATACTCACATGTCTACTCTGACGCAGATTATATTTTAGCATTCTACTCCTTGCGCAATTTAAAACCACTGGCAGCACACTGTGATCATCCTAGTCCTGAACAATTTACTCAAGCATCATTTTGATTACCTCTAATGGGACTTCGGTTTCAAAGGGAATTTTAAATCAGACTCAATAAATGTGCTATATAATGATGAGGATTGCCTTAAATTCCTAGCTGATCCAATATTCCAGAAATATCTCATGTACAAAATCCTTTTATGTTTGGAATTTAAAAAATAGAAATTTATATAGATATCCAAGTGCTTTATTTACTTGTATCTTTTATTTTGATTTACAATGTATTGAAATTTAGCTAGAATTTGAACACCTACCTTACATTAGTTCAACAGCTACATTAGTGTTTCATGACTGAATAGCATATTTAAGCAGTATATTTATATATATATATATATATGTCTGTATGATATTTCTGTTAGGTAGCCTTTTTTTGCAATCTCCTTTTAAATGTAACTGCATTTCCTTGTATGTTTCGTTTGTTTTCAGTATTATCCTGTTACAATGTTAACCATTTCAGTAAATATGCATTCTTCTTAGGTTTTTGTGTAATTTTTAGGTAGATTTTTTTCCCTATAAATAACTAAAAAAGATTCTGTGAAGTACATTAGAATTATTACACTGCAGCATTGTAAAGATTATACATGTTGAACAATGATAAAAGAAAATCTCATAAAAGTAGTGAACAAATGCAAATACATGGTAAGTAAGATTAGAATCAGGCACATCACACCATTCATGAAAATAAATTATATTTAGAAGTCATTACTGAAATAGCTTTGTGATCGAAACGTGATGTATTTTGGGCTGAAATAACACAAACCTGGAATTTAGACTACATGTTTTCAAATGGCACCACAGAGAACTTAAAATGCTTTGCAAGTTACAGTGTTGGCATCATGTTGCAACCTGTAGATAATGCCTATAATATTTTCCTGTTGCAATCCTAGAAATTACATGATGACATCAGTCTACACAGGAACATGACAAATCTCAAAGCTTAGAAGGAGCCAGAAATGGAGAACACTATTTTTACATAATGTTATATTGAGAATAATGATAAATTATACATAAACTACTGTGTTAAAACTGTTTTGGGTTTTGTTTCTGTTTTTTTCTGTGTGTGTTTCAATCACCTATGAAGGTCCATCATGCTTTGTATCTCTGAAAACTACTTCAGAATGTGAATTCACAACTAAATAGCTCAAATTACAAAGACATTTCTGGAAGTCAAGCATGGGAAACATGAACTAGATGTCTTAAGATCCTTTCCAACCCTAACTATTTTATGATTCTATGAAAATGTATTTATTGGCATTTTTCTGATTGTAAATACTATCAATGAGAACTGTGGCTGAAATTTATTATTTCCAAAATTAAGAGAATATTGACTGCTGTTGCCTTTCTGTTTCTTTAAACCCATGCTTGGAAATTACATATGACATTTGAGCGGCAGGTCTCCTGACTTTGACAGAAACAAGTAGCCTCAACATGCCTACAAAAACCCCAGTAAAAGCTTAAGCTCTAGAAATAACAGTTATATTACTGGCTCAGCCTAAACTTTGGAATACAAACTTAGACCCTTTATTTCATCTTTACTGAAGCAGCATTCTGGGAATAATAAAGATTTCTGATGACATGTGACAACAGAGCAATAAATAAATAAATAAAATGCATGAGGTTAATGGAAAATAATGTCAGCAGCTCACAAATACTAAGGTGAGCAAAGTGAGAATTAAGTTTCAGTCCAATGCTGCTTTCCAGGCCCACATTTTGAGAATACATTGCCAGTTCTTCTGGGAATACTATCCAGTGTATTGGTTGTCATTAGTGAACTCGCCATACACCAGTTGTTCTCAAATATAAATACTTTTACCTTTTTATGCCTTCTTAGGAACGTAAATTTCCCTTGCAGGCACACAAACATCTCCTAAAGTTGCACATGCACATCAGAGCCAGTATTAGGAGCTAGTATTGATCTTCATAACATTCACAGCGCTGGACTGAAAATGTTGAATGGGAGGAGTGATTTTTTTATTTTTAATTTCAGATTTTATTTACAGTTCTTTAACTTGTACATGCTAAAATAGAAGCATCAAGAAATATTTTCCAGAAGGCCTCCTTTATCTATTTTTAAAGAATACAAATAGGAAAACAAATTAAACAGGGAACAAATAACAGCATATTAGATGCAGATATTAAGGTGTTGGCAGCAGGGAGCTGCAGGGGTAGCCTCTTTTGCTAGATGTCTTGGGAGAGAAGGAGTGAAGTAGAACCTGGAAAGTGGGGAGAGGAATTGTGTTAGCTTTATGTTTCTGTTTGTTTCTTCCTCCCTAAATACATTGTAATTGACAATAAATTTAATTTATTTTCCCCAAGTTGAGTCTGTTTTGCCAGTGAGGGCAATTGTTAAATAATCTCCCTATATTTATGTCAACGCATGATCTTTTCCATCCTATTTGCTCCCCCTGCCATGCTGAGGAGCATATGAGAAGGAGAGGGTGGATGGGATTCTGTCTGTTAGCTAACCCACTGCAAACAGTTAAAATGTCTTTGTTTACTTGTGTATAAAATTATACATCAGCTGTGAAATTGCTTTACATGAAACAATGAATAACAGTTAAAATACTAAACTTTTACATTTGTATCAAATTTACTTATTATGTAAATACACACTTTCTGCACTACTGATACTTTTCCAAATAACTTTTTACATTAAAAAGAAAAAAAAGGATTATTACATCATTTAATTAATTCAACAGTTATATTAAAAACATGCTTGGGACTTACCAAACATAAGTAGGAAAATTTCTGTCATCTTAATTTAACACCTGTGTTTCAGTGAAACTTATTTGAAAAAAATTTAATGAACTAAAACGTAGGAGCCTCAATTATGCAAATCACTTTAAGTCTCTGCATAGAAAGGTAATTTAACCTACTGTAAATGACTTGTATAGAATCATAGAATCATAGAATAGTTAGGGCTGGAAAGGACCTTAAGATCATCTAGTTCCAAAACCCCTGCCATGGGCAGGGACACCTCACACTAAACCATCCCACACAAGGCTCTGTCCATCCTGGCCTTGAACACTGCCAGGGATGGAGCATTCACAGCTTCCCTGGGCAACCCATTCCAGTGCCTCACCACCCTTACAGTAGAGAACTTCTTCCTTATATCCAATCTAAACTCCCCCTGTTTAAGTTTGAACCCATTACCCCTTGTCCTATCACTACACTCACTAATGAAGAGTTCATCCCCAGCATCCCTATCGCCCCCCTACTGTAAGGCTGCTATGAGGTCTCCACGCAGCCTTGTCTTCTCCAGGCTGAACAGCCCCAACTTTCTCAGCCTATCTTCATACAGGAGGCGCTCCAATCCCCTGATCATCCTCATGGCCCTCCTCTGGACTTGTTCCAACAGTTCCATGTCCTTTTTATGTTGAGGACACCAGAACTGTACACAATACTCCAATTGAGGTCTCATGAGAACAGAGTAGAGAGGCAGGATCACCTCCTTCGACCTGCTGATTACGCTCCATTTGATGCAACCCAGGATACAATATAAGACATCCATTGTTTGGCAACTAAAATCAGGTGAGACTGTCACTCCCATCCCCCAAATGATATTTTTCTAAAGAAATACGCTACATAAACATGTATAGTAATATTTCACAATTACAATTCTGCTAAATTTATATTGTCTTGGGTAACATCTTGTTAGAAATGCTACATGTACAGTTAAGAAAAGAAAACGGACAAAAATTATGATAGATATTTTCTATTCAAATAGTCCATCATCACAGATAGGTCTATAAACACACATGCAGTAAGATGTGCTGCGTAGGACTGAGTATTGAGGAATATGTTACATCTCTCAGCTTGATGCAGATGACATTAAATATTCTTCACTTTTTGTAATGAATCAAAGACAAATAAACATGCTGGAACCAGAGCCAGATCCAGGGCTGGGTGCATGTATGGAAAGCAGAGACATTAAGCATTTTCCTGAGATAAAAAATTTAGAGCAAAATAGTTCCTTAAAGTTTTTTTTTTCTCTGGGATACCAGAACATCTCCTATACTCCCAAATAACCCCAGATAAATCAAGATAACAGAGACAGCTCTTGTATTCCTCAGTTACCTGTAAAAATAAATGTTGTTTCTAGCTTGTCCCATGTATGTGCACTTTTAAAAATAATCTGAAAAACAAACATGTACAAAATATAGACTGAAAACTCAGCTGTCTTAATCAGATTTACAGAACCTGTGTAAGTATGCATTACAATGCAAATTTAAGGGGGCGAGGGGTAGGCATGTTTAATCTAATTTTTATGTAAAACTGAATGAGATATTACCTAAGGCATCTGATGTGACAAACTAACAGCCTAGCTCTGTGGAGGTAATTCATGCATTTACTCCTCATTTTTTCCCACCTAATTTTCAGCTGTGATGCCTCATGTCTGCTTCCCTCTTTACCTCTAATGTATTCTTCAAGGTAATTGGCTTTCAGGTGGGTATACTAGGGCTCAGTTCGTATAATCTTAAAATAGAGAGCTAAAATAGGCCAAATTAAATGGAAGGCTAAACTCAGATGGGGATTTCTATACTGTAGGATAGTAGAGTTCAGTGAGGTGAATACCTCTGGTGTACTATTTTTGGATTGTTCTATAACTTATAGAAGTATGTAATTGCCAGTGAGCATGTGTGACTGCATATGCACAGGAGGACTCTTATCAATTCCATTGCAGTTCCCCTCTTTCTTAAATAAAAAATAAGAGAAATTTAGGTTAGCAAACATCAGGAAAAATGGGCACATATATAATTGAATTAAATAAATAAATAAATAGAAAAAAATCCTTCATCTCAAACCAAAATTTTAAGGTGCAAGTATTCAGGTACTATTTAACTATTTATCAGCCAGATTCTTTAGAAATTTTTAACTATATCTATAGCTTATCCTAATTCTGATAGAAGGCTTACATGATTATGTGAGAAGATTTAGTGGCTTGTTTGATTTTACATATATATTATCAGCTTTCAAAAGAGATAAGGGATTTAAAAACTGTATCTAGAGGCCATAGTTGAACATTTTTAGCAGCCCAATGCCCAGGATAGCTCAATAAAATACACTAGGAATAATAATTTTTAAAAAGGCTACATTTTCCTTATGCCAATTTATATAATGCAAGCCTAGTGAGAAAAGATGTTTTGTGTTGTGTTTTAGCAGGTAACTGGCTAAATGAATGTAAAATCTAATTCATAATAGATATAAAGAAACCTCAGACTTTCCTTTAATGAAAGGAAGAACTCAGCAGTCTTCTGCTGTTGAAAATGATGGAATAAAGCAGGACTAATCAGTCAGGTACCTGCTTTTTTGGACTAGGTTGCTGTGCAGGTAAGCTCAATAGTATCTTACACGTACTTTTCTGGAAGTCAAAGAGGGTGAACATCTAACTACAGATTTTAAAGTACATAGAAATTTTGGCTGTCAGAAAGACAATTTCTGTTGTACCTGAGCAGACTATCTGTGGAGATCTCAATTTTGCTTATTTTGATGATCTAACTCATTGGATTTTTTTTTTATTTATTTTGTAAGAACTGATTAATAGCTAAATAGTCATCACATGCATTAAGTGTTCATGAAAGACCTTGAGCCACCTGGTCTAGTGGGAGGTGTCCTTGCCCATGTCAGGGGATCTTATGGTCTTTTCAAACCCTAACCATTCTATGATTCTATCATACAGACAGTGACTGAACTGCTTTTAAAGGTGTTAATTATTTTTGCATTCAAACATACCAACCAAACAAAAATGTTTGCTAACTAGAGACATACAAAGAATTCTATGATTCTATGATAAGAGGAGTGTGTCAAGGCAATAAAACCACTGACTTCATGTATGCTCATAACTTTAGAACAGCATGATTAAAAATGCAGGAAACAATTTTAATTGGATAATGGAATACAAAGTAAATCATAATGTAAAATTATCAGTAAAAATATAAGAACAATAGATGTAGATTGGGCAGGAAAGCTGCATATAATAAATTCATCTATTGTGTTGTTTCTGAGTAATTTTGGGTCTGCTCATCTGTTAAACCAGGACAGAAGAAAATTTCCTTTAACTGTGTCTGCATTGCTATCTTCCTTGCTCTTATCTCTGTTTGAAAAGATCCATCTGTCCATTTTACATGACAAAAGAGCATCAATTAAGGCTCTTACAGCTGAGCAACAAACTTGGGGAGGAATGGGTGTGAGGGGTTGTGGTGAGCGAAGAAAGACAGGCAGTATTTTCTTTAGAGATCCTTCTTTTATTGAATCATTTCAAAACTTTCGCAGAAACACAGTAATGATGCACTTTGTGAAGTCTTCTGCAAGCCGAAGTCAGTATTTTACTACACACTTGTATGAACACTTTGTTTTACTGCATATTGCTTCTGCAGACCATAGGCATTAGTAATAACATAGAACAGATTAGAAGATACATTTCTGCAAATAAAGGCTGTAATGAAACTTTGTTAAAATATTGTTATTTAAGACAATGAAAATTTTCCATATTTATTACTATTGTTAATGTTAAATAAAAGTATCCTGATACTTTTTTTGCCTCCTCCTAGATTAATACAGAAAATATCTAATATTTAATCTGATATTCTTTCACTTTAATTGAAAATATAATGTATGATATGTGAGATCCATTAAATATAGTGTGAGAAGTATATAGCTCTTCCTGCAGAATAACTTTGCAATATTTCAGTTTATTTGACAAAAATGTCTGATTTATTTTTTTTTTTAATGTTTGTTAGTTGTGTTATAAAAACTTCGCTTTATCCATGATCAGATTCAGTTATTTTATTACAATTGATTAATATCGGAAGGCAATAAGCAAGCAGCGCTGGGTGAGCCGGGGAGTCTCCGCTTCACCTAAGACACACAGTGGGGTCTTTGGGGTCTAGTCTCTTATACTTCTTGGTCCTGGGTCTCAGCCAATCCCTTCTTCTTCTGTACCTGGATGCCAACGTGGCCCCTTTTCATTGTTCTTTTCTTGTTGCTGAGGTCTTCCTCTTCGGTGAAGAAACAACTGAACTCCTTGGTAATGTATTAACAGGAAAACGTTTGTCACAAGCTTAACCACAGCCCTAGTTCTATTTGTTCCATACCTTATGTGTCTATCTGTCAAATACCCAAGTTTCACAATATCCTGCAACAAGATGTGTCTCTCAGTCACCCAACCATGCAAACATTTAGGCAATTGAACAAAGGGATTATCCCTTTGTTTCTTCTTCTCTTTCATCATTGCATTGATATGAAAAACATAGTTGTGATCATCCTTATACATCTCACACAAGGTACAATGATCACAAGGCGTTCCAAACTGTTGACGCAAATCATTCCTGTATATTCCACAGTTGCCTTTGGATCATATCTGAAAGTAATTTACAAGAATATACGAATGACTAGAGTGGATGTGAAAAAGTGCAAAAGAGGCACGGTATAGTGAAAGGGGACGTTTTAAAGGTAGGAAATCCAAACACATAATGTAAAAAAAGTAATTCAAACTTGAAATGTATAAAAGCTGTCATTAGAAACTACCTAAAGCTGTCCACCTGTTAGCTCAGTAATCTGTGCCACAATACACAACATCTCCAATCAAAATTATACCCATATTTTGTGTGTTCTTAACTATTTCTCTTTTAGCTAAATCAATTCTTAGAATACTTCCAATAACTGTATTAAAATTTACACAAAGGTTTATTCTTCTTTTTAAATAGCATTATGTATTTAAACATCTCAAAGCAAAGACAGAAAATGGGTCACCTGGTTTGTTTGTTCTTCTCATACCCATAATTTCCACCTATCAAGGCAAATTAAGGAAAAAGAAAACTCCAACATCAAAATCATATTCCTCTGGTGGAGAACTTGGTATGATTCTCATATGCTGAATTTCCCCAGCACTCTCATTCTTGAGGAAGGCTATACCATCAGAACTGAAAACAACATCTGAATCATGCACAACTAAAAAAACAAAACAACAAATAGATAGTAGAAAATGCATGCATAAAAAAAAAAAAACAACCAGATTGTACTATTTATGAGGCTTTTCTGTAATCATAATATAGTATATGCTAGTAGTGTTAGTGTCGTGGTTTAAACCCAACCACAAACCTCGTTCACTCACTCCCCCCCTTCTTGCCCTCCCCCTGCTCCTGGAGGGACGGAGAGGGGAATCAAAAAGAATGCAACTCCCATGGGTTGAGATAAGAACAGTTTAGAAACTAAGGTATAACACAAACCACTACTGCTACCACCAATAATAATAATGATAAAGGAAATAACAAGAGGAAAGAATACAACACCTCAACACCAGCCGATCAATAACTCGCCCCACTCCCACCAGCCGAGCACCGACCGATACCTCATCCAACCTTGCAGTCCTCTAGCCCTTCCGGGTAACTCTCTGTTACATCCTGGGCATGACGTGCTGTGGTATGGAATACCTCTTTGGCTAGTTTGGGTCAGGTGTCCTGTCTCTGCTTCCTCCCGGCTTTCCCTCTTCCCTGCAGAGCATGAGGCTCAGAAAGTCCTTGGTCAGACCAAACATTTGAGCAACAACTGAAAACATTGGTGTTATCAGCAGTGTTCCCAGGCCAAAAAATCAAAACACAGCACTGCACTAGCTACTAAGAAGGAGAAAAATAACCACTACTGCTGAACCCAGGACAATTAGTAACATTGTAACCAGAATTAAAAAACTGATTATACTGATTATACTGATTATACTAACACAACTTTAATTAACAACAAATTCTTAGTTCTGCACAGGTGTGTTCCCTTTTTCCCATAACAAGCGTTACGACTATTACTGTAACAAGATATGTGAATAATTTATTGAACATTTCAAATTATTGGAACATCAGCTTTTCTAACATAGATAAAATATTTTAGCTCTTAAGTTAAACAAACCAGAAATCTCCCCCATAACTTTACACAAATTAAATGCCCTTTGATACACAAACACTCACTAAGAAACAAAAAATACTAAACTTGTGCTTTTTCTTTGCAAGGTTAATATTACATAACTCTGTGTTAACACTGAGGAATTCCACTGTTAAAGACTTATGGTAAATATCATCTAAAGATTCATACGAATGACTGCATAATATTTTATTAGTCCTCAAAATGACTTAATGGTTCACATTATTAAACAGTTTGATACAAAATAACTTTTACAGAAGTAATCTTTTAATTCACATGGTGGGATTAAAATGACAAACTGAACAGTAGCTCTTTCATCTTGAAAGGCTTGTTATGGTAGAGCATCCTATGCAATCGTTGAAATGCCCAGAGGTCAGCTAAATGAAATCCCAAAGGCAGAGGACTAGCCTAAGTAATTCATGCTTCAAATGACTCAGAAAATGTATCTGTTTAGATGTCTGTAGTCTTGTAAACCATACGTTTTGATCCAGAAGAAGCCGGGTTAATTACCAGCCAGAAAGAGGATGCTTCAACCTGTGCTGAAAGAAGTAGGCAACAGCAAATTTAAACAAAAACAAGCAAACAAACCAAAACAAAAAACAATAAACCCCCAAACAGTTATTTTTCATTCCACCTGAAAAAATACAATCAAACCAATGATTATGTTTGCTCTCAGGGATTTATGCAAGTGGATCTTCTGTGGAATTAAATTTATCTTGGGGTTTGTATATTTGAGCTAGAAGTTAATGCTATTTTAATCTTTCTGCTTCTGTAGAAAGCCTCATGAATAAGATTCTCTTTACTTTCGTATTTACAATTAAATCCTGAATCAGCTGGAATTGGCTGGATGATGGAAAACCATATTAATGACGAAATAATTTGCTGTATGAAAAAAGTATATTGTTTATTTAACTAGCTGTGCAGTTGCTTAAAAAGAGAACTGCATAATAATTGACTGAGCAAATTCATTACTCATGCTAAAATATTCCATCAGTTCTTTCTGATGAGACTCTTGCTATGGAAATTTCTAGAAACCCCAGTAACGTAGTTGCCAGGTTAAGGCATCTTGGTCTCTCAATCATGCTGACACCCTGACCCTACCAAAATGCTCTTTAGATCTGTCTTCACATGCATATCAGGTGATCCAGGTATGAACATAGTACATATTTGGATCTTGTCATAAAGCGCAATTGAGATGTTGCTAGTGGAACTCTTTGAAGATTATAACTTTGAATATATCCTAGAGTGTAATTGACACAAAGTGAAAGTGTAAATCACTGCTGAGTAGATTGTTATGAGTAGCAGATGGCAATAACAAGAATTCATCAATGTTTTTTATCTCTATATATGTTTATACACATACATATACATCTTTTACTAGATCATTGTTTTTAAACAACAAACTATTCAGTGACCTAAACCAAGGATCCATGTCTGACCAGGTTATGGTAATAGAATATTACTTACAATACCAGGAGAAAAAAAGCAGTATGAAGGCTGTTAAAGAAAAGTAGGAGATAGCTAATAGGATCCTTGAAACACGCAAGCCCTATGTGACAACAGAATCACTGAAAGTGCATGCACAGAATACTAACAGGCATCAAGGGGTGTAAGCACTAATCACCAGTGTTCATTACTTGTCACTAGTAAATGAAACCTTGCGAATTGAGCCAAAACAGTTTAAGACATGAACTATGTACGCTTAGTTACCTCTTCTTCAAAGCTTATCCATCAACTGCTTTTATTTGGTTTGCAAGGTTGCATTTACTAGTGAAAAGTAATTGACCTTTGGTGATTAGTCATACAAAAATGATCCTAAGCAGAGTTAGCACAAGAAGACAGAACTTAGCATCAACATCAGTCTCTTCAAGGATTAGAAGAAACTCCCACAACTAACAACATATGCTTCCCTGCAAAGGACTCCAGACACTCACTGCTGTCCTCCTTTCCCTAGAACAAGCATTCTTTAGAACCCAGCATGAGAGTGTAAGGGGAAGCATATTATCTAAGAGGAAGACACTAGGAAGTGTGTGAGTAACAATTTTAATAGTTATTACCATTAATACTTCTGTAGTGTATTTTTAATTGCTTCATTTTTCTATAATGATTGCAGTTGTAATAATAATAAATTATTAGACCGTTACAATATCAGTTGGACTATAATACATTTTTGGTTTCACATATACAAAATGTTTCTGTAGCCCACATATGTTGCATGGGATGATCTGGTGGGGGGTGGAGGAGATCATCCCACGGGGTATTAAATCTGACTGCAACAGGAAACAAGCCAACAGCAAAAATAATTCAGAATATCTTTAATTTGCTGTAGAATAAGCAATATATGTTTTTAATGAAGGCAGTTTAATGGACTATATATAACAGAAGGGAGGCAATGAAAAGAGGCTAGCACACAAAATCATGACGATAAATAGATGTAATGAATGCTTTTTACCCCAGCCCCTGCAAATACATATTTCTGTGTCAACTGCCAAGCTCTTGGGTTTTTTTGGTTGTTTTTTTTTTTTTTTGTCTTCTAAACTAAACAATTAAATCACAGAAGTCAAACTCTTGTCTTTTTTTAATAGATATATTCTGTTTTCATAAATTTCTACTGTTTTGTAATTCTCTGTATTGTTCCTTTATACAATTAAAAAAGGACATAGTGACCCTGGGAATGGAAAAACAGATGTCTCCAATAGAATGAAGGAGGAATAGATATGTGAATGGAGCAATGTAAAAGAAAGCAGGACCCAGTAGGTATAGAACTTTGTGAGGAAGTCTGCAAATTTCTGAACAGCTAAAGTGAAAAGCTGAGGAGCTGAATATACGCAAAATTTAATGGAGAATTGAGTTTATATGAAAGAAAACCAGGTACCAGAAATATTGAAGGGCTGAAAATTGTTATCTAAATGAGAAAGTTAACATAGGTTTGTGATTAAATCGAAATTCACTGATGTTAAACCTCTCCTTAGAAGACTAAGCCTGAAGAGCTGTTTTCAAATAGAAATCTCTCAGAGGGAAATAAATGAAGAAACAAACAAACAAACAAATGGGTGTGGAATCCACTGTAAGGAGTCAGCACTTGCTATCTCTTTGCTATCTGTTTCACAATTACATGTATTTGGCAATTTCTGGTTCACTGCAGAAGATACATAGATGATAGGGGGTTGAGAGATGTTTGAGTATGTTTTACAACATGGAATATTTTTGAAAAAAAGAACATGGGAGACAATAGTATTTCATTAATCAAGTTTTGAAGATATTGATTATTGGAGGAATAATTACTTATATCACAATTCCAGTCAAAGTTTTTAAAAATACAAACAATGGTTTCAAACGTCATGGTCATTATTTGGTATTTCATAGTCGAATCCCGTTGCAACAAAGATATATCAGACTTGGAAATGTATGTTTGTAAGTCTTTCCATTCCCCTTTTAAGATGTTGGTTATCATTCCAGTCAACTATTATTCCGGGGAGGGGGAGAAATCTGATCCAAAAGCAGAAGGTTCACGCATGATCATGCATGTCTGCTCCCAGAACATGCATGTCTGCCACATGATGTAGCCTCTCGTTAAACTATTCTCACTGATCTCTTAGTGTGTTACAATTTCAAAATTTTCTCATCCTTTTTATAAATGTTATACATGTTATGTTCTTATTCTTAGAATAAAGGGTTTTTTTATTATAGGTATTTTACTGCAGAATCAGTTAAAGTTTGTAATGTTGCATAATGGTATTTACCAGTAAGTAGGGAAATTATTCAAGTTATCTTTGTTTAGTATTTATGTTTTGAATTTTCTCCCCTTTTGTATATATCACCTTACAAAATGTTCAGGTCTGCCTGTTAACACACAAGAACTCCATTACTGTAGACAAAAAGATGGAGGTCAGGTATGCAACTTCACAGTTTTTGAGTGCTAACACCTTGATTATTCAGTGGTTATCAGGAGTCCAATATTGTCCCTATTGAAATAACCAACAAAACTGGATTGACCCTTTTAATTGAATTAGCCTTTCTAATGATAAGGTCTGAACTAGTACATGTATATATATTTTTAACTATATTATACACAAACACACATATTCTGGGAAGATGCTAACCAGCATTTGTTCTTGAACTGAAGAAGGGACAGGAGATTTGGCTCCTTGCAAAGTGCATTCAGTCTTGCCTTAGTTTTTATAAATTCATTAATTAGACACATTTTTACAGATATGTTCACAAATATCTAAAAATGGATATTTGAATTCTTTCACTAGGTTTGCAACTCTGACTTTCAAAACTCCTTCAAAAATCTGAATAATCTTTCAGTATTCAATGCAATTTTTCTGAATAATTCTTTTAATTATTCTAAGAGAATAACTTTAAAAGTAGCATGTTGTTTCTCACTAACTCTTAGCAACAGACAAACTGTTATATTGGCTGTAGTCACAATATCAGTTCCCTCTTCCTCATTCCTTCATTTGGTTATATCTCTGTCTAGTCTTTGCAGTACTCTCTGGGTCATTTTTTAAGTCTTTCAGTGGACAATTGATCATTCCTTTTCTTAGATTCCTGGTTTTTTTCCTTTTTTATTTCCTTTTACCCATTCTTCACTAACATGGCATTTCAATTATGGTGCTCAAATTAAAGTAGAAATCTCTGGGCTTCCATGGATTTGATTCTCACCAGTGTTTGTTAGAACTGCTCTCCCATTATCATTTTGCTACCTGTATGCTCCAGAACTGTCCCTTACTTTTTTCTTCCAGCTACTGAGCTCTTTTAAAAGCCTCCAGTTGCTTAGGGCAATATCAAAGAAGATTGTGTGTATCCTCAGAAGCTTCCTTCACATAACAGAAGAGGATCAGAACATAAAGTTACTGACAACATATCAAAGCAATACTGTAACATGGCCTACTGGGAAATAGTATCCTCTGGAAGATTATTAAGGATGTTTACTAAAACAGGAGTAAGGTAATCAGATTTTATTTTATTTTTCTGGTGACTGAATCTTATTTCTAACATATCTCATGAACAGAACAAGTATAAAAATAAAATATTAACAGAAACAATGTCAAGGTCTTAAAATCAACTCTTCGAAGAAAAAGGAAAAAAAAAACCAAAAAGGAAAAGTAACCTAGAATCAGCTATGTATGTATATCAGTTTATTTCTTCAATTTAAAAGTACATTAAAATTGTATAAATAAACAAACAGCAACAAAATATGCCAATACCTTTGAAAATTTCTGCTGGTTCCTGTTATACAAAATTATGTCAAAGATTCTGAAAATAATATGATTGTGCATGTGTTTTTAATAAGAAAATTATGCTCATTAATCTTCTAGAGATACTATTAGTAATCAGTGCAGAACTTTATTTTTCTTACGATAACAGTGCAGTGGCTTTATTATTTTATTGCTTGTATATTAGATATTTTTAGAAACTTTCTTGCTGCTGCAGTTATAAAATGACTCTCATCAAAAAATGGAGAAGATACATTCTTTTTTTTTTATTGCCTATTCCATTCCATTTTCTTAGTCAAGATGTTATGAAAAACTAGTTAACAAAAAAAAGAGGGAAACTAACTTGGAGAAAACAACCCTGAAATTAGATGTTCATGCTGGTGCAATTCTGTGGCCAAGAGAGAGGCAAGTCAAGCAGAGTGAGAAAGAAATCTGGTGAAAATTCCTAGAATACTGAGGGGAAGGGTGGAAGGGGGGTGGTTAAGCTTCTGGGAAAATTTGAAGGGAAAATAAATTAAGTGGCAATTTTTTATTAAACTCCTACACAAGCTTCAAATGGAAAACAGTAAAGCTTTAACAGTTATGATCTCTTTAACCACCTAATCACACTCACAATTCCCCTGGTTCTACTACATTTATCTTCTGGTTTGAGGTAAATTCATGATCTCTGCTAATGTGTCATAGACAGCATCCCTTTTAATGAGCTCAGACATATTTATAAAGAAGAGAGCAAGAATATCAGTAAGAATAAAAACCTGTCATAAATAATGATTAAATAAACAGTCAATAGTAACCTAAAGACAGAAAGTTAACATATTATCAAAAGTAAAATCAGTAATAGAGACAAGAAAATTAACTGCTTGAGATGAGATGGGTAATAAAAGGGAGAGTAACATCGTGCTATAGAAATGCTTATTAACAACTGCCCTGGGTTTAGCAGTAGCAGTCAGTTTTTCTCCTTCTTAGTAGCTGGTGCAGCGCTGTGTTTTGACTTCCAGCTGGGGAACAGAGCTGATAACACCAATTGTTTTTAATTGTTGCTAAGTAATGTTTACCCTGACTAAGGACTTTGTGAGCCTCATGCTCTGCCAGGGACGAGGGGAAGCCGGGAGGAAGCAGAGACAGGACACCTGACCCAAACTATCCAAAGAGGTATTCCATACCACAGCACGTCATGCCCAGGGAGGTAACTGGGAGTTACCCCGAAGGGCATGGGCTCTCTTTGGGGGGGTCGAACTTGTTTGGCGGTGGTATCGTGTTCTCTTCTCTTGTTATTTTCTCTTAGCATTATTATTACTGGTGGTAGCAGTAGTGATTTGTGTTATACCTTAGTTACTGGGTGTTCTTATCTCAACATGTGGGAGTTACATTCTCTCGATTCTACTCCCCATCCCTCTGGGAATGGGGAGGGGGAGGGGGGAGGAAAGAAAGAGGGAGAAATGGGAGGGACGTGAGTGAACAAGCTGTGTGGCTCAGTTTAAACCATGACAACAACTCAGTGCTGTTCACTGGTTGATAGACTTCAGGGTTAACAAAAACAAAACATAAACAGAAAAAAAATCTTTTGCATGAGATGCTATGAAGTGTTACAAACTTTGTCCTAACTCTACCAGCTACTGTTTGTTTTTACTAAAAGGTGACAAGGGCTGTTTTGTTCACACTGTCACTAGAACGAGCATTAGCTGTCCGAAAGGTCAAAAAACAGATAATAGCTACAGGGTGTAATTTTTTTTTTTTTAATAAATGGACTACAAAATAAGATCTGCTCTACTTTTTTTTCTTATTATTACAGCAACAGGCAATGATCTGTATTTCCTGCAAGGCAGAGATTTATTTTTGAAGGTGAGGAACGAATGATGCAGAACTTCTTGGATATGACAGCCTTGTAAACAATACTGGATTAAGCTTTCTGTTTTTTCAATTGTAAGTGGGTAATTTCTAAGTAAGTGCTGACTCTGAGCTCAGATATGCATGTTGTAAAGACAGAATCAAGCTAATCTAGAAACGTTATATTAAAATCGGGCTTTTATTAAAAATCCCTGTTTTAATCTCACAGGGTAAGACCTTTAAAAAAAAGAAAAATCAAACTTTGAGAGACTGCACAGCATCAAATTCAAGTGAAATCTTCACTGTCTTGTTTGCCATAGCCAAATGGAGTGGCTTTTAGATCTCAGCATTCATAGCAGATAGGAATCTGTGATCACTTGGTTTGATGAGTGTTCTTTGCAGCTTGAGGCTATTCTACAGCTAGTGATAAGATTCTTGGTAAATTATTCATCTGCAAAACTGCTTGCTATTAGTACGACTAACTTTGTCCTCTGTCCTGAGTTCTGATTTTAACAGAAAGATTCTGTCTTCATTATATGATCTGCCAGTATTCGTTGTGGTTTTATATTTTTGGGGGTGTGCGAGTTTTGTTTATTTTGAAGCTAATTAGCTGAATTTTGATTGCTGGAAAAGCAACTCATTATGTACAGTGTCACACTGGTTGCTTAAAAAACTGTTTATTTGTTCTGCTGCATTAGGATCTGGAAAAAAAAAAGAGATGATTCTATAAAATGCAAACTCATTACATGCACATTACACATTTATGAATCTGACTGTATGCTATACTCAATGTCAAAACTGTGTTCTGAAATAGTTTTCCTGCTTCTCATCTTCCCTATTTATCCACTTCTTCTCCAGGCAAAACAAATTGAAAATTACCTATCACATTATATATTTTCCTTTTTGTGTGTAGTGAGGACTAAACATAATATATTTTGCTTAGAAATGCCAGTGAAGACTTTGTAGTCATGATAAACAATTACAAAACATGTTAATCCAAAATGCTACCCTACCTTCACAGCGAAGAGTTACAGGAAAGGTGCTGTAATCAGATGTCTTGGGATTCCACTGTTGCCAAGAACACAGCTAGTATAACTCCATCAAGTTATCCCCGGACATACAATTGACTGGTTTGGGAACATAACAAATCTTATGAGATGCAAACAGCAGTGTACGCCAGTGCATAGGAACTCCAAGGACAACTGATCTGCATACTTCACTCAGGGCCAGCTAGGTATTCTGGAATTCTGTCTAAAACAACATGTTATTTGGTTATCTTGAAATTGCTGTTCTGATGACTTGCTAGGATGATAGTGGGTGCAGAAAGAGTTCTCAAACTTTGTCTCTAAGCAAAAGTGAATTATTTGAGGATGTGAGGGAAAAAAAATAACATTACTACGCACCTTCTAAGACTCCAGTTCTCCTCCCTACGACTTTCCCTCTTCCATTCCCATTTTCTGGCGTACATGCAATTCTTTCTCTTGGTAGCCCTAGAAAACTTATTTGCATGCAAATATATTTGCAGTTTTAATTTTAATAGATAATATTTTCAAAATTGTTTAATCCTATGGATTTTTCTATTAACTTCTTGAGACAGACTTTTTTCAACCCAAAGGTCTTCAAATAGTGACTGGAGGAGAGTTAGGTGCCTAAGCTAGGGAACAAACAGATAGAAGGCAAGTATATAGGCATATTGTTATTTCCTGTAAGAAATCTAATATGCTTACTGATACTTCAGAGCCAGAAAAAACTTTCCCTGCATTACCTTGTAGATATAAGGATCCTTGAAATTCCAAATCTGTTACAAATCCTCTCAGCTGGATATTTTATTATTGGTTTTATAAAATGAGTTGAATGCTCTAGTTAGTTGACTACTTGACTAAGTGATTGCATCTAACTTGATATATTGTTGCAATTTTAAATTAACATGCTATTATTTACTCCACAGTTGGCTGAAAATCACCATCTTAATCTAACTGATGTCATATGTTAAAGTTTTTCATTGGCCCATTAGGAACAATGCAAACATCTGTCAAGAATATAAGTAAGAAATACATTTTTGTGGATATTTGTATTAGAAGTCAAGTCAGCTATGCTTTAATGAATCAAACAAATGCAGTTAAATCTGAGAAAATAATAAAAACCTTTGTATGACTCTAAAGCTAAGAACTTCCTCAATTTTTAAGTCTTTTTCCCCACTTGTCAGTGCAGTGAACAGAGCTGCAGCTGGTAATAGGGCCCCACAGTGTTTTTGTCTGGGGGAAAGCTAGGCCTGATGGGTTAATCCGTATGAACTCTTTACTCCAAGGCCAGCCAGAGGCAGGGCTAGAGACAGGGATGGGCACAGGTACCACCACATCATCACTGAGGCCAGGCTGGGGTTCTACCGAGCCAAAACAGGGTCCTGGCCTTGGGCAGGGGAAGTGTCACACATGAGGCTTGTCAGGGAGAGTGAGGCTGAATGGTGTCCTTGGTGCCCTGAGAGTCAGGAGAGAGAATTCTTCCCTTTGGATCTTAGCTTAAACATCTAAGTTATATCTACCCATGATCTTGCTCTTGCTGCCTTAACTATTCTTGTCTCTACTATTTTGATATGCAGTAAGGAACAGTAAATACTGCATATAATCAGCATTTCACATTATCAGATATTTCTTCTCCACATAAACGGCACTAATTGCAAAGTTATCTAAAAGCAACCTAGCATTATTTCATATCTGCTTTGATCAACAACTATTAACTGTTTTCTTTCTGTCATAATAGGCTCTGTTGAGCATCATTAGGGTTTTATTTTGTCATCTAAAGTCAAATGCAGAAGTGCATGTGTGTTCATTCGCTTCTCAGTGTTTTTAATGGTCCACTGCTAGAATTTAATGAAAAATACTGCTATTTTGTTGTTTTGGAGGTTTTTTCTTCTTCTTTTTGGGGGGCCTTTTACACTTGCAATAAGGCTTCATTCAGCCTTATTATTATCCCTAGCAGATACAGAATTTTTTGTTCAGGGCTTCATCACATAAGGCATTTACTACTGTAATCCTTTGTCAATGAGACTTTTTTGTCAATCCTTGTAAGACTTCAGGCTATATAGAAATGCTGTTGTTTGAAATTAGACTAGCACAAGATTAAATCAGAGAGAGATTAAATCTCAGTAGCACAGCTTTGTCTGATATCCGTGAATACATATCATGTTTTGTATTAATGTAAAACCTTTTCTGCAAAAATGTAAAACTCTGAGTAAGCCCTATCTTTAAATACTGCAAAGTAAAAAAAAAAAAAAAAAGCATAAGAATTCAGTTTTCTGTTTCAATAAATCCATACATTCCAATATGTGCCTAACCATTCACAGAAAAAAAAAAAAAAAACAAACCAAAAAACAAATACTGTGTTACAGTAATTAATGTTGAAATTTATTATTTTAATGTTTGTTTTGGGGGGTTTTTTTGGTTGTTTTTTTTTTTTTTTTTTCTGGTGCCATTTTCAATCCATTTTTTCAATTCCACGTCTTAAATTTTGTTTCACTTTTCTAAGCGTTAGTGACAGTTTAATTCTTGTTCATACAAAATAAGCAGCAAGCAGTCAGATACAGACACTGAGGTTTCATTTGAAACAAACCTTAAAGCAATTATCTTTTTTGTTCCTTCATGATTAGGGGGTGAGGTGTGGGAAGAAAAAAGATAAGACATACCAAGTCCGTAACTTTGTTAATTTAAAATATTTGAAAAAAAAAAAAGAAATACAGCCTGCATAGAAAACAAGGAAAGAGGTTGGCCTTGGTTTTTCCTTACACTGTTAATCAGTAGTACCAGGTTCATTATAATTACTCTTGACGTGATGAGAAAGGATATAACAAATAATTTAGCTGGTTGACTTTTAGTCAAAAGAAATACTATTACAAAGTTCTTCCCTTATTTTTTAGAAGTAGTATTTATCCTATAACAGACAGACTCCACTGCTAGAAAAGTAGTATTACAATGTACCTTCCACACATCATCCTTCATCATCTGACAGAACTGCTTTCACAGCACAGATGAAATATAATTTATTTCAAAAAATCAAGAGGTGGAAAATTAATCACAAAACTAATAGTTTACTCTCTTCATGAGGGGGAAATCTTAGACTCAGCAGGCTAATTGGAACAGTTGAACAGCTGTTTTGTATGTGATGTGCCCTTCCCTCCCCAGTGCAGTATTTCTCAAACTTCTCAAAAACTTTCACCTTCTGTATGAAAGGCTAATGACGAAAAAATCCTTTTGCCTTTCAGAAGTCTTTGTAATGGTGAAGTACAGAAGACTTTCTAAGTGAATATGAACAATCAAGAAGGCACAAAAGATGTACTCGTGAAGCTCAGGGATGAAGTAGGGAGTAACTAACTTGCAAGGAAAGCTGAATTTATCTCAACACAAAGGGGAATGGAAAGTGCCCTTTATTTTACATAATGACTGCAAAAGCTGAGTGGATGAGCTGGTTGTGTAAATGGCCTTCCCTGAGTTGATCAAAAAAGGTGTGATTGTCATCCTGAGCTAGCTATAACACAATGGGGGAAAGGTTTATGTGGCTTAGCCTAACACAGAGTATCAAAACAGCAAAACCAACATGAACTTTGAAAAAATCAAAGGGCTTGAGCTGGCTTCACCCCACAGATTCTTTCCTTGTGACTGGGGACCCCAGCATGCTGAAGATGAGCATATAAAGACTAGCAAACAGGAAGCACACAAAAGCTAGAAACAGGGCCAGGTGACTTGGGAGAAATACAGAGACAGCCTCCATGCACACAAGAACAAGGTTAGGGAAGCCAAAACCTATGTGAAGCTGAATCAAACAAGAGATGTGAAAAGCAAGAAGCGCTTTGGGAGGTAAACAAGTAGCAAAAAGAAGACTATGGAATACAGGGGCCTGCTGCTGCATGGGACAAGGGATCTGATGACAAAGTAAATAGAAAATTCTGAGACTCTCAACATCTTCTTTCCCTGTCCTTCTCTGGTAAACTTAATCTTTGCTGTACAAAAGTCTGGAGCAATGAAAACAACCTAGGTATAGAAGGATCAGGGTAGGGTACATTTCAACAGACTAAATGTACACAAGCCCATGAAACCTGCTATTGACCATGCTCTGTAAGGGTATGTGGAATGTGAGACTGCTTCACTGAGTGTACCCAAGCAAGGATCTTTTCAATGCAAATGGCGTAATAAGTAAAGGGGGAGGCAAAAACACTCAAAGGCAAGTAATAATGTAGACTGTACCCAAGACCAAAAGCTTCCAGTCACTACTTGATGAACCATTAAGAAACCACCTACAAGATTTTGGAGAGGGCTAAGGTAACTTTGTAACCGACAAGAAGGAGGTAAAAAAAGGAATATGAGGATATTTGACAGGGAAACCTGTGGGACTGAGCAAAATTTAAAAAGGAATGTTTAGGGGGATGGGGCTGGGGAGAAGCAAAGTGAGGAATGGACAAAAATGGGGAGAAGCAAAGTGAGGAATGGCCAGTCAGTACTTCTGTCCACAGAACCCAGTACCCTTCCACATGATCACTGCGGTCTTTCCTATCTTCTTATGAAATCTTAACTATCTGTCTGTGTAGCCTCACTCTACCCAATACGTGTGTGTTTACAGGACTAAGTGCTAGCTATTTGAGGAACCAGTGTGAGTGGATGTAAACCACCTACAGGAGTGAGACAGAGAATGTCAGTGCCTGGCTGTTGTGCCAGAAATTGGAGCAAGTAGATTCTCAGCATCAGTAGCTGGAGATGCCACAGCTTTCCCGAGTCACAGAATCATATAATCATAGGATCATAGAATGGTTTGGGCTGGAAAGGACATTAAAGATCATCTGGTTCCAAGCCCTCTGCCATGGCTAGGGGCACTTTCCACTAGACCAGGTTGCTCAAAGCCCCACCCAAACTGGCCTTACCAGCTGAAGAGGAGGAAGAGGACTTGGCTGTCTATTCTCATGCTTTATGGGAGTCCAATATGTAGCCAGCCATGTCAGTGTCCTCATTGTGTGTGTGTGTGCATGTGTGTGCATGTATGTATCTGGGATGCATGTTTAGTTTCACACTAGTTGAACCTCCAAATGGGAAGGCAGCAGTAGTGTTTGAGGCCTGGGTGCCCAGGTGCACTAGGCAGGGCTCCAGCCTCCTTCCTCCAGGAGGAAGTCCTGGGCCTGGAGCTGCTGGAGGTGGTGGCTGCTTCTGACATCCCTTAACAAGACAGTTGTGCTGCTATTCAGAGGAACTTCATTGAGCTGGAGAACCAGTCCAAGCGGAATCTTATTAATTTCAACAAAAGGAAAAGTGCAGGGTCTTGCACTGGGGAAGAATACCACATGCATCAGTAAAGGCTGCGGGCCAACAAGCCAGAAAGCAGATCAACAGAGGAGGATTGGGGGTCCTGGTGGACAATAAACTGACAATGAACCCTCACAGCAAAGGTGGCCAACAGCTTCCTGGTTTGCATTTGGAAGAACAAAACCACCAGGTGACAAGAGGTGATCCTTCCTCTCTACTTAGCACTGGTTATGCCACATCTGAAGTGATGTGTCCAGGTCTGGGTGCTCCAGTACAAGAAAGACATGGACATACTAGAGCCAGTCCAGAGAAAAGCCACGAAGATGAATAAGGGCCTGGGCCATCTTCCAAAAAATAGAGATTGAGAGAGCTGGAACTAAATAGCCAGAAGCAGAGAAACCTCAGGGGGATCTTATCAGCGTATATAAATACTTGAAGGGAGGCTGTAAAGAAGATAGAGTCCTGTGACAGGACAAGAGGCAGTAAGAACAAACTGACATACAGGAAATTGTGTTTCAACATCAGAAAAGATATTTTTTTAATTTTGATAGTGACCAAATTCTAGAACAAGCTGCCCAGAAAAGTTGCGGTAAAGTCTCTATTCCTGGAGATATTCAAGCCTGACAGGAAACAGTCATGAGCAACCTGCTGGAGTTGACCCTGCTCTAAGCAGGAGGTTGGACTAGATGATCTTCAGAGATCCTTGCTTATCTTAAGTACTCTGTGACCCTGTTATTCTATGATGACAGCCTAAAACAGTAGTTTTTCTCAATAATACCAACTTTTCTATAATTTTATTTTATATTAATCAGTGAGACTGGAGCTCCATAGCAGTGAAGTTATGCCAAAAAGAAATGTGTAAAAGAGGACACAATACCTACACAAGAGAAAACACTGGGTATGCCATGAGAAGAACCCTAAAAGCAATCTCAAAGTGAAAATAATTTAGGCACTCTGAAGTATATCACAAATTGAGCTCTGCTTAAAATTTTGCCTTTTCGTATTTGAGGCAATTTCTAATGTGCGCTTGTATTGAACATTATCATTAGCTGATGACTTTATACATGATAAATTATTTCAGTTGTTGTGCTCTATTCTACTATTAACAAGTGTCGGTGCCAAATTTCTTGCTATTACACTAAGTAATGTAGTGCATGAAAATATATACACATATATAGAAAATTTATAGGGCGACTATCAGAAACTAATCAGTGGCAAATAAGATTACTGACCATGAGAGATGAGTTATATGAAACTTATTTGAAGTATTAAAATTACGTTATGTGAAGTGGAAAAAAAAACAATTAATTTTCATTTATGTACAATTTCATCAGTTGAACTAAAGGAAAACAAAAGGAGAAATAGTAACAACCAAAGATCTCAAAAAATGTGTTGTCTTCCAAAATTTCCATCATTTCAAACATGTTTCAAAAATCACACTTATAATCATTCAGTCTGTCCAATATTCATGTTCAGAAAAAGGCTGGCTAACCTGTGTCATCAGGACATTTTTGATTGCATCTTCTAGGACTTTTTCAGATAACAAGGTAAACTTACTTTTCATCATACAAGATATAGAGGAAATCACTCTACTTAGTTGGCTGGCATTTTGCTTTATTCTGGAGGTGGAGATGATAGCTCTCTTTCACCGTAGCATCAGATGATAGGACCTAGGGGTGCTGATTGACAGCTGGCTGAACATCAGCCAGAAATATGACCAGGCAGCTAAGGCAGCCAACAGCATCCTAGCCTGTATCAGAAACAGTGTGGCCAGAAGGACTAGGGAACTAATAATCCCCCTGTACTCAACACTGGTGAGGCCACACCTTGAATACTGTGTTCAGCTCTGGGCCCCTCACTACTAATTCCGGCATTCCAGCTGCTGGAATGCATCCAGAGAAGGGTAACAAAGCTGGTGAAGGTCCCAGATGACAAATCTTATAAGGAATGGCTGAAGGAACTGGGATTGTTTAGTCTGGAGAAGAAAAGGCTGAGGGGGGACCTTACACTTCCAGAGACTGGGCATCTACAGCTTTTCTGGGCAGCCTTTTCCAGTGTCTCATTACCTTCATGGTGAATTTTCTCCTAATATTTACTCTAAATCTCCCCTTTTTCAGCTTAAAGTCATTCCCCCTTGTTCTGTCACTACAGGGTCTTGTAAAAAGTCCCTCTCCAGATTTCTTGTAGGACCTCCTTAGGTACTGGAAGGCTGCCATAATGTCTTCTCTGAGCCTTCTCTTTTTCAGACTGAATAAGCCCAACTTTCCCATCCTGTCTCCACAGTAGAGGTGCTTCAGCCCTCTGATCATCTTCATGGCCCTCCTCTAGACTCGCTCTAACAGGTCCATGATCCTCTTGTGTTAGGGGCTCCTGACTTTGAACACATTACTCCAAATGAAGCCACATGAGAGCGGGACAGACGGAGAAAATCACCTCCCTCAACCTGCTGGCCACACTCCTTTTGATGCAGCCCAGGGTACAGTTGGCTTTCTGGGCTGCAAGTGTACACTGCCAGCTCATATTGAGCTTTTCACCAACCAATGCTCCCAAGTCCTTCTCCTTAGGCTGCTCTCAATCCATTCTCTGCCCAGCTTGTATTTCTGCTTGCGATTGCCACAATCCAGGTGGTGGATATTGGATTTATGAATATTTCTGTTAAAGACCACCAACATCTTCAGGTTTTCCTCTGATTACAAATTAAGCTGGAGTTATCTAAAGATTTGTCAGTAAGCAAGTCAGTATGTCTAATGAAAAACTACCACATGTTTTTTAACTTCAACATGTGGTATGGATCCTCCTTGATAAATAAAGCTACTATGATTTTCTGTGCTTGGTCTCAAGATATAAATGGAGCTTGATAAGCTCCTTGACTGGAAATCAAAGTGAGCATTTAGAACATAAATTTGACTTTCTCGTAGCTAGCTGTGAGTCTTTGATACAGACTAAGAAGACAAGCTACTTAATCAACTATACTTAGTGAAGATAATGAAAACTCAGTGACCTCACTCTGGTGAATAGGGTGCAGATCTCTGATAAAAAGTGGAGATTTAATTTTGTCAAACTTACTGAAGTAGATATTTCTTTCAGTGATCAACTTATCTTGAAACAACTGCTCTCCCCGTTTGTAGCATTAGCTGAATGTAGCAATTATCATTTAGAAATAGAATCAATAGCTGAATATCACTGCCGTTCTGCCTTCATTTAAGACCTTTATGGCTTATTCTTAGCCATCAGAGTATTATGAATATGAGTGATGATAACATGGGACACTGCAAATGAGAGTAGCAGAGGAGTGATTAGTCTTCCACCATTTCAGCTTTGCTAGAAAATGTTACTTTTAAAAAGGACTTCATTTTTTCTTCTGAAACTTTGAAATTACTTCATCTTTGAACTTTATTTCGGGGGGAAAGAGAAGGAAGGAGTTTCTTGCATTATTCTTACATATCCTTAGATTTCTGGAACTTAGGAGTTTGTGTTCCTTCACTTCTTGAGAATTCCCAGAAAATTTCAGCGACTTCTAGCATAAAGTCTCTCTTTTAGACATTCCTTCCAAACTAAAATACTATTCAAATAAAACATAATTATAGATGAATTGCTTAAGAAGTTTAAGTTCCCTGATAAGGATTGTTAGAGTTATGAGGGTTTATTTTTTAGAGAGAAAGAGATGTTTCTGATTCCTGACTGAAAGTCAAATGAGACAATGTGTCCCTACAGCAAAGAAGGTGAATGGTAACCTGGGCTGCATTAGCAAGAGGATTGTGAGTAGGTTGAGGGAGATGACCTTTACCCCTTATTCAGACCTGGTGAGACCACAACTGGACTCTAGTTCTGGGCTCCTCAGTACAAGAGAAATGGATATATTGGAGAGAGTCCGACAAAGGACCACAAAGATGTTAAAGGGACTGCAGCATCTCTTCTATGAGAAAAGGCTGAAACACCTGGGACCCTGCAGAAGAGAAGGCTCTTGGGGCATCTCAGAAATATGAGGGTATGTTACCATTGATATTCCAGCTATGTGTGCAGGAATAGAAATTGCAAACGCATAACAAAAGAATTGCAAAAACATAACTAAACTGTGTGTTTGAAACATACCAATATCTTGAAAAGAAATCAATCAGATTTTGAAGTCAAATTCAATTCTGAAAAATCATGTTCCATGCCTACTCTTTGGATGACACAGTTGTCTTCCATTGAGTCTGTATCTGGCTGCAGTTTTGGGTATTATTTGCTCCTTCAACCGCTCTGAATACTTCATGAGTCAGGCTTGACTCTGGCTTTCACAGTCCTCTGGAAAACTGCACACTCAGACTTTGGACCACTGAGCACCACTGACACACTGCTATGTCAAGCACCGTGGCATATAACACACAGCTTTGGCATGACACGGTAAAATCACTAGCCTAATAAGCACAGACGTGATTCTCAGAGAATTTTAAACTCTTTCAAATGAAAAACTCGCAAAGAAGACCTAAACAGAATGATATTCAGTGAGGACAACATACTCTGAAAATCTTAGCCTGGTGACCAAGAAAAGTTTCTTGATATGGTCTTCCTTAGGGATATGAATATAGGCTCTGCTGCTGTTTCTGTACTATACTCCTTTACATAGCCAAGAGATGTCCTACTTCTGACCAAGTAGTCCTTTTTTAAGGACATAAGCCCACTCTTTTCTTAACCACTTTTCTCTCTCCGGATTTATTTAGTATTCCCACAGCTTTGATTCGTTCTTTGTCCCATACTGTGCTCTTGTGAGCTGTTTTGTAAGTCACCAGTCTGGTTTTGAGGACTTCAGAAAGTCGTGGCGAAGAGTGGAGGTAGGCACTTAAAGGTCAGCATTGCCTCACTTTACACCTTGGAAGATTTAGTCCTGCACTCCTATTAATGTTCAGCATTATGCAATATTAAAATTTTGACCTTCCAGTGAACATCTGTAGCAAGGCTTGTTGATATTAAATAGTCAATGCAGAATTACTCTAAGGTCAACTTCTTCCCACTTATCTACTGTTCTAAGAAGTACTTGTAGCTTTGAATATTGTTTCTTTGTATCAGCCTTCTTTCTTACATATTTTTCTTGTTATTTGTGTCATTTACAACGTCTTCTGAAAAGTAATCATATTTTTGTAATAATGCCTCATTTTGCATTTGTTTAGAAAATTCTGCAGTAACAGCATCTTCTCAGAAGATTTTTCTTTTGACTTTACTGCACACAGGTAAAATGACTACTGAAAATTCAGTACTGATCAACACTAGGACAAACTACAAGAAAAGAACAAGGTAACTCTTTGGATTTTCTCAATTTAGTCTTGGTAAGAAAAAAAAACAAGGCCTTTCCTCCCCAAAATAGAGCATCTTTGAGGCATATTCAGAAAAGGATTTTCTTTTTTTTCCTTTTCCAGAAATACTTACGAATGATTGCGCTATATAAAAATGTGAAATCTTACATGGTAAAACCTGTGATTCATTTAATTCTGAAGAGGAACATGAAGGTTTCTGTAAGCTGGTGAGGTGAATGAATCATTAAATAAAGAATGTGTCATTTGGCCGATTTAAAAGTTACTGGTGTAGTTACATAGAAAACTCACCTGCTGATAAAAACGTCACAATATTTATTTTAAGTGGTTTTAATGGACACTTCAAAATCTGTTTGAAAAATGGTTTTACTCACAGTCATCTGAAACCTGACTAGCTTTACTATAAAACTGAAAGTATAGCAACAAAGTTATTGGGGGGGGGGGGGGGGGAGGGAGAGACAGAGACAGGTTTAGCACGGGGTGGGGGGGCAGGGAGAGACAGGTTTAGCACGTGTGATGTTCAAGAGACCCTTTTTGTGTTTGTCTCAAAGCAACTCAAAAGACAGAAGGTACAGACTGCTCGTTACCGCTTGAGCAAACGACCGGGGGCAAAGCAGGGATCGCGCTCCAGGAAGGTGGGAGATGGTTTCCTGTGTGTCTGCCCTGAGGCAACGAGCATCAACTGCCCCAAAACAGCGTCACAGACACTGCAGCGCCCATCAGTGTTAACGTCGTCTGGGTCTCATAAAATCCTTCTGGCACCGCCTGGAACGTTCCAGAACAACTCACAACATAATGCAGTCTTGGAAATGAGCCTCACCTGTGGGAAGAGTCAAGAGACCCTGACCCAATAAAAAGGCAACACCGTTGCTTAGTAGTGTGGTTTGTGATTGTTTATGTTGGATTCTGGTGGGGATCACAGGGACTACAACAGAAAGAATTTCCACTTGCTGACAGTGAAGATGTTGCTGGACCTATGGGGTGGTGATCCTATCTTTCCGTTTTCTTTCCTTTTTTCTTTCCTTTTCTCTTTTTCTGCTTTGTGTCTTTCATAAAAATAAGAACCTGACAAAACTTTTGTTTCTCCTGACACAGTTTCAGGAAAGTTTATGAAAAAAAAAAAAAAAATCAATCCTTGTTTTATTTTTTGACCTCTGGGAGGCCTGCTGTTTTTCTGTGAACTGAGTATTGTGAAAGTACACTTCCCTCCACAACCACGGAGCAGGATGGGGCAGCATGTGATGAGAAGACTGTCACTGCAATCAGTTACATTAAAAAATAACTAAACTGTAAGTCAATTATCTATGATTAAAAAAGCATTTTTAAAAATAAAGCTATCAAAACGTATTTGGAGTGTATTGAAAACTGTATCAAGACTTCCTTTGACTTGCCTTTATGCTGCATCAGGAATATTCTTCCACTGTTAAATAAAGATTGGCTTTATTATTACTTTTTAAAAGGGCATGTAGTTACAGAACAAGGGGGAATGCCTTTAAGCTGAAAGAGGGTAGGTTTAGATTAAATATTAGGAAAAAAATTCTTCACCTCGAGGGTGGTGAGGCACTGGGACAGGTTTCCCAGGGAAGCTGTGAAAGCTCCATCCCTGTCAGTGTACAAGGCCAGGCTGATGGAGCTTTTGAACAACCTGGTTTAGTGGAAGGTGTCCCTGCCCATGGCAGGAGTACTGGAACTAGATAATCTCTAAGGTCTGTTCCAACCCAAACTGTTGTATGATTCTCTGATTAGTTTTGCTTGCCATTTGGTGGTTCCCCCTAGAAACGGGTGGATATATTTAAATATAATCAATCTGTCAGTGAGCTCAAACAAATTTTTTTTTTACTTTAAGATTATGAACAGTGTCTCCATTACATATTTCACATTAGTGACTTTTTATTTTCGCATTGCCAGAACATTTTTATTAAACACCGGTTTGATATAGGCAATGTTTTTGCTGGATAGAGACAAGACTTAGCTTACATTTGAACTGTGGCATAAAGGCACATTTCCCGTTCTGTAGGTTCAGGTGCTCATCTTGACTGTTTCTAAATTTCATGATTGCTATAAAGTCACATGCAGTTTCTTATCTGTTTATCTTACTAAAATGCATCAGAAGGAAAACTAGACCAAGGAAGGAGAGAGAAAAGGTTCGCAAGATACTTTCTGACATGGACGATCATGAGACCAGGACTATGGGTCACAGCACTGAGTGTACTTATCTAGTAGTTCAGATGTAGCCCTACTAAAACTGCGTTATCTGTTTAAAACAAAAATTAGGCTATTAATTTTTTTGCATGAAGGTCTTTAATTGCAGAGTGGTTTAATCTCACCATGTTGGTCAAATGTTTTTGTTGCCTGAAATATAGACTTCAAAGAAGGTCTCAAAGTAAAAACGTAATCATCTCCCAGGTAAGTAGTTTTTTGTCTATTAGGAAAGAAATGTACTGCGACATTCCAAATAAAAAATGCAATAATAAATTATAGAGAATGACATTTCTGGAGAAGTCGCATAGCTACTTAATTTGTTTGCAATGTAAGAAATGCAGTTTCAAAGCAAGCTGTATCTGTTCGATTTGTCACCTGAATTGTTCCACAGTAGTGTATGCAGCTACGTAGCAGCTTTCTCACCTTATTAATTTGTTAGTACTGACTTTTAATGGTATGTATTCAGAATATTGAGAAGATATACAATGCAGAAATTATGAACTAATAAAGTCTTATTTAAAGTATATTAAGCCTCTCAAGTTTATACCTCAGATGCTGAATGTTCTACCATGAGTATAAAAGGGGAATTCTACCTCTCACCCTTCCTTTCCCCATCCCACTCCACTTTGATTATTGTGATGCCTGATTAGATTCATAGAAGATATTCAGAGATGCCAACCAGTCTAAACTCTCTAGACTCCTTCATATTTAGTGAGGAGCTACTATCAGTTAAGAAAAATAGCATGCAAAAGATAAGGATGTAGAAAAACCAAGTTAGGCTTCTACTGTAATTCTTATTTTAGTGATTTCTTTTTATCAGCGTCAATAAAGGAAACCAGTCTTCCAAGTCTATAGTAGTTTTACATCACATACTCCTTGCTAGTGATGAGAAGCAGCTAATGATTATTTGCTTCATTAAGGCTGAAGAGAATTATGACATGAAATGAGGGAGCATAACTCAGAAGCCATCCTTTCTTAAAGAAAACTGAAACATATCGAAAGTTTTCATTAACAAGAATTTACAATGGAAAAGAAAAATTCATTTTCAGTGTCTTTAAAAATAAATTATAACACTGCTTTTATTTATCTATTTACTTAATAATCAGCTCCCTTCCTAAAACTAATTTTCTTCCAAAATAATTTTGGACTGATTAAAATTCATACCATAATTATGCCCATAAAAAGTTCTGCATTGCTCCTAATTATAACAGTTTTCAGAAAATTCAGTCAGTGGAATATTATCTGGTATCTGCAATAGCCATGTTCATTCTAATCACATTAGTGCCTATGTTAGTTTATGTAAAACACAAGTTAGTGGTATTTGTTTTAAGTAGTAGGTTTCAGATTACATCCATGTAGATCTATGCATTTTTCAGACTCCTTTATTTAGTTCTGATTGTCAATGGGAAAACACTCAGAACAAACACCTTCTTCATTATCAAACTTAATAGATCGGTTCCATTTGGTTTGTTACACTAATTAGCAGGTGTTATGTCACAAACTTTAAATCTTTCCTGTATGTGATTTTTTGGGAGCATGTTATCTGCAGGCACAATATTACATTTTTGTTTGTGCAACATTCAACCAACTAGCAGCTCAGTCCCAATTAAGGCTTATAAATGTAAAGTGTAAATATTTACAGTCATATTTTTTTAGACAGAATAGTGGATATATGTACACACGTATCTGAGGAATGTGCACAGTAGTATCTGTCAGTATTAAAACTCATACCCTGCTCTTCGTATTTACGAAATTAAAGAGCTGCAGTGTAAGTTTAGCTTTTCTAGCAAGAAATATTTAAGAATTTTGATTTGGGGTCCATAGTATTTTTATTTATCAAGTAGTGACTTCTAAAAGCTAACATTTTTGATAAGGTGTCTTGTCAGCAAGAGATTTTTTAATTTGCCTACATTCTGTTTTTTTATAAACTCTCCTAGTTATCACCATTAATGGGCTTTAAGAAACATTTTATATGAATTCTAATCATATTATTTATAAAAAAAGTGTATGGTGATTTTACCACATACTCGTATTTATCATTATGCTGCTATTGTATCGCTAGTACTCACTCTCAAATTATGTGAATTATCCTGGGAATACTGCACCTTGTTCATATAATTCTATTACTGATTTAGCTACTATTTTAGCTTTAGGAAGAGGTGAAAGCATTTAATCATTGTATTTCTTAAAAGCATTAGAATTATATTTGGATCTATTTTCTATTTCTCTTGGGGTTTGTAGGTGGTGCTCTTAGTCAAAGGCAATGAATTACCTGATAGTGAGTACACCTGTGCTGTCATACTTCCTCCTCAAGATAAAAAACATCACATGCTTCCAGTGTGAATTTAACAAAATTCAGAAGAGAAGCTGGCAGGCCCCCTTGACAGACTGGCTCTGGACATCACCTTTACATCAGTATTAATAAAAAATAAAAGGTGAACCCAGACAATGATTTTCAATGAACCTGAGAACCTTTCACTTATTGCATTTGTAGTTGACTTTCATACTACTGAAAAACTTGCATACTGGCTTCTTATTCAGCTTTTAAAATGTTCCTCCAGGATTGAGACACTTTTAGAGTCGGTGTAAATAGGAAGAGGAAGACAAGGGCAGCTGAACAAAATCATTACTTTCAGAGGGTGTTCTGCAACATTAAGAAGTTCAGTGCATAAAAGGGACTTGTCTGCTGAGCTGAAGACAGTCGTAAGAGCTTTGGATTTCTAACAGGGCTTTAGAACTGTACAAATAAGAGCAGATAACTTCATTATAAATATGAACTTCAAAAGATGCCTTTCCATCCATTAGTGCCAGAAGAAAATCTGAAAAGACCAATTTCAGCAATTTTTGTGCATTAAGCAAAATAATACAGGAAAGAGAGTGGGTTGTGACACAACCAGGGTTACTTTATATAGCAGGGTTTCTGAAGCACACTTCATTCAATCACTCTTTTGTAGCTTGCATTAGCTGTCTCTTTTGAGTTAAGTAATATTACAGACTTATAAAAATTAGGTTAAAAGACTCTTTGTATGGGTTAGGAAGTCATCCACTCATAAAATGTAAAAAAGTTACAGCTAAGGTTCTGTCTGTGACCTTAATTTGGTCCTTTCATGTACATATGGTCTTTAATTAGATGTTATCTTATGATTTTTCCAGAAGCTGACAGCACCTTCGAGTATATGGAACAGGCCGTGTTTACTTGGCAAGCAAAAAGTAAAAAATTTCCTTTCTTTTTCACTGATAAACACACACCTTATTTGTCACACAATATTCAAAGCACATTCAGAATACAGGAGCAATTCCTCCTGAATTTTTGTACGTCCCCCTTTATATAATGTACAACATTACATTAAACACTAGTGAATGCATGTTAATGACATCCTTGTGAGATAAGTATGCACCATTCTCTTCACTGTACATATAAGGAACAACAGCACAGAGTTACTATCCTCTGTTTCAGAATTTGAGACATGATCTGATTTTCCATACTAAAACCCCAAAAACACAACAATAGAAAAAAACCCCAAACGAAACACAAAAATTTCACTGCTCAGAGCACAGGCATAACGTTACTTCACTACCAGGTCTGATTATATGTTTTGCCAGTCAGGGTTGTAAAGGATGAGTTGTCTCAAGTATCTGAATAGAATTAATCTCATCTGTGTATGAAGGTGGGGTTCTGACCCACAGAATTTTAAATACCCAAATTAAGATACACAACAATTAAAGTCCCGAGTTCCTACTGTCTTCGGTGGAGATTAGGATGAATTGTGTTTCCTAAATACAGGCTTAAATGCCATTTGAAATATCTTAGGCTATACGAGACCTCAGCTTATGACACAAATTTGTGGAAGATGTATGCCTGTCTTCATTGGCATCTGGAATCCAGGTCAGATTTGGAAGGGCATTTCAGTGTCATTGACACTTTGGCATATACAAGGCTGAAACCCACTCCCACACATTGTAATTGACGGAATTACAATTACAATTTAAGAGAGCTGTTAGTTCATCCTAAAAACTAAATAAGGAATCTCCTCAGGAGGATTCAGCTGACTGAAATTGTGGGTGTCAACTTCTGGATAAGTGAGGAAGGGATATCCTATTTGGTCTGCAGTTGCTGTTCCAGGAAAACACATGTCCCCTGTAGGTCCTGTGTCATATCTGCCAGCCACATGTAAGTCTGTCAGATATTGATGGTCGAATTTGAGATCCCCAGGACAGTGAGAAGAGTGTGTAGCAAGCTCACTGCCCTGGACTTCAAAAGAGCAGACTAGCCTCTTCAGGAGCCTGCTTAGTAAAGTTCCATGGGATATAGCCCTGGAGGGCAGGGGGCCCAAGACTGTTGGTTGATATTCAAGGATCACCTGCTACAAGCTCAGGAGTGCTGCATCCCAACTAGAAGGAAGTGCGGCAGAAGGGCCAGGAGACCTCCTTGGATGGATAAGGAGCTGCTGAGGAAAATTCAAAGGAAAAAAGAGTCATAAAAAATGGAAGCAAGGACAGGAGGCCTGGGTAGAGTACAGGGATGTTGTCCAGGAAGCTAGGGACCAGGTTAGGAAGGCTAAGGCCCAGTTAGAATTAAACTTGGCCAGGGATGTTAAGGATAACAGGAAGGGATTCTACAGGTACATAGCAAACAAAAAACAGACTAGGGACAACATAGTCCCCCTGAGGAAGCTCTCAGGAGAACTGGCTACACAGGATTTGGAGAAGGCTGAGGTTCTGAATGACTTCTTTGCCTTGGTCTTCATCGGCAAAGGCTCTGACTGCACCACCCACGTCTTAGAAGGTAGACGCAGGGACTGTGAGAATGAAGACCTTGGGCCCACTGTAGGAGAGGATCTGGTTCGTGACCATCTTCAAAATCTGAACACACACAAGTCCATGGGACCTGATGAAATCCATCCACGGGTCCTGAAGGAGCTGGCGAATGAAGTTGCTAAGCCACTGGCCATCGTATTTAAAAAATCATGGCAGTCAGGTGAAGTTCCCAACGACTGGAAAAAAGGAAATATAACCCTCATTTTCAAGAAGGGGAAAATGTAAGGCCCGGGGAATTACGGACCAGTCAGTCTCACCTCTGTGCCTGGTAAAATCTTGGAGCAGATTCTCCTGGAAGGCATGCTAAGGCACATGGAAAACAACAAGGTGCTTGGTGACAGCCAGCATGGCTTCACTAAGGGGAAATCCTGCCTGACCAGTTTGGTGGCCTTCTATGATGCGACTACAGAACTGATGGATAAGGGTAAAGCAGTTGATGTCATCTACCTGGACTTGTGCAAAGCATTTGACACTGTCCCACGCAACATCCTTGTCTCTAAATTGGAGAGATATCAATTTGATGGATGGACCACTCGGTGGATAAAGAACTGGCTGGATGGCCGCACACAAAGAGTTGTGGTCAATGGCTCAATGTCCAGCTGGAGACCAGTAATGAGTGGTGTCCCTCAGGGATCGGTGTTGGGACTGGTCTTGTTTAACATCTTCATCGCTGACATGGACAGTGGGATTGAGTGCGCCCTCAGCAAGTTTGTCGATGACACCAAGCTGTGTGGTCCGGTTGATACGCTGGAGGGAAGGAATGCCATCCAGAGGGACCTTGACACTCTTGTGAGGTGGGCTGATGCCAACCTTATGAAGTTCAACCATGACAAGTGCAAGGTCCTACACCTGGGTCGGAGCAATCCCAGGCACAGCTACAGACTGGGCAAAGAAGAGATTCAGAGCGGCCCTGTGGAGGTGCTGGTTGATGAGAAAATGAACATGAGCCGGCAGTGTGCGCTCACAGCCCAGAAAGCCAACCGTATCCTGGGCTGAATCAAAAGGAGCGTGACCAGCAGATCGAAAGAGGTGATCCTGCCCCTCTACTCTGCTCTTGTGAGACCTCACCTGGAGTATTGTGTGCAGTTCTGGTGTCCTCAACATAAAAAGGACATGGAACTGTTGGAACAAGTCCAGAGGAGGGCCACAAGGATGATCAGGGGACTGGAGCACCTCCCGTACGAAGATAGGCTGAGAAAGTTTGGGCCTATAGGGATGCTGGGGAGGGACTCTTCGTCTGGGACTGTAGTGACAGGACAAGGGGTAACGGGTTAAAACTTAAACAGGGGAAGTTTAGATTGGATATAAGGAGGAAATTCTTTCCTGTGAGGGTGCTGAGGCACTGGAATGGGTTGCCCAGGGAGGTTGTGAGTGCTCCATCCCTGGCGGTGTTCAAGGCCAGGTTGGATGAAGCCTTGTGTGGGATGGTTTAGTGTGAGGTGTCCCTGCCCATGTCAGGGGGGTTGGAACTAGATGATCTTAAGGTCCTTTCCACCCTAATTATTCTATGATTCTATATTTTTCAGATTTTCAAACTGTACAGATACCTGTATGTAGATAACTGAGTTGAGTCCCCTAGGGAATGACTGAGTTCATTCAGACAGCAAACATACGCCATTTGAATTTACACCTTGGGGTGGGTTTTGTGGACATTTAAAGATGAAGGAGATCATTTTCTACAATGTGCCTTGGTAGAACATGCTATGTTGAAATAGTGGCTTTTAACTTTTATTTCTTCTTTTTTTCTTTTCCCTGAGATGGTAAATATTGCTTTGGTTCGTCCCTGTTTCTCAGGCAAATTCCTGATTCCAGCTCCCATTTTCTTCTATTCTACACACATTCATCCCAGTACACTCTTTGGGCTTTTTATCCTTGGGTACATTTCAGTAAAATCAACTTGACACCACAATGACCTATTCATAGCATATATTTTGACTTCTTAGCCCATCTAATTCTTGTTTCACTCAGCTGTTTATTCCAAGCTTTTTGACTCAGGATACTGCCTTTTTATCTTTGGCTCTAGTTCATCATCAGATTCCTGTACCTTATTCTTTCTTCCTTTCTATCTTCTCCTCAGTCTTCTTGAAGAATGAGACATATGGTTTCTGTCTGTAGCAGTTTGTACCTTCAGCATTGTGTTATCTCTTGTTCCCCATTATGAGAAGCTATAGAAAATTTAATGAAATAACAAGTGCCAGGTACTAAAAGCTGTGATACCTGAATCCATTTGCAGTCAGAAGGACCAACATCAGTCATGAACAGGGAAGTCCCTTCCTTGCTAACATTGATGTAGGCTGGTATTTTCTAAGGATAGATCTGACATGTAGCTTCTCAGGCAGAATGGCTAAAATTTGATAGTTTTAGACTTCTCATATATTGCTCTCAAATAAAATTATGATGACTTGATAAAAACTTTCAGTCTTGACAACAATATACTTTCGTGTCAGCTGCCAGAATCTCCATGAGAAAGAGAACAGGGAGGAATCTGAAGGATACATTAACCGATACATTTCATAATGTTAGCATGCCTGCATAGAATGTTATGTTTTCTTTCACATAAAAATTGCCTTAATAAAAAAAGAAATAATTATCTTAGAAAAAAATAGTCCTCTTTTTTTGCTGTTCTTCTGAATAGGTAGTCGCCTAATTACAGACCTATTTACACTGTTATTTTTGATCTTATATCTGTGTCTATCCACTTACATAAAGCAGAGCACAAAACTGATGACTGTGCATCCACTGTTTTTAAGACTATTGCCTTAAGCAAAATTGTCTTAGAATGCTTTTGAGCTGTTCAAAACAGATCCAAAGAGTAAGCTACCACCTGAGCAACGTGATCTGTCAGGAGTTCAACTTTTGATCTTATCCTGTGGCCTTCATTCATCTGTCACTATATATGTGTATTCCAGAGTCACTTCCTCATGCTATCTGTCACATCTTCATGCTGAAAAGGCATTTGGGCTCCCTTTCCTGGCTATATTATATTCAAAAGTTCTTGTAGAAAAGAAGAAAAAAGAAAGGTTTGTTTTTTTTTTTTTTTAATTTCTGCTTGCCTAGGTTTGCAGCTTCAGTTTCCAATACATGGCAATCTACACTATTTGAGATAACATAAGGTTTTGTGCATGACTTCATGGTGCTAGGCCAGAAAGGCAGAGGTCACCCACAAGTCTGCTGGCAAAGGTACGATTCTCCTGTGCATATATTGCATATGCTGAAATGCCTCAAATGTTACTAAATGCCTGCATTAGGTAGCAGAATAGAACCCAAGATTCTAGAAAGTTTTGGCCTTTTATGGTGGATGTCTCAAAGTGGCTAAATGCTGGTGTCTTTTTGTGAGCTGGATATGCACATAACTATTGTGATTAGTGAAGACCTAGTCAATATCATCAGTGAAGTCTATTGCATATATTCATATATTTATGAATAATAACAAACCAACAGCCTATAAGGTACTTTGAATTATACATATTTATTGAAAGTCAGTAACAAAAAAAAAAAAAAAAAGAGAAAATTATTGGCAGCACTGGTCTGAATTTTCTAACAGAATGATGTTAGGGATGTACTACTGCGGTTCATTCAAGTAGTGAATGGAAAAGGAAGGTGCAGGAACAGCATGTGTCCTAGTGACTTGTCACATTGCACTTGCACTGTACAAACCGTATTTCTTATTACGTGAAATGAGGTTGAAGCTTTTTTGTCTAAACTTTTGCTTTTTCATATAATCCTTCACCAAATTAATAGGTTAAAAATAACCATGCGCACAAGAAAGTGGTTTCATGCTATTTAAATATATAACATGCATGTAATCTAATGATTGTTAAATATAATTCCTTCATAAAAATTTACATGTCTATATGACTGAACTTTTTTTCTGTAAAAAAAAAAAGTTTATTTGTCAATACCATGCTTAAGTAAAGGTCATGTTAATTTAAATTTAATTGCACTGCTCTATAAGAAAATTAAGGCTATATAACTATCACCCCAGCAACTTGAAAACTTGGGTGGGTACTTTTTATTCCTAGCAAGAAAAAAAAAAGAAAAAAAGAAAGGAATATTCTGTGAAATTCCTTATGGGCCAAATGCTGATCTGCAAAATACACATGTGCAATTGGGTGTCTAATCAGAATAATTAAACTAAGCAATCAAGCTATCAGCCAAATACACAGTAAAAGGAGAGCAGTCAAAATTAGGTTTCCAAATCTACTCAGGATATTTACATGTAAAAGAATCCTTAGCACCACCCAGATCAACAGGACTCTGTTGCACTGAAAGATCCATCAAAACATGCACAGGTAATTCAGGATTCACATTTGATTTCATTACCTCTTTTTCACTTACGTAATGCAGAATTCAAACAAAGGAATTGGCGTACTGATGTCCACTATAATTTGCTTCACTTCAACGTAATTCGGCTAGGTGATACAAACAGCTAATACTTTGTGTAATGTAAAAGTTGTTGGTGCTTTGCATATCTAGAACCTTGCTACTTTCTGTTACAGGATCAAAGAACTGATCTGAAGGGAACATTGTCACATATCTCCTCTACGTTAAAAAAGGATAGCTTGTCAGAAGCAGAACTTTTATTATGAGCACAGAGTAGTCAGCACAAGTCCATAAGGGGATGAAACATGTTTGTGAATATGCATGTGTTACAGAATTTAAGCTTTAAAGATTACATTTGAGAATAGTTGCAGAGCACTACTAAGAGATGTAGAAGACCAATTATTTTACTGAACAGAGACCTCTGTTTTCTTACTCTTTTACACTGGTCTGTTGGTTTTGGGAGGTTGTAATTTGGTTTTTGTTTGTTTGGGTTTTTTTGTCAATAAACTCTTTCTTTGCACTTATTTTAGTCACTATTTTTTTTCTTCTTTCCCTTACCCCCACCCCCAGGCATTATTTGAAAGTTAAATGAAACCTTGATGTACATGTTCTTCTACTTATAGTGAATTAATCTTTCATGGTAAATAAGAACTTGTACTCCTTGTGCAAATCAGTAATACTTACACAACAAATAATTTTGCTCTGTGACTTTTCAGGAATGGATCCCAAATTTTCAGACAATAAACTCCATATTTTCAAATTTTGCTGCTTTATGTACAGAGATAGCGTTTTTTGCACCTTGGCTGACTCTCTTCTCTCTGTATTTCTAGGCCTTCAGTTTTAACAAAAGTAACAGCTAAAATTTTGCTTACAAGAGCATTATTATTATATATCAGATTGCAGATTGGAGTTTTCATTTTTTCCTACTCATGTTGAAATGATTAAAGTTGGTTATTCAAGAGAGTGGGATATTCAATAGCATGGATCCTTGTAAAATATTTCCAAGTAAAATTTTGACTGTTTGGCTTGCAAGTGGAAATATTTTAGCTGTGAAAATTTCCAGCAGCTCGTTTTAAGCAGTTTTGATTTGATTTCCCTTGAAAATTAATGGTTTTGTTCACAAAACGTAGGATCTCCATGAAGATCTAAATAACTGTAGTCTTGATCTGGCTAAAAAGTCTACGTTTAGATTTATAAAACATACAGATTCTGAATTGGTTTGTTCAAGTAATAGATATAGTATTAAGACAAGAAATGTATTAAGAAGGAGAAAAAGCAATCTAAGCCTCTAATGTAGTATGATGGATGAAAATGCAGAAGTTGGGCAACGTAACAGCAATTACAAAATCACAGAATCACCAAATAGTTAAGGCTGGAAGGGACCACCGGAGGGCCTCCAGTTCAGTTTCTCTGCTCATGCAGTCACCTAGAGCACATTACTGAGGATTGTATCCAGACAGCTCATGGTTACCTTCAGGGAAGGAAGTCCCACAGCTTCTCTGAGAACTTATTCCAATGCTCAGTCACCCTCACAGTAAAGAATTCTTCCTCATGTTCAGGTGGAACTTCCTGTATTTTAATTTACACCCATTGCCCCTCATCCTATTGCCTGTAACCACGAAGAGTCTGGCCTGCCCTTTTGACACCCTTTCTTCAGATACTTATGCACATTAATCAGATTCACCCTGAGACTTCTCTTGGCTAAACAGGCACAGCTTCCTCAACCTTTCCTTGAAAGACACTCAATCATCCTAGTAGCCCTTTGCTGGACTTGCTTCAGGAGCTGCATGTCTCTCTTGTACTGGGGAGCCCAAAACTGGACACAGTACTCCAGGTGAGACCCCATCAGAGCTGAGTAGAGATGGGGGTATTATCTCCTTTGACCTGCTGCAGTACCCTTCCTAATTCAGCCCAAGATACCATTGGCCTTCTTGGCCACAAAGGCACATTACTGGATCATGGACAGCTTGTTGTCCACCAGGACCACCAGGTCACTCTCCTCATAGTTGTTCTACAATAGATCAGCCCCCATCCTGTTCTGGTGCCTGAAGTTATTTGTTGCCAGATGCAGGATCCTGGATTACCTTTGTTGAGCTCCTTTCTGTGAATCTCTATAGCCTGTCTAGGTCCTTCTGAATGGCAGCATGGCACTCAGGGGTATTAGCCACTCCTCCCAGTTTCATATCATCAGAAAACTTTCTGAGGAAGCACTCTATCCCTTTAGCCAAGTCATTGATGAAGAAATTTGACCCAGTAACTATTGGAGGACACCACTATTTGCGGGTCTCCAACTAGACTCTGTGCCACTGATCACAACTCTCTGAGACCTGCCATTCGGACAGTTTTCAGTCCACCTCGCAGTCCACTTGTCCAGCCCCCACTTCCTGGGCTTGCCTGTGAGGTTGTTATAGGAGACAGTGTCCCAAGCCTTGCTGAAGTCCATTTATCATGTTCTAAGGAAGAAAAACCCACTGTCAGAATAATCTTCTGTTTCTCCACCTGACATCAACTCTAGAGTAATTTCAGCTGAGAAACACGAGAGTATTTTCAGTAATATATGTGAAGATAACAGTGAAAAGAAAGGAAGTGCCATGATGATACATCAGAAGACAAATGTATCCAGAAATTAATAAAAAAAGCCATTTTCTAGTAATGTGGGACCAGTAACTGTAATCCATTTACACAGAAAAAGTACTGAAACGACTCACTGGGTGTGTAAGGCTAGCATGTAAAAGATTCCAATAGTTTTCAGTTGAATTCCATGTAACCCCAATGAATTGAGCAGAGCCTGACAAGACTAACAAGCGGATTAGTCTCCAGTGGAAACAGGTATCACTCAGTACCTCCCTGAATTGCAGCCAAGATCAGGTATAGTGTAGAATCTACTCTACAAGCTAGGAAGCTTCTTGGCATGCATGGGAACCTGTTTGCCACATGTGAGTGTAAGTGATTTTACGAGATGGCAAGATAACAGAGCAAAATCTTGAATTGCCGTGTTATTAGTAATTATTATATTACACATTACTTCACTGATTTCATGGAAGCAAGCAGAATGAATGAGGCTTATGGAAAGGGCACATGCATCTAGATACAATTCCATGTACAAAACTTTTCAGTGACATTATACCAGACATGTTTCACACTCTCCATTGTACTGAGTATTAGGAATTCATTGACTGCTTCAGAAAAAAGGCCAGAAAATTAAAATTTTACTTTACACTCAGCTGAAAATGAGACAACATAAAAGAAGCAGGATCAAATCTTAGTAACTACAAAATGTTTTTTCATCATTACTTAATACTTGTTTATATTAGTAACTAAAATTACTTATAAGCTGAACCCTGTAAGTCATATTTATATGCAATTACCATTTTAAACTGACATTGTGCTGCCAGCACAGACTGTGTAATAATTTCCACAAAAGCTATGTGCAGCATTGTAATTTGCAATTTATGGAGATCACAAAGCACAACATCACAGCTCTCTTTTCTATACATTCACCAGGAATAGCACAAATAATATATTTAGGAGAGTTTGACTGTTCCCTTATAATCAAGATGGTTTTCATTCTGAGAACTTAGGAATCTTCTGTTCCTCATTTTTATGTTTTGCTTTTCTGGCAGATTCTGGACTCCCTTAGGCAAGAATATATTTTGTACAGTGGATGGGAGAAGATAGATGCCACAGATTGGACTATAAATAGAGAGAACACAGAGCAAAAGAATGCCTACAGGTCTGAGTACAAACTGTGGCCAGAACAGCATGTTAAACAGTGTGTTACAAATCTCATGGTATTTAAATATGTATATATATATGTGTGTGTGTATTTTGTGTGTGTCTTCTTCTGTGTACCATGTTAAACAGTGTGTTACAAATCTCATGGTATTTAAATATGTATATATATATATGTGTGTGTATTTTGTGTGTGTCTTCTTCTGTGTACCACCCTAGACATGCTACGTAAAGTTGCCAGGCAAATCAAACAGCTTTTTTCCACTTCAGTCACATATATTGTGAGGACTTCAACAAACAGTGGAACAACAGAAGGAATGTTTCTATGCAGTGATGGTCAACACTGCATCCAATCCTGTTCAACATCCTCATTAATGATCTAGAAGATGGCAGAGATACAATCAACAAGTTTGCTGATGACAGAAAACTGGGAGGAGTGGCTGAAACAGAAGAGGGTTGTGCTGATATCCAGATGGTCCTCAAATGAGAAGATTGAGCAAGGCTCTTTTCAGTGGTGCCATTGTCAAGAGTCAGTCAGCACAAGCAGAAATGCAGGAGGTTCCATCTGAACAGAAGGAAACACTTTTTCATTGTGAGAGTGACTGAGCACTAGCACAAGTTTCCCAGAGAGATTGTGAAGTTTTCTTTCTTGCAGATATTCAAAAACTGTGTAGACATGTGCCTGCTATAGATGACCCAGCTTGTGCAAGGGGGTTGGACTAGATGACCTACAGATGTCCCTTCCAACCTCAACCATTCTGTAATTCTGTGAAAAACACAGCCTGCTAATATCTTACAGTTAAGCCTCTAGTTTCACCTTGGCTGATCCTCACCACCTGGACTAATTTTTTCCATGGTTGATGAGAGAAAAAAAAAAAAAAGACAACAGCCAGAAATGCTACATGATGAACAGCTCCTAGCAGAGCTGTTAGCAGTCTTTTCCCATTTCTAAAGTTAAGTGTTGGAATAAAGATGAAAATTGCATGCCTTTATCTCCTTAGGACCAGATCCATTTTTTTTTTTTTTTTCCTGTTGTAATGCATTCTTAAATGTACTTGCTCAAGATGTAATCTTTTCTCAGAAAGATATTTTGCGTCCAAAACCCAGGGAGTCACTTTGCTGCCAGGCTACAGAATATAATGGGAGATGTCAGTCTCATATTTACGAAACATGTTTATGAATGTTAAGTGTTCACAATGGTCAGAAGTAACTCTTTATTTTCAAGTCAGTAGCAAAATCCAATTATTGATCATAACTGATTGTCTGGACTGTTTACAGAAGACTACATATTTCATATTTAAAGAGTTGCTAAATTGTGCAAATAGTAGCTTATTTGTGTCGTTAAGTGGAAAGAATGTAATTGTTCTACTTTGGTGAAGGTATTACTGGAACCCTGGAGCTTTAGGAAATGTTACCATCATGAGTTTTGGGGAAAGTTTTATTTTTCATAGAAAATTACCATTCTAAAGAAGATAGCTCTATAAAAACTAGATTTATATTGCATGGGAATGAGATTTGCAGGCACAGCAACTCTGATCTCTTATGAAAAATATGTTTTTTCTGACCTTTCTGCAGGAATTTCAGAGTACCAAACCCCTGATCACAACAGTCTATTGAATGTCTAATATACCAAATATCTGTGGCAATAGTTATACCCCCAGAAATATGTTTTCCAAACCTGGGTGCTATGTACCAGTGATTTCAGAAAAGACTGGTTAGAAATCTGGTATGATGACTACTGCACAAACTTCTATATGGTGCTTCAATTCCTTTGCAATATTCAATGCACAACTGAAGCATCTAATATATTTTCCAGGTACTAGTGGTAAATAATAAACGTAATATTGTAGTTCATGAGTACTACAATTCTCTCCTCATAGAAGAACAAATTTAAAATTTTATTACTTTTTATTTCTCTAATCTCATTTTTATGTTCTTCTATTTTTAGACAGTTATTTAATGCACACATTCTTAAAAAAGTATTGCCAACTTCCCTCTAGAAAATAAGTGAAAAATAGAGCCTTAACCTAAAGTGTGGAAAGTGATTCTCATTGCCTCATAAATTTCTCTTCTGCTGCTACTGATGAATTCCCTAAAACATTACTTTGGGTGAATTATCTTTATAAGAATGTTTACTGTATATATTTACATTTCCAGAAGAAGATAAGCGTACTAGGTTATGGCACTTTATAACCACACAGTCAGAAATGGTGATCCTCAACCTAAACTTGCAGTACAATGTATGTTTTGTCTAAAAGCCTGAGTATCTAGTATTCGGGAAGTAATTGTTGCTGAAATATTGCTGCAAACTGTGGAAGTTTCTGGTGGAATAACAAAAAGCTGTAGTCTTGGCTCAGCACTAATCAGTATACATGGAAGAAAAGTTGTCACTGTCAGTAAAGCTTTGAGAGATTTTCAACAGGTACAGTGTTTAGGAGAATGATCCACAATAAAGAGAACAAACTTGAATATCAGTTTCAGTTTTGGGCTCCTCACTACAAGACACTAAGGTGCTGGAGCATGTCCAGAGAAAGTCAACGAAGCTGGTGAAGTGTCTAGAGCACAAGTCCTGTGAGGAGCAGCTGAGGGACCTGGGGTTGTTTAGCCTGGAGAAGAGAGGGACCTTATCGCTCTTTACAGCTACCTGAAAGGAGGTTGTAGCAAGGCAGATGCCTGTCTCTTTTTTCCCAAGTAACAAGTGAATGGACAAGAGAAAACGGCCTCAAGTTGCACCAGGGAAGGCTTAGACTGGATGACAGGAAAATTTTCTTCACCAAAACGGTTGTGAAGAGTTGGAACACGCTGCCCAGGGAAGTGGTGGAGTCAGCATTCCTGGAGGTATTTGAACTGTATGTAGTGTGGCATTAGGGACACGGCTTAGAGGTGGACTTGGCAGTGTTAGGTTAATGGTTGACCTTGATGATCTTAAAGGTCTTTTCCAACCTAAACGATTCTGTGATTCTAAGTTACTATAACTTGTTTGTCTCAAAAGGAGCTATGACTTCTTTTGTGTTGTCTGGCTGGTGTCCCCAAGCACATTACCAGTGTCAAGGCACTGCAAGGGCCAGTGGATCCCTGCTGCCTGGACACTACAGGTCCTGTCAGGACAGGGTCTGCCAACCAGGGTCTGGCACACTGCCCCAGCCAGAGGCAGAGCAGCTGGGCTGCACCAGGGCACCCCCAGCCCCCGGCACTGGGCACTTTTCTGGAGATGGGCCAAGGCTGGGGCTGGGGTGGGCGCAGGTGGGACCAGCGCAGCAGGGTCCATGGTCAGGCAGGACAAGACCGTGGGGAGCTGGAGATGGGCCCTGCTGTGGTGGCATGGGGGTCTGGTGTTCCTGGGACTAAAATGAGGTCCTGAGCTGTGGCCAGCATGGCAGGAGGCCCAGGAGGCAGGGTGGGGACACCAGGTCTGGTGATGCCTCCAGGGCCCTGACAATATCTTGGTAAAACAGACTTGCAAGCCTAACATCTCGTTGGAGTAAAAGTGCAGTTCAAGTTTATTTGTAATTTGCTATAATCTCTGATCAGGCTCTCATTTCCTTGAGGAAACACAAGTGACCTTTTCATATTTTAAAATTATTAAGGAGCTTTTTAAAAGCTGATTTTTTTAAAAAGCTGGAGCTTTTTAAAAGCTGATTTTAAGAATATTTGGTTTTCCAAGTTACAAAGGTTGAAAGAATCATCTATTCTAACTTCATATCCTGTTATGGTGGGATTTTGTGTTTCATTAAGAATAGCTTTAAAGCAAGTATATTAATCAGTTCTCTATAAATGGCATTTATAATGCTCAGTTTCAGGTTTGAGGAGAGAGATGGTGTTGTTAGGAGGCAGAGAACATTTCCAATAATGAGAAATTCAATGCAGACTCTGAAATGGCTTGATAGACATGCAAACTGTCTCATATTAAGGGTGACATATAACATATCTTTTGTTTGTTGTGTTTCCTCTTTTATCACACATTGTGTTTTGTTGGAAGGTGCAGCTCAGCAGTATTGCTCACTGCTGGCTGTCACACACTGGATCCATGCAGAGACCTTTGGAGTCAGGGGAGCAGCAGTCCTCTCCTGAGAGAGTAAGACTGAATGGGAGGACTCCCAAGTCTGTATGCAAGTGTGTATTCCAAGAACTGGAAGGAAACACAATATAAAGATGAAGGGGTGATACACAGAGAGTTTCCAGAGGTCTGCAGCACACTGCTTAGGACTATTCAAGACTCAGCAAGCCACTAAATATTGCTGTACTGAAAGCAAGAGTGACATGAAGGACCTGTCTCTGAAGCGAAACAGTGGGCACTGAGGACTTCTAACGCTGCTTTCCTTTTGATTTGATCTGACCCAGCTGATCTGAGCTTCTGTTCCACAGAAGTCATCTTGTTGTAGTTTATCTTCCAATAAAATCTAACATCAGCAGTTCAGGGCCTTTTCAGGTTTTTTTTAATATCATCACTTCAGAGAAAAGTTATTGCTGTCTGCAGATGAATTTGAGAGTTGTGATCCCTCAATATTCAGCTATGCACGCCAAAACGAATGCTATGGACTCTCTTGAAGATATGATTGATTACATTAAGTAGAAATCAATAGAACATTCTTTGGTTACATGCACACAAAGCTGAGATTTATTAGTATCCTTCTTAATGAATGCTTTTTATATGTATAAATTAAATGCTACATCAGTATTTTTCAGCATATATGATTTAAAGGGAAGATATTAGTACCTAAAAATGAAACTGCTTGAGAACATTACCAGTTTACAAATACTTAAAACTAATATTAGAATCTTAATACAATTTTCTCCCTTTAATTGAATGGAAAATGAAATGCTATTGAGAAAAAGAAAGAAAGAGCGAGCAATTTAGCTAATTTTATTGTGACATGCTATCAAAACAGAATTTCTTACAGATTCATTTTCCTGAACAAATCCTTTTTTTAAATGTATCAGGATTATTAGATAGTATTCCCCCTTTGCTTCATTATATTCTGGTAAAATATTTCATAACTTTTAACAGGAAATAATCAAAAATTGTTTCTTTCATCTCTTTTTAGGTAATAGAACAATGAAGAGATTGCAGGTTGTACAGACCTCTCAGGAGCAATACTGATAATTAGAATAAAATGTTAAATATGTGGAAGAATAAGGATTTGCAATTAAGTGTTACAGATTATTTTTAAAATAACTTTTTTTTTCCACATCTAATGTAAAACAAGAGACTCACTAAAATCTGCTTTCTAGATTATACTTTATTCCCAGTAAATTAAAATAAATTACTTACAATCTTTCTCATGAGTGCTGAGAAGAACTGCACTGAGAGACAATTTTGTTACATCTTTTTTGGTCTTTTCTTTCTAATGTCCCAGTTTTTGATGACTAATAAGAGGAACAAGTTTTCAAATTACTGGGTTAACTCATCCATTCTAGCCATCTATAGTATATGAATATTTATCTAAGTGTGAGTTAGAGTAAATTCCAGAGACACTGGCAGCATTCTTTTTTTTGTCTTGCCATCAAGATAATCATAACGCAATCTTGGACTTAAAGTCCTTCACCATGAAATTCCAAGTAGATCAATGAAATGTTAATGAATTATGGATGTAAACTGGTATTTGGTTACTGTTGCATTGTCTTGACTTTGTTCGGTTGTGACAGACCGAATAGTAAAAGAGGTGATACAGTTTTCCAGCTTGTGCCTTGGGTAATTTTGCATTTCCTTGAAGGTGACAAAATGTATTACTACCCAAGTTCCTCTCAGTATTTTTAAACTACCTTCCCCTATGAAAGTGTCTCTGTATCGAGTTTCGCTTTTACGTGCAATTTTGTCTTTGACCTGTGTTCATATATTTTATCTTTTCTTTTTTTTTCCTATTGGCTGATTAAGATTTTATGGGCCAGTTTCAGGTATTTGTTCCTAGATGATTATAAAGTTAATATAAAGTAAGCCACAATGCTCTGTTCTGCGAGTATTTTATGAAGTTGGCTGAAGGAAAGTTAATGGCTGATATTTTAGATACTGTAAGAATAAAATATTCCTACTTTAAACAAGTTAGTGATTTCTTTTTAATACTTTTCGTGCTGTCAGCACTCTTTAACAGACTTGCTTTGTTTTTGCATAACAAAGCAACATAACACCAATATAACTCTACAGCATAAATCGTGTTCTTGGGTTTCTATACAAAACACTACCTTTGCTTTCTTCAGCAGTTTGTAAGAAGGTATGGCAGACTCCTTCTGCAGCTACCTGTTGGAGAATCTGACTCATAGTGCAGTAGAAATGGGAGGGGGTATTCTTTTCTTTTTTCTTTCCTTAGAAGTTACGTTAATACTAAATCTCCAGAGAAGGGGTAGGTTTTTTACCTCAAAAGATGGTTATTTAAAGGACATAGGACCATTCCTTTAATGTTAGCTATCTGGACAGAAGAGACACTATGAAACTCCACTCAGAGAACTTGCAGAATCTTCTTCAGCTATTGCAGTATAAGCTTTAGATTAAATCCCTTCTCAGTTGAGAGCTGTGCATATCCTGCACACAGCCTTGCAATCACAATGCTGTAACGTCCATCCATATTATAGCAGGCTATTAATGAGTGCTCAACTTTTGTACTGCTTCCTTCCTTTTCCGCCCTCCTTAATCCTTCAGATTCAGACTGAAAAACAAGTCATAGAATCACAGAAACATTTAGGTTGGAAAAAAATATTTTAAGAATATCGAATTTAACACAGAATTGCCAAGTCCACTGCTAAATCATATCCATAAACCCCACAGCTCCACATCTTTTAAATACCACCAGAGATGGTGACTCCACCACTTCCCTGGGCAGCCTGTTCCAAAGCTTCACTATTCTTTTCGTGAAGAAATTTTTCCTAACGTCCAGTCTAAATCTTCTCTGTCACCACTTGAGGCCATTTCTTCTATCCATCGGGAAAAAAGACCGACATCCACCTTGCTACAGCCTCCTTTCAGGTAGTTCTAGAGAGCAGTAAGGTCTCCCCTGAGTCTCCTTTTTCCAGGTTAAACCGCCCCATTTCCCTCAGACACTTCTCACAGGACTTTTCTCTAGATCATTCATCTGCTTTGTTGCCCTTTTTTGGATGCTGTAGCACGTCAATGTCTTTCTTGTAGATTAAGTTCTCACCAGGCTTTGGCTCCATATATTTTTATTGGAAATTTGGGTGTGGTGCATTGGGTGCAAGAACAAGAGTGTGGATGATGATCCATTATACAATCCTCAGCCAAAATACACCCTAAATATTCCATCTTATCTTTGTGAAAAAAAGTAGTCTTCAATTTGCAAAGAACTGTGCAATTTCTATAAAATATCCCGCATGCCCGTGCATGAGATAATGTAGCCCATTACGTATTGCGTTATTTTTTTTAACTTCTGAATTTTTTTTTCTTAGCTAAACAAAAAGTTTTGTGGAACAGAGGGAGCTCTTTAAAGCAAACTCAAAATAAAAATATTATTTCTTTTATAATTATTATAGTAACTTTATTACAGAAATTGTTACCACATAAATATGCAGATATTGCATCAGATTAGATCTTTTATTTGTTCATTCAAATTTTGATGAAACATTAAACAAATTCTTTTCTTCTATGAAAATATAAATAGGCAAAACCCCCATGATACTCTGAAACCGTTGCTTTAAACATCAAAAATACTGTAGAAACATTTTTGTCTTTTGGTTCAACCATGTGACCACCTTTGAAGTACTTGAGCCATCATATCAAATGAACAATTATGAGCTACTTAAAAATATATTTGTTTTGTAGCCCTTAAAGACCATCTGGACTGAAAGTGCAGATTAAGAAAGTAACTTATGTTCCTGATAGGATCCGGAAATGAGTGTCGGTGGAGTCCAGCAAGCCTCTTAGTTGAGAACTGGATAATTAAGCTTTCAGACCTCCCCCTGCTGCATCTGGGTACAGTTTGGATGCAGTGTTAGTACCTCCTGTTGCACTAGTAAAGATATCAGGGTCATAATTCTGGCTTCAGTTCAGCTGGAGTCAAGAAACTGCACTAAATGTTGTCCATATTCTGTGAAGCAGTATATTGGCTTAGAGTACAATTAATCTGTTTTAAGATCATTCAGATCTTGAGCTGATGCCTTGATTTTAAATCAGCAATGAGGAAGCAGCATGCCTCTACAACCTTGTAGTTAGTTCCGTCATTAAGAGATGAAGTTATAGGCCTTGATCAAAGGATTGGGTTTATATTTAAAGAGGAAACACTGTAATAATCCCAGAAGCAAGGAATTCATCCTAGCCCTTTAACTGAGTAATTCAGCATGAGGCTTCTGAGTCAAACACACATATACATGTCTTCCTTCTCTTCTAGTCTGACTCTTCCTCGCAAAGACTCTATGGTGACACTGCCCCAGAACTCTTTTCCACAGAAAAAATGCTGCAAAAATAAAATGAGAAAAAATTATATCCCATCCTGTTGATGAGCATTTTAATGTTTGAGTTATCACGTAAACATATATCACCCTTATGATGTCATGAAAGTGTTCAAAGAGTTCCTTTGTATCTGAGATTGAGGCTGCCAAACTATGAA